>NC_073626.1:24913481-26127647 GCF_029407905.1 Bubalus kerabau
CAAGCAGGCCAGCAGACGACACCCACCACCGTGGACCGGGCCCCCCCTCCCAGGCTTCCCCTTTCAGGTTGTTACCTGCGGCCGCGGAGGCAACAGCTGCCACCATGGCCTCATGAGTGATCTGGTGGGCGACGGCGTGCATGAACTCAGGGGGCAGGGAGGGCAGCTGGATGAGGGTGGAGCCTGGGGGGTGGGTCTGATGTAACCTTGACCCTGGACCCCCTTCAACCCACCCACTCGGCCCTACCCCTTCTCTACCCAGAGCTCGGCCTGCTCTGATGCCCTCACTCTTACCCAGGGTCTGGCCATGACCAGGGGGTCCTAGGGGGCCAGTGGGAGCACTCGGAACTCCACCAGGCTGTGTGCCAGAATCTGGGCAAGGAGACAGAGACAGTGGCTCTGAGACAGGCGGGGCCAAGGTCTAACTGGATCCTCCCGAGATTAGCATGCTTCAGGCCTCCACTCCCCCGACCAGAAAAATGGCCTTTCACTCCATCTAGATGGGGAGGAGACGCTCCCTTCAACACGCACACAACTCTCTGAGGACAGGCCGTTCTTCCTGCCCCTCCCCACACACGCCAACTTAAAGAGACTGTGCTCTGCGCCCTCAGCCACCACCACCAGCCCTGGCCTCTCCTTTCCCACCCTGGCGCCCCCGTATCTCAGCACCAACCCTAGACCCCTCCTTGCGCTGCTCTGCTCTGCCAGCGGCTGTTCCCAGCTCACCTTGGATGTTCATGTGCATCATGACCACGGGTTCCACGCTCTGGTGGGAAATCCGGATGACCCTCGGGTGGCTGGTGGTCGGTGGGGGAGCTGGCCCTGGCGGGGAAGCCCCCTCATTCGAAGACTCAACGGCGGTAGAAGAGGGGGCCAGGGACGAGGCCTGCCCAGCACCAGTGGGAGGTGCCTCTGCACTTGGAGTCGGGGGGGGCCGTGTCCCATTCCCCGTCATGGTCACAGTGGTCCCCACATTGATCTGGACGACAGAGATGATGGGGCAAACATGAGAAAAATACAAGAGCCTAACCCAGAGCACCCCATGATACACTTCTAAAGTCTCCTCCATCTTGGGTCACCATGTTTGCAAAGTCTGCTCCCCTCCCAACCTCCTTGGAGCCCAACAGCTACAATGGATCACTCCATCAACAGCCCCCCATCTGCCCGCATCCAGGCTCCCTTGATCCACCTGGATGGGGATGGCCGCCTGCTGGAGCACCATGGGGGTGGTGTAGTGAGACATGGGCCGGACCACGTGCAGATGACGAGGGGGCGCACAGGCCAGATTGCAACGCAGGTCGGATAGCGCCACGAAGGTGTTGCCCAGCAGCCGCAGGCTCTCCCCCACCAAGTTGATCAAGCGCTGGTCCTCCTCACGGCCCTCTTGCTGTACTCGCCGGGGCCAAACACAGAAAGGCAGAAAACATTAGACTAGGATCCACCTTATTAAAAAAGTAATGCCTTCTTGAGATTATCACATTCTCTTTGTCTTTTGAAGAAGGAAATGGCAACCCACTCCAGTATTCTCGCCTGGAAAATCCCATGGACAGAGGAGTCTGGCAAGCTACAGGCCACTGGGCTGCAAAGAGTTAGACACGACTGAGCAAGTGAGGCTATGTCTTCAGGTACATCCTCTGAAGCTTCTGTATACACCAAATCTTTGCAAGTAAGCTCTAGTTTATACACACAAATAGCTTCCTTTGATAATAAACCCTACAGTGAATCAGTTGCTAATCTCCCTTACTTTATAAACTTCCTAAGTAAATCATTTAGGGGATATGAAAGTGTGAAGAGAGTGAACACCATAAAGATGTTGAGGAGGAAAAGATCCCGCTTCCCTATCAAGGAGGAAATGATCACTTCCTTCCTAAAGAGAAGCAGCTCTGTAGATGACATCTTTTGGGGCGCAGGGCAGGGGAAGTGATCTATGCTTCGCCCTGCTCCATCTGGGGGTGCTGGAGGTGAGGGGGTGGGTGGGCTCACATTGTTGTTATAGTCCGTGGTGGCAGCAGCGCCCAAAACCTCATAGTAGCGCTGCAGGAAGGGCTGGAGGCGGCTCTCAAGCCGCTGCAGCTCCTGAAGCACCTCGACATACTCCGCAGGCGAAGGGTGGCTGTGGACAAAACCCAAAGCGGCCGTGAGCCAAGGCTTCCTTCAGATTCCTGCCCTTGCCACCCATGCCCCACTTCTCCTTGGCCTCCCAGAGCCCCAGCCCAACCCCCCTGACCCCCCCAAGAACTAGCAGAACCTCTGTTCTTTAACCTCACCCAAGGGGGAAGAAGGACAGGCAAAGACAAACTGCTTTCACCCTTCCCACCACACAATCCTGTACCTACAATGGCAAAACACTAACTCTTAAAAACCAGATGGGGCCTCTGGGTACTCAGGGGAGAGAATCTTGCCACCTCCGGGAGCACCATGTGGATTTCCCAACCCGAAGGAGGGCAGTGCCTCTGGCTCAGTGGCCAGTCTCAATCTCATTTACCTACTCCAGAGCCCCTCCCTGCCCCTCAACACTAATTCCACAAGCACCACCTCTGAACAATCTTCTCTCTCCCATCAGACCTTTTCCTGGTCCTTACACTTCACTTAGAATCCCCACCCCACCCCCACCCCAAATGGTGCCCTTCCTCTCTCACTTGGGTGCATTTGTCTCTGGGGCAGATGCTGGGCCCGCTGGGGCTGGGCCAGAAGGGGTGAGCTCCGGGCTCTGGGCAGGGGCACGCTCCTCCACTTCTTCCGCCTCCATGGGCTCCCGAGGAGGCACTTCACTTTCAACCGGTTCTGACGTTTGGGAGGTCAAGGCCACTGGCTCCGGGGCAACCGTTGGCGTCTGGGGTGGCGGCTGACTGTGCTGGGCTTGGGCCCCTCCTCGGCACTGAAGCGGGGGAAGAGTCAGGACAACAAAGGCAACGTGAGACTGCAGCACATTACTCAGGTCAGAGCAGACTGAGTGGAGAAGGGGCACTAACTAGGCGCCCCGAAGGCAGGGCTCTGCATCTGAATCTCTGACTCCCTTAAAACATACACAAATTAGATGTGTGACAAACACCTATGATACTTACAAATAAACTATTAACAAAAACTAGGGATTGCGGTTTCCTAACCTCCAAGAGAAAAGAAGGAAAGGACCCTGGCTGCAAATACAAACCAATGAAGCTAAGCCATCCCAGCATCAAATATGATAACCAAGGAACAGGAAGGCAAGGAATCCTTCTTTAATTGCAAAGAGAATCAGCAAGGACAGGACTGCCTCAAACGAAAGATACTTTTTCTGCCCAAAAGAGCAAACACTGCAGAAAAGAGATTAGATTAAGAGGGGAGAACCCAGTGGATGTGACCAGTCATGCCCTCATACCTAGGCTGAGACAAAAGGGGTAGGGAGGATGGAGTGAGACAGGCAGACAGTGGCCAGCCTTGCCCACTCACCTCCATCCGGGAGAGTAAGGTCTGTATATCCCTGATCATATGCTGAGCCATCACCAGCCGCACTCGGGGCTCACTCTACAATGAGAGAGGGAAAATCAGGGTAGGTTGGAGATAAAGCCAGGAGCTCCATTACCTACTAAACCAGGACCTAGCCCCATCTCCTCAGCCAGACCCACCCCCCACTTTGTGGCCTCCTTCTCCCAGATCCCCTTCCTTGACCCTCCCAGGCCCCGTGATACCTGAATCGGGGCCTGTTCCATGTTGATGTGAACATCCACAGCAGAGCCGTCACTCTGGGGAAAGGGTAAGGGAAGTTGTTCTGGGAGAAGCCAAATACTAAGGCCCCCACACTTCCAACTGATTCTCTGGAGCCCGACCCCTCTAGCTCCTCAAAGACAGAGGCCGTTACCAGACCAGAGGGCCCACCAAAGCCCTTCTAAAGACTGACAACTCTCTTATGAACTCTTGGCTACTACCACAACCAAAACTGCTCCCACAAAAACCCTCCCATGAGGAACACAAGCTTACGGGAAGATTGAAGGTTCCAACCATGACATAGCTGTTGGCATTCCGGTCATGAACAGAGGCCCCAGGCCCCCGAGTACCAGGCGTGGGTCCCCCACCATGGGTGGCTGAGGTGGACCCTGTTCCAGAAGATGCTCCAGAAGGGAGCTGAGTCTGAGGAGGAGCCCGTTCCACAAGGTGAATAACCTTTCCCCCAACATCTGCAGAAAAAAGATACACACCAAAATATCACATGATCGGGTAAACCCATGGCCTCAGCTCACTGCTCTGGACAGCAGCCTCAAGCTCTGCTCTGCCTCCCCCACCCTCTTACTGTATTCTTGGAGCTTCTTATCATCCTGCAGAACTCGTCCCTGGTAGATAAGCCGTTGTTTCTCAGACGGGATGCTAACAGAAGCAGCAATATGCTCCTTAAACTCCTTTACGTTCATCTGCAGGGAAGAAGAAACATAATGAGGAATCAGGGAATGGAAGAAAAAGAACAGAAGAGGGACAGCTGACTTGTAAGGGGTAAAAACCACCCCATCCTAAAATTACTACCCATCTGTCTTAATTGTGAGGTAATTACTGAGCAAAGCCCTGAACTAGGGCAACACTTGTCAAAATACATACAATAAACGTAAGGAACTTCAGGTATAGGCCCAGGAGAAAACTACAGGGCTGAAGAGCAGAAACACCAACTGACATTCTCTTCTCTCCTTCTCTGCCTGGCTCCAAAAGGAATGTGTGTACCTAGAGATACCGGTGACCCCTCCACAAACACAAAATGATACAACACTGTAATCTTAAAAATAAAAGCAATGGCAAAGAAGATGTGGTAGAGAATCAGGTTAAGGAAGGCAGACTCAAGCAAGAAGAAAAAGGGGCAAAATCAGAAAAATATTTTTCCTAACTAGACAACTGACTTGTGAGAAGTACCCAGCTGTTTACAAACACCTAATCACAAAAGCCTGCACAGTCTCATTAAATACACGTAACAATGTGTTAAAACTATGGATCAACCTCCTTACAATTTTGTCTACTAAGGATCTACCTACATTATGAGCATTATGGGATCCGACTTCTATCCTTCAAAAACACAGCATAGACCTCATCAGTTTTTAAGACACTCTTCTACTTTAGGTCCTAGTGTTCTGTTTGCCTTCCCAAAAGCAGGAGCCATATCTGTCCCTTTGGGCTGGGGCTCATCTATAATGTTGGCATACAGATTCCTCCTTTCTTTCTTTCCCTCTGCATTGAGTTTTATCGGGCGGAGGAAAGCAAAGAAAATCTACCTCACCCAACAAAAGCCAAAGAGGAAACATCAGAAACTGTTCTGGATACAACATGAACAAAAGAATCAATGAAAGAAAATTTGAAAACCATAATATCAGGCTCTTCTTTCAGTACAAAGAACCTGTAAGAGGAAGAGTTAATGAGTGTCTCCCAGAAGTACTGGGGTCTCACCTGGGCCCCCACAATAAAGGTCCGGGTCTGAGAGTCCAGGGTCTTCACCAGCACCTCCAGGCTGTCAGGTTCCTCCATAGTGGTACTGGTACTATCATTGGGCTCCATGGCCGACAGCTCTCTAAGGAAGAATGTTAGGAGGAGGCCCGCTGTCGCCTAGAGCAGATTTTTATATACCCGGAAGCCTCCCCTGTCCGAGACTCCGCCCCATACCTAAAGAGTTTCTCCCACACAAGGACACACACTCACACCCGCCCCCATCCCCCTTCTGACTCCGGGGCACAGGGAGAGAAACACAAAGGGTAAGAGAGCGACGGCACGGGGAGCTGGAGGGCGGCAGGTGGGAGGGGCTCAACGACGCCAATCACGGTAAGGGAGGGCCAGTAGAGCTAGGAAGACGGAAAGGTAGAAAACACGAGACCGGTGTCATCACCGGTCACGGTAGGACAACGGCTCGAGAAGTCGGCAAACCCCGGGGACAACCAGAGAGTGAGGGTCGCGCCAGACTCTGCGGAGAAAGTGGTTTCGCGCACGCGCGCCACGCCACGCCCATCGAACCCGCTTAAGTCACTAGAGACCCGAAATGACGAACACTCACGGGGGGCCAGATCGGCGAGCTGTCTCCCTCTTCCACGTACCCTCGGTGCTCTAGCAGATAGGCACAACTAACACACTCCAAACACACACACACTCCAAACACACACACACACACTCCAAACACACACACACACACACACCCTACCACCCAGCTCCGCCCCCGACTTCCCCACAGTACCGTCACTTCCGGTCTCCCCCAACCTGCCACCGACGGCCACTTCCGTTTCCCCGATAGTCTTTGGGGATTGTGAGGCGGTACTTCCGGCTCCCCCCAGGCCCCCAAGCTTTACTTTTGTGGGGCTTTTCCAGAAAGTCCGCGGCCCCAAATAGTGAGTTCCTGGGGCCGAGACGGGCCGGGGCCGGCCTAGATGGGAGGGAGCCGAGCACCCCGAAGAGCCGCCGCCACCGCCGTCACCCGGGGGACCGTACTGCGCCTGCGTGCGTCCTACTACGCATGCGTGCACACTTAGGCACCTCCCACCCCAGCTGGCGCTGTTCAGTTCTCCCCTGCGCGCGCTTAAGCAATAGGGGGTAGTGGTGGCCGCTGTAAATGCCTGAAAAAACCACTACGAGATGGGACTCTTCGACTGCCTCGAGAAAGGCTTTGAGCAGTTGTGTGGATCTTGGAGTCTGGAGACTGGGGATTGTGCTTCGCTAATCTAAGCTGAAGTCTTGGTCGGCAGAGAATTTGAGGCGGCACTGTCCAGGCCACCTAGAATTCTGTCTTCTCTTACCATCGTCCTCGCTGAGCCACTCCTTCGGCGCCTCCGGAAGTCACCCTTTCCGTAGGCGGTTGGAGGTGGTTCTCGAGCTGATTTACGTGCGGTGGCGTCGTTGGGCCTGACCTCGGTTTTGCCCGGTGGGCGTTTTGTGGCGCCATGTTCTTCCCCGGCGGTGTGCGGCCGAGGGGACACGCCATGTTTTGGAGAAGCCAAGGATTTAGGACTTTTCAGGACTTTTTTGTCTTAAAAAGGACGACTCCGAGTTTGGGAATTGGAAACAAATGGGGTCAGACTGGAATGAAACACACGACTCTGACCCTGGGGGATTGAGAGGGCCGCCTAAGGGCTTCTAACAGGCGGAAGGTCCGGTAGAGTTACCGTCCCTCTGCCCTCTTCTCCCCCCGCCCCTCGGGCAAGGGCCTGGGCCCCGCAATGCTGCCACTCCTCCGGCCAAACCCGTTGTTGCCGGTGTACCTGCCTCCGGTGCCTGTCCTTTCTGGGATTTGCAGCTTATACTTAAGTCCCGGTACTAAAAGTTTTAATAAGCATCTGTATAGTGAGCCCCTAGTTGGTGCCAACCAGTTTGCTGAGGGTTTCACATACTGTCACATTTAATAGCCTTTCAACATCTATTACATCCCTTTTATAGGTGAATGTAAGTGGCAGAACTCACAAATCCAGGCCTACCAGACTCCCTTGGGTCAAGCACTTCTATTTTACTGCCCCAATAGCTTGCATTTTAGTTTTTTTGTTAAATATAATGAACCCTCAGCTATTCATCACCCAGATTTTATTCTTCTAGCTAAATCGCAAGCCCAGAGCAAGCCTCACCTCGCAGAACAAATATTGATGGCAGCCTGTGGGTTATAAATAATCCATAAAGGAAGTCCCATCTTCTTGGCACTACCCAATGACTGCCTCTTGACAATTCTTTGCCTACCTCCTATTACTTGAGAACATAATACCCACGAGAGACTAATAAGTGCTTTACAAACATTACTATTAATTATAGGGACTATTTACTTTGGATTTATGTGCAGGCCTTTGCTAAGGGCTTTATATGTCTTAGCTCTTTTAATCCTATGAGATTGATGATTTGCTCATTTTATACATGAGAAAACAGGCAAGATTAATAAAACTGTCCAAAGTAAGGGTTTGGACCCACCCTGCTTGACACCACTGTCTATACTTTTTAATAATTAGATTCTGTAGCTTCTTGCAGTAATAAACATTAAGCGAATGAACTCGTGTGTCAGCAGACTTTTCTGGAGGGTGTACATAGTTTCTCCAGTGAACAACTTCAGAGAGAAAGCCTCCCATCCACATACTTCAGCACCTGGTACATACCTGTTGTAAAGCACTTACCAGGTGGTATTGCAATGATTTGTTTACACAGCTAGTTCTCCTTAGACTGACTTCTTCAAGGCCAGGGACTATGTCTTACTTTTATGTTCCCAGGGCTTAGCCAGTTCCTGACAAACAACTGGAACTCAAAAACAGTTTGCTCAGTGAGTGAGTGACTGGTAGAATCAATCCATCTCTCTTCAGTGCTGCACAGCGCAGCAGATATCCCAGCTCAGATAGGGTTTGAAAGATCACCTGGAGGTCTCAGCTGTCTTAACTCTTGGGAGACCCTGGAGGTGCCAGGATGTACTGTGGAGTGGTTGCATTTCGAAGAGGGGGAGGAAGTCCCAAACACTGTAAGTAATCCATGGTTGGGTTGGAAAACAAGATTGAAGTTACTCATTAGCGGGTGAAAGGGTCAAGGGTCGAGGCAAGGGGGCTGGAAGCAGACTATACTGAGCAGCGAGTTGGGGACAGCAGTTAAGGCACCAGCCACTCCACGCCAAGTACCAGCTCCCTCCTGCCTGAAGATGTTCCACCACATTTGGGCAGCTCTTCTCTACCTCTGTGGCATTCTCCTTAACTCCATCTACCAGTGCCCTGAGCACAGCCAACTGACAACTGAAGGAGTGGATGGGAAAGAGGTATGCACTGAGCAGGTGGGAAGCTGCTCAGTTGGGGGTGGGGGGCTCTGATGGACTAGGGTAAGAGGCCCAGCATGATCAGAAAGCCACACTGGAAGGAAGAAAGGGTGTGAGTGTTGTGATGATGAAAGCAATAAGTAAAAAATATATATAAGTACTATGGCCATCAATTTGAAGACATGTAGAACTGGAGAGTGGGGTTTACTGAAGAGGAGCAAAGAGGAAAAGTCATTTAATGACTCCTTGTCATGGATCCAGTCTTTAGCTGGAAAAGGCAGCCAACACCCTCATCCCTAAGTATTGTCATTCTGACTGATGAAGAGGTTGGATTCTGTAGTGAGACCCACCTTCTTCTGCTCCCTTCCTTGTCTCTCCAGTTCCCAGAGCCCCACCTGGGCCAGTGGTACTTTATCGCAGGGGCAGCTCCCACCAAGGAGGAGTTGGCGACTTTTGACCCTGTGGACAACATTGTCTTCAACATGGCTGTGGGCTCTGCCCCCATGCAGCTCCAGCTTCGAGCGACCATCCGCACGTGAGTGGTGAGAAGGCAGAGGCACCAGTACGTGCGGTCTCTGCCTAAAGTGTGAGCACCCGCCCACAAAGAGCTGGGCTCTTTGGCATACCCATTATTCTTGGCCCACTTGAGTTCGATAGCTTTGTTAGTTTCCCTCCGGAGAGAGATGGATGGACCTAACCATCCCTTCATAACTTGAAACCCAAGGGGACCCAGGCTTCCAGAAAGAGTAAGATGGAATAGAGGCTGGTACTGAGTGGTTGAGGTGTCACTGTTTCTCCTCCTTGCCACCACCACTTCTGCAGGAAAAACGGGCTTTGCGTGCCCCGGAAATGGATCTACCACCTGTCTGACGGGAGCACAGATCTCAGAACCGAAGGTTGGTTTTCTCCAGCCCTCACTCTCCTTACACCCCCTGGGCTTGCTTGCTTCTGCATCTCTGTCCTCACACTTTCCCCGCAACCGTGACAGGCCGCCCTGACATGAAGACCAAGCTCTTCTCCAGTGCATGCCCAGGTGGAATCATGCTGAAAGAGACAGGCCAGGGTTACCAGCGCTTCCTCCTCTACAGTGAGTGTGGGGAGGCCAGGCAAGATCTGGGGAAAAAGAGGGGAGGTGGGGAGATGGGGGTTGGGAGGAGGCAATAGAGTCCCTTTCTCTGGGTTCTGTGACATCATCCCAGGAAGGGCTGGCTGCTTCCCTGAGGTCCTCACCAAGGGCCATGCTGAGAAGCAGGGGCTTTGATGAGCCTGGCCCTCCCTTTCCAGATCGCTCACCCCACCCTCCTGAGAAGTGTGTGGAGGAATTCCAGTCCCTGACCTCCTGCCTGGACTTTAAGGCCTTCTTACTGACTCCCAGGAATCAAGGTGAGGGGGTAAAGTCTTACGGAAGACAACTAGGACTTACCAAGTCTTCTGTGAGAGCTGGATGAAAGGGACTCAAGTGATGTCACCAGGGGGCATGGCCAAAGGCTGACATCATCACACTGGCTATGTTGACACTTCCATTTGTGTCATAGACTGATGGTACCAGAGGGAGCCAGGATGGACTCTGGGCTATTGCAGTGGATAAAGGGGGCAGAAGGTCAGACAGGGGGCAGAGTGTCAGAGGTCTGCAGGGGAAAAAAGACCTCAGAGACCCCTTCTCTGACATGGGGGCATGAGAGACTGCATTCTGCCTCATCCCGTTGCCATGAGCCTTGCCTCTCTCTCTGGGTCTCCCTCCTGTCTAGCCTCCTTTCTCCCTCCTCCCACCAGACACCTGCGAGCTGTCCAGTAACTGACCTGTGGCTTCACCTATGCCCCCAGATGGATACAGCAGGAACTTGTATGGTGAGAGGAGAAGCTGGAGACTCCCAACTCTCTTTCAAAAGTAATAAAGATGATTTTCCAATCCTCGTCTCATTTGGGGGGTTTGTCTTCCAATATCAGTCCCGCTCCCCTCATTTCAGTCCTCCCCCTGGACCTTCTCCCACCTTAACCCCCAGATGGACGGCGTCAGGAAGGACACTGAACGGTGGTAACTCTCACTTTGTAGTGGTATATTTAGCATTTGGTGTGACACAGTTACTTAGTGCTGAGTGAGCAAACCCAACCCCCTAGTGGGGTCTGCAAACTCTAGTGCTCCCCATGCTGCCTGTGAGCTGCCAGCCCCTCTGAGCTGGCCATCCTGCCAACACTGCCTGCACCCAGCCCCACTCCCCCTGGCTCCTAGGAATCCTCAGGTCCTCCCTTCAGGCTCCCCATCACCTGTGGGAACCCCATCCAGACCCCCTAATCCACCCACCTAGGAGTGTTGCTCTTCCCCAGATGGTGCAGATCCCAGGATCCAAGGGATCCCCCGAGTTTCTCAACCACCCTCTTACCCCACCCAGAGGTCTGTCTGTCCTGACTGGTTTTCTCCACCCCTGGAGAGTTTTAAAAGGTAGAGAGGACACTTCAGTCTTTATTCTCACCACCACACTTTTTTTTTTTTTTTGCTTTTAAAAAGTGGAGGTGGAAGAAAAAAAGTGGGAAAAATGTAAAAGCAAAAATTAACAACAGCTGGTGAATTCAAGGGCAAGGCCCCCACTGTCCATAAACACAGACACCCTGAACAGCTCTCCTGTGTGTGGAGGCGACTCTGTGCCCTCATACTCTGGGGTTTCTGCCCCATCCCTGAGGTCCCTGTGCTTACAATTTGGATCATACCTCCCACACTATCTTCATCCTTGCTCCCACCCCACTGAGGGTAGGACCCTGGGTCACACCATACCCCTTGGTCACAGCCCCTTGCCTGGGTCTCCCTTCTGCTCCTCCTCCTCCCTCCCTAACTTCTCGACCTCCAAATCAGTGGCCTCCTCATCCCCACTGGGCTCCCGGAGGCTGACAGCCAGCACCAGGGCCTGTAGAAGACCAAAGAGGCAGGCAAAGTGCAGGGGGTGAGCGGTCAGTAGGCTCAGCACGGCATGGAGTCCATGCAGAGCAGCCAGAAAGGACAGCAGCCCATGCAGCCAGAGGCCCAGCGGTCCACGCAGGCCCAGCGCGTCCAAGGCTGCCCGCAAGGGCCTTGAGCAGAGCCCCAGCAGGGCTGAGGCCAGCAGCTCCAGCAGGTGCAGGGTCAGGTTGGTGGAGATCTGCAGACACTCCTCTGGGTCCCCCAGATACTGGTGGGAAGCCCCTGCTCCCCCAACTGTATCCCCCCGCAACCAGCCCAGCAGCTTCTGACGCCGGCCAGGCTTCTCCACCGGGGCTTCAGCCACTGAGGGGCTCAATTCCTCTTCAGGGGACCCTCCACGTTTCCCGGTGCCATCTGAGTCCACAGGATCCTGTCCTAGTTTGGGAATGGTCTCCCCAGCCTCTGGCCTCCCAGACTCTTGGGTGCTGGAAGCAGTCTTCTCCCACTTCAGAGAATCCATCCTTTTGTACCCCAGTTGCTCAACTTGGGCCTCCCTGCTTGGTTCTGGAGCAGCCCCAGAGCTCCTCTGTGCACCTGAGTCCTGGGTCTTGGGAGACCCCAGATCTCCCATGGTTTCTGGGGCACTGTCCCAGTCACTCCCTGAATTCTCAGAGGAGCTGTCCATCCGTCTGGGTTCTGGGGTGGGCAGGTCAGGTCTCATCGACTTCCGGCGGCCCCAGGGGCGAGGGAGCCAGCCACCAAGGCGTCGGAGGAACATGGCTGGGGTGTGCAATGAGCCTCCCAATTCTGGGGCTGCTTCCTGGCACGGCTTAGGCTCTTGGATGGGGGGACTGAGGATTTCCTCAGAAACCAGAGTGTGTTTAGGCACAGAAGAACAGGTATCTGCTTGGAGAGTCCTACTCTGAACTCAGGAGTGGCTCACCTCTTCCCAGGATGGTCATGCAGCCTGAAGCGGCTTGTTTCCGTTTCAGTTTTAAAGTAAAGAGAGGCACATTCAAATCCATTCACCACCACCCCACTACACACACACGATTCCCAAAGTCTACGAATCTGACAAAGCGTGGGACACCGTCACAGTGTCCTCCCTGTTTTCCAGGTTTCTTTCCCAGCAGGCAGCACCCCAAGTTTCACTCACCAAGGCCACGCCCCAAGGTGTCCCAGAAACTGGGTAGGCGGTTCTCCATCCAAAAAGGAAGGAAGGAAGGTGGCCACGGATCCTAGGTGCTCCCGACCGACCAGGAGAGTCCTAACTGCTGCCCTAAGGCAGCTCAGAAAGAAGTCTCCTGTTAAGTGAGTGGGGGGTGAGGTATCCGGCAAACTCCAGCCAGCAACCTTCCTGCTTTGATTCAGAGGGCTGTGATTCCTATAAAGTGGCCCCACTGGCACCCCAGCCCGCAGCTGAGATTCAGTCTTCGCAAGGTCAGGCCGGAGATGTCCTGGGAGATCCCGGGAGCGAGGCAAAGCGCGCGCCTGCCTGGGGAGCCTGGCGTCCAGGCGTCCAGGCGATGCAGCCCCTCCCGGGCCCAGCGTCGGGGCCTCGGCCTCGCGAAGCCGCCCGGAGCCGCAGAGCCCGGAAGCAGCCGTACCGGGACTAGAGGACAGGCGGAGGCGGAGCCCCAGCTCGCGGGGCGGACCCTGTCGATCGACCGCCCCCCACCCCCCGCCCCCGGCCCGAGCTGCCGGTGCGCGCCATCAGTGCGCACCCGGCCGTACCCAGGGGCGCACAGCCGAGGTCACAGGAGCCAAAAGCGTGAATGTAAGCCTAGCCTTCCATTTTCGTCGCCTAGAGACCCCCGACCGCCGGGATCCCCTTAAGCTCGCCCGCCCTCTTAGTTCCCTTGAGTTTTTCCCTGCATCCCGCTCCACTCCTTTTATAGTTCACGATTTCATGAAAGGCTTTTCCAGAAGAGAAAGCTGAGAGGAGGCTTGGGGCTTGAGTAGCCCCTCCTTGCTCCTCCCTGCACAGATTTTTACCTCTTGGATTTGACAACAGTGGGTACTTTATGTGCCTGGCACCTGGTATGAGGCAGGAGGAACAGGAGAGGAAGTGTGGGGAAGACAAGTGTAGATAAACAGGATGTGCTTCCTGCCCTTAGGAGTTTTCAGGTATCAAAATGAACCTTGGCTTAAAGTGTAGATTTGGGAGGCCAGTTCTGGTTCCAGCTCAGCTAACAGCCTACGGGCTGCATCATCTTTGGTCTTCCCATCACACTGCCTTCTTCCTGCAAGACCCCACCCATTATCATTTCTGAGCCTTTCCTGACTTCCCCATCACCATGCATTCTTCTTATCACATCTTGTCTCCTACAGGTGCGAGCAACCTGAAGATTCGGTATGTCTCATTCCCATTCATAGCACATAGTATACAAACTTATGAAATCAGTGATTGAACTGGCTGGAGTGGACAAAGGGTGCTTTCTGGGGGAGGTCAGACTTGCACGAAAGTGTTAGTCACTCAATCATGCCTGACTCTTTGTGACCCCATGAACACAGCCCACCAGGCTTCTCTGTCCATGGGGTTCTCTAGGCAAGAACACTGGATTGGGTTGCCATTTCCTTCTTGAGGGGATCTTCCAACCCAGGGATCAAACCTGGGTCTCCTGAATTGCTGGCAGACTCTTTACCATCTGAGCCACCAGGGAAGCCCTGCATAGACTTGCATGCTGTTACTGCCAAGTCACTTCAGTCGTGTCCGACTCTGTGCAACCCCAGAGACGGCAGCCCACCAGGCTTCCCCTCCCTGGGATTCTCCAGGCAAGAACACTGGAGTGAGTTGCTATTTCCTTCTCCAATGCATGCAAGTGAAAACTGAAAGTGAAGTCACTCAGTCGTGTCTGACTCGAGCGACCCCATGGACTGCAGCCCACCAGGCTCCTCCGTCCAAAGGATTTTCCAGGCAAAAGTACTGGAGTGGGGTGCCATTGCCTTCTCCGGTAGACTTGCATTGAGATGGGTAATTCCTGGTTCAGGGGTTGAAAAAATAGGTGGGGCCCTAAGGACAGTGGCTGGGGCTGCAAGTGAACCAGACTGGCAGAGGCAACCCCATCAGGCCACATAGAGCTGCCTCTTCTGGCTCTGGTAGAATTTCATGTGGTCCCCAGTCTCGTTTGGCTTCCCTGCAACAGCTTCCAGAAAACTGAATAAAACACCAAGAGGGAGAAAGGCTTGATTTTATTTCTCAGCTTTTGGCTTCTTTCTACTGAAGGCAGAGTCCACTGATCAAAACCAGAAGGTGTGGAACCTGGGCAGACATCAGGAAGTAGAAGCCCAAGTGTCTAGGTTCAGGGCCCAAGTTCAGACTACAGCCACACACCACGGTCAGAACTTGCCCAAGTCAGAACTCAAGGTTCATGTATGTCCGCAGATCCCGCTCCCAGGCCTTGTCCTTCTCTTCCTGCCTTCTCTCCTCTTTGCGGTTCAGTGTGGTCACCCTAGGGGCTCTCTCCCTTCCAGCCACTGCCCGTGTATCCCGAGCTGGGAAATGTGTAACTCGGGGCTGAGGTGCTGATCTGTAGCCTAACCCCTCCTGGTCCCTCTTGAGGACAGTGGGGATAGGGTTGGCACGGCCCTCACCCCGGGGTCCTAGCCCCATTCCAGGCTCCCAGCCCCCCCTCAGCAGCAGCTTGAAGCCTGGGCTGGAGGTTGGAACCCCAAGTGGCAGGATGGGGGGCCGGAGATCCCGGGACAGCGACAGCAGGTGAGCAGTGGATGTACAGTGGTTAGAGTCTTGAAAGTGGCCATCACAAGTCTCACAGTACTTCGGGGAGGGGGATCGGGACCTGGAGAGAAAAAAAGAGAAAGGTTAAGGGCAGCACAAGGGTTTAGGCCTCAGAGGTGGGTGGCAGGGTGGGACAAGGTCTTTCCAGTATTTCTGCCAAGAAACAAATTGCCTTTCCTCCCCAGTTAGCAACAGTGGACCTGAAGGAATGGTTAAGGCCTCACAAGGTTCTTGGGTGAGAAATAATAATTACTATAGTTAACATTTGTACAGTGCTTACTATGCTATTAAATACAAGCACTGTTATAGCATTTTATGTATATTAACCCATTTAATTAATCCTAACAACCCTGTAAGAAATATAGTCTAATTTCTTAGATAGGAAAACTGAGCCAACCGTGCCAACATGGACACTAGGTTGCTTGCCCAAGAAGTACAATCAGGATTTAAACCCAGAGTGTACAACACAGAAATTTAGCAGATATTTTACACTGACTATAAATGGAGTATCACTTTAAAAAATTCTGAATCGCTATATTGTACACATGTAATTTATATAATTATATATGCTTCAATAAAACAAAAATAGATTTAAAAGTTTAAATAATAATAAAAGATAAGGCTTCCCCTCACCGGTTCTCTGGACTTCTTGTCTCTCCAGGGCTCTCTCTGACCATGCGGGCCACCTCAGGGAAACCTGCTTCTTCAGCCAACTGAGCAGCATCTCTGCCCCCCAGCTCGCAGACCCCTACCCAGGCAGCCCCACGGCCCAGGAGATAGCGCACAGCTGCCCCCTGGCCTGCTCGGGCAGCACACATCAGAGGGGTCCACCAGAAAGCATCCCGAGTATTGATATTCCCTCCAGCTCCCCCTGCCTCATGGGGATCCAACAGCCTTTTTAGTTTTGCCAGATCCCCCTCCTGGGCTGCCCTCAGTATCTGCTGGTTCATCT
Organism: Bubalus kerabau; assembly: GCF_029407905.1. Classification (NCBI taxonomy): domain Eukaryota; kingdom Metazoa; phylum Chordata; class Mammalia; order Artiodactyla; family Bovidae; genus Bubalus; species Bubalus kerabau. The sequence continues at coordinate 24,929,770 of NC_073626.1, forward strand.
TGTCCTTTGCCTCAAGGGATCTCCTTTGTCCATGTCCTCCTGATGCTCCTGCTGCAGTCTCCCTCATCATTCTTCTTTTCTTCCTCTTTCTCTTACTGGCAGGCCCAGGCTGAGCTCTCTGGGTTTCAGAGGTGCTGCTCTCATCTTCAATCAGGGCTTCGTAGAAAGCCCGGGCTGCAGCCCCATCCAAGGTGGGCTCCAGCTCTTCAGGCTGTGATTGCAGCTGCCCATCTTTCCACAGATCACTGGGATCAGTGGCTGGGGTAAAGTTAATGAGGGAAGACCCAGACATGGCTTTTGGGAAATCTAGGAAAATGAGACTAGGAAGCCAAGCCCCTGGTGGTCCTGCAGCGACCAGAGCCAGTTCCAGACACCTAATGAGATAAACAAAAGTATCCTTAGCGTCAAAAATCCCCTCCCAACCCAAAAGTGACCCCACAACCTGGGAACCTGCGGGGCCAGTAACAGACAATGCCCCTCAGTAAAGGTAAGAAAGAAGTCTCCGTAAGACAGCTGCCCAGAGGCCCTGCGCTCCGCCCCTACCTCCATCCGCACCAACAATACCAGCCTCTCTGAGTCAACTTTCAGATCAGATCAGATCAGTCGCTCAGTCGTGTCCGACTCTTTGCGACCCCATGAATCGCAGCACGCCAGGCCTCCCTGTCCATGACCAACTCCCAGAGTGCACTGAGACTCACGTCCATCAAGTCAGTGATGCCATCCAGCCATCTCATCCTCTGTCGTCCCCTTCTCCTCTTGCCCCCAATCCCTCCCAGTCAACTTTATCACAGCGTAAAACATACCATTAAGAAAAACAATCAAATTGGCTCTTTAAATCTTCCTATTTCGGGGTAAGTTCTTCCCAAACAAAAACAAACACTACACGTCTCCGGAAGCAGGAAGCAGATTTCAGGAAGAGGTTCCAGCCTGTGTCGCTTTGTAGCTTCCGTACCGCAAAATGGCGCTACTCTAAGCAAAGGAGTCGACAAATAATCACTCGGCACAAAGACGCATGCGTGGCTGGGGAAAAACAAAACAAAACAAATTACCTGAGGGTGCAGGCGCGCGGAAGCGCCGGGTTGTTTCCCGCCCTGGAATGTTTCCATAGCAGAAGCACAACGCACCACGTGCCGGCGTAGCGCGAGGACTGAGAAAGATCCGTCGGTTGGGGTCCTGTTTTTACATAACGCCCCCACAATGCCCTTCGCCTCCCTCAACGTGGCCCCCGCTCCGAGCTCATTTTCTGGACCTGGGAAATCACTCTCAGGGTTAAAAAAGGCTCTGAGGCGGAGAATGCCCAGAAACCCTGAAATGAAATAACGTCACGCAACCCCTCACCATTATTCTGACCAGGGTTCGAAGGTCGCACTTAGCGCCCACAGCAGCCCCGTTCAAGCCCTAAGAGGAAATGGAGAAGTGCAAGGGGACAAGCAGCAGAATGGCTGGCACCACCTCAGGTTAGCCCACGGGGCCGTCCTGGTTCTCACACCGCTCAGCTCATCCCAGTACACCCTACCCAGGACCCTCAGCATGGAACCCGGCCTCACCTCCCGCCTCCGGAGCGCGAACCCCGGATGAAACATGGGCCCCGTCGCGGGTCTCCTTGGCGGGCTGACTCCAAGGAGCAAAGCGATAAGGGCCAGGAAGGCTGGCTGGCTGGGGATGAGGTCAATGCCCCGGGTAGCAAAGTCGCGCCGAGGCCTGAGGCTCGCTGTTTGATGCGAGAAGCAAGAAACAACCAGCCAGCCTAGTTCCTCTCCCGGCCCATCCCCTCCCCTCCATGGCCCCACAGTCCCCGGAATCACACGACTATATTTCCCAGGCTACCTGGCCCAGAACGCGGTACTGAGTTTCCGCTTCCGGTGGCGGCTCGCAGTGCCCTGCTGCGCCCCGCCCCCAGCGTCCCCCTCCCCCCGGGGCCTCGTGACACCAGGGTCGTGCGCGGGTCATCCTGGGATTCGTAGTTCGCCTTTCCCCAGTTTCGTCAGTTTCTTCTTTCCGAGGACTCCATTTCCCGGCATGCGCCGCGGCTCCTAACTCTAAGCACATGCGCGTTGCCCTCTTCCCCACCCTCCCCAGTTTCCACTCCCCCCACCCCACTTCGCCTGCCGCGGTCGGGTCCGCGGCCTGCGTTGTAGCCGTCGTCGCGGTTCTTTGGAAGCAGAAACTCCCCTTCCCTTCCCCGTCCCCCGGTCCCAGTCCCCGTCCAGTCGGTGAGTGTGGTGGTCGTCGCCGCGCCATATCCCCTGTCCCTGGGCGCGGCACATGGGGTCTCCGGGTCTTGATGTGGGGGTGGGAAAGGAAATGACCCGGTCCGGCACCGAGGGTAGGAGAGGTGGCCTGCAGGGTGGAGGCGGGATGTCGGGACTCCCATGAAACGGACCCGACGACCACCCACAGGCCATTAGAAAAGGAGGGGCCCAGCTCTTGCTTGGAAAGGATAAACTTCGGAACCCTTGAGAATGGGGCCAGAGACCTGCGGGGGTAGGGAGCCTGAGCCACGGCCCTGCCGGAGTTGACACGGAGGAGAGAGGGGCCTGGCTTTCAGGAGCGTCAGGGATGTAGGTAGGACTAGTGGGGTCAAGACCTGTCGGTTTCTTACAGGTGGTGGACCCCAAAGAATTTCTCTATAATCTCAGTGAAAAGGGGTTGGAATGTAAATAAGAGGAGCTAGAGAGACGTGCTCCAGTCTCGGGTTCTTTAAGAAAAGGGTGGCCCCAAGTTCTTCCATGGTTGGAGGGCAAAGTGTGGGAGGAGTGAGGATACCAGAGGCTGGGAGGGAGAGCTTAGGCTTATACTCTTCTATCTCTAGCCGACGTGAAGATGAGCAGCTCAGAGGAGGTGTCCTGGATTTCCTGGTTCTGTGGGCTCCGTGGTAATGAATTCTTCTGTGAGGTGAGTTCTCCTCAACCCTACCATCCGCCTCCACATATAATCTGGCCACATATTCTCCTGTACATAAAGCTTCCACACACGTCTCTTACATACTTCAGTGAAAACTCTTGTCAAGGAGGAGTCCCCTTAGTAGCTCTCTCTCCAACTTGTGAAGGGTCAAGACTGGGGCCCCAAGTCAACCCTGCCACCCTCCAGCAGCCTAACATTGGACGTGTCAACCTGTGTTTTGTTTTGTTTTTTTTTTAACCACGGAGGTACTGGTAGTACATATCTCTGGTAGCTATTAGGAGAATTAAAACACTTCACGTTAAAATGTTTTATAGCGTGCCTGTGTGTTAACATAAGGGAGTGTAACTGACTTCAGAATCCAAGCTGTTCAGCCCCCACCTTCCTCAGAGAGCCAGCTGCCCCTCGGGAGAGCCAAAACTGATTCCTAGAGCTAGGAACAGGAATCAGGACAGGGATCTTGAAAGGACTGCCTCTGTAAGGAGGGGATTGCTTATGTTTAGGAGAGAAAAGCCAGACCTCTTCTGGGTGGGCAGTATACACGAACTGGGGAGAGATGTTCAAGTACTTCCGCTGAGTTGGGAGTGTGGAACAAAGGGAATGAAGCAGTTGTATTGAAGAGAAGGCACGAGTTAGAGCAACCTGCCCACGTCAAAGCTGAGGATTCTGCTATGGGTTTCCTTTTGACTTCACGTCCTGACAGGTGGATGAAGACTATATCCAGGACAAATTCAATCTCACTGGACTCAATGAGCAGGTGCCTCACTATCGACAAGCTTTAGACATGATCTTGGACCTGGAGCCTGGTGAGACACCCTCAGGGTTGTTTTGTGTGTGTGCTGTTTTTTTACTATTCACACCCTGTTTATCTGCTTCTTGAATTTCTAAATTTCCTTTTGGTTCTCTAACCCTTTTAACGCCAAATCCTTTACTTCATTTTGATTCCCTACCTCACTCTTGCCTACTTTTGTGACTTCTACCACTTGTTCTCATACTCTGATCCTATAACTTGCTCTTGTGCTGCTGCTAAGTCGCTTCAGTCGTGTCCGACTCTGTGCGACCCCATAGACGGCAGCCCACCAGGCTCCCCCGTCCCTGGGATTCTCCAGGCAAGAACACTGGAGTGGGTTGCCATTTCCTTCTCTGATCCTATAACTTAGCACTTTTCAAAAATGCTAGTTTCTCCATGGGTATTATCTTCTTCCTTGCCCTTTCCAGGTTAGAGTTCTATCTTCCATGTTGACATCTTTGCATTTATTTATTAAAGAAGAGAAAGAAGCAGAGGCTGAGAGGGATGGAAAGAAGGCAGAGCTGCCTTGGGTTGGTGGAAGGGTCAGAGGCCCATGTTTCTGGGTCAGATGCCCAGGCTGTGGCTGGGGTGAGGCTCCCAAGTTGGGTGCTGGGCTGAAGAGCCAGCAGCCCCCGGGAGTGGGCAGGGCACCTTAAAAAGCTGTAAGACAAGTGGTTGCATTTGGCTGGTGCCATGTTTCAGATGAGGAGCTGGAAGACAACCCCAACCAGAGTGACCTGATTGAGCAAGCAGCTGAAATGCTCTATGGATTGATCCACGCCCGCTATATCCTCACCAACCGTGGCATTGCCCAGATGGTGAGGCCTCTCTCCTCCCACTTGGTTCCTTCAGAGGCAACAGGGAAGCAGAGTTTCCTTCAGCAAGAAGTCACTCGTTTCAGCCTTGTCACGGAATCTAGCTGAGAAGAGGGGAAAGAACCCCAGAATCTGGGCCTAGGGGTTAAGACCTGATTGAGGGTTGAGGTGAAGGCGGTGTCTTGGGGGTGGGAGATGTGACCCGAGCAGAAAGTTGTAGACTCCCTCTTTCTCAGGGAATGAGCAGTGAATGTCTGATGGTCTTCAGCCTGCCTGACTGAATGAAAGGAAGCAGGGAAGTCTGAAGGCCCATCTGAGCCAGAGAAGGGGCCTCTGGACATTTAAGAGGCAGAAGGAGTTGGGGACACAGTGATGTGGGTTGGGCTGAGGAGGGGGTTGCCTCTTCTCTTCATACCTACCCACCAACTCCTTCAATTTCATTCACATCAGTTGGAAAAGTACCAGCAGGGAGACTTTGGATACTGTCCCCGTGTGTACTGTGAGAACCAGCCAATGCTTCCCATCGGTGAGTGTTGGGAAAGGGAAAGAGGGCCACGTAAGAAGGCAGGTCTGCTGGGACGGAGTTGGGGCTCAGCAGGTTGGTGCTTGAGTCCAGGAGGGAGGTTGGGCAGTCTTGGGTAACCTGGCCTGCTGAGTCTGGCTGTCTCCCAGGCCTTTCAGACATCCCAGGTGAGGCCATGGTGAAGCTCTACTGCCCCAAGTGCATGGACGTGTACACACCCAAGTCATCGAGGCACCACCACACGGATGGCGCCTACTTCGGCACCGGTTTCCCTCACATGCTCTTCATGGTGCACCCCGAGTACCGGCCCAAGAGGCCCGCCAACCAGTTTGTGCCCAGGTGGGGAGCAGGGACAGAGTCACCAAGGGTCAAAAGAAGTGCCCAGGATCCCCCAGAAAGAAAGAAGGACAAGGCAGTAGCTAGCCTTGTTGCCATTTTGTGTGCTCAACTTTCTGCTAGGAAATTCTCAGAGTCACAGTTGAAGTGTGGTTTATCTTCCTGGAGTATCATTTTTGCTCTGGTGTAGAAAAGGCAAGTTCAGCTTTTATATTAAAACAAGTACTGACGTGTATATACTCATGTATATATGTACAGACACATATTTGTAGTTTTGAATTTAAGTTTTAATAGATATTTAAAATACATTTCCAAATATTCTTGAGGAGAGAAGTTGGGGAACCACTGCCTTGAAGTACTGAGCAAGCCCATGAAGAAACTGGGGTGGGGGGTTGGAATGCAGGCCGCTGGCAGGGCCAGGATGGGGCTCACTCTGCTTCCTCTCTCACCTCTGCCCCAACCCAGGCTTTACGGTTTCAAGATCCATCCAATGGCCTACCAGCTGCAGCTCCAAGCCGCCAGCAACTTCAAGAGCCCAGTGAAGACGATTCGCTGATTCCCCACCCCACCTGTCCCTCAGTCTTTGACACTTTCATTCCTTTGCTGCCACAATTTCAGGAACCCTCTATGGTTTTTAGTTTAAATTAAAGGAGTCATTATTGTGGTGGGAATATAAAATAAAGTGGAAGAAAAGGCCATGGGCTGATTGGCTGGTGTTTGGGGTTGGGAAGCACGGGTAATTGGTATGCTGGACCCCAGGAGCCCTCCTGGCCCAGCCCCCTCTCCTCAAGTTGAAAACCAGCACAGATTTGTGCCCAGTAGATTTGGGTGATGTTTTTAGGACTGGGTGTAGGGATGTACAGAGATCATGAGGAAAAGACAGAAATCAGATTTCAAAGACTGGAGAAATATTTGCTCTTTTTGTGCCACCTGCAGTTGGCTGTTTATACTCTAGGGGATGTAATCAACATCACTTTGTTTTATGAAGAAAGTGGTCCCAAAATAAACTGAACTGTAAGGGGTGCGGAGAAGAGGGTCAAGGTCCGGAATTGCTGTTTTGTGGTGTCTGTGTGCCCCCTCCCGGGGGAGCTGAGACATGCTCATCTCAGAAGGATGAAGTTCACTGGGTTCCTGGTTTAAGTTTTTCTCAGAACCATAGGGACTGGCCCTGTTGTGTAGGGAGGATGGCAGATGGTACCAGAGAATGAAACTAATCCATGGACCCTGGAGGGGCAGGAACAGATCTTTGAGGGACACTCAGAACAAAAGTAGACTGCTGGATTGGGGCCCAGATACTGCCCCTGTCTGGGCTGCAGCTCCCACATTCAGGAACCAGACCAGGTGGGTGAGGACATGTTCTCCTGCCAAGCTAATTGCTTCCTGCCTCAGGGAGGAGTATAGCTTTGTACCTACAGCAGCTTCTGCCCAGACTACCTGTCAGAACCACCCTGCAGTTCAGGCTCAAGGAGCGTGGTCATGGGAAGGTGGGGTTTCTGGGCACCCCTCAGGGATTGCTCCTCTCCCCAGAAGTCCATGATGAAGGCCCACATGCTTATAGGTGCAGTGGTCATGGTGGGCTTCACAGTGGGAAAGGGTAAGTGGGGCAGGGGCAGGGAAGGAGGGGTGGCTGAGTACAGGGAGAGGGCGGCGGTGGGTGAGCGGGATGTTGCAGGGTAGGGAACTTGGAGTGGGCCAACACCACCATCCATGTCTTCTGCTTCCCCAGCTCCTGTTTCTGAAGTCCGGACCTGCCACCTCTGCCTCTTGGAAAATCCTGCTGTCGGATGCATTTCAGGCTCAGAGAAGTGCACTATCAGCAGCTCATCCCCATGCATGGTGATCAGCATCAATCATGGTGAGTTGAGTCAGGCAGGGAAAGGACCACTGGCTGGACAGCCCACGGCATTGTCTCCTCTTGTAAATGAGGGCTGCTTGGGGCCTGAGGTCTAAGGAGATGGAGGTTTCTGGTAGGGGAGGGGTCTGGGGTTCTGGGGAGCCAATTAAGCTAATTTCTTCTGGCCTCTTCTGCAGGAGTCTGGAAAGGATATTGGGTCTAGGTGAGGGATGGGCAGGTCTGTGGAAGGGGTACCAGGTTTGGTGAGTATGGGAGGCAGCAAGGGTTATTAGTTGTCCCTTCTTCTCCAGAGAACAAAGCTCGCTTCTTAATCCGAGGCTGTGGACAACACAATTCCTACCGCTGCCAAGAAAAGCTCCCCACCTACATCTCAGAGTACTGGTACTCGGCCCAGTGCTGCCAGTACGACTACTGCAACTCCTGGTACAGTCCCCAGCTCCAGAGTGCCTCGCCTGAGCCCCTTGACAGGTCCCTGGCTCTGCCCCTGTCTCAGTCCCAGATCCTGTGGTTCTACCAAACCCTGAACCTGTCACTGTCCCTGCCCAGCTTCCCTGCTGGGAGGGAGCCTTCTGAAGGCCTGGACCCCCTGGCTGGCCCACCCGTGAATCTGAGTTTGTCCATTGCTGACCTGCGCAGCATATACTTGTTTCTCAACAGTTCTGGGCTTTTGACTCTTCCCTGGGCTGGTCCCTGACATCTTTCCCTTCGCAGATAGATTTCTCTCTGATCTAGCATCTCACTCCTGACACCCCAGCATCATGCATTGTCTTCTCAGAACACTCACACTCTGGGGTCTGTAAGTTCTCAGTCTTCCTTTCCTTTGCCTTTCCTTTGTCCTTCCAGTGTCTATATGGTTTTGGTCTAGTCTCCTCCCCCAAAAAAGCAGTTGGCACTGTACCCAGAGCCCGTCGACCACCTAGAAAATAATTTCAAATGCGGATTCTGCCTAGGCTGACCTGGGAAAGGCACAGTGGTTTTCTCAACACTGTCTTGTTAACTGAGTGTCCCATCACCCCCACCCTGCCCCCCATCTTCCTGATCTCTCTCAATCTGGCTGTTTCCACTCTCTGATACCTAGCTCTGAAAGCTTGTGCCAGACTGAACTTGCATCAGAACGGGTGAGAGCTGGACTTCGTGCAGGTTTCCTGGCTGAGCACTGTGGCGCCCCTCCTTCACTGTCTACCACTCGTGCTCCTGCCTGGTCTGCTGCCTGCTCTCATCTCTTTTCCCAGTCTCTGGCTTCCTCAGCTCCACTTCACATCCCTGAGCCATGACACCCGCTTGCACAGATTCCCAGGGAGAGGAGGGGGTCTGTCCTTTGTTCTGCACTCCCCAGCCCTCCTCCACAATAAACAAACTGGCCAGAGTCTGTGTCACATTTTTGATGGGGGCAGGGTCAGGTGTGGGCAGGTGTAGAGAAGTTAAAGGTAACTGGGCATGGGGTTCAAACAGCGTTGCAGAGCCCTGCCCACTTCACTTGGCCTTGTGGCTTCCTCAATGGCCTGCCTCAAACAGCCCACATCATCCCACCCTCTGCTCGGCTGGAGATCAAAGTATGAGGATTATGAATCTTGCCAGCCTTAAAACATACCCTCCAAAATCTAGGAAGTTCATAGATGATGTGGGGTTTTTCCACAAGAGGAAGGAAAAAACCATGAAAACACCAGAGCAAACACAACAGGTCTGTGTCTCAGAGTCACCTGGAGCGGAGGCGCCTGCGCTCTTTCCAGGGTCCTGGCAGCCAGGGCCGGCTGTGTAGGAAGTCTAGGTGAAGGGGGTGGGAGAGTACAGAGTACACAGGTAGGGCTGCAGAGGCAGGCCCTTTGATTGTAATTTGAAGAATGGCAAGCATGCAGAAAGCAGTAATGAGTTTTCATAACTCAAACCTTCCCCATGCATTCAGTACACACTGGACACACCGCTCTGAGCCAGGCCTATTATTAAGAAGCACCAGGACAAGCAGATGAGTGCAGCCAGGTATCCACCCCTCTGAATCTGGTGACCCAGTACCAGGATTATGAAACTCTTCTGAAAAGTAGTGCACCTCTGTGGCTAGGAGGCCCAACCCCAGCTCCTCTGTCACTTGGGTAAGTTGGTCTCGGCCTCACTGTGGTCACCTCTCAAGTAGAGATAGTGTCTCAGGATTGAGAGAATGTGTATCTGTGTGCACACAAATAGAAGTTATGGGCTCGAAAACAGATATGCCTTAGACAAAGCACACTGGTTTTGCCCTATTTAGTTTTAAATGATTTTGGCCATAGAGACGTTTGCACACTTTTAGATGGGTTTTTGTAAACTTACCCACCTGTGTTATACCCCTCGCCAAGTTAGCATAAAGGCCTTTATCAGCACCTAAAGCTGCCTTCGGGCCCCCTCTTGGACCCTCCCCCGTCCCTGTCAGGAGTAGCCATTGTCCTGAATTTCATTGTGTTCTTGGTAAAAGTGACATCACACAGGATATACTCTTACCTATACAACATTTTGCACTTGGATTTCTGTGGCCTGTGTGCTGGTGGGAGAAACCAATACTTGTTTCTAGATCAGGAAGCAGTTGGAGGTAAAGAGGTACAAGCCACTATGTTCCTCTTTTGCCTGCATGTTATCCCCCATGATCTGTGACTTCAGTATAAGTCAAAGGCCCAGGTCTGTACAGCTCTAACAAGTCAAACTGGAAGGCAGCCTTAGAAGCTGAGAAGCCCAAGACCTGAAATTGAGGTGAGTTACCATGATCCTTGAAAAAGGAAATTAGCCTGGGATTAGAGAGGACACTAGGCCTTGCATCTCTCCACAGAACTCCTTCCCTACCCTCTCCTCCCTGGGACTGGTTCTTCATAGCTGCACTCCCACCAGCATACCCCCAGGGACCTCCTTGGCCAGTCTTCACCCAGCTCTGGGTCTGACAGCATTTCTGAGGACATCCACTACCCTTCTGGTTTTAGCCACAGAAGGGCTTCCAGTTCCTCTTGACCTGAGAGCTAAGTCAGACACAGCAGGGCAAAGCAGGAGCCGAGCTCCGCATGTTGGGGAGCCCATTACCTGCCCCCATGATGGAATAGTCTGGTAGTACCACATCCCTCAACCTCCATATCCACCAGAAGAGAGAGGCAAACCAAACAGTTTGTGCATCTATTTATTTTGGAGGAACAGCTGGGGACTTGGGGTGAGAGGACTGTTGGAAAAGAAATGAAGCAGGGCAAAGGGGTATCCTTGAGGTGGGAGCAGACAGGAGGAACAATGTCAGACTGAGGACTTGAAGGAAAACTGCAGAGAATTCTGCAGAGGGAGAGTGGGAAAGGGCAGAGTGGAAATTGAGGGGTGTTGAGGGGCATTAATCAAGAGGCAGATAGGGCTGGGGTCTAGTAACTGCTGCTGAGGGTGGCAGGGAGGGCTGCTCTGGAGAGGCCGGACAGTGTCCCGACTGTCCCCAGGTGGAAATCAGGAGGGCGGCTGGAAATTGGCAGGATTGTACTCCTGAAGTCTCTACAGAAGTTCTAAGGAACATATAAGCTTCTCTTCTGAGGGTTATTGCAGAAATTCTGGAAGCAGCATCGAGAGAATATCCAGAAGCCAAACACTGGAGAGGCGCGGGTGTATGAGCAGTCACTCATCTGTTCCTTGCTGCGGCAGTCACTCACCATGGTCTCAAAACCACTGTCTGGGGACGGACAGCAGCAATCAGTGACGTGGAGGTCCCAGGCAAAGCCCCGAGCCCTCCCATCCCCTCATGCCACAGAGACTGACCATCTCTGACCCCCTACCCCTTCCTGGACCCCAGAAAGGCAGATCCTTGAAACGACAGGGTCAGGGAATGCCAGGGAGTCACCAGCCATGAACTCTGTGGAAGTTTCCCATGGAAGGTTGGTGGGAAAGAGCCATTCAAAACACAGTGACAGGGACTTCCCTGGTGGTCCAGTGGCCAAGATCCTAATGGCCAAGTCCAGTGGCTGAGATCCTAATGCAGGGGCCCCAGCTTTGATCCCTGGTCAGGGAACTAGATCCCGCATGCTACAACCGAAAGATCCCACTAAGCAACTAAGATCCCATGAAGCAACTAAGACCTGGTGCATCTTAAATAAATAAATGTTTTTTAAAAAAATTCCTCTGGGAGAGTAAAGAGGAAGACAGCAAAAGACCAAACTCTGGTGAACATGAACTGTTAAGGCTCCAGAAGAAAAAGGCAAGACTCAGTGAAGGAGGCTGAGAAGAAGCAGTGGAAGATGTAGCAGAAGAACGGTGCTGGCAGGAACTACTGCTGACAGATGGGGAGAAGGCAGCCCGAGGAAAGGCCAGCGGATCTGGGAACTCCAGGCCTGTGAGGCTGGGTGTTATAAGGAGGGTGAGCCAAGAAGGCAAGAGGAATGGAAGTAGCGATGTGGAGTAGCTCTAAAGGAAAGGAGAGAGAGAGGGAGTGATAGAACAGTATCTTAGAGCTGTGGGAACCAGTTGGGGTGCAGCTTAGAAGGCTGGTAGAGACTCAGTTCAGGAATGGACTGGACCCAAGATGAAAGGAAGAGGCAGCTTACTGTTCTTTATGAGCAGAGTCATGCAGCTGCTGCCCTTTGGGACAAGGCAGGTGTCAGATCCCAGAAGGCATCCCAACTCCTTGGTCTCAAAGAGGCATCGATAGCAGCTTAGGTATTCGTTGAAATATTTCTGTCTAATGGGTTCTTGATCATATATCTCAGACTGACCTGGAACACAGAGAAGCACTGACCCCAAACCCACTTAATTCCCAGACTGATCAACCCCACTGTTCCCTCCTACCTCCCTACTCAGAAAACCATAAAATCACCAATTCCTGAAAAATATCAGGCTTAATCTAAGATCAGAAGCTTTAGTTCTCATAAAAAATCTCCACTCTCTACTCTCATACCTTTTGAAATGAGGAACTCATTCATTCAACATGCATTTGAGGGGCTAACATGCTTAGCACTCTACAAGCCTCTAAATTTAAAGGTTAGGCCAAGGCAGTTCATTCCAACTTTTAGCAGCCCTGTTAAGACAGTGCTTCCTCTGTGATTTGGTTTCACTGTCCCTCACCCAACCCGCAGATTCTCTTTTGAATATGCTTTCTTAACCTGTAATGTTCAGAGTGTGAAAACCTCAGAGCGTATCATCACAGGACAGGAAGAATCTCTCCTTTCTGTAGCCAGGAGACTTCAAACAGCCCAGGGCCACATTCTTTGTTTGGTTGTCCTTTCACTGAACAGACTCATGAAACGTTGTCCACCAAAGCCCTCCCCAACTGCACCATATTCATCTCCCTCCTCCTCTGGTCCCGGGCCCAGATCACATGTTACTGAGCCCCCAAAACCCACTTTCAGACCCAGTAGAGCACTTGATATGAAGCAGATGCTGAGCAAACACTTTGGATCTGGTTTCTGTGTAGATGGTGCTTTGCACCCAAGTGGAGTTATCAGGCTGAACTTAGCCTTGTTCTACGCTGTGTATCCTGAGGCTGTCATCTGGCACGTTCCCCCAACCCTTCCCATTCTGTATTGCCCTCAGATTAGAAGAGATTCCCCTTAGTATCTCCATTTAGGTTATTGCCGTTGAGTGAGACAGCCTTGGGGTAGTCACCAGCAATCTTCCTCAGAGTGAATATCAGTCTGTTATCAGTCCCCATTATCCCACCACACCCACCCATCCCATCTTTCCTCCTGCCTGGTTTTACCTGAATGTTCTTGGTACATGTATTCAGATACTTGGTATCAGGGTTTCTGTATCCGGCAGGTTAGGAAACCCTTCTGACCCCATTGAACCACTTACCAAACACCAAGCTCATCGTGACCAGCACTATTAAGAGGACTATGTACAGGGTTTGATTCTGGTTACCTGCATGGCCTTCCATAACATACATGACTGCCCACCAGCCTCCACTTTGGCCTTATATTGGCTGAAGAGAAGTGGGCAAAGAGGAAGGGGGGAGGCAACATTCTTTTGGAGTGGAGAATCAATGCTAGAATCTACAGCCAAGGGACAGAGTGTCCTCACCCACGGCCCTAACATCCTGGTTTGGAAACAAGGATGGGGGCAATGGGGGAAGGAGAGAGGAACCTTCTTTCATATTAATTCAACAGGCATTCGTTAGATCACTGCATCAGGTATTGGGGATACAATACTGCACAAAGTCCCTACCCTCACAGAGCACAATCTAGAGTGAGAGACCAGTCAACAATGAGGGGGTAAAGGGAAGAGTGTTTCTGGGGGCACTTGGGCAGTGCAAACCACTGACAAAGAGATTTCAGCAGAAGAGTACAAGATCAGATTTCTGTTTGTACAAGATTTCTGAGGCGGGGAAACCAGTTAGGAAGCTATTCCTGAGTTCAGTCACAAGATGGCGGTCTGGTCTAGCAGAAGAGAGGGAAGCCGACAAGTGAATGAGCAGCATTTAGAAGGAAGACTAGACAGATTTGGACTTAAGACTGTGAGGTAAGGAAGAGACTTGCAAAAGGGGATGACTGTGATACTATTTTTCAGGATGGGGAAGACGTGTCAGAAATCCAAAAGCGAGGACACCTGAGTCGTGAGTGACCCTACTCAGTCCAGTAGGGGTTCCAGAAAACCAGAGCCTTTCCATACACCTCCACCCCGCTGCTTTTCCGGTCCCGCCTCAGCTCAACCGCAGGTCAGTGGGTCTGATCTCCGGTGCCCACCGGCTCTGGCGCTGTGAGCTCACTCTCCGTGCCTGGCTGCACCTCAGGGCTTTTGGGAAGACGCGAGGGCGGCCCCCAGCCCAAGCTCGGCTCTTGGCCAGGCGGCTGGAGAGAAACCTGAGAAGGTCGAGTCGCGTGCTTCGTGGGGACCCAGGCATCCTGCCCTGGTGTGTGTGTGTGTGTGTGTGTGTGTGTGTGTGTGTGTGTGTGTGTACTTAGTCGCTCAGGGGTGTGTGTGTGTGTGTGTCGCTTCGTGGGGACCCAGGCATCCTGCCCTGGTGTGTGTGTGTGTGTGTGTATGTGTGAGTGTACTTAGTCGCTCAGGGGTGGGTGTGTGTGGGGGGGTGTGTGTGGGGGGGTGTGGGGGTGTGTATACTTAGTCGCTCAGTCGTGTCCGACTCTTGGCGACTCCATGGACTGTAGCCCTCCAGGCTCCTCTGTCTATGGGGATTCTCCAAGCAAGAATATTGAAGTGGGTTGCCATGCCCTCCTCCAGGGGATCTTCCCAACCCAGGGATTGAACCCAGGTCTCGCGCACTGCAGGTGAATTCCTTACCGACTGAGCCACCAGGGAAGCCTGCCCTGGCGGCTCACCTAAAGTACTATGCGGCTTCCCCGGAAGGTGGCACTTTGGTGCCAACATCCCTCCCACACCCGGATGCTGCGCCAGGCGCCCCATACGCTTCCTCCGCCGGGGGGCCTCCTGGGCCCACCTCGCCTGCTCCGTCGAAATCTGGCCAGATCAGTCTGTGTTAAAGACTCAGGTTTTTAGCTTTAAGGGTCGGGTGGGCTACGGAAAGTCCTCGGCTTCCAGGAACGCTCCACCTGCACCAGCTTCCGGTCTGAAGGTTTGGGGCCGGGCCCAGCCCGAGGATTCCCTGCTGATTATTCAAGAATCATCCGGTCTTGGGGGTGCTGATGAGGAAGCTAGGACGAAAGGATGGGGACACACCAAGAAAGGCGGACGCGAAAGAAAAAATACGAGAGAAAAACACACACCACTGCGTTCACCTGAAGAGACTTGGCACGATAAAAATAGAATTATTTTAGGGAAAAGTCAGAGTAGTGGCGAACTGAGGAGGAGCACCTGGCACCGATATAAATGTTGAATAAGTGACAAAAAGAATCATACAGCGGGGACTGTTTTCGAAGCAAAAAGGGCAAAGGGGAGGCAGAAGGGATTGTACAGCACCCTTTGACTCCCTCTCTTGAATAAAAGCGCAACGAGAAGGCATTAGAGGGGCTGAGGTTGGGCTCCCTGAAGGGGTCGCCCTGAGAGGTCCAGGAAGACTTGCGGTGAAGTTAAGCTACCCTGGACGCAGAAGGTCTGGAAGAGGCCTTCTCCAGGGGGCGTGGCCTTAGGCGCATTGATCCTGCCCTTGTTTCGTTTTGCTCCTCCCCGTCCACGAGACTGGGCGCGGCTTCTGCGCGCGCAGAGCCTCCAGAGTTCGTTGTCACGGTGACGGGCCCTTTGGAGGCTTTCCCCGGGTGAAGAGAAGGGGCGTTGCGATAGTCGCCTTGGTGACCACAGCAGCTGAAGAAATCCACGCTGAGGGCCCCTCCCCCGGGACAAGTTATATCTGAGGGTAAGCAACAGAATTACCAAGCAAAGCAGATCGGGCCTTAGGACAGAATGCTGCAATTAGGGAACAATAAATCGGGGTGAACAAAGGGCGGAGCTGTAGATGATTGGTCCAGGCGAAAGCCAGGTTCTGTTAGGGGAGTGGCCGCGACACCGCGGTCTAGAAAAAAACTAGTAAGGGCATCTTTAATCCGAATACAAATGAAAGGAAAAAATGAATGACTGGGTTCCTGAGGGAGCTGGAAGGGCTTGCTTATTGGATGGCTGGATGGAGACCTGGCTATCCCCGACACCTGGGCTCCCCACTCTCTGGAGCCTTACACCCTCGGGGCCCTCATTCGTGACGGTGCAGGAAACACATGCCCCTCCCGGGGACACGGAGCAAACCATCAACCCAAATACGCAACTGAGCGGGAGTCCAGCCCCTCACACTGGGAGCAGCTAGGGTGGAGTCTGGGCCAATGAAGGTAAAATAAAGGATTCAGCCCAGGGGCCGTCCCTTCTTCCCGTGTTTCCTGTCTGTTTGCCAGCTCTCCTTTTTCCCAGCCACCATCCCCTCTCCAAGTTTGCTCAGCAACTCTGGGATGCCTGGGTGTCCAGGCCTCGATTAGTGCCGGCTACAGCAAGAGCCAGAGCCCCAGCAGGAGTGGTGTCTGCATCTCAGCTGGTCTTCTCCTGAAAGACTGCTAGAACCCTGATAAATAGGGTGAAGAGTGGACAGGGAGCTGATCCCGCCCTGGGGTTGGGGGTGGGGGGTGGGGGTGGCTCTGAAAACACAGCTGCTGTAAGCCTTGTCAGATAGGAAGTCATCTGGGTAGACTGAGACTTTTTGGGTGGCGTGGTCAGGAATTCAAATATTGAACCTCACCTCTCTCCATTCACTTCAGGTATCCAAGGGCCCCTCATGGCATACCCGCTGTTATCTATAGAAAGTGCAGGAAGAAGGGGGAGGGGCATTGGTAGTAGAGGCCAGTCAACAGAATCCCTAATGGCCATGACCAGGAGGAAAGAGTACTTTGTCTCTAGGGTGTGAAAGGTGGGGCCCCCCTATTTGCATTTAAGGAGGTTCCCTTGGCTGAACAAAGACTTGGTTTCCAGGGGGCTAATGTGACCTAATGGATCTGGAAGGCCAGGTTCAGAATCATGTAGCTGGTCCCACACCTTCACATTCCACCCTGTTTGCTCCCTGGGACAGGACAGAGGGGAGGGGTGCCAGTATCAGCTCTCCAGTATTGACTAAAGGTGGAGCATTGTGGAGCTGCAGTCAGTCTCTTCTAACCCCAAATAGCAGACATTGTGTCACCTGACAAGTCTCAGATCACTCCTTCCAGTGGAGGCTCAGTGTGTTTGCCTTGAAGGAGCCACTGAGCTGGTTGGGGCAGACAGCCTCTGCCCCTGGGATTGCAGGGGAGCTTTGTGCATTGAGGTTGGAGGAGACACTGAAGTTAGACTGTATCCTGAACCTCACAATATAGTTGCTCACCTTAAGTATCTTGTTCAAAATGGTGGGCCCAGGGTGGTAAACCTAGGGGTATTTCATCTGGAAAAGAGGTTTCCAAGGGAAGAAGGTGGCCAGGCAACAAAATGATGGGTGGGAGAGGGACTCATTCTGTTCCACAACGCCCAAGGAATGGACATAGAATGAAGAAATGGCAACCTCCTCCAGTATTCTTGCCTGGAGAACCCCATGGACAGAGGAGCCTGGTGAGCTACAGTCCACGGGGTGGCAAAGAGTCAGACATGATTGAGCGACTAACACTACAGGGAACCGATAGTGTTTCCTGGTTCAAACCAGGAATATTCTAACAGCTGTCCAATAAAGCGAAGTATGGCTCTGGGAAGACCTGAGTCCTTGGCACCTTGTCCTCAGTCCCTGGCAGGGCCTGTGTTTGTTGAATTGCAAAGAGGGTGTGAGGAGAGAGACTTGACATGGTGAGGAGGCTATGCAGCATTTGCTGCATTCAACATGGGGAACAAGCCATTCCTCACTCCCCATGGAAAAAGCAAGAACTAAGCAAGAAAAACTGGAGGTACTGATGCTGGAACCATGCAGGCTGGACCTAGAAATCGGTAGAATTGCTGCGTAGGTCTAAGTCAGGTGCTAGGAAGTACTTTGTAAACAACAGAGCTCATGAACTGTGAGCACTGGAGGCAACCGTGGTCTCCTGGGGTGGTTGTATGTAGGAAGACCTAGGCAGGTACCAGGGAGGCTGCACAGTGTTGATGGTACTAGGCATGCCAGGGAAAGGCAAGAGTGGGGGACCCACTGGACAAGGACAACTCAGGTTGGGGGCTGATTGCCTGGGGCAACAGCAGAGATGGTGAGGGTTAAATTGGCTGCCTGAAGTGGGGTTTCTCAAAGCCCAGTCATTTGGAGCTTCAACTCTTCCCCACTCCCAACCCTGGCTTCCTGGATAGCTGGGAAGTCACAAAATTAGCCAGCCGGTAGAAAAAATACTTTTATTAATTATTAGGAATAATTCATTCATTTAATGCAGGGTGTGTGTTGGGAAGGTTATGTACTGCCGGATGGATGAGGGGAAACGTGCAAGAGGAACGGTGAGAAGGGGGCGTGGTCCCCCTGCTTGCCAGAAACTAAAAACAGCAAAATAAACACAGAGAATCACAAACAGGGTCCTTCCTCATGTCTCCGTCCATCCGTTCTTCCAGAATGAGTCCCAGTGTGGTCCCTAGAGGTGCCAGGGCATCTGGAAGTTCTGGGCTGGGAGTGGGGTGCAGTGTGTGGCTTCGAAGTTATTCAGATGCTTCTGAGCCTGAGGGGAGAAGGTGGGACAGGTGGAGTGCAGAGCACGGACACCTTCTGAACCAACTACCCACTTTAAAGAAGCTGCTCCTTCCAATGCTTACAGGGTACCCCCGTCCCCAAGCCCCCCCTGTGCCCCTGGCTATCCAGGCACCCTCTTCCTGCTTCCCACGCCTTAGCTCACCAGAAACAAAGCCAGCTGCCGTCTTCCGTCTGCACTCATGTCCTCCCCTGCAGAGAGAAGGTGCTCAAACACGGGTCACCCGTCTGGGTGTTCACCCCCTTCCTGGGCTCTTCCCAACCCCTTCAGCACTCCTTACCCACGCTCCAGGGGAATTCAGGCCCGTGTTCTGCCTGGTAAGAGCGGAGGACGGACAGGCACCAGTCCTCCTCCACCTCCCACCGGCTGTAAATCGAGGCTGGTCATGGAGAGAGACGAGTGCCCATCAGCATCCTGGTCTTGCCAGGCCCCCAACCCAAGCCCTCAGCAGATCCCCTTTCACCTTCCTCCAGCTGTGAGGAGGCCTCCAGCCACTGCCTCACCACTCGAAGACCCTCCTCCGCCATCACCCGGGGATACCTATGGAGGAGCACCGGGACAAAAGGTCAGGACCCAGTCCTCTTCATTCCTCATCCCCGAACCGCCCCCCTCCCTGCACTGTCAGTACAAACATGTATGTGCGCGCGCACACACCCTGGTTCTCACCGATGCTGCAGGAGTTTCAGCAGGAGGTCATTGCCTCGGTTAGACATGACGTCCTCAGGAACCCTGGGGGGAGAAGAATGGGCACTGGAGGGACTGGAGGTTGGGGAGAAAGGGTCTGGATACCTGGGTTTCTGGCGGGCATTCTTTGGGGTGGGGGGCAACTTCCTGGCTGTCTCTGGGATCCGGGAGGGCAGAAGTTCCCAGGCACTCACGTGGTGGTGATGATCTCATCTCTGGTTCTGCGGATCAGCAGCACAGGGCCCTGGTACCTTCAGAGGACAGCACAGTGGGGAGGGAGACCTCAGAGCAGGGACAGGTGAAACTGACTGCCTCACCCCAGCACTGGCTGTACTTTTTTTCAGGCTTTGCTGGGAGATCCCTGCTGTGCCAGGCATGAACTGACTAGCTGCCAGATCATGAGAAGGTCCAGGGTTCCAGGGAAGCTGGGAGGGGTTCGGGGTGGTGGGAGGGTCCCTCAGGGGACATGGGGCAGTGGCTTATGCTTGTACTTTGGTACTAATTTCAGCATTTGAACACCCAGCAGCATCTCTACAGGGGATGAGGTGGGGGAAGGGTGTCAGATGCTAGACACTGGCCAGCCCTCACCTGCACAGCTGCTCTGCATTGTTTAGATTGAGATGCTGCCTCACAGTCCTGGTCACCAGGCCCCCTAACATGAGATAAATGTGAAAGGACAGCAGACACAAGCCCCTGCCCAACACAAAGGTCCCCACTGTCCGTGGAGAAGAGAAAACGGAGGTTCCCAGACAGGGGAGTCCCCCTGCTTCTCAACAATGTGGTGGTCTACTCCCCACCCACACAGAGGGGAACCATCTCCAGTGAGAACGTCTCCCGGGTCCAGCCCACCTCTTCCCTTAAGGGCAGACCTGGGAGCTGCACTCACTCCAGCTGTCTGGCATGACTTTCAATGCCAAGGGCACCAGGTCATCAAAGGAGGCATCCAGGATCACGGCACTAATGTCCGGGTAGGACATGGCGGCCCACGTAGCTGGTACCAGGAAAGGAAAGAAAGGGTGAGGACCAAGGGGCTCCTGCCCACCCCCACCCCTACCCTCATCGCCCTGACCCTACAGGCTCACCCCATCCTGCCTACTAAGTTAGCCCCAGGTCTTGCCTTAACCCCTCGCTTCACTCGGCCAGGGCACTGTCCAAAGAGAACAACGAAGCGCACTGAAGACAATACCAGAGGCAACATTTACTCCTTGATCTCCCCAGGTTCTACTTTTAATCATCGGGCACAAGGGTGGAAGGAAATGTAAAGTGTACTCAAATATGATAGCTTCTTCCAGACCCACTCAGACAGCCCACCTATTCTCTCCTCCACCCGACTCCCGGGGAGACACAGAGATGGCTTGAGTGTGCCTACAGTAGCGGGGTAGGAAGGAGGTGGGTTACCAGTGAAGCCGCCGATGGACCAGGCATAGAGGATGATATCCTGGGGCTGAAAGCCCAGGCGGTGGATGGCAAACTGGACCACCACATCCATGGCGTTGGCCTCATTCTGTGGGAACGGCACCCCCTGCAGGAAGAAGGGCAAAGGGTGAGCACAAAAGACCACCTGCCCACCACCCCACCCTCCCAGCATGGACCCTTCCTGCAGCTACACTGCAACAGACAGCGAAGATGGAACTGCAGCTCTGAACAGACAATTCAGAGAGCTATCATCTTACTTAATGGAATAGACTCCTGTCAGTGGCATTAAAAATAAATAAATAATAGGGCCAAGAGAGGGGCTGTTCTCTCTAGAAACCAGTCATTTATAACAAGATCCACTATCTCCCCTCCTGCCAAACCCCCAGTGTAAGAGGAGGAGGCTTGCAGCTCCCCACCCTTGGCACCCAGGTCACAGGTGAGTGGGAGGTCCTACAGAAATATAGACCCCTTTCCGTGACTCCAGTGACTGACCACAGGGAGACAGGCTATAATTCAGGAAAAAGAATTCAGAGAAGGCCTCACCGTGCTTCCAGCAAAGCCTGGATGATTCCAGCCCAGGACTGAATATCCAGCTGTAACACAGAGGGAGAAAGGGCTGGGACCTCATGGCCTATGACCTCTGGCCACTCTCTGCTCCTAGCTCTGGGGGAAGGAGCAGAAGGACACTGGAACTCTTAACACCCAACTCAGAAGCAAATAACTCCAAGCCTTCCCAGAATGGGAAGATGCCAAAAAGGTTCTGATGCAGCAGAAGGGACAGAGATGTGACTATTGAGGCGTGGGAACAGAACCAAGAGCATAATAGGGTAAGGGACACAGCCCAAGGGGAGGGATGTAAGGTTAGCAAAGCAAATGGGTAATAGGCTTTTCCCGAAGGCAAGGGTCTAAAACCTCACTCAGAGAAGGTGGTTAGGCCCTGGGAGGTCCTATCCATGTGGGGAGGTGGGGACATTCCATCCCAAGGGGCGGAGATAAGAGGGCTGAGCCATGGGCCTACCTTCCAGAGGTGTGGAGACGCAGCCCACCTCATAGAAGCCTGCGTTCCCCTCACAGCAGATCACCTAGAAAGGGAGCAGGAAGAAGCCCAGTTGGGACTGAAAATCCCCCTACTGGCAGGGAGGGCAGCCTCTGGGGGCCCTGCATGTGGTAAGCACCCAGAGGCAACTATTATGATGATGTCTTTTTGGTCCCTGCATGTCAACTCCTTCATCCATTTCCCTCTTACAGGGATTTCCTACACCAAGAGGTTGGTAGGGAGGAGGTGGGAGCTGGGATGATCCCCACTGGGCTTCCTCAGGGCTGCAGCAGACCCCAGCACTTCCACTGCCCTCCCCACACTCTACCTTTGGGCTCCCTGTGCCCACTCACCAGCTTCTGTCCCTGGGGCTCAGCTGTCCCTCGTCGGTCCACAAACATGGTGTCAATTTCATTGCCATCGCAGGCCAGCAGCTTTGCCCGGCGCCCATGACACTGAGCAGAGAGGATGCATTGGCCAAGTTGGAAGGGCAGGAGACCACATTCATGGGTGGGGGGAGAAAGGCTGTGGGGGTGGGTGGTTGATGGGTAAGGGGGCCTTACCTCTTCCACCAGTCGGGCCTGGCCCTGCAGCAGCACAGGCATGAGGGCCTTCTGGAGCAGGTACACAGAGCCCGGATACAGCATCCGGCGCCCCAGGGTGTGTGCTACCAGGTAGCTGTGGGGAACACGGGGTTAATGAACCTCAAACAGAGGAGTCCAGGGACCATCCCAGCCCTAGCACTCAGACTGTGGTCTGCTTCACCTCTGACCCTCACAGTTTCGTTTTTCCTTTTCTAGGACTTAATGAACCAATATACGTACCAATTTTTCAAACATCTTTTGTTTGGTTTTTGGTTTTTGGCTGTGCCATGTGTTTTGCGGGATCTTCCTTCCCCAACCAGAGACTGAACCCATGTCCTCAGCAGAGAAAGTGTGGAGTCCTAACCACTGGACTGGCAGAGAACTCCCTTCTCTAACTATTTTTACTGTAACCTTTTAAAGATACTTTATATCGTGGTCTAGGACACACATATGCATATATTAATCTTGAAAGTTTTATGAGATAACACTTTGTATATACAACAAGTAAAAGCAAAGTAATTAACAATCATGATTCTGCTAATGTATTTATTAAAAGTCCCCAAATAAATAATACTGTTTATTACGATATGCCTGGTTATCTACCATGTAGTAGGTGCCGAGAGCCTAGCACAGGGTACTCTGGGCTTAATAAATATTTCTTGAACAAATGCACTAATTTAGACACATCAGATGTGGCAGGTGCCACTCCTTAAAAAGATAGTTAACCATGTCCAGTCAATCCCAAAGGAGGGTCTGTCCCCAGAAAACTCTACAAACTTGTCCAGCATACCCCCTCAACATCTCAAACTTGGCTCTTCCCTCTGATCAATCAGCACGCAGTCCAAAACCCACCACCGAGTCCACCCCCTTCCTTGGTATCTTCCAACCTGCCTCCTAGCCCCCAGCAACAGAAAACTGTTGATCCAGGTGGTCACTGTGGTTACTTGGGCTTTACCTCCTGCTCTTGGGCATCCAGGCAAGGAGGAAGCCCTTCAGAGTATGTTAAATCTCACCAACTCTATGAGGCAGGCTGTTCAAAGATGCAGAGGCTGGAACTGCCTCACAGTGGAAAAACCAAGGAGCAGCGGGACCAGGCTAGGGCCGCAGCCGCCAAAAGACCCTGCAGCAGCCAAGGCCGTGCGTCCCCTCCCCACCCACAACCTCATCCTTCCCACTCAGTCTCGCTGAAGAGCTGTTGTGTCAGACACAACTGTGTTAATATCCTAGCTCTTCAGGCACCACCTGGGAGGCTGTGGAGCTCTCTGAACCTCTTGTTTTTCACACACACACAATGTGATAGCCATGGCACCAGGCCTAATAAATGACAGTCATCCTCCAGTGGAGCACCCTGTTCTGGAGCTGCACCCCATGTTCCCTCCACCTCAGCTCGCCTCTCCTCCCTGCCTTCCTACCTGGTGATCTGACAAGGCAGCTTCTTGACTCGGTTAAGGAAGGTGTCAGCCGTCCCCCGGTGCAGGGGCTCTGGGCGGAGCAGGGCCACACCCCGGCGGGAAGGGCCCCCCCGGGACTCCTTCCTGAGGAACGGAAAGATGCAGGGGAGCATGGGGTGAGGAGCAGCAAGCTGGACGTCTGAGGTCCGTAGGATGCTGGGGTCTAGGAGTGAGGAGATGGCGCTGGAAGGCAAGCACTGGACCCCAGGAGGGGCTGGAGGTAGGGGACAGGTCAGAGCAGGGAGGCAGCGAAAGAACTGGGGCCTCACCGGCTGCTGGGTTCTTCCCAGTGGAAGTCGACTGGCCAGCTCCTGAAGTCAAAGTTGTAGTTGGCGAGCTGCCTCTGTGGTGGGCAGAGAGATATGCGAGATGATAAGGGGAGTTGGAGGGGGGAGGCCCACCTACCCGCCCTGGACACTCCCACCACCCAGAGGACTGGCCCCCAAACATCATGGGGGGACACGCAGAGGTCAGCACCCTCTGGTTGGTAGATGGAAAGTTCTGCCAGGACCAGCAAAATCAGGAAAGAGAGGATGCCCTATTAAGGTATCAAGACTGGCCTGTCTGCCCTCCTCCAGAAGAGGAGCCAAAGACTCTTCACTTTTCTAAAATCTAAGGCTGACTCACCCCCAGCAGGGGTGGCTGGAGGGGCTGATGCTTCTGAGGGAGAAGGCAGGGGGCCTGTTCACTGGTCATTGCTCCCTTCCCCACCTGGATCCTTCACACAATGCTGACTTGAAGGATTGAAACATCTGTCCCAAGACTGGGTGAGGGGGAAGGAGGGAAGTCGTACACACAGGAGCCCCTCTGCACCCGAGCCACCATCTGAACCAAGCTCTCTCTGACTGTTTCATCTTCCTGGCCACCTCCCTTCCCTCAGTTCCTGCAGCCACGGGTCACCCAGACCCTCTGTGCCTCCATTCCCTCCACCAATCAGTCCACATGCTTTTTGAGGGCAGTGGGAGCTGCGCTGTATTCCTTCCACTCTGCTGTATTCCCTCCCCCGCCCCCAGAGCTCCCAGCACTCTATTTTGAGAATAGTTTTTTTATTTTCTGTCACAGACTGGTTTTTTTTTTGACATTTTCAAAAATAACTGGACTGAGAGAGAGCAATAGCAACATTCTACAAAAATGTAAATGGTGAAACAAAACAAAATGCAGGGAAGCAAATTTCAGGCGAGCTCTGTTCAGGCCTGGACCCAAACACAGCCTGAGTCACTTCCTTGCTCGGTGACTCTGCCTGGGTCTTGTAACCTCTCTTTGCCTCTCAGACATATAAAGAAGGGTAATAATGCCACCTCACGCCGTGGTTGTGAGGATTAGAAAGGGTGTATGTATAATGCGTGGTGGAGCATCCTTACAAAGCTCCGTAAGTGGTGGTGTGGAGCAACCAGTAATCTGACAATGGTGGTCAGAGCTGTTTGACCCAGAGACCTCTTTGTAACAGGAAAGAGCTTTATAGGGCCCTGAAGCCCCTTCTCAAAGATAATCACATGCCAGCATTGGCTGGGCTGGCACAACTCCAAGGACACTCTGCCCTAGCCTTTCTCGCTCCCAGCACCATGGTGTGCTCTTGAGCTCAAGGATGGACATACCTGTCCATCTTGTCCTATCCCTGAACAAAAACTAGTACAGTGCTCAGCGCACACAAAAAAGAAACAAACATTTGGGAGAACAAGCTGTTGTGATAGAGAGGAAAGCCCCTTCTAGGAAATGCTGTGGAATGTTTCCACGTCTAGACAATTCTGCAGATGGAGGGTAGAGGATTGCGCTAGTGGAATATTCCATCAGAAGTGGGGAGGGAAATTTCCTCCGGCGGACAGTTTACTTGTGGAGGGGAGAAGGGATCCAGCCACGTGCAAGCAAACACCCAGCATGGCGGCTGGGGAGACACATCTGCCTGCTTGGGCGAAGCTGGCCGATGACTGGGGAGATGGCGGAGCCTCTCACCTTGTTTTCTGCGGAGTGGTTCCTATGTGTTGCCTCTAAAATGGTGATGAACTGCCGGTACTGGGGGTTGGTCCAGCGGCCAATGCCTTGTGGAGAGAGGATAGGAAACCATATCAGGAAAACTGGGAAGCAAGATGGGAGGGTTTCAGGAAGAGAATCAGAGATGGGCAAAGAGAAACGAGAGGAGAAGAACAGAGGGCCCTGGATCTGGGGAAACAGGTGACCTGAGACGACTCCCTTCCTCCATATTCCAGCCATTGGCATTCTTCCCCTCCCTAACTTCTCCAGTTAGTTTCTTCCTAGACTATGGACCTTCCACCCTTCAGGAAGTTCATTCTTCCCAGTCTTAAAACACTTCTCACTTGCCCTCAGGCTTTACCCTTGCTGCCACTGGGCTTTTCTCCTTGTCCCTCTACCCTTCTCCAGTGCTACCTTTCTGTCTCTTTCCTGCAAATTCTAACTCCGTGCATCTGGCTTCACAGTTCTTATCCCATAATTACTTCCTCACTACATCCAAGTTCCCTTCCTCTGTCTTTATTCTCTTTTAACTGTGCCTCTCAGCACTCTTCCTGTCTGTCCAAATTCCTTTCTCCTGTTTCCTGGGTCCATCTTTGCCTCCTTTCAATTCCTCCCCTGCCTCCCTTCCCCTTCCCTCCCTGAATCAAAGGCCATTCTCGACACTGAGCTCTTTTTTCTCTTTGCTAAGCCCCTCGTTGATCCTATCTGCTCTCCCTTCGCTGCTGGGGAGTCTCAACTGACTTCTCTGCCTCTCCTGACCCGACAGGTGTCAGACATGGGACAGACAGGAGAGAGGCAGCGGGAAACCAGACACGCAGGTCCTGGTGCTCAGAGAGGTGGCATTTTGGTTGGGAGCAGGGTGGGGCTGGAGAGAGACAATAAATGAGTAAATAAGAAAAATGAAGAGAGGGATAAAGGCTATAAAGAAAATAAAAGCAGAAGGAAATAGAATGCTATGTATCATCAAGGGGAGTGCCCCCCATACAATACTGAGACTGAAAAGAGCTGAAGAATGATTTGGAGGGAATGATGTCATTTGTGCTAAAAATGTTAACTGCACCCCTCCAAATGCTATCTAGTGTTTATACTTGTCATTTTGCACAGATTCTGAGATGCAGATTATTTTTTTCACATTTGAAAACTCTGCAATTGATATGCATTTACAGTTCATAGCAGTTTAGATGTGATGGAATGAGGTCAGTATTTTGTAAAAGTATACAAATATAAACCAGGAAAAAGAAAAACACACACCAGATGACAATGGTTACTTCTGGGGCTGGGGAAGATTCCAATAGGAACGCCAACTCTGTAATGCTTTAGCACTGGGTTGGCCAAAAAATTCGTTCAGGCTTTTCCACTCTTACAGAAAAACCTGAATGAACTTTTTGGCCAATCCTGTATTTTATGGACAAAAGGTATTTGAAGCAATAAGCGCAAAAAACAAGCATTTTAGTTCTGATATTTTGTTTTTTGGACTTCTCTGTAGTTAATTTATCCCTTTAATGGAAAAATTAAGACAAAACTGAGGAATGGGAGCAACTTTTAGATAGGCAGGGCGGGCCTCTCTGGGGAGGAAGCTCAGCCCTGTGGAAATCAGGAGGCAGAACAGGTAGAAGGTCCTCACCCCAGACTGGACCCAAAGGCAGCCGCCCAGCTCCTGACCCCACCACTCCCTTCTTAGGCATCCCCCTTACCCACTTTTCATCAGGTGTAGCTGCCCAGAGGGCAATGGTTTGGCTTATCTCTTTTCATTTTTTAAACTGTGAGATAATAACGTATTTACATAAAGCATACATTCAGTACAAACATGTTTAAAGTACAAACATTCCTGGGCTGATCACTGGGATCAAGAAAGAGAACAAAGCTGCCTCCCATCAGGGGTCCTCCCCAGCCTGTTCTCTCCCCCTTCCCAGGTAATCACTCTCCGGACTTCTGACTGTTAAGACAGTCAGGCCTGTGTTTCTCTTTAGTGTTGTGCCGCTTATTTATGCATCCCTTGGAACTTTATGTAAATGGAAACAAAGCGCATAAATTATTTGGTGGTCCCGGCTGCATCTGTGAGATTCATCTGTGTAGCTGAGTGTAACCAGTTCATTCAGTGCCTTGCTCTCTAGTGTTCTGTGGTAGGACTCGACCTTCTAATGTATTTATCCATCCTGCTATGTGGGGTCATGGAGTCCAGTTTAGGATTATTACAAACATACATGGATATGTATGGAGCTGTTGGAGGGTATATGCAGCTTTTCTAGATAATAGCAAACCTTTTTGCTAAGTATTTGTTCATACTTATGACCCAAGCCCTTTCAGGAAAAGATCATGTCTTGACCACTGATTACTTCCCCTCAGGGCCTAGCACCAAAAGGTATTTGCAGAAGGTATTTAATGAATATTTACCCAATGATGGACAGATCCAAACCAGGCTCCCTCTCCACCTACCTCGGAGGCAGGCCACTCCTGCCAACAGTAGAAGCAGTGTCCCAGCATAGTGAGAAAATGGCACCACTTTGGACAAACTCAAGTAACCTGGGAGGGGAGAAGGATTATGTGAAAAGCTTTCCCCACTGTCCCCCAGCCCCTCTTCCAAGTTCAGTCCCAACCTCCCCACTACACCCTTTTTGGGGGACAGCAGGCCCTCAGAGGAAGAAGATGCCTGATGGAAGAGGGAAGCCAAGCCATCCTCATCACAGGTCCCCTTTCCTCATTGGGGAATCGGCTCAGCTGCCAACGATCTGCCCATTTCCTGTCCCACCACCTTTGAAGTCACACTGACCTTTCCTGTACAAGTAGAAGAAGGCGAAGGGAGAGGAGTAGTAAGAGATGGACCAGAAGACTGAAGCCTGCAGCAGAGAGACAGGAACAAGCAATCAATACACACACACACAGGTCTGCCGTTACCAGGTCCAGGCTCTGAGCAAAGTGAATAACCTGAGGGATATCACATCAAGTACCTATTCTGTGCATGACACCACGCACACAGTAGGTGCTCAATTATTTGCTGAAAGGTAGTGTGTCAGAGCGTTAACAGAGGCTGGGAAAACTAGGCACAGCTTCTATTCTCTTCCTCTCATCACCTCTGGACATAATTTCATCACACGTAAAGACCAGTCTCTTTCCACTCAAGGTAATCAAGCCTTTTCAATCAGCCCTGCTCAGGCCAGTCCCTGGCCCGATCCCTAAGAGATGCACAAATGTCACCAAAGGACCTTGCCAGAGAGAACAGCTGTCTCTGCAGCCAAAGAGGTTAGTTGCCAGGGAGGACAGGTCACTGGGGACTGCAGGACTCAGCACCTGCGGATGGTCCTGAACGTAAACACAGTTTCCCCACGGTTCAGGCTGCCCTAGAGAAAGCCGTGCATAGGCCAAAGGGGATTACCAAGTATGCACGCTGGAGAGCTGTCTGTGTGTATGTGTGTTGGAAATGCCCGCTGCAGAGCCCAGAGCATCCCCCACCCCCAGGGGCACTGCCTTCTCCCAGGATGGGAAAGAGAAGGTTCAAGAGGGCAACTGGGTCTGAAAAGATGCGGTAGTCCCAGATGCCAGGGCAGACATACCAGTGCCAGGATGCTGTCAGCATGTTTCTCGAGGGCACGGGGCTGATAGTACGTATCCTGCCAAAACAGATGGCTGAATTAAGGACCCTGCTACTTGACAAGGCCTCCACCATCCCTTTTGGAAGGCCTGATGTGTGTTCAACACTCTAGTCTTAGCCCCCAAAGTCATCTCTCCTGGGACGTCTCTGCTTCCCCTCTTCCCCACCCTGACTCATAACCTGATCTCTCACTCCAGATCCTGAGAACAAACACAGGGGGCTGGACTTGGAAGCAAAAGTGAAAGCAGCTTTGGCCGACTTTTGCTCCTTTTCCACAACCGAGTTTCAAATGGATTGTGGGAGGATGGGGATCGGGGTTAGGGAAGAAACGACACCATGACAACTTTAAGAGGGAAAGAAAAGCATCGGAAGAGCAGATTCATTAAGGAAGAGAATGTGGCCGGGGGTGGGCAGTTTGTAGAGTACAATAAACATAATTGGAGACTACCGATAAAAAGGAAGAGCGCATTTAGGGGCACTGCCTACCACCTCACCGGCTTTCTTGAACACAATGATCCTGAGGTCTCTAAGGTAGACTAGGGGTGGGGTGGGGGAGACCGGATATATTAAATGTTGCACAAGTCATTTTGAAATTCAAGGCCAGGGGAGATAAACGGAACCGGGTGAGGCACGGGGTACGAGGAAATTGAGAGTTTGATGGCAAAATCATCCAGCTCCGGAATCCGAGCGGGGTCTCTTCCAGGATTTAGGAGTCAATTGGGAATGGCATGAACCACGAAGGGCAGGGTGAGGGGTCGAGAAAGGAAAAAGCTAGGAGTGGCAGTCGGAATGAGAAAGCACTGGCAAACAGCAGGCGGTCAGTCCACAGGCGTGACTTTAACCCAGGAAGCACAAAGAGCACAGACTTTGCGGAAAACTGGCTGGACAAGCAGTCTCCCCCTATTTCCAATAATGGGTGCTTCTGGGGAGCAAAGGCCGCAAAGGGGTTTGGGCCGTACTATGTTTTTAACCAGGGGAGAATCGACTCACCCAGGAGCTGGAGTGGGGGTTAGTGACTGAAGTTGGAGTCCCAGGGACGCTGGACGGGGCCCTTTCAGAGTCCCTTTCCCGGTAGATTTTGTAGAGCCGGGGGCCTAGGACGCAGCTCAGCAGCTTCGCCATGGCCCCGGCCCGGGCCGCTGCTCTTCCAGCAGCAGGTCCCCCTGGCAGCCCCGCCCTCCCAGGGCCGCTAAGGTGTTGCGTACCCTTGACGTCAGCACGTACCGGCTCCGCCTCGCGCCGAGTTGAGACAGTTTCAGCGCTTCTTGAGCAGGGTTTCCTGCATTTGGAGCTACGGGTGCAGCCGTGGTCAGAAATTAGTTGGAGGCGTTTTGATCGTGCAGAGTTAGAACTATCATGAGACATGGTTAAGTCACTTTTTTCTGCCCCTTAATATCGGCAGACTCTCGAGCGACAGTGAGAACAAGGGGTAAGATTAGCATTTGAAAAGAGCAACAAAAAAGATATCTAGGTATACATCTAAGAAAAGAAATGCAAGATTTTAGGAACAAATTACAGAACTTACTGAAAGGGGTAAACGAAGGCTTGAATAAATAGCTACGCCATGGTTATGAATAGGAAGATTCAGTATCGTTAAGATGTGTGAAACACTGGTTAAAAACAAAAGGATGAATTATCGCACTTAAGCGTGAACAATTCTCAGAACCATAATTACATACAACATGACACCACAGTATAAAATTTAAAAACACATAAAATTCAGTGATCAATTATGTGAAAGATAAAGAGCAAATGTATAACACTGTTAACACAGCATAGACGATCGTTGGCTGAAAGGGTAATATTCTGTTTCTCAAAAGGTATACTGTTTTTTTTTTCTTTGTACCTTACACCTACATAATATATAAACCCTTTAGCTTTTCATTGTAGTAAACATATATACAGAAAGGTGCACTAATTAAATATATCTGTGAGTCTGATTCATAGATAAATTCATTTGTGTCATGTAAGTGATGTCATATGGTACTTGTCTTTCTGACTTACTTCATTTGGGCTTCCCAGGTGGCGCTAGTGGTAAAGAACCCGCCTGCCAATGCAGGAGACTTAAGCAACATGGATGGGGAAGATACCCTCAAGGAGGGTGTGGCAACCCACTCCATTTTGCCTGGAGAATCCTATGGACAGAGGAGCCTAGTAGATGACAGTCCATAGGATCTTTCCCACCCAGGGATTGAACCCGGGTCTCCCGCATTGCGGGCAGACTCTTTACCACCTGAGTCACCAGGGAAGCCCTGGGTCAGGAAGAGCCCCTGGAGAAGGAAATGGCAACCCACTCTGGTAATCTTGCCTGGGAAATCCCATGGACAGAGGAGCCTGGTGGGCTACAGTCCATGGGGTCGCAAAAGAGTCCAATATCACTTAGTGACTAAGCAACAACAACAAACTTTATATACGTGGGATCATACAGCACATGCCCTTTGTTTCAGACTTTACTCCCATGTTTGTGAGATTCAACCTTGTTGCATGTCATTGTGACTTGTTCATTCTTGTTGCTATCGTTAATGTGAATATACCACAGTTTATTTAGCCATTGTACAGTTGTATGTTAGATGTAGTATTTGGTGTGTATGAAATAGTTCATCAAAAACAATCTCAAAAATAGCTTTTAAAAATAAATAACACATTAAGACACTATGAGAGAAATATGAAGAGCTACCTTAAGAGAATCCTCTCTGGGGCAAAGGGGTAAATCAGTGATTTCTCTAGGCCCCTGCTATTCTTCTCCTTGAGTAACGACTTAATATACTCATCAGGGGCTCAGAAGCAGTCTGGAATGTGCCAGGCAGCCACAAAGGAAGTCATTCTCAGTCATTTAGGGAGTTCTGACTGAGTATGCTGACTTGCGCTGGATTCCCTGGAAACCAACATGAAGACTCAGCTTCTTCCCTCATGGCTAGTCTCTTGAATTGGAGGCGAGAACACTGAATGTACTTTCAGACTGATGGGAGGTGGACAGCCATGACCCCTTCTGCACAGGCTTCTTCTCTCTCTTTTTAAAAAAATTTTTTAGTATTTCTTTGTTTTTATAATTTAAAAATTTTTTTATTTATTTATTTTTGGTCGTGCTGGGTCTTTGTTGCTGCATGAGGGCTTTCTGTAATTGCGGTGAGAGGGGGCTACTCTCTAATCGCAGCACACAGGCTTCTCTTGTTTCGGGGCGTGGGCTCCAGAACACAGGCTCAGTAGTTGTGTCCATGGGCCGTTAGCCCACTGCGTGTGGGACCTTCCCAGAAAGTAAAAGTGTGACTCACTCAGTCCTGTCCAGCTCTTTGTGACCTCATGGACTGTAGCCTTGTCCACAGGATTTTCCTGACAAGGATACTGGACTGGGTTGCCATTTCCTTCTCCAGGGGATCTTCCTGACCCAGGGATTGAACCTGGGTCTCCGACATTGCAGGCAGGCTACCAACTAAGCCACCAAACCAGGGGTCAAACCCATGTCCCCTGAATTGGCAGGCAGATTCTTAACCACTAGACCACCAGGGAAGTCCTTTTTAAATTTATTTTAATTAATTAATTTATTTGGCTGCACTGGGTCTTAGTTGCAGGATATTTTTTTTATGAATAGTTGTGGCATGCAGGATCTTTCGTTGTGGCAGGTGGGATCTAGTTCCCTGACCAGGGATAGAACCCTGGGCCCCCTGAATTGGGAGTGTGGAGTCTCAGCCACTGGACCACCAGGCAAGTCTCTGCACAGGCAGGCTTCTTAGCACGGACAGTCTTTGATCTGAGTTCTTCAGCCGATGTGGAGTCTGAAGCATGAGGAGATTATCCTTGGAGTGGCCTGAACTGGTCCTTTCTTGGCATGGAAAGGTGGTTGCTACTTTTTTCCCAGTGGACATTCAGCTGGGCTTTATCTCCCCGGCATTCCCATCCCCCTCAGAGGCCCATGTCACTCCAGACTAGGGAATATAGGCTTTTATCTGGGCTTTGTTTCCTCCCTGGGAATAGCAGGTCCCAGACAAGAGAACTTGGTAAGCTCTCCCCATGACTGTCTTATTTCTCCTCCTTCTGTTCCTATGTGGGCTTCCCCAGGCTGAAGCAGGTAAGGAGAAGGGGTAGGGGGATTCTTCACTTTTCCACAGGGTTGCAAGGGACTGCTGCTGTTTCTCCTTAGGGGTCTGGGAAGGTGTTTGGCTCGAGAAGATAGATCTACCCGTTGACCTCCCCCTGCCTCTAATATTAGGAAAGATTCAGAGTCGGTGAGGGTCCAGATCAGGCACCTTTAGAAAATAAGAGCGGACACGTAAATGCTCATTCAGAAAAGGAAAAGCGAAAGGAAGGGATACGGGCATTTGTCGGCTATTCCAGCCTTCGCCCTCCTGCCCTCAGATCCCTGCATTCGCTGGAGGAGAGGTGGGGAAAGCCTTACCCTCTTCTCTCCGTCTCACTTTTTTGTAGCTGTCACTTGAGAAAGGAGCTCACAGTCAGGCCCAGTGCTGGGGGACCCCAGAAGAGAGGAAGCCAGGGGTGGGAGGTGGAGGGGTGGGATCGCTGACCTGATGGAGGTCTCTGGTCTCACACTGCCCCCTCCCCACAGACAGCATCCAGGCCATCTATGTGGTCTTGGGGGAGGCACTGGAGCTGCCATGTCCTTCACCACCTGCCCTGCATGGGGACGAATTCCTGTCCTGGTTCCACAGCCCGGCATCAGGCTCCTCCACTGCTTTCGTGGCCCATGTCCAAGTGGCCAGGCCCTCCCGAGACCCTGGGAAGCCCAGAAGGGAATCCAGGCTCAAACTGCTGGGAAACTACTCTTTGTGGCTGGAAGGGTCCAAGGCAGGAGATGCTGGGCGGTACTGGTGTGCTGTGCTGGGTCAGCGCTACAGGTACCAGAATTGGAGGGTGTATGACGTCTCCGTGCTCAGAGGTGAGTGGAGGCCCTGCACACCAGGGGCTGCTGGGAGCCAGGGAAGTCCAGACAAAGAACTGAGCAGTCCCTCTCTCCCTCCAGGATCCCAGTTCTCTGCGAGGGCTGCAGATGGATCTTCCTGCTCTGTCCTCCTATGTTCTGTGATCCCTGCCAGGAGCCTGGACTCTGTGACCTGGCAGGAGGGGAAGGGTCCTGTGAAGGGGGATGTGCAGTCCTTCTGGGGTGATGGGGCTACCCTGCTCTTGGTGTGTCCTGGGGAGGGGCTTCCTGAGCCCAGAGCACGTAAACCAGGAATCATCCGCTGCCTTGTGCCTCAAAACAAAGGGATCAGCTTTAGCCTGGCAGGTGAACTAAGAGACAATAAGGGAAGGGATTTTTGCCTCCAACACATCCCCTACTGCTAGTTAGGGAGTCTGTTATTGGCTGTTATTTTCCTCCACTGCCTGTAGGAGGAGGGCTATTTTTCTTTTCTCGATTGAATCCATAACAGAAAAGGGGGTTGGTTAAGCCAGATTTCTCATCGGACAGACCATAAGCCAACAGGGAGAAGAAGAATTCTGGTGGATAATCTATGATTTTTGTGTAATAGCCCTTAGCAGAAAGGAAGAAAGTAAGAATTACTGCTGGGGCAGTTCTTTGTTGAGGAAAGGATATATGCACCGATGTTATAATGGCCCATTGATGGTGGAGGCAGAAGGAGAAAAAATATATAATTGTTTTACAATAAGAAGTCCATTATACAGAGAAAGAATGCTATTGGATGTAGAATAACCCATTCACAAGGCAGGAGGGAGGAGCAAATGGCCATTATTTTGGTAAGCAAAGGGCAGTGATGGGATTTTATTTCCCTCTACGTCCTCAGCACCTAATCTGGGGTCTGGCATGTGGGGGGCACTCAGCGAATGCCTGTGGAGTAGATGAATGGAAGAATGAATAAACAGAAGGCACGTTCTTATTTTCTTAAAAGGGTGAATTACTGTGTAGGGCATGAGGAAAAAAATCAGAGTTACGGTTGATGGTTCAACCCAAAGTTAGCCATCTGTGTGTAGCCTGTGAGGGCATCACCATTCAATATCAATGTTGGTTCATGAGATCAGGGTGAGAGGCTAAGTGGGGTAGTGGATAGTGGGGGCAAAGAAGTCTTGTTTTGGAAAAAACCACCAAACTATGGGGGGAAAGCCTCTGTTTGGGACACAAGGGACAGACTCCCCTCCCAGCCTCCCTCCTAATCCCTCTTGTCCTGCCCTTAACTGCAGCCTCCACGGATGCCTCCCCTGCCCTCTGTGCCCCTTCCGCAGACTGGGATGTGGCCTGGATCCTGACACTGTTGCTCACAGTGGGCCAGGGGTTCACCATTGTGGTCCTTGGCGTCATGCTCTGGAGGCAGAGGGCCCAGGGGGCTCAACACAGAAGTGAGTCCCTCCTTCCCAGAGGGGGGGACTCATATCTCACCTCTCTCTCCTTCTTCTCTAGAGGAGAAGGTGGGGTAAGGAAGATAGCTCTGAGTCACCTGGTGACTTCTCTGCTGCACTTCATAAGGCTTTTTCCTCTCCAGATGCCTCATTTCCTCAGTTCAAACCCGAGATCCAGGTCTATGAGAACATCCATTTGGCCCATCTCAGGTGAGGAGCTACTAGAGGGCAGAGGCTTAAATCTCGGAGGAGACTGAAGTTGGGGTAGGGATGGGATGCTGGTTCCCAAGGAGGTGGAGGATGGAAGTATCCTTAATCTGTCTTTCTGCTTTGCAAAACCCACAGCCCACCTGCCCCTAAAGCCAGGTGATCTCGAGGACATCTGCTAGGAAGTGTGACCTGCTGACTCCCTGGCCATGTGGCACCTGAAGGATTCACGAAAACCTTGGCAAGGGGGGAGGGGCTTGGAGTGCTATTTCACAGTCCGGTTGGTCTCCAGCCAAGCTGTGTGTGTCTGTGAGAGTGTGTGTATATGAGTGTATGTGTGTGTGTTAAGGGGCTGGGGGCTGAAGGAAAGAAGAAGCATTATTCCATGATGTCACTTATGAAAGGGTGTGGTTTCCTGTCTTGCTGTAGCCAGTGGAGGGGTGGCCCTGAGCCTGCAGTACCATAGAGTTCAGGGGAGCCTGGGGTAACTGGCAGGGGCTGGGGAGAGGTGAGGATGGGAAGAAAGGAGACAGGAATCCAGAGACTTGAGCAGTGGTAGAGAATCAGTTTGGAGAAGGCAATGGCACCCCACTCCAGTACTCTTGCCTGGAAAATCCCATGGGTGGAGGAGCCTGGTAGGCTGCAGTCCATGGGGTCGCTAACAGTCGAACACGACTGAGCAACTTCACTTTCACTTTTCACTTTCATGCATCGGAGAAGGAAATGGCACCCCACTCCAGTGTTCTTGCCTGGAGAATCCCAGGGATGGGGGAGCCTGGTGGGCTGCCGTCTATGGGGTCACACAGAGTCAGACATGACTGAAGTGACTTAGCAGTAGAGAATCAGTTATGAGGGTACCGAAGGACAAACAGTAGAAACTGAAGAAGAGGGAAGGAAAGAGGCACAAGTCACAGGAAAAGGGAAGAGATGGAGAGAGAGAGAGAGAGAGGAAAATTGGAAGTATAAAGAAGGAGGATTGAAGGACAGAAGAATGGAAAGAAGACTCACCTCTAAATTAAGCCAGATCCTCACTGCCATCTCATCCTCACAAAGAAGAAATTGAGAGAGAATCAGCACCTCTAATCAGACGCCAGACTTCCTCAGATGGAAGGGGGGGGTATGGAGTCAGGACGGGTGGGGGGTGCCCTTGCCTAGCCGCCACCCCATGGTTCCCTCCTTATCGTAGGCGCTCCCCCTCCTTATCCTGTGGCATCCGGAGCAGGGCACAGCTTATCGCCCTGACGTCCTGGGGGCCCCACGAGTCACACACAAGCTATCTCCCTGGGCAGAGGGAGTGTCCACAGCGGTGGGTGGGTGAATTCCCTGGTGGGGTGTGTAACTGGGCCCTGCGTGTTGTATGATGAGTGAATGACAAGTCTGGGCTTGTGGAATGGGAGAGGGTGCTGGTGCTCCTAGTCTCAGGCAGCATGGAGCTGGCCTCCCAGCCACACCCTCACCACTCCACGAGGGCCCCTTTGAAATCTGCTCAAGCTTGGGCTTCACTGGAGAAAAGCGTTCTTGGAGGTGTCACCTAAAAACCTTTACGCTGCAGTGGCTTAAGTAAGCTATTGGCAAGAAGGAGGATGCCAACGACAGATGGCGGATGAAGTGAAAGTCGTGGTTCAGGTGCCAGCACCCCTTCCGAACCTGCTAAGCAGCTCTATCTTGCTGTTAGAGATAGCATGCGTGCCTGCACAGGTACACACACACACACACACAGAGCAGTGTTACTGAACTTCCAGATAGCACTTTTATTACATTTACTCTTCATAGTTCCCCAAGCCTTCCTTCCTGATCTACCAAATTAATCTTTCCTAGCAGAACTCTCTTCCTCATCACACTTGATGCTCCTTCCATTCCCTTGCCTGGGACCCACAGCTCCTTCAAACACCTGCCTTGCCAGAGAGCTGGGGATTACAGAATGCATCAGAAACAAGCATCTAGAAAAGACCAAGGATTTAGGGCACATCTTCTTTATGAGGCTGGGCTCTGGGAACGTTCCTCTGGGCAGCTAGGGGCTGGAGCAATGTCTGGAGGAATCAGGTTTGGGGAGGGGCCTGTGAAGGTGCTGAGCCCACGGATCTGAGATCTCTGTACACAGTCAGGTTCTTGGGCAGATCTCCAAAGATCTCTGTGTAGGTGTTGCCAGGGCTGCAGTGACAGTGGAGGAGTCTTGAACTGGAGGCTGGTGGCCTCCCCAGGTGAAGCTGGCCAGGAGGACAAGCAGGGTGATGAGGAGGAAGCTGGGGAGCTGGCGCGGCGTGGTAGCCGAGTTGCACAGGTCCTGCTCACAGCAGTGGTGTCGAAGAGTGTAGGAGCGGGACCAGTAGGTGGTGTGGCCCTGCAGGGAGCACTCGGCCCTTGGGAGGCAGCCCTTCCGCTCGATGACCTCACTCTGTTCTATGGGACAGAGATGGTTGGGGGAGGGGGGAACTGAGGGCAGGAAGGAGGCAAGGGCCGTGGGGTCCCACGAAAGGCAGGATTGGATAGCAGTGGGAAAAACCTAGGGAACGTCCATCAGACCAGAGTCCTCCTACCTGAGGTACCAATACTGATGCCACAAACTTCATCCTCCTGACACTTGGTGGGAACAGGGTAGCAGGGTTTGGCAAAGTTGCAGGTGTAACAGCGGAGCTGTCTCTGGGCCAGGGAGGCGGCAAGACCTGTGGAGTCCATGGAGATCCATCAGGGAGGAGAGGCAGACAGGACGGGTGAGAGGCCCAGCCCAGATTCGGGAATGGGCTGCACAGACAGAGGTGATACACAAAGTGGGGAAAGTGGGGTGGCGAAATGGAGGGAGAAGCAGACCCAAGTAGAAAAAGAGACAGAGAAGGGAGAGGAGACCACACACGAAAAGGAAAAGGCAGAGAGGCACGAGGGATACAGGGAGCATGCGAGAAATACACAGACATGAAGAGAAGCCAAGGGAATCAGAGGTGAACACAGAGAATGACGCAAAAAGCCGGGCTGGAGCCAGGAGGGGGTGCCAGTGAAGAAATTAAACAGATGGTGCTGAGTTGGATGAGAAAATAGGAATTAACATTGACCAAGGTGCCCAGCAAAGAAGCAAGAGGTGAGGTAAGGGTCAGGGGAGACAGAGGTTTGTCAAAGATGCCACAAGGAAGAGACAGTTATTCTCAAATGCCTTTGAAAGGAAATCTTTCTTATTCCACCTCATCAGGCTGGCCCGAGACCATTCCCAGTAGCTCTTCTTTCCAAACCCGCTACAGCTCTCTCCTCGGCATAGGTCAGCACCCTCTCCCTCAACCCCCTACCCCTAGCTCTCAGGCTCCTTCACAAACCCCTGCCACCACCACCGCCCTACCCTGCTCCCTGTCCCCCAGGATTCTCCAGCTCACCCTTACCCAGTGGCCCACCAAGGAACAGGATGCAGAGGAAGATGCTGGAGGTACCCATGTCTGGACCCGGCGGGGCTCAGGAGTCTGGGAGAATGTGATCTGCACCCTGAGATCCTAGAGCTGGAGCATCTGAGTGAGACAGGGAGGGACCAGTAAACAAACACACCTAGGGAGTGAATCTGAGGGTGAGGCGGAACAGGGACCAGACTCAACAGCCTGAAACAGGGGAGTTCCTGGCCCTGAAGCTCTCACACCCTCCCTGCCTCCTACCAGAGGCTCGTGCCCTGAGGGTCTTCTCTATTCTTGCAGCTTACTCTTTGCTTGTCTGTCGCTCTTGAATGGTGTCTGTCAGCGTCTGTCACTTTCCCTCCTCCTCCTCTCCCTCCCTTTCCTTGTCTCAAGCTGCTCTTTGCTCTTTCATCTCCTTGTTTTTGTTTGTCTGTCTTCCCCTTCTGTGCATTTAAGTCTCTCAAGGTCACTCTCCTAAACAGCCCTGGCCCAGATCTGTTTTGCAAGTGGTGTTTGAGTGTGGACTCAGCAAGCCCCCACCCACCCACCAACCCACAAACGCAGCTACAGACCCCACCTAGCTGCCCATCCCTTTGATCCCCCAAGCTTCAACATCTGTACCCCATAATTATCTCTCCCAGCTTTACTACATTAGAGGAAATAATTAATCATGGGTGAGGCCAGAGGGACTGATGTATTTCCACTGGTGCAGGGGTAGGGTTCAGAAAGACTAGGAAGGAAGGCAGGGATAAGATTTGGGTCGGGGGTAGAGTCTGGAAGACTGGGGCTTAAGAGACTGGGGTCTCTTAAGAGTCAGCACCTGGGGAATCAGGACAGACTGTACCAGGAGTTAGAAGCAGACGGGGTGGGGAGTGAGACAGAGGAGACACAGGTATCTACTGAGTAGCAGTTTTCAAAAACATTTTTTAATCTCAAGACCTCTTTACACTCAAAAATTACTGAAGACCCCAAAGAGTTTGTATTATGTAAGTTATATCAATATTTGCTATATGAGAAATTAAAGCAGAACATTTTAACAGATTCATTAAAAAATATAAAGCGATAAACCTGTTGTTGTTATTTAGTCCCTAAGTCGTGTCTGACCCTTTGCGACCCCAGGAACCTCCAGGCTCCTCTGTCCATGGAATTTTCCAGGCAAGAATACTAGAGTGGGTTGCCATTTCCTCCTCCAGGGGATCTTCCCCACCCAGGGATGGAATGTGCATCTCCTGTTTTGGGAGGGGATTCTTTACCACTGAGCCACCAGGAAAGACCAACGAGGTGGTCAGAAACTGTTACATGTTAACAAAACACATTTTTGTGAAAAATAATGTCTTCCCCAACAGTATAGTGAGAAGAGTGGCATTTCTTTACCCTTTGGGGAATCTATTTAATATGGGGCTTAACAGAAGAAACAGAAGATGGCTGGGTTTTCACATCTGCTTCTGCATTCAGCCTGTTGGGATTTTGATTGAATATATGAAGAAAATCTGACAGATATGTAGCTGGAAAAGGAAGACTGTCCAGGACTCTCTGAAAGGGTCTTAAGAACCCCAGGAGTTCTGGGGCCACCGTTTTAGACGTGTTTCTGAGATGGAGGAATTCGGGGACATCAGAGGATGCTGAGTGCTCTTTCTCTCCTGGGGAGTCCTCCCCCAGGGGGGCCTCCCTGTCCCCACTGGGGCCCCAGTGCCTTCTAGGGGAGACAGACTCTTTCCTTCCTTTTTATTGCCCTATAAAGCCCAAGGCAACAGGGATAAAAGGCCGGCAGAGTGAACACCAGGGAGGGGGGTGGGCGGGAGGGAGAGGCGCTACAGACACAGGCAGACGCAATGAACCCCCTCTTTGCTGGGATCCTGCTCAGCACCTTGCTGGGGGCTGCCTTGGGTAAGGAGGCACCCGGGGCGCCTGTCACAGAGGCCTGTCGCCCTGTGCCAGCCACCCCCGAGCGCCTGATCCAGCACCTCTTCTCTCCCCCCAGGAAACCGCATGCGGTGCTATGACTGCGGTGGAGGCCCCAGCGGCTCCTGCAAAGAGACGGTGACCACTTGCGGAGAGGACGAGCGCTGCGGCTTCCTGGAGCGCAAACCCCAACCAGACCTGGCACAGACCAAACTGCCTGGAAACCGTGAGTCCTCAGTGTGTCCCTCTTCCTCCCAGCCCCTCCCTGCCTCCAGCCCCTACTACTTCGGTCCTTCTGGCTTCCAGAACCTTCCAGGCTCAGTCGAGCTCTGGGCAGATGGTGCCGCTGTCAGAATGAAGCGGCCTGGAGCCCCTTCTGGCTCCTGGCACTGAGCCCCCGGAAGCCTGCTGTCTGCGTGGCCTCACCTGCCTCCTCTTTACCCTCCAGAAAGAGACTCATAGGCCCATGTACTCACAAATGGTTGAAAAAGCTCTCTACCTTGAGGGTAGGGACCGAAATATTCAACCAAACTTCTACTCTGAGGCATCAACTAAGGTCCAGGGAAGTATGTGTGTATGTATAGTCTAATTTTTTAAATTTCAAAATAATTTTAGATTGACAGAAAAGTTAATTTTATTCAAAAATAGTACAGGTTGGCACTGTATATCCTTACCCAACTTCCTGTAATGTTAATGTCTTCCATCACCATAGTGTGCGTGTAGTCAGTGTCTTAGTCGCTCAGTTGTGTCTGACTCTCTGTGACCCTATGGACTGCAGCCCACCAGGCTCCTCTGTCCATGGGATTTTCCAGGCTAGAATACTGGAGTGGGTTGCCATTTCCATCTCTAGGAGATCTTCCCGACCCAAGGATCAAATCTTCGTCTTTTGCATCTCCTGCATTGGCAGACAGATTCTCTACCACTGAGCCAATTGGGAAGCCCATATAACCACAGTACAATTAGCAAAATCAGAATATAACACTGGTCAGTAAGACTAATCTACAGACCTTACTCGATGTAGCCTGTTGTCCCTTTCATGTCCTTTTTCTGATCCAGGATCCACTGGTTTTTGCTCTCCTATCTTAGTTGTCACCTCTCTGTGGCTGTGCTGAGTCTTCCTTTGATTCTATGATATTGACACTTTTTTCCTTTTCTTTGTATTTCTTGATCTTGATACTTTTACTTGATCTCTGATATTTGATACTGATGCGTTATTTTAAAGAATGTCCTGCAACTTGGATTAACCTGATGTTTTCTTGTGATTAGACTGAGGTCCTGAGTTTGGGGAAAGAAGTGATGTTGGTCCCTTTCAGTGGATGCTGTTAGGGCTTCACGATGTCAGCATGTTAACTGTGATCACTTGGTTTCAGGGAGGTGTTTTTTGAGGGGGGCGGAGGAGCCCTTTAGGCTCCTTGAAATCATATCTGCTCTGCCCCAGAAGGCAAGTCCTCAAGCCAGGAGTTCAACACCCCAGTCTCATTTTCTCTCTCAGCTTCAGTGACCTTGATTCATCACCATCCAGCCTGCGTGGCAGCCCATCATTGCAATCGAGTGGAGACAGAAGTGGTGGGAGACATAACTTATACGACCCACAGGGACTGCTGCGTTGGCGACCTGTGCAACGGTGCTGTGGTGAGCACTGCGGCCCCCATGAGCATTGTGGCTGCCGCAGTCACCATGCTGGCCTGGCTCTTGCCAGGACTCTGGAGAGGGTAATGGGAGCAGGGGAGGAGAAGGCAGCAAGGAAATGAAGGAGATCTGTGAGCCATTAAAATCTCTCAACCACTCCAGAGCTGACTGGAAAATTCCATCTTTTGTTGATAAGAGGGCTGAAGGGGTAATACAGGGGCATCCAGGCTCTAGTTTAGGGGTTATCAAGGATCAGTGGACTTAGCTACAATGGCACACTTCTTAACCAACTAAACCCCAAAGGACAATGGAGAATCTGCCCTAAGTGACTCCTACCTGTTGCCAGGGAGAGCCTTTCTTAGCAACAAGGATCACTGAGGGGAGCGGGCTCTGGGCTGGCCACCAGGAATAATGAGTCTGGTTGTCTGGGCTTGTTCCCCTTCCCCCCATTGGCAACTTGACTCCCAATATGACTATCTGGAATTGAGAAAGGAAGTGTAAACACTGTGACAGGACAGAGCCCTGGTGCCCCACCTGCCAGGCCAGGTGAGGCCTCTGACTCTAACCTGAGGGACTGAGGC
This sequence comes from Bubalus kerabau, assembly GCF_029407905.1. Classification (NCBI taxonomy): domain Eukaryota; kingdom Metazoa; phylum Chordata; class Mammalia; order Artiodactyla; family Bovidae; genus Bubalus; species Bubalus kerabau. The sequence goes on from NC_073626.1 coordinate 24,972,753, forward strand.
CTGGAAGGAGGGTCCCAGGTCCCATCCCTGTGCAACTCTCCTACCCCTTCTGAGGAGCCCGCAAGTCAGGCTTGCACCTCCTTCTTGGCAGTACAACACAGGTGTGGCCTAAATATAAGATAAAGATTGTTTCTCAAAATACTGGGCCACCCCCAGACACTGGAAGAAAGGACAGGTCTGAAAAACCTGTTTCTCCCTTTGCCCCAACCCTGGCCTCCCAGAGAAACTGCCTGAAGGGCCCTTTGTTGGGGGTGGGGCTAAGAGTGTTATTTCCTGGGAGGGGGCTGCTGACGATAGATCTTCTGACAATAAACACACAATAGATCGGCTCTACATGTTTATTACTCGAAATGGAAAGGGGTGGGCATGGGGATGAGGTATGTATGGGAGCCAGGATTTGAAGTGTCAGCTCATACGATGAGGTTATTGGGTTTGTCCTGGCAGCCTTCACTGGGGACAGGACAGAACTCCATTCCAGATTCCAATTGCTCTTCACACAGGGCATAGGAAAGCACAGGAAGCAAAGTGGGGAGCTCTCCCTGGAAGCAATGGAGGATCTGGAATGGTGTCGAGGAAAATGGGAAGGGTCTCTCTGGGAAAGCAGAGTGGAGGGCGTGAGTGGAAAGATAGATGGAGAGACCGCTGTCTAGTTAAAGCAATATGAAGCATCTGGAGAGATGCTTTTCTGAGCAAAGGGAAGCAGGGGGTATGGAGACACAAGAAGAGAGGCTCAGGCGAAGGCAGATGGAAGGAGGGGCAGCCATGGAGCCAGTCTCAGTGCAATAGCCAGAGGCCAAGGCCAGCCAAGGAGGTGAGGAAGACAAGGGTCAGGGCCGGCATGGGCCGCGGGGCTGGGCTATTGCAGTTGTCCTGGCTGCAGCAGGTGGTGTTATAGGTTAGGCCCCCCTTCTGGTTGGTTTGGTTGACCGCCGGCTTACAGGGCTCTCCTGGTGTGCCACAGTCAAGTCGGGAGAAAACCCACATCTTCCCTGGGGTTAGGAGGGAGCAAAGAGGTTAGTAAAGACAGGCACCCGGCATGCCTGGGTCCATCTCCCCACCCCATGCACCCCATTCGGGCTTCCATCCTTCCCAGCTCTGCCCCTGGCCCTGCCCTTCTGTATCTCTTCTCAGTCTAACCTTTCTCGTGCACTTCCTTACCCTGCCCCCTCACCCCAATCCCGGGCCTCTCGCTTGCTGTCCATGAAGCTTTGGACCTGCTCCTGTCTCTTTCAGAGGCTGTTTCCTCAATATAATAATAGCATCCACATCATAGGATGTCATGAACATAAACTCAAACAACCCATGTGAAGATACAGGATGGGGCTTGGGAAACAGTAATCCTTGGCCAAATATTATCATTGCTGTAGTTCTCTGTTCCATCTCAGCCCCAGCCGTAGAGTCCCCCACTGGCCCCTGCTCCCCACTGAAGAAGGGGATGGTACCGATGTATGCGTGGGTTGTCAGGCATTGCTGTCCTGGTTCCAGGCGGCAGGACTTCCGGTCCACACAGCCCAGCACTGGGAGCTTGTAGCAGGAGTGACATCGAATATCAGCTGGGAAGACACAAGTGACCAAATACATGACTCACCAAGGGATGAGCCAAGCTGGTGGGTGGGGTTGGAGAGGAGTCAGTTGAGTTAGGGTTCTGACCTGTTTGGTCTGCTAGGGACAGAACAGGTAAGGGATGCAAAAGAAACGTAGAAGTGGGTAAGGGTGGAGTTGGTCTGTGAATGGCCCACACCCTAAACATCTTTCTTCACTCCAACCCATCTGGAGATGAGTCAAGAGGGGCAGTTACCAACAATGGGGCTGGGGGGCGGATGGAATGTGAGACTACCACTGGGAAGGAATGTGTAGGTGTCTAGGGAGGAGATGAAGGAATTCAGAAGGTTACAGATGAAGAGATGAAATAGGAAGAAATATTCAAAGTAAAAAACCAATCGTGGAGGTTACAACACTTGCAGGAATGGCTTGGAGCTTAAGGCGGGCAAGAAAGCCACCTGGTGGGGCCAGTTAAGCAAAGCATTCTTTACCTCTTGGGGCTGCCAAGGGTGTGGGAAGAGAAAGCAGACCCGAAATAAATCCTCCCACCCTGGTAGGTCTCCGACAGAAAGGAGTAGTATCTGAGAGGCAGATCATCAGAATAGATCTGAGCACTTTACCAAAATGGAGAGGATGAGCACAGAAGACGGCACCCCCAAGGTTCCTGCCACATCTGATTCAAGGTTTAAGAGAAGGAAGAGTTCAGGCCATGGGTGGAGGAGCCTGGTGATCACCTCTCAGTGAAACCCACCTCATTCTGGGGGTGAGCAACCTTGACATTCTCTCCCTAGAAGGCAGGGCAATCTCCCTGGCTCCCTGGAATCCTCCACAGAGCTTGTGTCCCTGGAAGTATGCACCCCAGGGGGGAGCAGGGCAGGGAGGGGATCTAGGAAAGACCACTGCTTGAGGGACAGAGCACAAAGTCCCTGATGGAGTAGATGGGAGGATGGGTGGCAAAAGAAGCCCCAGCCGGATGCCTAGGTTTCTGGGAGGACACCCTGGCTGAGTGCAGGTGGAGAGAGGAGAAAGCAGGTAAACTGGATCCTGGAGTGGGGTTAGAAGGGGAACTGGATATGAGAGTTTATGAGAATTGGGGAACCAGGAACCTGTAACCCTGGAAGAGTGGGTTTTGGAGGTGGGGAAGAGGCTTAAGGATGGAGATGGGGGAGAACAGAGCAAGGACCCTGTCACAGGGGCACAGGAGAGCTGAGCCAGTTGGGTCTGAGGGAGCTTGGGATCCGTGGGTACTGTAGGACAGTGGCTGGGGCAGGGTTTAAAAATCCTGACCAGGTGAACCACATCCTGAGGGGCCCCAGGGGCTCACCTGAGACCCAGCAGAGCAGAGCAGACAAGGAGAGCAGGAGAAGGGCTCTCATGGTGAGGGTCATGAGAACGGCAGCAGCCGACAGAGCAGGACTTCAGGGATCTGGCTCTCCGTCTGGGACTTGAGCGGCCTTTTTGGAGTTTATAATCACAACAGTCCCTCCCTCCCTGGCCTCTGGTGGCCCCTCCTTCCCCATTTAGGGAGGGGCTAAGCAGGACCCAGTGGAGGAGTGGGATGGGGATGGAAAGAGACAGGTATGGGGAGGGCAGGTGCAGCAGTGACTAACTCCATTTTGCTTCTTGGTTTCCATCTAAGACACACCCTCCTGGCCCCCAGGAGTAACATCTCTGTCTGCCTAATCCTCTGGAGAAGTATCACTAAAGACCCCTGTGATGTTATAGTGGCTGGGGTGGTAGGAGCATCTCCTGGTTCCTGGGAAATGGACAATGGGGTGCAGCCCCAGCTGACTACCAAATTTTAGTTCCTGGGGAGCATTGGAAGGGGCATGTAGACAGGAATTAAGCATCAAATTCATCTCACTTCAGCCCCCACTTTATTTTCCCAAGCCCTGCTCAGCCACAGGATGAAGAAGTAGGGTTTGTGATGTCACCATGAGTTTGTGTGATGTCATAGCAGCAGAGGCAAGGGCTGGAGCTGCCTGTTAAGGAGGGGTTGCCTCAGGACCCCTGAAGGTTCTCAGGACCTTGCCCTGGCTCCACTTGGGTTTGGCCTGGCCTTGGTTCCTCTGGTGCAGTGAAGGCCGAGGGTGTGGGGCTGTGCACGTGCTCCAGCCAAAACCTGCTCAGCTGGGTGCGGCTCCTTGGACCAGGAGGGACAGAATGGGCATAGAGAGGTGAGGTAGCAGCTAAAATAGGAATAGGAATAGTCACAATGGCAAGCACATAGTGCTCCTATGACTCAGCCATTGTTCTGGGTGTTTTCTATGTATTATTTGATTTATTCTCCAAATACTCTATGAGGTAGGTGCCTTTACACCCATTTTACAGATGAGCAAACAGGCTTACAGAAGTGACTTGTGCACATCTCGCAGCTAGTAGATAGTGAAATCAAGATTTGAATTCAGACAGCCAGAATCCAGAAATCCTGGTGCTCCTCGCAACTGCTACGCTGCAAGAGTTGACGACTGCGCAAGTGCTTGTGTAAAGGACCCTAGCATGAATTTTAAGCGAGCACTGGTTAAGGGCTGTGAACTTGCCTCTGAGGATTCCCAGAGGGATCTGGGCAGCTGGTGGCCCCTCCCCCACCCCTTATCAGTGCCTCCAGACCCGCGGTCTCCCCCTCCACCCCCCTTTGATTTCCCTCCGGTCTCCTCCGCTGATTCACTGCCCTCCTCTTCCCACCACATCCCAGCCATGACCCTGGTTCTGCAGCTGCTGCCGCTGCTGCTGCTGTCGAGGGCCCTGGGGGATCCAGGGGGTAAGCCATCCCAGTAAAGTTGCAATGGCGGGAGGAAAGACTGAGGCGGGAGGAAGGGGCAACAGGAGGGTGAGATGTATATGGGAAGATCCAGGATGGCAAGACAGCACGGGAGAGCCATCAGACTAAGTGGGAGGGTCGTGTTGCCCTATAGTCTTGCCTTAACCATCGCCTCTGGCCTCCCATAGCTTCACTGAATGGCCACCCCGGGGACCGCGTGAATCTCTCCTGCATAGGGGTCTCGCAACCCACCCGTTGGGTCTGGGCACCTAGATTCCCGGCCTGCAAAGGCCTGTCCAAAGGACGCCGCCCGATCCTGTGGGCCTCACCGAGCGGGACCCCCACCGTGTCTCCCGCCCAGCCCTTTGCTGGCCGCATAAATGCCCTGGACCTTGGTATCCGGCGACTGGAGCTGCTCTTGAGTGCGGGGGATTCTGGCACCTTTATCTGCAAGGGTCGCCAAGAGGAGGAGAGCCGTACGGAGCTTCATGTGCTGGGAGACCGGGCCTACTGCAAAGCTCTGGGTAGGTCTATGCCTTCATGCGCAGGGGACCTAACTCTGACACACGCCCCCAGCAGGGAGAGAGGCCTCGGCTGGGGGTTCCTGGGGTGGGGCTGGGGAGGTGCGGTGCGGCTAGCGCTCTGTCCCCGCACCCTGACCTCGGCATCAACCACTCCCACCCCGCTTCCAACCATCCCCCAGGGTCGTCGTATTCCCAGATTCTGATCCCGCTGCTGGGCGCTGGGCTGGTGCTGGGCCTCGGAGTATTGGGCTGGGCCTGCTGGCGGCGCAGGTGAGCACAAGGGGCGGAGCCTGATTGAAAGGGTCTTGACCCGAGGAGCGAGGGGCAGGCCCAGAACTTTAGCAGACCAAAGCTAGATCAGGTGTGGTTTGGAGATGAGTGGGGGAGGTTAGAAGTGGGGGGCGAGGCCAAGGGCTGGTGGGTGGAGCCCTAGCTAAGGAGGCGAAGCTGGAGGCGGAGCAGGCTCCAAGCGTGGGTTGATATATCTGTGGGGGTTGAACTTACGTTGTTTTCCCCCAGTCAGAGCCTGAAACTGGCTGGGTCGTTGTTGGCGCGTGGGGGAGGGGTGTGGGGCGGTGCCCAGAACGAAGCAAGACAAGGTTAGTGCTTCTCAAAGACTCTTACCCATCCTTTATAGGCGCTCGCCCCCTCATCCGCCTGGACCAACCCCCAGATTTGGTGAGACTAACTCCCCAGCAGTTTTCCTTCTCTGCACATTCCCCACCCAGTACTTGAGTCTGAGCCCTTGCTGGGAGCAGACAAGTTGGTCACCTTCTCTCAATCCTTCAGCTCTGTCCCCCCCACATAGTTCCACTCGTGAAAGCAGAGCCCCAGAGGCCAGAAGAGGAGGAAGAGCCCAAGATGCCAGGGGACCTGGATCAGGAGCCGGTAAGGGCTTGGGAACGGGATGGGGGCTGGCCAGAATCCTTGAGTCTAGTGGACGGGGAGAGAGGCCTGGATACCCAGGGGAGTCAGACTTCTGAGACTCTCCTGCCTTCCTCCCCACCTTTCAGAGCCTGCTCTACGCAGACCTGGATCATATGGCCCTCAGAAGTTCCAGCCGACTGTCCCCAGTGGTCCCTGCTGATGCCTCCACCATCTATGCTGTTGTAGTTTGAAGGGAAGCCTTTACAGCAAACCTCACAAGCTGGGGGCTCCCAGATCTCCATTACACCCCTCCCCCTTCTTGGCCCTTCACCTGGCAAAGGAAAGCACCATGGGATAGAAATGAGCACTAGACTGGGAGTTGAGAGACCTAGGTTCCAGGCTATCTCTGCTGCTGATCTTGGTCCTTCCTTACCCCTGTCTCTCACACCCGTTTCCCCACCTTAAGACACCAGCAACTCCTAGATTGTTTTCCTATCTCTTCACTTCTCTTCACAGTCAAGCTCTTTGAACCAAGAGCCTACACCTGTCTCTTCCATTTTTTCCTTCACTCCTGCTACTCACCTGGTCTCCATGAGATTGCCAGTGATGTATTAATAGCCACACCCACTAGATGTTTTGTTAGCATTCATCTGGCTTGACCTTTGATTGCTCCATTTAAGCTCTGTTTTTCTTTAATGTTGGTGTCTTTCTCCTGGACTCCGTTTCCTTCCTCCCTATTCCCACAGTATTCCCCACCATTTCAGGTTTGTCTCTTTAATATCTGCTTTTCTCCCTCTTTTAGGATGCTGTCGTCCACAGCCAGTCCTTAGCCTTTACTTTAACTCTGCAAACAACACCCAGAATTCCTTCCATTTCCCATCTCTGATAGATTTCCAAACTATCCCTCAGACATCCCTGCCTGGCTGACCCTAGGCATTTTGCACACAGCGGGTCCAAAAGCCAATGCACTGTCATCTCCCAAGCCACTTATTTAATCCTCCCTCCCATGCATCTTCTCTTGATCAACCCTGTTGCCCAAGCCAGAAACTGGGAGTCATGTAACCTCCTTCCTCTCACTCCCATATGATAAACCAAGTCCTGTCTTTCTATTTTAATGTCGCTGTCAAATCCATACCCTTTTCATGTCCGGCACTGCCACCTGAGTATACTCTCTTCAGTTCCTCCCTGGATTTCCCATAGCCTCATCTCATTCTCCTGCCCTTGCTCTCCTCACTGAAACCAGAGTCTCCCCGAATGCTAACCTCCCGACCGCCTACGTTTCAGCTGTATTTCAGTTCTGGCCCTTAGCCTTGGTTTCAAGGTGCTACAGTACTTTACTTATTCTCCAGGCTTATCTCTGTCACTCGATGCCTGGAACATGACAGCCTTTGAGAATTTCTCCCCAGCCCACAAATATGCCCATGCCCAGTGCAGTTCCTTCTTCCTGGGTTACCCTTTGTCTCCTTCTCACCATGCGCCTGGCTAATTCTTATTTATCCTCAGGACTCAGTTCAAATGTAGTCTTTTCTGGGAAGCTATTTCTGACCCTCTTGGCCCACTCCTGCATATACTTTGATGCTCTCTGGAGCCCCTTATTTCTCTCACAGCAACAGCCTCCTGTGAATTGTTCCATTACAACCTGTATTTCAATTTATAAGAAATTTTCATGTACTGTGAGTTCCCTGATATCAGGAGACTGAGCCTTTTTCTCTCACTGCTAAGCCTCGGTAAATGAGTGAAAATGAATGTCCCTGGAAATGTCATTTCCTCCTATTAGCTCGGGGATGGGCTGTTGATCTCCAAGTCTCTGAATCATCTGACATTTAGATAAATTCAGTGAGTGACTCACTCATATTTTCTCTTCTCTGCCCTGTACATGCTCCCCACAAGAGAAATTCTTTCCTGTCCATCTTGTACCCAAGCCCCCACAATAGGGCTGGACAATGAGTCAGTGTGTGCAGAGTGAAGGTTTGATGAATGAAGGAGGTCTCCTCCCCAGCACTAATCCCAACCTGGGGTTTCAGCCCTGCCCTTGTCCTTCTGCTCCAGTAAGACACCAGTCGCAGTCCAGTCTAAAAGGTCAGTTCTATTTTATTAGTTCTTGAGGAGACGACTCACCCAGTGGCCTCTGTCCTTTTTCTCACTCTGCCCTCCTCTATATGGGGCCCTCTCCCCACTACTGCCTAATCACCATCCTCTAACTTTCCTTCCCCTTCTACTCCTATGCCATTCTACCCCTGGTCAGCCAGAACCCGCAGGCTGGGCTCTCAGTTGTGGGGGCGTGTGCTGAGCACCAGGCAGAGGGAACTGAGCCCAGCGCCGGCCTTCTCCAGTTCTGAACAGGACACAGGTACGAGGGTGACGTCAGAGAGCTTCTGCAGTGCCTGCAGGGAGGACAGCGTGTGGGGAGAAGGGAGTGAGTCCCCAGGACCCACAGGCGGGGCCCCCTTTCAGCTAGCTCACAGTGGCCCCACTTGGGCTTCTAGAAAAGGCACCCCTTCTTCCTCCCACAAGGAAGGCCTGAGCCCCATTTCTCTGGTTGGGGGGTGGTGGTGGAGCTCCTGCCTTCTCTCACCTCTTGGCTGTTGGGCAGGTCCCCGCCTCCCCGGTGCAGGAGGAAAGGGGGCAGGCCGGGCTGCCCAGGACGCAGAAAGAGACAGTCAGCTGCTGCGTCATCCGGGAGGGTCAGGGAGGCATAGGGGTGATCAGTCAACACTGCCATTGCCTTGGGGGAGAAGAGACAGGAAACTCGCAAGACTCAGCCTCTCCACAACTGAGTCTTGCTGCCCTACCACCGCTAAGGGCGGGGGACAGAGTCAAATTATTGTGGAATAATAATAACAGCAATCACATGTCAGTTACTATGTGTCAGACACTGAGTGCTTTAATTATCTTTGCTAATTTCCACCTCGGACTCACAGGCAGTTCTTTCCACCTGCTATCCACTTCTCTGCTACTCCAGACCCCACCTGTCGATCCTATCCATCCTTCAAGACACAGATTAGGTGCCCTTCAATGGCACCCCACTCCAGTACTCTTGCCTGGAAAATCCCATGGACGGAGAAGCCTGGTAGGCTGCAGTCCATGGGGTCGCTAAGAGTCAGACATGACTGAGCAACTTCACTTTCACTTTTCACTTTCATGCATCGGAGAAGGAAATGGCAACCCACTCCAGTGTTCTTGCCTGGAGAATCCCAGGGACGGGGGAGCCTGGTGAGCTGCCGTCTCTGGGGTCGCACAGAGTCGGACACGACTGAAGCGACTTAGCAGCAGCAGCAGCACAGAATTTCGTGAAACCCCGGAAGACGATGTTAATTGTCCCTGTTTCTCGGTGTTCCAGCTGCCTGTCCGGCTTATAGTAACTTGTTTTCTCACACAGATGGACAGCACAGTGAGGGTAGGAGTTGGAGCTAATTCTCAGAGCTGCCCTGCTCCCCGCGTCCTGGGCCTAGAGCCACGCCCACTGTCGTTGGCTGGCCCCCAACTTGCCCCACCCCAGCCCCGCCCCTTCTCACCCTGACAGCTTTTTGGGCAGCCTCGCTGGAACCCGCCACCACGGTGCGGGGTCCCCCCATACCGCAGAGGCCACGCAGGTGGGAGGTGCTTGTGACGGGCACCGTGGAGACGGCAAAGTCCTAGAGGGAACAAGGGGAAGTATTCAGTGACGGGGATAGCCTAAACACAGGCTACTCTCAGCCACTTCCTCCTCAGCCCCCTAGTCCCTCCCCTCTCCTCTCCGCCCAGGTCCCTGCGACCCCATCCACCCCCGACTCCCCCTACTCCCACCCCCGCTCCTAACCCGGAACGTGTCCGCCACGATCTCAGCTCCTCGGTGATTGGTCCACTTGGAGAGGCCTACGAAAAACTCCCGGCCTGAGCCCAGGGAGGTCGTCAAGGTATGAGGCACGAGTGAGTTGGAAACAAGGCTCGAAGTGGCCCATTCTCCCAAAGTCAGCCTCCCTGTACCAAGCCCCAGGGCGCAGGCACCCCAACCTCACCGGTGAAGAGAACATCAGTGCCATCCAGCGTTGCGTTCTCGTCCCCCATCTCCACAATTCGGAGCCCCAGGTCCTGGAGGGCTTTGCGCACTCCATCGACCTTAGGGCAGAAGAGGGAGCGAAACAGATATTTCCACCCCCATTCTTCCCCAAAGCCCGGGATGTCCAGATCCTTCTTTCCCCGTATTCGAACCCGTGCCCAGGTGCTCACCTCCGGCCTGCGGGCGGGGCTCCAGGGCCGCGTGATTAGAGCCGTATCCCCTTGGATCACGGCGGTGTCACCGAGCAGCGGTCCCAGCGGCAGCGACTCTTCAGGAGGCAGTTCTACTAGTTGCAGCCCCAATCGCTGCCTCAGCTTACCCCCCAGCACCCCATGTTCCCTCTGAGCTTTGGCTAGGTCCAGAGCTGGGAGGCCAGCTGCTGCACCCTCCCCCGACGCCAGGCTCTCCGGGACCCCCCGGATCAGGGCATGGGAGCAGCGGCCCAGCCCCTCCCCTGGCGTCCCCATCCCATCCACACAGATGCCCCCTCCGGCTGCGCTGATTTCTTAGTTTTCTCTCTCTACTTCACCTGTCTGGGAGAAGAAACGGAAAGGGGGGAGGCAGAGAGAGAGACATGCAGAGAAGGGCGTAGGGGGATGGTTAAGAGCGCCTGGGTCTTCGTCTGCCTTCTCCGGGCGCCCCTCCCACTCCGCCCCACCCCCTCCAGACCTTCCTCTCCTGCGGACCTCATTCCACCCCGCACCCTCGCGGATCTGCTGCTTTAGTGGGGAGTCCGAGGAACAAGATCGGGACCCCTAATTTCCAAAACACCTGTTGCCCCTGCTTGGGGGTTTTTGAGAGGTCCCCGCCAGGCGCCCCTCTTGGCAGCCGCTAGGATGCGCTCACTCCCCAAAAATGCAGCGGCTCCGCCCCCTTAACCCTCAGCTGCTCGCTGCCTTAGGGACCCGAAGTGCGGCGAGGAATCCACAGGGGTGATGGGACAGGAGGACACAGCTTGGGGAGAGAGTTAGAGCCTGGGGGATGAAAGTCTTGGATGTCCGAACAAGAAAGGGAGAGAGGGTCAAGGAGAAGGGAATAGAGCCTAAGGAGTTAAACATCCTCTCTCCACCCCAGTCTCTCCGTCCCTAGCGCGACCCAGTGTAAACCAGACTCAGTCCCGGAGGACTGGGAGAGGTCTAAAACAAAATCCGAGGGGCGGGGAAATTGGGGGCGTGGTTCTGGGGAGCAGGCGCCACTCGGGGCGCCAGGACATGGTCCCCCAGTCTCCTGACCCATCTTCCCCAAAGTCCACCCCGACTCAGCTCCGCACCCAAATGTCGACCCTCCGCACTGTCCCGGCGCAAGCACGGGTCCAGCATTCCGGAACTCCGGTCTGCACACGGTCCAAGGGACACCTCCCACCCCAGACTCACCTCCAGCGGCCACCGCTGCTCTTGCCACTCAGTGATCTCGGCTGGAGCCCCACCCCCCTGAGGACAGAGTTGGTGAAGAAGAGAGTCGTAGCCTTCAAGCGTCGGGGACCGGAGCTTTGGCTTTGAGGGGTCCCCGGGTAGGCGAGCTCAAGTACTACAGTGCGTCGGGGGCACGACGGTCTGGCGGCTCCAGGGCATTGTCTAAGCGGGACGGGGCGGGGCTCCTCGAGGCCACGCCCATTCCGCCCTGCTATGCCGCGCCCACTCCACCCCGACTGCGCGCCCCCCTTCTTGGAATTCCGCCCCGCCCCAAGATCGCTGCCCAGACCCACCCAGATCAGGCCAGCCCCGGCGGCTGGGCTGCAAATGCGGCATGGAGCCCAAGATAGCACTATCGTGGACCTACACATAAAAATGGCAGCCCATCACAAGCACTCCTTTTCTAAATTCCTGGTTTCTGCCAGGAGTTCAAGGTCATTGACCTACCCTTCTTGTTATTCACACTCCAAGCCCCAGCTTTGTATAAAAACACTAGATTGTCATTCTGTATTTTATTACTGAAATATTGTCCAACCCACCCCACAATAAAAATCTCTCGCAGCTCCCCCATCCTTGCTTCTCATCGTCCCCAGCAAGCCCTGCACAGGTGCTTCAGGTTTCTACGCCCACTGGTCATTTTGAGTGTATCCGTTGGGTAGCATGTGGAAACCACCCAGGGCCTTTGTGAAGAAAATGGAGGGGGGGTCAGGTGGCCCTAGGAAGGGCCTTATTTGAGGGCCTTGGCCACTTGCTCATAGGCCAGCTCGATTTCCTCATCATCTGGACAGGTGGAAGCAAACTCTTCCCTAGCATAGGCATTGCGCAGGTATCGATGTACTCCACGAAACACATCCGGAATGGAGAATCCCCGGTACTTCTTACATACCACCTAGGGGTTCGGGAAGGAGGACCAATAGGTTAGCCTCAGGAAAGTCACACCAGCTGCCATGCCCTTGGTCCTTCCCTTATCCCAAAGCCTACATGATAAAATCCAGGCATTTAAGCAAGTCCGCTACCTGGTTTCTTTTCTTATGACTCATCAGTTCAGTTCAGTCACTCAGTCCCGACTCTTAGTGACTCCATGGACTGTAGCACGCCAGGCCTCCCTGTCCATCACCAACTCCCTGAGTTTACCCAAACTCATAGCTATTGAGTTGGTGATGCCATCCAACCACCTTATCCTGTGTTGGTCCCCTTCTCCTCCTGCCTTCAATCTTTCCCAGCATCAGGATCTTTTCAAATAAGTCAGCTCTTTGTATCAGGTGGCCTAAGTATTGGAGTTTCAGCTTCAACATCAGTCCTTATGACTCATCTCCCACATAATCACCTGCAGTCATCTTAACTCTTGTCTGGTAAGGCCTTCACCCTTTCTCTCCACTTACTGAAATCCTGGCCATTTATAACCAGCCCCTTTCAGACCACCCCAGTCCATGGTGCTTGTTTTCTCGTCCTAATTTTGAGATATAATTCACAAACCATAAAGTTCTCTTAAATTTCCACAGCAATTTCTGTCTACTTGTCATTTGGCTTTTAATCATGTATTATTAACTTTCATGTGAAAGTTATTTTCTCAGCTAGATTTCAAATCCTTTGCAGGCAGGGACTTACCTGCAGCATGCCAAGATCAAAGGTCCCTCATGCTACAGCTAAGGCTCTGTGCAGCCAAATAAATAAATACAGAGATTTTCAATACACAGTTCTGCAGCAGACTGACACCGGGCCCACGTTTCACAAACTAAACCATAGCTTTGAGCTGTGACAAAAACAAGGGAACCAGCACTTTTCATCTTCCACAAGAGGAAGTGGAGACTGAAACAACAGACTTAAAACTTTGATTTTAGGAAAAGCCTAGTCTGTCTGATCTGGGGATTTGGCAATGAAAGAGACAGGAAGAGCATTCTTGAAAGCACTACTGGGATGTGTTACTCTCAGTCTGTTTGCACCCACACCTTGCACGGTGGAATGTAATTAATTCTCCCAACCAGTGGTCTTGCCAGCAAAGATAGCAGAGAAGGAATAGGATGGTGTCTGCCATTGGAAACTACTCAGAAAGAAACCACCTTTGGAGTGGTTGTCATGGGAAGCCTGCATGGGAGCCCCTTAAAGAGTCATCCCACCTCCCACCTACTCCTCCCACAATCACTACTCACCTGTACTATGTGGAGCTTGGGCAACAGGTTGCAGTCAGCCAGAGTGAGCTCATTGCCATCCAGAAATTTCCTCTGAGAGATCCCCTCATCCTCAGCACTGGTCTCATCTACTTCATCTGGGAGGGGGGATGTCAGGTAATTGTCTAATACTTTCAGGGCTTTCAGGAGCCCCTTCTCCAGGTCTGTGCAAGAGAAGGGAGTTGGTAAGAATATCAGAAGATCGACATAGTCCAAGAAAGCCCATGGCGGGGATGAGGAAAGTCCAAAACAATAACAGCTAACACTAATGTGTTTCATTTTCTCTGTGCTCTTCTATGCAATTTACATACAAAAACTCATTTAATTCTCACATCAACCGGGGAAATAGGTATTGTTATCCTCATTTTATAGATCTGAAAATAGATTACCAGAGAAGTGAAATGAATTCCTCAAAGGTTCACAGGTACTAGAATTTGTACTCAGGTCATCTGGATCTATAGAGTTGCTATTATTTTTTAATTTAAGTAAGGTTTGCAATATCAGCTCCATCTCCCTGATATCTGAATGTCCAGGTGTCCCTAATCCCTAGATCTTTTCCATTCCTCCTAGAACCCAGGCCTCTGACCCACAAGACTCACTGTCATTGAGTGCTGGGTTTGAATTCTTAATGTAGGCAGAGAATTTGGCAAATATGTCCAGCCCAGCTGTGTTGGATTCAGGGTTCAGAGCTGCCAGCTTGGGGTACCTAAAAGCCAATGGGAGAAACTGGATAAGATATCTTCCGAGGAGGAGCCTCAGCTCCCCTGCCCTAGCCCCACCACCATCTGTTTTTCATTTCTTCAACCCCTTTCCCAGAGTCTCCCAGCTCCCCCACTTCTCATTCCAAGTTCCCCTCTACCTGGGAGGGCACAGCACTGCCTCCAGAAATTCCTCAATCTTGTTGGTATCTGTGTGTACTTCGGTGCCATACAGCAGGAAAGGGAGCTGCCCTCCTGGGCACAGCTTCTGTACTGTCTCAGTCCGCCTGGAGGAGAGACCAGGCATAAGGACTGGTAAAGGGCGTTAGGGAGACCGAGAAAGGGGAGATGGAGGGAGGTGGTAGAGGGGCTCCAGATGGGGGCCGGGGGGGATGGTTCAGGAGGGAAGGACTCAGGTGAATGAGTGTACACCTGTGCACATAAGAGGTGTTTAGAGGAACAGAAGTGGGCCTACCTTTTGGTGTCAACAGTGGTGACATTGAAGGTGACTCCTTTGAGCCAGAGCACCATGAAGAGTCTCTGGGAGAAGGGGCAGTTTCCAATCTTGGCCCCATCACTGCCAGCCTGGAAAGGAAGCCCCAGCCCAAGGTTAGGCCTGGTGTACCCCACTCATCCTGAGGCCATTCTCTGCATCTCCTACTCCCAGACTTGGCTGCTTTCTGCCTAGTCATGACACATACTCAGTCTCACTGGTAAAAGCTCCCAACATAACTGGCTCTGCACTCTCTGGTCTGGGTCAAACCTAAGACAGATCATTACGAATATCTTCTGCAAAGGTAAGCTTCTGGTTTCCCAGAGAATTGAGGACAATGGGAGGAAGGCCCAGGGAATGGATTTTGGAGAATTTGGAGGATCTAGACCCTAGAGAGGGAAGACAAATGGGGGTGGGCGTAGTTACTTTTCTCCGTGCTATTCTAAGCATTCTACATGCCATAACTCATTTAATTCTCACATTGACCCATGAAATAGAGCCTAGAAAGGGGCTTTGTTGAAGCCAGCGGTGTGGGCTAGAGGCCTGGATTCCTGAAGGAAGTAGAGCCTGAACACAGGAGCGGTGGGGTGGGGGTTTGGAAGCAAGAGTTCTGATTCTCTATACACTACCCATGGCACCCCACTCCAGTACTCTTGCCTGGAAAATCCATGGACAGAGGAGCCTGGTAGGCTGCAGTCCATGGGGTCGCTAAGAGTCGAGCACGACTGAGCAACTTCACTTTCACTTTTCACTTTCATGCATTGGAGAAGGAAATGGCAACCCACTCCAGTGTTCTTGCCTGGAGAATTCCAGGGACGGGGGAGCCTGGTGGGCTGCCGTCTATGGGGTCGCACAGAGTCGGACGCGACTGAAGCGACTTAGCAGTAGCAGCATACACTACCCAAGCAGCTGGGTGGGGAGTCAAGGGGCTCAGAGCCTCACCCTCAAGGTGTGGAGGGCCTTGTAAGAGGGGGGCTGCTCTCTAATCCCTGACCTCATCCCCCAACAGACACCTCACCCTAGGCTGAGGGTGATTCATCTCACTGTGTCTTGGGTCTCAGCAGCTTCCTTCCTGGCAAGCAGTGGGGGCAGGGACCTGTGAGGCTGAGGCCTGGGCAGACAATGCCACCTCCCTCTTCCCTGGGCACTGCCAGGGGAGCAGGGGGAGTGTGTGTGTGTGGGGGGTCTCTCAAAGCAAGTCCCCTGGCTCCAGATAACCTTCCCCACGCAGGACCCAGGGCTGGAATCTCTGCAGCCCAGCCCCACCCAGGAGTAAAAATAGCCCCTGAGGCAAGAGTGAGAGTGAGGTGGAGACCACACCTAAGAGGCCGCCTGAGAAGCCCCGGCATAAAGGAGAGGGAGAAACGGGCTGGGACACACAAAGGCTGGGGGAACAAAAGAGGGGAAGTGGAGGGAAAGGAGGTAGCAAAGTGAAGGGTGGGGAGACTGCGAGCCGGGAGATAAAGACGGAGGGGGAGGTCGCTAAAGGGAGGGAGGAGCACAGAGAAGGGGTCTGGAGAGGCGAGAGAATGCAAGCCTAGTGCGGAAGGGAGCGCGGCTGAAGCGGCAGCCTGAGGTTTCGATATGCAAATACCTTGGGACCACCTCTCCTCATCAACACCCACAGAGTGGACAGAATTGGGACGGCTCTTTTTCTTTCGTTTCTATAACCCCCAAACTCTAAACGCCCTAGCCCAGCTCTCCTCCTGCTCTCTCTTCCCATCTACCCTCGTGGTGGCCACTGCTCAACTCTCATCTCCACGCCACCACCCTTTCTCTCGCTTCTCCAACACCCCAGGGACACTGGTTCTCGACCCCATCACCACTCTGAGCCAGCTTCTGGAACTCCATTCCCATTCTCCTGTCTCCTTCCACCCCACCAATTCTTCCCAGTTCACTTGGTGCCACTCCCAGACCTTCCTACCACACCCTCTTCCTTGAAACCTCCCCCGCCACACACACGTACACACACCCCCACACACACCCCTCCAAGTCTCCCCCACCATGCACCTCACCCTCTGATCTTTTTGTAGGGCCCTTATCCTGAAGTTTCCCTCGGTCCCACCCAAACCTTGTTAGGTTTCCGGCTTGTTTCCCTCGGTCCCACCCAAACCTTATTAGGTTTCGGGCTGGCCCCTTCTCTCTCTGTCCCCTATCGGCTGTTCCCTCACCCCCCACTCGGTCAATCTTCTAAACTCCTGGGAACCCTCCCTTTTCTCTATCTTCTTGTCCTTTAGGCTGCTGGAAACTTGCACTTTTACAAACTTTTCAGGGTTGAGCCTAGATTTCTCTAGGCGGGCACATTATCTTCGCTTCCCAACCCTCCCGCCACCTCCCTCCCCGCCGCCCCCCCTCCGCCCCCGCCAACACACACTAAAGATTGCACGTGGGGCTGGGGATGGGACTCAAAGAGGAAAGGGAGTGGGGAGTGGAGGCTGGAGCTGGGGAAAAGTGTGAGTTGCCTTCCAGGAACTTGGAGGGGGGCCGAGGAGGGAGAAGGTGTTCTTACCTTCACGAACAATTCGACCTGCGGTTGTTCTTCAGCCATGGTTGCGACGGGGACCAGGAAGCGGCCGTCGCTGGGGGAACTGGGAGGGGCCGGGCAGGGAAGGCGGTCTCACAGAAGAGATTCTTCCCCCTAGACCTAGGGCTGGCCCTTCAGCGCCACACGAGCCTGATCAGACCCACTCACTCCAGACGCGGCCTCTCCACCAGTCCGGCGTACTCCACACCCAGCGGCTCTAGCTCTACCCGCTCCCGGACTTGATCTGGGAGCTGACTCACGGACCGCCCCGCCCCGAACCTGGGGAGGGGACGGGCGGGGGGCGGGACTCGACGACTTAGGGATTGGGCCCGGAGGGTGAGCCTCGGGTCTCCCTGATGATGGGGGAGGGGGTTTGAGGCGTATCTCGGGAAAATCCCTTGTGTCCCTGCCAGTCTCCTTGATCACGGGACTTTTTTCTGCCTCAGTTTCCCTGCTTGCTTAATCAGAGGACACTCCCACTCCACCCTCACCCAAGAAAGCTGACACTGACTGCTTGAGCACGTCCCCGAGGGCCCAGAAAGGGAATTATAGAAGGGAAAAGTGGTCCTTTATTCCTTTCTCCAAGTTTCTTCCGGACTCCAATTCCCAATTCTGGGTTGCTAGGACTGTGGTCCACAAGAGGGACTTGGAAGGAGAAGCTGGGTTTGGAGGAAGAGAGTGGTGAAAAGTAGGGCAGAATTGGGTAGGGGAGATCACAGGCCCTGTGCTGGGGAAACAGGAAGCTGAGCCCAGCCAGGGGCCTCATCACTGGGAGAGGTCCTCTCCCATTCAGTAGCCTGTTCAGCTTTAATGCTTCCATTTCTGCCCCCCATCTGGAGCCCCTTCCTGTGCCTTTTGCCCTTTTCTCCCTGACAGGTTGCCTTGGAGATGAGGAGGAAAGCATGGGGTTATTGTAGCCCTAGAGTAGAGCAGCATTGATCCTACTGGGCTGGTGGTAGCTGGTCCTATTGTGGGGGGAAAAGGTGAAAATCAGACAAGATAGTGTGAGCAGAGTCCTTAGGGACACAAATAAAGAAGTAGAGAGGACAGAGGAAGAATAGTTCTCTCCCTCCCTCCCCAATAACCTTGATTTTGGAGGTTCTATCAAACTCTATGATCTGCTGAAAAATAGCCCCCGAATATGTTCTCCAAACAGGACATATGCCAGCCTCCACATTTGAATCTCTGTCCTATTCAGCCATCTCTTTCTTCCTCACTACCCTCTATCTAACAAGACACCTAGAGTTTCAGAAGATCATGGTGGGATGCAAGGATATAGGAGCAAAGCAGGGCTTGAAACTTAAAGAACAGGAGAGAGTTGGGGGAGGAGCGGGTGGAGTGCAGAGAGGTGCTGGAACCAGCAGTTAGTGGTTTCCTCTCATGCTTCCTCTTCTGTGGGTTTTCTCTTCCCTGGAGGAAGGCCTTTCTCTGTCCTCCTCACAGAGGGGATATATTTGGTGTTTGTTCTCTTTTGGGCTTCCCTTGTGGCTCAGCTGGTAAAGAATCTGCCTGCGATGTGGGAGACCTGAGTTCAGTTCCTGGGTTGGGAAGATCCCCTGGTGAAGGGAAAGGCTACCCACTCCAGTATTCTGACCTAGAGAATTCAGGTACAGTCCATGGGGTCACAAAGAGTTGGACACAACTGAGTGACTTTCACTTTCCTTGAACAGAAGAATGTAGAATGATTCAACAAATATCTGTTCGTTGAGGGGCATCTCCTCCAAGGTGACCCTTGAAACCTGCACACATGACCCCTTCCATCTGAAGAAGGTCAAAGCAGCACTACTTCCCAGGGGCCTTTTCTGCTCCAGCTGGTCCATGTCCACCAGAGAATCTGCCTCACAAAAATCTCCCCTCTGGGAGAAGCCTCAGGCAAACTGGGCCAGTCCTGAGCTCAAACAGGTTTGGCAGCTTCTCCCCTGCCTCTCTTTTCTCTCCTACAGTTTTTATAGCTAGAACTGCCTTGATCATCAATATTGACTTTGGCTAGCTGGCATGGCTGCCCACAAAGTATTTTTCCTTAACTTTTCAGGTGACGGGTAATGTTGCCCTCTCCTGGTACCATCCATCAGTGTTTCATGGATTTGAAGTCAGGGGCTACAACCCCCCAAATCCTGCCTCAGAGAAGTTTCCCTCCCATCTCAATCTCCTTGCCCCTGATTTTCTCCTATTTCAGTCTCTCCCCTTTACTTCTCCAGGCTTCTCTTTCCACTTCTTCCCCTTCCTCAGCTTGGTAAACCAGTCCCTAATCTCTTCCCACCCCAGATTGGAAGGTGTGTCCCTTAGAGCTGTCACCTGGCCTCCTCCAGGTTTCCATAGCTCCGTTGCTCAACAATTTGTCAGGGGTAACCATTAACCTAGTCTTTAACTCACTCCCCCACCTTTCTTACTAGAGGAGATTTTCCATTTATTAGTTAGCAGAGCCAGTTTACCCCACCATCTTTCCTAAGTGCTTGGATGGGAATCTCTGCACCTCAAAGTACCCAGAACAACCTAGGGGTGAAGACATATTTCAAGAGACTTTAAAAATATATATATGTATTTGGCTGCATCTCAATGGACATGGGTTTGGGTGGACTCCAGAAGTTGGTATGGACAGGGAGGCCTGGCGTGCTGTGGTTCATGGGGTCACAAAGAGTTGTACACGACTGAGCGACTGGACTGAACTGAACTGAACTGTCTTAGTTGTAGCACACAGGATCCTTAGTTGCAGCCTGTGAACTCTTAGCTGTGGCATGTGGGATCCAGTTCCCTGACCAGGGATCCAACCTGGACCCCCTGCATTGGCAGCATTGAATCTTAGCCGCTGGGCCACCAGGAAGTCACCAGGAAGTCCCTTAAAATTATATGATTGCTTATTTTGGTCTCTCTATCTTCTTGTTTCTCCTCCCCTCATATACAAACACAAAAATTAGGCTTATAGAGTAGGAACTTATGTCCCCTGCTTTGATTCCACCACCTGGCCCAGAATGAATGAATAACACTCTTCTGTTCTTAGGAGTGTGTGTGTGTGGGTAGGGGCATGTGCTTGTAGGAGTGTAGGTGTTTTTATTAGGTCTACTTCTCTCTGCCAGTATTCTTGCCTGGAATATCCCATGGACCGAGGAGCCTGGTAGGCTACCGTCCATGGGGTCGGAGAGTCGGAAAGACACGACTGAGCAACTTCACTTTCTTTCTTTTCTTTTTCTTTCTGCCAGAATTTGGTGAAATTCGAATACTTCCAACTTATCGTGGGGCGCCGAAATTATTAATTAGGCCTTGTGGTGCCCCTACGGCAGCGATCATACTCTGCACCCAAGAAACAGGCAGAGGTGGACTGAGATAGGAGCCTCGCTTCTTATTTCAGCTTATTTTATTTAAAACACTCACGAAGCTCTTACTGTGTTTGCCAGGCACTGGTCTAAGCTCTTTATAAATATTAACTTAGACTTGTTGGCATAGGTTGAATTAATGTTGCTTATCTCCATTCTCCAGGAAAAAATTAAAAAAGTGCACTTCTGTTCCTTTAAGGTCGGTCCCGTCTGCAGATTCCCCGAAGTCCCTAGACCCGTTGCGGGGGATGGGGTGGGGGATGGGGCTCGGGCTCCTGCTCTGCTAAGAACATTTCTCACAGGCTCTCAATCAAAGCCCAGAAAGCCTGAGGGCAGAGGCCCGGGTGCTAGGCAACGGCGGAGGGCGGGAAGTTTGAACCTTCTGGCAACGCCCCGTATGCGAATAGGCCAATCATCATCCAGTCTTCTCTGTGGTCCTTTTTCCCCTTTCACTCTGTTGGATCTCTAGGTAGGATCCGGGTTTCTTCGACCAATAGAGGCTAAGGAGGCGGGGCGTGTGCGCGCGCACCCCACCTTCGTGTTGGCGTACCAGTCCCGCTGGCCCGCGGCTGTTAGAAACGAGGTGTCGCGCACGTCGCGACCCAGGTGACTGAAAAGGCGGGAAAACACCGCGAGTTTCCCGCAACCAGGTCGGGGAAGCCAAGATCGTGAGACTGTGATCTTGGGGGTTTGGTTGGCAGGAGGAGAGAGAGGAGGCGGGTAAAACTCGCTCCCCAAAGCACCCGCAAGACCGTCTCCAAAACACAACCTCCGCGTGACAGGAATGAGGGTGGGCCGAGTGGTGTTTTCCACAGTCTGTACTTCAGTGAAATACCGTTAAACTCGCCCCTCCAAATGTCCTACACCTGTAACCACAGTTCTCTAAGGTCCACGCAGCTTTGCCCTCAGCCCTCTCTCAGTAGTTCTCAGTGGATTTGCTTCTGCGCGCCCCGCTACCCCAGCCTCCTAGCAAGTGAGCTCTCGCTCCAGAACTGTCTTCATTTTCTGCATTCATAGAGCCTCCAAAGCCATGGCCTCGGCAGCAGCGACCCCAGCCAGGACGCCGAACGGACCAGGACCCGGGGAGGCCTCGGCCAGCTTCCCCACCGTGGCTTCAGAGCCGGGCCCCCGGGAGCCCGAGGAGGAGGGAGAGGAGGAGCCTGCTGAGGTCTAGTAGGGGGAGAGGCGCTGTTGGAGGAGCAGGAGCTCTACAGAGCCGGAAATTGATTGGAACGCCTGATTGTTAGAATATAAAGGGGCTGGGAAGACCTGGGCTAGTCACTCCCCTCCGCTGAGTGTCGATTTCACATTTACTGAATGGGGGTGATGATACCTGTATCTGAGAGTCGATAAAATAATTAAAATTAAATAAGACATGGCCCAACCCTGTACTTATCAGTGGTTCAACTATTAGTTTCCTTTCCTCCTTGCCCGACAGATTCATCTGTGTGTCCTGTGGAATTCAGGATACCTGGGCATTGCCTACTATGATACTAGTGACTCCACCATCCACTTTATGCCAGATGCCCCAGACCACGAGAGCCTCAAGCTGCTCCAAAGAGGTAAGGACAGAACTAGGAATTCCCCTGTGCTGGCACTGGAAGTGTATTGCATTCATATGGCCTTACCTGACTCAATCTATTTTATTAGTTGACTCCTAGAGGCTCCCTTTATTGTTTTCAGGAATTCATCTCATTATTCACAAATATATCAGGTGCTGGAGATATAGTCCTGAGCAACTCAGTCATGTCTGTCCTTTAGGGGTTTATCGTCCAGTGATAATCTCATGGGCACCCCTCTTTCCTCCCATTACCCCCATCAGTCTTACTGCTCTTTCTTTTTCTAATTTCATATGTGACTCCTACTTCTCCCAATGTGGGGGGGGCCCTCCCTGCTCTTGGAGGAAATACGTTTTTGAGGGGTGAAGGGAGGCAACAAAGGGAGGGTTAACAGGTTCCCTTTTAGTCAGGAGAGAAAGATCCTCGAACTCATTTGCTCTCCATCCTCCTTCCAAGTTCTGGATGAAATCGATCCCCGGTCTGTTGTTACAAGTGCCAAACAGGATGAGAATATGACTCGGTTTCTGGGGAAGCTTGGTAAGGACTGAAAAAGGGAAAGAGGAAAAATGGGGAAGGACAAAATTGCGGAATGTTCCAGAGATTAAAGGGTCTTGTGCGGAGCTACAGCCAGGAGATCAGAATTGGGTGAGAGGGAAGATGGGAAAGAGGCAAAACGACTATGATGTACAGACTGATGGCCCTTTCTTTGTTTCCTTTATAGCCTCCCAAGAACACAGGGAGCCTAAGAGACCCGAAATCATATTTTTGCCAAGTGTGGATTTTGGTATCTCCTCCCTTTTGCTTTACCCACACCCCCATCCCAGTTATGTGACCCTTTCTCCTAATTCCAGTTTCATCATCAGAGGTCTCCTCTCAGCCCTGTCTCATTTTAAACCTTTATGTTCTTCAGGCCCCATGACCAGTCTCCCCACAATCTCTCCTAATCCCTACCTTTAATAACCTGCAGTTTAGGCTTGTTTAGGGATGAGGGCCCTCCCTGAAAGAGGGTGTGGTAGCATTTTTTGGTCAATTTTGATTGTTGGCATTTTCCCCTTTAAGCCAAAGCCATTTACCCCTTAGTTAAAAAAAAAAAGGCACTACCTCAGTTACCTCATTGATTTAGAAAGCACTTCCATTATCTTCCCAGGTTTGTAAAAAGGACAGGGAATGTTCTATCCTAAATTCCTGAATTAATATGATTTTTTGACCCAAAATCCTGAATTCCAGATAGATATCTTACTCGCCTGAGCTATTTATCTTTCTCAGCTTATGTTCCCAGCCAAACGTCTTTATATTATACGTAGACTAAAGACAGGGTCTAAAATTTGGTTCTTGTCTCAGCTTTCCACTAATTGCCTGTGTGAATTTGGCAAGCCACGTCATCTCTCTGTTTTCTCATTCTTAAAATAAGATGAAGATTGGGGCCACAAGATCTTTCCCTCCCATTCCCCCCTCAAAATAGGCCTGGAGATAAGCAAACAGCGCCTCCTTTCTGGAAACTACTCCTTCATCCCAGATTCCATGACCACCACCGAGAAAATCCTCTTCCTCTCCTCCATCATCCCCTTTGACTGCCTCCTCATGGTGAGATGGGTCTTGCGAGATAAGGGCTGGGATGTAGCAGATTAGAAAAAGGCACAAGCACCTGGACACCAGGGTTGAGTCCTGGAGGTACTAGCCCAGTCCTGGAAAATAATAGTTCTTCCTGGTGTTGTCCAGCCACCAAGACACTGGGATTTAGCCCAGCACCACTACTGATATCCTAGGTTCGAGCACTTGGAGGACTGCTCAAGTTCCTGGGTCGAAGAAGAATCGGGGTTGAACTAGAAGACTATAACGTCAGCGTCCCCATCCTAGGCTTTAAGAAATTTGTGTTGTAGGTGACTTACACTAACCTCAACCAAAGTAAGGTGGGATTGGGAAGCCTGGAAAGTAAGGAAGGTTGGGGAGTGGTGGCAGTGACCCATTTGGTAAAGTGCTCCAGGACACAGGGTTCCTGAGAGGGTGTGGAGCTCTGGGGAGAAAACTGAGACAGTCTTCTGGAAGGAGGGCTAAGTGGGTGGGACTTAGGAATGAACTCAGACCTCTCATACCCCAGCCACCTTCCTTTCTGCTTGTTTTCTGTTCTCAGAACCAATCTGGTGAGCATAGATCAAGACACTTACAGGTAAGGAGATGGAGGCAGGCTGTCATCTTTGGGGAGGGAGAAGGATTAAGCTTAATGCTGTAATAATCCTAATGGGGCTTCAGTTTCTTTAATCCTGGGGCTATTAAGATTTGTCTCCCTGAAGGAAAGAGAAGTGGGGTGGTGAGAGGAGAGAAGAAGAAAAACACAAAGGTGTTACCCTCCTTTTCTAAATGGAGAAACTAAGGTGGAGAGCAGTGAGGGACAAACCTTACATCAAGATTTGATCTCAGGAGAGGTGCCAATCCCCATTCCATTTTCTCAATCACCTTTAAAAACCCACATGACCCTAATTTCTCCCTGATAGTGTTCTGCAGATATTTAAGAGTGAGTCTCACCCCTCGGTGTACAAAGTGACCAGCGGACTCAAGGAGGGGCTCAGCCTCTTTGGTAGGTGTGCCTGTCCCTCATCCCCCACTGCACAGGCCTGCCAGAAAAGCAGCTGCCTCCAGAGATGGATCCCAGCCCCTCTCTTCCCACTTTACCCCACTGCCAGCTGTCACTTCTGCTCTAGTCCAGCTTTATTATCTTCTTTATACCCTTCTTGAGCTTGGGCATCTCCCCGAAGCCTTGTCCAGTATAGTTGTCCCATGTCATTTGCATATTATTCCCTACTTTACCAACTCCGTCTTTATTCCTTGGGTTTGTATGAATGTTTGTACTAGTGATGTACCTGTCTAGGGACTTTGGGAAACCCTATGTATAGAGGAGAGTTATGTAGTTGCATAACTCTTGTATTTGTTTTGCATAAAGTCTTATCTCTTATAGTTGTTTCAGGCTTTAGGCTGTGTTGGGGACATCACCCAAGTATCCACGTGGTTTCACTGTGCATCTCAGTGGGTTGGGTCTAATGTTTACGTATATGTGTTGGGCTTTTTGTGAGTCTAACTGTGCCTACTCTGAATATTTTTCTGGCTGAGTGTTCCTATGAGTGCTCATTCCCTCCCCCAGGCCCATGTAAGGTAATCCCGGCTCAGACGTGTGGCCAGACGCTGGCTTTGGCTGCCTTTGTGTCCTGTATCTGGGGACTAACCCCCAAGCCAGCCAGCCCAGCACCCAAACCTCTGACCCTGATGCCTCAGCTTAGACACATCCATACATTCCTTTCTCTGCCCCTGCTTGTAACAGACTCACTCCCTACCCCAACAGGAATCCTCAATAGATGCCGCTGTAAGTGGGGAGAGAAGCTGCTCAGGTGAGCGAGAGTCACCCATGTGCATGCCGCCTATAGCCTCAAACACACCACCCTTAACAGTAATGAAAACAGCTGCCCTTTCCCAAATGCTGGCTAAATGCCTTTAGTCCTTACAACGACCCCATGTGGTGTGTTACTCTCATTTTACATTGTCAGCACAGATACATACACACCCATTGATGACACTCGGACTTTCACACGTACTCGCAGCAGAAACACAATCACAAGACAGCAGTGTACACATGGTAATATCTTTAATGGCTAGAAACATACTTCAGGTGTGAGCTGTTCTCTGATGACTTTCAAATGAGTATCTCTAGTTCTGAGCTCCACACGTGGAATACTCTTTTGCCTATCATTACCACCTGCGATTTCCACAGGAAGCTCAAACCCAGAGTGTCCAAACCTATACCCACTGGCCCTGTTCCTACTTTCTGCATTCCCTTTTCTGCTTAGTGGAGTTGCTGGTAATATAGCTTTCCAAGCTCTGAACCTTGGATTGATGCTTCTCCCTCAGCCCCCATATTCAATTATTCACTAAGACCTATTGATTCTATCCTGAAATGTCTCTCCCAGCCATCCCCTTCTCCCTCTTTCCTCTGTTCTAATTCTGGCTATCTTCATCTTTAACCTGGAGCATTGCATTCACCTTCAAATTGGTGTCTCTGCCTCTAAACTCTTCTTTTCCCCAATCTATTCTTCATTCTAAAATAACTGTCATTCCAAAACAGAGATCTGAACATGTCACTCCCGTATTTTTTAAACCTTTTAAGTAAAAACAAAAGACAAATCTTAGGAGGCTCCCTCATTACCTACAGGATGAAGATTTTCATCTTTAGCAGTACAATGCTCAGGGTTCCTCAATTTTAATTTCAAGGCTTATCTCTTCAAGTGTATGGTTATTTTTTGTTGTTGTTGCTGTTTGGCCACAAGACTTGAATCTTAGTTCCCAGACCAAGGATGAACCTGGGCCCTCACAGTGAAAATGTGGAGTCTTAACCACTAGATCACCAGAGAATTCCCCCTCCAGTCTACATTTATGCTGTTCCCTTTAGAAAGTCTTTCCTCTGTTCTCCACTGATTAGAATCTTACATCCTCTTCAAGGTGCAACCCAACTATCACCTTTTTGGTGAAGCTTTCACAGGCACTTCTGAGTGTGTTGGCATGCATCTTGCTGTGTGGTCACATAGTGGTTATTTATGTTTTTTAATTGCACTATCACATCAGGTTGGAATTAGCACTTAGTGAATCTACTTGCCCTCTATGCAAGTGAGTGAATGCTATGCCATGGCACATTCTTGTTACCTCAGCACATAACCCTCTATGAAGTAGAACGCAAGCACACTGGTTACATCATCTCTGAAAAGTTAGGAAACCTTTGCTAGCCTGCAGGTACACAATCCTTTTCCCATGCCACCTGCCCTGCACTCTATATCTTAGAGGTTAATTTAGGATTATCTATGAAGTCATCTCCAGATAATTGGTGAGGTAATTTAATTACCCCTATATTGTCTAGTTCTTCTGGTCCAGATCTCTAATCTCAATGAGGGATGAAAGGAAAGGAATTCTCAGAGGAGAAGAGAACTGAATCAAAAGTGAGGGAGAGTGCAGATTCCCTAGATAGGACCCCCACAGGGCATAGACTCACAACCTGATGATCAGCTAAGGGCCCAGCTGATCTAAAGCCAGACAAGGAACCTGGAAGGTGACTGTCACAGTATGCTCTGAAGAGTGATGTCCAAGCAGTCTGGAGATCTAATTTTGAAATCCAGCTGTCCTTCTTACTAGGGGCATGCCTGGACAATTTGCGTATCTTCTAAGGGCCTCATCTCAACTGACTTGAGCCTGACTTGACCAAGACCTCCAGGTGCTTGAAGTACATAAGTCAGAGCCACTCAGGTGTTTTATAAGGAAGCCTGTCTGGTGAGCCCATGTGGGGAGGGTATTCACAGACTGGCCTACACTGCCTCAGGCACCTCTGCTCCCCTGTGCCCAGGAACCAGAGTTGCCTGAAACCCACTCTCGAATCCAAATGAGTCCTCCATTTCATTCTAATCTAGGGTTTTCTAACCAAGAATAAGTGGCCATAGACTCAGTGTGAGATATACATCCTTAGGCCCCTGTGTCTCCACAGGTTGGCTCTTACACAAAATGGTATGCCTAATGCAGGAAGGAATCCGTGGCCTCCCAGGTCATTATAGCGTCTCACTACACTTCATGGCGATACAGAGATAGGGATACCCTCCCTGAATTAAAGAAACACAGATGAGACATTTATTTCTGTATAATAATTCAATTTGTCAGGAAAGACCTCAGCCACATAAAAGGTAGTAATAATAATATAAACCTCTGTGTTTCCACTAGTCAGTTTAAAAACAAGACAGTGTTGTGAAGCTCTTTAAGTACCTCTACCCAATGCTTTCTTCCCTGCAGTCATGACCTTGAGGACTTATGAATTGGGGACTTATCATTCTACATGGAACAGTTACATACTTTCATAGGAAGGACATGAAAAGACGAATGTCTGCTATTTCACAGCTAAATATGGATGTGCAAACTCTTTCTGACTCACTCCTACTCAGCTGCAGATAGAGCTAGAGTGTTGGAATTCAAATGCCTCAACACTCTGCTCTCCCTCTAAAAATATTGAAAAGCTCCATCACGTATCCACAGGGAATGACACATGGTCATATCATCACAACCGAGATACACAGTCAGGTTGTGCTCACATCCAGAGATTTTCAGTAGGTGTGAGTAAACACACCTGCATAGATATGACACTGTACTTACAATGTGTACCAATACACATTGCCACCATCCCCCAGGGCCCTCCAAGGGCACATTTTCCCAAGTTGAGATCAAGACACTGATGAGAACAGATGTAATTCCTGGTCTCCCCACTCCAACCCTCACTTCCAGGCTGTGGTTCACACGTCCAACCCAGGACCTGGGGGAACTGAATTCCCGTCTGGATGTCATTCAGTTTTTCCTGTTACCCCAGAATCTGGACATGGCTCAGATGCTACACCGATTGCTGGGTCACATCAAGAACGTGCCTGTGAGCCCGGGTTGGGGGGCAGGGAGGTGGGGAAGGAGGCTGAGGAGTGGTGGGCATCTTGAGGGCCATTAGAGTGGGAGAAGGAAACTAGCAACTGTCTCCTTGTCCGACTGTAGCTGATTCTTAAACGTATGATGTTGTCCCACACCAAGGTCAGTGACTGGCAGGTTCTTTACAAGGTAAGACCTCCCTTGAACCTAGAAATCCAGGTTAAGCCCCCAGCATGTGTCCCAAACCCTCTTTACTCTTGTCCCCATGTCCAACTTTATCCCAACACCTTAAAAAAAAAAAAAAAAAAAAAAAAACTTTGTAGTGTGGGAATTGTCAAAAAAATTTTCAAGAGAATAATATAATGAACCCTCATGAACTGACCATGTAGGTTTAACACTTTGACTTATGCAAATCTTGTTTCACATATCTCTTCTCTTACTTTCCTTTTCTTGGATTATTTTGAAGCAGTTCCCAGCCATCACATCACTTCACCCATAAATATTTCAATATGATTTCTAAAAGAAAATTATTTTTTTAAAGAGAACAATTGCACTGTCTTACCTAAAAATGAATATTTTATTATTGTCAATTATCTCATTTAGATTTATATTCATCTCTTAAATGTAATGGCTTTTAAAATTATTTATTTATTTGTGGCTGTGCTGGGTCTTCTTTGCTGTACAGGCTTTTCTTGAGCTGCGGTGTGTGGGGGCTCCTCTCTAGTTGTTGTGCAGGCTTCGCGTTGCAGAGGCTTCTCTTGCTGGGGAGCACGGGCCTAGGATGCGCAGGCTTCAGTAGTTGCGGTTCCCAGGCTCTAGTGCGTGCACGCATGCTCAGTCGTGTGCAGCTCTTCGCACCCTCATGGACTGTAGCCCACCAGGCTCCTCTGCCTATGGGATTCTCCAGGCAAGAATACTGGAATGGGTTGCCATTTCTTCCTCCAGGGCATCTTCCCGACTCAGGGATCAAATCCACATCTCCCACATCTCCGGCACTTCAGGTGGATTCTTTACCACTCTGCCACCTGGGAAGCCTCTCCCAGGTTTTAGAGCACAGACTCAATAGTTGTGCACTGGCACAGGCTCAGTTACTTGGGCTTAGTTGCTCCAAGGCATGTGAGATCTTCCTAGACGAGGAGTCAATCCTGTGTCTACTGCATTGGCAGGAGCATTCTTTACCACGAAGCCACCAGGGAAGCCCCATGTAAGTCTTATTCTGTGAACTTCCTTAGTAATTTTAGTTAGTTCCACAATTTTCTCAGGCTTTTTTGTGAGTAGCCATTGTTTTGCTACTTGTTTGTTTCCATCATGGGTAGATTATAAGCCCTTTGATTTATATTCTCTATATGTCCTTTGACACAGAGTAAGGTTCAGTAAATGTCCTTTGGATTGGGTCTGTGCACTCAATCTAATCCCTGGTTAGAGCAGCCACCCCAGGTCACTGACCTTCACGCTGGGAATTAAGTGACTGTCAGTGACTCTCACCCGTCCTGTCTTCGTGTCTCACCCAAATGCTGGCATTGCCCCTACTGCCTATTTACTTCTTCTCTGCCTTTCACATCCCTATTTCTCTTTCTCCTTCCTCTGTACAAACTTCTTTCTTGGGACATTGTACAAATCTCTATCAAAGCACCTACCACTTTATTTTTAAATCTTCTGGGTAGATTTCTGTCTTCCTCACTAGACTGAGAGCCCTTGTGGGACAAGGGACCCTCCTGTCTTTGTTGTCTTCAGAGTCTCAGTGCTTAGTGTGATGCATGGTGAAGAGTTTTGCAGATGCTATTTTCTCTTGGTTTCTTTTTTGCCTTTGAGAGCTCCTCCATCTCTGTTATTATGTTTTTCCCTATTGGTCTTTGTTCTTCTCCATCCAGCCCTGTCCCCCCGCCTCAGCCCGGCCTGGGTACGGGCCACCCTCCTCTGTCCATCTCTCCCACAGACAGTGTACAGTGCCCTGGGCCTGAGGGACGCCTGCCGCTCCCTTCCCCAGTCCATTCAGCTCTTCCGGGACATTGCCCAAGAGTTCTCAGATGACCTGCACCACATTGCCAGCCTCATTGGGAAAGTGGTGAGTGGAACGAAAGAGGAAGATCTCCTGGGAAACTAGGGGAGAGAGATGGATCTAAATAATGGAGAACAATGGGTGGGAGCTCTGGGGAATATGGTGTGGAAAACGAGGATGCATGGGAGACACTGAGGTCAGCTGGATGGCCAGAAGATAGGATGGCAGACATTAGGGGTGTGCCTTGAGGCCTGGAGGGTCAGGGTTAAAGCCAGGACTGAAGGGCGAGTTGGGGCCCAGGTAGAGGTGAGGAATAGGACGAGATTGTGCTGGATGGAAAGAACCTGGATTTCTTGTCTCCTCAGGTGGACTTCGAGGGCAGCCTTGCTGAAAATCGCTTCACAGTCCTCCCCAACATAGATCCTGAAATTGATGAGAGTGAGTGTTAGGTGTACGGATGGGCCCCTGAGCTCAGAAACATGAACCTGCCCTGTGATGGGGTAGTGTCCTCAGCAGGTGACCCCTGCAAGTGGGGATGATCATCGCAACCAGGGTGGGAGCCTTACTTTTGATATCCACGTGTCTTCCATGCTCTTAGAAAAACGAAGACTGATGGGACTTCCCAGTTTCCTCACTGAGGTGGCTCGGAAGGAGCTGGAGAATCTGGACTCCCGGATTCCTTCATGCAGTGTCATCTACATCCCTCTGGTGAGGGCAGGAGGCAGGGGTGGTGCACTCCCCGGGGGCATTAGGGAGACATGAGGCTTAGGAAGGACACAGGTAGATAAGAAAACTCCTGGAGAAATCAGAAGAATGTGAACACTCTTTGGTGCTTAGGCCCCTGAGGGAAGCATTTGGGGGACACAGGGGACTCTGGCTACTTCTAAAGAAAGTGCCCAGAGCATCACTCCTTGCTTTATCTCTTCTTTACTCTCCCCAGATCGGCTTCCTTCTTTCTATTCCCCGCCTGCCTTCCATGGTGGAGACCAGTGACTTTGAGATTGAAGGTCTGGACTTCATGGTGAGACCCTTGACCTCTGTAGGGGGAGATAAGGAAAGGCAATCAGCAGCTGAGTGAGGGCCTTTCCCCATCAGCTCTGCCCAGTGTGGGATCCCTCTTTCATTGTTGTATCTTTACCAGCTCTGAGACAAAGGAGAAAGAAATCAAGGCCAGGGCTGGGGTGGGGTGAGAGAAGATGAGGATGGAGAGATGCAAAGCCCGTAGCTTTGAACCCTTGTACCCAGTTCCTCTCAGAGGAGAAGCTGCACTATCGAAGTGCTCGAACCAAGGAGCTGGACGCACTTCTGGGGGACCTGCACTGTGACATCCGGGGTGAGGAGAAGCAAGTGGCTGGAGCAGGCTGGGCAGCGTGGAGGTGATTCCGATAGGCTCCTTTCCTTCCTGCTATTCCTTTTCTCTCTCTGACTCTGCCTTTTCTGAGTGTCTCTGGGATTTCAGATGGTTTCTAGGTTCATCTGCTGGCTTCTTTGTCTCTCCTTTGCTCTCCCCTGGAGCTGACACCAGCTCCTTCCCTCCCCTGCCCCCAGACCAGGAGACCCTGCTGATGCACCAGCTGCAATGCCAGGTGCTGGCGCGGGCAGCCGTCTTGACCCGGGTGTTGGACCTTGCCTCCCGCCTGGACGTCCTGTTGGCTCTTGCCAGTGCCGCTCGGGACTACGGCTACTCAAGGCCGCGTTACTCCCCACAGCTCCTTGGGGTACGAATCCAGAATGGCAGGTGAGGACAGAAATGGGTGGAGGAATAGACAACGGGGGGCCCAAAGGCCCCATGTTCTGGATCCACAGGCCACATGCAAGGTAACTTTGCATCGGCTGCAGGCATCCGCTGATGGAACTCTGTGCCCGTACCTTCGTTCCCAACTCTGCAGAGTGCGGGGGGGACGCAGGGAGGGTCAAAGTCATCACCGGACCCAACTCTTCAGGGAAGAGCATCTACCTCAAACAGGTAGATGAGCCCCCGCACTGCCACCTCCATCATCCCCATCCCCCGCCTCCCAGGCACCCCAGGCCCCCACTGCTCTTCCCCACTGTGCTGTGACCCCACATGCCATGAACAGACTCACCCCCGCTGTCCCTGTCCCTCCTGCATTCTCATTCTGTACCTGAGGGAGGGCCGTGTGCCAGTGACCATCCTCTGACCTGAATCCTCCTCTCCCGTCTCCGAGGAGGTCCACGCTGTTCCTCAGCATGCCTCTGCCAACTCCCTGCCACTTTTCACTGACTCTAAAGTGAGCCGAAGGGGCTGTTAAACTGTGTTCTTCTATCTTGATCTATCATTCTCTCCTGAGACTAGCCTCGCCTTCACCTCAGCCCACACCACCGGGCACTGTACCTGTCTCCTCCCTTATTCAGGTAGGCTTGATCACATTCATGGCCCTGGTGGGCAGCTTTGTGCCAGCAGAGGAAGCTGAAATCGGGGCAGTAGATGCCATCTTCACCCGAATTCACAGCTGCGAATCCATCTCCCTTGGCCTTTCCACCTTCATGATCGACCTCAACCAGGTCAAGAGGAGGCAGAGTTGGGGGAGGGGATGATGGGGAAGAAACCCTAGCCCTGAAAAATGGTCAGAACAGGAAAAAATTTCCTTCTGCTGCCTGTTCTTTACGCGAGGGGCAGGGAGCACCCAGTTCAGAAACCAGGAGAATCAATACCATGAACCTTTGCCAGTCCCTGGCTTTGTGAGAGGCACTGTTGTCAATGAAAGGATGAACAAAACTTGGGTCTCGCCGTTAAAGAACTTGCAGTTCAGTAGGGTGGACACGTATTCAGGCATCTTTACTCGCAGGCACACTGGTCACTGCCAGGCCTCGAATGTTTATGAAACTCTCCCTTATCCACCGGGTGCCCAGCAGGTGGCGAAAGCAGTGAACAATGCCACCGAGCGCTCGCTGGTCCTTGTGGATGAATTCGGAAAGGGAACCAACACGGTAAGGGCAAAAGCTAACGAGGAACTGAGGAAAGGAAGATGAAGGAGGGCAAAGGAGGAGGAGGGGGGCGCTGGGCCTCTGGAAAAGAATAGGGGTGTATGGGCATGAAGGGGGAAGGCCCGGCAGGAGGAGGGGGTGCACGGGGCACCTGTGGCTCCACACCTTCACCCTGTGCTCCCCTGCGCCCCTCACAGGTGGATGGGCTCGCGCTGCTGGCTGCTGTGATCCGACACTGGCTGGCACTCGGACCCATGTGTCCCCACGTCTTTGTAGCCACCAACTTTCTGAGCCTTGTTCAGCTGCAGCTGCTGCCGCAGGGGCCGCTTGTGCAGTACTTGGTGAGGAGACCTACCCAGCTCCCCAGGGGCCCCGAAGCTGAGCATTTCCCAGAGCTGGGAACTGGCTCCTACATCAGAACAGGGACCGTGTCCCTTTCTGTTTCTTACTCTCAACGGCGACTGACCAAGGGTATTGGGGCAGGAAACAGAACGAACACTGTCCCCTTTTATTCTCTTTGAAGACCATGGAGATCTGTGAGGATGGGGACGACCTTGTCTTCTTCTATCAAGTTTGCGAAGGTGTTGCCCGTGCCAGCCACGCCTCCCACACGGCTGCTCAGGCTGGGCTTCCTGAGAAACTCATTGCTCGCGGCAAGCAGGTGAGGCCCGAAGAGGAACCACCTCCATCAGGGCTCCCATCCACTGTCCCTGCTTCTCTCAGGGGTCTGGATTTCTGGGCCCATGGAATTTCTGACCCATACTTTCTTTTCTCTTACCCACCCCCACCCCTACCCCTTCCTCCTTGGTCCCAGGTTTCAGACTTGATCCGCAGTGGAAAGCCCATCAAACCTGTCAAGGAGCTGCTAAAGGAGAAGCAAATGGAAAAGTGAGTGCAGGCCCAGGGTGCTTGTTCTCAGGGACCATGTTCTACAGCTCCTTTGCCCCTTCCAGGGACTCAGCCAGCCTCTTTGCCCTTTAATGATTCACAGTTTCTTTCTGAAACTCCTAAATTCTCAAGGTCCTGGATTTCCTGTGCTGCATCCTCTCCCCTCTGCTCAGGGACTCTGTTATCTATCCTCCCCCAAACCTCACTCTTCTCTCTCTTCAGTTGCCAGACATTAGTAGATAAGTTTCTGAAACTGGATTTGGAAGATCCCAGCCTGGACCTGGACATTTTCATGAGTCAGGAGGTGCTGCCTGCTGCCACCACCATCCTCTGAGAGTCCTTCCTGGGCCCTCCTCCAGGTTCCAAACCCCTGAAGGCTGCCAGGCCTTCTTGTTTCCTTACCTCCCTCAGACCCAGAGTTCTCTGTTTCCCTTGAAATTCTGTTTAATGTTAGTAATAAAGCTTATTTTGGAGAAAGTTGTTGTTTCCTCAGACCAGCCAAAACAAAGCGAAGCAGTAGGAAAGAGATGAAACAGGAAGCAGCAGTCTACAGAGGAACCTGCCTTGCTACATTGTAAATACAGTATCACTGCTGGAGGGAGGCCTCGGGCTCTACCAGGGGGACTTCATGAGAACCAGCCACTGCATCAGGCCCTACGAAAACAGATGAGGAAGAAGACAGAAGCCCAAGATGTTCTTTTCCTTCAAAGTAGGAACACCCTGGCCTCAGACAGACCCAGCTGGAAGGGCTCTAAGAGGCTGAAAGACTAGGCAGGACCAGTACAAGGCTGGGGGAAAGGGAGGGCCCAGCCCTGCACCAGTGGGCGTGGCTCCACCCTTCCCACCTCAGAGCCATGGGGAGCCGGGGTCCCGGTGGGTGGCCCCTGGTGCAAGCCCCCTACACGGTTCTGTTGCTGCCACTGGAGACAAGCCGCCAAGACCCAGGGGCCCGGAGCTTCTTCCTCTGGGTGAGTATCAGTCCCACAGGAAATCCTGGGGAAGCCCATCTCCCTAGATCAGTCTCCTACAGTCCCCGTCAATTTTGAGGACGCACAGCTCCAGCCCCCTGCTTTCACTCGCCCTGCAGGTCCCCAGTAGCCAGTCTGGACTCACAGGCAGTGACCAGACAGTGAAGCCAAGCATGGTCCATCACCCTGTTATAGAGTGAGTCAGCCTTTGCTCCTTGCCTTTTCAGCTGCAGAGGATGCAGGCACTGGAGCGGGAGCAGGACGCCCTTTGGCAGGGGCTGGAGCTGCTGGAGCATAGCCAGGCCTGGTATCAGGGCCGTCTGAGGGAGGCTCAGCAACAGCAGCTGCACGTGGGGGCCCTTGGTGAGGTATGGGGCTGACCCAAGGGGTGGGGGGGCAAGGGTTACAGGGATGGGTGGACACAGCCTGACACCATCCCGGAAAGGCAAGAGTTAATGGACAGGGATCAAGAATGGGAAGCAGCATTGTAACGACAGGATGCCCCCAAGTGTTAGGTCGGTGTTCATAGTTGGGCCTAGAGAAGGCTGGTCGGCATTCTATTCAGAGGGACACAATTTGGATCACTCTGTGGAGCTGGGGGAGTGGCCTGGATTGTTCCAATGAGCTGGGATGGGCAGGGAGGATCCATAAAGAATAGAGAAGTGGGGACTATGGCGTTTGAGGGGCTGAAGAACTGGACTGTTACAGAGATGAAGCAGAGAATACTGGAATTGCCCACCTGCCTGGCAGGGAACTGGGCTGAGGGGCCTGGATGGAGGAGAGGAATGGCCTGCGGCGGCAGGAGAAGAGTGGCAGATGGAGCTCAAGTTTCACCATGTTTGCCTCCAATTCCTCCTCTAGAATTTTCTAACGGATTTATACTCAGAGCCCCGTGGCCCCCAGTTAGCCCAGATTCAGAGAGTGAACATCTGCTTGCAGAATCTGCTTCAGGGGAAGGTGAGTTTATTGTTTTTAGTTTCGACTTTTGGGAAATGGGGATGAAGAAGGGACTTGGGGTCAGCACTGGTCTAACAAAACATCGCATTTCCCCCCAGTTCTTCCCACATTCCCCAAACAAAGCTAGTTCCTGCACCACCCAGGACTGGAAGGGAAGGCCAAGGAAACAGGACATGTGGCGGCAACAGGTGGGTGGGGGTGGGGGTGGGGGTGGGGCAGGAGCCCTGGCCAGCCGGCTGTGGGGGTGAGGAACACAGATGTCCAGACTGTCTCTCTCCTCTTCTCCAGGAGATGTCAAGGCAGCAGAAAGGAGGCATTCAGCCAACAGGGGAGACGGCTCAGCCAGGCTGCCCCCATGGACGGAGGGGCCCTACCCGTGTCTAAAGGCCCCTGTGGTCCCCTCAGTCATGCTGACAAGACTGAGAGAACCCCTAGCCGCCTTATTCTGA
Organism: Bubalus kerabau; assembly: GCF_029407905.1. NCBI lineage: Eukaryota > Metazoa > Chordata > Mammalia > Artiodactyla > Bovidae > Bubalus > Bubalus kerabau. The sequence goes on from NC_073626.1 coordinate 25,009,287, forward strand.
CTCAACAACTAAATGGCTCTGGGTGGCAGGTCAACTGAAATCCAAATATACTGGTGTAAAGTCTCTTCTCTGCTCCTGAAAACTTCCATTTTATCTTTTTTGCTATTTCATGCTCTCACTCTTCCCTATGCATGCATGCTCAGTTGCTTCAGTCATGTCTGACCTTTTGCAAGCCCACCAGGCTCCTCTGTTAATAGGATTCTCCAGGCAAGAATACCTGCGTGGGTTGCCATGCCCTTTTCCAGGGAATCTTCCTGACCTAGGATAGAACCCACGCTTCTTACGTCTCCTTCATTGGTTCTTTACCACTAGCACCCACCTGGGAACCCCCCTGCTCTTTCTGATACAATGTACATAAGTGATCTTTCTCTGAAATCTCTCTGGGGAGAAGACATGTTTATTGGCATTGTCCTTCAATTTTAAATACAAAAATAAAATAGAAGCCTCTCCAGAATTTCAAAAATAAAATAGGAGCATCTCCAGAATGTCAATAAAGGCAATTCTATAAATAACACTTTGGGTAGGAGGTGGGGAACCCACCTCCCCACTTCCAGTCTTAGTCACTGCCCCAGATATCTTCCCTTCCATCTGAGCTTGGGAGAGAGCATGAATAAGTAGTGGAGTAAAGATGCTGCAGAGAAAGAGAAAGCAACTTTCTCCAAAAATGAATCTGTTTTTTTCTCCCCTACCCCCACAAGGGTTAGGGTAAGTGCATTGTGGGAAATTCATTGCCCTCTATCCCAGTCTTGGAAAAAAAGGCAAGTGGATGAGAAGGAAAACTTCTGTCCCACCTGGAGAGGTAGAGGCCCCTCCTATCTTCTCATCAGTGGGCAAGATGGCGCACAGCGCTGGAGGCCCTTCCCTCCAGGGGCTGCTGCATCACCAGGGGCCCAGGCTGAGCAGAAGCAGCATCACCCCAAATGTGGTCCACCAGGGGTTGCCCACCAGCCCGCCCCCAGCCCCTCCCTGAGTGACCGAGGTGAAAAAATGAAAGGCAGGGCGTGAGGTGTTGAGGACCGGGTCAGTCGAGTAGGCGGGAGCAGGGAGCTGGTCCTGGGGAAAATTAGAGACTGTCAGGGTGGTTGCCCCCAGATTAATCCCGCACCACTCTCCCCTTACCCTGCCTATCCTGCAATGGAAAGTGGGGGCACTCACCTGCGGGGCGGGAGCCTGCACCAGGAGCCGGAGGAAGGCATGGGTCGGGGGCATCATGCTGGCTTCTCCATTCTTTGCAGTCACCGTCACCATCACCACGGAGTCGGAGGCGGCTGTGTCTGGTACCTCCAGCCACAGGCGCCCCCAGGTGGACTCGTTCTGTTCCAGGTGAACCCTGGGGAGTGGATGCCACCATCTGGCTTCAGCCACAGGCTCTGAATAGCCAGGAGCCAAGGGGAGGTGGAGAGGGGAGCGAGGAATCTGAGCTCCCATCCCAAAGGGCCAGAGGAGCACCTACCAGATCCCATGCCCGAGCACAGAAAGATGGGACCAGAAGGGAGCAGGAGGTTTCAGGGACTTCACCTGGAGAGGTTGGAGGTGAGGGCGAAACTGGGTTTGGCAGACGTTCTAAGATGGAGATCCTGAGGGCCTGAAAAGCTGGCAATGCGGAGGCTAAGCGGGGCCGTGGTGCCTGGTGCCAGGAAACCCGGGGGACCGCTGAGCTGCGGAAGAGGGCTGGTCAGGGGAGGAGCAGGCCGCGTTCCTCCAGCCCCAGCCGCACCTTCCGCGGCCTCTCACCTCCAGCAGGACTGGAGCTACAGCACAGGGCTGGGGGGCCACCCGGTGCAGGCCCTGTCCCACTCCATCCTGGCCAACCAGCTCCAGGGAGAAGGGTCCCAAGGTGGACAGAAGGGTGGGCGGCAGCGAGGCAGCGAGGAGACCTCGCTCTGGGGGTCCCCTGGGCTCCAGAGGCACCTGGCCCAGTTCAGCACCCTGCGGGACCCCTCGGAGGACCACGTGGGAGAAGTGCGGCAGAGGGCCTCCAGGGCCTCCTCTGGAGCCCAGCCCTGTCACTTCTACCAGCAGCTGGGTCTGGAGACCTGGACAGGGGAGAGGAGGGGAGAACAGAGATGGGCGTGAGACTTGGAGACAGGGAGAAAAACATGAATGGCTTTGAATAGTGGTTAGCTCTGGGCCTTGTGGATGGGGCAATGGGGTTACCTCTAGTGGGTACTGATGGGCAGGGCCAGCAGCAAGTTCTGGGATGCTGGAAATGTTCCATAGCTTGAACTGAGTGATGGTTATTAATATATAAAATCCACCCAGCCTGTACACTTAAGTTTAGTGCACCTTGTTAAATGTTGTAACTCAATAAAAAATTATATATATACACACAAGTTAGGGGTGGGGCTAGATGTACCTGCAACTGGTTGAGTCAGGGGGTAGAGGCCAGGGTGGGGTCCATCCTCCATGGGGATCCCAAAGTGGAAGAGGAAGTCCAGGGAGGTCTGGGCTGAAGGAGGTTGAAGGCAGTCAGAGACCCTCCCACGATGAATGTGACTGATATTGCTCTCTGGTCTCCCCATCCCTTTCCTAGGAATATCATCCTTCTTACCTTGCACTCTCACCCGGGGGGTACCCTTGGCTGTGACTTGGATCTCCCAGGTTCCTGACTGTGGAGGGTCATTCACTCTCACCATCCAGAACTGTCCAAAGCGGCGAGTGTGACCTAGAGGCCCCTCACCTTCCTCCTGGCCCTGGGAGACCCCTAGGTGGGTGTGGGTGATGAGAGATTGGCACAGGAGAATTCCTTTCGCTTCATACATTACCCCTCCTTCTTCAGCCTCTATTCTTCCCACTGCCTTGAGACACACACAGGGAAGTACCTGCAGGGTTTCTGATCCAGAAACTGCTGACCTCCCCGTGAATCCGGACTGTGACCTTCTGGAGCAGTCCATCCACTCTGAACACAAGTGGCCTCTCAGCCACCACAACCCGGGGCTCCAGGGGAAGGGTCACCTTGAGGGGGCAGGACAGAAAAATGGGGGAGAAGATAAGACATGGGATGAGGTGGGAACAAAGGCAGGAGAGAGAAAGGTAGAGACAGAAAGAAACGGAGGAACACGTGGAGAAGGGATCCCAGTGAGAGAGGAGGAGCAGGGGTGGAGCTATGGTCAATGACAAAGTTGGAGGCAAGGGATTAAGGATGAGGCAACCACCTTCTGCCCCCCCATAATAGATGGCAGGACTTCCTAGAGGAGCCGTGAGGACAGAATACTGGAGGTCAAGACTGGGTGGGGAGGTAGTACTAATATGGAAGGAGCAGGATTAGAAGGGGGTAGCCGTGGATCTCAGAGGGAGAGAAACTTCCTTCCCACCCTTCTGCCTGGATTGGCAACTCAGCAAAGAGAACCATTCTTTACGAGAAAGAGAAATGCAGTGTCGCCCGTCCCCTCAGTTCTCAGCTGAGCCTCCACATGTACTCACCAGGTCAGCTATACTGTCCCCAACAATGGCCGCCACATCCCTAATGTACTGGTCTTGGGTGAAAATCACTTCTCCTCCTGAGGCCAGGGCCACCGCCTCATATGGCTCAAAACGCAGAGGGGACAAGACCTCACGCCGGGCCCGGCCCTGAGCCCTAGATGGGTCCTCAGTTACCAGGAACGTAACCTGTGTCCGGAAGAGAGGCCAGTACTTGAGGTTTCTACTTGCTATGTACCATTGTAACCCAGGATCTCCTGTGCTCAGGCTCTCTACAGAGCTGACCATTGGTGATAAATTCTGTCTACTCTCTGGCTGCTACAGCATTAAGGGTAGGGCCTCCCATTCTAGTATTGTTAAAGGAGTTTGGAGATGTTACACTCATGAGGCACTTCTCTCCCCTCCAAGCCAAGGCTGGTTTAACCACCCTGGTGTGAGTGTCACCCTTGTAATGAGAGTTGTCCTGGGGTTTCCACATCCCTGGGTACCTAGGGATGAGTCTCCCACCAGTTATGCTCACTCTGCAACGCCGTTCCTGCGTCAGAGATTCCACCCGGTTGGTGAGAAAGGCGTCCTTAGGGGAGGCATCAGTGAAGACAAAAATGTCTGAGAGTGGAGGTGTGTGCAGCAGAGCCAGCTGGCAGGGAGAGAAAAAACTGGTGGTAAAAACTGGCAGCCTTCAATGAAAAATAAATAAATGTTTTTAAAATGGTGGCAGTAGGGGAATGGGCAGAGCAAGGGAAGGCAGAGTAGAAGGCAGTATGGCCCTGAAATCTGGAATGAAACGAGTGACACCAGCTTCTGAAGATGGGATGGAGGGTGGGTCCCAGGGAAGCTCTAGCTCCCTTGATGGTAAGGCCTGGAGAGCGGGGAGGAGGAGGGAAAGGGCAGGGGAGTGGGGGAGAGCAGACCTCCAGGGCTGACAGGCACATCTCTGGCTCATCACCACCTCCCAAGGCATGCATCTCATTGAGCTGTTGCCAGAAGCTGTCAGGGTCACTTGTTGTAAAGACAGGGCCAAACCCTGGGGAATGAGATTGAGAGACTGAGGAGAAGGCTCCTCTCTTGCCTGCCCAGGGCCATCTCCCCAGTCAAGAGGCCCTGCAGTGTTCCTCGGGTGAACTCATATTGAGATAACAATATTCTTTATATTTATACTGACAGGATAGGACAAGGCAGGGCGTAGGTTCCTCTGGTGGGAAAGTGGACCTCATTTCCTCACAAAATGGTGGTACTTCCTGTGGTCTTGAGTGGGCCCTTTTGGGGTATATGTTTAAATATAAAAACAACTGGTGAAGCAACACGGATGGAACTAGAGATTATCATACTAAGTGAAGTAAGTCAAATATCATTATGATATTCCACTTGTACGTGGAACCTAAAAAAATGATACAAATGAACTTATTTACAAAACAGAAATAGATTCAAGGACATAAAAAACATATTTATGATTACCAAAGGGAAAGGGAGGGATAAATTAGGAGTTTGGGATTAACAGATACACACAACTATATATAAAATAGATACCCAACAAGGACCTACTGTATAGTACAGGGAATTAGATTCAATATCTTGTAATAACTTATAATGGGAAGGAACCTAAAAATGACATATATAACTGAATCACTTTGCTGTATATCTGAAACACTGTAAATCAACTATACTTATCAATTACAAAAAACACAAAAAACCTGGGTCCTCCGATTCCTCACAGAAAAGCCAGAGAAATAATAGTGCTTACCTCAGAGAAGCCTATTGAGATGACTGAGTTGATTTTGTAAATTTCAGAACAGTGTTTTGACACATAATAAGTGCTAAATTCTTAATTATTCATTTACTCATACCCTTATCAAATATGTGATAAGCTCCTGTTGAATGTCAGTCACCATGAGATTTATATAGATGGATCAGACTCAAACCCGCTCCTTAGGGAAGTTTCAATCCAAATTTTATTTGATGATCATTTCAACCTTGGGAGATAGTCGGGATAAGTACTGACCCATTTTATGGATGATGAAGTTGAGGAAGGAGAGGTTGAACAAACAGGCTAAGGACACACAAGATTGGTCAACCCAGGTCAGATAATCTGACTTCTAAGTCAGTGGAGGAAGGAATATGATTTAAGTAGCTGTCTCAGATATTTCACAGAGGCCTGGACACACCAATTCCCCATCTTCATCCCAATCTCTGTCACAGGAAATGGAGAGAATTGAAAATGACTTATTACGATGGACGCCTAACAACTCAGAGGCTGCCTGCCTAAGCACCTGTCATGATTAAACTCCTATGGCAAGTGCTGTCATATTGGAAACAGTGGAAGAAGTGGCTGACAGTTCCCTATATGCACAGCTGCTGCTTCTGCTAAGCTGCTTCAGTCGTGTCCGACTCTGTGCGACCCCATAGATGGCAGCCCACCAGGCTTCCCCGTCCCTGGCATTCTCCAGGCAAGAACACTGGAGTGGGTTGCCATTTCCTTCTCCAATGCATAAAAGTAAAAAGTGAAAGTGAAGTCGCTCTTCGTGTCCAACTCTTCACGACCCCATGGACTGCGGCCTACTGGCTCCTCCATCCATGGGATTTTCCAGGCAACAGTACTGGAGTGGGGTGCCATTGCCTTCTCCGCTATATGCATAGAGGTGCCAATAAAGGACAAGGATCCTAGGAAGTGCCTCCATTCTATTATGGAAGTGAAGCCATGAGGCCCACTTCCCTACCAGTGACATTACCTCTTGCCCTGGACTTGCCTCCACTCTCCTGGCCAGACCATAGTTACCTGGATCATGGAACGGCACCAGGACATACTGAGTGGGCTCCATGGGGGTGCCCCGTCGCTGCTCCACAATGTGACGGGCCTGGATCTTGGCAGCATTGATCTCCTCGCCCATACTGCCTGTGGTATCCAGGACGAAGCTCAGGCTGGAGGCTGGGGTGATGTCCAGCAGCCTGAGAAGCAGGCCAGAGATACAGTGCATGGTCTGCACACTCGTCCCCAGCCCCTGGTTTCTCAGTTCCAGAGCACCTACCTATTAAGGAGCCCAGCTGCAGGAGGCCACTCACCTGGAGAAACCCCTGTCTCCCAGGCGGCTTCGTAAGAGGTTGAAGGCCTGGATGGAGGCCAGTAGGGCCAGTTTTGCAGCCTGGAGGTGCAGCATGTGGTGGGGGGAGAAGCCTGGGGACGTGCTATCCTTGTTGATGCCTCCCCGTGGCGGCTGGGAGCTGCTCTGGTCAAAGTGGCCCCCGTGGCTACATTTCCCTGGGTTGGGGAAACAGATCTGTAGGGTGAAGGTAAAAAACCCACTGCCTTCTAATAAAATGAAGCCCTTTCTGACTTGGCCTAACCCTCTCACTCTTCAGGAAAGGATCAGCCGAAAATTAGGACATTTTGCAGAGGGCAAATCTGGAGTAAATCTGGAATGGTTGGTCACCACAGCACATAGTAGATCCCCTGATCCCTCAAGTCGGTCCCCAGAAGCTCCTTCGGGCATTGATGTCTTATCATCTCTGTAAGAAGCTGTCCCCCCTGCACTCCAACAATCATGGCCGCCTCAGTGGGCCTTCAGCCAGCCACCCACCCCCTTCCCAGCATCCTTTCCTTCCAAGAAATGATACCACAGGATTTTAGGACAAGGGCCTACAGGACTGAGGTCCTTAGGGAGAGGGTCAGGGGAGAGGAAGGGACTTCTCCCCTTACTCTTTGGGTCTTCCCATCTGGTACCTGGAGGTTTGGAGGGATGAGTTCCAAAGTAGCCAGAGGTGAGGAGTGTGAAGCCCAGCAAGTTCCCAGGGCAGCTCAACTCCTCACAGTCAGAGCAGGTAGGATCGCCCGCTGGGAAGAGAGCACGGGGTCCAGCACCCATGATTCTGCTGCCCCTGATGTTTATCCCAGTCCACCCAAACTTCTTCAGCTTTTCCTCCCACATATAACAAGGTGAAAGCCCACAGTTACCCTTTATGGGTACCTTTCAAGGCTTTCTGAACTAAACCCTGGAGTTCATGGCTGGCAATGAGACTTGATATTTGAGACTGAGAATATCTAGAAAATCATGGGGACAAATCCTACAGGGAGTGTACCCTCCATGAGCTGTGGACAGGACGTGTACTTGTAATAAACAGAAGGCAGCTTCTGGGTCACAGTTCAGTTGGAAGGGGGGACTGAGAGAGAGAGTCCCCTGCGATCCAGTGCAGGGAGGAAACCTCATGAACGAGAACTCCCTGCAGTCTGCAGAGTGGTCCTGGCTCTGTCCTCCCCTGCGTGATCTTGGGGAAGCCAGCTAATTGACTGGCCTTTGGTTGAACTGAGGGACCTCACAGGTTGTCTCAGATTTGAAGCCATGTCTCCTCCTAGTTGACCTCAGGATGTGACCCAGTGGCTGGATGGGCTGAGAGGAGGTGGCTCTGTGGGCTTCCCCCTTACCAGCAGAGGCACGGCTGTACCTTGTGCCAGGCTCCGGAGCTCCTGCCTCGGCCAGAGGAGGTGAGGGTGTGGCTGCTGCCTCCCCAGTTCCACCCAGTTGCTGTGACTGTAGAAATCCTGGTCCCAGGAGAAAGACGGGAAAGAAGCACTAGCTGACTGCTCTCGCGGTCTCCAGCCCTAACTGCCCCTCCTTCCAGTTCCCCAGCCTGAACACCTCCTCCCGCCTGGCTGCTCCTCCAGGCACCCCACGTGCCCTCCAGTGCTCTCTCCCTTGCCCGGAATAGAGCTCTGGTGAAGTGGGAGCCCCCCACTGTTTCTTCCCTACCTAAGGCCCTTCAGTGGCCTGCACAGCCCACCTCTGGACCTCAGCACCCTCCTCTCGTGCTTCACTCCAGCCACAAAGGTGCCCTGGCTGTTCCCACAGGAAGCTGCCAATTTGGACTGGTGGGGACTAGGGAATAGCCTCAGGGCCTTGGCAAGCTGGGCCCCAGCCCTTTCTAGAGTTGGGGGGAGGCACGACTAAGAAAGCCATCCGGGAGTCCAGAAGACTGGAAGCAAAGAACCCTCTGATGACGATCCCCAACTCTGTTCTCACCTGCAGGGCGTGAAGCGCAGCCCCCAGGCGCTGGCGAGCCAGGGTATAGTCAAGGGCTTTGGCCGCCGCCACAGTCTCCCGTAGAGCCTCCACCAGGCGTATGCGGCCCTGGCCCAGCCGCTCGGCATCAAAGTGCAGGTCAGGGTCATTCTTGGAAGTTGGCAGGAAGTCTTGGGCGGCATTGGCACGAGACACCTCTCCTAAGGCTGCTCGGAACCGTCGGGAAGGAGACCCAGGTCCAAAGTAGGCGGCAAAGAGGTCGTCGGCAAGGAGGGTGCGGCCCTGGGAAAGTGGGAGGGGCAGGGGTTCCAGGAAAGCCCCTAGGTTGGGACCATTGCCCACGCTGGCTCGGCTCTAGCGCTCAAGGCTGGATGTGAAAGGAGCTGAGGGTGCTGGGCCCTACCAGGGAAGGGCAGTCCCGGACGTCTGTATGGAGGGGGACTCCTGATTGTAAGACTAGGGCTCCTGGGCACTGTTGCTGCCTGGAGGACAGGAGGGAATGTGTGTGGGGGTCCCTTCTCTTGGCAAGCAGGACCCTCAAGTAGCAGAGGTCCTCGGAATGGGGGAATCTGGCCAGGATGTGACCGGACCCAGGGACGCTCACCAGGAAGTCCTCAAGGCGAAGTGGGGGCCGGCCTGGGGGCGGCTGCTCTAGGAAGAGGTGCAGGGTGACGTTGAGCGCCGCCTCCTCTGTCAGGTCCTGGTGGGTGATGGAGCCGGGGGCAGCCAGGAGGCTCCAGATGTTGGGGAAGAAGGCAGATGCAGAAGGCAGCAGCAGCTGCAGCAGCAGCAGCACTGAGGGGCCCAGGTGGCATAGAGGCACGTCCGCGGGGAGCATAGCTAAGACATGGACCTGGGGGACAGAAGGCACTCGAGAGAGGAAAGGAAGCAGCAGAAACTTGGGTCAGGACTGGCTTTGTCTGTCTCCATGGGCACCTGCTTTGGCCCTTTATCTCCTCGGACTGGCTTCCCCGCCCTCCCCCTTCAATCATTCAGCAAACCTGAGGGCCTATCAGACCAATAGAAACTTACACCTGCTGGGGCGGGGTCTGAGGCTCCTCCCCCAGGACGCCCCTCCCCTCCCCGAAGCGGACGCCCCCCCACCCGAGGCATTGGAAGTCCCCTCTCTAGGCCTCTTCCCTACCTGGTTGCTGGGTCTCCGGGCAGGACCGCGGGGCCGGGCGTCACAGGGCACTTAGGTCAGAGTTATAATTAACCTAAGGCCTGACTCAATGGAGTGGGAGGGAGGCCCCGGCAGGGTTGGGGGCAGGACAGGCAACCCCTAGCCCCTCTTCTCATGCCTGCCCAGGGCCACAAGCAGCAGCCAGCACCAGGGCGGGCCTCCCTTGGCCGCACTGCGGAGGTGAATGAAGAGGCGGGAGGAGGAGGGAGCGAGTGAGCACCGTGACTCAGGCCTGGCTCAGGGCCAGGCCCAGGCCCAGACAGACGCACCTCTACCCGCCAGGACCCAGTGCCTCATGCCCAGCCTGCTGCCCTCCTGTTGTTCACACGGGCACCCCTGAGGATCCAGGAACCCAGACCCTCAGCACCTCCCTCCCCAGCCCCACCACACACACAGTCGAGGTTTTGTGGCAAAATATTTTATTGCTGCCATCCCCATGGTGGACCACTGGGGGTTATGAGGGTTGGAATTGGGTGTTTCACAGCATCTTCTGAAATAGGGCAATGGCCTCATCAACCTTCCTGAGCTCTGCTTCTGTCTGCTGGAGCTGAGGACAGAAGACGGGGTGGTGGGTGAAGAGGCCCAGGCCCAGGAGAGGAGAACCCCAAACACCCACAAGAGCAGACGGATTAGAGTTGCAAAGATGGGTGAGGACCATGGGCAGGGAGTAGCTGGGGGCCCTGTGTGTTTGGCTGGCCTGTCTTCCCCCTAATTCTCACCAGCCTCCCACCAGCAGCCTCCTCCGCCCAGACTAGAATCCTCATTCACTTCTATCAGCACCCTGTTCTCTTGCACCATCTCTGGTCTCCTGGGTCCTGCCTTTTCCTAGAGTGTTCAGTTCCCAAGGACAAAGGGGCCTCAGCGCTCATATGCGCCACCCAGTGGCCCAGCCCCAGGCCCTGACCCCGGAGGTAGAGCACAGTGGTTAGGAACGCAGGCTCCGAGGCAGGCCCTTAGCCTTCGCTTGGAAAATGGTGATGGTAATACTGCCCTGCTGTGAGAGGGCTTCCGGGTAGACAGGAGTGAGAGAACCCTGCTCAGCCATCCGGGTTCTTAGCTTCCATTCTTGTTCCTTTGTGCCCCTGGTTTACCCCATGGTTCCTCCCTGGAGGGGCCCCAGGTGATCTGCTGAGCTCCCTGACTACACTGGCTCCGTCCTGAGCCCAGGTACCAGCGTGTGGACGCCACATTCTGGGCAGTGGGTGGTGCCTGAGGGGTCTGGCTGGCTGGATGGTCTGCCTCCATCTTCAAATTGCTGTGTGACCCAGGGCTGTGCCCCTGCCCTGGCTGTCCTTCATGTGTAAAAGGAGGGATTCCATGGTCCCACCTGCTCTCCTGCTGGGCCAGGCAGAGCAGCTGCAGGAGGGGGTTTGATGGTGGAGGGAGCAAGAGGTGGGAAATGGGGAAGGAACTGCCCCACATGCCACACACCTTGGCTTCATCTGCCTCCTGGACTTTGAGGGGCACCTTGACATTGTAGCCTGAGGTGGCACGGCGCTCCTGCAGACGCTGGGCCTGCCGCTGCGCCTCATCACGCTTGGCCTGCAGTTTGCCCAGCTCCCGGGCTGGGTCTACTAGCCCCTGCAGCTGCAGGTGGACGGAGCAGCGGTCAGAGGCCAGGGCCACAGCGCAGCCCTGGGGTGCAGAAGCCCCCAGCGCCAGGACGGCCACAATCCCCGCGCTGGCCAGTGTCTGCACGTAGCCTGACACCGCTGATGCCAGGGCACCTGTGGCCTCGTCAGCCACTTCCAGGAAACCTGCCGGGGGAAGGGAGACAGGTGAGGAGACAGAGACGAGGCAGCCATGCTAGACACTGGTCCCGGGGTGGGAGGGGACAGCGGAACGTGCGGGCCCAAGGCTCACAGTCGGGCCGGATGCGGGTAAGGTTGTAGTCGGCACGCAGGGAGCGCACAGCTCGAGTGATGCTCAGGGCCAGCTCAAAGGCAGCTTCTGCCTCAGGGTCCTTCCAGGAGCACTAAGGGGAGGAGAAGGGGGTGAGGAAGCTGGGGCAGCTCTGAGGAGCTCCCCGGAGCCCCCTATCCAGGCCGTACCCCATACCTCCGAGGGCTCTGGGTAGGCAGTGACGCAGAGGCTAGGGGGAGCTTGTGGTGTCCGCCGGGGCAGCCGCTGGAACAGCTCCTCGGTCACGAAGGGCATGAAGGGTGAGAGTAGTCGCAGGCCCACGTCCAGGCAGGTGTAGAGGGTCTGGCGGGCGCACTCGGCTGCCACCTGGTCCACCCCATTCAGCACAGGCTTAAGGCACTCCTGGGGGCAGAAGGGCACAGGGTTCAGAGCTGGAGAAGGCCAAGGACCGGGAAGTGGGGCAGGCAGCTCCTCCTTACCAGGTAGACATCGCAGAGCTCATAGAGCCAGAAGCTGTACTGGGCGGTGGTGACAGCCGGGAAGTCGTAGGCCTGGAAACCTTGGTTGCTGAGCCTCACAGCTTCGGTCACCCGGCTGCGGATCCAGCGGTCCACCAGGCTCTCGCGGCCTCCAGGCTTACCGGGGGGAAGGAGCCTGTCAGCCAGGGGGCACCATGTGCCCAGGAGGAGGGGCCACAACCCCATGGGAACGGGAACCACAGGGAATCTGCATTCCAGGAGGAGATGGGTCCAAAGCAACCACCATGTGCCCAGGGTAGTGGCCAAGGCCAGAAAGGGCCCGCCCCGCCACCGTGCGGGAGGACTGCAGTGCCTGAGGCTCCCCGTGTCCTGTCCCCCCAGCTACACGCAGGCTCCTTAGGGGCAGGGGCCGGGCTTGAGTTTGGGATGGCAAGGGTGTGACCTGCGTGGGTGCTGCCCACCTCACCGCCCACAAGGCTCTCACCTCAGACGTGGGTGAGGGCACGAAACCCTTCCCAAGGCCACGGAGGGCAAACTTGGTGGCGTTCCAGAGCTTGTTGCAGAAATGGCGGTACCCCAATATCCGGTTCACATCCAGGTTGATGTCACGGCCTAGGTGGAGGTGAAGCGTGAGTCCACACTGCTCTCCCTCCCGGCCCTAGGCCCTGGGCAGCGGAAAGCGGGGTGCCTCCGGGGAGGAAGAAGGATGCAGCTGAGACTGCCATGGGAGCCATACCCTGGGACGTGTAGGCGCATAGTCCAAACCGGAGTGCATCGGTGCCACACTCGGGGATCCCTGTCGGGAAATCTGCCTTCTGTGGGGGAAGGAAGAGTCAACGGAGCGGGAGGAATCAACAGAGGAGGAGTCAGGGAGGGGAGTGTCCTAAGCCAGGCTCACCCGCCTTCTGCCCACATGCCAGCCACCAGCCCACCCCTCTATCTGCCCCCGTACCTGCCCCTCTTTTGCCTTCTCCACCTCGCTGGGATCCAGGTTGCTGTTCAGTAACTGGTCGTGGAGACCCTGAAGGTGAGGTGGGAGCAGTCAGGGGCCCGTGACCACCGCCCCACAGCCCTTCCCGGCCTGACCCAGCACCCAGCCCCACCTGCAGGGTGACCCCCTGGATAACGTCCAGGGGGTCAATGACGTTGCCTAGAGACTTGCTCATCTTCCGGCCGTGGGCATCCCGCACGATGGCATGGAGGTAGACCTGCGAGGCCAGGGCAGGCAAGGCCCGTGAGGACGTCTCCCCACCTAGACCCCAGTGCCTCTCCCCTCACCCCTCCATCTGGTCTGTTCCTGTCTGAACCTCGGGCCCCTCAGCGGCCCCGCCAGCCCCTTCTCGTGAATCAGAAGTGCTCCCTCTTCTAGGAAGCGAGGTACAGGATTGCTTAGCAGAGCGCAGGCTGGTTTGCAGCCCCACCAGCCCCCTTGGCCGGGCCCACCCACAGCTGTCCAGGTGAGGGAGGGGACTGTGGGGGTCGCGGCAGTCTCCACACCTCTTTGAAGGGCAGCTTGCCAGTGAGCTTGAGGCCGAGCATGACCATCCTGGCCACCCAGAAGAAGAGGATGTCATGGCCTGTCTCCAGCAGCGTCCCCGGGTAGAACACACTCAGATCTTCTGACTGGGGTCAGAGCAGGGCGTGAGTGATGGGGAGCCACGCACCCACACCCAAGATTCCCACCCAGCCCTGGGCTGGCCCCAGGAATGTACCTGGTTGGGCCAGCCTAGGATGGAGAAGGGGAAGAGGCCAGAGGAGAACCAGGTGTCCAGTACATCTTCATCTGAGGGGGGCCAGAGGTCAGAGGTCAGAGGGGTGGAGGTGAGGATCGGCCCCCCACTGCCCCCCACCGCAAGGCCCCGCCTTGCCTTGCTGGAGACTGATCTTGTCAGGAGACACGCCGAACTCCTTGGCTGCCTTCTCGCGGGCCTCGGCCTCAGTGCGCCCGCTCACCCAGTACCGCCCGTCAGGGTCCTGCCATGCCCAGGTGGAGTGAGTACCCAAGAGGGCGCCTCTGCCTGTCCGCCCACCAAGACCCCATGCACTGAAAGCCCTCCCCCACCCCAGATGTGCCAGTCTCCAGCCCTGGCCTGGTTCTCACCTCCCCTGGGGGCACGGCGGGGTCATTGACAGTGATGAAGTAGGCTGGGATGCGATGGCCCCACCACAGCTGCCGGGAGATACACCAGTCCCTGAAAGTGGCAGGGGAGGAGAGGGCATCAAGGAGGGGCGGGCGGGGCGCCAGGCTGTGCCCGGCTCGGCCCCTCACCCGGTCGCCCTCCCCACATCGAGGGGCCCGACGCACCGGATGTTGTCCATCCAGGTATGCCACGTCCGCTGATGGGCCTCCGGAAGGATGCGGAGGTCACCCCGTGTCACAGCAGCGCTGGCGGCCTGAGCCATCTCCCCACAGCGCACGTACCACTGCGGCCGCAGCAGAGGCTCCACCACGTCCTTGGAGCGGCTGCAGGTACACGTGGGTGAGGAGGCTGAGTGGGGAGCACCCCGAGGTGCCCACCCCCTGCCCTGGCCTCCGCCCTCACTTGCAAAGTGGCACCACCATGGGGTTGTCCTCAATGCCACGGAACAGCCCCTGCTCCTTGAGCGCTGCCAGCACCGCCTTTCTGGCCTCAAACCTGGGCAGGCCCTGGAGAGGAGACAGGCTCTGTCATGGCTGTGCCAGGAGCCCCGCTGTCTCCTGACATGGCCACCTCGCCCAGGCCGTCTCACCAGGAAAGGTGGGGGCACGTTGACGAGGGCCCCGCGGGCGTCCATAATGCTGACGGCCTCCAGCCCGTGCCGCTGCCCAACCTCATAGTCATTCTGGTCGTGGGCGGGGGTGATCTTCACCGCACCTGGGGTGTACGTGGGAGTGCGGGGTCACGCAGGACTCAGTGCAGTCTCTGCTCACGTGCACCCCGCCTTTTGCCAATGGATGTGCTCTCAGACCACCCCATCCCCAACACAGTCCCCTGAGAACCGGCCCAAGTCCTGCAAGTTCAGGTGCACCTCACAGCTCCTTCCTATCCCCACAGGACAGCCTGGCGCTTACCTGTGCCGAACTCCATGTCCACAAAGTCATCAAAGACGATGGGGAGGCTCCGAGACACAAATGGGTGGATCACGCTCTTGCCCTTCAGGTGCTGGGGACAGAAGGAGATTCCAGAAATGCACAATGGGCTGGGCCCGACTCCCTCCTACGCAGGGTCCTGATTTCTTGACACCCAAACTCCATCCACAGGGCCAGAAAGTAGCCAGAGCCATGTGTTTTGAATCCAATTTTCTCAGTGCCCATCCCATCCCTACACATAGTGTGAAAGCCCTCTTCGCCCAGCATTCTTCCCCCAGCTGCAGGCAGCACCCCCACCACACCTGGTATCTGGGGTCTTTGGGGTGCACAGCTACGGCCACATCTCCCAGCATCGTCTCGATCCGAGTGGTTGCCACTACCACCTCGTCGTTGCTGTCTGGGGTGACAGGAGGCCTTGTGGTCTCAGCAGTGAGCCCTTCCCGCCCCTTGCCCAACCCCGCCCAGGATCCTGGCGCCCCTGGCTCCTACCTGAGCCTTGGACCTTGTAAGCAAAGGAGACAAGGACCCCAAACTCCACCTTCTCTTTGTAGCCAGGCACGGAGAGCAGTGTACGACCTGTCAGCTCCTTCTTATCCACCTATGAGACAGAGTGTAAGAAAAGAGGCCCAAGGGCTGGGGCTGGGGGTGTGTGGTGGAGATGCGGAGAGCTGGGGGGAGGGAAGGGGCACACCTCGATGTCGGAGATGGCAGAGTTGAGGGTGCAGGACCAGTTGACAAGGCGGGTGCTGCGGTAAATGATTCCCTCCTCGTGGAGCCGTACAAAGGCCTCTGTCACGGCTGCTGACAGTTTCTAGTGGGAACAGGGGAAGCCAGAGATGGGCCTGAGTGCTGAGGCAGCAGAGGCCAGTGGGACCCGGCAGCACAGAGCCCCCTGCCAGCACACAGGCCCCTTTAAGGGCTGGAAGGGAGAAGTGCTTTTCTTGAGCAGGGAGAGGGGACTATGGGAACACATAGATAGAAAACTGTTGATATGGCAGAGAAGTCACTCAGTTAGGAACAGGGGTTAGTGCAGAGTCCTAGGGGTGCAAGCTCGGGGGAGGGGGAGGCCCCTCAGGTGCCACTTGAAGGAGTTTGAGCTCCTATAGGGAGCGATAGGGAACACAAAGGGCTGTGACATGGGGCAAAAAGTGGCATTTGCAGCTGAGCCCTAGAGGTTTCCTACGAGTGGACCACCTCCTGGGGGAGGGCCCCCCGCATGTGCTCTCTTCTGTGGGGAGCTTCCCCCTCCCACCCCAGCCCCGAGACCCCTCCTACTCCTACTCACAGGATCCATGGTGAAACAGGCTCGATTCCAGTCCAAGGAGCTGCCAAGCTTCTTCAGCTGGTGGTAAATCCGGTCACCTTTCCTAGGAGTGGACAGACAGACCGGGATCAGCAATGGGGTCTGGGCTGGCGGGTGACATCAGGTAGCTAAGGGGGCAGAAGGTGGGGGTCACTCATTGCCCTGAGATGGACCTGGGCCCTGGGCCCCCATGACCCTCAGCCTCTGTGAGCGGGTCTGACCCTGCAGCCAGGGTCGTGGGGCTGCGATGCCAGCAGGGACTTGGCACTCACTCCTCCTTCCACTTCCAGACCTCCTGCAGGAAAGCCTCTCGCCCCAGCTGGTGCCGACTCAGCCCCTGCTCGCGCCAGAGTTTCTTCTCCACCACCACCTGGGTGGCAATGCCCGCGTGGTCACAGCCAGGATTCCACAGGGTGGTCTCTCCGCGCATGCGGTGCCTGCAGGGAGCATAGAGAAGCAGAGGTGAGCGAGTGGTATAGCTGCCCCGAGGGAAGCAGGGACTCCAGACAGGAGGTCGATGGACTCAGGAAAGGAAGGGGTGGTGGATCAGAACTCTCCCCTTGCTAAAATCGTCAGGGAGAGATGCGTGAGGACAGCCCAGGCAATTTGGCAAAAACAACTAAGAGGAGGCTCCTGCACAACTAGATAGCAAAACATATCAGAGAGCTATGATCATTAAAACAAGTTTCCACAGGAACCAGGAACAAAGTTACCGATTAAGGAAACAAAACAGTGACTGGAAACAGATCTAAGCATATTTAGTATTTGTTAAGGGTGGCATTTCATGTCAGTGGAGAAAGAACAAACTGTTCAATAAATTTGTTGGAGACTGTAGCTAATTTGATTGGAAAATTGCCCTACTTCCCCATAGTCACAAAAATTATTTTATTTTAAAGTCTAAATTTAATTGTTATTTTAAAAAAACCCTTCAACTTAAGAAAACAAAACTATGAGAAAGAGCATTAGAAAACGGTATTTCCAAAAATAAAAAAAGAAGAAAATAACAGGTGATCATGTTTATAACTTTGAGGCAGCGGAGGCTTTCTTTAACAAGATAGTAAAGAGTAAATCAAAGAATATTGGTAAACTTAACTAGGTTCACTGTATTTGTACATGATTTTCAATGACACACCTAACTACATTATATTCATTTCTGTATTGATCTGTTTACCCCCACTAGGTTTAGAGTTCCTTGGGGACAGGACTGCAGCAACTCCTTCCTTATACAGACCATAGATTATTTCTTATATGCTGTAATGAATATGGACACTTTCTGACATTTTCAATATATTGTTGTTTAGTCGCTAAGTCATGTCTAATCCTTTGTGACCCCATGGACTAAAGCCCACCAGGTGGCCATGGGGATTTCCCAGGCAAAAATATTGGAGTGGTTTGCCATTTCCTTCTCTGGGGATCTTCCTGACCCAGGGATCGAACCTGTGTCTCTTGCATTGCCAGGTGGATTCGTTATCACTGAGCCACCTGGGAATCCCCTGGGTACATGAATATGTAAGTAAATAGGAAAGGTCTTGAAAGACACACATCACAATGATAATAGCGGCTAATTCTTAGGAGGGAGTGAATCTGGAGGAAGGTGGTCAAGGAAACTTGCAGCTTTAAATTTCTTACAAGAAAATATTCACATTATTTTTTTCTAAATTCAAAATGTTATTTTTAGTGGCATGAGAAGAGAGTTTGCAAGTGGAAGTGCTAGTTACTTGGCCAGAAGAGGATGCTAAGTCATCAGATGGGAACGACCTAGAAGCAAATGTAGCACCACCAGGGGGCAGAGGTGAGAGCCCCAGTCAGCAAAGAGAAGGGAGCCAAGGAGCAGGAGCCAGAAGGCAGAGGGAAGCCTGGAGGAGAGGACAGCTCACCAGCGGGTCAGCGAGTCCTGGATGGCGTTGGTGAGCGCATGGCCCAGGTGCAGGGAGCCTGTCACGTTGGGGGGTGGGATGCACATCATGAAGATGCCCCGGGGGTTTGGTGCTGACACGCTGGAACGCTGACAGGGAGGAAGATGGGTGCTTGCTAAGGCCTCATGTCACCTCTTCCACGGCCTGGCCCCTTCCTGGGCCATGGATCCTTCAGCCCTGTCCCTCCCTGCCCCCATCCCCTCCAGGCCTGGGCGGCAGTGTCCACTCACCCCATACTCAGGCCTGAAGAAGCCCTGCTGCTCCCACCAAGGGTACCAGGCAGCCTCCACGTACTGAGGGCTGTAGGAGTCAGGCATGGTACCACTGACATCTGAGGGAGAAGGGCAGGGTCAGAGCCGAGGCTGGGAGCAGCCGGGAAAGGGACGAGGGGCCGGCAGAGGACATGGGCCTCCCTAAGCAAAGTAGTGGGAGCAAGGACAGAGGAAATAGGATACAAAGAAAAAAGGAGGGTGGGGTGAAGAGTGGGGGGGGGTCTCTCTTCCCCCTCCTTTCTTTTAGTACCTTTCTTTTCCCCAGGTGGGGTCGGGAGATCGTAGGTAATGACCCCAGGATCCCGTTTCTCCCTCTTCTCTGGTTTTGGTTTCTTCTGCTTGGGAGGGAAAGGATACAGGCCTAGATACCAGCCACTCACCATGGCACCAACCCTCCACCCTGCTCCACCCTCAGCCTCTCACCTCCCCAGGGGGTGGCTGCTGCTGTTGGACCTTCTGCTTCTGCTGGAATTTCTCTAGTTTCTCCCTTTTCTTTGCCTCTTTCTTGAGTTGAGCAGCCGTTTTTGGGGGTGCAGGGACCTCAGAGCCTGGAAAGAGGCACAAAAATGTAAACCTGTCCCTGCAGGTCTGTGAACAGCGCTGTTCACAGGGCTACCATGTCTCAGATGGCCTATTTAACTCTCCAAAGACTCCCCCATGTTGACCCCCCACCTAGCATCCCCCAGCTCCTGTCCCATTGATTCTGCTATTTCTAAGAGAGAAAAGAAAATGAGTAAGGGCCCAGAGGAACCCCCTCCCCACCTACTCTCCATCCTTCCTCACCTGGCTGTTGGGAGAGAGACCTGGCCCCTGAACACAGAACCACCTCTCCCAGTACGGCCCGGAATTCTGGCTGCTGAACACATGTGATAAACCAGCGAGTCACATTACCCCAGATCCGGCGGGCAGAGGGGTCCAGGACCTGGGGTGGGGGAAAGAAATGAATTATCCTTAGTCACCCTGTAGTGAGGTCTGAGGGAACCTGTCCTCATTCTTTCCCAGGTCCCAGTGACTCACATAACGGAAAGGCAGCAGCAAAGCTGTGACAGCTGCCAGGTCAGCCAGAGTCGGGGCCTCCCCGGCCAGGTAGGTGTGCAGTCGAAGCCATTCTTCCAAGGGGCTCAGGGCTCTGCCCAGGGCCGCCAGTGCAGCCTAGTGGGAAGGCGAAGAGGTATGAGATAACGCTTGGCCCATCTCAGTCCCCACCCCCATGTAATCCATTTGGGCCTCCTTCCATTCCCACAGATCACCAGTTTCTTCTTCACTGAAAAGATCATAATAAAAATTCTTCCCACTCATTCAATAAATGCCTACTGAAAACTTTTTTGGGGGGCTGGGTCACAGGGCATGTGGGATTCCTTGACCAGGGATCCAACCATGCCCCCTGCAGGGGAAGCACAGAGTATGTTAATCACTGGACTGCCAGGGAAGTCCCCCTACTGAACACTTATTATATGTCAGCTGCAATATACTAAGCACAAGAGGCTAAAGATTACATGAGGCAACATGGTAATTACTTCAGCAAATATGTATTAAGTACCTCCTGCATGCCAGGCACTTATCTTATGAACAGGGAGGCGGTTTGAACAGATGGAGTCCATGACCTGTTGGAGCTTACAGTCTAGTTGAGGGGGGAGGGGCTGACAATAAATGTGCAAATATATAATGCATTACCCTATTGTTCTCCTTAAAAGCCCTGGAAAAAAAAAATAAATGAGGCTGAAGAGGAGAGAGAATCCCAGAGGGGGAGCCCTCTATTTCGATAGTAGACAGGATATGAGAGGGTAAGTCAGGATCTAAGTCATATATTCATTTCATTCATTCATTTGTTCAAAAACTATTAAGTATCCAACATATGCTCAATACTCTGCAAGGAGGTGGTGTTATTAGGCCTGTAAGGCACAGCTCCATTCAGGAAGAATTTACATTGATAATCTGGTGTGATTATCTCTCCTTTCCCCTGCTTTCCTTCTTCATTTCTTTTCTCCTTTGTCTTCTTCCAGCAACTGTCTTCTCTGACTGCCTCTCCTCACCTCTTCTTCACCCAGTCTTTTCCTACAACGCATAGTAACCTCTAACTAACCTCCTCAGTTTCAGATTCACCAAACTCAGAGACTTTTAAAGCACCTGGCACTAGATTATGTGCTCTGCACACATCTTTTAACCTTCTCAACATGTTCTCAACTTTCATTTTCATAGACAAAAGACCAAGGCTCTGAGAGTTTAACCTGCCCAAAGTTACCATACCAGGTGGCAACCCGGGATATGATCAGTCTTTTTCAACGTCTGATACGCTATCTTTCTGGCTCACCATCCATTCCGAGTTTTGCTTTCTTCTAAATTTCCCCTTCCCACTTTGCGCTGCTTCTCACCTGAGGGTCTTGGGCCGAGCTTCGGAGTCCCAAGGCCGGCAGCGTAGCCCCACAGGCAGCTGGTATTAGCTCGGTGTCAGCGTAACTGACCCACTGTTGGACCAGGACGGCTGGCCGACTACCCCCGGGACCCCCCAGGCCTGCTGGCCACAGCAGCTGGGACACAGCCGTGGCCCCCCACACCCAGAGCCCACCGGGACCCTGTTCCAGGGCTGGCAGACGGGGTGGAGGAAAAGGAGTCCTGCTGGCGGGGGGCGGCTGGAGACAGACGCGGGGGTGGGCTCCTCCCCATCCAGGACCCTCCCCAGCTTCCCCGTAGCGAGCAGCTATGAGGGCTCGGAGGCTGGGGAAGGCATCGGGGTGAGGAGAGACGTACAGAATGGACATAGTTACGCGGGATGTCCGAACGCGGTGGAAAAACCCTAAGGAGAAACAGAGACAGGGTAAGACCGAGGCATCTAGGACTAAGTATGACTGGGCCTCAAGAGCCGAGGACCCAGCTCTCGGAGTGGCAGTGACAGTGGGGAACTAAATTCCCGTGACCGCGGGCCCTCGGGGAGTGTGGGAAGCTCGGAGGAGCCCCTTGGCTGCCGTGGGACAGGGGTTCGGGATGCATGTACGTACTGGAGGGAGGTGGTCACACTGAGCCGGGCATCCACCTCATAGCCGGGCGCCGGCCGAAGCTGGACTGGCCTGGCGGCTGCGGCCGAGGAATCCGGCGAGCAGGGACGGCGGGCGGCTCTCTGGGCGACCCTAGCTCTCTGCGACAGCCGCCCGGGCCGTCGGCGCCCACGTGTCCCCCCCTTTGTGACTGCGAGCGTTTCCGGGCCCGCGGGTCCTGGCGCGGGCGACCGTGCCCCGCCTGCGTGTGCGGGCGCGGTCCTGCTGCCCCCTGGCCTGGGGGTGGTCACGCCGCCCGCTGCAGATCGCGCTCCTGAGGAATGGCGCGGGGCGCGGACACGGGGGTGGCGGGAGGACGCCGCCCCCGGGAACCGCGACCCCGTCAGGCGCCGCCGCGGACACCCCGCGCGGGTCCTCGGCCGGGAGGGAGGGCGGCGCCGAGCGGACAGCCGGGGAAGCGGCTGGGAGAGCCCTACCCGATGCAGACGGCGCCCGGGACCGGGGTCCATTCGACCTAAGGCCCCGGCGTGCAGGTTCCCCGCCTCCTAACCTCCCGTGCCTCACTTCCTCCGCTGTGGGAAGAGGGAGTCACGCTGGAAAGCCTCTAAGGTCCCCTCATGCTGAGAACTCTTATCTGTAGCGGGAACTCTTATTTGCTAACTGCGTTGTGTTCAATGCCAGCAACTCTCCACAGCAAAAATTGTCATTTGTTTATATTTATCTACAATAGATATCGGGGGAATGTGTACTGATTTGGGGGGCTTGAGGAAAAAATCAAACGCACTTTTGCTGTCTCATTAACTTTCATATTAATGGAAGGACAGCAAGCACTGTAGATACACTATAAGACTATGTTGGGTAGGCGAATGTTCAGAAAACACGGCATAGTCCAGTTGGGGTAATGCTATGGTTTATACCAGGAGAGTAGTAGCGGATAATGCTGGGGTAATTGAGAGTAACAGGGCTTGGACGAATTAAACGCGCCTTTCCCGCCCACTCTCCAGCCCCCTTCCCAAAGTGCACACAGAACCATAACTCGAATTTGCTTCATAAATTTTATTCCCGATGCGGGATAGATTCCTTCCCTCCCCACAATAAATCACGTGCCACCCTGGAGAGATTTGACAGATTCTCCCACCACCTCCAGGGAAGAAGTGAGAAAGGCAGGTGCTGGAGACAGGGAAGGCTTCTCAGTTCCTCAGCCTACTCAACAGAGGACAGCCGTTCTCCATTATTAGCCCTCATCCACATTCTTTAAAAAAAAAAAAAAAGCTTTTGCTATCAAAAAAACAAACAACACCTCAAGAAGTATGGGAGGGAAGCCTCCGGGGCTGGGAAATGATGTTGAGGGTCACCAATGGAAGGAGGGGAAGGGAGGAGGAACTATCATTGCTTCTGCTGCAAGGCCTCCTTCCTTGCTGCATCTTGTAGCAACTGTGTGTCGACTTCATCTGCTGGCAACTGCACATAGCGAACCACTGAGCCACGGATGAAGCAGTTCTTCACTGATAACTAGACAAAGATAGGCAAATGTGAAAACATCCTTAAAAAATGCCCTCTATCCAGCCAGGGACCCCGTGCTTTCTTTGAGAGGCGTTCCTCTTCTCTATCCACAACTCACCATGTGAGGGTATTTCTCAGGGTCTGTGACACTGATGTCAGTTAGTTTGATGTTGAGATACTAAGAAAAGATAAACACCATCATTAAAACTAGAGACAAGATGAAAGTACCCAGCTCTCAAGCTCTCCCGTATCCTTCCCCAAGACCCCATTCAGGGCCCTTATAATCTCACCTGATCCACAGAATGGAGGGTTCCACAGATGCTGTTATGGGCAGAGAGAGGGTAAAATCAAATTAATTTATACCAAAGTCAACACAGAGGTGACTTCAGGGGATAAGAACATGGTTGGGGGAAGTAAAGGACTTGAAGAAACCAGAAAAGGTACAACCAGAAAGGGGCATGACTAAGCTCTGGAGTAGGAAAGAAAGTGCTTTCAGAGCAGTGTGTTATTTTAGACCTCACATCTCTTCTCCCTAAACCAACTCACTCTTGTAGCTGCCATCAAACAACTGTTATGTGCCAGACCTGTATTCTCCATAGTATTTGTAATCTTTACAGCCATTTCATTAGGTAGCTATTATGAAACATCCAGGGGCCCAGAAACATTTTGTAACTTGGCCAAGTTTAGAACAAGGACTTTGATCCAGGCCTGTCTGACCCCCCAAATCATCAGTTCTTTTCAAATACTACTGCTTTGGAACCAGAGCCCCATATGTAATGTATATAAATTAACAAACTAGCAGTGTTCTTGATGATGTAGGCACAAGGGATGTCCTCTCCCTCAATCCATGAGCCCCCTGCAATGTTAAAGAGGAATGCTATCTAAATACCAGTGCTTCAAGCCAGACTCTCTCCCAATCCTTTAATTTCTGCCAATGGTTTCAACACTCTCACAACCTCAAACCCTGTAAATCGAGGACCCTTCATGTCCTACAAATCCCCATTGTTTGCTGATGTCTAACATTTCTGCAATTTCTATAATTCTCTTTGACAAACCAAGGTCTAATGACTTCACAGTTCAATCCACGCTAGCCTCCAGCCTGGCTGCCTTCATCCTAACCATCCTGCATGTCACTGCCAGATTCTAAGTTCCTTAGAACCTGTTTCTCAAACACTAATGTGCGCACAAAGATTCCAAGAATCTATGACAAAAGGGGAAACATAAGCTAGTGTAGTATGTGTATAGTGTGGTAAAGGTTGTCAATAGTTTTTTCTGTAAGAATAACTGCTCTTTAATTGCTTTTGCATTTAAAAATTGTTAATAAATAGTTTTTAAAACATCCTTATCTTGCCAAAATTCAAGTTGTCGGTTCTCTGTTGGACCCTAGTTTTTGTAAAATTCTAAGTATTTGAAATCCAGTGTCAGACCAACTGCCTCAGTGGTGATTTCACCATATTCTTGGATGCTAAAAAAAAAAACCAACCCTTTGATGGTGCCCTATCACCTACTGCAGCTGTGGAATAACTTTCAGGAATGGCATAAAGTGGTAACTTTTCTTCAGTCCCTTTAGAATGAGATACTTGGCAGAAAAGTGGTCTGACACCCAGCATGAGAGAAAGAGCACTTCTCCCAACCCAATGGATTACCTTCGAATCTTTTAAGTTCTTGCTTTAGGGTCTAAGGCTATAACAACAGTTATTCTTGCCATTTGCAAAACCCAGGAAGAAAAAAAGAGGAAAATAAAAAGTCATCTTACAGAAGTGATGAAAGTAGTTGTGGTTTCCACACTTGTCTCTCTACATGGACCCAATTTATATGCCATCAATATCATATGCATTGCGGGTACCATAGATCAGAAATCTCTGACCTAAAAGGCAAATAAATCCCTTGCTTCACCATTCCACCATGTCAATGTTTCCCCCACTAAGAAGTTACCTCACATAGAAATGTAGAAGAAACTGCTGGGGAGAGAATACATTGACTCAAACTTTCTAAAGGACAGTCAGGTAGTATGTTTTGATATTTAAAATGTACATTTCATTCAAAGGATTCTTTTTTTCTTCGAATGAAATGAGATGTATACAAAGATTTATGCTTGAGGATGTTCAGGGCAAAATCACTTGTAAAAACGAAGAACTGGGAACAGCCTAAGTGTCCAGCAGCAAGGTTTTGTTTAAATCAGTTCTAGCCAGCTTAGAAAAATGCCATTCAGACATTAACAACGTTAAACATCAACTTTATTGACATGGAAAATACCCACAACATACTGTTAAGTGAAAAGCAAGTTTCACAACTGCATAGAGACTACGACCCTGTTTTTAATTTACAAAGGGGTGAAGTGAAAGTTTCTCAGTTATGTCTGACTCTTTGCGACCCCATGGACTATAAGGTCTGTGGAATTCTCCAGGCCAGAATACCGGAGTGGGTAGCCTTTCCCTTCTCCAGGGGATCTTCCCAACCCAGGGATCAAACCCGGGTTTCCTGCATTGCAGGCGGATTCTTTACCAGCTGAGCCACAAGGGAAGCCCAAGAATACTAGAGTGGGTAGCCTATCCCTGCTCCAGTGGATCTTCCTGACCCAGGAATTGAACCAGGGTCTCCTGCATTCCAGGTGGATTCTTTACCAACTGAGCTATCAGGGAAGCCCATTAAAAACATATGAGGGGGGAGGTGGGGGGGGGGGCAGATAATGGAATTTAAGTAAGTTCTGGTTTTGTCTTTTACTAGTTGTGTAGACCTAACAATTAATTAACCAAGTTTCTTAACCTATCCAACCTTCAGTTTCCTCATGTGTAAAAGAGCAACAATAGTGTATGCCATGTAGAGATGTTCTGAAAATAAAATGAGTTAAACAATTTATTCAGGCCTGTGTTAGACATTAGGTACACAGTGGTAAGCTTAAACATGGTCTTGGCCCTGTAGGAAAGACGGTTCCTAAACAGTTAATACATTTCTATGAAATCACAATTTGAGAAGCACCCACCAGCAAGGAAAAAGACTTTGTAACAGAAGGGTGTACTTGGCTAGAACCAGGAAAGTCCAGGGATATAGCGTTTAATCCAAGTCCTGAGAGATGATTAGAAGCTAATGATACAAGGGGACAGAGGATGTAAAACAGTACAGACAGAAGGAGCTGCACTGGTCTCCTGTGTATCTTTTATATTTTCAACAAAAGCGAGATTATGCCACATATACAGTACTGCAATCGCTTTTCCTATTGGTATCTCATTTCTATGTAACAGCTATATTATATGGAAATACCACAATCGAACTCATTCCCTATTTATGGCTATTTCCCCCCAACTTGTGACTATTACACACACACACACAAATCTACCAACATCTTTCTACATACATCGTTACTTGTGGAACTGATACTTCGATTTCTAGAAGTTGGGTCTGCCCTGTCTTCTCTCTGGTACTTACTACTTATATATTTCTTTATATTGTTTTCCAATACATGATACAACTCCCCAGCTAATCTGTAAATTTAAGGCACAAGTCATTTCTTCCTTTTGTATCTCTCCCACCTTGCCTAGTGCTCAAATACTCAAGTTAAACAGGTTCCAGGGAGCTTGGCACATCCACCCCCTACAAACTTGTGGGAACAAGTACCTACCTCAGGTCATTCTTGAGTTCCACGACCACATCCTTGCCGACAAGGGACTTGAAAAAGGAATAGAAGAGCTATTGGGCGAGAGGGGGAAAACCATCATATGGGAAGGGACATAGTAAAGAGGTGTGAATCCCTGCCAGTATTACCAAACACTGGTATTGGGATCCCGCCACATCTCTGGCAGTTCTCTAAACTTCACAAGAAGGAATACTTCACAGTAATACACAGGAAGGAATACTCGAATGAACAGCTGCAGCCCTGACGATGATGCACACTACGAGCCCCTGACATAAAGCCCGAGTCATCTGCCCTGCACACGTCTGGTCTGTCTCAATGGACTCTCTCTCCTGGGGTCCTGCCCACTCCTCCTAGAGAACTGTAGAAAGTATTCCACCCGCTCCTTCTCGCAGCCTGGTTTCCGTCAGGGAAATGCTCCTTGAGGTCTACAGTCCCTGCTGACTCTCTCATAGGGGGTAAAAAAATTCCATTTGCTTCCAAGTCTCTTCTCAAAGAAGTTGAGGTGCAGAAACCAATAATGGAGGGAAAAATCTAGGGCCCAACGCCAGCCCAGAGGAACAAAGCCTACAAAGGGACGCCCACCCCGCCCCCAACCGTCCCAACCGCCCGCGCTCCCCAAGGGCAGCCCCCTTGTGACGTCACGGTACCTACCATGGTGCTTGCTCTCCGCCGGACCGGGAAGGCGCGGGCCGGGTGCCGTGGGCCGGAGGCCTGGCGGGAATTGGATCGCGAGCCCGCGCGTGGGGCGGGGTGGGGTCGCGCAGGCGCAGCGGGGTGGCACAGCGGAGAGCTCCGAGTGATGGAGGAGAGCGAACGGCTGGCCTGCGGCTCAGGGGGAGCCGGCCGGGTACAACTGACGAAAAAGCCAAAGCCGGGAGAGGGGCGGGGCTTCCCGCCTTCCGACTTCCTCCCGGAGTGGCGAGCGCCCACCGCGCAGGCGCAGGCCCCAACTGCGCCCAGAGGGTCGAAAAGGCTTGGCTCACCGCCTCTTAGGTTTTTATTCCTTTCTATGACAATAAATTCACTTCCAGCCCGATTTGCTCTTACCCTAAAGACACTTCCTATTGCAGACTGACTGCCGGGGAGCTTGTGAAAATCCATGATGATTTGTACACTTTTCTCTGCAAGCTACCCTTGGGTAACAACAGCAACAACAAAAAAAGATCAAGAGCCTGTACGCCAGCAAATCTTGATTTTATCAAAGGTTCCCAATAAACACATTACTCTCAGTCCACATGTCTTTTATACTTTGCCTACGGCTGTCCTGTAAAGCACTGAGTAAAACAGAACACACTGGATCGGGGATAAAAATACCCATTCTAATATTTCACTTCCAAATATTTCCCTCTCAAACACAAAGGGACACAAATGCAGTAAATGCAGTTACACATACTTATATCATGTTCCCCCAGGCTTGATAAGTATGCGAAATTATGACACAATAGGGGAAGGTATTTTTTAAGGAATAAGCTCATCATAGGTTCTTCATTTCTCTTCTTGCATAAAAGTACACATTTGTTAGGAAGTTTTTTAAGAAATATATTCAGCAAGTAAAGGACTGTAATATTGAGTGCCCAGGGGCTGGGGCTGGATCTCCTAGGCCCCACCTATGAGTGACATCAGGACATGAAGCAGAAGTTCCGGTCCTTGCCCCAACTCCCCAGCTTAACCTTAAACACCTAAATCAGTCAATCATTTAAAAGCGGTCTCTAAATTAGCAGCTACTCTAACTGGGGAGAAGACAATGACAACCCACTCCAATACTCTTGCCTGGAAAATCCCATGGATGGAGGAGCCTGGTAGGCTGCCGTCCATGGGGTCGCACAGAGTCCGGCCCGACTGAAGCGACTTAGCAGTAGCAGCAGCAGCAGCACTCTAACTGGGGCTAAAGGTTAAAGGTGCCTGATAATCAAAAATTTTTTTCCTTCTTCAATCAGCTCATGAAAATTCAAATACTTCGCCCTTACCAGCTTAATCATTCACAATTAGCTCACAAACAGACCACACGTGGTCACTCCACACACTCTCCCTTTCCCTACTTTACAAGATACACTCATAGTCTAAAAATACCACAAGTAATTTGCTTTAGGAACAAATTTACTGAGGGACAAATAACCATCCACACAGGAAAAAGGAAGTTGGGAAGGCTGGAAATAAATAACAGACATTCAAATTCTTCAAATGGTTCTGAGAGGTGCCTAGTTTTCCTAAGAGTCTCATTCCAGAGTCAGAAATTTGTTGGAATGTGTCAGAAAATTACTGGAGTGTGAAAAGATGATATATGAGACTCCTCCATCAAAATCCAAAAGGGATGATCACTTACATTCAGGTCCAGTCAATTCAGGAATCATAACCATGTTTGAAGATGAGGGCAACAAAATTCATCTTAGAGGCACCCTAGAACCGTCCAGCTCCACGTAAGATTAATCTACTTCTTCAATTGTGGGGCCTGTTGCAGCCCTTCCAGGTGTATACCCTGTTCCACAGGAAGGCCCAGTGCATCCTCCCTGATAGAGTTTTGTGATGATTGGGTTACACACTTGCTCCAATTCCTTTCTCTTATGATCAAACTCATCTTTCTCAGCCAGTTGATTGGCCTCCAGCCACGAAAGGACCTCATTGCATTTACTCAGTATTTTCTTTTTATCAGACTCACTAATCTTGCCCTGTAGGCCTTCATCACTCACAGCACTCTTCATATTAAAAGCATAGGATTCTAAGGCATTTTTTGCAGCAATTTTCTCTCTCTGGACCTCATCCTCAGCTTTGTATTTTTCAGCATCCAGAACCATGCGCTCGATCTCTTCCTTGCTCAGCCGGCCCTTGTCATTGGTAATGGTGATCTTGTTGGCCTTGCCCGTGCTCTTGTCCATAGCTGTTACATTGAGAATACCATTGGCATCGATGTCAAAGGTCACCTCAATCTGGGGCACTCCCCTGGGTGCAGGAGGGATTCCAGTCAGATCAAAGCGCCCCAGCAGGTTGTTGTCCCGAGTCATGGCCCTCTCGCCCTCATACACCTGGATCAGCACGCCCGGCTGATTGTCTGAGTAGGTGGTGAAAATCTGTGTCTGCTTCGTGGGGATGGTGGAGTTGCGCTTGATTAGTACAGTCATGACTCCCCCTGCAGTCTCCAACCCTAAAGACAGGGGAGACACGTCCAACAAAAGCAGGTCCTGTACCTTTTCAGACTTATCCCCTATCAAAATGGCTGCCTGAACTGCAGCCCCATAGGCAACTGCCTCATCGGGGTTGATGCTCTTGTTGAGATCACGACCATTAAAGTAGTCCTGCAACAGCCTCTGAACCTTAGGGATTCGAGTAGAGCCCCCTACTAAGACAATGTCATGGATTTTAGCTTTATCCATCTTGGCATCCCGAAGAGCCTTCTCCACAGGCTCCAGGGTGCCCCTAAACAGGTCTGCACACAACTCTTCAAACCGGGCTCTGGTGATGGATGTGTAGAAGTCAATGCCTTCATAAAGTGAGTCAATTTCCAAGTTGGCCTGGGTGCTAGATGACAGGGTCCTCTTGGCCCTTTCGCAGGCAGTGCGCAACCGCCTCACAGCCCGCTTGTTCTGGCTGATGTCCTTCTTATGTTTCCTCTTGAACTCTTCCACAAAGTGGCTCACAAGCCTGTTGTCAAAATCCTCTCCACCCAAGTGGGTGTCCCCAGCTGTGGCCTTAACCTCAAAAATCCCATCATCTATGGTCAGGACAGACACATCAAATGTGCCTCCACCCAGATCAAAGATCAAGACATGTCGCTCTCCCTGACCTGCTTTATCTAAGCCATAGGCAATGGCAGCAGCAGTGGGTTCATTGATAATTCTTAGCACATTGAGACCTGCGATAACACCTGCATCCTTGGTGGCCTGGCGTTGAGAGTCATTGAAGTAGGCTGGCACAGTGATCACAGCATTGGTGACAGTGTAGCCCAAAAAAGCCTCAGCAGTCTCCTTCATCTTAGTTAGTACCATAGAAGAGATTTCCTCAGGATAAAAAGCTTTCTTTTCCCCTTTGTAGGACACCATTACCTTGGGCTTGCCTCCTTCATTGATCACTTGGAAAGGCCAAAGTTTCATATCTGATTGCACGACAGGATCATTAAATTTTCTGCCTATCAGACGTTTGGCATCAAAGACAGTGTTCTGGGGATTCATGGCTACCTGGTTCTTGGCTGCATCGCCGATGAGCCGCTCAGTATCGGTGAAGGCCACATAGCTGGGGGTGGTGCGGTTGCCCTGGTCGTTGGCGATGATCTCCACCTTACCGTGCTGGAACACCCCTACGCAGGAGTAGGTGGTGCCCAGGTCGATGCCGATGGCTGTTCCCTTAGCCGCAGCCATGGTTTTCCTAGGCCTGTGGGAAAACAATGAGATAAAAGTTTTTAGTGAGAAAATTTTTTTATTTTCTTTAAATTTTTATTTTTAACTGTGGTAAAACACACACAACATAAAATTTACCCTTTTAACCAATTTTTGGCATACAATTCAGAAGTAAGTCCACTCACATTGTTGGTCAACGAATGTCCAGAATTTTTATCTTGCAAAACAAATTTTATACCCATTAAACAACTCATTTCCCCTCTTCTCCCAACCCTTGGACCACCACTAGTCTACTTTTTTTTTTTTTTTGGCCTACTTTTTGTCTCTCAGAATTTGACTCTTCTAAGTACGTCACATGAGTGAAATTATACACTATTTTTCTTTTTGTGACTGGCTTACCTACCATAATATCTTAAAAATTCATCTACTTTACAGCATATGTCATAATTTCTTGCATCTTTATGCCTGAATAACTTTTTCTGTATGTATATACCACATTTGTTTATTCATTCTTTCTGTGGCACTTAAGTGGTTTCCATTTTATGGCTATTATGAATAATCCTGCCATATAATCCCTGTACAAATATCTCTTCCAAACAAGTTTTTTGGACAAGATAGAAAAACTCCTAGCTAACAGGAATGAAGAGGGAGGGCAGTGGCATATTGATTTCAATTCCTCACAGGGCCTGACTCCACTGTCCTGTGTCTGTGATAGCTTACTCCTTGAAGGAAAGTTATGACCAACCTAGATAGCATATTCAAAAGCAGAGACATTACTTTGCCAACAAAGGTCCGTCTAGTCAAGGCCATGGTTTTTCCTGTGGTCATGTATGGATTTGAGAGTTGGACTGTGAAGGCAGCTGAGCGCAGAAGAATTGATGCTTTTGAACTGTGGTGTTGGAGAAGACTCTTGAGAGTCCCTTGGACTGCAAGGAGATCCAACCAGTCCATTCTGAAGGAGATCAGCCCTGGGATTTCTTTGGAAGGAATGATGCTAAAGCTGAAACTCCAGTACTTTGGCCACCTCATGCAAAGAGTTGACTCACTGGAAAAGACTCTGATGCTGGGAGGGAATTGGGGGCAGGAGGAGAAGGGGACGAGAGAGGATGAGATGGCTGGATGGCATCACTGACTCGATGGACATGGGTCTGAGTGAACTCTGGGAGTTAGTGATGGACAGGGAGGGAGGCCTGGCATGCTGCCATTCATGGGGTCGCTAAGAGTAGGACACGACTGAGTGACTGAACTGAACTGAATATGGTACAAATCTGCTGAACTAATTATTTTAAGTTCTAGTCTCCTCAAGAGACATCACTCTCCACAGGTGTGTTTAGCAACCCTGTCGGTCGTCTTTTACCCTCTATTAGAGATTGTTGAGATTTCGGCCAGTCTGAAGAATGCCGCTAAGAACCCAATCAAGCCCTCATGAGTTTTCTCAGGTAAGGTGGTGCTCTCTAAGACTTTCTCCAATCTTCTCAAAAACAGAACTCCTGTTATCTGGAGACAATAACCTACCAGCTCCTTCACTTTTTTTGGTAGCTCTAAGCAATTCCAGCCACGTTTGCGGCCCTTAAAGGATGCCCCTTCCCTGACTAGCCGATGCACCCATACCTATATTTAAACAAACTAGAGAAGTTTCCAATACCTCCTCAAACCAGGATCTACTAGTCTTGCCTATTCCCAGCCCATTCCAGTCACAGCACTTGTGACTCACCTAGTGTCCCGCCGCCTTCGATCCAGTTTGATACGGTTCGGATGGGGAGCCCCTATAACTTGGGGCTCCTTCAATGGCCAAACTGCGCAGGCGGTGTCCCCCCACCCCCCACCCGCCCCGCCCTACGACTCTGAGCTGGGTCCAGACCTAGCATCCTAATTCTCTACTAGCCCGTGAGGTCAGAGTCAGCACCTCCATTGTAACGCGACTAGAGCAGGGCGGCGTCAACACCACCGCCCCAAGTCCCGACCCACCAGCCCCTCCTACCTCTTCCCCTCCCATTACCCCTTTCAGAGACAGTGCCAGCCAGCAAGTCCCAGAAGAGTCTGGAGAGTTCTGGGAGGAGTGGCATCCAGGGCGCCGATTGGTCCCAGAAAGCCAGGGGGCAGGACTTGAGGCGAAACCCCTGGAATATTCCCGACCTGGCAGCCCCACGGAGCTCGGTCATTGGCTGACGAGGGAAAAGGCGGGGCTTGATGAAGAATTATAAACACAGAGCCGCCTGAGGAGAAACAGCAGCCTGGAGAGAGCTGATAAAACTTGCGGCTTAGTCCGTGAGAACAGCTTCCGCAGACCCGCTATCTCCAAGGACCACCCCGAGCGGCACCAGAGCGTTCAGTTTTCGGGTTCCGAAAAGCCCGAGCTTCACGTCGTTGATCCTCTCGGCCGTTTTCAGGTTTGAAGCTCATCTCGGAGCCGAATAAGGCAGGGCACCGGCATGGCGAAAAACATGGCTATCGGCATCGACCTGGGCACCACCTACTCCTGCGTAGGGGTGTTCCAGCACGGCAAGGTGGAGATCATCGCCAACGACCAGGGCAACCGCACCACCCCCAGCTACGTGGCCTTCACCGATACCGAGCGGCTCATCGGCGATGCGGCCAAGAACCAGGTGGCGCTGAACCCGCAGAACACGGTGTTCGACGCGAAGCGGCTGATCGGCCGCAAGTTCGGCGACCCGGTGGTGCAGTCGGACATGAAGCACTGGCCTTTCCGCGTGATCAACGACGGAGACAAGCCTAAGGTGCAGGTGAGCTACAAGGGGGAGACCAAGGCGTTCTACCCGGAGGAGATCTCGTCGATGGTGCTGACCAAGATGAAGGAGATCGCGGAGGCGTACCTGGGCCACCCGGTGACCAACGCGGTGATCACCGTGCCGGCCTACTTCAACGACTCGCAGCGGCAGGCCACCAAGGACGCGGGGGTGATCGCGGGGCTGAACGTGCTGAGGATCATCAACGAGCCCACGGCCGCCGCCATCGCCTACGGCCTGGACAGGACGGGCAAGGGGGAGCGCAACGTGCTCATCTTTGATCTGGGCGGGGGCACGTTCGACGTGTCCATCCTGACGATCGACGACGGCATCTTCGAGGTGAAGGCCACGGCCGGGGACACGCACCTGGGCGGGGAGGACTTCGACAACAGGCTGGTGAACCACTTCGTGGAGGAGTTCAAGAGGAAGCACAAGAAGGACATCAGCCAGAACAAGCGGGCCGTGAGGCGGCTGCGCACTGCGTGCGAGCGGGCCAAGAGGACCTTGTCGTCCAGCACCCAGGCCAGCCTGGAGATCGACTCCCTGTTCGAGGGCATCGACTTCTACACGTCCATCACCAGGGCGCGGTTCGAGGAGCTGTGCTCCGACCTGTTCCGGAGCACCCTGGAGCCCGTGGAGAAGGCTCTACGCGACGCCAAGCTGGACAAGGCGCAGATCCACGACCTGGTCCTGGTGGGGGGCTCCACCCGCATCCCCAAGGTGCAGAAGCTGCTGCAGGACTTCTTCAACGGGCGCGACCTCAACAAGAGCATCAACCCCGACGAGGCGGTGGCGTACGGGGCGGCGGTGCAGGCGGCCATCCTGATGGGGGACAAGTCGGAGAACGTGCAGGACCTGCTGCTGCTGGACGTGGCTCCCCTGTCGCTGGGACTGGAGACGGCCGGAGGCGTGATGACCGCCCTGATCAAGCGCAACTCCACCATCCCCACGAAGCAGACGCAGATCTTCACCACCTACTCG
Organism: Bubalus kerabau; assembly: GCF_029407905.1. NCBI lineage: Eukaryota > Metazoa > Chordata > Mammalia > Artiodactyla > Bovidae > Bubalus > Bubalus kerabau. The sequence goes on from NC_073626.1 coordinate 25,043,988, forward strand.
GACAACCAGCCGGGCGTGCTGATCCAGGTGTACGAGGGCGAGAGGGCCATGACGCGGGACAACAACCTGCTGGGGCGCTTCGAGCTGAGCGGCATCCCGCCGGCCCCGCGGGGGGTGCCCCAGATCGAGGTGACCTTCGACATCGACGCCAATGGCATCCTGAACGTCACGGCCACGGACAAGAGCACGGGCAAGGCCAACAAGATCACCATCACCAACGACAAGGGCCGGCTGAGCAAGGAGGAGATCGAGCGCATGGTGCAGGAGGCGGAAAAGTACAAGGCAGAGGACGAGGTCCAGCGCGAGAGGGTGTCTGCCAAGAACGCGCTGGAGTCTTACGCCTTCAACATGAAGAGCGCAGTGGAAGATGAGGGGCTGAAGGGCAAGATCAGCGAGGCGGACAAGAAGAAGGTGCTGGACAAGTGCCAGGAGGTGATTTCCTGGCTGGATGCCAACACCTTGGCGGAGAAGGACGAGTTTGAGCACAAGAGGAAGGAGCTGGAGCAGGTGTGTAACCCCATCATCAGCAGACTGTACCAGGGGGCGGGCGGCCCCGGGGCTGGCGGCTTCGGGGCTCAGGCCCCTAAAGGGGGCTCTGGGTCTGGCCCCACCATTGAGGAGGTGGATTAGGAATCCTTCCCTGGATTGCTCATGTTTGTTATGGAGACTGTTGGGATCCAAGGCTTTGCATTGCCTTATATATCTGCCTTTCATCAGCCATCAGCTATGCAAGCTGTTAGAGATGTTGAACTGTCCCTTTTGTGAAATTAGGAACTCTTTTTTCCAGAGTCTTAAGTATAGAGCTGAATGTATAGTGCCATCTTTTGTCAATTTCTTTTTGTAGTATTCATGCCAAACTCAAGCTATTTTTTTCCACCCGTTTCTCACTGTTTACTTCCAAGTAAATAAACTCAAATAATTCGAGTGATGTTTGGTTCTGTGTTTTTATTTTGAAGTTAGAAGGATCTGTAGAGGTTGTCTGTTTTACAGTGTACAAAAATGAACTGCAATTGGCCTCTTAGATAAGGTCAGGGATCAAGAAAAGAAGAATATAGCATTATGACACATTTTTTTTAGGCAAATAGTATCCTTGGGAAACATAAAGCTGCTCATTTGAATGGTTGTGTTTGTGAATCCAGAAAATGTTAAGGGCTACTGGCATGGTAGCCTCAAGGTTGGGCCAGAGGTCCATACTTTACGAGTGAACTCAAAAGGAGCCTGTGAGTGCGAGTATTCCTGGAGAAGCAGGCAAATAAGAGGCAGTTAGATTGGAAAGTCATGGGTGCTGCTGCTTGTAAGTACAGGTGATACCTTAGAGCCTTGTTACTTAATCTGGATTCAGCATGAAAGAGAAGGTGAGTCCTAAATTGGCACTGAGGAAATGTGAATTCTAGTACTGGCTTGCCTAATTATGCATGATTGCGTTAGCCACTGTGATCCTCAAGTCTCACAGTTTAAAATGGAAGGGTTTGGCCTGATGCTAAAGTTTAATTTCTTAAAAGAATGCTGAGCTAAAAATGCTGCGTTTCCAGTACTGGTTACCTACATTTTAAGTATCCCAGTGAGTACCTTAGAGAGGTGTCACTGTTTCATGCCTCAGCAGGAGGACGGACCCCGAGTATTTCAGTGCGCTTACCTACCAGGTACTGTACCAGGGGCCTTTTAAATGTTTATTAATTCCCATTCCACCATACTGAGTATAGGCAGTGTTTGGCTTCCACAGGTGGACGTATGTGGAGACTTAAAAGTCACTGGCTTAAATTTATTTCAAGGTTAAAAAAACGGGTTCAGGGAAGATGTTGAACCTGGATTCCAACTGAGGTTTTATTTTTTGCTCTGCTGCCCACAGGGCTTTGTGCATGTCTGGTTCTGGGTTATGGGTCTACCCTAGGTTTCACAATCAGTAATATTTCTGCTTTGACTCTGTATAATCCTAAACAACTATGTCAGATAATACGGTTAATGCTAGAGGTTTAATACTGGTTAATTTAGAAGAGTGATTGAAAAAACCTGCAGCACTGTACCAGGAAGCCTTAACCACAGGCTTCCTTCCCCTGGAGATACTTCTTGTTCTAACTGTTGCTAGCATTCTGGGAAGAGTCCCCTCCACAGCCTGTTTGTGGGAAAAGGCCTGGCACAAGCCTCACGACTTGGGGAGTGAGCCCCTTTAAAAGTCAATTGTATCTGGGGATTACAGAGATTTTGGAACCAGGTGGAAGTGGTGATTGCACAAACTGGGCTAGGTACCACTAAATTGTACACTTTAAAATGGTTTATGTGAATTCACCAAAAGTAGTTTTTTAAAAATTGTGTCACCATTCTGGAAAAACACTTTGTGAGTGTGTGTATCTCAAGGCCCACCAAATCTTTCACTAAATACTTGCATTAGAAGAAACTCTAATATTAATGGTAATAACATGTAGAGGTAGACCTGTCCCTGTAAGTTTGGAAATGGAAATCTAAGAGATGCTTAGACTTGCAGGCCAGCATACAAACACAGCTTTAATCCTCAGGGTAGGTGAACTGTAGCACGGTGGACTGGAGCCACAGTGTGAGTCACCCTTCATGGGGATATGCGGTTGGAACAAGACCTCTACCCCCACAGAACTGCAGTACCATCTGTGACTGTCATCTGCAGATAATACAATAACTCTTCAAGCAGCCACACTACTTTAGGGGGAGGTGGCAAGGGATGGGGAGGGTGGGTGGAGATTGGGAAAGACCTAACAAACACCTTTGATAAGAGAGATTAGGGAAATCTCCAGAAATTAATTTGGAGAAAATGAGTTCCTATGGCTAAACCAGTTAAGATTATCAGGGTGTTTTATTAGGAAGTCAATATATGATGTTACTGCACAGTCCCTTGCACAGACTACTTTGAAAATAATCACCTTCAACATGAAGCTGAGGGACAAAGAGAATGCAAAGTCATTCCTGGAGAAAGTGATTGCGGTAGCAACAGGAACTCTGGGGCGGGGGGGGGGGGGGGGTGCATCAAGGAAAAATAATGGTCGATCAAAAAGCATTTTAAAAATCTAACACCTTCCCTAATTCCAATCTCACCTACTTCCCTATGCCACTCCTCAAAAATTAGATGGTTATGGTAATGTGACTGATTTTAAATCCAAGATATTACGTTATTAACACATAGTTACTCCTTGTGTTTAACTGGATTCTGTCATTAAAAATGAAAAGGATACCAAAGCAATAACATAATTGTGAGAGAAGTGCACAGAAGCATGGGCTTTCAGTTAAAATAAATGGTTTTCAGGTGAAAAGGCAACACTGGCGATTTCTGAGGGGGTGAGCCTCAAAGTAGGAATAAGAAAGGGCACTGTCATCCTTCTTTATTCCAACTGATCACCTTAAATCCATCCCCGAGGGTCACCCGCAAAGTATCCAGTGCAGTTCAGTAGGATATAGCAACCCTATCAGTCCTCTCCTAACTCCAGCTCACGTAGAGACGTTAAGGGGTCAGGTATCGCAGCGAATTTGGGATGCCGAGCCAACCTGCCCCACCCCACGGGCGCCAGTACCGCCCAGCAGGAAATCGGAGGAAAGGGCACGGCGGGGAAGGAGGGAGGGCACACAGGAAATACAGGGTAAGGGGGCGGGGGAGTCCGGAAGATCAAAATCACCCCAGAGGATCTTCCACCTTTTTACCCGTACAGACTTCCCCAGGAGAACCAAGGACTAGATTCGGGAGATGGGGCGGCGACAGAGAGAAGACAGCAAGCTCCCAGCTGTAGCCAATCCCTGCCCAGGGCTGCGGCGCACCCGCCTCGGGCGGTGGGGACCTTCTCGCTTCTGGCAACCCCAATCCATCCGATTTACTTGTGTCAGTTACAAACCTGTCCAGTGTTTTCACCCAACATATTAGCGAGTTTGAGGGAAACTCTAAAGGTCTCTCCTTTACCGACTCCTTTAATCCCATTTTGAAAAAGACAACCGAGGAACGCCGGCACCGGCCAGGCAACTCCGCGGCCAGCCCCGCCGTCAGGCCCCGCCCCGCTCTATCGGGGTCTTACTCGCTCTGGCTTCTTGCCCCCGTTTCGGGCTGTGTCAGGAACTTTCTGGAGCTCTCTGGGCTCAGAGGCGGGGCCTGGCTCGTAGGAACACTCTTCAACAAACAAACTGCCCCACCCAAGTCTCCCTTCCCCGCCCGTCGCCCCCTGCCCCGCCGCCACCCTAGGACTTCAAGCTTAGTCACGGCTCTACATTTAGCTTCCAGAAGATTCTTGCCAGCCTAGCCCTAGTAACGGGGCTCCCCCTCCCTTCCTCTGTTAACAACCGACCAGTCTGTGATAACGGGAAGGGGAGACGGTCCTGGGAGAAGCTGGAAGGGCTGGAAAGGTGGAAGTGTGGGTGTTGCGGGGGGAAGCGGCGGAGCTGGGGTGCATAGATAGGCGTGAGTCAGAAGCAACAGCCTGGAGGTGAGTCTCCGCAGGTCACACACCCCCATGGTGCACGTAGAGCCCTGGCATTCACTCTTTGCTGTCGTCCATGGTTATTTCTATTCTTCTTTTATAGAGCGTGGAACGATAGGGTTTATGTGCCAGCATTGAGAGGAGTCCAAAGTAGAAAGTATGCCGACATGTTAGTTCATCGCCGGTTCCGTAATTACCTGTCTGGGTGATCTGGCCAAGCCACGAAACCTCTGAACCTTTGTGCTCATCTTTGAAAACAGAAAGGTTTGGCTGAAGGACTCTGCCTAAAAATCTTAAGATAGTTTTTATGGTAAACCGAAAGTATTACTATCATAGTCCTGGTAGTAATCCCCAACCTTGTAAGCACCTCAGTAAGAAATGATTAAGAGATGAGACTCGAGAGAGTGTTACTCCAATAAAAGAATGAAGGGCACAAACTTTTGAGTACTACTCTGTCACAGGCACTGAACTAGTCTTTTAAATATTGTCTTTGTAATCCTTGATGGTATCATACTATGAAATAAATATTCTAATTTATACAATTTGTGTAATTTAGTTCATTTACAAGTACTTCATTGTTAAGAAAGAAAAACAGCTTCAACAAGGAGATAGAGTCCAGATACAAACCCAGGTCTTCCCTTTCCCAGTTTTTTCCACCATGCTGCTGGAAATTAGCAGAGTTCCCAGGCCTTTGCCAGACTTCCTTGGTGGATCAGACGGTGAAGAATCTGCCCACAGTGCAAGAGACCTGGGTTCTATCCCTGAGTAGAGAAGATCCCCTGGAGAAGGGAATGGCGACCCACTCCAGTGTTCTTGTGTGGAAAATCCCATGGGCAGAGGAGCCTGGCCGTCTACAGTCCACGGGGTCACAAAGGAGTCGGACATGACTGGGTGACTAACACTGTCAGGCCTTTGCCCTTTGAAGGTTACAAATGCCTGGCTCAGGGCTCGCCTGGTGGCTCATCGGTAAAGAATCCGCCTGCCAATGCAGGAGACACAGGTTCTATTCCTGATCCAGGAAGATTCCCACATGTCCTCGTGCCAAGGAGCAGCTAAGCCTGTGTGCCACAACTATTGAGCACGTACAGCCCATTCTCTGAAACGAGAAGCCACCACAATGAGAAGCCTGTTCACCCCCAACTCAACTAGAGAGTAGCCTCTGCTCACCACAACTAGAGAAAATCCTCTGTAGCAGCAGAGATCTAGCACAGCCAAAAATAAAATGAAAAAAATGCCTGGCTCTAGGTGTCACATTGTTCTCTTTTGCTTGTCTGAAAAACCTAGAATTATACTGTCTTTTAAAAACAAATAGACTTGAGAAAAACCATACTGGATGAAAAACTGTAGGAAAAAGGAGCGAGAACAAAAAAAGATCCTGCAACTTCAGGGTGAGGACGGCTCCCCCCGCCCCACCCACTTCCTGCCCTTGGCACTTAGCATTCTTGGCAATCTCTCTCCCATCCCCAACCCTTAAATTTTACCCTGTCACCCCGTCAGGCTTGGGCAACCTTAATCTTGATTCTTCCAAACACTAAACCCGGTTAAAAAAACTAATTCCAAAATGCATCAAATAAAGTTGTGAAAAATCTCATGGGATTCTTAAAATCTCCTTGCTGCTGCTGCTAAGTCGCTTCAGTCGTGTCCAATTCTGTGCAACCCCATAGACCGAAGCCCATGAGGCTACCCGATCCCTGGGAGTCTCCAGGCAAGAACACTGGAGTGGGTTGCCATTTCCTTCTCCAATGCATGAAAGTGAAAAGTGAAAGTGAAAGACGCTCAGTCGAGTCTGACTCTTAGCGACCCCATGGAATTGCAGCCTACCAGGCTCCTCCGTCCATGGGATTTTCCAGGCAAGAACACTGGAGTGGGTTGCCATTGCCTTCTAGAGTTACACTATTACACTCATTGATCATATATCGAACCATACATTTGATCAACTGCTTCCAGTCTAGTCATCATTTCTGTTGAAGGCTCATATACTTGGTAATGCAAGAAATAATAATCTTGTGAAATAAGCAAAATACAGATGGTATAGTTAATAACATTAGTGGAATTAAAAGTAAATATTTTAGCCATGAGCCTCCCACACCAGTTTTCTTTTAAAGATTGTCAAGACTAGGGAATGAGTCACTTAGAGCAGAAATCTGATTTTTCATGTGGTTCAAATGTGTTACATTAAAGGATTTATCAGGTACAAAAATACAGCATTCAGTTTGAATTATAGCACAGATATCTCCCTGAGATGCTGTGTCAAGGGTCTTTGCAGTTGTGTAGCACTGCCTTTCTCATCATAGAGATCTCAGAATTCAATAGGCTAATAGCCCGATTATTATCATTTAAAGCTTATGAAAGTTGTCAAGGCTTAGATATGGTCAATTACATCCTCCAACCCCATTGAAGGCATGCGTGCGCGCGCGCGCGCGCACACACACACACACACACACACACACACACACTCGCTGCTAAATGCTCATACACCAAATCTCCTTAGGCACCAATTAAACCTGTACCTGAGTTCCTGCCTTGGGAAGTGTCCAGTGTGAAAGGAAAACAAAATTCAAGAGACTCTCCTCATAGGAAATGGAAAAGAAATACGGATATTTAGGTTTCCGGGTCATCCACAGAGAGAGACAACGCAAAGCGTAGGTTAATACAGTGTGTAGCTGACTGCTTGATTCATGAAAAACAGCATTTTCAAGTGGCTCCCCCACTCCTCCACCCCAGCAACAGCAAGATTTGAGGCCCTATCACCTGTCTCCCTGTCCAGCAGTGGAGACAATGATGCCCTTTGCTTCAAGCCAATAGAGGAAGAGAACTGCAAATTTTGGAGAGGAGAGCGAATCCAGAATTCCTGTTGGTAGCAGCTGATGGGGAAGAAGGCAATGGCAACCCACTCCAGTGTTCTTGCCTGGAGAATCCCAGGGACGGGGGAGCCTGATAGGCTGCTGTCTCTGGGGTCGCACAGTCGGACACGACTGAAGCTACTTAGCAGTAGCAGCAGCAGCTAATGGTGAGGAAGAGAGGGGAGGGGGGATGAGGTTAAGGACTTCTCTGGAGGTGAACACTTCTCTGGAAGTGTTCACAAACTGGGTGGCTAAGATGGAAGTTTGGGGAATCCCCTTTCAGATACTGCATAAGGAGATGGAAAATTCCTGAAGTTTAACCAGTTTGACTAGATTAAGGAGGTGATTCATTGGAGAGCCACACCTGAATGTAAAAAAAGTTATCACCTACCTGCACAGTGAAAGATAAAAATATTGCTTTAAGAAATCTGTATATCTGATTAAGCTGAACAAATTATAAAATAAACTGAATACCCTCAGATTTCAGGAAGAGGTGTTTGATGAATGGCTGTGCGCGCACGCGTGTGTATGTGTGTGTATGTGTGTAAACGTCAGTTAAGCAAAAGTGTTCAAAGCGAGATTTCCTCCCTTTATCAGAAATTGCCTCCTCAGGTACTTCTCTGGTGGTCCAGAAGGGCTAAGACTCTGTGGAGGAGAATGCAGGCGGCCTGGGTTCGATCTCTGGTCAAGAAAATAGATCCCACATGCTACAACTAAGATTGACCATGCTGCAACTAAGGCTTAGCTATTAATTTTAAAACAACAACAAAACCCCACAACTGCCTCCTCCCACTTGTGCTGTTATGTTTTCTATGCTCAAGACATGTGGATACAGTAATGAGTCTATTTCATAGGTTGTGAATCCCCTCTACTACGGCTTTAATGTCCCTCACATTTTCACTTTAGGTGCCTAATAAGGGATCTTGCATTGCCCATAAAGGAAGAAAAAACAAAAACCAAAATAAATTACCAAATGTGACTGTATTTAAAACAGGAAGGAGGCTAACAACAGAAAGCTGAAATCTAGGATAAAAAGTTAAATGGACGAATTAAGTACACAGCAAACAACCTGAACTTTTATTAGAGGAAATAGAACCTAGGTCCTGCCAACCTTTCTCACCTTCCAGCATCATTCCAGACTGTTTACAATGGGCCACCCGCCAACCAACTATATAGCATGCTCTTCAAACACGACTGAACGCTCCCCCACCCCCACCCTCGCAGGCTCACCACCACACCACATTTACTTAAAAGTAGTGGACAGCCTAGGAGCCGCAAATGACAAGGCAGAAGACCGAATTCGGGACTCAGGTTAATCCAGGCACCACTGATCATCCGAGGCTGAACCAGGAATTTAAAAGGCACAGAGGAGGGGAGGGGGGCGTCCGCACCTGGGGCTGGGAAAGATAAGGAATCCGGAGAAGCCCAAAAGACAGCTAAATATCTATGGAAAATATTTTCTTTCTCAAGCCCAGTCCAGCCCGAGGCGAAAGGGAGCGGCTCTGGGCGGGGACAGGGGCGCTGTGGCTCCCGCCCTGCCCTTCCCACGCTCCCCCGACCGAGCAGGTCCCTTCTAAGGCGTTGGGAACCTTCTACAATCTAAAAACCATATACCTAATTGATTTTCTTCTGAAAATTAAAATTTCCCCGCCCATCTGAATACGGCTAAAGAGGAGCCAAAACTTAAACAGCTTCAACTCTCTCCTTTTCCTTCCCATTTTAAAAATAAGATGGGAAAAGCGCCGCGGATGACCAAGGCATTTCTCGGACAGCCCGGCCGCTCGGCGAGCCAGCCCAAACGTGGCTGCTTCCATCAGCGTTAGCCTCCGATCACTCTCCTTGGTCCACAGATAGCCAACCCTCTTCGAGAAGCTCGGGAACTTTCTGTATTTTGGCTGTCCCGGCAGTCGTGTAGCCCTTAATTCTACTTTAAACCACCAAACTAATTTGAGCCCCGAGAGCCTTTCACCGCCCTACAATTAATTATAAGCCCAGGGCTGATCCTTCCAGTCGACTCCAAACTACTTGGCTGGCTGGTCGCCAGGAAACCAGAGACTGAGTGGGTGGACCTTCCCAGCCCCTCTCCCCCTCTCCTTAGGACTCCTGTTTCCTCCAGCGAATCCTAGAAGAGTCTGGAGAGTTCTGGGAGGAGAGGCATCCAGGGCGCCGATTGGTTCCAGAAAGCCAGGGGGCAGGACTTGAGGCGAAACCCCTGGAATATTCCCGACCTGGCAGCCCCACTGAGATCGGTCATTGGCTGACGAGGGAAAAGGCGGGGCTTGATGAAGAATTATAAACACAGAGCCGCCTGAGGAGAAACAGCAGCCTGGAGAGAGCTGATAAAACTTGCCGTTTAGGCCGTGAGAACAGCTTCCGCAGACCCGCTATCTCCAAGGACCACCCCGAGCGGCACCAGCGCGTTCAGTTTTCGGGTTCCGAAAAGCCCGAGCTTCTCGTCGCGGATCCTCTCGACCGATTTCAGGTTTGAAGCTCATCTCGGAGCCGAATAAGGCAGGGCACCGGCATGGCGAAAAACACGGCTATCGGCATCGACCTGGGCACCACCTACTCCTGCGTAGGGGTGTTCCAGCACGGCAAGGTGGAGATCATCGCCAACGACCAGGGCAACCGCACCACCCCCAGCTACGTGGCCTTCACCGATACCGAGCGGCTCATCGGCGATGCGGCCAAGAACCAGGTGGCGCTGAACCCGCAGAACACGGTGTTCGACGCGAAGCGGCTGATCGGCCGCAAGTTCGGCGACCCGGTGGTGCAGTCGGACATGAAGCACTGGCCTTTCCGCGTGATCAACGACGGAGACAAGCCTAAGGTGCAGGTGAGCTACAAGGGGGAGACCAAGGCGTTCTACCCGGAGGAGATCTCGTCGATGGTGCTGACCAAGATGAAGGAGATCGCGGAGGCGTACCTGGGCCACCCGGTGACCAACGCGGTGATCACCGTGCCGGCCTACTTCAACGACTCGCAGCGGCAGGCCACCAAGGACGCGGGGGTGATCGCGGGGCTGAACGTGCTGAGGATCATCAACGAGCCCACGGCCGCCGCCATCGCCTACGGCCTGGACAGGACGGGCAAGGGGGAGCGCAACGTGCTCATCTTTGATCTGGGCGGGGGCACGTTCGACGTGTCCATCCTGACGATCGACGACGGCATCTTCGAGGTGAAGGCCACGGCCGGGGACACGCACCTGGGCGGGGAGGACTTCGACAACAGGCTGGTGAACCACTTCGTGGAGGAGTTCAAGAGGAAGCACAAGAAGGACATCAGCCAGAACAAGCGGGCCGTGAGGCGGCTGCGCACTGCGTGCGAGCGGGCCAAGAGGACCTTGTCGTCCAGCACCCAGGCCAGCCTGGAGATCGACTCCCTGTTCGAGGGCATCGACTTCTACACGTCCATCACCAGGGCGCGGTTCGAGGAGCTGTGCTCCGACCTGTTCCGGAGCACCCTGGAGCCCGTGGAGAAGGCTCTACGCGACGCCAAGCTGGACAAGGCGCAGATCCACGACCTGGTCCTGGTGGGGGGCTCCACCCGCATCCCCAAGGTGCAGAAGCTGCTGCAGGACTTCTTCAACGGGCGCGACCTCAACAAGAGCATCAACCCCGACGAGGCGGTGGCGTACGGGGCGGCGGTGCAGGCGGCCATCCTGATGGGGGACAAGTCGGAGAACGTGCAGGACCTGCTGCTGCTGGACGTGGCTCCCCTGTCGCTGGGACTGGAGACGGCCGGAGGCGTGATGACCGCCCTGATCAAGCGCAACTCCACCATCCCCACGAAGCAGACGCAGATCTTCACCACCTACTCGGACAACCAGCCGGGCGTGCTGATCCAGGTGTACGAGGGCGAGAGGGCCATGACGCGGGACAACAACCTGCTGGGGCGCTTCGAGCTGAGCGGCATCCCGCCGGCCCCGCGGGGGGTGCCCCAGATCGAGGTGACCTTCGACATCGACGCCAATGGCATCCTGAACGTCACGGCCACGGACAAGAGCACGGGCAAGGCCAACAAGATCACCATCACCAACGACAAGGGCCGGCTGAGCAAGGAGGAGATCGAGCGCATGGTGCAGGAGGCGGAAAAGTACAAGGCAGAGGACGAGGTCCAGCGCGAGAGGGTGTCTGCCAAGAACGCGCTGGAGTCTTACGCCTTCAACATGAAGAGCGCCGTGGAGGATGAGGGGCTGAAGGGCAAGATCAGCGAAGCGGACAAGAAGAAGGTGCTGGACAAGTGCCAGGAGGTGATTTCCTGGCTGGATGCCAACACCTTGGCGGAGAAGGACGAGTTTGAGCACAAGAGGAAGGAGCTGGAGCAGGTGTGTAACCCCATCATCAGCAGACTGTACCAGGGGGCGGGCGGCCCCGGGGCTGGCGGCTTCGGGGCTCAGGCCCCTAAAGGGGGCTCTGGGTCTGGCCCCACCATTGAGGAGGTGGATTAGGGGCCTTACTTTTTGTCTGTTTGTAGTAGACCTATGGACTTGGGTCTTGCCCTATATTTTACTCCTGTGATATGTCAGTTTGTTCTATGATAAGGTTGTAACCTTTAACTAGCTTGTTTTTGTTATTTCTATATGTTATAATGAGTGTGTTCACCAGAATGTTTGCATTTCATGCAAGTTGGTAATAAGGATGGCTTTCCGTGGTTTTTGTTTTTGTTTGTTTCAAGTGAGTCAACACTGCCACCCTGTGTCCTGTGTTTTGCTTTGTAAACACACCAAAAGTCATAGAATTAAAAATTTGTATACTTAAGGAATAAAAAGAAAATGATAAATGCGGATTGTTTATTTTTATTTGGGGAGGGATAATGGCTTCTTCGAGTGTCTGAATTCTACAGACCATGGAAGGGCAGTACTTGTGGAGTCATATATGTTAGGAGCCATGGCTATAGCTATACTTGGTTGTGACTTTATTGTAGGTGGTAAATTATGTCCATAACAGAAAACAAATGCCAGGTGCCCCTTTTGATTTTGGTGGGGTTTGTTTTAAGGAAAGGTAGGGATGGGATTTGCAAAGGGTTTTGGGGAGGAGAAATTAGTGTGGGTTTAAAGGCAGTGTTGAGAGGTTTATGGTTCCTTCTTCTCTTGTACTCATTCTCTGCAGAGCTGTTCATATTTAACCTGTGAGTCTTCCAGTCTTATTTAAGTATAAGTAAATTTAGGGGTGGACAAAAGAGTAAAAATGAGGTGCAGTTTAAAACTCCCTTTTATAAATCCCACCTGGGTGATCTAGTGTAAATTACTTAGCCTCTTAGTTTTGGTTGTCTCCTTTTAAAATAAAGCATTTGTCTGAATTGCCTCACTTCCAAAGTTCTAGATCATCAGGAGCAGAAATGTGTTGTAGGCAAGCATTGGCTTCAGCTGTGGTCTTTGAAGCTGGAGTTTTCCAAGTGAGGGTTGTAGGGAAGTGAGAAACTGAGTTTGGGGGCAAGGCAATAAAGAGGGATACCAGGCACTGTACCTGGATCTTTGAGTCACCCAGTAGCCTCAATAATTCTCATCACACCATTCTCTACCCTAGGTATTCTGAAGCTTTTTTCAGAGGTTAGCATGTGGAGGTGGTCACTTAAGCTATCTAGGGCAAAACTAGGGAGAAACAAGTGATTTCGGGGCCAGGGTGTTTTTCCACTCTGCCTGAACACTGGGGTTGGTGTTGTACGGTTCCTGTCTGGCTTCAAGTGGTGATTTTACTCCAGTTTTAGGTAAAAGAGTCTGCCTTCAATGCAGGAGACCTGGGTTCGATCCCTGGGTTTGGAAGACCCCCTGGAGAAGGGAATGACAACCCACTTTAGTATTCTTGCCAGGAGAAATCACTGGAATGAGAAGCCTGGCGAGCTACAGTCCATGGAGTCACAAAGAGTCAGACAGGACTGAGTGACTAACACTTTTTCACTGACAGTAGCCTTTTTGTGCTTTTCACGGACAATCTGTAAACGATAGAAACTGAATGGCACATTTAATTATGAAAAAAAGGGAATAAAAGCTGTGCAGGGTAGAGCTTGGGAAATGGGTGTTCCTCCCACACAAGCCCTTCCCTAGGGGCTTCTTCTCACTGGAGCAGTTTAAAAGTCCTTAACACTTTGTTGCATTAATCATATCCAGACTCTCTTGCAGCCCTGACTGTAGCTCAACAGGCTTCTCTGTCCATTGGATTTTCCAGGCAAGAATACTGGAGTGGGTTGCCATTTCCTTCTCCAGGGGATCTTTTCCAATCCGGAGATCCAACCTGCATCTCCTGCATTGGTGGGTAGGTTCTTTACCACTGAGCCATCTGCGAAGCAACACTTTCTTTAGCCTGATTAGAATCTCAGCCTCTTTCCTTCCAAAAACTGAGCCTGCGAATACCAACTCCAGAATCACACAACTTAAAGTTTCATGTTGTGTATTTTTCCAATAAATCATTCCCCTCTGGGAAACCAAAACATTTTAGGAATGACAAAGTATGGGAAGCCTTGTTAAGGAAAAGTTTGTAAAGGTAAAAAAAAAAAAAGTATAGTCCTGGTTCCTGGGCCAATTCTCAAAGGCTGGTCTTACTAACAAGATATATGAACTATAATATGATGCTGTATGTTCTGACCATAACTTCATAATATGTGCAGTTTAACTGCTGCAGCAGCAGAAATTGGGGGCTTGCTTAAGTTTTTAAAAACTGAACCTGTCAGATAATAGAATAAATCTTTAAAAGTAAACCATCTTATTTTTGGCTGCTCAGAGGGGCATGCAGGATCTTAGTTCCCTGACCAGGGATTAAACCCTCACCCCATGCAGTGGAAGCATGGGAGTCTTAACCACTGAACTGCCAGGATAGTCCCTCAAATCTTTTAACTTCAAATCATTGGAGTTAGGGTTTGCCAATGTAGTGCTGCAGCTCTTTACCTAGTTTTTAATTAGTGACTTTCCATAGCTGTTATGTTCCATGGCACCCCACTCCAGTACTCTTGCCTGGAAAATCCCAGGGACGGAGGAGCCTGGTGGGCTGCAGTCCATGGGGTTGCGAAGAGTCAGAGTGACTGAGCAACTTCCCTTTCACTTTTCACTTTCATGAATTGGAGAAGGAAATGGCAACCCACTCCAGTGTTCTTGCCTGGAGAATCCCAGGGACGGGGGAGCCTGGTGGGCTGCGGTCTATGTGGTTACACAGAGTTGGACACGACTGAAGTGACTTAGCAACAACAAGCAACAAATGTAGTGATGTATTGAGACTATTTGGGAGGCTAAAGAAATACTCACACCGTGCCGCCCCCTCCCCCTGCCCCGGCTGTCCCCACAAGAGTCAGAGTCTTGGGAAGTAGGCCAAGGCATTGTAGAATTAAAGCCACCACGATGTTTCAGCCAAAGTTGAGAAAAACCACTGTACCAGAGGCTAGTCCTGATTATTTTTTAGAGGTATGGGGACAAGAGAGACGGAGGAGAGGAAGGTGTTAGTGCTTCCAGGAGCAGCAGCTGGTGGCAAGGGATTTTCTGCTGTGAATCAAAGCTGGAAAGGCCTTAAAGTGTTGATTCACTGGCAGCAGTAGTAATGCTAAACTTTAGGGAAATTGCCACCAACGGCTTAATAGGCCAAAAAAGAGAATTCCTGAAGCTGGGTCAATTAATTTCATGAGTCCTCACTAGGGAAATGGCTCATTAGAAAGCAACATCAGGGCATCATTTCCTGGCCCTCCAGCGGTTAGGACTCAGTGCTTTCATTGCCAGGGCCTGGGTTCGATCCCTGGTGGAAGTAAAATCCCACAAGCCGTGAGGCTTAGCCAAAGTAATTAACACAGAACTTAGAAAAAAAAGACATGAGCCATGGAGGAGTTCGCTTGCTCAGGAGCCTTGCCCATGGAGAACTGTGGATGATTGCGGTGGAACCTTCATTATGGGTGTTACCTGCGATAAAGTCTTCCAGGCCATGAAGTGTTTCCGCAATGACCCCGTAGGAATTCCGCACCGATTGAGAGGCAGTGTCAATGCTGTTAAAGAGCAAAGCCCCTCAGACTGGAGGTAGCTTCGCGGTGTGTGGGTGGGAGTGGGGCGGTTGTTTTCCACCATCCACGGGTCTGGTGTAGCTGCGGGGCAAGGAAGATTTCTGGAACTCTGTTACCCGTGAAGCACTGACAGGTCTGTGCTAGCTGCCCTCAGTGGCTCATTGGTGATGGTGGGCTCAGCAATGATTGAGGTGGGGGGGATTCTGTTGGCCCTCATCCAGCGTGTTGGCATCCTCCACACTCACTACACTATCCAGCAGTTCCTCAGTGCACTCCCCTTATTGGAGAACCCCAACCAGCTGCCCCCAAAGGAGGGTACCAAGGCCCGAGGCTACCCCAACTATCAGCAATATCACTAAGGAAGTGCCTCCGTGGGCAGTCCTCCTCTGTTCCCTCTGGAATGATCTACCTGGAAGCAAGAGCTGGCTCCCAGTTGGCCCATGGGACCCGCCAGAGAGGGCTCTTAACTGGTTCCCTTATCCCAGGTTGGGGGTGGGGGACCCCAGCTGCCCTGATGGATTGGTCCCTTCTCTCTCAGGGCACCCTAGCCCTAGCTCGTATGGAACACAGTCTCACCCAGTCCCTTTGCAAGGCGCTCTGATGAGTATTTGAAGCCCGTTTTGAAATGCCTGTGTGTGTACTCCTTGAGCCACCCATAGGTGGAGCCACTTCCTAGGACAAGGGGCAGAGCCCTCTCCGGGGACATATGAGCTGAAGGATTTGGAGTCGCACAGAGAGGTCTCTAATAATGGTTTGTGGGATGAAAAAAAAAAAAAAAGACATGAAGAAGAGGGAAATGGGGAGTAACTGTTCACAAGTACAGAGTTTCAGTTGTGCAAGAGGGAAAAATTGTGGACGCAGCCACCCCCTACCCTACAACGGTGCACCCCATGTAGAATAAGGTTGGGGAAACACAGGATACCAGCCCCAGATAGCTGAGGAATTACTTTTACAAGCCCAGACTTTTGCATCTTCCCATACACAGAAAAAGAGTAAATTCATTGACTTGAGATGTCTGATTTTCTTTAATTAACAGTTAATTTTTTAAAGCTGACTACACGGTCTTTGTTGCAAAAACCCTATATAGCCTGGCTTCTCCATTTCCTCTTCGGAGCTGAGAGACTGCAACCTGGGCTCAAGTCTTCAGTTTTGTGTGTGTGTTTGACATTTAATTGGAAGATAATTGTTTTACAATGTTGTATTGGTTTCTGCTGTACAACGTGAGCCGTAAGTATACATATATTCCCCTCTTCTTGAACCTCTCTCCCACCCCCATACTCTCATCCCACCCCTCCAGGTCCTCAAGGAGCACCAGGTTGAGCTCCCTGAGTTACAGGGCAACTTCCCACTAGCTGTCTATTTCACACAGGACAGCATACGTATTTCAAGGTCCTCAGTTTTGCCTGAAGAATAAAACAGAATTCTGAACTTTCAGGTTGTGCTGCCCCACCCACCCAGCACCCCCCCCCCCCGCAGTAGACAAAATTATACCTTAATAAAACTGTTTATTAAAAAAGGACAAGAGGGACTTCCCTGGTGGTCCAGTGGCTAAGACTCCAGGCTCCCAATTCAGGGGCCCCAAGTTCAATCCCTGGTCAGGGAACTAGATCCCACATGCTGCAACTAAGACCTGGTGCAGTCAAATGAAGAAATAAATAAATATTAAAAAAAAAAAAGAAGAAAAAAAGGACAAGAAATAATGTGCGTGACAGGTCTGTGGGCTGGAGTGGGGGGTGGGTTGCGAATTCAGATTTCGCTGGCTAGACACAGCGGGATGACAGTCCCTTGGAATGACCCCAATGCCTTGGTGGGACACGTGAGAACTAAAGACAAGACTTCGGGTTACACAAGCTGGGACTAGTCCTCCTGGGAGGCCATCCAGGAAGTGTGCGCCCACCGGGCAGCGCTTGGGACTTTCTCCGGCCTGGCCAGTCAGGTCACCTGTTCTTTGTATTTAAAAATTCACAAAACGTTTCCGAATATTTGCCCAGAAGAATGTGAAACATTCTCTCGTGCCTCTCTTTCACATTGCTTTAGTCTTGTGTGGACGAGTGTTGAGGGACATTCTGCGGGTCGAGACAGGCATCTCAGAAGACAGCCATGCCCATCAGGCCCCGAAGCCGCGCCGCCGTAAATAAATAGCCCTGGCCCCGCCCCTGCGGTTCTCTTTGTTCGGCAAACACGCGGAGAGTAGAAATGGTTCTCCGGCGGTTCCCCAGTAGTCTGCTGCGGAACCTTCGCCAAACCAGGGGGAGGCTGCCGCCTGCGCCGTCTTTGCACAGCTACCGCGTGCAGGTACCTGGGGAACCCGTTGAGTGGGGGAGCCGCAGTCTCGGGCTGAGCGGGATGAATTATTAATACAGACTAGAGTTTCTGAAGTCTCTGTGACGCCACTGCTTGGAACTGACCCAGCCCAGGGCACGGGGAACTCGTCTGGAGTCGCCCAGGTCTCTGCTGAGTAATTGCTTTCTTTCCAGGCTCCTGATTCTCGAAGGAGGGTCCGAGGCACCACGAGGGTGAGTGGATTGTGCAGCTGGAGTGGGTGGCGGTTTCACTGCGGGAGGATGGGGGTGATGATGACTCCAGGTGATTCTGAGTGTCTCGCTGACGCCATCACCGCAGCGCGCTGACCACCTCCACCCCCCGACCCGGGCTGGGATCTTTGGTATTTCGGCGCGGGGAGAAGTTCAAGAACTGTTGTTGATCTCGTATTTGTGTGTCTCATTTCTCCATTAGGAGTTAAAACGTCCACCGGTGTGTTATTTTTAAAAGAAGGGTAAGTGTTAGCTATGCTGCTGTCTCTTCACAGGTTATCTTTTTTAACTCTTCGAACTTTTTTTCTCAGCCTTACTAAACCTGCTTTCTCCACCCCTTTTCCTAGTATGTTACCCTACATACGGTGCTTTCTTGATGGAGGTATTTTCTGCAGTTCTAAATTTGTTTTCTCCTTTTCTCTCCTGAACTAAACTCATCGCTAAACTCATAATTTGATAAATCCTTATGTTGGGGCTATCATCTCTGAATGTTCTAGATGCTAATGCTTTTCTTGATCCAGATCTCCCTAAATTGGGAATGATGATTTCTCAGACTAGAGTCTCTGATACTGGTCTTGATGTCAAAATTGATTTCTGACTCATTTAGGGAACTGGATACTTGGATATTTGAGAAGGGCTGGTGGGAAGGCTGTAAGTCTGCTTGTTTTTCTCATTGGTTGTCCTCCTTTCATCTTTTTTCTAGCCTGAGAGCTTTGGAAGCCCAGCCAGGGCAGTACCCCTTCACAGAGATTCCAGGCTAACCTGGTGACTGAAGGCCTAAGGTTTAGAATTCTCCTGGAGAAGCACTTTAGGGGTGGCTGGGATGTCCAGGTGGTGGTTCCTGCCACTTCAGCAACAGGCTGTGACAAGAAGTGGAGAGCAGCATGCCTTCTGCCTGGTACTGTGGTAAGTCCCTTCCTTGTTTTTCTCCCAGCTCCAGAGTGGTGGTGATGAACTGGTTGGACTAGGGTCTCTGAGCGCTTCTCTGAGGATCTTTGAAACCACCTGATCCACTCGTGCTTCTTTCCTTCTTGTGTGGCAATTGTCTTTAAAAAGTAAAGTTGGTATATAGTTACATTAGTTTCAGATACACGCTGTAATAATTGGATATCTGTATATACTAGAAAGCGATTACTGCCGCAAGTCCTTTTTGGCTAATCACCGTTCTCTGTTAGTTACCAGTCTGTCCCTGTATCTATAACAGATTGATGCTCTAAGGCCAGCTACTTGCATGTTTTTAATATGTATTTCTTTTATGAAGTTTTAGGATTTTGCTGATGCAGAGGATGTCCTACCTGGTGTTGGTCAGATCCTTGGAACTTCACATGTTTCCTGCATGAACCTGTGTGAGCAGCTGTCAAACTCCAGTGCAGAGGGGATGGGCTGATTAGAAGTTTGGGGACCAAAATCAATTAGGTGATCTTTATTAGAAAGATTGCAATAAAATGTTTTAAAGCAAATAAAAATAGGTGGGTCTGAGTAAAAACAAGAGGGTACAGAAAGGTTTAGGGATGTGAAAGTGAATGAGCATCAGTTGACATCTAGCTGTATGTACCTCTTTCCAGCTACATTACAAAAAACTAAAATTAGGTTTGTCATATATTGACACCAGTGTTGAGGATTTCTAGATGGAGTACCATAATATTTTTAATATTTGAGGTTTTAATTATACTATTAACACAATCATCCAGTTTTCTTTTTGATGAATTGGTGAAAACATAGGTTGTCTGGATATATTCTTAGAAGAAGAATAATCCTGCTGATTGTCAGGAGCTGGGAATGAGGAAGTGAAGAAGTATTTAATGGGTATTGTTTCACTTTTACAAGGTGAAAGAGTTGATGGGGATGGATGGTGGTGATAATTGGTCAATGTTATGAACATAGTTATTACCACTGAACTGTATGCCTAGAAGTGGGAAAGATTTGGGGAGGGATAAATTGGAAGATCGGAATTGATACATACACACCACTAAGTATAAAATAGATAACTAATAAAGACCAGTATAGCACAGGAAATTCAGTGCTCTGTAGTAGTCTATAAGAGAAGAGGATCCCAAAGTGTATGTATAACTGATTCAGTTTACTGTATACTTGAAACTAACACATTGTAAGTCAACTATACCCCAATAAAATTTTTTTAATGGTAAACATTTTATGTGTGTTTTATTAATGATTTATTAATTATAATGCTAATTTTATGTGTATTTCACCACAGTTTAAAAAATTGGAGAAAAAGTACCCTTTGCTCCTTTCTGTCACTGTCATAAAGGTGATTCCCCACTAGCATGTATAGAGTATGCTGTGCTAAAGCTGTATTGTACATTTGTTTGGTAGGGGGCATTTGAGTTTCTTACAAGCTATAAACCTTGGGCTTCACTGGTGGATCAGATGGTAAAGCATCTGTCGGCAATGCAGGAGACCCGGGTTCGATCCCTGGGTTGGGAAGATCTCCTGGAGAAGGAAATGGCAGCCCACTCCAGTATTCTTGCCTGGAAAATCCCATGGATCGCGGAGCCTGGTAGGCTACCGTCCAT
The DNA here is from genome assembly GCF_029407905.1 of Bubalus kerabau. NCBI lineage: Eukaryota > Metazoa > Chordata > Mammalia > Artiodactyla > Bovidae > Bubalus > Bubalus kerabau. The sequence continues at coordinate 25,064,303 of NC_073626.1, forward strand.
GGGGTCGCAAAGAGTCAGACACGACTGAGCAACTTCACTTTCTTTCACTTTCAAGCTATAAACCAGTCTGATTCCCTGTACCCATTTGAAGTTGTGTTCCAAAATACTTCTCCAAAAGTAGAATTTCAGAGTTAAAGGATCTGGGCTTTTAAAAGTAATAGTGTATGTTCCGTGAAGTTGTCCCACTTTATTTTTTAATGTTAGTTTACTTAGTTGGCTGTGCCAGGTCTTAGTTGAAGCATCTAGGGTCTTTAATTGTGGCATGTGGGATCTAGTTCCCTGACCACAGGGATTGAACCTGTGTCCCCAGCATTAAGAGTGTGGAGTCTCAGCCACTGGACCACTAGGGGAGCCTTGTCCCAGTTTATACTCCAAATGACAGTCTCCTTCAGACTGCCTGTTTGTCTATATCTACCATCACTGTTCTAGCTGGAGTGTATCAATTTCTGTATCTAATAAGTCATGTTTTAAAAATTGCACATCTTTTGCATTTATTTTTCTGTGTAACATTTACAGCTTGGTCACCACTCAGCAAAGATTTTTTTCCAACTTCTATTTAAGTCAATTTTGCCAGTTTTTTTTTTCCTCCTTGAAATTGCCTTGTTAGGTACTCCTACAGGGCAAGGTCACCTGCTCCCATTGTTATTCTCTGACCTTGGTTTCTTTAATCTTCAGTCCAGTCTACCCAAGCCCATGTCCATTGAGTTGGTGATGCCATCCAACTATCTCATCCTCTGTCATCCCCTTCTGCCCTCAACCTTTCCCAGCATCAGGGTCTTTTCAAATGAGTCAGTTCTTCCCATCAGGTGACCAAAGTGTTGGAGTTTCAGCTTCAACATCAGTCCATCCAATGAACACCCAGGACTGATCTTTAGGATGGACTGGTTGGATCTCCTTGCAGTCCAAGGGACTCTCAAGAGTCTTCTCCAACACCACAATTCAAAAGCATAAACTCTTCGGCACTCAGCTTTATAGTCCAACTCTCACATCCATACATGACTACTGGAAAAAACCATAGCCTTGACTAGACGGACCTTTGTTGGCAAAATAATGTCTCTGCTTTTTAATATGCTGTCTAGGTTGGTCATAACTTTCCTTCCAAGGAGTAAGTGTCTTTCAATTTCATGAAGTCAGCCACTGTTTCCCCATCTATTTGCCATGAAGTGATGTGACCCGATGCCATGATCTTAGTTTTCTGAATGTTGAGTTTTAAGCCAACTTTTTCACTCTCCTCTTTCACTTTTATCAAGAGGCTTTTTAGTTCCTCTTCACTTTCTGCCATAAGGGTGGTGTCATCGGCATATCTGAGGTTATTGATATTTCTCCTGGCAATCTTGATTCCAGCTTGTGCTTCCTCCAGCCCAGCGTTTCTCATGATGTACTCTGCATATAAGTTAAATAAGCAGGGTGACAATATACAGCCTTGATGTATTCCTTTTCCTATTTGGAACCAGTCTGTTGTTCCATGTTCAGTTCTCACTGTTGCTTCCTGACCTGCATACAGGTTTCTCAAAAGGCAGGTCAGGTGGTCTATTTGCTTAAGGTCACAGACAGGTATTGTGGTAGGAGATAGATGGGCACCTGGGCTGGACAGCTGGTGTTTGTCAAGTGGAGTAAAATTGAATCTTTGTTCTCACCCAGACACTCTGAGGACAAAGCTAGTGGCAGAAGCTGAGCTGAGTTCTGCTAAAATAAAGACTTAAGATGACCACTCCTAAGGTCAAGGAAAACTTTCCTGTCTGCACGTTCGCAGGAAGTTTCCTTGGGGGTCAAAAAAGGAGGGGATGCTGCCCCATGATAAGCTCAGATATCCCTCCACAGGCGTCTGCGGTGGACTCCACCTTGGCAAAAAGTTGCACACATCTTGGGGAGGGTCTTAGGGACTGGTCAGGTGTGAAAAAAGATAATTGGACAAGTGTAAACAAAGACCCAGATCTGTCCTATATGTGTATTTAATTTTTACTGCACTCCTCAGACAGGATACCCATCTGTCTTTCTGCCTTGAAAGTGAAAATGTTCCTGAGTTGTGTCTGACTTTTCAACTCCATAGACTAGCCCGCCAGGTTCCTCTCTCCCTCGAATTCTCTAGGTAAGAATACTGGAGTGAGTAACCATTCCCTTCTCCAGGGGATCTTCCCAACCCAGGGATTGAATCTCTCCCATTATGGGCAAATTCTTTCCAGTCTGAGTCTCCAGGGAAACCCTGCTTTCTGCCTCACTTCAATCTTAAATAAACTGTTTTTCTCTGTGTGCTCTCTCACGTGTGCTGTGTACCTACTAAAAATGAGGTGTGTTCTTTTCAACCCAGTGTTTCCACTTCTGGTAACACACCCTAAACACAGTCACACAGATTAATGTACATGAATCCTTGATGTTACTGATTGTAATGGGGGAGAAAAAAGAGGCTCAAGTGTTCTCCAGTAGGAAAATGGTATATTTACAATATACCATGTGTTACATGCAGAGGTAATATGCCTAACATACCAGTGTGGATTAATCTCACAATATGAAGGAAAAAAGTAAATCACAGAAAAATAGTATGTAGTGTGAAAACATCACTAAATAACACATTGTCTAAAGGTCCTACTGTGTACCACAGGAACTATATTCAATATTCTGTGATAAGTCTAATGAGAAAGAATATGAAAAGGAATGTGTGTGTGTGTGTGTGTATATATATATATACACACTACATATGTATGTATAACTGAATTATTTCACTGTATAGCAGAAATTAACATTGTAAATAAATTTAAAATATATGCATTGTTCGGAGTTAAGTATCACAGTAAAACGGAGAAGGCAATGGCACCCCACTCCAGTACTCTTGCCTGGAAAATCCCATGGACGGAGGAGCCTGGTAGGCTGCAGTCCATGGGGTCACTAGGAGTTGGACACGACTGAACGACTTTCCTTTCACTTTTCACTTTCATGCACTGGAGAAGGAAATGGCAACCCAGTCCAGTGTTCTTGCCTGGAGAATCCCTGGGACGGGGGAGCCTGGTGGGCTGCCGTCTATGGGGTCGCACAGAGTCGGAAACGACTGAAGTGGCTTAGCATAGCATAGCATGGCATCACAGTAAAAAAATGCATAGGATTGTTAAATGCTAAATTCAAGGTGGGGTGGGTATGGAGAGATGTATTCAAGGAAGTATACAGAGGGTCTATGGGAGCTCGTTGTGCAATTCATATTTTTGTATGTCAGAACTACTTAATAACTTAAATGTGGTTTGGAACCTGTGAATCTCAGAGGGCTGAACACAGGCAAAAGCTTAAGTCAGCCCCAGGGATGCCTCCAGACAGGGAGCTCCCTTGGAAGACAACTGTTAGCAAGATGAGCCAAAATAAAAAACATCCTCAGGAGAACAAATCAGTAGGTGACTTTACAACCAAGAAACTCAGATGGGGAGCATGCTTGGAGACTGCTGCTGCTGCTAAGTCGCTTCAGTTGTGTCTGACTCTGTGTGACCCCATAGATGGCGGCCCACCAGGCTCCGTCCCTGGGATTCTCCAGGCAAGAACTCTGGAGTGGGTTGCCATTTCCTTCTCCAATGCATGAAAGTGAAAGTGAAGTCACTCACTCCTGTCCTACTCTTTACGACCCCATGGACTGCAGCCTACTAGGCTCCTCCGCCGATGGGATTTTCCAGGCAAGAGTACTGGAGTGGGGTGCCATTGCCTTCTCCAAAACCTAGCCAGGCCTAATTCCATGGCCCCAGCCCTTGCCCTCGGCAATGGTTCACACCCTGAAGCGTGGCTTCTCTCTGGATCCTAACAAATCCACCTCTTATCGCTTTGTCTCTCAATGAATTTTTGCAATGAGACATCAGAGCCTGAGTTTCATTAGTTTTGGCCGGGCTTGAGTCGCAGGAGAGAGCCGAAGGACAGGAGGAAAAAGCAGTGGGGAAAATGTGCCAAGGAATCCCCTTCATAGCCCGCCGGAAAATTTGCTAAATATCTGACCGGTGCTCACAGTTTCATTGGTCTGATCCTTGGCACAGAGAAGAGAAAGGACAGAAGAACCCCCACCGGCTTGTGTAACAGCTACTGGGGCTCAGCAGATAGCGCCTTTGGGGCATGCTGAGGAGTAGTCTCTCCAGTGTCCCTCAGTTGTGCCCACTGCCACCCGCCTGTTCGAGGGAGGTTCGAGAAAACAAGAAACGAGAGATTGTAAAGGTCCCTCCAGGCATAGGAGCGAGGACCTCTTACCTTAACTGGAGATCTTCTGGAATCTGAGACTAAAGTTGTTCAAAGAGATAAAGAGGCTAATTCAATCCACTGGTAGAGAATTAGTAAACTGGAAGAATCATCCATAATGTGGAGTAGAGAAAACAGAAATGAGTAACATGAAAAGGAATTGATAGGAAAGATGAAATGAGCCACTCCAGCATTTGGCATTGCTTGCTTAGAGCTGCTCTCATCTTGCTGGTTTGTTTTAATGCTCCAGTGAGAACAATTGCAGACACAGTGGCTAGTTCTGTCCAGTGGCATCTGTGGGCATGTAGCTTTCAGCAGCTCAGGGCCATCTGTTTCTTTCTTTCTTTTTTAATTTATTTAGTTAATTTATTTGGCTGCACCGGGTCTTAGTCATGGCATGTGGGATCTAGTTCCCTGACTAGGGAACTAGTCTTAGCCACTAGATCACCAGGGAAGTCCCTGTTACTTTGTTTATTGTACTTTGACCATTAACGTCATAGTTTCCCAAAATAGTCTTCTGATTGTGTTATTTCCCGAAGAATAGGGACAAAGAGATTATCCTAAGGGTTAAAGTACCTGCTGACTCTTAAAAGTGTTAAATTTTATTGGCCCCTGTCAGATGACTCTCAGGTGAGAATAGGTCACATTTCAAGGCTGTTTATTGCCTGTCATTAAACCATTAACTTCTAAATATAGTGACGATAGAGATGTCAGCCAGTTATCAAACAGTTATGTGCTGATAAATAACCACAGAGGGAGCTGTCTTTACAAGGCCATGCAACAATGTCGGGTACCACCCGGGACCTGGAGCCTCCCATTTCCCAGCAGCACGCAGGGAGAGGCTGAGCTCCACACTGGGTTGATTGCTTCTATAGTTGCTTTTTCTTTTTTTTTAATGTTTGGCTGCATCATGTCTTAGTTGAGACATGTGGGATCTTCACTGTGGCACTCGGGCTTAGGTGCCCTGTAGCATGTGAGATCTTAGTTCCCTGACCAGACCAGGGATCAAACCTACAACCTCTGCACTGCAAGGCGGACTCTTAACTACTGGACCACCAGGGAAGTCTTGATTTCTTCTAAAGGAAGCTGAGCAACTGTTACAATCTCCTTTTAAAAGAGTCTGATTTCTTCTTACATTTCTTTTATTAGGGAACTTTTAAAACAGTAGGAAGAATAGAAATACCCGTATACCCACCACCTAATCCAGTACTGCAACATTTTCCCACATTTGAAAATATGGCAAATGGAAAAAAATATATATATATATTAAATTATATATGTGTGTATACATATACACACACATAAAATATATATATTTAGCAGGTGCATCTCAATGTGAATTATAGAGATCAAGGCATTTTATGCTTAAATATTTCAGCATGCATACCCAAAATCTAAGGACATTTGCCTGCAATATGATTATGTCTGAGAAAATTAATAATTCCTAATATTACTTAATGGGCTTCTTAGATGGCTCAGTGGTAAAGAATCCACCTGTCAATGCATGAGACCCAGGTTTGATCCCTGGGTTGGGAAGATCCTCTGGAGAAGGAAATGGCAACCCACTCTAGTATCCTTGCCTGGGAAATCTTATGGACAGAGAAGCCTGTCGGGCTACAGTACATGGGGTCTCAAAAGGGTCAGACATGACTTAGCAACTAAACAACAACAACAATATTACTTAATACTTAATCAATATTCAAATTTTTTCAACTGTTCCCCAAATATCTTTTATGGTAATTGTTCTTTCAAGGGCCAGTATTCTTGAATCAAGGATCAAGCACTTTATTTTACTGTTAGATCTTGTTAGTCTCTTTATTCTAGAACAGTCCCCTTCTTTCTGTGACAATGATCCTTTGAAGAGACTTGGGCAGTTGTTTTGTAGGATATTCCACATATTGGTTTCATCAAACTGTACTCTCATGGTGTTTTTAACTTGTTCCTCAAGGTTCTGCTTTTTCTTTAACCTAGCAATTACTCTTAAAGGCCTAATTAGATTCCTTTTTTTTTTTTTTTTGGCTGCATTGAGCGGTTTGTGGGATCTTATTAATAGTACCCCAACCAGGGATTGAACCACTGGACCACCAGGGAATTCCCTTAAAGGCCTAATTAGATTCTGATTACATGGTTTGGGCAAGAATACTTCATGAATGACACCAGGTATTAGTTTCCTATGGGTGCTATAACAAATTACTACAAACTTGATGGTTTTAAAAAAAAAGATATGTCGTCCTTCACAATTCTGGGAGCCAGAAGTTCAAAACAAAAAACTCAAGGTGTCCACAAGGCCTGGCCCACTCCAGAGACATGAGGGAAAAATCTGTTCCTCCAGCTTCCGGTGGCTGCTGGCATAACTTGACTTGTGGCCACTGTGGAGTCTCATCCCAAGGTCACAAGTGTGAGATCTTGCACCAAGGCCATGGAAGTAGAGCCCAGAACCAAGGTCACTTCTGAAACTGACTGAGCCCCTTTGTAACTGTTGTCAAAAGCTTGCTGATCATCATCATCAAGCTTCCTGACCCCAGGTAAACAAAAATGCCCACCCTGGTAGTCACTCTACAGTGCCCTAACCCATTACCTAATGCCACTCTTCCAGCAGGAATTTTGTCTGGAGACTATAAAAATTGGCTACTAACTCATGAAATGGGTCAGCTCTCCCTTGAGCTGGCCCACTGTTCTAACAGCATCCCATTGACTCTGCCTGGTCTGTTAGGAGATCGGCCTGCTGTGCTCTCAGCACTCTCATTATCTCTGCTCTTTGTTCTTAATAAACCCACTCCCTTCTGAAATGCTCTGTGTCTGGAAATTCTTTTCCAACCCGCACTTGGACTGCTGTGACAGCCACATCACTCCAGTCTCTGCCTCTGTGTCACACTGCTTCCTCCTCTATACTTGTGTGTATTGAGTCTTCTTCGGCCTCCCTCTTAGAGTGATAAGTGTGATTGCATTTAGAGGTCTCCCAGACAACCCAGGAGGATCTCCCCATTGCAAGACCCTTGATTTAATCACATCTGCAAAGACCCTCTTTATCCCAATGTAAGATAACCTTCACACGTTCCAGGGATTAAGGCATGAATATCTTTTGTTGTTGTTCAGTCAATTCAGTCATGTCAGACTCTTTGCGACCCCATGGGCTGCAGCACGCCAGGCTTCCCTGTCCTTCAGGGATATCTTTTAGGCGATCATTTTTTTCAGTCTACCAAATGCTATGTACTTCACAGGGCTTTGTGTCAGGGGGATCATAATGTCTACTTGTTCCATTATTCTTGACCTTAGTTTGATCACCCGGTTAAAGTAGCAACCCCCAGGATCTCTTCCTTGTAGAAGTACTTTTTGCCCTTTTGAGTGGCAAGATAGGTTATTTCTTTGGCAGTGTTACCAAACCATGTTTGTCTGCCTGATGCACAGCAAGCCAAATGCTAGGTTTGCAGCAGAGGGCTTATTCATAAAGCAGCCAACCAAGGGATGAGAGGACAAGCCTCAAATTTAATTCCCAAAAGACAAGGGGCTTGGGATATTCATGGGATAAAGCTGAGGTGTGGTGAAAGGTAATTGGAGATAAGAGGTACTGTGATCAACATTCTGCACGGGAACAACTAAGCTACAGGCCTCTTATTGGGACCTGTGTTAGAAAATGACTGCAAGCTCTGAGAATGAAGCTTTTGTCCCTCTGATGTCAAAGTGTCATCCAGCAGACACTCGTGCGTGTCCAGATGGAGCGTCTTAACTGGCTCTAGCTCAAACCAGACACAGCCAGCTCCAAGTCTCAAAAAACAACTTGGGCAAACATTGGGCTATGTGGTGTTTGGAGGACAGGCAAGTTTCTGTAAAAACAAAGTGAGCTTGATCAGTGAAGGCAGGTTACTATTATTACTTATTAATAGCTAACTGCTGACTACCCTTGGTTTCAGCACCATGTGAATGAATATCCAACCTCCATCACAATTAACCTAATGATTTTGGCATCCACTGATGATCTTTGCCTGTGTAGGGGAGGGGAAAGTTTTCCTTGACCTTCTTAGGGTCCCGGGCTCATTCTGAAAAATCAACCTGACAAAGACAGATTAACAGGAGAAAAGTATACATATTTAAGTTTTACATAACACAAGCCTTCATAAAAAAAATGAAAGCCCAAAGACATGGCAAAACATACTTGCTTATATGTTAGGTTGAATGAAAGAGGCAATTGTGGGAAAGTGTCTAAACTACGTGAGGAGGCTAAAGGAAGATAAGGATTATTTTAACAAGTTCTGTTTTTGTTGCAGGATCTTCCTTCCCTAACCGGGAACTTAACCCAGGTCATGGCAGTGAAAGCACTGAGTCTTCACCACTGGGCCTCTCGGAAATTCCCAACAAGTTTTGTTTCTACAGAATTCTCTTGGTCTCAGCTTTTTGTTCTCCTGGTTCAGGGAGTTCAGTTCAGTTCAGTCACTCAGTTGTGTCTGACTCTGTGACCCCATGGACTGCAGCTTGCCAGGCTTCCTTGTCCATCACCAACTCCCGCAGCTTGCTCAAACTCATGTGCATTGGGTTGGTGATGCCATTCAACCATCTCATCCTCTATCATCCCCTTCTCTTCCTGCCTTCAATCTTTCCCAGCATCAGGGTCTTTTCCAATGAGTCAGTTCTTTGCATCATGTGGCCAAAGTATTGGAGCTTTAGCTTCAGTATCAATCCTTCCAATGAATATTCAGGACTGATTTCCTTTAGGATTGACTGGTTTGATCTCCTTGCAGTCCAAGGGACTCTCAGGAGTCTTCTCCAACACCACAGTTCAAAAGCATCAATTCTTTGGCACTCAGCTTTCTTTATAGCCCAACTCTCACATCCACACGTGACTACTGGAAAAACCCTAGCTTTGACTAGACGGACCTTTGTTGGCCAAGTAATGTCTCTGCTTTTTAATATGCTGTCTAGGTTCAGGGAGGGCGCCTTTCAAACGGGAACTGCCACTCATGTTTGCAAAATGATGATTTTCCAATTTGGTTACTTTTTCTATACTTATTTTTATATTCTCCTATAAAATAAGTAATCTCTCATCAACTGGTACTTTAACCTGAATTACTTGTTCCTGCAAAGGTAAGGGAAATGATTCATTCTTTTCCTCTATTTATAGTATCATGTAAGAGGTTGGTATTAAAGTGTAAAAGGGTCCTCCAGTGGTGGTAAATGAATTTCCCCTCTTTTTTGTATACATGGGTCCAAGAAATTTTCCTTTGGTTCCTTATGACCGTATCAAATGCCTCATTGAGACTCAGACATCCTGAGACACTGGCCTCCCCTTGATCTCTCCTTTTAGAGCAATGAGCAAGGACCTGCCACTGGGGTTGGCACGACATTCTCAGTGAACCCGTGTTAGTTATTGTCTACCAGGCTTCTACCTCCAACGGCGAGGGCACTTGAATGGCTTGAGGAATTCCAAAATAACAAAAGCAAGCTTGGTGAAGTTTGAACAACATTCCTTAAATTGGTTGATAGGAACATCACCAAGTTAGCTGGGCTTAAGATACTGAAGCACAAAGGTGATTGCACATCTTCACTCTTCCCTCCAACCTCCCCTCTCTCAATACACATTGGGTTGGGTCATTCACCCAACCTTTGTGGTTGTATTTTTACCGAATTACCCAGAGGTCATTTATTTATCTTTTTCCTTCTATTTATTTATTTTTTCATTTCCTTCTATGTAGTTTTTGTGTGCGTGCTAAGTTGCTTCAGTTGTGTCTGACTCTTTGTGACCTGGTGGACTACAGTCTGTCAGGCTCCTCTGTCCATGGGGATTCTCCAGGCAGAAATTCTGGAGTGGGTTGCCACGCCCTCCTCCAGGGAATCTTCCCAACCTAGGGATGAAACCCATGTGTCTTGTCTCCTGCACTTAGAGAGGGGTTCTTACGCCACCATTTAGTTTAAAAATATTTATTTACTTGGGTGAAGCATTTGAGATCTTTAGTTGCTGCATGTGAACTCGGTGTCATGTGGGATCTAGTTCTCTGACCCGGGATTGAACCCGGCCCTCCTGCTTTGGGAGAGTGGAGTCTTAGCCACTGGACCATCAGGGAAGTCCAGTTATTTCTGATAAGTATCTATTTCTCCATCTGTGTCAGAAAAGCAGGGCGGATCCCCTGCCCCCAGTCAGGCCGCCTGTGTTTCCCTCTTCATATTTCTTCTCTCAGACATCCCCATGTCCTCCCTGTAGGCCGGCAGACTCCGCCTCTGTATGTATGTCCTGTGTGGTAACAACGTGGTTTACCGGCCAAGGTAAAGTACTATGAACACATCAGTTTACTTTGAGAACTGGCAACGAAAGGGGAGAAAGGAGGCATTTATCCTGCCTTTCCCATATGAACCATGCTTCAGGGTAACCCAACAACCTTGATGAGGGACACTTCTTTTTCATTAAAGCATTCCAGTTAATAAGTGAAGAGAAAATAATATAATTCAAAAGCCAGTATTTCATAACCCCTCATGAAATAACTGATTCAGGCAAAACTCATCTGTGTATGTAACTGTCAGTTGGAAGGTTGATGGGGAAACCTTACACAGCAGAGTTAATGGCCATCTGAACACACCACTTACCCTCAGCTTTACTCAAGAGAGGGACAAGCAAGCAGGACTTGCTTCCTGAGGGAGCACAACAGGAAACACACAGCACCTGAGAAGGAATCTTGTCCTACGCTCCTCCTCACCCGGAGGAATCCAAATCTAATTAAACCTTCAGGTTTGGTAAGTGGAAACACAGGGGATGGAGGAAAAAGTTAAATGACACTCCATTCTACAGGACATTCTACAGGACAAAATGAACCTACTTCTGTGTAGATGGTATCCAAAAAAATAAAATAAAAGAGAGAGAGAGAAAAGAGAGGAGAGGTGAACTACTGTAGATTAAAGAGATTTAAGAAATACCAAATGCAATGAGTAGATTTTCTTGAGATCCTGGTTTGTTGTTTTTTTTTTTTTTTGAGATCCTGGTTTGAACAAATCAACTAAAGTAAGACATCTGAGGAAATTTGAATAACCAACTTGGGTTTTAGAGTATATCACAGTTATTGTGAATGTTTTGGGTGTGCAAAAGCATTCAGTTCAGTCACTCAGTCATGTCCGACCCCTTGCGACCCCATGGACTGCAGCACACCAGGCTTCCCTGTCCATCACCAACTCCGCAGCTTGCTCAAACTCATGTCCATCGAGTCGGTGATGCCGTCCAACCATCTCATGCTCTGTTGTCCCCCTGCCTTCAGTCTTTTCCAGCATCAGGGTCTTTTCCAATGAGTCAGTTCTTCACATCAGGTGGCCAAAGTATTGGAGTTTCAGCTTCAGCATCAGTCCTTCCAATGAATATTCAGGACAGATTTCTTTTAGGATCGACTGGCTTGATCTCCTTGCAGTCCAAGAGACTCTCAAGAGTCTTCTCCAACACCACAGTTCAAAAGCATCAACTCTTCAGTACTCAGCTTTCTTTATAATCCAACTCTCACATCCATACATGACTACTGGAAAAACCCTAGCTTTGACTAGATGGACCTTTGTTGGCAAAGCAATGTCTCTGCTTTTTAATATGCTATCTAGGTTGGTTATAGCTTTTCTTCCAAGGAGCAAGCGACTTTTAATTTCATGACTGCAGTCACCATCTGCAGTGATTTTGGAGCCCAGAAAAATAAAGTCAGCCACTGTTTGCATTGTTTCCCCATCTATTTGCCATGAAGTGATGGGACCGGATGCCATGGTGTTAGTTTTCTGAATGTTGAGTTTTAAGCCAACTTTTTCACTCTCCTCTTTCACTTTCATCAAGAAACTCTTTAGTTCTTCTTCGCTTTCTGCCATAAGGGTGGGGTCATTTTTGTATCTGAGGTTATTGATATTTCTCCCGGCAATCTTGATTCCACCTTGTGCTTCATCCAGCCTGGCATTTCGAATGATGTACTCTGCATATAAGTTAAATAAGCAGGGTGGCAATATACAACCTTGACGTACTCCTTTCCCTATTTGGAACCAGTCTGTTGTTCCATGTCCAGTTCTAACTGTTGCTTCTTGACCTGCATACAGATTTCTCAGGAGGCAGGTCAGGTGGTCTGGTATTCCCATCTCTTTAAGAATTTTCCACAGTTTGTTGTGATCCACATAGTCAAAGGCTTTGGTTTAGTCAATGAAGCAGATATTTTTCTGGAACTCTCTTGCTCTTTCGATGATCTAACGGGTGTTGGCAATTTGATCTCTGGTTCCTCTCTGCCTTTTCTAAATTCAGCTTGAACATCTGGAAGTTCACAGTTCACGTACTGTTGAAGACTGGCTTGGAGAATTTTGAGCATTACTTTGCTAGCGTGTGAAATGAGTGCAATTGTGTGGTAGTTTGAACATTCTTTGGCATTGCCTTTCTTTGGGATTGGAATGAAAACTGACCTTTTCCAATCCTGTGGCCACTGCAATAGCATTATGGTTATGTAATAAAATGTAATAAAAAAAAGAATGAGATGCATACTTAAGAATGTAGGGGTGAAATGTCATGAGGTCTGGGATTTGTTTTAAAATACTTCAACAAAGGAAATAGACAAAAGGTTCAGACGATGCAACGTGGTAACATCTTGATTAACTGCTGAAACTGGATGTTGTGGTACTTGAGGTTCACTAAGCTATTTTCTCTAATTTTGTATTTTTGAAAATGTCTATAAAATGAAAAATCCAGTATTACATTGTTGACCACAAACTCTGGATAGAACATAACAAAATTACACCTTGTCTTTACACCCAGTAGGATATATTCTACTTCTTCCATCAGATAGAATAAATTATTCTAACATTTTCTTATAAATGCAGTTGAAAGTAAAAGATATCTCTAACTGCAAATGAATGCGGCCCTCGTCTCTTTATGATAAAGACATAAAGAATGTCTTGAGGACTTTCCTGATGGTGCAGTGGATAAGATCCCACCTGCCAATGCAGGGTACACTGGTCTGATTCCTGGTCCAGGAAGATTCCACATGCTGAGGAGCAACCAAGCGGTGCGTCATAACTACGGAGACTGAACTCTAGAGCCAGAGAGCCGCAACTACTGAAGCCCGAGTGCCTAGAGCCTGTCCTCCACAAGAGAAGCCACTACAACGAGAAGCCTGAGCACCACTAGGAAGAGTAAGTTCCACTCACCGCAACTAAAGAAAAGCCCACACAGCCACGACGACCCAGCACAGCCAAAAAAAAAAAAAAGTCCTGAACATTTCTACCATCTTATCCAGGCATTGCATTTTCTTTCCATACAGAGGAAAGCTGTGGCTGTCCCACTCAGCTACAGGCTCTTTTCACAGCATCTCCTCTAGGACGAAATGCTATTTTCACATGTAATTGCCACAGTGCTTATTTCTCTGCCAGGCTGGCCTGGGAGAAGCTTCTCACCTGCATTTTACACACCTTCTCCCTGCTTCATGGAGGATAGCTTCTCATCCCACCTTAGAATTACAATGCAGCTGGTTTTTAATTCTCTTACGAGGTTCCTCCTCCTACTCCTCATTACACCTGTGAAGAGCGAACTTCTTCTGTGATAGGAAAGAGTGTGAAGTCAAAAAGGAGGATTTGACTTGCCAGAGTCACAGATTTTCACAGTCAATAAGCACACTAGCTTCCTTCCCCAAGTTCACTCCCCATCCCACACGTGTGCACGGGGAAAACAGACACGAAGACGCGCAATGACAGAAACAGAGAGACACTGCAAATATTCATTCTCCTTCATTAAAAATGTTAAGTTACAAACATTTTGATTCATAAATAGTCAAAGTGCATGGTGCCCCTCATCCTTTCTTGAAGCCAAATGTCCTGCCCTCCTAGCACTTTTATCAACCCTCTCCAAAACCAGTATTTTACCCCAAAGAGGTAAGTCTTCCCCAGTTCCCTGAGTTCACATTTATTTAATGCTACAGGCCCACCTAGCCCTGCCCAAGAAAAGGACCAGTCATTGTCCCAGGAGGGCAGAAAGGGCAGGGGGGTGCACAATGTGGAAGGGAAGCGCTCCCAGGTGTGGGCAGCTCCTCCTGGGTGGGAGAAGCCAGGTTTTCAGTCTTAAAGGAATGATCTCCCTGTCAAAGATAAGTTGATTTTGCAAAAGGCTAGAGTTGAAAGGAAGGTAGAACTGTCCTCTAGGCTCTTCCAGCAGACCCTCTACAGACCTACGGTCCTGAGTCTCAGTTCAGGGCCCTCTGCCCCCATGGCAGGTGCACAGTTCACAGTGTTCCGTAGACGCTGACTTTGACCAGAGAGATGCTCTCCATGTACTGGTTCCGGCCTTTCTCATACAGGACGTAGAGCTGTGGGGCCTCGTCCTTCCCACCCACGTTGCCCTCCAGGGTGGTCAGCGATGAGTAGCCACTGGGCCCCGGCCACAGCTGGACCGTTTCCTTCCTCCAGGAGGTACCATTGCTGAAGCTCCAGCGCAGGGTCAGGTTCACTCCTGGGAACAGCAGCAGAGTCAGGGAGACGAAGGGCTTCCCTCCTGGACAAGGCGGCCTTCTTTCGGTCACAGGGGCTCCCCTGCCCACCCCACCCCACCTGGCATATACTCACGGAACTCTGGATGGGCTGGGTTGGAGAAGAAGACAATGCCGGAGCTGGTGGCTACAGCCCCTGCAGCTACCACAGGGTCCACGAGCTCCGTGTCAAAGGTCACATCCCGAGGCCTCAGGGTGTCACAGGCGTCGTAGCTGCGGAGGATGATGCGGCAATGGCAGTGGTAGTTGTTTTGGTTCCGCGCGTTGATGACGACTGAGCCGTCGGGGAGCTCGTAGGGCTGAGTGGAGAGAAGAGGGATTCAGGAAGACCCAGGGCAGGGGCAGGGCCCAGGGCCCCATCCCTGAGGGAGCAAGGCTGGCTGGCACAGAGCTGGGCAGCCAGACCCGGGGTCTGAGTAAAATGGGCTTCTGGAGGGCAGAGCAGGTCGGGCAGGTGGGGAACAGGTGAAATCCTCACCTGGCACTCATCAGGGTTGAAGTCGTTTTCCCGCTTGGGCTGGCCGTAGGGGATGCCACTGACCCCACCTCCGTAGCGCCAGGAGACACCGTGATCATCGCTGAGCAGGCAGAAAACCCCGTCCCGCTCCAGCGTTCCGTGGCCACACACGATAAGTCGGCCCTTCCGAGGCTCCCGCTGTTTCTGTGGGGAGAGGATCGGGATGCTGCAGACAGAGACACTGAGGAGGCTCAGAGGCAGGGACGGGGGACCCCTCACCTCCTAAGTTTGAGGATACACCCAGTACCCTTCTGTTCTGTCCTAGCTGTGGGTCCCGCAAGCCTTGCAAACACCCACTGACTGAATTTAGCTTTTGGCAGAATAAACTCCTTGGGGGCATACAGGGTATACTCTGGACAGGCTGTGCAAAGGACAAGGAGGCCCAGCCACAGGCATCAGATGGGAGCTTAAACCCAACCTGTGTTCATGGACCAAGCTGTGGCCCATGGCACAGGCTTGTGTCTGCCCAAATGAAGGAGTTTTTTTCCCTAATCTGCATGGGATTTTCTAATTTTTTTCTAATCTGTACATGGATTCAGTTCAGTTGTTTAGTCGTGTCCGACTCTCTGTGAGTCCGTGGACTGCAGCATGCCAGGGTTCATGGATTGTTACATGGTTTGGGGCAGCCCTGTGGACAACCCCCAGATGGAATGCCACTGGCAAAATTCCACCTTCCTTGGGTAGAACGTTCTTCCCAGGACGTCCCTTTCTTCCACGGAATCCCATCTAAGACAGAAAAATCTGACTTCACAGGATCTTGTCTTTGCGAGGGGGTCCGTTATGGGGCAGACTCTCTACAAAGCAGCTCCTTCCACCCATCTCAGGACAGAGACCTGAATGCCAGAGCCCGGTCCTGGGGCAAACATCTCGGTGCCTATATCCAGGGAGAGGTTCCGCGGTGAGCTCCAGGAAACACCATCATCCTTACTCCACACCAGCATGGTAGAGGCCACCTGGCAGCCAGCCTTATGAGCACAGAGGGAGTAGAAAAGGAAGACCACGCCTGTCGTCGTGTCGCTCACCACTGCCCCCAAGTTCAGCCCATCTGGGGTCTCCCCATCATCCACAATGAAAGCTGTCGGAGACCATGTGCTGCCTAAAGAAAAAAAGGAAGAGACCCAGGGTAAGCACTTTGAAGGTGCTCTTTCCACCACTCCCTGCCATTTTCACCTCCTGGCTAGGGACCCAAGGCTTTATGATGGCCCTGAGGCCTACAAGACCTGCCCTTCCTTACCTCTCTGACCTTCTACCTTTGTTCACTCCATCCAGCCACACAAACTCCTCATTCATTGAATATTTCCCTCCCTCCTTGGGGCATCTAAGCTGTTACACTGCTTAGCATGCTCTTTCTCAAGGCTCACTCACCTCCTCTGAGTCTGATAAAAGATCATGTACTTAACATTGCAGTCAGACTCTAGCCCTCTCCTTATCTCTTGCCCTATTTTGTATTTTTTCCACTGTATTTATTACTTCTCAACACAAAAAATACGTTTAGTTATTTATTATATATATTGTCTGTCTCCCCATTCCCTATCCCATGAAGGCAATGATTTTTGCTCTGTTTTGTTCATAACTGTATTCACAGAACCTAGAACAATGCCAAGTATATAGTAAGTGTTCAATAAATGTTTGAATGTATGCTCAAGTCCTTGGTGATATTAGTTTCCAGATCACTGTCCTGACACCTTCCCTCCTTTAGGTTCTCTCTACTTCTCAGGGATCGAGCAGCCCTAGGCCCCTAAAGGCAGGTCAAGCTCCCCACCCATCCAACCTCTTGTGACCCAGTCATCTTTATACCCTGGTCCATAGATCTCCGAAGAGCTATGAATTTAGCTCCTTTATCCGATGTCGACATTTTTCTGGCCTCAGCAAAGGCAAGGAGAGTGCCCTGAGGAGTGGTGGTGATGAGCGGGATTCGGAAAGTGTCCACGGAGCCGATTTGCTTCCCACTCACCCACAGAAGTTGCTCCATGGTCACAAGTGGATGAACCTAGGAAGAGGAAGGGTCAACAGAACAAAGGTGACTTTGGGTGAATGAAGAGAGGCTTGGAGTCAGATTTCTCTGGGAGAGGCTGAGTGATGGGGATCCGGTGTGCGAGCTGGGGTCCCAGAACTAAGGGGAACCCGAGGAGAGTTAGAGTGAAACTGGTGGCTCAGAGCGAGGAAGGGGCTACGACGGCAGAATGAGCCCTCAGGGACAGGGAGACCTCAAATGGGGAAGAAGCCTGAAAGAGGAGACTCAGAGGGAAAGAGGACAAGGACCCCGAGAGGGAAAGGTACTAGGAAAGGAGGAAACGGGGTCGGAGGGTTCCTTGGAGGAGAAAGCGATCAGTAGCCCCTGTCCCGGCGGGGACAACCGGGCACAGATAGCCCGCGTGGGTCGGGGACGGAGCTATGCGAATGGGGACCCACCAGACTGAAGTCATCCTTTGCTCCGGCCCCGACTCCGGCAGGAGACATCAGCATGAAGATCGCGGAAAATATCTGAACCCTACAGATTCCCCATAATCGCAGCATTCGCGGTCTCCTGAGTTTGCCCAAGGACACTATACTGGGTCCCTCTTCAGTCATCTCTCCCTCGCGGCGGTCACAACCCTGGCCCCCAGGACTTGGACGCGGGTTGGAATCGATCGACTAACCCCGGCCCTTTAAACGCTCAGATGTCTACCCCAAACCCGGCCCACACCCAGCCGCCTAGCCGCGCTTCCGCGACTCTAACTGGTCCTCACAGGACTCTGCACGTGACCTTCAGCGCTTCAGAGCCACTTCTTCCAATTGGCCATCTTTGAAGCCCTGGGGCGCGTGACCCGGGCGGAAACCGTATTGGATGGGGTGAAGAAGGGGGCTGGCATTACTCAGCAGAAGCCTTTTGATTGGTCAAGGGATCTGGGTTACGTCATGGGGGCGGGACCTACTTTAAAGAGCCGGCGAGGTTAAAAAGGCTGCATGTAATCATGGATGAAATAAAGTCCGAGAATTTTTGAGAAAACAAAATAGCAATTTTTTAATAAAATCTTTTTACTACAAAAGCGTGATCTGGAAGGCGGGAAGGCTGTACAGGCGGGAGACAGTCCAGGATCAGGGCTGCATCTCTCACTTCTTCCTCTTCTTGTCTCCCGGGGTCCCCTTGTTCTTCTTGCCCAGAATCTTCAGAAGGCTCTTGGACATGTAGTAGGGCCGGTCTGCTGAGCCATCATTCCGCTCCAAGTCTTCCACTAAGGCGCGACAGAGACCGTAAGAGCGAACCTTTGGGAACCAACCCCACTACCCGGGAAAATGAGGGACTAAGAGACAGCTGCCTGGTTTCCAGACTGCACCACCACCGGCTGGTTTGGGGCGCAGTTTTTGTAACCTATGTAATCGTGTCCTCATCTGTAAAGTAGGGTGAACGATACTATATTTCATAGCGTGATAAGGGTTAACGGAAAAAATACATGTCAGTTGCTTGACAGAGAGCCTGGTACACAGGAAACTCTGAATAAAGGCCCACAGTATGGTAAGGAACTCCCCACTCACTACAGCCACCTGCTGGGAAGTCTCCTGGGGCTAATTTCTTCTCTAGTTTTTCTCGGGAAGATACCAGAGGCCTCTGCCCTAGAATGCCCCTTCTCGGGAGAGCCCAGGAACCTGGGAGCGAATTCCCTCCGTTCTTCCCAAACACCTGCCCCGCGGATGTTAGAAGAGGCTCTGGCTCCTATAACTCACAAAGTCACTGTTTCTAGAAGCACCACATCTCCTAAAGAGCCTGAACGATCTTTTAAGCTGAGGAGAGGAGGTGGGGGGGCTGTCTTGTCACTCACAGAAACAGAGGAAGAGAGTGTCCACACACATTCCAAAAACACTGAAGAAGCCGCTGGCGATGAGGTAGGCCCCTAGGATGGAGACCTGGAAGACACAAGGCTCCTGATAGTGTTCCTTTGGAGAGTTGGAGAATGAGGTGGGGGCGGGGTGGAGGGGTGAGAGGATGAGAAGGTATGGAGTGGGGGTGGGGGTGGGAACGTGTCACTCACCATGATGGGCAGCCAGTAATAGTTGAGTTGAGGATTCTCAAAGTTTTTACCCAGACTAGGGATGCGACCCGTGAAGAAAAAGAAGGACAGGACCCCTATGGGAGAAATCTGGACGTCACTATCACTCCTCTGAGGTCACCTCTTAAACTGTCCAGCACCCCTGTCCTCTGTCCCTGTAACTCCCTTCCCTGGTCCTTACCTACACCTCCAACCACCAGCAGCTTCCCAAAGAACAGTAGCAGGTCTGTGACTTTGTCCAGGACGACCACCCTGTATAAGGTGTTGGAATAGGTTGGGGATAAGAGGCCTGCCTGGGCTGAGAATAGAACTGGCTGCATAATTTGCTGTGATAGATGCAAAATGAAAGCTGTTCACATTTCAAAATGGAGGTAGCAGAGATTAAACCAAGCTCAAGGCCCTTCTGAGCACAGCACACTTGTGGATGGGAGATGACAGGGGTGGGGTGGGGGGTGGGGTGGTGTCAGCCTGACCTGACAATGTTCCGCATGAGCAGCATGAAGGCGTTTTTGGCTGAGACACAGAAATTCTTCCCGTAGATGGCAATCTGGGTGAGGTGGCAATTTCAGAGTTAGCTGTGGTGAGCTCACCTGGGCCAGGGCGGGAGGTCAGGGTCAGGAGTGCCCAGAGCAAGGGGTTGCTCATGTAGTACACTCACCATGATGTATGCATTGCGGTTCAGGAACTTGATGAACTTTTCCAAACACCAGAGGCAGCACTTGAAGCAGCACAGGATACAGCGAGTCAATGGGTTCTGGGCTCCTGGGGGTAAGAAAGGCTCATGTTTGGTCACTGGCCCCTGATAGGCGCTCCTGCCCCATCAGGGATACAGCTGATTAGCCCAGCCTCGGCCAGCCCCCAGCCTCTGCTCACCTCTCAATTTGTGGTCAATGTATTCCAGGATGACCCGGGCTATCTGCACCAGGGTCAGGATGAGGGCTCCAAAGGCTAGTGATCCCGTGTGGTAACTGCAGGGAATTGGTGGTCAGAGGCAGCCCCAGGACCCCTGGGCCTCCTAGGTTCACAATTCCCATTCCTCTGCCCTGCACTTACCGGAGCGTGCGCAGGAAAGCAGAGCCCAGGGGAAAGGTAGGGATGTCCCGGGGCTTGTGGAAGGCCCAGTAAAAGGAAGCAAAGGCCCCAGCCAGGACACACTGGCCCAGGGCCAGTACCCAGTTGATGGTCCAGAATAGCCCCAGAACTGCATAGATTTGCAAGTTGAAGAGAGAACGCTGTGCCAGGCCTGTGGACTGGTAGCCCTGGAAGACGCACATCAGCCCGGGACAAGAGGAGTTCACTTGCTCCTGTGGAGGAGGGCAGAGGATGGAAACAGCCGTCCCAGAGCTGGGGAAGCCCGTTCCTTCCAGATTTATCTCTGGGTTCAGAGAGGGTTCAGCTTGCCTATTGTATGAGCATAATTTGCTTCCTTCAGTCTCCAGTCTCTGCAATAGCACAAGAGCTCCCAGGCTGTGCTGCTGTTGCGGCTCAGTTGTGTCTGGCTCTGTGACCTCGTGGACTGTAGCCCACCAGGCTCCTCTGTCCCTGGGATTTCCCAGGCACAAATACTGGAGTGGATTGCCTTTTCCTACTCCTGGGAATCTTCCTGACACAGAGATTGAATGCTTGTCCCTTGTATCTTGTGTGTTGGCAGGCAGCTTCTTTACCACTGCGCCACCTGAGAAGCCCTGTTGTTGTAACCAAGCCTTAATGGTATGGAAGCAGTGTGACCAGTGCCTAGCTCTCCCTTGGACTCCATCAGCTGTCCTCTTCCAAAGCAGCCTCTGCAACTTCAACCAAAACACTGTCTAGCAAAGTTGAACAGACTGGGTACCAGATGATACTAAGGAATTGTTCATTTTGCTTGGTGTGATAATGGTGTAATGGTTATGCTTTTTAAAAGTCCTTATCTGTTGAGATCCATCCTGATATATTTATTGATGAAATGGCACAGTGTTCAGAATTTGCCTCTTAAAGCTCCAGGAAAAAAAAAAAAATTGCAGGGGGTTGGGGAATGGGTGGGGAGACAGAAAAAGAACAGAAAGCTGAAGGTTATGGAATCTGAGTATGGGGATTCTCCATGTTTGTGTGTCTGCAAATGTCTCTAATAAAAAGTAAAAAACACAGACTTGTCTCCTAAAGCAAAGGTCCTAAAGTGGGACCTACTAAACTGCACATTAAAGGAAACTGTTGAAAAATGAAAAAAACAACCTACTGAATGGGAGAAAATTGCTAATCATCAGGGCACTACAAATCAAAACCACAATGAGATATCACGTCATACCTGTCGCAATGGCTGTCATCAAAAAGAATACAAGAGATGTTGGCAAGGATATGGAGAAAAGGAAACCCTTGTACACTGTTGATGGGAATGTAAATTGGTTCAGTCACTGTGGAAAACAGTGTGGGAAGTTTCTCAAAAAGCTAAAAATAGAACTACCATTATGACCCAGGAATTTCGCTTCTGGATATATACTACCTCTCAAAAAAAAAAAAAAAGAAAACAACCCACTAATTGGAAAAGATCCATGCTCTCCCAATGTTCATAACAGCATTATTTTCATTTGCCAAGGTGTGGAAGCAACCTAAATGTCCATCAACAGATGAATGGACAAAGATATGGTGTATATCAATATATACAATGAACTACTACTCTGCCATAAACAGGAACATTTGCAGCAACATGGATGGACTTGGAGGATGTTATGCTAAGTGAAATAAGTCAGACAGAGAAGGACAAATACTGTATGATATCACTTACATGTGGAATCTAAAAAATACAACCAACTAGTGAATATAACAAAAAGATGCAGACTCATAGAGGACAAACTAGTGGTTACCAGTGGGGAGAGGGGAGCTGGATGGGGCAATATAACTACTTGGTATAAAATAAGCTGCAAGGATATATTTACAGCATGGGGAATATAGCCAGTGTTTCATAATAACTGTAAAATGGGTGTGCCTTTTAAAAACTGTGAGTCACTATGCTATACACTTGTAACTTATATAATATTGTACATCAATGATACTTAAAAAAATCAAACAAACAAACTTCTCTTTCCACGGGACTTCCCTGGCAGTCCAGTGGTTAAGGCTCCATCCTTTCACTGCACGGGGCTTGAGTTCTATCCCTTGTCAGGGAACTAAGATCCCACATGCCACGTGATGCAGCAAAAAAAAAAAAACAAAAAACAAACCCAAATGTTTTTCCATAAAATGTGACAAAAATCTTGATAACTGTTGAAGCTGATTGTATGTTTGAAATGTTATAACAAGAGGGAAACTACTTTCCAGTTTTTATGTAATTGTGGGTTTGTGTCCGTTGCCCCCGCTAGGTCCTAAGCAGGTTGAAAGCAACAACTGCTTCATCTGGGGCTTTGTATAAGCAGTGCCTGGATTCTCCTAAGTGATCTCCCTCTCCTTTTTCAGAGTGCGGCAAATTGTGGGCGGGCTTCCCTGGTGGCTCAGGGGTAAAGAATCTGCTTGCCAATGCAGTAGACACAAGTTCCATCCCTGGGTCGGGAAGATCCCCTGGAGAAGGAAATGGCAACCCACTCCAGTATTCTTACCTGGGAAATTCCATGGATAGAACAGCCTGGTGGGCTACAGTCCATGGGGTCGAAAAGAGTGGGACACAACTGAGCAACTAAACAATGCCTGTGGGCACAGCCCATGGTCCCAGTTCTGATGCAGTGGCCACATGAAAGCTTTGACAGTAAATGCCCAGCAGTCCAGCCCCAGCTCCCTGGGAAGCTCACAGAGGAGAGTTTGGGGAAGCAGTTTCTCTCCCGGGCACCCAGGGAACCCACCTGCCTGTTGCCTAGAACAGTGTGTTCTGAGGAAGACTAAAATAACCTAAACAAAACCCACCTACAGATACCAGCTCTTACCAGGTGCCAGCCATTATGCTAGGCACTTTCATGTACCCAGTGTCCTTTCTCGGCTACCCTGAAGCACAGATATTAAGATTATCTCCATTTTACAGGTAAGTGAAGTGAGACAGAAAGGATGAAATGGTTAATGTTCCTCTGGGCAGAGAAGCATCCTGAGGAGGGAGGGCGGTGCTCTGGGATCTGCCTGCCCCAGGGCCTGGCGGCACAGCACGCCTCCTCTTCCAGCACAAGGGACGGGGGGAGGTGCTCCGTGGGAGATCTGGAGTCTGCTAGGGGCCTGCTGTGTGACCCTGGGTGAGCCCCTTGCCCTCTCTGGTCCTGTCTCCTCTGTACAATGAGGGGTTTGGACCACTTGACCTCTAAGGTCCCCTCAGCCCTCTTGACGCCCTCCACGACCCCCCCAGATCCTCACCATGGGGTCGCATGATGTATTCATGGGCACTTTCTCACAGCCGGGCAAACTGCTGTTGGGCGCCCAGAACATGTACTGGGGTTGCCCCGATGTGGCCAGGAATCCAGAGGGGAGTCAAAGAAAGCACGGTGACGGGGGGCCTCCACAGATCCCCTCCCCTCCTCAGCCACCCCTTCCCAGGCGCTTGAGCAGCTTGCTCACTGCACAGAGGGGCTGAAATTCAGCCTGTGCTTGCTCTTTCACAGCAGGGCTGTTTCTGCTGGGCAGAAGGGGTGCCTTCTTCCGATGGCACTAGTATTGCCCTGCCCCCAACCCCCAAGGGCTTCAGGAGGGGTGAGCCATGTGGGCAAAGGATACAGAGCGATTATAGCCCAGTAGGCAATGCAGACAAGTAGGAGGGCGAAGGTGACCAGTGGGTAGAACATGGTGGACATTATGTATCCTACAGCCCTGCAAGGGAGATGAGAGCAGTCCATCAGTCTACCCCCCTATCCACCCCATCCTCTCTTGGGGTTGACCCCGGCACAGGCCACACCTCTGCCCTCTCCGGAGCCTGCCCCATACCCCTAAGACTGGGCACATGGTAGGTGTTCACTGGAAGGACTGAATTGAATAAATCAGGCTCAAGAGAACTTTAGAGGAAACTAGAGTCACAGATGGAGAAGGCAATGGTACCTCACTCCAGTACTCTTGCCTGGAAAACCCCACGGACGGAGGAGCCTGGTGGGCTGCAGTCCATGGGGTCTCTAAGTCAGACATGACTGAGCGACTTCACTTTCACTTTTCACTTGTTAACTACCATGCTATGCTACCCCCTTTCCTCCACTGCCCTGCCACCTTTCCAGCGCTCCTTTTTCGGGTCCGCCCCTTTGCCCTCTGCCCTTTCT
The DNA here is from genome assembly GCF_029407905.1 of Bubalus kerabau. Lineage (NCBI taxonomy): Eukaryota > Metazoa > Chordata > Mammalia > Artiodactyla > Bovidae > Bubalus > Bubalus kerabau. The sequence goes on from NC_073626.1 coordinate 25,088,700, forward strand.
CCTTCCCAGGCAGGCCTGACCTGCTGGCCTCCTTCAGGAGGGCGATGGCGATGCAAATCCGCTGCCGCAGGAAGATGAGCATCAGCAGCAGGACGCCTTCGAGCACAGCCAGTATGATCACTGAGGGCAGACAGGGGGCAGAGGGGCCTGGGTCAGGGCCAGGGCAACTTTTGGGCAGCCAGTGGTTCACGGTAGGTGGGGCACTCACAGGCGGCTAGCCAGGTCTCCTGAACGTTTCTGTAGGCACTGAGGTCGGTGGTGAAGCCCAGCTGGGAGATGGAGGCGCCCTTGTCCCGCAGCACGCGGTATTCTTCCCAGCAGTGGTAGATGCCATACGCCAGCACGCCCAGCACCCCTATGATCAGCACAAACACCAGGGGCCCGGCCACCAGCCGTAGAAGCAGGATAAACAGCAGGCTTAGAACCAAAGCCACGCCTAGCGCACTGTGGGGAGGGAAACATAAGTGAGGGTCACCCCACATTGCTCGTATCTTTCCCTGTGTAAAGGCCCACAGATGTCTTTCCTCAAACCCCTAATGTCTCCAAATCAGAAGCACTTTACCCTCCACCCCCTTTTTCTTATAAATCCTATTGGACTTGGGATCCATTTGGACCCCTGGCTCCTCCTCCCCTGCCCAAAGATCCTGTTTCAGATAGTGGTCTAGGGGACAGAGAGGCACAGTGGGGAGAAAAGAAGGACAAGAGGGCAGAGGAACCTGGTGACTCACATAAGAATCCAATACCAGGACTGGGCAAAGTCTTCAAAGATCTTGACACTGATGTCACGGGCATTGAGGCTGTCGAGAAGACCACTATTGGAGAGAGACAGAGTCAGATGGGGCTGTGAGTGGAAAGGCGGGGTGGGACAGAGATGGAAGGGCAAGGGATTGCCCACCTGATGCTCTGGGAGATGGATGTGTTGGAGATCCCTGGGAGCTCAGGCACCGTACTATTGGTCCATGGGAAACAGCGCCCCAGAGCTGGAGGGAGAGAACCGGGGTCGGGGAGGGGGGTCCCACAGAGCTGACTTCAAAGTCTCTGGCCCCCCCCAGCCCTCCACCCCCAAACTGCTGCTAGGACAGGGTAGAGAAGGGCTCTGCACCCTGCAGAGGGCAGTTCTTGACTCCACAGCAGAAAGGGAGCTCCTGCCCCAAGGAGCCCAGTCCGGCTGCCTTCACTGTCTCTTCATGCCCCTTCCCCCATTCCCTGCCACTGCCTGGGTTAGACCCTCCTGCCTCTTGCAGCACCTCCACTCCCACCCCTGCCATCCTTCAATTAAACCTCTGCTAGAGTGCCTGAGAGACACGGCACAGCCGGGACCTGGCATTCCAGGCTCTCACTCTGCTAGACGCCCTACCCTGGAGAGTGTCCACTTTTGACGTTCAGGCTGTGAGTCCCCATCGTCTAAGCCCAGCCCCTTTCCTCTCCCCTCTGTTCCTTCGCTCTCCCTCCTCTAGAAATTCCATCCATTATGCCACCTTCAGCTCCATCTTCATCTCCCCTCCTCCAGGAAGCCTTCTCACCCCGCGCCCACCCCTTTCCTCTGGCACCTATTACGTGCCTACAAAGCCATTTATCACCACCCTCACAACAGCTTTGTCATGCTTTCTTTGGCATTTACATTCTAAAGATAAGAAAACAAGGCTCAGAGAGGCTGAGTCATTTACCTAAGACCACACACCTGGAAAGTGCTAGAAATCAAACCCAGATCTATCTGATTCTGGAGCACTCATTTGGAGATACTTCCTATTGCACACACTGAGAGTTGGATATCTTTTCTCATGCTATAGTTAAAAAAAATTTTTTTTCCTATACTTTCCATGAGGTTTGCAGGATCTTAGCTCCCTGGCCTGGGATCCAACCCGTGGCCCCTCCAGTGGAAACACAGAGCCCTAACCATTGGGCCACCAGGGAATTCCCCTCAATTTTCTTTCTTTTTTTTTTTTCCTGTTAAAAATAACATTCACTATTGGGGGGGGAAAAAAAATCAACCATGATCCCATCACCAGACACAGTCCCTTTAACATTTGGGTGAACGTCCTTCCAGTCATTTCCTGTGCCTGCACGTAAATGCACATGTGTACATTCACCCATGTATGTTCTCATGGGAATCTCATGCAATTGCTTTGTGAACACCTCTGATCTCAGCACCTAGGAAGCAGTTTTCATCTTCACTTCATCTGTCCCTGGAGACTGGCATGCAGCAGGTGCATAATAAGCACTGGTGATCTGACTCCAGGATGATCAGCAGAGGAAAAAAAACAAAGACCTGATGCCTGTTCCTATTTTGTTACAGAGCAGCTGTGTGACTTGACTCTGAGCCTGGTTTCCTCAAAAACCTAGGACTGGATGTTGTCTGAGAGAGGAATGTGGCTTCTCACCTGGAGTGGAAGGCAGGAGGAAACTGGGGCAGAGCTCCTGTTGCAGGCTTTGGAGTACTTGCTGGAGGCAGGGGAAGACAGACAGACACACAGACACAGAGCAGGATGAAGGAAGGAGTCATCTCCTTTCTCCCACCATGATCATCTCCCCCTCCCCCTCCCATCTTCCCTTATTATGGACGCTCCCTGGTGATGTTGGGGGCAGCCCTCACCATGTTCCCAGGCACCCCTGGCAGACAGAAATTCCTATTTGCTGCATAGAAGACCTGTTCGACCGTCTGTGAGAACTGTCCCGGTTCCACGGTCCATGAGGCCTCTGGGCAGGAGGATACACACACCTGGGGGCAGAAAGCATGCTGAGGGGCTGGTACCCAGACCCTGGGGGGAGGTCGGGGGACAGATGCAGGCCCCAGACTCTGACCTGGGGCGTGGGGCACTTCAGGCCATTCTGGGCGATCGCGATGATGTTAGCGTTTAGGACGCAGCTGAAGATGTTGAAGTATAGGAGATATGGTTTCTCTCTGTAGGAGAGAAGGAAACATGCATCAGCGCTTGGTCAAGCTCAGGGAGAGAGAAGGACTGCCAGGGCTGTACCTCCAGATGTGGCCAGTGTGACCCAGACACGCACCACCCAGCTCCTGACCCCAGGAAGCTCAGCCCAGCTGGGGAGGTGTGGGAGACACCTGAGAGTTTCCCAAAGGAACTCAGCATTGCCACTGCTAACAGATGGTTAAGAGCTTGAACTCTGGAGCCAGATCATCACCCAACTTTATGACCCTAACCACTCACCACCTCATTTCCATCAGATGTGAAATGATAGTACCTGCCTCACAAGGTTGAAATGAGTTTGTGTGTGTAAAGTACACTGCCTGCCTGGAACATAGTCAATGCCATATGAATGTTAGTGTTTGTTTTTTTTTTTTTTTAATATTTATATATTTATTTATTTGGCTGTGCTGGATCTTCATTGCAGTTATACAGGATCTGTGATTGTGGCATGTGAATTCTTAGCTATGGCATGTGGGATCTGGTTTCCTGACCAGGGATCAAAACTCGGCCCCCTGCATTGAGAGCATGGAGTCTTAGCCACTGGATCACCAAGGAAGTCCCAGCAGCTTCACTATGTATCAAGCGTCTACTGTATGCTGGGACTGATAGTGTTGCTTCTGGAATCATCCTTGTGTTTCAGAAGAGGAACTCCAAGTTCAGAGAGGTTGAGTCTCTTGCCAGAGATCACAGACCAGAACTTAGTGCAGATGGAGATGAAAATGCCCGTCTCTGAACTCTAAAACCCACGCACTCAACCATGACTCTGCTACTGCTGCTGCTAAGTCACTTCAGTCGTGTCCGACTCTGTGCGACCCCATAGACGGCAGCCCACCAGGCTCCCCCGCCCCTGGGATTCTCCAGGCAAGAACACGGGAGTGGGTCGCCATTTCCTTCTCCAATGCATGAAAGTGAAAAGTCAAAGTGAAGTCGCTCAGTCGTGTCCAACTCTTCGCAATCCCATGGACTGCAGCCTACCAGGCTCCTCCGTCCATGGGATTTTCCAGGCATGAGTACTGGAGTGGGGTGCCATTGCCTTCTCCAAACCATGACTCTGCTGCCTCCCAATTCTGGGTGTCTGGGAAGCCACTGGCCAGCAGTGGGGGCTGTTCTACATGGTGAGATTCAGGGAAGCTGAGGTGGAGTGGTCCTCTGTCCATCTCCTGTTGCACCTCCCTCCTGTCTTCATACTCACTTGTTTTCCCCGATCCCGCAATAGGCCCCCGTGGAGTTCCTGGGGTAGAGGACTTGTTTGGGGTCTCCGTACACCCAGGCTGCAGATAGAGACATGCAGATAAATCACCAGCAGCGGGGCACACGGACTTAAGAGGGAACAGCCATGGAACGGTCCCTCCCTGGGACAGTAATGTCCCCCAGCCACTGCCCCAGCTCTGCCCAGCCAGAAACTCACCCAAGATCCCCACGGCGATGTAACCCAGAATGAAAAGGAAGAAGAGCACACAGCAGATGATATCTGTGCAGCTCCTGGGGGAGAAATGAGGGAGACACCTGGAGAGGGGGTGCTGGGGTAGGGGGAGCATGGTCTGGAGGAGTCATGCTTTGGAGAGTTGGGGGGATGCTAGAAAGTAGGCATGGGTAGGTTTCATTTTACAACTTTTTTTTTTTTTTTAAGAAAAATCTTTTCCTGGATGGGTAAACTTTCTTCTGAGTTTTAACACAGGAAAGGGCACAATTCAGAAGTGCTCAGCTGGGTGAATCTTCCCAAAGGACACTTGCCCGTGTAGCTAGCTCCCAGCTGAAGACACAGAATATCACCAGCAGCCCAGAAGGCCCCTTGGGCCCCTCCACCCATGACAGTTTCCCCAGGGCCACCACTCTCCTGGGGCAGGAGTTTTTCCTCCCACAAGATTCTTAACAATATTCCAGTATATAGAAAGCAAAACCAAGACCCTGTCCACCCCCCTGTCCCCACCAGCACAGTGCCCAGAACTTACCTGTTCCTGATGGGGCCTCGAAAGGAGGGGTCATATTTGGCTGGTTTCCCTGAAGGGCAGGGGGAGGAGTGTGGGGAGTAAGACATTGAGAGGCATCTCTTTCCCCCAATTTCTAGTCTCTCCAAACCCCTCCCCACAGCAGGATCTACCCTAAGCCCTGTCCTAGGGCACTCAGGAATTTGGAGGGAGAAAGAGAAGGGCAGGGCTGGCAGGAGGGGAGAGCAGAGAACAGGGAGGGTGGGATCCAGGCTTGCTCAGCAACTTTGCTGCTCCCGGTGAACTCCAACCAGGAGGCCTTGGAGGTAGGGGGGAAGGGCGGCCTTTTATGGGTCATTTATGCTCACACCTCAAGGCTCTTCACCTCCTTCCTCCACCCTGGTTCCTTTCTCCCGAGTCTCTTCTCTGGCTGGGACGTGGGATTCTGTGTTCAATCATCTCAGTCGCTCTCACATCCCAGTCCTTGTCCCTTCCCCTCTCTGTACCCCCACTCAGGGTGGGCACAGTCCCTTCCATGTCTGCCCCAGCCCTTCCTTCCACTCTCTGGCCCCAGGCTGTGGGGAAAGAAGCTGGAGCCAAAGGCATCAATTCCTGTAGGACCTGGAGAGGGAGGAGACCCACCCCCAGCGCTGTAGACCTCCTGCCCTGAAGGGACCTTAGTCCCCAGCTGCCGCCAGTCTCCTCTCCGGGGGAGCGGTCAGGCTGACACCTGAGCCGGCAGTTGAGATTGCTGTGGCCACAAGTCCTGTTCCTGGTCCTCCCTGAGTACACACGGGGAGGAGGTGGGGCCAGGCTGCCAGGGTCCCATGTGGGACACAGGGGTGGGTAAGAATCTGGGAAGGGGTGTGGCTCCTTCTCCCAGGTGACCTGGACTCTGTCCCTCCGTGGTTCTGGGACATGATGTCAATGATTGACCCAAAACCTCTCCAGGAAGTCTATGGGGCGTCCCCACTGCTCCCTCCCCTACCTCCCTTCTGACCAAGCCTTGCCTCGGGGAGGTCCCTCCCTTGGGGTTCCCTCCTTGCCGGACCAGGGCAGGCCCCTGAACCCCAAGGACTCTCTGCAGGCAGGCCCTCAGCCCTCACTGCACACAGGGATCCCAGAAGCTGGTCCCCGTTTCCTCTCCCTGCAGATTCCCCCACCCTGCCCCCACACTAATCCCTGGGACCCCTGGGGCAGGCTCCCAGCCTTTGTTCCTCACAGACACTCTGGAGACAAGCGGCCTCCTTCCTCCCCAGGCCTTACCCTTCACAGGAACCCCAGCAGGCCGCTGCCTCTTTCCTCTGGGCTCCCTCCTAACAGGGATCCTGGAGGCAGGCCCCCAGCCCCCTCTCCACCAACATCTGCAGCTCCAACTCCTTACAGGGGCCCTCAGCAGAACCCACTCCCCCTGCCATTCCTCACAGACCCTGGCAGGCAGACCCCAACACCTTTCCCCTCTCGGAGACTCAAGAGTCCCGGCTGAAACATCCCCTCTTCTCGGGGACCCCAGCTGTTCCTCCCCACAGCAGCACAGAGCCTGGCTCACTCCTCCAGCCCCTGAGCTCCTTCCCCTGCTCAGGACCCTGACCCTGACTCCTTCAGGCTTCATTTCCGAGGGCCCTACTCCGAGGAGGCCCCGGAATCCAGGCGTGACATTACCCTCTGCTCCCAGGGACTCCAGCCTCCCTCCTCATGGAGATCACAGCTTCACTCCTCAAAGGCTCCCAGCAATGGTCCAGTCCCTGAACCCCATACTCCTCCAAGAACCCTGACGCTATCTTCTTTCTTCCATCATCTGTTTCCTGGGTCCTCCCCTTGGGGACCACGACTGCCCTCAGCTCCTCTCCTTGGGGTCAACCCAGCCACCATTTCCAGAGCAGGCCTCCCCTCCCTGACCGGCTCCGGGCCCCTACCCCAGCCTCACCGCCCCCAGCCCTCCGCCTCACCGTAGGCCTCCTTGTCCTGGTCCTGTTTTCCCCCCATGGCTCAGTCTCCCGGAGTGATTGGAGCCCGGGAGACCTGGCGGCTCACCTGCCACCAGCCCCGCCCTCTGCACACGTCACAGCCCCTCCCCTGCCTGTGGTCCCCGACACACTCCAGTTCCTCCTGGACTCAGCTGAGCGCTGAAGCTGGAGTGCAGGAAGGAAAGCCTGGGATGTGGGTCAGGTCAGGGCTCATGGACCATGGCCTGAGGAACTCACACACTCTTAAGAAAATCCTTTAGAATTCTGTAAACTACTTCCAACTGTAATATAGCCACACCCGCACCCTCCTACCGGAAATGTGGAGATGAGACCTACCCTAGACTCTGCCCCACAGTAATCCCCACAACCTTCCCCTGGAGGGCTATCCACACCGGCCACACCTGCCCAGCCCCCTTTCCATCCCCTTTCTGCCCCTTGGACCCACATTCCCTCGGGCTGTGTGTGCTTTTCCGCCAACAATCACCCAGTTTATTATAAACCCAACATTTATTGAGAACAAAGGAAACCAATTAGCACAGAGACTCAATTTCATCAAACATCAGTTGAGGGTGGGGAACACGGGTGTGAGGAGGTTCGTGGGGGGAGGGGTGGCCAGCCCTGAAGTCACCCTCCCAGGAAAGAACCAGCTCTGGGAGACAGGGGCTGTCAGACCTCCAGGGCCTGGCTGGGAGCTGGCTGAGGAATGTGTGAAGGGGTAAGGGAGAGAGGAAACGGTAAAAGCCCCCAGGCATGGGCTGTGGGCAAGCGGCAGAAGTGGCTGCTGAGCTGGTGGCTGTCCAGGGGTGGGACAGTGGCTGTGGTCCCATCTCAGGGGTTGACGGGGGGCAGGGAGCTGAGCTCAGGCAGCAGCTCAGGGTGTGGGTCCAGGCGGGCCAGGCGGCTCTGCTCCAGGGCAATGGCCTCAGCCGAGTGCTTGCACTTCTCAGAGCCACACTGGCAGGTGAAGTACTTGCTTTTGATGTCCCAGAAGCGGTCACCATAGTCAAACCTGTCAGAGCAGCACAAGAGATCTGTGGAGCCCACACCCACTCCAGAGCACCCACTCCCATCTTCAGAGGGGCTCTAAGCCCTCCTAGGTTCAAATGCCCTGGCAGCACCAGCATTGCCCAGGAGCTTGTTAGAAGTGAAGGCTCTCACGACCCACCCCAAACCTACTAACTCAAAATTCATGAGGTTCAGGACTCTGGCTACAGTGACTTCAGAGAAGCTCTGCTCTAATCTATGCCTGGAAACCAGGCACTTGCCAGCCTTTTGCTTTTGGTCTGGGGCTTGCTACATCTCCCACACCCCAGCTGAGCCTCAGGAGGCCTCACCCTAGCTCCTCCCCGGCCCGGATGTCTCGGGAACTGAAGAAGGCGATGCGTGGAAATCTCAGGTCTTGGTGCAGCATGAAGACTCGGACGGGGATGATGTTGGGGTCACACAAGTGGTTGATGAAGCGGCTGATGTTGCCATAGTAACGGGCATCGATGCAGTACACCTCTCCATCCTGAGGGGGGAGCATCACTCATCACATCTACCACCACCCTGCCGGCTGGCCAACCTCCTTGCCCCACTGATCACCTGGTCCCTCCTCCCCAGGTTTCCATCTGCTGCTTGAGAGGAGGAGGACAAGGGGGTCTCCTGCCCACCTTGTTGTCCAAGTCGAAGAGATAAGAATCGTCCTCTCTCACATCAGCCTCGGCATCAGAGATCAGTTCTCCAACATACCTGTTGGGCAGGAAGTGGTAGTTCTGGAGGTGAGCAGGGAGTTACTGCAAGTAGGCTCCAGGGCCTGTCTCTCCCCACAGCCTGGGATTCCTCTTCCACCATTTGTCAGCTGCCCCAGTCACTCTCTGTGAATCTCACAGATCCACATGGCTGGGGTGGGTGACCCAAGGATAGCAGACATGATCTGGGAGGGAGCGGGTGAGAGGTCCCCATCCAGAAGGGAGATCAGGAAGAGGAGCCTGGGGACACAGGCATGTGAGAGTACACAGGACACACTGGCCAGTTGGGGTCCCCCCGGGACAGCGAGATCAACAGGCAGGACCCGACAGTGTGGGGCAGGGGTGAGAAGTGTGGGGCCACTGGAGTAGCAGCGGTGGGGAAGCTCAAGGGAAGGTGCAAGCTGCACCAGAGGATGAATCGGGTGAGCACGGAAGTGCCAAGCCTCTGGGGTGAAGGGATGAGTATCTTGGCAGCGGGCCTGGGTGGGGAATCTGTTCAGGTGTAGACGTGGGGAGGATGAGGAATCACCCAGCAGGTGGGGCAAGGTCAGGCTGAGGACAGGAGAGAGGTGAGAACTGCAGGAAGGGATGGAGCCCCAGGAGCTGTGAAGAACTGGGGAGGAAGCACCCACGTTTGGAAAGCAGAGGGAGAGCAGCTGGTGCAGAGGAAGAAAGGATGAGTTGCGGCTAAGGATGGTGTCATGGGAGCCAGAGCTAAGGGCGTGGCGGATGCCAGGAGAATGCAGACTGAGACACAGGGGTCGGGGTGTGGGGATCGACGAGAGGAAGCAGAGGGAGAGGGTAAAGGCAGATCTGGGCAGGGATGAGTAGGGAGTGGATGGGGGGAAACTGAGACCCAGAAGGAAGACGCCGCTTGTCTGAGTCAAACTGAGAGATGACATGATGGAGGAAAAATGAATGGTTTCTTAAATAGCCAAATAGGACTGAATGACTTTTTTTTTGGAAGCCAAAGAGGATTAAGTTTGAAGACCGTGGGGTAAAAGCTAGGAGACACGAAGAAGTTATAGATGCTGGGAAGAGAAAGAACTGATGGGCAGGCCTGAGGCCCCTGAGGAGGTGGATGGAAGGGTAGCTGTTATCGCCTCCATTTTGCAGACAAGAGGAGGAGGCTCAAAGTGGTTGTGAACTTGGCCGAGGACACCCAGTGGCAGAATGGGGCTCAAACTCTGGTCTGTTAAAACTGGGCCTTTCCCCAGTTGAGAAGGGCAGGGGAGAGGGAGTGTGAGGCTCAGGAAGACACCAATGGGGAGGGAAAGACACAGGCCCTGTGGCCTGGGCAGAGTGGAGGCTCGGGGATGGTGGTCAGAGGAGGCTGGCCAGATGGACCCATTAGGGAGGAGGGCAGAGAGGGATGCCTGGGAGTCAGCCGTGGCCCTGCACCCAGCCTTTTGCCCCGAAGAGCCAGAGTACCCCTCCCCCTCAACCACTCACTCGCAAATGAAGGTTCCCTGGGGAATGGTCTGCAGGGCACGGACCCCCCAGCCCATCTTGGCTGTTCGGTAGAGCTGCAGTCGCACCCTGCAGGTGGGAGAGAGGACGGTATTGAGGGGGGTGACATGGAAGCTTCCCAAAGGAGAGAAGGGAGAAAGGGGGGTGAGGAGGGCCGAGGGGCAGGGACTCACTTGATGCCGCTCTGCACTACTCTGTTCTTGCAGTTTCTCCAGCAGGAACATGCCTGGTTACACTCAAAAATCAGCGGGGGCTCGATCTTGTTAAATTCCTGGAGCAGCCGCCCATCCTGGGGTTGAGGGAGGGGAAGACAGTGGTTTTTGTTTGGTGCTCCCCTCAGCTGCCCAGGACTCCCAAGATTTCACTGAAAAATCCATCACTGACCCTACCACAGGCTCAGGGAGGCCACGTATACTCTACAGGAAACCCACAATCATCGCCCTTGATTTGCATACACCAAGGCTCTGTCTTGGCAACGTCCTAGGAGTCTCGGGTCTCGCCCTGCCCTCTCCGCTACTTCCGCCACAGGACAGAAGGCAAGGGACAAGGCCCCAGAGGGTTGGTGTCAGAGGCCAGCTCCGGAGGAGTGGATGGGCAGGTGGCCAGGGCACGCACCTTGTCATACCAACAGCGGATGCTGAGCTGGCCACACAGGCAGTTGGAGCTCGAGCAGTCATCCACACACGTGCAGTGCTGGGGCGGGAGGCAGAGTCAGCTCACCCCTCAGAATCGGCCCAGGCCCCTCAGCTTCCCCCCACAAGCCCCCCAACTGCTGTCCTTTCTCTAGGGTCCACACTGTACGGTAGTGGTGGTGATGGTCCCAGGATGAGGGGAATCAAGATGCTGCTGATGCGGGTATCTCTAGGGCCACCATGAGCCTATGTGATACCTTCATGTGTCCTAGGAAAAGGTCCCCCTCCCCAGGTGGATGCAAGCCCACACCAGAGGTCCCTTTCAGCCCCACCACCTTGGCCAGACGTCCTTGTTGGCACAACGTGCCCAGCTCCACTTGGTGGCTCTGGGTGCCCCTTTGGGAGGAGGTCCCAGGGCCCCACACTAACCTGCAGGTGGGTGATGTTGCGGTCAATGTTCATGGTGGACGTCTCACAGTTCTCTGAGATGTACTTGTAATCCTCGGGGCAGGGTTCCCCGTCCACACCATTGACACAGGGGATGGGGACGTTCTCATAGCCCCGAGCCACGTCCCTGGCAGGAGGGGAGATGGAGCTGGGTGGCTAGAGTATGGGGTGAGGGCTTCCCCAGAAGCAAGGAGAGGGCTGGGGGAGGGGAGAGGGTGTTCTGGGGGTTCATCAGGGGTGGGGAGTAAGGTTCGCAGATCAAAGGCAGGACACTTAGTTAAAAATCTGAATTTCAGATCAGATAATCAGGAAATAATTTTTTTAGTACAGGGCTTCCCTGGTGACTCAGACAGTAAAGAATTCACCTACAATGTGGGAGACCTGGGTTCGAACCCTGGATTAGCAAGATCCCCTGGAGGAGGGCATGGCAACCCAGTCCAGTATTCTTGCCTGGAGAATCCCATGGACAGAGGAGCCTGGCAGGCTACAGTCCATGAGGTCACAGAGTCGGACAAGACTGAGTGATTAATACTTTCACTTTCATGTCCCAAATATACTCTCAGAACACTCTTAAACATTAAAAAAGTATGCATTGTTCACTTGAAATTCTAATTTAGCCAGATGTCTATTTTTATTTGCTGTATCTGCCAACTCTATCTGTATGTGTTGCAGGGGGAACGGAGGTGGTTCTGGGGACTCCGAGGCTCCAAGGGGCCTGGGGAAGGGGCTCTGGATGCGGAGAGAGCCCAAGCTCACCGGCAGATGATCTTCTCCGTGCGGATGGCCCGATTCCCCACCCCGAGCCGGAGCTTGCGGTTGAGCTGAAGGGCAAACCACACATCGGAGCGCTCGGGGGTCAGGTCCCACGCCGTGTCCCCCTCCTTGTTCCGCAGCTCAGGGTTCGCCCCGCGTGACAGGAACAACCTGGGAGGGGACAGGGAGACCGTGGGACACCTGGCCGTGAGAGGTGGCAGAGGGGTGCATGTGGGGCTGTGTGCGGGGGTGGGGGCTCACAGCACGCAGTCGTGGTAGCTCTCCCGGGCCGCGATGTGCAGGGGCGTGTCCCCGTGGTAATTGACAGCGTGGAGGTCGCAGCGGGCGTTCAGGAGGACCTCGGCGATGGCAGCGCTGCCGGTGAAGGAGGCCCAGTGCAGGCAGATGTTCTCCTCCTGTGGAGGTGGAAGGGGGTGAGGCTTGAACCCAGCCGGTGCACCTAGCTCAGGCGCAGGGCAGGACTGAGCCCACCTCCGGCATCCCCACCAACCCCGCACTCACGTTGTCGGTGAGAGTGACATCCGCGCCCCGTGTCAGAAGCATGCGGATCACTTCTATATGCTTGTGCTCTGCAGCCCAGATGATGGGGGTCCACCCGCCGCTGTCCTGGGGGCGGGGAGGGAAGGGGGAGGGTGGAGACACAGCTCCGGCCTGCTCACACCGAGTCGCGGCTCCACCGTTCACAGGCAGTGGGGCCCCGGGGCAGATAATTTAAGGTCTCTGGGTCTCAGTTTCTTCATTTATAAACTGGGACTAATAGTGTCTACTGCTCATGACTGCAAAGTAATTTTTCTCTTTCTAAAAAATATTTCCTAGATCTACCCACTTACAAGAGAAGCAGGGACCCCAATAGCAATAACTACCTCCAGGTACACAAATTGTTGTAGTCTCCAAAAAAAATATTTCCCACTTAAACGGACCAGAGTTTCTTAGAAAGTGGTAAAGTCTGAGTCTGGCGCAGGACAGCTGCTGACAAGGATGCTCTCAAAGGCTACTGGATCAGTTCAAAGCCACAGAAGTCTGTGGCAAGGGGCTTCTTCTGGACAAAGGATGGAATGGCTCAAAGATCAAGGGGAACACAGACTAAAACACCTCCAACAGGTAAAAAACTGAGTTAATACTGGCCAGTTACAGAGATTAAGGCAACAACTCATTTTGAAAACTGGTAAAGAAAAACAGAAAGAAACAGAAAAGAGTTAAGAGAAATACAAGTGAAGCAGGGAATAGAGATAGGAACAGGCTGGAACAGTGTGACATGCAGGGAAAGGGTCAGAGGTCAGACGAGGGAGAAAGGGGACCAGGCTGCTGACCTGGGCATTGACGTCCACCTGTCCCGTGCTCAGCAGCAGGCTAACCATCTCCAGGTTCCCAATTTTGGCGGCGTGGTGGAGGCAGGTGGAGCCGTCTTCCTCCTGGGGGTGACGCGGGCAGATGAGCCCTCAGGCTCACCTCAGGCCCGGCCCCTGAGCCCGGCCCGGGCCCGTCCGGCCACGCACCTTGCTGTAGACACAGCCCCCACGCTGCACCATGTAGCGAGCCACCTCCAGATGGTTGTTCACCACGGCCTCCATCAGCGGCGTCCGCTGCTGCTTGTCCACGGCATTGATGTTGGCTCCAGCCTGCACAGAGGGGCTGTTGGCACCAGGGAGGGGCTGGGTCGGGGTGGGGTGGGCGCTGTGGTCCCAGGCGGGGCCCATGCTGACCTGCAGCAGCACATGGCAGATCTCCACAGAGCCCTTCTGGGCAGCCGCATGCAGGGGTGTGCGCTTGCTCTGCTGGTCACTCTGGAAGTTGGGGTCCAGGTTGTCCACTGTGGGGAGAGCCCACCACACCGGGAGAGGGAGGGACACGCAGTGAGCAAGCGAGGGGGTGGGTGGCATCTCCTCCAGGAAGGCTTCTCAGGACCCCAAGCCGGGTCAGGGGCGCCTCCTGGGCCTCCCCTGTGCTCACATCCACCGTGGCACAGTCTCATGAGAGTTAAGATGTTAAAGAGCACCAGCTCCGCTCAAGTTCAAACGGCCCCAGCCCCTTAGTACCCTGTGCACTGGGCAAGCCAGTTCACCGCTCTGAGTCTCCACTGGGAAGATACAAGTGAGTGAAAGTGTGTAAGCTCTCAGAACAGGGCCCAGGGCCTCTGCACTTATTGCCACCACAGTCCCCATTATCACGGGTGACCTGTGTGTCTGCATCCCCTACCAGCCTAAGTCCTTCAGGGCAAAGACCGTGACCCTCATGGCTGCCCTCCTGGCTCCGAGCCCAGGGATGGGCACATAAGCAGAGCTCAGGTAGGGTCTGCTGAATGAACAAGGGGGACACTCACACAGCATCAGGATCACCTTCTGCAGCTCCCCTTGCTTTACGGACAGGTACAACTGCCGGGGGTGGAACCGGAGCTTTTTCCGCCTGCCGGGGTTAGGGCCCCTCAGATTCAAGTAACAGCCCCAAGAACCACAGATCCACACTCCCAGCCCCAGTCCTAGCGGCTGCGCCCGCGCGTGCAACCCCTACTTACCTCTCTGACTCCTGGATGACCAGGGCCTTCTCCAGGGCCTCCCGGCCTGGCCCTGGTGGCAGCCCTACAGCTGAGAGGCAGCCCCCATTGGGCAGGGTTAGGGAGGGCCCTGAGCTGTCGATGGTGTCGGCCAGAGGGTCGCAGGGTGGACGCCGAGGCTCCCCCTGCCCCCGCATCCGGGCACTGTGGGAGAAGGTGTGAATGTCTAGGGCAGATGGGGACTGCGCAGGGAAGACAGAAGGCAAGGGCGAAGCCAGTACCTGGGCTGGGAAGTGTCCGCTCTCCCGGGGGCATCCTGGGCCAGGGGTGGGGGAGCGGGTGCTGCAGTGCCAGCCGGTGGGGTCACCCCATCCCCCCGGGGGATGGTCACCTCCTGGGCCTCAGATGCGTCCTCCCCACAGTGGGGACAGAAGACCATCCCGTTCAGCTGGGACACACAGGCCTTGTGGAAGCGGTGGGCCACACGGAAGTCGGGGTGACACTCCAGGAAGGTGCCCTAAGGGCAGGGAAATAACACGGTCAGGCTCCGGGAGCCCCTGCCCCTGTGGGGCACGCCGCCTGGCTGCCCTGCTGGTCACTCACCGCCGTACAGAAGTAGCCACAGCCGGGGCAGCAGTGATGTTTGACCATGCGCGCACGGTGGGTCTCACAGAGCACCATCAGGGCCACACGGCTGGACGGTCTCATGGTCTCCCGCTTGAGGATGGCAGCATTGCAGCCGGACAGCTGTGGGCGGTGAGGCCGGGTGACAAGAGGTGAGGCTGGGCTCCGGGGCCAGCTGCCCTGGCATCTCGCCGGCCAGTCCCCGGGCCCACCTCTCCGTCCACGCTCTCTGTGGCCATGCACTTGTGCCCTGCTCTCTCGCTGATGCGGTCTATCTTGGGGGCCTCCATGCGGCAGCTGCAGAGGGGCAGCTCCTCAAACCCGCGCTCTGTCTCCAGCGAAGATGTGTCATTGGACACCCCTTGGATAGAGGGAGCAGGGAGCTGAGGGAGGCCCAGCCCCTCACCCACCAGGACCCCTCATGGGGCCTCTCACCCCCACCCTGACTTTTCCTCCATGCTCCCGAACCCCCAAAGTCTGGTCATGGACACCCCAGCTCCAGTGGGGTCCCCCTCCTCCCCATTCCCACTGGCCCTGAGGGCACCCCTAGTGGCTCCCTATCCCGGCAATCGGCAATTGGCAATTACCAGCGTGGTTGGGAGAGAGGGTCCCCTCGCTGGGCAGCTCCAGAGACCCCAGAGGGACCTCCATGTACTCACTGGGGCCTGAGGAGCCCACACCATTCACTCCTGACACAGAGACAGAGAGAGTGAGAGTGCGAGCTCACAGGTGCCTGGACGCGGGGGTGCATGCGGAGCATGGGTGTGCATGCACGCTCTCTGGGGGCCGGGAGGGGGCTGAAGGAGGGGACCCCAAAGCAGAGGAGCCTTCTCACCTCGTGGCTCCTTGGCCCTCGGAGGCTCTCGTTTCCGCCGTTTCCGTGATGGCTTCACCCACGGGCTGTCCTTCCGCCATTTCTTCTTGGCTTTGCGGCGGCCGCTGGAACCACTCTGGGGAGGAGGAGGAGGAGCATTAGGGTGGCAGGTGGCCCCCAGCCCGTAACCCCCCTCCTTGGAGGACTCAGACTTCTGGTCCTGCAGTCTCCACTACTCCGGGGCTGCTGGCTTCCAACCCTACCCTGTCAGACTGATTGCCAGACTCTTCATCTTCCTCTTCTTCTTCCTCCTCCTCCTCCTCCTCTTCTTCTTCCTCCTCTTCCTCCTCCTCTTCTTCCTCTTCCTCACTCAGTTGTTCAGCCAGAGCTTCAACCTCAGACTGGAAGAGAGGTAAAGCTGTGCCCTCCCCAGGCCACAGCTCGCTCTTGGGGAGAACTTGGGAGAGAGGCAGGGTAGGACACATACAACCCCTGGGACTCAGAGAAGGAGGTGTGATCAAGAAAACCATAAATCCCCAAGGATGGTTCCCTGGTGAAGATGACTGTGGACAGGAGAGGAAGGAAAGGCTGGGTACAAAGAGGGGGTATGGCGTGTTATACAGCAATGAAAAATACAGTGCTATGGTGACATGCAAAACTGTGATGATCTTGGCAACATAACAGTAAGGAGGGGAAAAAAAAAAAAGCAGTTCCAGGTAACAAATGTATAGTATGATACTCTATGAAGTTCATAAACAGGCGAGACTGAAAACACTACATGAAAAGCTAATCAGAAATGCTATAATGAAATCAGTGATATCGTCTGAATCCACTGATTTTAACTTCACTAATAAAAGACCAAATGTCCAACACCTGATGATACAACAGGACGCACCTGCTATCAAGTCTTACCAAACTAAAAAGAAAAATAACAGGCCTCTGAGGCTGAGCACACTTCTGGATCTATGAGTTTACAAGAAGAAACAATGGACAGAGAATTACATGTCCCCACCCGATCAGCCGACTCCTAAGTGTGAAGAATTCTGCAGGACAACCGACTTGGTTCCTTTAACAAATGAATGGCAAAAAAAAAAAAAAAAAGTTATTTTTTTAGAAGGCAGGGAACCTATATACCAAGAGAGACCTAAGACAAATAATCAGATCAATGTGTGGAACTCATTTGAAACTTGACAAACAAAAACCCATTCATGAAACAACTTAGAAAATGCGAAGGCTAATTGGTAGCAAGGCGATGGGATTAAATAATCATTTTTTGGGACTTCCCTGGAGGTCCAGTGGTTAGCTCTCCATGCTTCCCCTGCAGGAAGCATGGGTTCTATCTCTGGCTGGGGAACTAAGATCCCTGTAAGCCACATGATTCTGCCAAAAAAACCCAAAAACATCTGTAAATCTTTTGAAAACAGAAAGAGGTCTAATGTTTAGAGAGACTTATGGAAATGTTTTTAGATGAAATGGTGCCTGGCTATTTGCTTTGAACCAATCCAGTAGGTATGGGTATTAGGGGAGGAAGAGATGAGTCAAGCAAGATCCACTGTGTATTGCTAATCCTTCGAGCTGGGTGATGGCCACCTGGGGGCTCACTATTCTATTTTTTGTGTGTATCTGAAAGATTCCATGAGAAAACAAACAAAAAGTAAAAGGGGCAAGACTAAGCATTATGTTGCATGGGCAAACACACATGTGAAACAAACCAAACAAGAAACAAAGGAATAAACAACAAATAAACCATAAAATGGGATGTTACACCCCAAGTCCAGGGTGGTGATTATCACTGGAGAGGGACAAGGGGATGGTATGGGGTAGAGCACACAACGGAAATAAGTTATAGATAGTACGGGGCAGTGAACTAGTGGGTGTTCAGAGAAGGCAAGAGAGGAAAAAGTGGGGCAGGAAAGACTGGAGAATGAGCCCTGGATGCGGGGGGAGCGTGGCTGGGAGGGTGGCCGGCTCCCTCTCACCTTGCTGTCAGAGTCCACCCGCTCATCCACAGAGTAGGAATCATAGTAGAGGCTGAAGTCATCCCCTACCACCGTTTCCCACTCCTCCAGGGACCCGGGGTCCCCCTTCTCCAGGGTCACTTCTCCCGAACTCCGCGTAGAAGCCAACTCTTCTGACTAGAAAAAGATTGAAGAAACATTGACGCTGCTGGCACTCACTCACCAACCCACTTCCCGTGAGGGTAAGATGGAACCCCAGCTCTGGGGCTGCCTCAGAGCAGCCCTCAGGGGGAGAGGCCCTGTTCCCAGCCCCTCCTGGCTCACCAAGCCACCTCCTGAGTTCAGCTTCCTCCTTTTGGCCACATCTGGAAGAAGAGACAGAGAGAGAAACGAGTGAGACCGGCACTCTAAGCCCTTAGCACAGGCCATAGCAAGCCACAGGTAGGTGGGGGATGGGACTGACCTGAGGTCACCTTCCCCAGCGAGTGCACGTCATCACTCATGCGGAAATGCTGCACTTCAGGGGGCCGCTTCTCAGGGACTGGGGGCTGGGGGCCGAGAGGGAGCACACTTAGGGTCAGGGAGCATCTAAGGTTCTGTCTGGATGAGCTGAGAGCCCCAGGTTGGGGTGGGGTGGTGAGCCACACCCTCAGAAACGCCATCCAAAGTTCTCTGGCAATAAGAACCACGTCAGGCCATATTCCCCTTCTAACACTCAACCCTTCATACACACAGAAGCAGGCCCCTTGCCCCCTCCTTTCCACTTGGAAAAACACAAATTCAGGCCTTGATCAAGGCTACGCAAAGCAAACCCGGAACAACATGATATCCAGATCCCTAAAAACACTGTCATAAAGCTTCTGAGATTCTGGGGCTCTTGTCACTTCCCTTGTCTCCTTCTCAGTAGAGATTCACAGTAAAACCTTTAAAACAGCAGGGACAGTTTCAAAGAAGGTAGGGAGACGTTCCCTTGGGGCTTGCTTCCATGTAGAACAGGAAAGGCGGTTTGAAGTCTCCATAGTAGTTGTCACAAGAGTAATTAAGACATTGACGACATAACTAACTTTTCAACATTTGTATCTTCTACTTTCCTCTCTCTAAGAGCACAATCCCCAGGAAGACAGGTATCTGGTATGCTCATAGATTAAGCCCCAGTAAAGAATGTGACATACAGTAGCCCCTTGGTAAATATGTGAAGCAGTCACATACTGGATAAGAAAAGGCCTGAAGCTAAACTGTAAAACAGCAGCCCACGGGGGTTTATGGTTAATTATCCTGTTTCTCCCACTCCCACAGCCATCCCCCTAAGCCTCACCTGTCCATTTCCTGGTTTGGACATGGTTTTCCTGGCTCGATGAACCTTGGGCTGCCCCTCTGGGCTGGCTGTGGCCGGAGGGGGTTCAGGCCCTGCTGCTGGCGCCCCCTGGGCGCCCGGCATACTCAGCAGCCTCATAGCCAAACTCTGAACTGATGGGGGTGATTTTCCGGCCCCTGTCATTGACATCTTGGCTCGGCTGGGACAGGCACCCCCCTTGCTGGGGGAAGACGGGAACGACTTTGTGGCATGGCCTGGAAAACACAGGCAGGCAGGCAAGAGACAAGATAAGAGAGAAGGCAGAGTCAGAAGTTACCCCACCTCACCCCTCCCCAGACTCCCCCGGCCTCTCACCCAGCAGGATGCGACCCCCATGGAGGTCCCCATCTCCCTCGAGATTTTCGGGTTCATCCCCAATGAGTGGTGTGGCCCCTACAGGGGTGTCAGCCCCCTCATCGCCGACAGTGACCGTGACAGAGGCTGGGGATGAGGGGCCAGCAGTCTCCAGGGAATCGGGGTTGGTCTTGGGCAGGGTCTCCTCACTACGAGGGGTGTCCCCCAAAGAGCCATGAACTGTAACGGAAGAGAAAAAGTCCAGGGCTAAGGGCTCACGAGATCATGTGTTGTGGGGGAGGTGAAGGTCCAACAGGGCCCGTTTCTGCTCCACTCACCTCTCTCGGTGGCTCCTCTGGGCTCCTTCTCCAGCACCAGCGCCCCCATCTCAGCGGGGGCCTCCCCCTGGGAGGGGACACAAGGGATAGGAGGGCTGGTCAGTCCAGTAGGAAGTTGGGGGGCCCAGGACGCCTGGGCCCTGGGTAGAGAGAGCAGGCTCCGGGGCCTACCTCTTCCTCTATGGGCTCCCCCCCTTCCGCGGCCTCGGCTGCCCGGAGGGGCCGCACGACCCCTCCCCCGGGCCCGCATCAGCCCCCTCCCTCTCGGCAGACCCCGCATCTCAGGGACCGAGAAGAGAGGAGGGGGAGGGGGCGGGGCCTCTGCGCCCCGGCCCCGCCCCCTCCTCCCGGCTGCACGCGCCGCTCCCCCTTTGTCCCCCAGGCCGCGGGGACCCCGGGCACCAACCCCTCCAGCGCCCGCTGCCCCCCAGCCCGGTGGACGGCCCCTCGTGCCCCTCGCGCGTGCTCCTGGGGCCCCGGCGCCCGCCGCCCACTCGGGGGCAGCCGGCGGCTGCACGCGCGCCTCCGTGCCCACTCCCCCCACCTCCCACCCCCTGGTCCCCTCATCCGCCCCCGGTGCTGGCCCTCCGGATTGCTGCAAGTCTCGCTCGGGCCCCCCGGCCCCGTTGCACCCCCGGAGCATTGCACGGGCGCGCGCTTCCCCCGGGCGCGCGCGCGGGCATGCACCCGCCTCTCCCCCTCCCCTTCCGCACCTCGGCGGCCGCCGCCGCTGCAGCTCCCGCCGCCGCCGCCATCGCCGCTTGCGCGGGGGGCCGAGCCGGCGCGCGGCCGCCCCGGGTCACGTGGGTTGGGAGGGCGGGCTGAGAGGAGCCTTAAAGGAGCCACTACGCGCTTTCTGGCCATTTTTCCCCCGAGAGCGGCCTCGGAGATGGCAGTTCCTGTCCTAAACTGGAAGCGGCAGGGGAGAATTGCTGCCCTTCCTGGCCTCACTCAGCTGGGAACCGAAGGCGAGGCACGCCTGGGTCCAGGTGTGGCTTCTCCATCTCCCACCTGGCTTTAGGTAATTAGCGGGGCGTCTGAGCCTTCCGGCTGTCGGCAGTCTGTATATTCAATCCTACCCGCGTGTGCTTCTCCCGCTTCTGGTTGCTTTCTAGTTTTCTGGGTCATTGGACTGAAGCCTGGGCCTCTTAGCCTCGCTTCTCTAACGAGCAGGAAGGGGGCGATGGGGACGCGCGGAGGACACCTTTAGCCTTAGCTGGTCCTAGCATGCGGCTTCAGTGTACCCTGGAGCAGCGACCCCTTTTGAAAACCTGGGGCTGAATGTCTCTCCCGTTTAAGCCAGACATGTTAAGCCACCACGTGCACTAGGGATCCAGGTAAGCCCCCAGAGGCCCGAGTCTTTACTATCTGCAGACACTAAAGTAACATTTTTTTGCCAAACACTTCACAAGCATACCAGGCACTACGTGGGTCATAGCCCAGCCAGTAGTGGAAGTACGAATGGTATTACTTCGAGGCACAGAACTTTGATAGAAGTATTTAGGGTACCATCTCTTTAGGTATTACATCTGGTCAAAGTTTGGAAAATATCTGTACTTGCAATATTCGATACAGGCAAATGGTTAGGATATAGGGCACCTGAGGCCAATTCAAGGCCTTCTGGGAACTGTAGTTCTTTTTGGTGAAGAACCGTTTCAGAGCTTTCTGGGAATTGTAGTCTTCTCCATACCAGAATCCAAAGAGTGGTTTTTAGCTTTCTCCAGGACATAAGCCCTTTCCCCAGACCAAACGCCCAAACACAGGCTTCTGCTTACAATTTATGGGCACAATGATCACAACTATAGCTCATCCCTAGCAGTCATACCCAACTCCTCAACTGGAGCAGGTTATCTGTTAATACCTCTGCCAAAAAAATCACTGAACACTTGTGCTGTGAGCTGATAGATGTTGAGGATGCAGAACTGGGAGGGTCTCTGGCTAGAGGAGCCCACCTGTCCCATTTCCCTTCCCCTGTCAAGGCTCCTTTAGGCATGAGACCTGCATGAGTTGTGACCTCTGAGTACTTAGCAAATGACATCAGAGGGTGAGATGGTCTAAGGTCGGATAGTCATTTAGACACAGTTGCCAGACAGAGTATAAAGAAAAAAAAGTTTGTTTTTTTTTTTATTTTGTGGAAAACAAAAGCCGAAAAACTAAAACCCCAAACTCCAGAAAAAATCCTAAAAAATACGTTTTGTTTTCTTAAAAAATACTGTATAAGTCTCTACTACTCTCCCTCCCCCCAAGCCCGTCTTGTGTACTCTCATCTAAGTGCCCTACCCCCCCACCCCCACCATTTGTAGTTCTTGCTGTTGTACCCCACTTCCCAGTATCTACCCAGGCTGCTCACCCCCATATTCTCTTACCTGCCATCTTATTTTGTTCTCCCTAGAATTTTGGTGAGCCTTGTACCCATCCCATTTCCCCAGCATGCAAGAACTGTCTCCCCTTCCCTTCTCCAGAATTCAGTCATCCTTTCCCCCTACCACTCCCTCTCCCAAGGATCTATTCCAAGCAGGAGCAGGTAAGCTGCCTCCTGCCAGATTCCCTCCCACTTCCCACCCCCCCTCCCCCATCAAGAAATGTCAGAACCTCTTCTTGGGCAGCCTTAGCTAGGAATAAAACATTTTGCAATCTTTTTCCCCCACCTCATTCCATAAGCCCTTTTCCCTCCCTCCACATATCCATGCACCTCTAAGAGAAGAAACTTTCTCTGGGACCCCCTATTCCCTTGGCCTTCTCAAAGAACTCTCCCTCTCTCCATCCTTTCCTTCTGAAGAGGCAGGGTCTTCTCTCCAAGGAATCTTCGGCCCCTTGCTGTGTGTCTGCTCAGGCTCCCACTGTACCTGCCTGCCCCCGACCCCCCCACCCCCCTATTCTCCTGGACCAGGGAGACCCTCCCCACTTCGCCCAGGGCCCCGGCGCCCGCCTCGCTAGCGGATGAGGACATTGATCTCAGCCACACTAGCCTCCAGCACGTTCTCGGCTGTGGTCTTGCCGTGCTGCTCCTTGAGGTGCCGCCTAATGGCCGGCTTGTGAGCGAAGCGCACGTCGCAGTAGGAGCAGCGATAGGGCCTCGCTCCCGAGTGGAGGTTGAGGTGATCGTGCAGCGTGGACTTCTGCGTGAAGCACTTGCCGCAGATGCCACACGAGTGCGACTTGACGCCGCGGTGCACGTTCATGTGGCGGTTGAGGTTGCTGCTGTGGTTGAACTGCTTGCCGCAGCGTGGGCACATGAAGATGAAGTGCTGCGCCCGCATGTGGAAGACCAGCTTCTCCACACCCTGGAACACTTCCGGGCACTTGGTGCACTTGATGTTCTTTAGGGGATTTCCGCTGGAAAAGCCTCCGGGCAGGGGTCCCCGGCCGCCCCCTGCCCCCAGGCTGCCCCCCGCCCCCCGGGCAGCCATGGCCACCGCTGCTGCCTCCACGAGGCCTGAGGTGGCCCCCACACTGGCCCGGCCTCCAGGGATCAAGAGCAGACCCTCCCCTTCCGCGTCCTCAGACAGACTGTAGCAGGC
The DNA here is from genome assembly GCF_029407905.1 of Bubalus kerabau. Lineage (NCBI taxonomy): Eukaryota > Metazoa > Chordata > Mammalia > Artiodactyla > Bovidae > Bubalus > Bubalus kerabau. Next base: position 25,111,972 of record NC_073626.1, read on the forward strand.
TTTCACCACGCCCTGCGGTGGGGCCACAGTGCTGGGAGGCACGCTGCTCTGGGCCAGCTCCCCAAGGTGGCTGCCCACAGAGCCTCCAATGCCCAGACCTCCTCCCAGGCCCCCGGGAGGTTTGAGCCGGTGTGCCACCTCCAGGGCTGATTCCACCTTGACGATGCAGATGTCAGACACATCCTCGTCCTCGTCCTCATCCTCTTCCTCAGCCTTCAGCTCCAGGTCCTCATCCAGAGGGAACTCCAGCTTCACAGGCCGCAGGAGTGGAGGGGGGAGAGGGGGCGGGGGTGGGGGTTTGGGGGCTGGTTTTGGGGTCCTGGCAGGAGGGAGCAGGGATTTGGTGGCACTGACACTGCTCACAAGGCTGGCATCGCTGACCCCATCCTCTTTGAGGCCTATTTTGGGCTCGATAAATTGGCTGAGGGCGTTCCGGCATTTCTCCACCACGTGCTCCATCTGCAGGTAGGACGCGGCCGTCAGGTAGTTAACGATATCCCTGACGGCGAATTCCAGGGCGCCCGTATAGCAAGAAAGGAGCAGGTCAGCCACTATGCGTGCACTGTGCATCAGTGAGACCTGCAGCTCAGAGCTGGGATTCAGCAGGAACTGGTCCCGCAGGAACGGCGAGCAGGCGGCCAAGATGACCTTGTGGCCACGGAACTTGAGGCTGTCAGCCACAATGGTCACGTCGCAGAACCGCTCCTCTGCGCGGAGCTGGTTCATGTTCCGCAGCGTAGCGGCCTCGTGGCCAGGCAGCTGGAAGCGCAGGACTTCCACCCCTGAGGCCATTGTGGCTGGGGGTGGGCAACCCTGGTTGGGAAGGAAACCGGTCAGAGACAAAGGTCTCTGGCTTTGCTAAGCCAAGGCTCCAGGCCTTGCACTTCCATTCTTGGCAGGGCCCCCCAGCATCAGATCACCCAGTCTTCAAGCCTCTTCCTCAGTTTCCCCAGCCCCCGGGGAGGCGCTGTCCCTTCGGGAGAAGGGAGGCGTGGTTCCCGGGGGCGGGGCAGCGGCGTCCACACCCCCCAGCCCTACCGCCCGCGGTGATGGGGCGAGCCCGCGCCCGCAGGGGAAGGTCGGCAGAAGCGGGAGCAGAGGCCTGGGGTTCTGGGTGGCCCGGGTTGCAGCCTCTTCTCACCCCGCCCCTTTTACCCGCTGCCCCATTCCTTCACCGCCCCCTTGCACGTTTGCACGCGCTTTTCACGTCCTCCCACCCTGCCTGCACGCACCGTGCACGCCCCCCCCACGTTGAGAACTCCGTGGCACGCCCCCCCCCCCCCCCCGCCCCACGACCCTGAGTGCACGCGCCGCTCACCTGGCTGGGTTCCGCGCGCTGTTTTTTTCCCCCCCTATTTCCCCCACCCCCCCCGGGGCCGACTGCGCCCCCACACACGGGCAGGGCCTGGGCAGCGCGCAGGCGCGGGGGTGCACGGGGCGCGCGCGCGGGGCCGGCTCCGCGTGGGCGTAAGGGGGGAGGGGTGGGGGCGGCTCGTGCAGTGTGTTCCAGGCCCCGCGCGCGGCGGCGTCGTCGAGAACTCGGGGAGGAGGAAGAGGGGAGGGAATTAAAGGAGCAGGATTCCCCCTTTCCCGACCCCCCTTTCTTCACCAGCTCCCCCCACACGGTTAAAGGGCCGGACAGCCTGGCCTCTCCTTTGGCCGGTATTATTTGTCCGCCAGAGCGGAAATACGTTCCGCACCCCCCTCTTTCTGGCTCCCCCTCCTCTGTGCCTCCGGGCCCCGTGGCCCGTCTGCGCGTGCGTGCCAAATGCCGCGCGGAGGCCCGCTCGCTGGGGCCCGCCCTCCCCACTCCCAGCAGCCGGCCGCGCAGCTTGCTTCTCGCCCCGCAACGTGCACTCCCCGCCCTCTGCTCTCCCCGCCTGCCTGGCTCCCCGCGGGGGCGCTGCCACCTGCTCACGCGGGCGTTTCTTCTCTGACCCAGCTGCGTGAAGCGGAGCCAGAGTTGCAGCCACGGCCCCTCCTGGGGTCCCAGACCGCCCCGTGGCTACCGAGATGTTGGTGGTTGTTGGTTGCCTACGCCTGCATCCCCTGTTGATTCTGTTCATACTTCCTCTAGCCACGCTTTCAGATTTTTGCAACTCTTCTGAAGCTGGTAAACACCTCAGCACTCCTGGCCTAAAAGATATTTTTAACTTTATACAAGACCAGACAATCCTCCACTTCCTCTCCTCTGTCTCAAAATCTTATGAAATCACAACCATCCTTCCCTTCCCTCCAGTCTCAGAATCGATCCTAACTTCTTGCCAAGGCAAACGCCCTCGTAAGGTCGACGACCTTACCCATTTCACCCCCTACAATATAGTAGACCTAGTACTAATTCTTCTAATTATGTGAAGATGTAGTTTAGTAGAACAAGTGCCCATCCTACCCCTGCTGCTCCACCAGACTGACAAGGTCAGAACTCCTTCACCCTAAACAAAGTCCTCCCTTAATTCTGCCCCTTTGCCTTCTCTTTCTCTGTTCCTCCTAAACTGCCGTCTCTGCGCTTCAACACCTGCGTTTATGAGCGCCTTGAAGGCTGGCTGCCTTCCCGCCTTCTTCCTTGCACCTCTCATATGCTATGCTATGCTAAGTCACTTCAGTCGTGTCCGACTCTGTGCGACCCCATGGACGGCAGCCCACCAGGCTTCCCCGTCCCTGGGATTCTCTAGGCATGAACACTGGAGTGAGTTGCCATTTCCTTCTCCAGTGCATGAAAGTGAAAAGTGAGAGTGAAGTCGCTCAGTCGTGTCCGACTCTTAGCGACCCCATGGACTGCAGCCTACCAGGCTCCTCCGTCCATGGGATTTTCCAAGCAAGAGTACTGGAGTGGGGTGCCATGGCCTTCTCCGGCACCTCTCATATACCTGTACTCATTTCTCCACCCAACCAAGTCCAGGTGAAGAAGCCTCTGTTGCTTGCCGCCTGGATTTATTACATCCTCCAGGAGACTAGAGCATTATCCTTACTCATCAGTTTTGGTGGAATGTTCAATATCTGTGTTCAGTCTAATGGTTTCCCCATTAGATTGCCAACTTCTTGATTGCATGAATCATGTCCTGGGTTATGTTTTGCAAATAAAAGTCATGCAATAAATGACTGACTGTTGAAGTCATTCCTCTTCAGTTCAGCCGGCATCCACCCATAAAAAGTTTGTTCCTGACTTAAACTGGATCCTGAACTTAAGGGATGCCCTTTTGGTTGGGAAGTGTTCAGATGGTGCCTCTACTCTTTGCCTTTCTCTTTTAAATTCTCTGACTTTTTTGCCTTCACCCTGCTGATGCTTAGTTGCTTCAGTCATGTCTGACTCTGTGCGACCCTATGGACTTCTGCCTGCCAGTCTTCTCTGTCCATGGGATTACCTAGGCAAAAATACTGGAGTGGGTTGCCATATTCTCCTCCAGGGGATCTTCCCCACCCAGGGATGGAACCCAGGTCTCCTGCATTTCAGGCAGAGTCTTTACCCCTGAGCCGCCTTCAGCCAGTTCTCTCTATTCTAAAATGCCCTTTTTGTAGAAATATGTGTTGCTAGGCCACATGGATTCTGTTGGCATTTGTGTCAGATTTTCAGACACACCTAGGCTCAAAGCCATATCCCACTACTTATGAAAAGAGGGCCTTTAGGCAAGTTCCTTCTCTGAATCACAGTATTTTTATCTTTAAATTGGAGGCCCTGATTCCTCACAGGGCTGATGGGAAGTTCAAGTGAGCCTGACACAGTACATGCTGAATCAATGAGACCTCCCTTCTCCTTTGCCTAATTGGAGGACAGACTGAAATTTTCGAAAGGACTTTAAAAATTGTTTCCCTATCTTATCTCTTCTTTTCCTCATTACCAAATTTCTCAAGAGTTGTTTACAGGCTTCTGGTGGCTCAGTGGTAAAGAATTTGCCTGCCAATGCAGGCGACAGGGGTTTGTTCCCTGGTCTGGGAAGATGACACGTGCCATGGAGCAACTAAGCCTGTGTGCCACAACTATTGAGCCTGTGCTCTGGAGCTGGGGGGCCACAACTATTGAACCCCGAGTGCCCTAGAACCCGTGCTCCGCAACAAGAGAAACCACCACAGTGAGAAGCCTGCTCATCACGACTAGAGAGTAGCCCCCTGCTCCCTGCAACTAGAGGAAAGACCACGCAGCAACAAAGACACAGCAGAGTCAAAAATTTAAAAATAAATAAATAAATAAATATAAGTTGTTTACACTCCAGTGAGAGCAGAAATTTAAAAAGTTGTCAAGGTGAGAATTTAAGTTTGTAAAATTTTGTACCTTGTCCCCTTCTTGCTACTTCTCCTTCCTGGGAGTCTGAATGGGACAGAGGGCCTAATCTCAGTTTGGAGTTTAATACAGATAGTCCTAGGTAGCAGGTAGAGTTAAGAGCTGGGGAATCCTTAAGTACCCAGCCCACCCAGTTATAGTTTTATATGGAAACAAGCAGTGCACAAGCTTGTCTTCTCCTGTACTTTCTGGTGGGGAGATGCTGTAGGGCTGTTTTTGTCACATACCCCCATGTAAGGATGTCTTGGCCCCCAACTTCTGCCACTGTAAAATAAGAGACCCTCCTGTCCTTGGGTGGCAGTACCACCTTGGCATAGTGTCAAGAACACAAACACATAAATTCAGGATTCTTTTTCTTTCTTAATTAAAAAATATCTACTTATTTTTGGCTGTGCTGGATCTTCTTTCTGCCTGGGTTTTTCTCTAGTTGCGATGAGCAGGGACTACTCTCTAGTTGCGGTATGAGGGCTTCTCGTTGCAGTGGCTTCCCTTGTTGTGAGCATGAGTTCTAGGATGCTTGGCTTCAGTAGTTGCGGCTCCCGGGCTCTAGAGCACAAGCTCGATAGTTGTGACTCAAGGGCTTAGTTGCTCTGTGGCATGTGGTATCTTCCTCGACTAGGGATCCAACCTGTGACTCCTGCGTTGGCAGGCAGATTCTCTACCCCTGAACCATCAGGGAAGCCCCAAAATGAGGATTTTTATTGGCACTGAGAAGTAAAATCTGAATAAGGATTCAGAAAAAAACTGGGAGACAGAAAGTCTAGGTTCTGGTCCAGTTTTGAAGTCTTCAAGGCTCCAGAAGTTTTAGTATTCTCTTCAGTGAAATGGAGAGATTGTCTTCGGAGGTCACTTCCAGCCCCATCAGTCCCCAAAAGTTCAGTCTGAAAAGGAGTATGTGTCTTCGTGTGTATGTGTGTTTGTGTGTATGTTTGGTGTTGTAACCAGGCGTTCCGGGAAACAAACTCACGAAGAAGGACAATGCAGATAGTGGAGTGCAATTTATTACTGCGGGCCCAAGGCAGAGTCTCCTCTTAGCCAAGGACCCCAACCAGCATTTGTGAAAATCTTTTATACCCCATGTGTATGTGTCTGAACCCACCACTCCAAATTCCTTGAGACTTACATAGTGAAGTGAAGTGAAGTCACTCAGTCATGCCCAACTCTTTGTGACCCCATGGACTGTAGCCTACCAGGCTCCTCTGTCCATGGGATTCTCCAGGCAAGAATACTGGAGTGGGTTGCCATTTCCTTCTCCAGGGGATCTTCCCGACCCAGGGATCGAACCCAGATCTCCCACTTTGCAGGGAGATGGCTCCTCTGAGCCACCAGGGAAGCTCTGCCTGAGACCTACATAAACCAAGGAAAATACAATCCCGATAACCCCATCATTCACGTGCTGTGCTCATGTGCTCAAACAGTCAAACAATTAGCCAATAATCAATAAACCTGAGGTTACACTCTGATAGATACAGAAAAATTTATGGCCTGTCTGGAGGAAGGGGTGATTAGTGTATGTTTTCTCTTAGGCAATGAGTAACCTAGATACGATCTTCAAGGTTCCCCTGTCTGGAGGAACCTTGTTGTTGTATCCTTCTGTTGTTGTTTTCGTAGGCACTAAACACAGAGTTCAGAGTCCATTGGAAAGGTGGCCAAGCATGATCAGCATGAACAGGCCTAAGATGGAGTCCAGGCCCTATGAATTCCTTCTTCATTGGGAGAAGTGGTCAAGGACTAGCGAGCTCAGGGCTTAGGGCAGCACTTTTGGTTACTGATAGATATGAGCATGGGCCTGGTAGGAAATGTGTAAGCAGTAGGAAAGCTGAGACATTTCCCTGTGGCATTCAAAGTATTTTTGGCAGTGGGTTTACTTTTGCAATTGTGCTTCGCGCAGATGGAAATAATGATTTCTTGAGCAACCAAGAGAAAGGAGGAAAGAAGTCCGCCTGAGTTTTTAATCCATCAGCTGATAAGACTTTCCTGTCTTATAACAAACTCTCCAGCTTCTCCCCCCTCTCTCCTTTGCCCCACACTCAGCGCTGCCCTCACTGTAGGAATCCTGGTGAAAAGGGCAGCCTGTTCAGGCGATGATAACAGGGGCTCACAGCTTGAGAAAAGAAACTCTATAAAAACAAAAGGCTCACACCAGTCCCCTCTATTTGTAAAGCCACCTTTCCTAACTCCCATCCATCTCCTAAAATGTACTCCTGTCCTCGACTTTTGCTGTCCTCTTCTCCAATAACTGTTCCTTCCAGCTCTTTGGAACCCTCTCATAACAACCTCCTGATAAACTCTTCCCTCCCCTTCCTGCTTTACAGGGAATTTAGTCCTTCCTGCAGCCCAGGACCTTTCCCCTCCTCCAAGTCACCTCCCCTGCCTTGCTCAGCACGAGGTCTGGGGAGATGGTTGTGGATTCTCCTAGCTCCTTGTCAACCCCAGGAGCAGAACTGGTCCACTTCATGCCAAACACCCTTTCCTCCCAGCCTCAAGAGTGCTGCTTGTTGCCATGAGAAACTGACTTCCAGGCCTGCCAGTGTTCATGCAAATGACCCAATTCACACTCCAATTAAAATTTATTTTGGTTTATGTTTTCATAGAGTTCTTTGTAGGGCTCAAAATTCAAAAAAGTGTGACAGGGTACATTGTCAAAGTTCTCCCTTCCACCTCCACCCTGACCCCTTCCCTTCCACAGCCTATATTACAAGTTTTTTAAAGCTTCTTGACCTCCTTCCAACAACTTTTATCTTGACTCTTATCTCATCCATGTTCTTCCCAAGAATCATTCTCTGGTGATTATCAGCACTTGGAGCTACATCCTCTCTGCAATTTAAAATGCCAGCATACCATTCTCTGAGTAGCCCTCAGATTGCTCCCTTCTGGAGGGCAGCAAGTATACCTGCCCTGCTTCCCTAAGGGGACCTCCAGCCACCTGGTCTTTCCTTTTCTGTCAGGCCCTTCTCCCTCCCTTTCTTCCCTGTCCAGCCAAAGTAGCACTCACAGTCCATCCCTCAGCTCTTCTCTGCAGGCTCCCTTTAGCTGGGCACTGGGTGCCACTTTAGGTACTGGAAGAGCCTCTTCCACCTCTCCCCAGCCCCCAGCTCCTTTCCAATCCTGTCCACTCTCCTGAGTCCCCCACCCTAACTCCAGATCCCCTTCTCAGCAAGCGGCCCTGTCTCTTAACTGAGATTCTTCAACCTGGACCCTCTCCAGCTTCTCCTCTTTCCAGCATAGCCAGCATTCTGAGTTCCTCACTCAGCCTCTTCACTCTCTCTTCACATTCATCCTCTCTCCTAAAAATATTTATCGTGAATATATTATACACATAGAAGTATGTATGGGCCTCCCCTCATGGCTCCGCTGGTTAAAAAAAATCTGCCTGCCCGTGCAGGAGACACAAGAGACTGGAGTTCCATCTCTGGGTCGGGAAGATCCCGTGGGGAAGGAAATGGCAATCCACTCCAGTCTTCTTGCCTGGGAAATCCTGTGGACAGAGGAGCCTGATAGGCTGCAGTCCATGGGGTTGCAAGGACTGAGACACAACTGAGTGTGCACACATACACACACAAAGGGACTAGCAAACTTCTGGAATTCCCTACCAACCAACTCAGTGATAGTATGTATATGTTGGATATGTATAGTTAAAGATGAATGCAACAGAACCCCTGGGTACATGATCAAAGGTTAAGAAATGAATTCCTATAGAACTGAATCACAGTACTGTACATCTGAAACTAACACATTGTAAATCAACTATGTGTGTGTGTGTGTCAGTTGTTCAGTCGTGTCTGACTCTTTTCGACTCCATGGGCTATATAGCCTGCCAGTCTCCTCTGTTCATGGGATTTCCCAGGCAAGGATACTGGAGTAGGTAGCCATTTCCTTCTTCAGCGGATCTTCCTGACCTAGGGAAGGAACCTAGGTTTCTTGCATTCCAGGCAGATTCTTTACCATCTGACCCACCAGGAAAGCCTGTAAATTAACTATACTACAATGCAAAATTTAAAAAAAAATCCTAACACACACACACAAGAAATAAATTCCTGGGATTTCAGATGTCCACATGCTTCACAATGACTGCATCCCTCTCCCTCTTGAGAGAATGGACCTCACCCTGAATTCTTTAGGTTCACTTTCTTTGTTTATCATCATAGTTCCACTCTCTATGCATTTTGTAGGCATTCCTACACATGCATACTCTGTGGTTTTGCCTGTTTGATCTCCAAAGGGATAGACTCATAGGAATCATATTCTGTTTTTATGAGGCTGGCTTTTTACTGAGCATTATGATTTCATTGACCGTGTAGCTGTCATTCATTAGCTTACTTTCTGTTGCATGATAACACCACTGTTTATAAATCCCTTGTCCTGTCAGTGGACATTTGCTCTGTTTAAACTGGTGCTTATCACCACAACGCTGCTGTGAGTTCTCCTACTCTTCTCTGGTAAGTTTCTCCAGGGCTACAGTCTTCAAAAGAGGGCCTAGGTAGCTCTGTGATGTGAAAGGACTATCCAGGGCTTAGGTGGACCTGGAGAGATGTACAGGGACTGTCCTCAGATCCGACACTCCCATATGAGTTGGGACACTGGTGGGTCTGTGAGGGCCCCTTTCCCCACCCCTTGCCCAGCTCTTCCTTACCACAGAAAGAAGGCCCAAGAGGGAATCCAGAAGGGTAAAAACCTCCAGGCACCAAAGCGACAGTTTCAAAATCTCACTGAGGTGAGTGACCTAGTGACATCATTTTGGAAGTGAGGTACTTTTTCTTTGCTTTCAACAAAATTGAAGGAAGATTTATCAAGTGCCAGCTGATTGCTTATTTTTTTCCTATCCTTTATGCTATTGAGGTGAAATTCACACAGCCTAATTTTTAAAGAATTTTTATTGCTAATTCTAGCAATAAATAATATTTATACATAAGTACATGAACTGATTGAGAAGTGGCCCGATTGTCTTATTTAGAATTGGGCTTCCAATAGTGTTTTTATGCTTCATCATTATGTACTGAAATTTATAATATATTCATATTCTTTTGACAAATTGATTGTTAATGATGATCATAAGTATTTAATCCAGAAGAAAGTTTAACACTCAGAGCCTTAATTTTTTTTTAATTCAGTTTTAAGTTATATGCTTATTTTTATTGCAGATAATAGAAGATTTTCGAGCATAAAACATATTAGGATCTTATTTGGGGAGGTGGAAACAGAAATATGAATTCAGAAGAAATGGAATGATATGAAATTTTTTTTTTGGCCATGAGGCTTGCAGGATCTTAGTTCCCAACCAGGCATTGAACTTGGGCCCTCAGCAGTGAAAGCTCAGAGTCCTAACCTCTGGAATTCCAGGGAAGTCTCAGATGTGAAATTTCTGATTGTTAAAGAAGGGTGTGTTCATGTACTTTTAAATGAATCATAGTATCATCAAAAGTGAAAGAACACTTTTTTTTTTTAAAGGTCAGTGTTTACAACATGCTGGAAATTTCACTCTTTCACAACTATTTAAAAACTTGAGGAAAATTTTAGATAACAGCAGGAAAATGTACAAGAGGTACACACTCGCAAAACTTTTTAACATGAGCCAAAGTTTTGAGTGTTTCTCAAACTTCATTATGCATATGAATCATTTCATATGTAGATTCTGAGTCCGTAGTTCTGGATGGCCTGGAATTTTACATTTCTACAAGCTTCTGGTGATGCCAATGCTGCTGGTCTGTGGACCACACTTTGAGGAGCAAGCCTCAGTGTATTCCCAAGAGTGGAATTGCTGGGTGATGGGTATGGCACATGCTCAACTCCCAACTGATGTTAAAGTATTTTCTGAAATATTTGTATAAATCTAATAGCAATAGCGTAAAGGGACACAGTGGGTGATTAAATAGTTAATCCCACTGAGGGATTATAAGTAGAAAAAAATATGGGAGACCCCTGTAAGTTTATGATTACTGAATAAAGCAGGTTTGCTTAACCACAAAACCAAGCAGGCTTGCTTAGTAACAAAACCATGCAACAGTAGCATAAGACATGCCCCCAAACGAAGCAATGGTGGCATAAAACCCACATCCTGCCCAGTGAGCTTACTAAGTTGATGATCGCTAGGACGTGCTCTCTGCACACATGAAAAACACTAATTTGTAGACCTAGATTGACCACACAGCAACAAGAAAACTCCCCCGCTCTGCCTGGAGGAGGAACTAATGATGAAAATATGATATCTACTCAAGAAAGACAAAGAAGATCTTTCCACCTGCCCATTTTTCCTTTGATTATAAAATTGTAGCCCAGGAAGTCACAGCACATCTCGCCCACCGCTTGTAAGCCTCACAGACGCCCTATTCTAATAAACTACTTCTTATCTATCACCTTGTCTCTCCCTGAATTCTTTTTTGTGCTGAGGCATAAAGGATCATGGTACCAGAGCTCTTTGGAGCTTCTGAAACGACACCAAACGTTGCAAATCTACACTCGAACTAGCCGTGGGAATGCTGCTGTTTCTTGAAAAAAGTTCACTAAAGGCGTCCTGATTTTCAGTCCTCATCTCACTTACACTTTCTGTGACACATTTGGTCATGCTTGTTTGATACACTGCTTCCCCCTGGTTTCTGTGACACCATTTTCTTTGGGTTTCCTTCGTTCTACAACCACAGTCTCTTCCGTGACCCTTCACTCTCTTCCAGGTCCATCATTTAACTATTGGTTGTACTTGACCTTCTGTTGGGCTGAACCCCCAGGTCTATCAGGCCTGTACTTGCCTAGCTTTAAGACTGAAGAAAGAGCCCAGTGTCAGCAATAGACACATCAATGGAATGGAGGAGCTTGTGTGTCTCAAGCAAGATCCTGGAGTGACACCCCACCGTGTACAGCTGGTGGGCTGGCAGGACTTGGTGGCAGGCTTTGCTCCTGGGGGTGGAGGGGGAAGGAGAGTACCTGTTATAGGAGGAAGTGACAGCAGTTTGGCTTATTAGTTACCAGAGAAACTAGCAGAGGGGCCGCCGCTCTTTAAGACCAAGGTAAGACCACTAGCTAGGGCCAAGGCAAGTATGTAGGAAGATCTATCATGTGCATAGGGTATAAGCGAAGCAGGCACTGGTCAGGCAGGGGATGTACACAGAGCAACAGAACAGCCATTTCCGCCCCACCAATTATTTATTTGTTTATGGTTGTACTGGGTCTTTATTGCTGCATGTGGGCTTTCTCTAGTTGCAGTGGGTGGGGGCTACTCTTCACAGCAGTGCACAGGCTTCTCATAGCAGTGGCTTCTCTTGTTGTGGAGCATGAGCTTTATGTGCAGAGTCTTCAGTAGTTGGGGTGTATGGACTTTATTTACTCAATGGCATGTGGACTCTTCCCCCATCAGTGATCAAACCTGTGTCCCCTGCATTAGCAGGCGGATTCCTATCCACTGTACCACCAGGGAAAGTCTGAGAACAGTCATCTTGAGTGGCCTGACCATATACCTTCTTTCAGTTCAGTTCAGTTCAGTCACTCAGTCGTGTCTGACTATTTGCAATCCCATGGACTGAAGTACACCAGGCTTCCCTGTCCATTACCAACTCCTGGAGCTTACTCAAACTCAGGTCCATTGAGTTGGTGATGCCATCCAACCATCTCATCCTCTGTTGTCCCCTTCTCCTCCTGCCTTCAGTCTTTCCCAGCATCAGGGTCTTTTCAAATGAGTCAGTTCTTCCAATCAGGTGGCCAAAGTATTGGAGTTTGAGCTTCAACATCAGTCCTTCCAATGAATATTCAGGACTGATTTCCTTTAGGATGTATTAGTTGGATCTCCTTGCAGACCAAGGGACTCTCAAGAGTCTTCTCCAACACCACAGTTCAAAAGTATCAATTCTTTGGCACTCAGCTTTCTTTATAGTCCAACTCACATCCATATATGACTATCAGAAAAAACTTAGTTTTGACTAGGTGGACCTTTGTTGGCAAAGTAATGTCCCTGCTTTTTAATATGCTGTCTAGGTTGGTCATAACTTTTCTTCCAAGGAGTAAGTGTCTTTTAATTTTGTGGCTGCAGTCACTATCTGCAGTGATTTTGGAGCACCCAAAAATAAAGTCTCTCACTGTTTCCATTGTTTTCCCATCTATTTGCCATGAAGTGATGGAACTGGATGCCATGATCTTAGTTTTCTGAATGTTGAGTTTTAAGCCAACTTTTTCACTCTCCTCTTTCACTTTCTTCAAGAGGCTCTTTTGTTCTTCTTCACTTTCTGCCATAAAGGTGGTATAATATGTGTATCTGAGGTTATTGATATTTTTCCTGGGAATCTTGATTCCACCTTGTGCTTCATCCAGCCCAGCATTTCTCATGATGTACTCTGCATATAAGTTAAATAAGCAGGGTGACCATATACAGTCTTGATGTACTCCTTTCCCTATTTGGAACCAGTCTGTTGTTTCATGTCCGGTTCTAACTGTTGCTTCTTTACCTGCATACAGATTTCTCAGGAGGCAGGTCAGGTGGTCTGGTAATCCCATTTCTTTAAGAATTTTCCACAATTTATTGTGATCCACACAGTCAAAGGCTTCGGTGTAGTCAATAAAGCAGAAATAAATATTTTTCTGGAATTCTCTTGCTTTTTTGATGATCCAACGGATGTGGGCAATTTGATATCTGGTTCCTCTGCCTTTTCTAAATCCAGCTTGAACATCTGAAAGTTCACAGTTCAAGTACTGTTGAAGCCTGGCTTGGAGAATTTAGAGCGTTACTTTGCTAGCATGTGAGATGAGTGCAATTGTGTGGTAGTTTGAACATTCTTTGGCATTACCTTTCTTTGGGATTGGAATGAAAACTGACCTTTTCCAGTCCTGTGGCCACTGCTGAGTTCTCCAAATTTGCTGGCATGTTGAGTGCAGCACTTTCACAGCATCATCTTTTAGGATTTGAAATAGCTCAACTGGAATTCCGTCACCTCCACTAGCTTTGTTCATAGTGATGCTTCCTAAGGCCCACTTGACTTTGCATTCCAGGATTTCTGGCTCTAGGTGAGTGATCACACCATCATGGTTATCTGGGTTATATACCTTCTTAGCCTTTATCTTGTTCTCCCTGGTGTGCTCTTAAGAGGTGGGTTACCACCTTGATGACTCTGTGATGGTTAATTTTATGTGTCAACTTGGATGGGCTATGGTGACCAATTCTTTAGTCAAACACTAGTCTGGATGTTTCTGTGAAGGTATTTTGTAGATGTGACTAATATCTGTACTCAGTTGACTTTAATTAAAAGAGACTGCCCTAGATAATGTGGGTGGATGACCGTTAATCAATTGAATGCCCTAAGAGCAAAACCTAAGGTTTCCATAGAATGAATTTTGCCTCAAGACTCAAACAGAAATCCCGCCTCCATTTCCAGCCTGTTAGGCTGCTCTACAAATTCAAACTCAAGGCTACATCATCAACTCCTACCTGAGTTTCCAACCTACTGGCCTTTGCTATGCATGTTTTGGAATCACTAGTCCCCACAATTCGGAGAAGGCAATGGCACCCCACTCCAGTACTTTTGCCTGGAAAATCCCATGGACTGAGGAGCCTGGTAGGCTGCAGTCCATGGGGTTGCTAAGAGTTGGACACGACTGAGCGACTTCACTTTCACTTTTCACTTTCATGCATTGGAGAAGGAAATGGCAACCCACTCCAGTGTTCTTGCCTGGAGACTCCCAGGGACGGAGCCTGGTGAGCCGCCATCTATGGGGTCGCACAGAGTCGGACACGACTGAAGCGACTTAGCAGCAGCAGCAGTCCTCACAATTGCGTGAGCCAGTTCCTTAAAATAAGTCTCTTTGTATATATCCTTTTGGTTTTGCTTCTCTGGAGAACTCTGGCTGATACAGACACCCATCTTTCTTTTTCTCACTAGACCTTTCTCCTATTTCCAATCTAGAATATCCACCTCCTCCTGAGTGTTCTAAAGGTGCTTAAGACATAATATGTCCTGGACAGAATCTGTTCTCTTTCTCCTTAAACCTGTTTCTCCTCCTGCATAGACTGTGCTGCCACCAGCCATCCCCAACCCAAGCTGAAAACTTGGAATTCAGTATGGACTTCTGTTTTCCCTTTTACCCCTCATATATGCTGAGCCACCAGGTCTTTTATCCATCCACTTAATAAATATATGAATTTGGGACTTCCCTGGTGGTTCAGTGGCTAAGACTCTGCACTACCAATGTGGGGGACTGGGGCTCCATCCTTGATCAGGGAACTAGATCCTACATGCTGCAACTTAGAATTCACACGCCACAACTAGAGATCCTGCATGCTGCAACGAGGATCGATGATCCTATGAGCTACAACTAACACCCAGGGCAGCCAAATAAATATTAAATAAATATGTGAATTATTCCAATGTGCCAAAACCAGGCTAGTGCTGGGCATAAAGAAGAGAGTAAGACACATTTCCTGAGGGTATGGAGATACTGAAACCTTTGTGCATTGTTGTTTTGGTGGTGAGAATACAAACTAGTATTCCACAGCTGTTATGGAAAACAGTTCGGGGGTTCCTCAATAAAAAAAAAAGAAATTATCAGCTGACCCAGAATCGCCACTTTGGGGTATATATCCAAAAGAATTGAGAATAGGGCCTCAAAGAGATATTTGTACACCTATGTTTATAGGAGCATTATTCACTTTAGCTCAAATGTGTCCATCAACAGGTAAATGGAGAAGCAAAAGGTAGATACACCATACAGTAGGATATCATTCAGCCTTCAAAAGGAAATTCTGACATATGCTTCAGTATGGATGGACCTTGAGGACACCACCTATGGGAAATAAACCATACAGAAAAGACAAATGCTGTATGATTCTATTTACATGAGATACTTAGAGTAGTCAAAATCATAGAGACAGAAAATAGAATGGTGGTTTCCAGGGCTGGAGGAAGGAGGGAGAGAGGAGTTATTGCTTAATGGGTGAAGAGTTTCAGTCTTACAACATGAAAAGACTTATAGATGGTTGGTGGGGATGGTTGCATGATATTATGAAGGCATGTAATGCCTCTGAGCTGTACACTTACAATGATTGATACGGTAAGTTTAATGTTACAAGTATTTTACCACAATAAAACATTCTTTAAAAAAAATGAGAAATAAATTCATTTAATAGTGAGCCATCATTTTAATACAAAAAAACCTGTCCTGTCAAATACAATTCTTGACAAAGAAATCTGTCTCTTTAGAAGTCAAAAAACCTATCTATTTGTTGGGCATATTTTGCTTCTCTTTTTCATGCTTGTTTCCCAGATAGCTAAAACCTCTCTCATATTTCACTGCCTTATGAATCAAATGTGTGTTTGTGTGTGTGTGTGCTCAGTCGTATCTAACTTTTTGTGATCTCATGGACTGTAGCCCACCAGACTCCTCTGTCCATGAGATTTCCCAGGCAGGAATACTGGAGTGGGTTGCATTTCCTACTCCAGGGGATCTTCCTGATCCAGGGATTGAACCTTCATCTCTTGTGTCTCCTGCACGTGCAGGTGGATTCTTTACCACTAGCACCACCTATAAAGTAAAGTAAAATAAATTAAGGTAAGGTAAAGTAAGGAATCAAGATTGCCGGGAGAAATATCAATAACCTCAGATATGCAGATGACACCACCCTTATGGCAGAAAGTGAAGAGGAACTAAAAAGCCTCTTGATGAAAGTGAAAGTGGAGAGTGAAAAAGTTGGCTTAAAGCTCAACATTCAGAAAACGAAGATCATGGCATCCAGTCCCATCACTTCATGGGAAATAGATGAGGAAACAGTGGAAACAGTGTCAGACTTTATTTTTGGGGGCTCCAAAATCACTTCAGATGGTGACTGCAGCCATGAAATTAAAAGACGCTTACTCCTTGGAAGGAAAGTTATGTCTAACCTAGATAGCATATTAAAAAGCAGCGACATTACTTTGCCAACAAAGGCCCGTCTAGTCAAGGCTATGGTTTTTCTTGTGGTCATGTATGGATGTGAGAGTTGGACTGTGAAGAAGACTGAGCGCCGAAGAATTGATGCTTTTGAACTGTGGTGTTGGAGAAGACTCTTGAGAGTCCCTTGGACTGCAAGGAGATCCAATCAGTCCATTCTGAAGATCAGCCCTGGGATTTCTTTGGAAGGAATGATGCTAAAGCTGAAACTCCAGTACTTTGGCCACCTCATGCGAAGAGTTGACTCATTGGAAAAGACTCTGATGCTGGGAGGGATTGGGGGCAGGAGGAGAAGGGGACGAGAGAGGATGAGATGGCTGGATGGCATCACTGACTCGATGGACGTGAGTCTGAGTGAACTCCGGGAGTTGGTGATGGACAGGGAGGTCTGGCGTGCTGCGATTCATGGGGTCACAAAGAGTCAGACACAACTGAGCGACTGAACTGAACTGAACTGAAGGTAAAGTAAAAAGTAAAGTAAGTAAAGTAAAGTAAAAGTAAAGTAAAGTTCTATGCTTAGTCACTCAGTCGTGTCCGACTCTTTGTGACCCTATGGATTGTAGCCCACCATGCTCCTCTGTCCATGGGATTCTCCAGGGAAGAATACTGGAGTGGGTTGCCATGCCCTCTTCCAGGGGATCTTCCCAACCTAGGGATCAAACCCAGGTCTCCCACATTGCAGGCAAATTCTTTGTTGTCTGAGCCACCAGGGAAGAAGTAAAATAAAGTACTCAGTGACTCTTTGCAACCCCATGGACTGTAGCCCACCAGGCTCCTTTGTCCATGGAATACTCCAGGCAGGAATACTGGAGTGGGTTGCCATTCCCTTCTCCAGGGGATCTTCCTGACCCAGGGATCAAACTTGGGTCTCCTGCTTTGCAGACAGATTCTTTACTGTCTGAGCCACCACCTGGGAAGCCCTTAAATCAAATAATAAAATGTTATTAAAAAAAAAAAAAAAAAAAAGACCATTTCCTACCCTCAAGAAAACTGTAGACAAAAAAACAGGAAATCACAACACACTGAGATAAGTGTTGAGATCGAAGCAACCGGGGTGTTTGGAGAGCCCAGGGAGTCATCAGAGGGGCCTTGGATTCACTCCTCAACACTCCTCCTGCCTCCCCTTCCCCACTTCTCTATTTGGTCTCGGCCCCTGGTCTCTTGCCGGAACTATAAATGTCTCCTAACCAATCTTCCATTTCTCTCAATTCTCTTTCCACACTGATTCCACAATAATATTTTTGAAGCACAAATGAAATTCTATCACTTCCTTATCTAAAATGCCTAATTGCTGTGCAAGCTCCCAACCCTGGCTCCCCAGTAGGATGTACCCTCCTCCCTGATCTCTTCCTACTGTGGCCTCCCCTTCCCCCTCCCACCCTAAAACTTTTGGAATTGTGGGTAATGTAGTTCCCTTCATGGACTCTAGGTCTCCAGAATCCAAGCATCTGCTTCCATGGATTGCTTTGCCTGGAGTGGTCTCTCTCTTTTAAGAACACTCATCTTTTTTTTTTTTCCCTCTTTCTTTTTTATGTTTTAAATTATCAAAGTATAATAACACATTTACAGGAGACTTGGAAAATACAGAACAGTTACACATAGGTTAGTTAGTGTTAGCCACTCAGTAGTATCCAACTGTCTGTGACCCCATGGACTGTAGCCCCCTGGGCTCCTCTGTTCATGGGTTCTCCAGGCAAGAATACTGGAGTGGGTAGCCATAACGTTTTTCCAGAGAATCTTTCCGAAATAGTACCAATATATGTTACAATTATTTTTAAGTAGATAAATTAAGACTTTTAGTTTCAGTTTCAACATTAAACACTCAAAAATTAATAGAATGAATATACAGAAAAGTAGAAGATACAGTAGACCTGAAAAGCACCATGAACCAATTGAACATAAGATTTATCCAATTTTCATACAACAGTAGGATACAAATTCTATTCAAGTTCTCATAGACTATAAACTAAGAGACACTGGAACATGTCCAGGGACATAAAACAAGTTGCAAAAATGTCATGGTCTAAAGGCATTGAAATGATACAGAGTCAGAGCACCTTGGTTTTGAGGCCTATCTCCAGTTCCCCTAGGAAGCTTTTCTGAACCTCTGGAGACATCTGATACCTTCCTCAGTGTCTCTGTGAACTTTATATGCATTCCTGACTCAGTTTGTGTCAGTCAGAATGGCCAAGTAACACCGGAGAAACAAACCATCTGGCAATCCTAGTAGCTTAACATAGTTGTATTTCTCACTGCTACTGCTGCCGCTAAGTCTTTTCAGTCGTGTCCGACAATGTGCGACCCCATAGACGGCAGCCCACCAGGCTCTCCCGTCCCTGGAATTCTCCAGGCAAGAATTTCTCACTAACGCTACCTAATTGAATCAGTGGAGTAGTGGGTGGCTCTGATGGTCATAGCTGCTCCGCGTCCAGATTAAAAGAGCTCTGTCAGAAGAGGGCGCTGCAGGGTGTCAGGTTGAATTGGCAATGATCGCTTCTGCCATGAGGGAACAACACGCTGAGCTTGTGTTCACACCTCGCTGTTGAAAGCAAGCTCCGTGGTTATGCCTAATTTCAAGAGCACTGAGAGCTTCATCCTGTGTGCCTGGAAGGCAGAAAATGGCAAGATTGGTGCACAGCCTCAGTGACTACCATGGCTGAGCGCAGTGCTGACTGGCGCACATGTCTCTCTCCCCAGGGACACAGAGGGATCCCGAGCGTGTCCCAGGGTCCCCTGCCCTTGAGCAGTTTGTGCTGCCGCAATGCGGAGAGACCAGTAAATCGATGGATTCTTTGCGCTAATGTTACAGTCCAGGGGTGACAGGGGTGTTGGTGGGGAGCCTATGAAGGAAGAACAGAGGGAAGTAGGAGAGGAGGATGGGAAAGGGACTGTCCTGGTTTGAGTTTCCTGAATTCAGAGCCTGAGACAGAGGTAGAGGCAGTCATTTAGGTGATTCCAAAAAGTAGATGTGAGGGAGGGGGAGATTGTGAAGGAGGAAAAATCAACTTAGGAGAGTGACAGGATTCGATTCCACTGGAACATTCTGAGGAGAGAAAGAGAATGTCTCCAGAAATTGTCCACCTGAAGGACATGGAGGCTGGAACTTCCGTCCTCCAATTTCCATTCTTCAACTGATTGCAGGTTGACTCTGGGGCTTAGCTTCCCTGCCTTTCCTACTTGTGACTGTCCTTTGGCCATCGATGCTACAGAGAAGGCCCAGGTTGGGATGACTGGGCACAAGATGAAACTGAGCTGCAAAGAACTGCACACCTCAGCCACTGCGGACAACAGGTGGGTGAGCAGAGGCTAGGCTCCGGAAGTGGCTGTTACAGCAGCCTGATGTTGCTTGAATGAGTGCTTCCTGCCAGTTGCTGTGCTAGGCCCTAATTTAACACGTTTTACCTTTGTGTAGTACAGCAGCCTTATGAGGTAGGGTTTGTGGTAATTTTTAGAAAGACAGGAGCATGTCATCTGGGGAAGGACAAGAGGCGGCTCTGACAGGGTGGGTTTACTTTTTTTTTTTTGGTTTTACTTTTCTATGGTCATTTGCTAAAGGGCGTTATGAACTCAGAAACGAGATTTTAAAATGCCTACAGAATGCTCCCCAGGGAACTGACTCATGCTAGTAGAACTCACCAAAAACTAAGTGTGCATGGCTCATTTATTAGTTTCAGTGGTAGATGTAATTCACAAGATGATTCAGTGTGTATGTTCCCTGAGTTATGTTTATCAGCCTTTCAGTAAATATTTTTGGCAATGCCTATTCAGTGCCAGGGTCTTGGTGTCTTGTCTGGTCTTCTAATTTCTTAGTTTAATTATAGTCACTTATCAGTCAAAGGGGGTTTAAAAATAGTTTATTTTTAACTTTTTGTTATGGAAATTTTCAAACATACCTAAAGTCAGGAGAATAATATATAGAACTCCCATGTACAGATCATTTGGCTTCAACAGTTTGCAACAGCTTGCCAGCCTTGCTTTATCTGGCTTCCCTGTCCCCCTAGCAATTTTTAAAGCAAATGCCAGGTATCATATCAATTCATCTGTAAATACTGCTGTTTGCACACATAACATTAAAAGGATTTTAAAACAATATCACCATACGGATATAATATACAGCATAAGGAATATGGTTAATAGCATTTAATAACTTTGCCTGGGGACAGATGGTTACTAGACTTATTGTGGTGATCATTTCATAATGTATGCAAATTTTAATCATTATTTGTATGTGGTACACCTGAAGCTAACATAGTATTGCATGTCGTGAGGGGTACTCCTACCATTTTGCTCTTTTTTTTTTTAACATTTATTTCTGCTTTTTTGTTTTCTTTGTAAAGGCCATTTAAAAAATATTTGTTTATTTAGGCTACATCAGATTTTAGTTGCGACATGCAGGCTCTTTTTTTAGATGCTGCACCTGGGATCTAGTTTCCAAGCCAGGGATTGAACCTGGCCCCTTGCATGGGGAATAGAGAGTCATAGCCCCTGGACCGCCAGGGAAGTCCCCATTTTAAAATTTCTTTTCAATAGGCCTTCTGACTTTGTGTCCCTTATTTCCTGCATTACTATCTTCCTTTCATTTAGTTGATTTTTCACAGTGACATGTTTAAATTCTCATTTCCTTTTGTATATATTCTATTGATATACCTTATTTTCTTTGTGGTTACCATGGGGGTTACTTTTAATATCCTAAAGTTATAATACACTAATTTGAATTTATACCAGCTTACCTTCAATAATATGTAAAAACCTCCACTCCTTTCCAACTCTGCCCCCACTTCTTTTGATTGTGTATGCCACAACTTTATGAATATATTTAATACAACTGAGCTGTACACTTAAAATTAGTTAAGATGGTAAATTTTATGTTATGTGTATTTTACCATAATAAAAAGTTAAAAAATAGATTTGATATTGCTGATATTAAAAATGTGAGAATTGTATTATGATTCAAAGAGTATTGTATTATGTATTATATCTAATACAATATGTATATAATTGTATTATGTAATATACATAATATAATTATATTATGATTCAATTATGATACAATACATAATTGTGTTACAATAAAAAGAGTCCTTATCTTATGTAGGTACATACTGATGCATACAGTTGGCCTGTATCTACTGTAATATGATGGCTTGGATTTGTTTAAAAATAATCCCGGGACTTCCCTGGTGGCTCAGTGGATAAAAATCTGCCTGCCAATGCAGGGGACCTGGGTTCGATCTCTGGTCTGGGAAGATTCCGCATGCTGCAGAGCAACTACGCCTGTGCACCACAACTACTGAAGCCCAGGTGCACAGAAGCCCAGGTGCACGGAGCACGTGCTCTGCAACAAGAGAGGCCAGCACAGTGAGAAGACAACACACTGCAACGAAGAGTAGTTCCTGCTCGCCACAACTAGAGAAAGCCCATGCAAAGCAATGAAGACCCCGGTGCAGCCAAAAAATAAATAACTAAATAAATTATATTTTAAAAATCCTGGAAGGAGTGGGAGGGTATACAGAGATGAACCAGGATTCTTTTATGATTGATGATTGTTGAAGCTGGGTGATAGGCACACGGAGGTTCATTTTACTATTTTCTCCACTTTTGCATATGTTTGAACTTTTACAAAATAAAGCTTGGAATGTCTAAAGAAAGAGATTGCATCCGGATCACCTGTTAGTAGCCCAGCAGGTGCTTCTTTTGCTGCACGGTTCCATGTAGGCAGACATTCAAGTTGCTTTTTCCTGTAAAAAGCTTTTGTAGGGCTTCTGCTGGAGACAGATTGGAGACACAAAGAAGGTGCCAACTCCCTCAGAGACCTCCTGCCTAGTTCCTGAGCTTTCTCCTGGGCTTTTTGTGTTTCCCTCCATCAATTTGAATAGGAACCATTCATAGTCAATAAAAAGCTCAGAGAATAATAAAGGGGATTTAATGAAGAGTAAATCTCTGGAAATTCCCTGACGGTCCAGTGGTTAGGACTTGGCACTTTCACTGCTGGGGCCTGGGGTTCAATTCCTGGTTGGGAAACTAAGGTCCTACCAGCTGCCAGGTGCGGCAAAAAGAAAAAAAAAAAACTCTTTCCTTTCCCCACACCCCATTTTCCAGCCCCCACCAGTTCTCCCCAGAGGCAGCTTTCCTATCCACTTTCCTGTCAACCTTTCCAGAGAAATTTCACACACATAAAATGCAAATACGGTTGCATTCTCTTTTTCCTCCTTTTTGCATAAGTAGTGGCATCCCAGACACACAGTTTTGAATGTCTACTGAGTTAAAACGTATGCGTTATATTACATATAATATCTTGAGACATTCTACTTTGCAGGTACAGACAGACCCCAAGCTTTCAGAGGCAGCAGAGTTTCCATTTTCCAAACCACTGCATACTGCGTGTCAGTCTAGGGACATGGGTCGATCTCAAACTTTTCCTCTTGGTCACAGTGAATGCTGCAGTGGATGTCTTTGTACCTTACCCTTCCACACCTGTAGAGGAAAGGATCCTCTCATTTTGTCAGTCCTAATTTAATTTTCAGAGGTATCCTTAGGAGCAGGGTGCGATAGGTGATAAAATATGGTGAAATAAGGTTATGAAACAGCTAATAATTTTTTCAAGCTGAACCTGAGATTCCAGGCTGTCTTCAGGCAAAGACTGACTTCCTTCCCCCATCCTGGGACAGGGGCCAACGGTGGGAGTATGAGGAGCTCTGCTGGAGTATGACCTTTCATCTGTGTCTGGCAGGAAAGCAAGGCATGAATGCCTGTCCTTTTACACTGGAAAGTTCTCTCCCTGTCCCTTGGCAGCACTAGGGGGTGGGGGCAGGAGGCTGACCATTTTTGAACCCCCAGGCTGCCCTTTTTGTGGGAGGGACCTGGTATCCAGGGCATAGATGGATCACCCTCCCTGCACCCCTGGGAAATAGAGGAAAACATTAGAGAGGCATTTTGAAGGAAAGGGCAGAGGAACTGGGCTTCCCCGATGGCTCAGATGGTAAAGAATCTACCTACAATGCAGAAAGACCCGAGTTTGATCCCTGGGTTGGGAAGATCCTCTGGTGGAGGGAATGGTTATCCACTCCAGTACTTTGGCCTGGAGATCCCACGGACAGAAAAGTCTGGCAGGCTACAGCTCATGGGGTCGCAAAGAGTCACACTAGGAACTACAGTTAGTTCTCGCCTCCCACCAAAGCTCAGTGCAGACAGGGGACCAGGGTGGAGGCGATGAGAGAGGAGCCAGGGAGATTGCAGCCAGAGGCCATCCCACTCCTGCCTTGCATTTTTCTAGATGATCCCTGAGTACACGGGCCTTGATCATCACCTTCTCACCTTGGCTATGCAGGGCAGCCTCCCCAAAGGTGGCAAGAAGTAAAAGCAGGGAGAGTGACATGTACACCGCACTCTCCCCCCCTACCCCTGCCCAAGACTGGGAGGCCCTAGAGGGGTGGGAGGACAGGGGTGAGGTAGGGGCTGTAATGTGGGAGACAGGCACACTGGCAGAGCCCAGGCCAGGCCGTTCCCAGAGGCTGATGTGGCCCCTTAGAGAGCTCACGGACAGGCTGTTTGTTTCTTGGGAGGTCTGTGTTCCACCCTTGCTTAATTCTCAGGAATTGCTTGCGCAATGGATGGGAGAGGAGAGGAGGTTCAGTGTCCTGACCTAGAGTCTGAACTGGTAGGGTAGCCTCTGGGTGCAGGAGTCTGGAGGATCCTGGGGATGGGGGAGGGGTCAAGGACCAGGCATTACCCTTCTCTGAGGCTCTAAGGATAATTTATGTAAAAGGGTTCTCAAGGTCACAGTTGGGCAATTGGTTCAAAGTAAGTAGGTTGGTGGCACGCTAGGTCAGGGGTGGTTGTGTATCTAGTGCTCTAACACTAGTGTGTGCTAGAGGAAGGGGGTGGGGTCTGACCCAAAGTAAATATTTTTATTAAACAAGAAATGGAAAAGGACTTTCCTGGTGGTTCAGTAATTGAGAATCTGTTGGCCAATGCAGGGAACACGGGTTTGATCCCTGGTCCGGGAAGATTGCACATGCCCTGGGGTAACTAAGCCCGTGCACCAGAACTACTGAGCCTGGGAGCCCAACAAAGAATAGCCCCACTCGTTGCAACTAGAGAAAGAAGGCAGAAATTAAGATCCACTGCAGAAAAATAATAAATAAATGTATATATGAAAACAAAGAAATGGAAGGAGTAGAAACCCAAAACAATTTTGTTGCCGATCTAAAGGAACCTGGAGGGACTTCCTTGGTGGTCCAGTGGCTAAGACTCATGTTCCCAATGCAGGGGACCTGGGTTCAATCCCTGGTCAGGGAACTGGCTCCCTTATCCTGAGAGCCAACCTGTTGTGGCCAAATAAATAAATATTTAAAAAAAAATTTGAAGTGAGGCTATGGCTAGGGAGAAGGTTCTGCTGGGTGTAATCTGGAGTCTGGGGTGTAACCGTCAGTCTTGACCTCACTTGTGGTGCTCATTGTTTCAACAGCTCCTAGGACCCTTCCCCTGGGAAGCATGAGACAATCATGCACATAACTAGAAAGCCGTATAGCCTGTGGACGGGTCTCTTAGGACTTTGGAAGACTGAGAGAGCTCCCTGGAAGATATGGGGTTTGAGAAGGATAGAGGCGTTTCAAGAGAGAGGGTAGCAAGAGGCAAGCGCTTAGGGGAGAGAGGGCTGGGGAAGATATAGGGCAACGGGGTGGGGATGGAACTGGGACTTGAGGGAGGTTTGGGCAGCTCAGAAGATGTTAGGAAGAAGCACTAAAGCACAGGGTCTATGAGAGTAGACTCAGGGTACCGTCTTGTTTTGAATCCAGCTCTACCACTTAGTGAAAGTGTTAGTTGCTCAGTTGTATCTGACTCTTGCGACCCCATGGACTGTAGCCCGCCAGACTCCTCTATCCATGGGATTCTCCAGGCAAGAATGCTGGAGTAGTTAGCCATTCCCTTCTCCAGGGGATCTTCCCAAACCAGGGATCGAACCTGGGTCTCCCACATTGCAGGCAGATTCTTTACTGTCTGAGCCACCAGGGAAGCTACCACTTAGTACCCCAGCAAATCTGGGGCAGATCACTTAACCTTTTTTTTTTCCCTATTTTTTTGGCTGCACCCCGTGGCATGTGGGATCTTAGTTCCCCGACCAGGGATTGAACCTGTGCTCCCTGAAGTGGAAACTTGGTGTCTTAACAACTAGACTGAGAGGGAAGTCCCTCATTTAACATTTGTGTGCCTCAGTCTCCTTTGTAAAGTGGTAAAGAAGGCAATGGCACCCCACTCCAGTACTCTTGGTTGGAAAATCCCATGGATGGAGGAGCCTGGTGGGCTGCAGTCCATGGGGTCGCGACTGAGCGATGTCACTTTCACTTTTCACTTTCATGCATTGGAGAAGGAAATGGCAACCCACTCCAGTGTTCTTGCCTGGAGAATCCCAGGAACGGGGGAGCCTGGTGGGCTGCCACCTATGGGGTCGCACAGAGTCGGACACAACTGAAGTGAGTTAGCAGTAGCAGCAAAGAGGATAATGGTAAAACCTGTGACTTAGGCTTATTGTGAAGATTAAGTGAGGTCCTACTTACAAAGGATTTAGAACAGTATGTGGCACATAGCAGTTTCCTGTTAATTTATCTTCTTCTCTTAGAAGCACCCCCAGACAAGGATTCAAGTGTAGAGAGTACATTAGGGAGATGGTTCCAGGAGACATGGGTTGGGGAGTAGGGAGGCAGGAAAGGGAAGGAAAGAAGCCAAGGCAGAATGTGTTATCTATCTAGTGATTTCAAATTGTTGGCAAGTAGTGGTTAGGAACCCTGGAGTTGCTGAATATCAGTTATCCCATGGGGGGCATGAGCAGACTGGGATATGTACATCCGCATCTCATGCAGTCACAGCCTGGGGGCTGCTTTCAGGGGGCCTTAATTCTTTGGCAATTCCAGTTTTCTGTGCACAGATGGGACAGGACACCCAAGAAACCCTCAGACAAAGAGAGAGAGATCTTGCTGTCATTGGCATGACCTACTAGTGTGACCCAAGGGATGTGAGAGGGGCAATGATGGAGCTGTTACAAACACAAAGTGACTCATGGGTTTGCTTGTTTTGTTTTGTCTGCTCCCCAAAGCACGTGGGATCAGCATGTGGGATCTTAGTTCCCTGATCAAGGACTGAAACACATGCCCTCTGCAGTGGAAGTAAGGAGTCTTAATTACAAGACCACCAGGGAAGTTGAGTAATACTGAATCCTCAGCTGAAATCACACAGCAGGCTTCAAACCAGGATAGGTCAGACTCTTTTCCTAAACAAGGGGTTGATCTGGAAGTGGGACTCAGCTCTGCTGTTGTCATGGAAGTCTGAGGGTGGCAGATCCTGGAATATCAAGTCCATGTCTAAGTGTCAGGACTGGACGAGGAGTAGACGGTGGCCAGGCGGAGAGGATATTACAGTAGCTCTGTCTGTCTTAACAACCAGCCACTTTTTCTAGGAAAGTTTCAGTTGTGAGGTTCTGAGCTCCCCATGGGACTAGTAAGGCATCCCAAGAGGCCATCATTTCCTTTTTCTAACCTGTGAATTGCAAATGAGTTGCAGAATATGGACCTTGCTTTCTTGTCTTTGGACCTGGTCTCCTGGAAATAGATATTAGAAGCCTTGGACTGATGAGAAGAAATGTGGACAAGACAGAAGAAGCTGACAGGAATGGAAGGTCTGTCATTTTAGGCATTATTTACCTCTTTTCTGGGCTTCCCAGGTGCTAGTGGTAAAGGACTCACCTGCAAATGTAGGAGATATAAGAGATGGGAAGATCCCCTGGAGAAGGACATGACAACCCACTCCAATATTCTTTCCTGGAGAATCCCATGGACAGAGGAGCCTGGCAGGCTGTGGTCCTTAGGGTCGTACAGAGTCAGACATGACTGAAGCAACTTAGCACGCATGCACCTCTTTTCTATCATCTGGAGTGAACACACAAGTTGCATTGGCAAAGCATTTTAAAAAAAAAAAATTTTTTTTTTAAAGCACTTCACCAGACACAAGATCTGCTGGTACATTTTTTAAAAAATAATTTTTATTATCTTTTGACCATAGTGTGCAGCATATGGGATCTTTGTTCCCCAAACCAGAGATCAAACCCATGCTCCCTGCAGTGGAAGAGTGGAGTCTTAACCACTGGACTTCCACAGAAGTTTCTTGCCAGGTTTTTAATGGTGCAATTAATAGATAAGCCACTTTCATCTAAGAGGGTCTACTGAAAGGCTACTTAGAAGCCTAGAGAGGGGAATAAAGATCTGGTGTCTTCAGCCCCGGAGAATCTCAGATCATGGCCCTTCCACACTGGGCTTGGGCCCAAAGAGAACTGGACTAACAAATCAACTCTGGTGGCCCACTCTTTGTTCACTTTATTTGTCACCATGCAGTGTGATGCTCCCGCAGTTTCCCATCAAAGTTGACCTCCTCTTGCATATTGCTTGTTGTCTTCCCAAATCCATTCTCAGCTTATATAGTATCAGAGTTCTAGCTGAGCTCATGATAGACAAACCAGAGGCCACATTTCCCAGCCTCCCATTTAACCGAGTTTTGGCCAATGGACTATGAGTGGAAGAGCTGGGTGAATTTCCATGTTGTTGCTTGCCCCCTACTTCTTTCATGCACTTCTTTAGAGCTGGAATGCAGACTTGATGGAAATCTGTTTCAAGCACACAGACAAGAACAGTTATCAGTGGTTATGGCGGAGCCATGAGATGGAAGGAGCATGGGGTCCTGAATGATCCTGATGAGCAATCCTGTCCTGCCAGCCAGGGCCACCCTTTCCATATCACCTTGTCTGCTTACACTGAGGTTCTTATTTGAGAGAGAAGTAAACTTCTATCTTATTTAAGTCACTATATTTTGGATTGTCTTTATTACAACAGTTTATATTATGCCCTGATAAACACATGTCCCTGGGTGTTGCCTTTGGCTCCCATCCTGATTTCTGGCTAAGAATATTGGTTAGGTAAAGGTTTTGTTGCAGAAACAAAAGCTAGAATAACACTGGCTTAAATGGTCTGAGCATGAGTTCTGGGGCAGTTATGAGAGCCCTAGAGGACCGGGGAGCAAGATTTCTGGAGCTTTGTTCCTCCCTCATTATCAACATGACTTCCACCTTGTGGTCTAGGGTGGTTGTTCAGATTTCCTCTAGCCTGCCTGTATTCTAGTGGGTGGGAAGTGGAAGATAAAAATTGAGGAGCACACTCCTTTCTCAAAAGCATACTCTGTGGGTCCAGTGAAAAACTTGTGAGCTTTATGACTTAAGAAAGAAGGGAGAGTGGATTCTGATACACTCTGCAGAGTTTATTTAACTCAACAAATACTGAGAGAAACTCATGAAAGAAAGGGCCTTTCTTTTCAAGACAGCTATTACATAAAAGCTAGGCGGATGTATCAATATTTTTCTGCTTGGGCTGCCATAAAATAAACAAATAAAAAAAAACCCCACAGACTGGGTGGCTTAAACAAAAATTTATCTTCTCATAGTTCCGGAGATCAAGGTGCCACGATGGTCAGTTTCTGGTAATAGCTCTCTTCCTGGTTTGCAGGCAGTCCTTTTCACGAGGGCAGGAGGGATATACGTGTGTGGAGAGAGAGAGAGAAGAAAAGGAGGAAGGGAGAGCAGAAGGAGGGAGGGAGAAAAATTCTCTGGTGTCTCTTTAAGGACTTAAGCCTATTGGATCAGGGTCTCATCCTTATGACCTCATTTAACACACATGACCTCTTTACAGGCCATGTCATCTCCAAATATAGTTACATTGGGGGTAAGGTGTTAAACATACACATTTTGGGGGGAGGGGCTCTAATTCAGTCCATAGCAGCAGCTTTAAGAGGCACCCATAACTCAGTGGTTTAAGTATTCAGAGTGAGGATTCATGATGTCCTGATAATAAACAACCCCCTAATCTTCATTGCCACAGTGGTTTGCAAAATATGGCCCCAAATCTCTCTTATTCCAGTGTGCATGCTTCTTTGCAAGATGATTTTGCCACTCCTCACATCAAGAGGTGAAGTTTCCCCCACTTGTAAACCTGGGATAACCTCGTGATCTGCTGTGACCAATGGGATGTGGTGGAAGTGATGTCGCGTGACTTCTGAGGATAGGTCTCAAGAGACCTCGCAATGTGTGCTCTGGATCTCTTGTAATGCTGTTCTGAGACTGCCATGCTATGAGGGGCTATGGATGATAGACCACGGGTCCTGCTGTTACCCACTAAACTCAGCCCTCAGCTGACTGCAGTTGTGAGGGTGAGCCCAGGCCAGAACCATGTGGCCAATGCGCAAAATCACGAGAAACAAGAAATCATTTCTTTAAGCCCCTAAATTAGGGGGGGCATCTTTTTCCCTACTGCAGTGGTAATGCAGTGGGTTAACACAACAAGGGTTTATTTTTTTGCTCACATTGCCTATCTGCCAAGGGTCAGCATGGGTTCTGCTCTGGGTGTTACCCAGGGGTCTAGGCTGATAGAGCAATCTTCTCAAACACTGCCACGAAGAGGGAAAGAGCACGAGGAAGACTGCACAGGCTTACAAAGCTTCCATCTAGAAGTGAAGTGTTAGTTGCTCAGTCATGTCTGACTCTTTGCAACCCTGTGGACTGTAGCCCGCCAGGCTCCTCTGTCCATGGAATTCTCCAGGCAAGAATAGTGGAGTGGGTAGCCATTCCCTTCTCCAGGGGATCTTCCTGACCCAGGGATCGAACCTAGGTTTCCTGCATTTCAGGGAGATTCTTTACCGTCTGGGCCACCAGGGAATCTAGAAGTGGTATATGTCATTTATAGTCATGTTTCACTGGTCAAAGCAAGTGGATGGGGAAGTTCAAACCTACTACCTGATAGAAAGGAGACAAAGCCAGAACATCTCTAATACTTATGACTCTGAAAGTAATTTTTTTCTCTCTTGTAAAAATCTGAGCAGGTCAGCAGAACTGGTATAACATCAACACAGTGTCAGAGACCCAGGTTCCTCTATCTGTTGACTCTATTATCCCCAGGATATTGCTCTTGAATCACCATCAGGTTCATATTCCCACCCATGGGAATGGGAGTCGGCAGGGGGAGAATTCTCGCCTTTTACTTGGAAGTTACACACATCAGTTGTACTCACATACTATTGCCAGAATCTTGTCACCTGGACACTAGCTGCAAGGGAAGTTGGAAAATGTAGTCTTTAGCTGGGTGACTGTGTGTCCTGCTAAACATCTCTTACTGTAGGAGGAGGGAGAGCAGGTACTGGGTACAGAGGGAGCACCTGCAGCTCAGTCACAGCAGCAGTTTTGGGACTGCAACACCAGGGGTGTTCCTGCATTCAGTCAATTTTGTCCAAGGAACTGATTTTGTGTATTCACAACGTTCACTTGTGTACGTGCATTTCTGAGAAGTTATTTGTAAATCAAAAGAGTTTTTATAAACTTAAATGATCACTTCAGAGATGTTTCATCTTCATCTTTGACTAATATTATTATTATACTTACACCCCACATTCTTCCAGTTCATTCAACTCTTGTTTCTCCGTCAGCTCCACCAGTTCCAATGCTGTTGTGCTCCTCTACTTAAAGGAGCTCAAAAAGTGGGATGAGTTTGAAGATGTTTCAGAGGAAAGGAGGCATATCAGTGACTTGAAATTTGCAATGATACACACCTCTTGTTTATAAGGGAATTACTCCTTGTAAGCCAAGTGATATTGAATGTAGTGTTCTCAGTTCTGAAGACATTCATTATGTCATTAAACAGGTGGTGCCAGTGGTAAAGAACCTGCCTGCCAATGCAGGAGACTTAAGAGATGCAAGTTTGATCCCTGGGGTTCCAAAGAGTTGCACAGGACTGAAGCTACTTAGCATGTACCCATTGTTTGATGAATATTAAAGACTTCTGTGGGATGGGGAGGCTAACGCAGTAGCTCAGAGTTTCTTTGCTTCCTGCATGTCATACAAAATGCACATTGTAATTAAAAGTTTTATTTTTATTAATGGCTGGTAATTTAATATCTTTTTCTTTTGCTTTTAATTTGGCTGTGTTAAGTCTCCACTGAGGCATGTGGGCTCAGTAGTTGTGATGGCAAGCTTAGTTGCCCTGTGGCATGTGTGATCTTAGTTCCTCCACAAGGGATCGAACCCAAGTCCCCTGCACTGGAAGGCAGATTCTCAACCACTGGACTACCAGGGAAGTCCCTTGCACATTGCAATTTAAAGGCACATTCCAAATCTAAAAATATTTTCACTTCTTTGAATAATCAACCCAGATTTATTTTTTATAAGTTAGGGAATTTTTATCTACTGGACTTTCCTTAAAAATGTTCTCAACCTTTTTCTTGTCTCTAAGTGTTGATTTCATTTTTATCCCTAAGGGAAGAAAAAGATGGTGAATCCTCCTAGGCATCAAGAATTTTTAAGACAATTAGTTTAATCCCTTGGGGACTTATGTTGAAGAAGACAATACTAACCTAGGCTCTGAGGAAGTATTCGTAATATCCACTTGGGAAAACCCAAAAGAAAACCGAAACTTTACTTAATGCAATCTCAGTTGGTTTGTGTGCTTTAGACTATTCATGTAAGAGTGTGTGGGCACGTGTGTCTGAAAGGCAGCGGCGGTGGGGGAGCAGTGGGCATAGCCTGTGGTGCAGATCGACTGACTCTAGGGATGTGTGGAGACTAGGGAGACAGGGCCAACTTTCACCCCCTCAGCTCAGCCCCCAATCCCTGATTATGTTCCCCCCACTCCCCACCCACAACAAGGGAACATTCCCCCTTGCCACTCCCTAGTTTTCTTTCTCTGGCAGCAGATGAAGCAGCTGCTGAGCCAGCTCTGGTTTTCGGGAAGTCAGATGACCTTTTCCCTCTCCTGGTTCTCTGCCTGTCCCTGCCCCTGAGGTAGACACCATGGACCCACTGATGGCCGTCCTTTGCCTGCTGCCCCTGTACCCAGGTAGGAGCAGAGGAGAGGGGATGCTGGGGTCCTGTGGGGCCGGGCTGGTGCCACCAGACCGAGTTTTCACGTGTGAAACGGACAGCCCCTTCTGCTTTCCTTTTCTAATCCGTGCCTTCCTTCTCTGCTGCATTTCTGAGTCGTGTTCCCATGCCTGCAGGTTTGGCTACAGCCGCGCTTTCCTGCCCCAAGAACGTGAATATCTCTGGTGGCAGTTTCACCCTCAGCAACGGCTGGAACCCTGGGAGTATCCTCACCTACTCCTGCCCCCTGGGCCATTACCCATACCCGGTGGCGACAAGGCTGTGTAAGAGCAATGGACAGTGGCAAATCCCGAGATCCACTCGGTCGACAAAGGCAATCTGCAAACGTGAGGCTCCCTGCCAGCGGCCACCCTGGGGACTCCTATTTAGTTTACTCAGCATGGGGCTTAATGTGACTCTAAGGGTGGCAAAGCTCCTTTTCCACAGGGCTTTTCAAAATAGCAAGGAAATGTCTACTGCCCACAGCAAGGCGTTGGAGGCAGGCTATGATGGGGATTGTGGGGTACTAAAGCCAAGGATGATGTTTAGAGGTTTGACAATTTGCCACACGGTACTGACTGTTCAGAATGGATGCTGAATGGTCCTGGCGTCCTCTGTTTTGCTGCGTGTCACTCCTCTATTACCCACTCCTGGGACATTGGAGAACACCAAGGGAGGGACTGGGGTGGTCATAGTCCTCACGGGGCTGAGAGAAGTAACTGTTTTTAAATCTATTAGATTGAACTATGTGAAATTGCTAATATTCAACCAATTGTCAAAAGTAGCAATTTCACAGGTATCCACCTAATATTTTGACAAGCAGCTGGCTCTTGCCATGCCTCCAAGCTGAATATCACCCCCTTTGGTGTCCAGTCCAGGTGTCATCCCTCCATCCCTGTATTATCATCCCCTTCTCTCCCTCCAGCTGTTCGCTGTCCAGCCCCTGTTTCCTTTGAGAACGGTGTGTACATCCCACGGCTGGGGTCCCACCCGGTGGGCGGCAACCTGAGCTTTGAGTGTGAGGATGGCTTCACCCTGCGGGGCTCAGCTGTTCGGCAGTGTCGGCCCAACGGCATGTGGGATGGCGAGACAGCCGTGTGTGACAATGGTGGTGAGTGTCCTGACCCGTGGCTGCATGGGGGCAGGGGTCTCCCAGGAGCCCTGGAGCCAGCTATGTGCCCAGGGAGCATGTGTGGGGTCAGGGACCAGGTGTTTCTGGTACCAAAATCATAATCCTAGATTTTGGTCAATTGAGGTCTATAGTCGCACACCTCCAGCCTGTTAGGCTCCTGGCTCAAGGAAGTCGGTGCTAAGGTTTGGGTCCAGCATCAAGGCTGCAAATGCTCTGTCCACCTTTTCCCAATGCCTCCAAGCCAGGCTGGTACCTGCTCCCCCTGGGCTGTTGCAGGGAGGATGTGATGAAGGCAATCAAGTGCTGTGCTCAGCTGCCTTGCCTCTGGAGCCAGTCTGAGTTCCAAGCCCAGCTTTGATTTTGACAGCCTTTGGGGAGGTTATTTAACCTCTCTGTGCCTCAGTTTTCACACCTGTAAAATGGAGACGGTGAGAGTACTGACTGCAAGGGGTTGCCGTGTGGATCAAATGAGTTGCCTGTGGAACAGCTCCTGGAATCTGCTGACACCACATATCCTTTTGTCATGGTCATTACTGCCCTTGTGAAAGATTTAGGGCGGGGGGGCGCTGCTTGACAGAAGTGGGGTTCCTGGGATTCCCTGGAGCTACGTTTGCCTGTAGGTTTTAGGAGCTTCCTAGATCACAGTTCTAAATACATAATACAGAGGACTCAGAGGTCACGAGGCGGTAGGACTGTATCCTCACCTGGAGCCCAGCTGCTGGCTTTCCAGTCACAGCCTTGATTCTTTGACAACAGCCATTTATTCAAACATAAATATAATTCACTTGAAAATTGAGGTTGAATCTATCTAAAGTGTAGATTTTAAGTATTCACCAAAACCAAGTATCCATCATCTCAGGAGGCTCCCTCCTGTCCCCTTCCACAAGGTAACCCTCTCCTGACTTGTATCTCCATAGATTCGTTTAGCTTATTCTTACACCTCATACAAGTGGAATCAGACAGACTGTGCTCTTTCGCATCTGGTTTCCTTTATTCGACATTCTGCCTGGGAGATTTATCGATGTTTCCCTGTGTATCAGCAGTTTGTTATTTTTTTATGCTGTGTAGTTCTATTACATACTACAGTTTATCTATGCAGTCTCTTGTTGGCGAGCATTTGGCTATTTCTAGTTTTTGATTATTGTGAGTAAAGCTCTATGAACACGCTTATATGTGACTTTTGGTGCACTAGACACTTATCTCTCTTGAGTATATTATCTGGGAGTGGAGTTACTGGGTTACAGGTTGGCATCTGTTTTCTTTTAGTAGAGGCTGCAAACAGTTTCTCAATAGACCAGCAGCTCTGGTTGTCCTCTGACACCTGGAATTGCCCATCTTTTTAGTTTTAACAGTTCTGGTGGGTGTGTAGTGATGTCTCATTGTTTGCAAATGTTCTCTGTGGAGGGGTAGGCTCTTCAGCTGCCATCTTCCCTGAGGTTCTGGTATGGTACTAGCAGAGACCCTGGGTTGGGATTGGGATGTTTTAGGTGGCCATTGAGGCCACAGAGTTCTAAACCTTTCCCCTACTTCAGGTTTTTCCATCTGCACCCCGGGGAAGCACAGGTATGATGTCTCCCAAGGGAGAGGCCAAGGGACCCGCAGAGGCCCTGAGGGTTTCCAGAGGAAGAAGAGCCTAGGAGAGGGTGGGCCAGCCAGGTCCGGAGTCCGGAGGCTGAGGAAGCGAGTCCCTGTTCACCTCCATCTTCCTTTGTTCTTCGCAGCCAGTCACTGCCCCAACCCGGGCATTTCCGTGGGTGCAGTGCGGACCGGGTCTCGCTTCGGCCTTGGGGACAAGGTCAGATACCGCTGCTCCTCAAATCTGGTGCTGACAGGGTCTGCGGAGCGCGAGTGCCAGGACAACGGGGTCTGGAGTGGGACGGAGGCCATCTGCCGCCGTGAGTAGCAGCTCTGACCCTGCGGACACTGCTGGGCCCCGACCCCCGGGCCCAGCTGACCCCATCGGCTCTCCCCACAGAGCCCTACTCCTACGACTTTCCTGAGGATGTGGCCCCCGCCCTGGGCACCTCCTTCTCCCACTTACTTGCAACCACCAATCCCATCCAGCAGAAGAAGAAAGGTGAGTGCTTGAGGTGGGCGTGGCAGGGGCGGGGCGGGAGCAGGGGCGGGGCAAGCTTGGGGGCGGAGCAGGAGCCTCCTGTGGGCTCACTGGGGCTGAGCTGACTAGAGGCGAGGCAGAGGGGTTTGATCGCCTTGGCTAGAGAGCAGGTGAGCGGTGGAGGTCTGAATCTCCCCCCTTTCGCATTTCTCCCAGAAAACTTGGGCCGCAAAATACAAATCCAGCGTTCCGGTCACCTGAACCTCTACCTGCTCCTGGACGCCTCTCAGAGTGTGTCCAAAGATGACTTTGAAATCTTCAAGGACAGCGCCTCTCGCATGGTGGACAGGGTCAGGAAATAGGAGCCTGCGGATATCGGCTGCCTTCCTGCACTGTCTCTGTCTCCTTCCCTTCTCAGAATCCCATTTGCAACCCACTTCCTCCAAGAAGTCTTCCCAGATTATACACATGCCATGGATCATGAATTTAGAGGATACTATTTTTCATTCCACAAACACTGTTGGGGTACCTACTATATGTCAACCACTATTCTGGCTCCTGGGAGACCACAAAGCTGAACGAGGCTGAGATCCCACTTTTCGGGAATTCTAGAACAGTGGTCTTCACGAAGGGGTACCCAAAACAGTCTGTGGGGGTGTGTGTGGCAGAAAAATACTAGTAATCATGTGGAATAACTGTAATTTAACTGAAATGAAGAACTTAATAGTTTCCTTTTAAAATTTTACTCTTTTCCATACATTTTAAAATGTGTACAATATATCTGAACAATGATACATTTTATGAGTATACTTTATAAATACATATACCTATATTGAGGTATGTGCTCAGAATGTTTCTGCTGACAGAATGCATAAACAGAAGAGTTTGGAAATCCCTGGTTTACATTTCTTGCCAGGACTTTGCTTGGGAATTATGCTTTTCACAATAGTTTTTGTAGTTATGTGTTTTCCCTCCCTGCTCCATTGGAAAGAAGGCAGCTTTTGTGCTCCTTAGTTTCTCTCTTCAGATGTAAAGTTAAGTAAGCCACTAAGCCATGAGGCTATAAAATGCTACAGGCAAGTGCCGATAGGTTTGAATTCCTCCTCCATCTTTCACCAGTGGTGTGATCGGGGGCAAGGTAACAAGTCTCAGCATCCTCGTCTATATAATAGGGACCATCACGACCCCTCACATCATTGATATGAGGATTAAATGCAGAGTGAACCTGTCAAACAGAGGAGAGGACCAACAACTGTCAGTTTCCTGGCTTCCTTAAGCAGCCACCTCCCAGGAAGGGATTCTCCATGGGCCTTGACTCTGTCGATCTCTGTCTAGGCTCTCTGTCTCCTCCAGGGTCCATTGCTGGCTCTCTTATCATCTTTTTTTCGGTCTGGGGGCCCTTCACCCTCTCACTTGCCCTTCACAGATCTTCAGCTTTGAGATCAAGGTTAGTGTCGCCATCATCACTTTTGCATCAAAGCCCAAAATCATCATGTCTGTCTTGGAAGACAGATCCCGGGATGTGACTGAAGTGGAGAACAGTCTGAGAAATATCAACTATAAAGGTATGATGCCATCAAATGAAGGTCATGGGAGTGGCAGTAGAGGATGGGCTCTTTGTGCCTTCAGAGATTCTGGATAAGTTCCAGAGAGAGGCCTCTTGGTGGCATTCAGGTCCCAGGGTTCTGGGCCTAAGGTTCCTTAGATTGGGGTGGCTTCCAAGTCAGGCTCATGGTTGGGGAGTTGCAGCTCCTACCAACACCTGGCTTGTTCACACATGCTATGTGTCTAAAAGCATCGTGCAGGTCTTCAGCTCCTCCCTGAACCACATGGTCTGGTTTTCATAGTTTCCTCATGTCATTATGAAACTACCTGGGTGGTAGGTAGCAGCTGGTTGAAACAATCCACTTTCTTTGGAAACCCCATCTTCAAATCCTGGGCTTTTAGAATGACCTTTAGTGCTGTTATGCAATGAGCATTCTAAAGGGAAAGGTTTGAAATATTTGAACGGGCAATGATGCCAAATCTCTAACTGAATATCAAAGGTCTGTCTTTATCAAATCAATTGATAATTGCATTTCCAGTGTTTGGGGAAAATAAAGTGATTCCCTTCTCCCAAGTGGTAAGTGGAAAGTTTCTAAGAGAGCTTTTCATCTTCACATATTCCAGACCATGAAAATGGAACTGGGACCAACATCTACGAGGCCCTCCATGCTGTCTATATAATGATGAATAACCAAATGAATCGGCCCCATATGAACCCAGGGGCCTGGCAGGAAATCCGACATGCCATCATCCTTCTGACAGATGGTAGGTATTGTTGTCTCTGTGAGTGAGCCTGGCACCGTGGAAGGAGCAGCAATGTGGGATCAGAAGACCTGCCTTCTGGTTCTCCCTCTGCCATGTCAGGCCTTGGTTTCTTATTTCTAAAGTAGAAACAACGTTGATGATGACGGTAATGACACCACGACAATTATTGATAATGGAAGCTGCCCTCTTTTCTGTATATAGTTTATTTGTTTATTTTTTGGCTGCATCGCATGGCATGTGGATCTTAGTTCTCCGACCAGGGATCAAACCTGAACCCCTGGCAGTGGAAGTGCAGAGTCTTAACCGTTGGTCCTCCAGGGAAGTCCCCTTACACAATTTTTACGAAGAGCAATAAGTACTTTGTGTAAAAGTGCTTTATGATCATGTGTTTGTTGTTGCCACCTGGGAGGTCACCTAGAGGGAGTTGGGTGGGAGGTGTGCAGCAGTGATGTTGAGGTCCATGGATGAAAGGCAGATTGGGTAGTGGATCAGGGCTCTGCCATTTATTTTAATTTTGCCCAAATCACACAGCTCCTCTAGAAATCAAATTTTGTATCTATAACATGAGGAGACCCACACTTACAGGGGCTGCACGAGAATCAAATGAGATAAAGTATTAAGATGCCCCTGACCCAGTGCTAAAGAATTTCTGTGAAGAATGTATCTCGAAACTCCAGCAGGGAGTGTAAGTGTTGAGGCTCCCAGGGTGAATGCCTCCCTACTTCTCCAGGGCTGAGGGGATCGTGCTGCTTCCATCTTAATGAACAATTCTTTTCCCTCCTTCATCCAGGAAAGTCCAACATGGGCGGCTCTCCCAAGGTGGCTGTTGACAATATCAAAGAAGTCTTGAACATCAACCAGAAGAGGAAAGACTATCTGGGTGAGCCTTTGCCCCCGCCCTGCCACAATCTGTGCTCTCTGCAGAGGACCCAAGGCCCATAGCCAGGAGTTTCAGCATCTTGGCTATATTTCTCTGCATTTCATTTTTTTTTTGGGGTTGCACTGTACACAGCATGAGGGATCTTAGTATCTTGACCAGGGATCAAACCCACACCCCCTGCAGTAGAAGCGCAGAGTCTTAACCATTTGACCGCCAGGGAAGTCCTCGGCTGTATTTCTATCGAGACCCCAGGCTGTGTTGTTCTGTATGCAGTCAGCCAAGGATCACACTGAAGAGTTTGTAGTCAAACTACAAACCTTGAGTTTGTGGTTTCAACCTTGGGTTCATCTTTGACTGGCTGTGGGTCATTTCTTTACTTGTAAGGAGGATACAGGACAAGGACCTACCTCAGGCCAGTAAGGGCAAATGCTCAAACATTATCTGGTACAGAGAAACTCACGTCAATGTTGTTTTCATTCACCAGCTTTTGTTCCACAAACCTCTCCAGGAAGAAAAGGTCTGGAATCCTTGTGGGGACTGTCTCTGGCCTTTTCTCCATGAGTGCAGTTAACTAAGGCTTTGGCAGTTGCAGTCTCTAAAACAACAGTTCCTCTAATTCAGATAAACAAAAATTGCTCTCACCTTTGACCAGAAAAGAACTTCAAAGAGAAATGCTTCAGATAAGGGGTAGCAGCTTGTTTTGAGGTCCCAAGTTTTACTTCCCCCTTGGGTTCTCTCTTTTCTGCTCATGCCACCCATTCCACCTGCCCCTTGAGGGTAAGCAGATTTCTTTGGGAAAACCCTTGCCTAAGGAAGGCAAAATCCAAACTTTACTCCCTAACTCCTTAGCATCACTGGGCCAGAGTTAAATGCTTGAAAACACCTTAAAAAGAGGCAGGAACCTTGGGGAAATAGAGAAAACACATTGCTATTGTTCAGTCACTCAGTTCTGTCCGACTCTTTGTGACACTGTGGACTGCAGCATGCCAGGCTTCTCTGTCCTTCACCACCTCCTGGAGTTTGCTCAAACTCATGTCCATTGAGTTGGTGATGCTATCCAACTATTTCATCCTCTGTTGTCCCCTTCTCCTCCTAACCCTCAATCTTTCCCAGCATCGGGGTCTTTACCAAAGAGTCAGCTCTTTGAATCAAGCTGCCAAAGTATTGGAGCTTCAGGTTCAGTCCTTCCAATGAATATTTAGGACTGATTTCCTTTAGGATTGACTGGTTGGATCTCCTTGCAGTCCAAGGGACTCTCAAGAGTCTTCTCCAACACCACAGTTCAAAAGCATCAATTCTTCAGCGAAAACACATGGGATGTGATAATCGTCCAGCTCCCACTGTAACTGCATAAAAGGACTATGAGGGGTATAAAGGGTGGGAGAAGGCTAGACTTGGTGGCCACTCTGGGGCAGTTCTGACTGGCACCCACACTGGCTCAGAGGTTGGTGTGGATGGTCGTGTGGATCCAGGTCCTCCAATGGGAAGAGGTGGCTTCAAGCCCTTCTCCCAGAGCCAGCATTTTGTAGAGGATGACCAGATCTGAAGCTGGGCCTCCATGCTGCATCATGAGTTCTTTTTCATTCATTTATTCATTTAAAAGTCCTCACCGAGAGCCTGTTTTGGGCCAAGCACCACTCTAAGAATACAGCTGTAAACAAACAGAGGAAAATGCCTGTTTCGTGGGGCTGTCATTCTGGAAGGGGGCGATATATTAGTTTCTTAGGGCTGTGGCAACAAAGGGTACAAATTTGGGTGGCTTGAAACAACAGAGACGTATTCTCTCATGCTCAGGAAGTAGGAAGTCCAAAATCAAGGCATCAGCAGGGCCATGCTCCAGCCAGAACCTCCGAGAATCCTTCCTTACCTTGTCCAACTTCAGGTGGCCCCAGGCAGTCCTTAGCTTGGGGTTAAGTCACTCACTCAGTTGTGTCTGACTCTTTGCAACCCTGTGGACTGTAGCCCATCAGACTCCTCTGTCCATGGGATTCTCCAGGCAAGAATACTGGAGTGGGTTGCCATTTCCTTCTCCAGGGGATTTTCCCGACCCAGGGATCGAACCCAGGTCTCCCGCATTGCAGGCAGATGCTTTAACCTCTAAGCCACCAGGGAAGACAGGATTACCCAATCTCTGCCTCTCTTCACATCACTGTCTTCCCTGAAGGTATCTCTGTGACGTCACATGGTTCTCCGTGTTGGCGTTTGGGTTTCCACATTCTTATAAAGGTGTCAGATTCATCTTTCCCTCCCTTTCCCCATCCAGCGAGACTTCACTTTAACTGATTGTATCCGCAAGGACACTATTTCCAAATATATATGAGCATATTCACAGGTCCTGGGGGTTAGGACCTGAACATACCTTTCGAGAAGACATAATTCTACCCACTTCAGGCATTACAGAAAATAAATAAGGAAGCTATATGGCACAGTAGAGGGTGACATGCACAGAGGTATAAAGTTAAGCAGAAAAGAAATCGAGATGTCTGGGTCATTGCAGTTTTACACAAGGAGGCCACAGCACGCCTCCTGCGATGGTGACATTTGAATCAAAGCTTAGAAATGTAAGAGAGTGAGGCATGTGGGAAGCCTGGGGTAGGAGTGAACCAGGCAGGGACAAAGCTCGTGCAAAGGCCCTGAGGTGGGAGTGTATTTCAGGAACTTCAAGAGGTTGTGTGACTGGAAGAGACTGAAGGGGAGGAGTGGTAGGAAATGAGGTCAGATAGGTAGTGGAGGGGAGGGGAGGGCATCCCGCTCA
Source organism: Bubalus kerabau (assembly GCF_029407905.1). Lineage (NCBI taxonomy): Eukaryota > Metazoa > Chordata > Mammalia > Artiodactyla > Bovidae > Bubalus > Bubalus kerabau. The sequence continues at coordinate 25,153,225 of NC_073626.1, forward strand.
CGTAGGGCTTCGTGGGACACAGCGAGTTCCCAACTACAGCTTCCTGTGCTGCGGGATAGCCACTCACTGTGAGATTCTGCTAATTCCCTCCCCCTCAGACATCTATGCCATCGGTGTGGGCAGCCTTCAGGTGGACTGGAAAGAACTGAATAACCTGGGGTCCAAGAAGGACGGCGAGAGGCACGCCTTCATTCTGAAGGATGTACAGGCACTGAGCCAGGTCTTCGAGCACATGCTGGGTGAGTGCACTTCCCCCTCTCTGGAGGGGGTGGCCAGTGTGGAGCCGGCTGAGGTTCCCGGGATGGCACCTGCTCACATTGCCCCTCACCGGCCTCCTTCACCATCTGCTCCTCACACCCACAGATGTCTCCCAGCTCACAGACCCCATCTGTGGGGTAGGGAACATGTCTGCCAATGCCTCTGCCCAGGAGAGGACACCCTGGCACGTCACTATTAAGGTACCCAGAAAGAGGGATGGGGCTTGGATCCCAGAGGTGCGGCCGTGAGCCAGAGACATAGCAGTCCCTGAGATTACCTGTCCCCCTGCAGCCCAAGAGCCAGGAGACCTGCCGGGGGGCCCTCATCTCCGACCAGTGGGTCCTGACAGCTGCTCACTGCTTCCGCAATGCCGAGGACCACACGCTGTTGAGGGTCAGTGTGGGTAAGGAAGGGCCCCCACCAGATTCCCGATCCCCTGGGCAGAGCTCCCACCCCTTGTTCCCAGCCTCTGGCCCCTTCAGGAGCCCTGGTCCAGCCTAATCTGCTACTTTGTTTCCAGGGGATCCCAACTTTCAGGGGAGCAAAGAATTCCAAATTGAGGAGGCAGTGATCTCCCCAGGCTTCAATGTCTTTTCCAAGAAGAGTCAGGGAATCCCAGAGTTCTATGGCGATGACATTGCTTTGCTAAAGCTGACCCAGAAAGTGAAGATGTCCACCCATGCTAGGTGCAGGGGTCTGGGATGGGAGGGCACCCTCTATAGGGGAGGGTGTCCTGGGGAGCCCTGGAGGAGGGGACACCAAGGATGGGCCTCTGTGACCCTGGCCCTTCTCCTCAGGCCCATCTGCCTCCCCTGCACGGTGGGGGCCAACCTGGCTCTGCGGAAACTCCCAGGCAGTACCTGCCGAGATCATGGTGAGCGCTGGACTCGGTGCTGGAGGGACTGGCACCAAGGCTTGGGGGGTGATATCATGGGCTGTGCTGCAGTCCCCAGGTCAGGATGCTGGGTAAAGGGACCAGCACTGACATCCTTGTCCTTGACTGCAGAGAAGGAGCTTCTGAACCAAGTGAGCATTCCCGCTCATTTTGTGGCTTTGAACGGGGATAAGCTGAATATTAATCTCAAGACAGGGTCAGAGGTGAGGGTCTCAGGTTCTGGATGCTGTTGAGGGTGGGGATGGGATTTCTTTCTGTAACCCCTAGCTCTGGCTGCTTTCTACCTCTGACCCCAAGTCATCCCTCCTCCTGGGCCTAGCAAGCCCTGCCCTGGGCTTGCTCACTCCATCCTTGTGTCCTCTTCTGCCCCTCCTGCAGTGGACAAACTGTGTCAAGGTCGTCCTCGAAGACAAAACCACGTTCCCCAACCTGACAGATGTCAGAGAGGTGGTGACAGACCAGTTCCTATGCAGTGGGACCCAGGGGGATGACAGTCCCTGCAAGGGTGAGCCCCTCCTCCGCCCACTTTCCATCCCCAACCCCCACCCTGGAGTCCAGATTCCCCGGGGAAGGCCACCGATGTGCCTTGTGGCCAGCATGCATGCCATGATGCAGCGGTGATGGTTGGCAGGATGACAGTCTCTGTCCCTCCTTTCTGGTAGGAGAATCTGGAGGAGCAGTTTTCCTTGAGCGGAGACTCAGGTTTTTTCAGGTGAGAAGGGAGAAGTTTGCAGGACTGGAGTCACGGGATCTTGGCCTTGTTGGGGGATGAGGCAGACCTTTGAAGGACTTAAGGAGGTTGGGGCTGGGACAGGGGAAGCCCCCCACTCCAACCTTTCCCTCTTCTAGGTGGGCCTGGTGAGCTGGGGTCTCTACAACCCCTGTGGCAGCTCCAGTAAGAACTCCCGCAAACCTGCGCCCCATGGCAAGGTCCCGCGAGATTTCCACATCAACCTCTTCCGCCTGCAGCCCTGGCTCAGGCAGCATCTGGAGGGCATCCTGAACTTTGTGCCCCTCTAATCTTGGCCACCGAGCCCTCTGCTGACCTGCCAGGACCTGCTGTCTCTCCAGTCTCCTACCTCTGAATGCCCACCCTCAGCCTCCAGGACCCATCCGCACTCCTTGCTCTGAACACATCCCCGCCTCCAGGATCCCGGGGCAGAGGCACATTCACACTAGGGAATCCCCAGTGCTCCTGCCAGTGCTGACCCCACCCTCTGCTGTACTTGGCTCACTCTCCTTCTCCTTACATAGGAAATTACCCAGTTATGAAATTAATAAAAAGCCAGTGATCCCCACATCTGTCTGTGCCTCTGCCTAGGGGCTGGCCTGGGAGGGGAGAGAAAGGCCAGAATGATTCCAGGAACCGCCAAGAAGACAGGTCAGAGACCTTGCTGGACAAACAGTGGCTGAACTCTGCTCCGTAACAGAGTCAGCAGCGTGGGGCGAAGGGAGGGGGGTGCGGCGCGCAGTGTGGACCTTATATCTAGTCCCCAAGGGGAGGTCTGGGCTTGTTGGACAGGACCAGGGGCGGAGAGGAGGTGTTGACTGGCTGAGTCCTGGACCTTGGGGAGCCAAAGGTGGAGTTTTTGCAGTTTCTGTTTCCTTGACTGGCAGCTCAGTGGGGCCCTCCCCGCTTGGACATTCCGGAAAGTGATGTGGGTAGGGAGGGTGGGGTGAACAGCAGGTGCCAGAACAGGATTGCATAAAAGGCTGGAGGTTGTGGGGGGCAGGGGAAGGGAGTGTGACTAGGCTCAGGTCTAAAGTTTCAGCTTGGCCATCAAGCCAAGCAGACTTGCAGCAGAAGCCAGGAGAGGCCCTCCTGCCCCCAGCCCCAGGTCACCATGGGGATTGGTCACAACCCCCGACTCTGCCTGGTACCCTTGATCCTGGGCCTCTTGTGTGGAGGTAAGTGAGATCACAGCCCCCCTCCCTCCACTCCTGCTTCCCCCACGATCCGTCCTCAGCCTTGTGAGGCTGGGCCTCACCAACTTTTCTCTTTAGGTGTGGGCATGACGCCACTGCCTGAGGCCGGGCCCCAAAGCCCCTGCTCTCTGGAGGGAGTAGAGATCAAAGGTGGCTCCTTCCGGCTTCTCAAGGCGGGCCAGGTGCTGGAGTACTTATGTCCTTCTGGCTTCTACCCATACCCCACGCAGATTCGCACCTGCAGATCCACAGGGTCCTGGAGCACCCTGCAGACTCAAGACAGAAAGATTGTCAAGAGGGCTGAATGCAAAGGTTTGAGGGCAGTGAGGATGGGCATGGGCTGGCTGTGGGACAGAGCAGGTGGCAGCCAAGGTCCAGACTTGGATAAGTCTAGGCTTGAGTGGAGACCAGGCAGGCTGACAAGTTGGGCTGAGCTGGTCAGAGCTGAGCGAGGGTTGGAGGTGGGATGGAGAGAGAAGGAAGGGGAGCTAGACTTTACTAAGCATTTACCCTGTGTCAGGCAGTCCCAGCAGTTCAAAGAACACTTAGAAATGGGGAGGGGGAAGCAGCAGTACTCCTTATGGGTGGAGGTTCCTCCAGGGGTTGAAGGTAGTAGCTATCCTGTGAGGCCCAGAAGTGATATTTCTCAGTGACAGGGTCCCTGAGACCAGAGGGTTATCCTAACGGGCAGCCCTTCCTTTCCAGTAACTTCTACTTGGTCTCCACCCCTTTGCCCCCAAAGCAATTCGCTGTCCCAGACCACAGGATTTTGAGAATGGGGAGTACTGGCCCCGGGCTGCCTACTACAATTTGAGCGATGAGATCTCTTTCCGCTGCTATGATGGCTACAGTCTTCGGGGCTCTGCCAATCGCACCTGCCAGGGGAATGGTCGGTGGGATGGGGAAACGGCCATCTGTGATGATGGAGGTGAGAATCGCCCCCCTGTCCACAACAGCTCCTTCTCCCTGACCATCCGCAGCCTGAGGAACCAGTGCCACAGCTCTCGGTGCTCTGCCTTGCCCTTTGGGCCCCAGGCTTTGGCCCTCACCAGTGTGTCTTACACTTCTGCAGCGGCATACTGCCCCAACCCAGGCATCCCCCTTGGCACGAGGAAGGTGGGCAGCCAGTACCGCCTTGAAGACCGTGTCACCTACTACTGCAACCGGGGGCTCACTCTACGTGGTTCCGAGCAGCGAACATGCCTGGAAGGTGGCTCTTGGAGTGGAACGGAGCCTTCCTGCCAAGGTGACCCTTATCTGTACCCTCAAGTCAGACCCTGCTCTCCCATCCGCACATCCCCTCAGGAGCGCACTGCCTTCTCTTGCTGCCACCATCCAGCTCCTTCCTCCCTTCTCTAAATCTCCCTGAAGAACTTCTGAGCCCTTCCCGCCCCGGAAGCCCACCATCTCCTGTCAGTGTCCCTGACCCTCCCAGACATTTGACCTGTTCTCTGACCTCTCCCAGACTCCTTTATGTACGACACTCCTGCAGAGGTGGCCGAAGCTTTCCTGTCTTCCCTGACAGAGACCATAGAAGGAGTTGATGCCGAGGATGGACATAGCCCAGGTTTGAAGGCAGAGAGGGGAGGCGGGGCGGGGAGTTGGGCATGGGGTGGAGAAGGGGCAGGAGACCTCTTTGTTCTGGAGCCTGAGCCTCTCTGGTGGCATCCAGGGGAACAACAGAAGAGAAAGATTGTCCTGGACCCCTCAGGCTCCATGAACATCTACCTGGTATTGGATGGATCAGACAGCGTGGGGGCCCACAACTTCACAGGGGCCAAGAATTGTCTCAGAGATTTCATCGAGAAGGTGGGGCCCCCTCCCCTTGAAGGTGGGAACCCTGAAAGGACCTCACTGCCCTGCCAGGACTAGTTCCCAGATACTCCCAGCCCCTCGGAGCCACAGGGTCCCAGAAAATCTCCAGGTCCTATTGTGTCCTTTCCTTTTACTTGACCTTTAACCTGGACTCCTCCATGACCCCAGGGTGATGAGTCAGTCCTTGAGTCTCTTACTAAGGACTTTCCTATCTGTCTCAGCCCAGCTGCTGAATTCTCCCAACCGTATATTCTACTTTTGATGCTGTGACCTATTGTTCCCCTCGCCCACAGGTGGCAAGCTATGGGGTGAAGCCAAAATATGGTCTAGTGACATATGCCACAGAACCCAAAGTTTTGATCAGAGTGTCCGACCCAAAGAGCAGCGAAGCAGACTGGGTCACAGACCAGCTCAACCAAATCAACTACGCAGGTCAGAAGTCAGGGAAGGGTGGGAGGTTCACTTTGGGGTCAGAGAGGTCTGAAGTTTCAGGAGTGTTGTGGGGAGGGTGTAGTGAGACCATTTGGTGGGGCAGGGAGGACTACTTTTTAATCCACGGTTGGACAGCAGGGTCATTGGAAAACGGGGTTTGGTGGGAACCCTTTGGAACTGAGAGGGGCACTTTGTTGTCAAAGAAAGGACAGTGGGGTGACAACTCAAGTTGACAGATATGGGAGCCCAGTTGCCGCTGGACCTCTGGGGTCAAGGACGGGTTGGGAGACCAGGCGAGGTGATGACACCTTCACTGTTTACAGATCACAAGTTGAAGGCAGGGACCAACACCAAGAGGGCTCTCCTGGAAGTGTACAACATGATGAGCAGGGAAGTAAACCAATTCAAAGACACCTGGAACCGCACGCGCCACGTCATCATCATCATGACTGACGGTAAGACGGGCTTTTCCCCTGCCTGACTCCCCACCCTCTCAAGCCAGCCCGTGGCCCTGAGTCCACGTGTAACAACGGACTTGTGGTGGGGGATGGCGTGCTGCTCTTCCTTGTGCCTTTACAAGGAGGGACCCTCCACTCCGTGATCTCTCACTCATGATCTCCTCTCCAACCTGCTCACTCAGCCCTGTATGTCATTCCTTCCAGCCTCTTTGTCTTCCTGGACCCTCTTCCTTCATGTCTCCCCACCCTCATGGTCTGTTTCTCCTGCAGGTTTGCACAACATGGGTGGGGATCCAGTCACTGTCATTCACGATATTCGGTACTTGCTAGACATTGGTAGAAATCGCAAAAACCCCAGGGAGGATTATCTGGGTGAGTTTTACTGCCTAGGACCCAGCACCCCACTTTACTAGCTTCTTGCCTGCACCAGGGCCAAGACTCTCACTCTGTTTTTTCTCTCTCAGACATCTATGTGTTCGGGGTTGGACCTCTAGTGAACCAAGAGAATATCAATGCTTTGGCTTCCAAGAAGGATAAAGAGAAACACGTGTTCAAACTCCAAGGCATGGAAAACCTGGAGGATGTTTTCGTCCAAATGCTTGGTAGGAAGCTATGGAAGGCTATAAGGACATGGTCAGGAAACTCAGCTCTCCCCAGACCCCTCAAGGTCACTCATTCTTCCACTCCTCCTAAAGCCCTGGAAAGTCTGGAAGCCCGTTCTCTCCTCCTCTACCTCCAGGTCACTATTCTTGCTTCCTGGTACTTTTCACTCCCTGATCTCAGAATCACGAGTTCTGAAATGATGCTGAGACCTTTCTCAAGTCCCTCCTTTTACAGATATGGAAGCTGGGGCCAACAGAGGTCAAGAAATGGCAAGTTAGCAGGAGTTGGGCCTGAAAATGCCCAGGTCTCTGAGCTTAGTCCCATGATTCCAGTGGTTCCTTGCCTTCCCTTCCCTCTTTTGGGCATCTGTTCCCCACAGACACACTGGCCTCCCTCCGCAAGACAGCTGCCATTTGGAAATGAACTGTCCCAGCTTTTAGCACAATCTCCTTTCTTGTCAGATGAAAGCCGGACACTGGGTCTCTGTGGCATGGTTTGGGAGCACAGGGATGGTAATGCCTACCACAAGCAACCGTGGCAGGCCAAGATCTCAGTGACTGTAAGTGCAGTGTCCTGCTGGTGGGAACTTAGGGGAGGGGAGGTCAGGGGGAAATGAAGGTTGGAGGAAGGGCAAGGCACTCTTGATCAGACTGTGAGATTTGTGAAAGCTGAGCTTTCCCTCTGCTGCTGTCCCCAGCGCCCTTTGAAGGGGCATGAGAGCTGTATGGGTGCTATTGTGTCTGAGTACTTTGTGCTGACGGCTGCACACTGTTTCACTGTGGATGATGAGAAACACTCAATCAAGGTCAGCCTGGGTAAGGATGCAACCCATCACTTCTGAGCTTCTGCGGTGCCCTCTGGGCCACACTGCCTCCAGGGCCCACTTTCCACCTGTCCTCATCGCAACCCTTCCCTTGCATGCTGGACCAGTTAGGGATGGGGAAGATTTGGGTTAGGGATGACATGCAGGCAGGAGGCTGCCTACACAGATTTCAGTGGTCTAGAGGGACCCCTTCTTGTACTTCAGGAGAAAAGAAGAAGGAGTGGGAGGTAAAAGAAATCCTATTTCATCCGAAGTACGACCTCAATGCAAAAAAAGCAAAAGGCATTCCTGAGTTTTATGACTATGACGTGGCCCTCATCAGGCTCAAGGAGAAGCTCAAGTATGAGACCACCATCAGGTGAGCCATCTGGATTCTGAGAGAAAAGGCTGGGAGAGGCAGAACTGAGACGGGAGCAGGCCCAGGGTTCACGATCCTTGAATTTCCCCATCTCTCAACAGGCCCATTTGTCTCCCCTGCACTGAGGGATCGATTCAAGCCTTGAGGCTTCCAAGGTCAACCACATGCCAGCAACAGAGTAAGAGACGTTCAGGGAGAGCAGCTTGTTAAGGGTGAAGTTCTGAGACAAGGAAGGGATGAGGGGGAGGGAGAGCAGGTGATGCCCAGCCCAGCCTCCGGCTCACAGGAAGGAGTGGAGGGCCACTCGATGACAAGCACGAGGCGGGGAGGGGAGGGAGAGTGCTGCAATGACCCAGTCTATCCATCTGTAAAGTGCAAGAGCTACTCCCTGCAAAGGACATCGAAGCTCTGTTTGTGTCTGAGTCTAAGAAGACCCTGACTCGGAAGGCAGTCTACATCAAGAATGGGGACAAGGTGAGGAATGTGGGATCCTGAGTTCCTTTAGGCCCCAGTCCTTCCTAAGCAAGCTTTGTTCCTCACGCCTCTCTCCACACTTCCCCATCTCACCTACAGAAAGCCAGCTGTGAGAGAGATGCTCTACGCGCCCCAGGTTATGAAAAAGTCAAGGACGTCTCTGAGGTAGTCACCCCCAGGTTCCTCTGCACTGGAGGTGTGGATCCCTATGCTGACCCCAACACTTGCAAAGGTGAGAGAAGGCTCTTTGGTTGTGATGTGAGTTCTGAGGCCTAAGTCTTTCCCTACAGCATCTCCTCCCCTGCAGGTGATTCTGGTGGCCCCCTGATTATTCACAAGAGGAGTCGCTTCATTCAAGTGAGTCTTCTCTTTCCTTTCTCTGGAGAGATGCTGAGTGGTCAGCGTGGGCCCCAAAACAGGAAAGCTCACTGCATGTGGCTGAAAGAGGTGGGGGGTGGGGCAGAGCCTGCCTCACCTTCACACTCTTCCTTGAACTGGCCAATTCAGGGCCATGTGTCTGGTCTGTGTGCCAGGGGACAGAACTGAACTGGGTCCCTAGTCTAGTCCTCCCAGGTCAGGTCACTTCAGAGGGAACTGGCAGTAGTTGTGCTTCCTGGGATTAAGGAGTTCTACCAAATGATTCCTGGCAACCCCTCGCTCTCTCCAGGTTGGCGTGATCAGCTGGGGCGTCGTGGACGTTTGCAAGCGGCCACAGCAAGTACCTGGTTATGCTCGAGACTTTCACATCAACCTCTACCAGGTGCTGCCCTGGCTCAAGGAAAAACTCCAAAATGAGGATCTGGGTTTTCTATAAGGGGTTTCCTGCTGGAAAGGGGCATGAGACCAAATTAAAACAGCTGCGACAACACCTGTGTTCAAGATCCTTTTGGGGTAAAGGAGTGGGGAGCGTGCACTAGCCATGTGGTTACAACTGAGATCACATCTAACAGCCGTTTTTAAAGGCTCAACCCCAATCCCAAGTGCTGAAAAACCAGAGGCTGAGGGAGATGGGTGAGCTTCCACCTCAGTGTTTTACTGAGACCAGCGCTGGGGCAGATGAGGCACACGGAATCCAGCTCCATTCCCTAGAAGCCGTCCACAAGGTTTTCCTTGTAGACATCGTCGCTGTAGACAATCTGAGTCCTCTTGTCCCGGTGGCAGCCCTTAGGGCTATTCTGGACAGCTGCGGAGGGAGGAGAAGTTCCATTAAAGTCTGAGGGAGAGCACCACCAGACCTGAGGCCCAGAGTTTGGCCACCTCAACTCTAGCCTCCGGCCTTTGGATGCCCAGTTTCCATGCTGCCCTCTGGTGGCCAGGATAGCTTCTCTACCTTGAGCCCCCTTAGGCCTGTGGCCACCAATCCATGGCCCCAGTAAAGAGTGGGCAGTTATCATGGCACACGCAAACACTGTAATGAGTGTTTTGTCCTCAGAAATAACCCAAATGTTATTCTTGACACATGTGAATAATGTTAACCGCCTACTTCCAGTCAGTACACCAAAAATTAGAAAATCTCTATAGACCTTTGCTAACATGCTGGTCCTTCCTGGTTCCTTCTTCAGTATAACGGGTTACTCTGGCTCCGAACTCCCTGTGCCTACTCCTTTACATGAAAACCTACTTCGGGTGAAACGGGTTATTCATTCCATCAGGAGAATTCATTCCAGTGTAACTCTGGCCCTAACCATTCTCCCTGGAGCTGTCCCTTCCCCTTCCTCTTTCCTCCCTACGCCCCATTCCCAACGATTCCATTCCTGCCACTCTGGGGCTAGAGGGAACCCCCATGCAAGCCCCCACTGTCTTGGAGCTTTCATCTCGATGCCGTGGATCACTTCCGCCTTCTCAAAGCCTCTATCCTTCAGCTGCAACGATCCAGGCCCCTCAGGTCCTGCTCCCAGCTCTCTGACCCCTCCTTTGTCTATGTTGCACACTCAACTTCAGCCTAACATGTCAGGAGGGCTGGGGCCGTATCGGGCATAAGGAACACAGCCCAGCTTCCTCCCATGGTTCCTGACTATTTATTCCTTAAGTCCAGTACTGGCTCATTTCTCCTCTGCATTCAGTCTCCCCTGCAACACGATTGTGTCGTTTTGCAGCAGCCCTATGATACAGGTGACTCCAGTCTACATTTTCAGTTGTTACTGAACGCCTGGTTCCTGATTCCTAACTTCAAAGGTCTATTTTATAAAACCAACTATATTCCATCTCAAAATGAATAAGGCCACATGAGGTGCTCACCTTCTTCGCCAACCTGACTCACTGCCACTTTCTTCCTTGTTCCAATCAACGCCTTGGAAATGGTTTCCAATACTTTTCTCTCCTCCTGCTTCTAACTGATAGAAGGCCTGAGGATTCTCCTTCTAATCCCTATAGTTGCCACACAAAACCAGGTCTCTAGCCCCTCTGGGGACCCAGGGACAGGCAGGAGAACAAAACAGGGTGAGCTGTGGGCAACAGACATGAGAAAGGAAGAATCCCCTTCTTACCCAGGGAGCCCCAGACAGACTTGCCCGTGGCGGCATCCAGCATGGGCTGTTTTCGGGCAATGCTGACTTTGAGCTGTACAGACTCCACTTGGGTCCCGTTGAGCTGGGGCAGAAGAGGGGAGCGGGCAGAGGATGGGGGCAAACATTATAGACAAACCAAAGGAGGGTTTCTAGGAGCTGTCATCCTAAGAATAGACTAAGTAGGGACTTGAGAACATAAGGTTTCCTGCATGAATAGGGAAATACTTTCTTTGTCAAGAGGAAATGATTTCCTCCTGGCTCCCAGTATTTTACAGAGAAAATATGAGGATGTCAGGAGGGATGGGAAGAACAGATCTGGGAAGTCCCAACCTCAGCAACGGCCTGATCTGCTGACTCCATCTTTTCATAGGTGACGAAGGCACAGCTGGGATGAGAAAACACAGGGTCAGTAGAGGGCCTACGGGCTCCTCAGGACCCAGGCAAACCCAGTGTTACAGGCTGTGGAGACAGGCTAGCTTCCTCCCTCAGGTCTCACACCCCAGGTCCTCCTAGGACAACCCACCGTGGTCCTTACTTTCTGGGTGGGTCCATGGAGAGGTCAATGATGTTTCCAAAGGGAGAGAAGGCCCCACGGAGGAGGGTGGGCGTCATGTCTTCACCATACACATACAGAGTGTTTCCCTTCCGAGGGGCCCGGCGTTCAGGGAACGAGTCTGACCCTATGGAACACAGGAATCCAGTCATGAGACATAGGCCTAGCTCATCCTCCACTTTAGAGTACCCTTTAGTAGGACGCACCCACACAGTATCTGAAGTCACTTCCCACTAGCCAAGATCACTCACTGCGGAAAGGGCCCTCTCGGTCGCGCTCCCTGTCCCGGTCTCGATCTCGGTCCCTATCTCGGTCCCTGTCCCGGTCTCGATCACGGTCTCGGTCCCGCTCCCGGTCTCGCTCTCGATCCCGATCTCGGTCTCTGTCTCGGTTCCGCTCACGACTGCGGTCCCGGCTGCGGCTTCGGGGAGGGGAGGCTGAGGAACGGGCACCACCACGTTCTTCGTAGCCCCAGTCGAAGCTTCGAGGGGGACCATCGCCAGCTCCTGGGCCCTCTGCCTCTTCCCCATCTGGCCCCAGTTCCCGAAGCCGATCACTGGAAGATACAAAGCTGGCGAGCAGCAGACAATGAGGATCAAAGGGGGCTTTTACCTCGTCTTCCTGGATCCCTCGCAGACTCAACACCCCCTCTGCAGCCCCAGCTCTTCCCACTTCAGTTCCAAACCTCCTAAGGACCCGGGCAAGCCTCTTGTGCCCCCCAAACCCCACCAACTGGGACCCCGACCTTTCTCTAACCTCTCATACAAAGATTTCCTCTGTGGACGTCTGGACGACTGAAAGAGACCAAGAACAGTTAAGACGAGTCTGAGTGGCTGGCATATGGCCTCCAATATGTGGGTTTCTCATTTTTCTCAATTGCCTGCTCCTCAGAGACAGAAAACTGGAAACCATTACCTCCTGTAGGTCGTCGTCAGCAGATACGCTCCTCTGGAACGGTTGGAAAGTGGGGACCGGCCCCTTCTCAGGGTCCTGGGAAGGTGGGAGAGACCTACCTCAGTGGGGGAGCAGGAGGCCGCCTATCAGGGGCGGGGGGCTTCTCTTCACTCGCCCTCCTCTTGGCTCCCCGGCCTATCTTTTTTTTTTGTTTCTCACTTGACTACGTGTTATTTTACATAAAAGACTTAATACACACTTGAAGCATTTAGTTTACTAAAAACATCCTAAACCTGATGACCTTCTCAGCCTTTTCAACTCCTTCGAGAACACAATCCAACAGATCCATTACTTGACGGATGAGAGTCACAGAATACATAAAACGGAGGAGGATCTGGGAGGCATCTAGTTTCTTCATTTTATAGATAAGAAGCCTGAAGCTCAGAATGGCACAGCAACTCGTCCATGACTGAACTGGCATTACTTTCCCCCTACACCTACCTTCATTCCAACTTGGAAGGATGCCCTCTGACGTGAAGGATCCCGTGAACAATCTTTCTGCCTGTGCTCACCTTTAACTTCCCCTCTAGGGTCCGAGAACGCTTGAAGCCTGAGTTCTTGGTCTCGGCCTTGATGGCACTGATGGCTCCTGACTTCACCAGCTGCTTGGCCTGCTCTGTGGCTGTGGCTGTGTCCACCACAGGCTGCTCTGACAGCGCTGAAGTGGCAAGGGGAAGAGGTGTATTATGTTGGCCAGAGGTCAGCCGGTGTGCTTACTTCCAGCCTATCCCTGCCTCCCCCGTCACTCACAGCGTTTGACACCGCCTTGGCTGGCTGTGCTGCTGCTACTTTGCTTCTTCAGAGCCAGCAATGCCTTTTTCTGGGAACAAGAGTGAGAAGAGAGGGATTGATGAGGGCCAATCCCCGGCCAGGTCTCCCAAGGCCCTTGGGCGCATCACTCCGGGGATACCTTTCTGAGAGAAAATAATGCAAATGGTGCCCCTGGGGTGGTACACTGCAGCTGTCTTGCTTCTCACATATAGTCCCTCAGATCACATACACCAGCCATACCTACTCTCTCTAAACCATAGTATCCAGAGGCTTTGCAGAGTCTCATATTTTTCAAGTTGAAAACAAGGAACTCAACCACAGACCATGGTCCCCGGATATACACTGCAGTTTAGTATAAGCCTCCATGCCTTCTTAGGAGCTTCATCCATCCACCCCTACATGTTTAATAAGAACACACCAATGCTTTGAAACAGAGATTTGCAAAAGAAAGAGACACAGATCCTCCTCTTGAGCTCACAGGCTGAGAAAGAAGATGACCAGACTGAACTGTCAAGACTGTGCAGACTGGAGCTGAAAGCAAGTAAGATTTTTCTGATGCAGATGGTTATAAACCAGGCCCTGAGTAGGATCTACATAACGCAGGCTGAGAGGAAAAGGCATTTTAGACAAAGAAAACCGGGTGGCAGAGATGCAGAGATAAGAAGGTTTTGAGAATGCATGCTTTGGGACCAAGGAATAGTTCTATAGAAAGAAAGGTCCGATTAAAGCTTTTTATAGGCAATGTGAAACCACTGTGTTTTGAAAAAAGAAGGGCAGTGTTTAGTGTTTTCAATGCACCGTTTTAACAGGAGTGAAAAAGTCTGTCCAAGAAAAGAAACTTGTTGAGAGTCCATTATAACAGTCAAAGTGAGCATCAGCGAAGACCTGATCTAGGGAATACATAGGAAAAAGAAAACAAAAATTACTTTAAAAGAAAAATGAAGACTTGGCAAACGTTTGGCTACACAAATGGTGCAGGAGACAGAGATGAGATATTCATCTCAAACAAATTGAAGAAGTGAATGCAGACAGTCCTATTTGGAAGACCAAGTTTAGTACAGACGACAGCTTCAGTTGTTGTCAGTAAGACACTAGACGACATTGGAAAAACCAAGCTTGGGATCACCAGTTCTTAGATGGTACTAAAAGCCATGGGAAAGGAAGACAACTCCATGGCAGACCACACAGGAAAGAGAGAAAAGCAAGTACACACTTGGGGGAGTCCATCTCTGAAGTGACACTGAGAGATGATAGGCCTCCAGGTATTAGCTAGAGGAATCCCCACCCCCCATCCCCTCACACTCACCCCAGGTGTTCTCAATGTAGAGTCTTTGAAAGTTTGGGCCATGCCCACACACACTCCCTCACCTTTTTCTTGAGTTTGTTGAATTTCTTCTGCAGAGCCTCCTCCTCCTCGCTCAGTCCGGGGGGTATCACCAACATGGTGGCTCCTGGTTCGGGGGCAGGGCCCAAGACATCTTTCTCCACTGTCACCGCCCACAGTTCACACGCCGTCCACACTGATCCCGATCCCACCCCTTCAGGCCTGCCTACTCCTATCTTTTGCCTCTCCCTACCCCTTGCTTAAACCAGGCTGCCGTCCAAACCCCAGGTCGTCGGGATCAACCAGCATTCCCTTCTGTCTTCAGGAATCACGGATACCAGCGCCTTGGGGCACCATGTGGCCCAGGAAGGGATAAATACCCGCTCCGTCGCCAAGACGATGGCACCAGACCCCCCTATCTCGCTGGAGTTAGTATGGAATTGCGGGGTCCGAAAAGCAGAGGAAGCAGTGGAACGCGCGCAGCGCTCTCAGAGCAACGAAAGGGGCAAGAAGACAGAAGGAGCTCGGAAAAAGGGGGGGCGAAGGCTGAGGAGAAGGCCTTACCTGAGGGGGCGGCAACCGGGGCCCCACGGTCTCGGGCGGCGCCCGCGCGGGCAGCGGATCCCGGGCTCAGAGCGATGACGTAGCGAGGGGCGGAGAACGCGGTAACCAAGGCGGCCCGCGCCGCACACACTTCCGCCCGGCCTCCCACCAGTTTGGGTCAGCCCCTAAGTAGCTCTTGTCCCCGCCCCCAGGCCCTATTGTGCCGGAAGTCGCTTCTACTTCCGCCGGTTCCGGCTCCTCCCTACGTTTCCCAGCTGCCTGGCAGCTGCTGTGGCTCCAGGATGATGGAGACGGAGCGACTCGGTGAGGGGGAGGGGGTGGAAAGACGGAGGAGACAGCGAATGACCCTTAACCCCTGACCTGTGACCTTTCCTCCGTAGTGCTACCTCCCCCAGATCCCCTGGACCTGCCCCTTCGGGCCGTAGAGCTGGGATGCACTGGGCGCTGGGAGTTGCTGAATGTGCCTGGGGCTCCAGAGAGCACCGTGAGTGCCGTTTCACCCTAACCTTGACTCTGTTGAGCTTAAAACCTCCTTCACCCTCCTCCCAGTAGGATCTAAGCTGACTCGGCTGTCCTGTCTCTGGATACTTGTCATCCGAGCCTAGACTGGTGCTGGACAGACTCCAACCCAATGGACCTGCAGTGGGTCAGAGCCCATAAGAAGACAGAGCAGGGAGCCCCGGGGAAACCTTAGTTCTGAGAACTGCTCTTTCAAACGGCTGTTTTCTCCCTGGAGTCCTGTTCTGTCTCCAAGCACCAGGGCTCTTGGTGACTGAGATGCTACCCTTTGAACACCTGGCTCTTCATCCTTAGGCCTGGGACCCCCTTTTCCTAAAACTAGAGATTCTCAAATATCAGTGTGCCTCATGATTAGTGGAAAGTCCCATGGACAGAGAGGAGCCTGGCGGGCCACAATCCATGGGTTCGAACACAACTGAGTGTGCACACACACACACACACAATTGGTGGGGGAGCTTTTGAAAAATACTAGTTCTTAGGTCCATAGATTCAGAAATCCAAAATCTGTATTACTAATCAGAACCCTAGGTAATTCAGTTGCAGACCATTTGTTCTGTAAAACAGAACAGCCTTTGGAAAATAGTGCTTCAGCCTGATTGTCCTAGTCTGGGATGTCTGTCATATCTGATCTAAATACAAGTCGTGTCACCTTCTCTTTTGTGTCTTACTCTCTTACCTTACCTCGTGCCTTTGTTCCAGCTTCCCCACGGCCTTCCTCCCTGTGCCCCAGATCTGCAGCAGGAAGCAGAGCGGTTGTTTCTGTCATCTCCAACCTGGCTGCCTCTGCATGGTGTGGAGCACTCAACCCGGTGAGGGGTCTAGAAGGGCCTGGGCTTGGCAGGTGGGTCCCTGAAGGAAGCTGGGACAGAGGAGAAAGAAGACCTGAATATTGCTTTGCTTCTGTCCAGGAAATGGCAGAGGAAGATGGATCCTTGGTCTCTCCTGGCCACACTGGGGGCCCCAGTCCCCTCCGACCTACAGGCCCAAAGACACCCAACCACAGGCCAGATACTAGGCTACAAGGAGGTAAGTGGTTGTGGGCCACCAGAAGCAGAATTAGGAGAAGGTGGGGTCAGAGGCAAGCTCAGCCTCACTGGCGCTCTGTTCTCTTGCCTCAGGTCCTGCTAGAGAATACAAACCTGTCGTCCACAACCTCCTTGTCTCTTCGCCGGCCACCAGCGCCCATCTCCCAGTCCCTGTGGGGGAATCCAACACAGTACCCTTTCTGGCCAGGTGATGCTTGTGGAAATGGGATGGGAGGGGAGGGAGCCCTTAGTCTCCACCCCTCTCATGTCACTCCCACCCCATGAATCCTGTTTATCCAACCTCTCCCCAGGTGGAATGGATGAGCCCACTATAACAGATCTGAGCACTCGTGAGGAGGCTGAGGAGGAGATAGACTTTGAGAAAGGTGAGGTGGTGCCAGGAGGGACCGTGGGAGGTAGGGCTCTGTGCCTGGGGCCTGAGAAAGAGGGGCCAAGTCCTGTCACTGGGTCCTTGCTACCTCTTCCATTCCCTTGAGCAAATTAGGAAAAGGTATCTCTTTCATAACAACTTTTACTGTCATCTGTTGGAGGATTGTCACAAAAAACTGCAACTACAGCGTGTATGCTGTGAACAACATCCTGCAGGTTAATGTAATGTATGACTTGTACAGAAGTGTGCAAGAGTCCTGATTCTCTCTGTCTCCGTCCTCCAGACCTCCTTACTCTTCCACCTGGCTTCAAGAAAGGCGTGGACTTCGCACCAAAGGGTGAGTTTTAGTTTTGAGATGGGGCTGTAGGGGAAACAGTGCCCTTCTTCTTCAGAACGGAGGTGGATACAACCAGGTCTCCATTTTTGCCTTGCTCCTAGATCACTCAGCTCCAGCTGCCGGGTTGCTCAGCCTCAGCCGTCTGCTGGAGCCCTTGGATTTGGGTGGGGGCGATGAGGATGAGAGTGAGGCAGTGGGACAGCCTGGCGGTCCCAGACAGGACACTGTTTCAGCCTCTCCTGGCAGTGTTCCTCTGGCCCGAGCAAGCAGCTTGGAGGACCTAGTGTTGAAGGTTGGTAGTTCTGGGTGGTTGAGGCAGGAAAGAAAGGCCTTGTCCCAGACAGGGTGGGCTGGCCTGGTTGGTTCCCCGGGGAAGACTGGAGCATCTTCTGGAGGGGTGGTAACAGAGAGCTTTCTGGCTGTATGTTTATCAGGCCTACACCCCTCTCCTTCTCCAGGAAGCGGCCACAACTGTAGCCCCCCCAGAACCTCCCAAGCCCCCACCTCAGGAGCAGTGGGCCATTCCTGTGGATGTCACCTCCCCTGTTGGTGATTTCTACCGCCTCATTCCCCAGCCAGCCTTCCAGGTAGCGTGGCCCAGGCCTCAGGTGCTCCCCCACCTCCTCCAGCCCACTCCCTTGTCTCCTCTCCCCACTGGAGGCCAGGTGCCTTCAGTGGACGGAGGTCTTGCCCTTCTTCCCCTGCCCTGGAGGCCCCATGAGGTGGAGGCAGGAAGACCCCTGTCCCTTCTGCGCCTCCATCTGTTTCTCTCTCCCACAGTGGGCGTTTGAGCCAGATGTGTTCCAGAAACAGGCCATCCTGCACTTGGAGCGGCACAACTCAGTCTTTGTCGCAGCTCACACATCCGCCGGGAAGACGGTTGTGGCTGAATATGCCATCGCGCTTGCCCAGAAACACATGACGCGGTACAGGCCCCTCCCCAGCCTCCCCTCACCAGCCCTATTCTCTCCTGTGTCATTTCTGTGTCTCTTCTCTTCTCCACCTCCCTGCCTCATCCTTTAGATGAGAGGTTCGGGGAAAAACTGAGGCAGGGTTTCAGAGGGAAACAAGAAGATGTGGGGAGAGAAAAATAAGCGGCATTTGTTGGGGAAGGGATTGGAGGACGAGATTTTTCCAGAGTAATTCCATGAAGGGGAACGTGAGGGGAGTTTGGGTGAAGAAGCGGGGATGGAGGGGGGAGGTGCCTGAGCTCTGTGGCGTGCTGCTGGCAAGGGTCAGGGTGGGAGTGGAGGTGCTGACAAGGAGCCTGTTTGGAGGGCCTGGCTGACTTCGTGCCCTCCTCCTAGCACCATCTATACTTCGCCCATCAAGGCTCTGAGCAACCAGAAGTTCCGGGACTTCCGAAACACGTTTGGGGACGTGGGGCTGCTCACTGGGGACGTGCAGCTGCACCCAGAAGCCTCGTGCCTCATTATGACAACGGAGATCCTTCGGTGAGAGGCGAGCATTCAGCATGGGGCGGGTTTTTGGTCAGGAAGGTGAGGCTGCTTTGGAGAGCACTCTGGCTGAGGTGAGGGTGGAGATAGGAGCTGCTGGGGAGTCAGCCTGGGGCCTTTCTCCTCCAGCTCCATGCTGTACAGTGGCTCGGACGTCATCCGGGACCTGGAGTGGGTCATCTTTGATGAGGTTCACTATATCAATGATGCTGAGGTAAGGGGACAGGGTCCCCAGGTCCTGGCAGTCCTCTCCTGTGGGGAAGGTTGAGCAGCTTCGCTGTTCCATATGATCCGGGAACTTCACTGCCTTCTTTGTCCCTTCTCATGGAACCTCGTGCCACTTCCCTGGGCAGAAGGGCAGCCCCTTCCAAGCTGCTGGTGACTTGTCCTCCCTTCCTGTGTGCAGCGCGGGGTCGTGTGGGAGGAGGTACTCATCATGCTGCCTGACCACGTGTCCATCATCCTTCTGAGTGCTACTGTCCCCAACGCCCTTGAGTTTGCTGACTGGATCGGGTAAGACACGTGTCCAGGGGTGCTTGAGTGAAGGGGGCCGTAGCATTCCTCAGTTGGGGTGGGGGTGTAGACTGTCCCAGTGAGGGAGTGGTCAGGCCTTGAGGGTGGGGAGGAGAAAGGGGTGCGGCTGGGGAACACGTCCAGCCTGGGAGGTTGTGGGATCCCACCTGGGCTGAGATCACTTTGCATGTTGAGAGACGGGGTGACAGGGACAGCCTTCCAGTCTGGCTCCCAGAAAACCAGGGCGAGGCCAGGGCGGGGAAGATGGCGGGCACGTGGGTTCCTTCCCCAGCTCCCAGCCCTGATATTCTGTCATCCCTCCCACCCCCTGCTCAGGCGGCTGAAGCGTCGCCAGATCTATGTGATCAGCACCGTCGCTCGCCCAGTGCCCCTGGAGCACTATCTCTTCACGGGGAACAGCCCCAAGACCCAGGGGGAGCTCTTCCTGTTGCTGGACTCCCGTGGCGCCTTCCACACAAAGGGGTAAACCTGGGATATGGGGAGAGTCAGGGCTGGGCCCAACGGGGGGTGACTGACTGCCGCCCTGCCCTGCCCCAGGTACTATGCGGCTGTGGAGGCCAAGAAGGAGCGGATGAGCAAGCATGCCCAGACCTTTGGGGCCAAGCAGCCCACGCATCAGGGGGGGCCTGCCCAGGTGAGAACTGGCCGGCTTTGTACCTGTCACCCCTTCTTTCTCCTGAGTCCTTTCTTCCCTCGTCCTCCCAGGGTTTGGAGTGGAGCTTTGAGCACTGCCCGATTTGACTCTGCTTCACATCCCCCCACTTTGGCCCCCATTGGTTCAAGGACTCCATCTCCACTCCCTTCTCCCCGCCTCCTCAGGACCGCGGTGTGTACCTGTCCCTCCTGGCCTCCCTCCGCACCCGTGCACAGCTGCCCGTGGTGGTGTTCACCTTCTCCCGGGGCCGCTGTGACGAGCAAGCCTCAGGCCTCACCTCCCTCGACCTGACTACGAGTTCAGAGAAGAGTGAGATTCACCTCTTCCTGCAGCGCTGCCTTGCCCGTCTCCGCGGCTCTGACCGCCAGCTGCCCCAGGTGGGGCGGGGGACTTGGAGATGGTGGGGATCGGGTGTTCACCACCCCATCCCTGACCCTGGGCCTCGGCCCCCACAGGTTCTGCACATGTCGGAGCTCCTGCACCGCGGCCTGGGTGTGCACCACAGTGGCATCCTGCCCATCCTCAAGGAGATTGTGGAGATGCTCTTCAGCCGCGGCCTGGTCAAGGTGCTCGTGCTGGTGGGAGAGGGACTCCCCAAAGCATTTATCACCTGCTTGGAGGGGAGTGGGCAGCACAGTGCAGCGGCTGAGAACTTGGGCTCTGGATCCAGGCTGCCTGGGTGGAAATCCAGGTCCACTGTTAACTTGCTGTGTGACCCTGGGCAAATTACTTAACCTCCCTGAACTGTAAGTTTCACATATTGAAATGGGGGTACATAAAGTATGAATAGGGGCTTTCCAGTGGCTCAGCCATAAAGAATCTGTGTGCAGTGCAGGCGCCACAAGAGACACAGGTTTGATCCCTGGGTTGGGAAGATACCTTGGAGGAGGGCATGGCAACCCACTCCAGTATTCTTACCCGGAGAATCCCATGGACTGAGGAGCCTGGCGGGCTATAGTCGGACATGACTGAAGTGACTTAGCACACACGCACACAAGGTGTGAACAGGCAGTATTCAAAAGAGAAAACTAAAAAGCCAGCAAACTTATGGAGGTCATTAGTCATCAGAAAAATGCAAACTGAAATACAAGATAGGACTTTACAGTAATTAAAACTGGTAAAATTTAGGAAAGTAGGCAATGCCAAGTGTTGCCCAAGACGTAGGAGATGACAGGATTACAGGAACCCTTGTACAGGTGTGGCCAGTCTGAAGTGTACCTGGTGCTCTTGAGGCAAAGACAAGTCTGTGCCTACTCTTTGTCCCTAAATTCCGCTCCTGAGTGCAAATCGCAGTGAAGTTCTCACCCTGGTCGGTGAGGAAACACGTCTGCTCTTCCTCTGTGGGCTGCTGTCTGGTGGCAGGGTGTTGGTGGCACCAGGGGCCCTTTCCCTGGGAGAGCAGGTAGGCAGCTATATGCCACACACCCCACAAGGTGTTCTGTGGCAGGTTGGAAGCAACGGATTAGATATAATCACAGGAACACGGATGGATATTGAAAATACTACATGGAAGAGAAGGAAACAGAAGGAGATACGTGTCGCCTTTCCTTCAAACTGTATTACACACTCAAAAAACACATTTTATAAAACACATTCACATGAAAAGGTACAGATTAAAGATGGACAGAGGGGAGACGGGAGTAGGCTGTGGGGGTGAAAGGAAAGAAATAGGTAGCTAAATAAATAAAACAATAGTACCTACTCTGTAGATTTATCTTGAGAGTCAGGTGAGGTCTCATGAGTTAACCGTCTGGGACTATGTGTAGTGGTCTTAGCCTTGGCTACAAAGTGAGGTGGGCTCGGCCAGGGCTGGGCCACAGCTGTGTTTAGCCCCTTAGCTGATCCTCTCTTCCCCTCCCCATCCCAGGTCTTGTTTGCCACGGAGACCTTCGCCATGGGTGTAAATATGCCGGCCCGGACGGTGGTATTTGACTCCATGCGCAAGCACGATGGCTCCACCTTCCGGGACCTACTCCCTGGGGAGTATGTGCAGATGGCTGGCCGGGCGGGCCGGAGGGGCCTGGACCCCACGGGCACGGTCATCCTGCTCTGCAAGGGCCGCGTGCCCGAGATGGCGGACCTGCACCGCATGATGATGGTGAGCCGGGGCACCTCGAGGCCAGCTCTGGGCACCTGCTGCATCCTCTGTGCCCACCCTCCTCCTCTCTCCTCTCTCTTTCCTTTCCTTTGGTCTGGGAGAAGCCAGGGGAGGAGCGAGCCAATCTGAGGATGAGGCTGGATCTTGTCTTCTCTAGTCTTTTCACTGTGAATATGGAGCTAGGTGGGACCTTGGAGAGTCTGTTTATTTAGTCTTGCTCCCTTGTTGTGCAGAGGTGAGCAGGCAGTTTGTCTAGGGCCCCGAGGTTGCGGGACTGGGACTACAGCTGCTTAGAGTAGAGCAGCCGAGCAGCAGGTCTCCCCGCAAACCCTGAGCCTCACTGGCGTCTCTGGCCTGGCCCAGGGGAAGCCATCCCAGCTGCAGTCCCAGTTCCGCCTGACGTACACCATGATCCTCAACCTGCTGCGGGTGGATGCTCTCAGGGTGGAGGACATGATGAAGAGGAGCTTCTCAGAGTTTCCATCTCGCAAGGACAGCAAGGTGAGGAGGTGGGTGTGCCCAGGTTGCCGTGCAGGATAGGATATGGGACAAGGGAAGCCAGGCTAGGACAAGGTGGGCCTCTGGAAGCCAATGGGTGAAAGTGGAGAGAGCTGGCCCGGAGACTCTGGCTTCATACCCACCCTGGCTTCTCCCAGGCCCATGAACAGACTCTGGCTGAACTGACCAAGAAGTTGGGAGCTTTGGAAGAGCCTGAGGTGACTGGCCAGCTCGTCGACCTGCCTGAGTATTACAGCTGGGGGGAGGAACTGACTGAGACCCGGAGCCAGATCCAGGTGAGCGCCTGTGAGTGTTGGGGGCGGGGTGATGGATGGGGAGGAAGAGACTGGGACGCTCTGGGTACACCTGAACCTCGTCCCAGCATCTCTGTGACATTTCTTATCCTCTTTCTTCTCGTCCCTGCTCTTTAGCACCGCATCATAGAGTCTGTGAATGGGCTGAAATCTCTCTCAGCAGGAAGGGTGGTAGTTGTGAAGAATCAGGAGCATCACAACGCACTGGGTGTGATCCTTCAGGTGAGGGTGGTGGGAATCTGGACTCCAAGGCCGGAGGGAGCAGCCAGCCCCATCTCCATCTTCCCCACTTGGCGAGGAGCCATTTGTACTCAGCAGTGCTCTCATTTTTCCCTCTAGCCCTCTTTTCCTTCCCATCCCTACCACCTCAGGCTCGTCTCCTTGTCCTCTCCCCAAGCCCTGCCCCTGAAGTCTGCTCCGATTGCTTGACTTGGTTACCAGTCTATATGGCTGCCCCATGCTCCCTGCCTGAACTGGCGGATCTGTCTCTTGTTGGGTGTCCACTCCTCACACTGCCCTGTCCTGGCCTCCCCACATCCTCTAGGTCTCTTCGAACTCCACCAGCAGAGTATTCACAGCCCTGGTCTTGTGTGACAAGCCCGTGTCTGAGGACCCGCGGGAGAGGGGGCCAGCCTCCCCAGACGTGCCCTACCCAGACGACCTCGTGGGATTCAAGCTGTTCCTGCCTGAGGGTGAGAGTGGACGGATGCCCAGGCTCTTGCCAACAGCATGGCTGAGGTGCCTGGTCTGACCCCGCTCTCCACTCTTCTCAGGGCCCTGTGACCACACTGTGGCCAAGCTCCAGCCAGGAGACATGGCCGCCATCACCACCAAGGTGCTCCGGCTGAATGGGGACAAGATCTTGGAGGACTTCAGCAAGCGGCAGCAACCAAAATTCAAGTCAGAGATGCTGGGGAGGGACCATGTTGGGGTGGCGGGGGGGTGTGGTCAGGGAGGCTCCCCCAGTCCTAGGGGGGTTCCACAGGAAGAGAAGCCTCTGCCTCAGGTCTAAGACCAGCTCCATTCTCAGGAAGGATCCGCCCTCTGCGGCCGTGACCACTGCTGTCCAGGAACTGCTACGACTGGCTCAGGCACACCCCACAGGACCCCCCACCCTCGACCCTGTCAATGACCTGCAACTCAAGGATGTGTCTGTGGTTGAGGGGGGGCTCCGGGCCCGGAAGCTGGAGGAGCTGATCCGGGGGGCTCAGTGTGTGCACAGTCCCCGCTTCCCTGCCCAGGTTGGTCCCTGGATGTGAGCTTCCCAGCTGGAAGGGATGGCTTTCCCTCTCATCCCCTGCAGACTGGCCGCCCCTGTCCCAGCCCTGGTCCTCAGCTCCCCTGCTGAGGTCAGGGAGGAGCCTCATGAGCCCTTGCCCTTGGCTCCTCGCAGTACCTGAAGCTGCGGGAGCGGATGCAGATCCAGAAGGAGATGGAGCGGCTGCGCTTCCTGCTGTCGGACCAGTCGCTGCTGCTGCTCCCGGAGTACCACCAGCGAGTAGAGGTGGGGGGGTGGGGCTGGGCTGGGGGGCTGGCAGGGAAGCTGTCTGCTGGCTCCCAACACCCACCATCCTTGCAGGTGCTCCGAACCCTGGGGTATGTGGACGAGGCAGGCACAGTGAAGCTGGCCGGGCGGGTAGCTTGTGCCATGAGCAGCCACGAGCTGCTCCTCACTGAGCTCATGTTCGACAATGCACTGAGCACCCTGCGGCCTGAGGAGATTGCTGCCCTGCTCTCCGGCCTGGTCTGCCAGAGCCCCGGGGACCCTGGCGATCAGCTCCCCAGCACCCTCAAACAGGTATGGGGATGACGGCCAGGACCCCTCCCTTCCTCGGCCATGGCATTCCCAGTCCGTGCCCACATGTTCCCCAGGTGCCCTCTGAGTGTCCCTAAGAGCTGGAATGGTTTCTCCTTTCATCCCGGCCTCCTTGCTGGAGCAGGAAGGCAGGGCTTAGAGTCTTTGCTGTCTGTCTGCAGGGGGTAGAACGGGTCCGGACTGTGGCCAAGCGGATTGGTGAGGTCCAGGTGGCCTGTGGTTTGAACCAGACCGTGGAGGAATTTGTCGGGGAGCTGAATTTCGGGCTGGTTGAGGTTGTGTACGAGTGGGCCCGGGGCATGGTGAGTAGCTGGGGTTTGGGGCCTTTGTGGACAGCCAGCTAGGGAGAGGCTGTCGGGGCCCATCGTATTCATTCCCCACCCCACTTCCCCCATAGCCCTTCTCTGAGTTGGCAGGGCTCTCAGGGACCCCTGAGGGCCTGGTGGTCCGCTGCATCCAACGCCTGGCCGAGATGTGTCGCTCACTTCGGGGGGCAGCCCGCCTGGTGGGCGAACCTGTGCTAGGTGCCAAGATGGAGACGGCAGCCACCCTGTTACGGAGGGACATCGTCTTTGCTGCCAGCCTCTACACCCAGTGACTGGCCCCTGGCTACAATGTAACAATAAAACTGCAAACCCCCTGTGTGAACCTGAGGTGTTGGGCAGGGTTGACTCAGCTCAAAAGACACAGCAGGGAGAGCCACCTGGAAATACGCCTTTATCTGTGCACACAGAAATAGGACCAGCCCCTGTGAAGCATCAGTCCTTGGGGGAGGGTGTCTTGGGCGGTGATGGGAGGTCCTGGGTCACAGCTTCCACGTACCATGGAGGCAGGAAGGCGTGGGGTGCATCTCGGTGTTCAGACACTGTGACAGGGCCACCGGGCTCCCAGGAGAAGAGGTAGACAAGCCTGGGGGGCAGATAGAGTCCTGAATTGAGGGCTGGAGGCTGAGTTTCTGGGCCCCAGAGGGGAGGGGCAGAGCTGAATGCCTCACCTGGGGTCATCCTGAACTACTGTGTTCTGGGCGAAGCTAAGGAAGGCAGCGCAGAAGTTCATGCACACGGATGGGTTCCAGCCATCACGATCGTTCTGCAGAGAGCCCAGGAGGAGGCGGAAGGCCGGTGGTGAGGGTGGAAGAAGGGGAAGGTGGGCTGCAGGTCCCTGGACAATGGGCCTGTGGTGTTGGCGCAGGGGGATGCAGGTGGGAACTCATTGCCTTACCCTGACGTATTCAAACATCTCCATGGTAGGAAAGGTCTTCAGGGAACAGACAAAACCCTCCGGGTTACGGAAGCCAGCAACAACATTTGGGACGCCTGGCAGGAACGACTGGGCCCACCATTTCAGGAGCTTGTGTCTGTCAGGAAAGGCAAGGGGGTCAGTGGGACCCCTCCTCCACCCTCCAGCCTCCTCTTTCCCCAAGTCTCTTTCCAAGCTTTTCATCCAAGGTTCTCATCCTGTCCACCCCCATCCTGAACCTGTAGAAGCTCTTCCATTGGCCAGGGCTGTGCATCTCCTTGGAGGTCTTGAGCTCCACATAGCAGGTGGGGGGCTGTGTGGATGGGGCCTGGGGGTCTGTGCAGTCCACCTCCCCGGAAAAAAGAAGAGGGTGGTTTCCCAGGCGGCTGCGTAGCACAGAGCAGAAGGCCACGTTGGTGTTAACTTCCCCAGAGGGATCTGGGGAGACTCCGGGTTTGTCTGCACAAGGAGAGAAACAGCAGCAAGGGCTGGGGGCTCTCGATCTCTGGGGATAGGGGAGGGGGCAGAATCAGGGCAGCTCTCACCTGCACACATGTATTGCTCAAATTTGTACCCCATGTACATAAGCTCCCGGAGAAGCGGTGGCCGGGTAAGCCTCTGAACCCGAGCAGCTGGCGTCTCTACCTCACTCAAGTAGAGCGTCCCCTGGAACCGGGAGGCTGCCAGCTGCCAGCCTTCCTGCCGCTCATATGGTGTCGTCAGCAGTTTTGTCAGGTGCCCCCGCCACGTCACTATGGCCCCTGCCAGCCAGCCTGGACCCCTGAGGAGGAGGAGTTAGGGGCTGAAGGTCTGACACCATTAGCGCAGATGGCTTCTCCAAAGAATAGGGTAAGGTAAGGACTCACTCCAGCTTTGGCTCTCCAGTTTTAGAGAGTGAGTGCAGGTCTCTAGGGCTACTGTGTGGTATGCTTTGCTCACCCCTCTAGCTGGCCTCGGTGCTCCAGGAGCCAGCGTAGCAGGTGGTCCAACCTCTCTTGGACCTCTTCGTCCCGGGGCTGGTATCGATCAGGGTATCCGTCTCTGAGGTCAAAGCTGGGGCTTTGGCCATTGGTGGGAGGTGGGCTGTAGTACCGCAAAGCGCGAGCATCTCCATGGTACTGGCGCTGTGCATCCAGGGAGAAGCAGCCCAATTCGGAAGGGCGCCGGTAGAAAGGAAAGGGCCCAGAGTAGAGGGCAGGGTCTGTGGGCAGGGAGGGTGCTGGGTGGGGGAGCTTGTTCCGAGGCTCAGCGACCTCTATCTTTCCAGCTTCTCTCTTGGTCCCTCTGGACTCCATGAGGTCCTGAGAGGGGACAAGGAAGTTCCCCTTTTAAAAAGAAGGGCTGGAGAAGAGGGACTTCGAGTCAGGACTAAGCGAGTCTGGCCTTGAAACATGCAAGCCCCATGTCCTCAAACAACCGTACCAGGTGCGCATGCTACCTTTCCCCTTGACCTATATACCCCCTACCCCAGTAGCTCCAAACCCAGAGTGGTTAGGAAGGATGCTTGGGCTCAGGTCAAGGATCTGGTTACCTCAAATCCTGCCAACCTCGACTTCCACCTTCTCAGGGCTATGACGTCATGGCAGGTACATCACATGTCAAAGGGATGCGAGGGCAGTTTTCCCCGCTCTCGATGACGCAATCATTCAGCGACAGAGGCGGCCTAACCCCTAGGTGGCGGGAGGGGGCTGTGCGCTTTACACCGAGGGAGATCCCAGCGTGGCCACCCGCGCCCCTCCGCAGCGCCCAAGCGTCCCCGGACGTGAACGCGCTCAGAGGAAGCCAATCAGCAGCGGACGTGGGGCCTCGGCCAATGAGGATGGCGCTGGTGTTGGCATTGGCACCGCCCCTCCCAGCAAGGGGCGGAGGGATGACTAGTCGGCTCTTCTGTCGTCAGCACTTCAGCCTACGAAGATCGGGCTGATTGGTTTCCGAGGAGGGACGCCCAGGGAGCCCGTACGTCACTGCCCTGTGCCGGAAGACTATTTTCGTGGTATCTTCCCTCAACAGCTTTCTACTTCTTCCCCGCCGCGGAAAGATCCCGGGATATGAGCCGGAAGAGGCATCGCCTGGTCCCGGAGACCTTTGGGTTGAAGAGGCGGCGGGAACTAGGGGATGTAGAGGCAGATCCTTTGCGCGGCGAGTCAGGTAACCATGGCAACCCCGGGGCGAGGCTAAAGACCCCAGCTGGCAGCAGCCTCGCCTCTGGTAACCCTGTATGTTGAGACAACAGCGCCCCAGTGTGGTACCCCCGCTTCCCCCGCCTCAGTTCACGTCGCAGTGACTCGGTCTCTCCGCCCAGGATCTGCGCGAGAGGCAGTCGCAGAGATGGTGCGGCTGTTCCCGCGAGTCCTGTTTGAGGATGCGCTACCCCCCATCGCGCTGAGGAGCCAGGTGTACAGCCTCGTAGCGGACCGAACCGTGGCTGACCGGCAGCTGGTGAGGAGCGTCAGAGCGACCAACGGGAAGGCGCTTTCGTGCCTCGCGGGCACTTCCGAGGTTCTCCCCATAACTCACTCAGTCCACCAGCTGTTCAGCCATTCAGCAAGCGCTGGGTCTTTCTGGGCCGGGCATTGTGCCAGGCACTGCGGTGCCGAGGAGAATGCTACAGACCCTCAGGGAATTGCATGCCAAATGATGAAGGTGGAAGAGCGAAGCTTTTGGGGAAACTGAGTCACCGGGCGTGGTTCGTGATGGGAATGTAGGCAGACGTCAGATTAGGGCAGGCCTTGTACACCAGCGTCGTTTTCATTTTACAAAGAAGGCAATGAGCTGGTAGAGAATGTTAAAACAAGAGAGGGAGTGGTGTGTTGCACGGATTGGAGGCAGTGTCATGAGGTGGGGAGATCAATTAGGAAGATACTGCAG
This sequence comes from Bubalus kerabau, assembly GCF_029407905.1. Taxonomy (NCBI): domain Eukaryota; kingdom Metazoa; phylum Chordata; class Mammalia; order Artiodactyla; family Bovidae; genus Bubalus; species Bubalus kerabau. The sequence goes on from NC_073626.1 coordinate 25,181,691, forward strand.
CTGAGAACTGGTGAAGGCCTAAATTAGGGCAGTATAATAAGGAGGGAGAGGATGGATGAGGGATGTGAAGCGAGAAAGAGGAAGGACTTCAGGATAGCTCTCGGATTTTCTGGATGACTGAGTGGTTGGTGGAGTGAATAGAGTAGGAGAACATTGAATAGTTGGGGGCAGATGATGTGTTTATTTTGTACAAGTTGAGTTGGAGGTGTTTGTGGAGCCTCCAGAGGCAAATGTGCAGCAGACAGTTGGATGAGGGTTTGGAGAAAATTCTGGGCCACTGATACAGCACTGGAAGCCATCGAGATGTGAGTAGTGGTTCAGTCTGTGGATGTGGGTGAAATTGGTAGTAAGAGGGAGGAGAGGAGTGGGTTTTAACCTTTTTATAAACTTTAGAAGATAATGAAAGCCATGGCTCTCCAGAAAAAAATGCATATATGCCACTATATGTGTATATATGCATATATAGTGTATGTACAATTTGAGGAGGAAGGGGGTTGTTTCACAGATTCTCTGAGGCCAAAGATTAAGGACCCCAGGTTTGCAGTGACAGATAATAGAGCCACATCCCCAGTGCTAGGAGATACCAACATTTAAGGCTGTGTTTCTCAAAGTATGTCCTGAGTTCCACTAGATTACCTGGACTGCTTATTCAAAACTACAGGTTCTGGGAATCTTTCAGTGAGGATGAATTAAGCTTTCTTGAGTAGGAACTGGAAATCTATATTTTAAAGCTACTTCCTCAAGTGATTTGTAATGTGTGCTAAAATTTGAAGTTCAAGAACTTACTGGGAGTCCAGTGGTTAAGATATTTCCACTGCTGTGGTGGGGAGCACAGGTTAAATCCCTGGTCGGGCAACTAAGATCCTGCATAACTCGAGGTATGGCCAAAATAAAAAATTGAGATCCATTGATATGATGGGGGTGGGGGAGGAGAAGGAGGCGTCTGTGAAAAACCTGTTAGAAGAATTGACAGAGTTGAGAGGAACCCAGGAAGAGGTATATTGAGAAAGTAGCAATTTTCAAGAGGGTGGAGTAGTTGGCAGTGTTAAAACCTATGATTCAAGACAGTGGTCTGTGATGTGGTCAAGTAAAATAATAGCCAATTGGATTTTGCAATTGGCAACCTGTTAGGAAGAAAAAAGGGAAGAAAAGGAAGATGGAGACTAGCTCCAGTCTCTTAAGGAAGCAAGTCAGAACCACTCCTTATAAAGTATTTGTTGTTTTTAACCTCCTGGTGTTAGCCTAAATTTTAGAAAAACTTTAAAAATTGCACAAAAGAAAATATGAATTTAACTCAGTCGTGTCTGACTCTTTGTGACCCCGTGGACTGTAGCCCACCAGGCTCCTCTGTCCATGGGATTCTCCGGGCAAGAATACTGGAGTGGGTTGCCATTTCCTTCTCCAGGGGATCTTCCCAACCGAGGGATCAAACCCAGGTCTCCTGCATTGCAGGCAGACGCTTTATCCTCTGAGCCACCAGGGAAGCCACAAAGAAAATATAAACACATATAATTTAAAGAATGTTTATAAAGCAAATACCCACTTAACCATCACCCAAGTCAGACTGCAGAACATAGCCAACAGCCCACATACAGCCAAAATGCCTTATGTCCCTGGGAAGCAACATACCTGACTGGTTTGATAATTGTTCCCTTAGTTTTCTTTATACCATCTGTGTGTTTATCGTAAACAACATAGCTTAGTTACCTACTTTTCAACTTGATGTAAATAAAATCATACCATATGTATTTACTTACATCTTGTTTCATTAGATGATTATTTTTGAGATTCATGGGGGCTTCCCAGGTGGCCCAGTGGTAAGGAATCTCCTGCCAATGCAGGAGACCCAAGAGACGCAGGTTGGATCCCTGGATTGGGAAGATCTCCTGGAGTAGGAAATGGCAACCTACTCCAGTATTCTTGCCTGGAAAATTCCATGGACATTGGAGCCTGGTGGGCTACAGTCCACAGGGTTCCAAAGAGTTGGACATGACTGACAGAATGCGCGCGTGTGTGTGTGCACACACATAGGCACACACGTGTTTTAAAATTCATTTTCATAGATTTCTATTTTGTGAATATATCCCACTTTGTCCATTCTAGTGGAAGAAATTGTATTGTTTTTACAATTTGTCAATTTCATCTAAAATTTCACATTTATTGACAAAGTTTGTAATCTCACTTTATTTTCTGTAGAATCTATAGTGATGATCCTTTTTTTGTTGTTGTTCTTTATATTGGTTATCTGTGCTTTTTCTAGGTTCCTGTTTCCGCCTTTCTGTCGTGGTCAGTCTCACTAAGGTTTATCAATTTTAGTAGTCTTTCAAAGAATTAACTTTTAGCTTTGTTGCTCTTTCTTGCATGCATGTTTTCCATTTCATTCATGTTTCCTCTCTACTGCTATGCTTATTTTACTTTTTTTCCTTCATTGATTTTCATCCTCTATTCTTTTCTAATAGATGAATGTCAGGCTGTAGTCTCCCCCTATATATATCATCTGTCAAAGTGAAACTGAAGTTGCTCAGTCGTGTCCGACTCTTAGTGACCCCATGGACTGCAGCCCACCAGGCTCCTCCGTCCATGGGATTTCCCAGGCAAGTGTATTGGAGTGGGGTACCATTGCCTTCTCCAGGGGATCTTCCTAACCCAGGGATCGAACCCGGGTCTCCTGCACTGCAGGCAGACGCTTTACCATCTGAGCCACCAGGGAAGCCCTTGGTCAATCATCTGTCAAGTTTGGGTATATATTTCCATTATCGTTTATTTCAAAATATCTTCTAATTTCCTTTGTGATTTTTTTTCTTTGACTTACTGGGTTGATTAGAAATGTATGTCTACTTCCTAAACATTTTCTAGTTACCTTGATAATGATTTCTGGCATAAATGATATTATTATGGCCAGAGATCATACACAATATGATTTCAGTCATTTGGAAGCTTATTGAGACATGCTTTGTGCTATATAGTCAGTTTTATGAAATATTCTATGTATGTATATTTGAAAAAAATATGTATTATTCAGTTACTAATTTCTTAGTAACTAAAGTTATTATTGAAATCTTTTATTTCCTCACTGATTGCTATTTTGTCTGTTCTATGAGTTTATGTGAGTTGGATTAATGTACTTTTGTGATTGTGGCTGTTATTGACTCTTCAGATACTTCCCACACCTTATTATCTCTTTTCTTTTCTTCTGGGACTCCAATTAAACACATATTGGGCCTTCTGTTTGAATCCTTTGTCTCTTAGTCTCTTGTCCTCATTTTTAATCTTTTTGATTGTCTTTATTACGTTGTTGTTATTATTATTATTTTTTAAATCTGTCTTGTAGATTAGTAGATTTTTATTTTGGAGAAGGAAATGGCAACCCACTCCAGTATTCTTGCCTGGAGAATCCCAGGGATGGGGGAGCCTGGTGGGCTGCCATCTATGGGGTTGCACAGAGTCGGACATGACTGAAGTGACTTAGCAGCAGCAGCAGCTTTTTATTTAGCTGTGCCATAATCTACTGACTCCCAGAGTTTACTCAAACTCATGTCCATTGAGTCGATGATGCCATCCAACCATCTCATCCCCTGTCATCCCCTTCTCCTCCTGCCCTCAGTCTTTCCCAGCATCAGGGTCTTTTCAAATGAGTCAGCTCTTTGCATCAGGTGGCCAAAGTATTGGAGTTTCAGCTTCAACATCAATCCTTCCAATGAACACCCAGGACTGATTTCCTTTAGGATTTATTGGTTGGATCTCCTTGCAGTCTAAGGGACTCTCAAGAATCTTCTCCAACACCACAGTTCAAAAGTATCAATTCATTGGCACTCAGCTTTCTTTATAGTCCAACTCACATCCATATATGACTACTGGAAAAACCTTAGCTTTGACTAGATGGACCTTTGTTGGCAAAGTAATGTCTCTGCTTTTTAATATGCTGTCTAGGTTGGTCATAACTTTCCTTCCAAGGAGTAAGCGTCTTTCAATTTCATGGCTGCAGTCACCATCTGCAGTGATTTTGGAGTCCCCCAAAATAAAGTCTGCCACTGTTTCCCCATCTATTTGCCATGAAGTGATGGGACCAGATGCCATGATCTTCGTTTTCTGAATGTTGAGCTTTAAGCCAACTTTTTCACTCTCCTCTTTCACTTTCTTCAAGAGTTCTTCACTTTCTGCCATAAGGGCAGAATCATCTGCATATCTGAGGTTATTGATATTTCTCCTAGCAATCTTCACTTTCTGCCATAAGGGTGGTATCATCTGCATATCTGAGGTTATTGATATTTCTCCCAGCAATCTTGATTCCAGCTTGTGCTTCATTGGTGATGGACATGGAGGCCTGGCATGCTGCAGTCAGTGGGGTCTCAAAGAGTTGGACACGACTGAGCAACTGAACTGAACTGAATCGACTGAATCCATCCGTTGATTTCTTTTTTTTTTTTTTTTAATTTTATTTTATTTTTAAACTTTACATAATTGTATTAGTTTTGCCAAATATCAAAATGAATCCGCCACAGGTATACATGTGTTCCCCATCCTGAACCCTCCTCCCTCCTCCCTCCCCATTCCATCCCTCTGGGTCGTCCCAGTGCACCAGCCCCAAGCATCCAGTATCGTGCATCGAACCTGGACAGGCAACTCGTTTCATACATGATATTTTACATGTTTCAATGCCATTCTCCCAAATCTTCCCACCCTCTCCCTCTCTCACAGAGTCCATAAGACTGTTCTATACATCAGTGTCTCTTTTGCTGTCTCGTACACAGGGTTATTGTTACCATCTTTCTAAATTCCATATATATGCGTTAGTATACTGTATTAGTGTTTTTCTTTCTGGCTTACTTCACTCTGTATAATAGGCTCCAGTTTCATCCACCTCATTAGAACTGATTCAAATGTATTCTTTTTAATGGCTGAGTAATACTCCATTGTGTTGATTTCTTAACTGAACCTGCTTTATTTTTGAGTTCTGGAATTTCTATTAGTACATGAATGTCTTTCAAATCCATTATGTCAGTTTTTATAATTTCCTGCCGAAATTTTCCATTCTAGCTTTTATTTATTTCAGCATTACAAGCATACTTAAAAAAATAGTCTATTTTTGATAAGTTTGCTGTAACATATATTTTTAGGTTTGTTTCTATTGTCTGTTTCTTTTGAATTTTGTTTTCCTATATTAGTCTGGTAATTCCTTATTATCTTATGAGCGCTTTAATGCTTAAACAGCTTTTAAAATAACATTTTATGCAGCATTTTACCTAATTTTCAGTGAGTTAGTTGGTCTTGCTGTATTCCTGGAAACAGAAGTTCTGGTTTATTTTTATTTGTTTGAAACATTTTATCCCATATTCCTCTCCACCTTCCCCATCCAAAATCTCAACTGTTAATTCCTTGAGGGGAGAGCCCATTAATCACTGCTTTATCTAAGTGTCTGCCTATGATTGGTCTTAGAAAATATGTCATGATTTTTTTAATTTTTTTTTTTTCAGCAGACATTTAAAAATATTTAGCATTTATTTGGCTATGTTGAGTCTTAGTTGCAGCATGCGGGGTCCTTAACTTGCTGTATGCAAACTCTTAGTTGTGGCATGTGGGATCTAGGTCCCCAATCAGGGATGGGTCCCTTGCACTGGGAGCATGGACTCTTAGCCACTGGACCACTAGGGAAGCCCCTGTGTTGACTGTTTAACAGATAACTCCTGAGGTGGCTGGGTGAAAGACTAATTGAAAAAGACTGGCGATCCACCTAATTCTCTCCCCATAGTTTTTCCTTTACTTAAAGAAGAACTCCCCAATACTTGGACACAGAATGTCCCTGCTCAGTGTGTCCAGGGTATAGCAGAGCATCTTCCCCTGATATCCTTTTCACTCTCATGTCTATGGAGGCAGAAGGCACTGCAAGAGCAGGGGGAGATCAGGATCGTCCAGCTAGGCTTCGACTTGGACGCCCAAGGAATCATGTTCACCGAGGACTACAGGACCAGAGTGAGTGTGACTGTGTGTGGGTCATGGGGGCCAGGGCAGGGGGTGCAGGAAGACTAGGGAGTGGGAATAAAAAGAAAAGAGACAACCCCCACCCCCACCCCTCCCCCGCCACCTCACATCTCACAGACAGGGCACAGGGCTCTGAAAAAATATTACTATGAGGGAGAGGAAGAAGAGGAGGAGCAGTATGAGAGGTAGAAGGCCCTGAGCAGCGGGCAAAACATAGGAAGAGAAATGTGATCCTGGAGACAGAGGTCGGTGGAGGGTTAGGTGGGCCAGACCACGTCTCTCATCTCTGGTTCCAGGTTCTCAAGGCTTGTGATGGCCGCCCATATGCTGCCGCAGTACAGAAGTTTCTGGCTTCCGTGCTTCCAGCCTGTGGTGATCTTAGCTTCCAGCAAGACCAAATGACACAGACTTTTGGCTTCAGGGACCCAGAGATCACGTGAGACCTGGGGGAACCAACAGAATCAGGCATCCGTCCCCTCCCCTCCTCCCTCCAGTCCCATCCGGCCTTGTTCTCTTTCTTTTGGGGAATCTGTTAAAAAGGCAGACTCTTTTTTTTTTTTTTTTTTTTTAAATAAAATGACCTAAGTTTGTGCTTCTTCCCCAGGAGGAGAGGCCTGTCTTATCTGAGGCCTTGGAAACAGCCCTGGACTAAAATTCAGGAGATATGGGTGGCTAATCAAATGTAGAGGCCTGGCAGGAGCCATAAATGCCCGGTGGGAATCAGCATTCACATTCAAAAGAACAACAGCTAGGCAAAGGCTAAAGCAAAGTATCGTTTCAGGAGGGTGGGTCTAACCCAGGATCCCTACTTTGTAACCCATGATATACCTGAACGCATTAGATAAACTTCAGTAAGATTTGGGAAGAGCTATGGTGAGGTATGGGGCTTCCCTGGTGGCTCAGTGGTAAAGAATTGCCTGCAAATGCAGGAGATGCAGGTTCAGTCCCTGGGTTGGGAAGATCCGCTGGAGAAGGAAATGGCAACCCACTCTAGTATTGTTGCCTGGAGAATCCCATGGACAGAGGAGCCTGGCCAGCTGCAGTCTGTGAGGTCGCCATGGAGTTGGACATAGCCTAGCAACTAAACAACAAACAGTGGTGAGGTATGTGTAGGTAACGGCAGGAGCTCCGGAGAAAGGCCTCTGTGCCTCCCCTGGTGGTGGGACTGAGAGTGGTCAAGGGGGCTTCAGAGAGGAGGAGCAGTTTTAGTGAACATGCAATAATAACAGTCATTTCTGGCTCTTTGCGACCCTGTGGACTGTAGCTTGCCAGGCTCCTCTATCCATGGAATTTTCCAGGCAAGAATAAGCCATTCCCTTCTCCAGGGGATCTTCCCGACCCAAGGACTGAACCTGAGTCTTCTGCATTGCAGGTAGATTCTTTACCGTCTGAGCCACCAGGTAACAGGAAAAGAGAGAGTGGACGGAGGGCGGTCAGGTGGGAGAATGGCAAGCAAGGTCATGGGGCACTGAGCAGCACGGTCTGAGCAGAGACCTGCCCCAGGCTGGACTCCTGTCATCCAGTCCCTTGGCCTAGGTGCCCAGGCCTCTGGAGACTTAGTATCCAATGTTAGTGGGCGGGGAGGAGAGAGAGCTCTGAGTCAACACTTCATCTCCACTCTCTTAGGCAGCTGGTCAAAGCCGGGGTGCTCACTGTTCGAGATGCTGGAAGTTGGTGGCTCGCAGTGCCTGGAGCTGGGAGGTTCATCAAATATTTTGTTAAAGGTACACGCTCTGCAGCTCAGGCCCGCAGCCCCTCAAGAACACTCTTTGGTGCCTCCTCAGGCCTCTAGGCCTTATTCACCTTTCCCCTCTCCCATGCCACCTCTCCCCCAGGACGCCAGGCTGTCCTTAGCATGGTCCGGAAGGCCAAGTACCGGGAGCTACTCCTTTCAGAGCTCCTGGGCCGGCGGGCACCTGCCTCGGTGCGACTCGGCCTCGCCTACCACGTACATGACCTCATTGGGGCCCAGCTGGTGGACTGGTGAGTCTTGCGCTCCAGCCTCTGGAAGATGACAGAGCAATGACCTCAGGTTGGATTTCCTCCCTCCTTGTGCTTCCCTCATTAGCAAAGAGCAGCCCCTCTCCTGTCTTCTGGAACCCAGGAACATATCCAGCCAAGTGCTGAGTTCTCTGGAACTCAGGAACCCAGCTCCAGCCTTGTTTTTCTCTTGCACAGTGTCTCCACCACTTCTGGAACCCTCCTCCGCCTGCCAGAGACCTGAGGACTCTGTTCATCATTGCACACCTTCCCAGGGTGGGGATTGAGGGGCCCCGGAGGGCTGCCTGCCCTGGCTGAGGCAGGGTCACCTTGGGAAGGCTCGGGAGCCAGGATGAGTGCTGGGCTTGCTGCTGTGCCGAGGGTCAGATGTGACTGCCGCTGTTGACCTGGGCTGCGTCCCAGTGGAGGGGTTTGGGCTGTGCTTCTCTGCCCTTTCACGAAAGTGGAGCCAGAAACCTTGCCAAGGCCATGGCTGCTGTTTTTCATGCAGCAAGGTGCTGCCACTATTCTGTCTGGGGTAGGAAGGAGGGGTCACTGGGTAAGCTGTCAAAGTTGGACAGTTTTTCTTCCTGTATGTTGGGCTGAAACTGCCAAATAAAGTACTTCTGATGTTTTGTGGATGTCTTTTGTTTCATGAGACATGTGAGTTCGGGCATCTCGTTTAGGGGAAGAGGTAAAGCCAAAGTGGGGCCAGGGCTTTACCTTGTTGATCAGAGAGGAACAAGAGACACTGAGGTCAGTTTCCCCTGTGGGATGGTGAGAATGTGTCTGATTTCCTAAATGACAGAATTTTTGCTAGAGCCTGCAAAAAGCTAGTGTAGTTCAGTTTTTGTGGGAGTTAGTATAAGAGGTTTCCCAGGTGGCTTAGTGGTAAAGAATCCGCCTGCTGGTTCCGGAGACTGGGTCAGGAAGATCCCCTGCAGGAGGAAATGGCAACCCACTCCAGTACTCTTGCTGGGGAAATCCCATGGACAGAGGAGCCTGGTGGGCTATAGTCCCTGGCATGAAAGAGTTGGACACAACTGAAGCAACCAAGCATGCATGAACACATAGTAAGAAACAAGTTTCTTAGTATCTTGTTTTGTGGGACCAAGAAAGGAGCCATGTGTCTGAACCATTTGCTGAGCCACGTGGGGCCCTGCTGGGCACATGTATGTGTGTGCACACTATATGCACAGGCACCCAGACCCAGGCAGTAGTGCTGGGGCCCGGGGCATTGGGATGAGAGGGTTAACAGGGAAGGACTCAGTTGAGTCCATGATTCCCTCAAGAGACCCAGGTGTCCGGGGTGCCCCCTCCCAGTTCTGGGCCTGGGGCCAGTTGCAGTTCTTGCTTGTCACGTGGTTTCCCGGCTTATCTGGACCAGGGGAGGAGCAAGGCTCTGAGTCAAAACTCTGCTCCAAGCCCTGGGTTAACCAGAAAGGAGCAGGCGGGTCTGAACCCCTCGGGTCCTCCAGCCATGAGGCTCCTCTGGGGGTTGATCTGGGCATCTTGCTTCTTCGCCTTGTCTCTGCAGAAGCCCAGGTCCTGGAGGCAGGATGAGGAGAGCTTGAACAGGGCCAGGGCTGGCGAGGGGAGAGTGGGCTCAGAGGGTCCTGATTCGGGGGGAGGGCTGGAGGCTGGCTGTTGACTCGCACCTGTTCTTCCCAGGTTGCTCCTGTTTTCTCCTTCTGTGGTTCGCATAGGGGTCCCCCTGTCTGTGGCCGTGAAACTCCAGGATGCTCCTTCAGGACAGGTGGTGAGAGGATCCGTGTTCCTGAGGAACCCATCCCATGTTAATGAGCTCTGCTCCCCGAAGGTGGATTTCAGCCTCAGCTCAGACCGAGACTTCATACTCCTCAACATCCCGGTAAAGGCCTACTCCCTCCCGGTGCCGCCCAGCGCCCCTCCTTCTGTTCTCCTCTGTCTTCTTGGAAACATCTTTGTCTTCTCATCGCCCTGCTCCCTTCCTCCCCTCCCAGCCCTGTGTTCCTCTGTGTTTCAGTCTGTCTTTCCCCTTCTGCTCTGTCTCTCACCCACTCCCTCTCCCTCTCTTCCAGATCCCCCAGGAACAGGCCAGGGTCTGTTTCCTCCATCTCCTCCGCAGAGCCCCCGAGGTGCAGCTGATGGTGCAGTCCTCATGGCTAAGGGACTCTCTGTCCAAACAGACAGACATGCAGGGTGTCAACCTGTTGTTCTCCTCTCGCCGGGGGCACCTCTTTCTGCAGACGGACCAGCCTGTTTATAACCCTGGCCAGCGGGGTGAGTTGGCGCCAGGGCCTCCACCTTTCATGCCTTCCCAGCCACTTGAGTGAGATAACCTGAAGCACCTCACAGGAAGGCTGCTTTACAGACATTTGTTCTCCTTCCCTTCGCTTTCTGGGAGGGGGTCCGGGGTCCAGGGCCTACGCTCCCATGGCTCCTGCTCACCTCCACAACACCAATTAATAAAGACCACTCAGTCACAATAACCAACCAAGTCCCATAGCTATATAAAGCTGCAATCCCCATGGCCTCCTCACTAAAAAACCCAGAATCTCCCGTGTCGTAAATTACCCAATCCCCTAAACCATTAAACTCAAACACAATCTCCACCTCCTTACTCCATTTCCAGTTCGCTACCGAGTCTTTGCTCTGGATCAGAAGATGCGCCCGGCCACTGACATCCTCACGGTCATGGTGGAGGTGAGCCCCCGACCTCTGACCTTCCTAAGGGGCCAGGGCTGCTGAACTGGCCTGTGGCTGTGACCGCTTCACTCCCATTGCAGAACTCTCAAGGCTTCCGCGTGCAGAAAAGGGAAGTGGTTGCTCCCTCCTCCATCTTCCAGGACAGCTTTTTGATTCCAGACATCTCAGAGTGAGCATTTCCTCCCAGGGACTGTTCCCACCGACACTTCTCTAACTCCCACTTCCCCCAGCTGGCCAACTACAGCACATGGTCCAGTCCTGAGCTCCCTCAGCCCCTGGATCACCCCATAGTCTCTTCCTAGGGAGCTGGGTCACTGGCTGTCAGTGGGCCTTTTGCACGAGTGGGCTGAGTCTCTCCCTTGTCCGTCCTCAGGCCAGGAACATGGAAAATCTCAGCCCGATTCTCAGACAGCCTGGATTCCAATAGCAGCACCCAGTTTGAGGTGAAGAAATACGGTGAGAGCTGGAGATGGCAAGGACAAGTGCCCCTTTTCTGCAAGGAGGAAGGGGTGGAGCAGAGGTGGGGGGTGCAGGGCCAGGGAAGGGAGATGCGGCTGCCACAACCCCAAGGGGAGGATAATATTTTAAGGGTCCTTTCACGAGAGTCTGATCTGCCCTCCCTTTGCCTTGGGTCAGTTCTTCCCAACTTTGAGGTGAAGATCATTCCTGAAAACCCCTACATCCTGACAACGCCTGGCTTTCTTAGTGACATCCAAATGATCATCCAGGCCAGGTAACTCCCCCTCACACATGGTCCCTCACACTGGGCCTGATCCCAGGATGCCCCATGCAGCGTGAATGTGCTGTGGAACCCCACTTCCCTCCCTCGCCCCAGCCCTCAGCCTCTCATCCAAATCTCTCTTCGGTGGCAGGTACATCTATGGAAAGCCGGTGCAGGGGGTGGCATATGTGCGCTTTGGGCTCCTGGGTGAGGACGGTGAAAAGACTTTCCTGCGGGGCCTGGAGAGTCAGACCAAGGTAGGAAGGAGGGTTGAGGTGCGTGAGGTGGGTGAGGAGAGTGAGGCGGCGTGAGGAGATGAGGAGGGAGACTCGAGTCTCATTCTCTGTCCTATCTTCTTTGCCCCAGCTGGTGGATGGCCAGTGCCAAATTTCCCTGCAAAAGGCTGAGTTTCAGGGCGTGGTGGAGAAGCTTAATATTAGCATCGATGACCTCCCAGGGCTGCGCCTGTATGTTGCAGCAGCCGTTATTGAGTCTCCAGGTGAGTGGCTTCCCCTGATTATAACCCTGGACCCTCACCGCTGACCTCTGAGCTGACCCTCTGTTCTCTAGCACCAACACCACCTTGCTTCATCTCAGCTGGGACAAAAAGCCAGGAAAGACCCAGAAGCTGTATCTCTACAGCTCCATTTCTGGGCTTCTTCTGGGGAAGGGGTCCTTCCACCATCTCAGTGTATTATTTTTTACCCGTCCACCCAGACATCCCTCCATCCATCCATGCATCCCTCAATCAATCCACCCATCACTGCATCCATCCACCCAACCATCCATCTAATCACCCATCCACCTATCCATCCACCCATCCATCCATCTCTCCCTCCATCCATCACACATCCCTCCATCCCTCCATGCATCCATGCATCCATCCATCCAGCCTTCCAGCCACCCATCTCCTGCTTCCATCCATCAATCAATCCATCCACCCATCCATCCATCTATCCATCATCCATACATCTATCAGCAGAGCTGTGTTATACACCATCTGTGTGCTATGTCCTGTGGTGGCCTCAGGAAAAATAGAGATGAACAGAAGGCAGTTTGTGTCCTGAAGAGTTCAGCCTTGTTGGAGGGAAACACTAGAGCACCCCTTCCCTGCTCCCAGCCCTCCTTTTTCTCTCTTCCCTGGTCTCTGTGTCCACCTCTCTCCACCCTGTATCTTGCAGGAGGAGAGATGGAGGAGGCAGAGCTCACGTCCTGGCGTTTCGTGTCATCTCCCTTCTCCCTGGATCTAAGCAAAACCAAGCAGCAGCTTATACCTGGGGTCCCCTTCCTGCTGCAGGTTTCTTCTGGAAGGGGGAGGATGAGCAGTGGGCACTGGGGGTGGTGGGCAGGAGGGGGCCGCGTCTCACTGACTGCACCCTTCCCTCTGCCCCTCCCTCATCTACCTAGGCCCTGGTCCGTGACATGTCAGGCTCCCCAGCCTCTGGCATTCCCGTCAAAGTGTCTGCCAAGTTGTTTTCTGGATCGACTTCTAAAAACCAGAACTTTGAACGGAACACAGATGGGAGTGGCCAAGTCATTGTCTCCATTGGTGTTCCTCGGACCATCTCAGAAGTGCAGCTCTCGGTAGGACCCCACCCTCATGGGAGAGGGTGGGCTAGGAGAGAAGGTTCCCAGGCTGGTGGGTAGAGGGGGGGAAGCTGGGTGCCTGTGCCCTTTCCATTGACCCTGTGACCCCTGCCCTCTCTCCAGGTGTCTGCAGGCTCACCCCACCCTGCGGTAGGCAGTCTCACTGTGAAAGCGCCCCTGTCCAGAAGCTCTGGGTTTCTGTCCATTGAGTGGCAGAATCCTCGACCTCTTAAAGTCGGAGAGACCCTTAACCTAAACCTGCAAGCCGTGGGCAACAGTGGGAGCTTCTCCTACTTCTACTACATGGTGCGCATGAGGGGCCACAGCGGGAGATGGGGTGGGAGGGTCTCAAGAGGAAGGAGCCCTCAGGGTGGGTGGCGGCCTCAGGGCATGGGATGGGCAGTGAGGAGCAGCCTGCTGTCCTCCAGATCGTGTCCCGGGGCCAGATCGTGTCTGTACATCGAGAGCCCAGGAGCCACCTGACCTCCATCTCCGTGTTTGTGGACCATCACCTGGTGCCCTCCTTCCACCTCGTGGCCTTCTACTATCACGGGGGCGTCCCGGTGGCCAACTCCCTGCGAGTGGATGTCCAGGCTGGAGGCTGTGAGGGGAAGGTAACTGGCATCGGAAGAGATGGGGTGTGTGCGTGTGCTGGGAGGATTAAGAGAGAAGACTGCATGACTGCAAACGGGGTGATTTAGTTCAGGGTGCACTGAGGATGCACAAGACTGAGCGAGTTCTCCCCACCCCGACTGCCCCCCACCTGCCACCTCTGCCAGCTGGAGCTGAACGTGGACAGTTCCAAGGCGTATCGTCCTGGGGACACTGTGAAACTCAACCTGAAAACAGAGTCTCGAGCCCTGGTGGCCCTGGGAGCTGTGGACACGGCCCTGTATGCTGTGGGTGGCAAGTCCCACAAACCCCTCGACATGGTCAAGGTTGGTCAGGTCCTCTCTCTGATCCTCCCTTCCCTCTGAGGCTCATCCTCCTGCTGCCCAAACCCCAGGCCAGCCACTAGAACTCACTCAGCTGGACTGCTGCCACTCCTCCCTCGAGCCTTGGCCCCGGTGGCCTCTGTTTCCGCTCTCTGTGTCTCTCTCGTACTTGTCTGGACCCTGCCCTCTCACCCAACAGCTGAGTATGTGATTGTGGCCACAGCCACTCTCGTCTCGGCAGCATCTGTGCCTTTTCTCGCAAGGTCTTTGAAGCTATGAACAGCTATGACCTTGGCTGTGGTCCCGGCGGTGGAGACACTGTTCCTCAAGTGTTCAAGGCAGCTGGTCTGGCCTTTTCTGATGGAGACCATCGGACTGAAATCAGAAAGAGTGAGGACAGAGGAGGAAGGGGAGTGGGTCGTGGGAGGGTAAGTAGGAAGGAGGGGCCTGAAGTGGAAAGACAGGAAGAGGAGGGGTGAGAAGGGCTGGGCTGGGAGGGGAGACTCAGAGGGGAGGGGGAGGCCCTGCACCCTCCTGCTGACTGCAGTCCTGCTCTCTACCAGGTCTGAGCTGTCCCAAGGAGTCAAAGTCTAGGAAAAAGAGAAATGTGAACTTCCAAAAGGCGATTCATGAGAAGTGTGAGTTGAGGGTGCCCATGTAATTCTCTAGGGCTTCCCTGGTGGCTCAGATGGTAAAGAATCTGCCTGCAATGCACGAGACCCAGGTTTGATCCCCGGGTTGGAAAGATCCCCTGAAGAAGGGAATGGCTACCGGCTCCAGTATTCTTGCCTGGAGAATTCCATGGGCTGAGGAGCCTGGTGGGCTACAGTCTATGGGTCTCAGAGTTGGACACACCTGAGTGACTAAGGCATATGCAGGGCCCAAGGCTCGGGATGCAGGTCTGCCCGTTGGCTCCTCTGCTCTCGATTGAGTCCGTGCATGGTGTCCGGGCTAGTAATCCAGACACCACAGTTCTGGGGTGAAAGTGAGTGGGGGGAGGTGCTCTGCTTGGACCACCCTCAAGTTCCTGGTCTCTCGGGGTGAGTCCTGGTACATCTAGAGGTCGGGCCGAGGATGAGGCGTGCCTCACGCTCACCCTCACCTGGTCCTGCAGTGGGCCAGTACACTTCCCCCGTCGCTAAGCGCTGCTGCCAGGACGGGCTGACGCGGCTGCCCATGCAGCGCACCTGTGAGAAGCGGGCAGCCCGGGTGCAGCAGCCGGCCTGCCGCGAGCCCTTCCTGTCCTGCTGCCAGTTTGCTGAGAGCCTGCGTAAGAAGGCCCGGACCAGGGGCCAGGTGGGCCTGGCCCGAGGTGAGGGGCTGGGTGTCCGGGGCACTGGCCGGGGCCCCTGGAGGGTCAGGACGGCCCCCTCCTCACCACCCTCCACGGTGTGCCCCCACAGCCATGGAGCTCCTGCAGGAGGAGGACCTGATCGAAGAGGATGACATCCCCGTGCGCAGCTTCTTCCCCGAGAACTGGCTTTGGAAAGTGGAAGAAGTGGACCGCTTCTCCCAGTGAGGGCGCGTGCGGGGCCTGGCCTTGTCTCTGGGCTGAGTCTGGGGCCTGCCCAGCGTGTGACCCAGTTTCTCACCTTTCCCACTGCAGATTGCGACTGCTGCTCCCGGACTCTCTGACCACGTGGGAGATCCATGGCGTGAGCCTGTCCAAAAGCACAGGTGCGGTCACCCTGCCTGGGCCCCTGGCCTCCCTTTTCCATGCTCCCTGGTCTGAGGCTCCCTGCTTGGTCCTTAGCTCTTGGTACAGGAAGGAGGGGCAGAGACCTGGAGATGTCTGCATGCCGAACATGGGGCCTGAAGCCAGAGAGCAGCGGCAGGCAGGGGATGGGTGGGAAGTGGGGGGACCAGGGGCGGGTCCTGCCCCTCACTGCTGGGCTCCCCTGGGTGTGATGCCCCCAGGCCTCTCGTATGTGCCCTTGATCCATCAGGCTTGTGTGTGGCCACCCCGGCCCGCCTCCGAGTGTTCCGTGAATTCCACATGCATCTGCGCCTGCCGGTCTCTGTCCGCCGCTTTGAGCAGCTCGAGCTGCGGCCTGTCCTCTACAACTACCTGGATAGCGATCTGACCGTGAGGCCCCTTGGGGGCTGAGCGCACGGTGGTGTTGGGGGACTGGGGCAGGAGAGGGTGGGGAGCCTAACTGGGTTGGGACTCTGGCCCTCCCCGTCTTCCTGCCCTCAGGTGAGCGTCCACGTGTCCCCAGTGGAGGGGCTGTGCCTGGCCGGGGGTGGAGGGCTCGCCCAGCAGGTGCAGGTGCCCGCGGGCTCTGCCCGGCCTGTTGGCTTCTCTGTGGTGCCCATCGCAGCTGCTGCCGTGTCCCTGAAGGTGGTGGCTCGAGGATCCTTAGATTTCCCTGTGGGGGATGCAATATCTAAGATTCTACAAGTCGAGGTGAATGGAACACCCTTGAATCTAGGTCCCTAGCTCCCAGATTCATCCCCTGCTCTGGCCCTCTCCCTGCAATTGGGCTGAGGCCACCCCCAAAACCCAATGCTTTGGTCCATTGCACTTTCCACAATCCTGGCCCCACTGTGTCCCTGAAGTTCCAACTGCAAGTCCTGAGGAGTGTGCACTGGGAGGGACAGGCTGTAGCCTGTGTGATCTCTCACAGCTCCGTTTCCCCTCCACAGAGAGAAGGGGCCCTTCACAGGGAGGAGATGGTCTATGAACTCAACCCCCTGGGTGAGTGACCTCCACTCACAGACAGCAGTGTCCTGGAGATGGGAGGGGGCAGAGGGCGTGGGCAGCAGGACAGACCGCTGACTCCCCTCATCTTCCCAGACCCCCGAGGCCGGACCTTGGAAATTCCTGGCAACTCTGATCCCAATATTATCCCTGAAGGAGATTTCAAGAGTTTCGTCAGAGTCACAGGTGGGTGTGTCCTCCAGTCCCTTCCCGGGGGTCTCTCTTGGATTCATGGGAAACCTGGGCATTTCTATTGATCCCAAGACTCCATGACCCTCCGACCCTGGCCCCCTGACCTGCTCTCTGACCCTTCATCCTGTCCCTCCCCATAGCCTCAGATCCACTGGAAGCATTGGGCTCTGAGGGGGCCTTGTCACCAGGAGGCCTGGCCTCCCTCCTGAGGCTTCCCCAAGGCTGCGCGGAGCAAACCATGACCCTGTTGGCTCCAACACTGGCTGCTTCCCGCTACCTGGATAAGACTGAGCAGTGGAGCATGCTGCCCCCTGAGACCAAGGATCGCGCTGTGGATCTCATCCAGAAAGGTTCTGAGTGCAGCGGCAAGCAGGAGTCGGGGCCAGGGGAGGGCAATTAATGGAAGCTGGGCAGCCCTGGTGGTCAGAGCAGGGAAGAGAGATGCGGTCCCCCGTGGAAATGGGGAGCATGGCCTGGCCACAGCAGTAGGGGAGTGGGTGTGACCTCAGCCACCTTTCCTCTCCAAGGCTACACACGGATCCAGGAGTTTCGAAAAAGAGATGGTTCCTACGGGGCTTGGTTACATCGGGACAGTAGCACCTGGTGAGTTTGGGGGAGTGTCCTGGGTGTATGGAAGGGGCCAGGGCTGGTGGGGGCAGAGCCAGCTACTATGGGAGGGTAAATAGCCAGGAGCCACCAGGAGTGGGGCCTCCCCCTTATCGGGACCAGTGGCTATCCCCAGCAATGCCTTCATCTCCTCTAGGCTCACGGCCTTTGTGCTGAAGATACTGAGTTTGGCCCAGGATCAGGTGGGCGGCTCTGCTGAAAAGCTGCAGGAGACGGCCACGTGGCTGCTGTCGCAGCAACGGGATGATGGCTCATTCCACGAGCCCTGTCCTGTTATCCACAGGGAAATGCAGGTATGGGGCTGGGACGCTGGGCCAAGGGCATAGGAAGGAAGAGTAGCCCTACCTCTCCTCACTCATGGTTGGTGCCTCCTTTTCTGCCCACTTCAACCAGGGAGGCTTAGTGGGAAGTGATGAGACTGTGGCGCTCACGGCCTTCGTGGTCATCGCTCTTCACCACGGGCTGGCGGTCCTCCCAGACAAGCATTCTGAGCACTTGAGGAGAGTGGTAAGGCAGCTATGTGTCTGCTCTTTGCTAATCTGCTTTCCCTCAGGAGCCCAGTGCACAGACCTTCCCTCCAATTTCTTCCAGGAAAATTCCATCTCAAGAGCAAACACCTTCTTGGGTGCGAAAGCAACCTCTGGTCTCCTGGGTTCCCATGCCTCTGCCATCACGGCCTACGCCCTGTCACTGACCGAGGCCTCCGAGGACCTGCGGAGAGTTGCCCACAACAACCTGATGGCCATGGCCAACGACATCGGTGGTGAGTGGGTCCTGGCAGTGGTCCTGAGGCTTGGGAGAGCTTGAGACCCCTGAGCATGTCCAAAGGGAGATACGGAATGAATGGAGGCCCTCGGAGGGAATCAGAGCATAAGTAGGGGTGACTGGGAAATGAGGAGAGACTAAAGGGGGAGCGTCAAAGGGTCAGACGACTAAGATCCTCCCCTGTTCACCTGTGGGTCTCCTTTCACTCCAGATAAGCTGTACTGGGGCTCAGTCACCACTTCTCCAAGCAACGTCCTGTCACCCACTCCGGCTCCACACAGCCCAGCAGACCCCATTCCCCAGGCCCCGGCCATGTCGATTGAAACCACAGCCTACGGCCTGCTACACCTGCTGCTATGGGAGGGCAAGGCTGAGTTGGCCGACCAGGCTGCATCCTGGCTGACCCGCCAGGGCAGCTTCCAAGGGGGATTCCGCAGCACCCAGGTAGGGGCTGTCCTGGGGTTCTAGGGTGGCTGGTCCTGAGACCGAGTACCTGAGTCCTGGCCCATTTGCCCCAGGACACTGTTATGGCTCTGGACGCCCTGTCTGCATACTGGATTGCGTCCCACACCGCCGAGGAGAAGGGGCTCAACGTGACCCTGAGCTCCTTGGGCCGCAGTGGGCTCAAGTCCCATGTGTTGCAGCTGACCAACCACCAAGTCCACAGGCTGGAGGAGGAGCTGCAGGTGAACCGTGCCCTCACCTGGGTGACCGGGACACCTGGGCCTCCCTCGGCCAGGCCAGAAGCCATCCCCTCTTCCCCACCCCTGCTGAATCCCCACAGCCCCTCTTTCTGATAACTGTGGGAAGACTTACTGGCTCTGTGAGCTGTAGCAAGTCACCCAACCTCTGAGCTTCATTTATCTGATCTGAAAATGATCCATGCAGAATCTACAGTGGGTTTAGGAGATGGTGGAGAGAGAATGTGGGTGAAGGTAGAAAGTGTTGAAAAGAGAGGTGGGGAGAGGAGGTGGAGTTATTTTGGTGGAGGAGATAAGTTGAAGCAACAGTGTGCCCTTCTGACATCTCTTTCCCTTTTGTGCTTGTGAAAGTTTTCCCTGGGAAGCAAGATTAACGTGGAGGTGAGAGGAAACAGCAAAGGAACCTTGAAGGTGAGAGCTGGTGGCACTGGGCAGGCAGGCCCATCAGGGTGAAGCTGGGGTGTTGAGTGGGAGACCTGCGGGCAGAGCTCATGGTCTGGGAAGGAGGAAGAGGCCCCTGGGTTGCGGTTGCCTGTGCTCTGTCCTGGGCAGGTGCCCCTCACTCTGCTCTCCACTCTTTCTGGGCACCTGTGGTCCCCTTCAGCCCTCAGTGCTGATGCTCAAACACTTGGCCCCTCAAGCCAAGCGTCTCCCCTGAGCTCTGAGCATCTCTGACGTAGTTGAGCCCCAAACCTTCTCTTCCTCTGTGTCTCTTGTCTGGCTGACAGAGTCCATCCCTGCAGGAGCACAGCTGCCACTCCGGGGGCCATCTTAGCGGCCCCCACCATGCTAAGCCTTGCCTTGTGACCCGGGAGACTTCTCTGTCTCATCCCAGCCCCGCCCACGTCCCCAGTAACTCCTCCTCTGCTTTCTCCCCAGCCCCGCCCACGTCCCCAGTCACTCCGCCTCTGCTTTCACTCCAGCCCAGCCCACCTCCCAAGTAACTCCTCATGTGCTTCCCACCACCCCCCACCCCGACTCCCACCGACCTCCCCAGTAACTCCTTCTCTGCTTTCTCTCCAGCCGCGCCCAAATCCAGTATAACTCCTCCTCTGCTTTCTCTCCAGTCGCACCCGCCTCCCCAGTAACTCCTCTTCTGCTTACTCCCCAGCCCCGCCCACCTCCCCAGTAACCCCGCCTCTGTTTTCGCCTGAGCCCCGCCCACCTCCCCAGTTGGAAAGATCCTCCCATGTACACACATCTAGCTTTGAATGACCTTCAGGATCTTCTTGTCCCACATGACAAACTCATTTTCCTCTTTCAAGCCTAGGCCAGGAGCCTTTCCTGAACTTTCCATTAAAGCCTCTCCGGTGCTTCTGTACAATGCTTGCCCCTATGCCAGGACCCTGCACCCCCCAGTCACCCAACACCTGAGTCCATTTGTTTTTCTGACAGGTCCAGGGGCAGGATGGGAAAGGGCAGAAGGCCTCAAAGCTCTTAGCCCAGGAGCTAAGGGATCCAGGGCCCTTCCATGTGGCTCTGCAGAGAGGCCTGTGGCCCTAAGTGTCCTCATGTCCCCTTCCCACCCCCTGATGAACCAGGTCCTTCGCAGCTACAACGTCATGGACATGACGAACACGACCTGCCAGGATCTTCAGATTGAAGTGACGGTCATGGGCCACGTCGAGTACACGAGTGAGTGTTGGGGTCACAGGCTGTGGGTCTCTGAGGGGGTGGTGCCAGGGCTGAGCCACAGTGCTGTCCCCTCGCAGTGGAGGCGGAGGAGGACTACGAGGACTACGAGTATGAGGACTCTCCAGCCGGGGATGACCCCGAGGCCCACTCCCGGCCCGTGACACCCCTGCAGCTATTTGACGGTCGGAGGAACCGCCGGAGGAGGGAGGCCCCCAAGGCAGCTGAGGAACGGGAATCCAGGGTGCAGTACACTGTGTGCATCTGGTGAGCCCTGGGGTGGCCCTGGGCGTCTGGGTGCTGCCAGGCTGGAGAGGGAGGCGGGGCCAAGGTCGGGGCTGGGTGTCTGCAGCCTGGAACCAGGCGGGGGGTGACCCAGACAACAGGCACATGTCTCCACAGGCGGGCTGGCAAGGTGGGGCTGTCAGGCATGGCCATTGCGGACATCACCCTCCTGAGTGGATTCCATGCTCTGCGGGCTGACCTGGAGAAGGTGTGACCAGCCACCCAGAGGGGCCGCCTGTGCCCCCAGGAGCCCTGCCCCATCCCTGCAGCAGCCCCAGCTGCTGAGCCCTGTCACATGCCAGCGGCCAGGGGCTTTCTCCTTGTGACTCCCGGCTCCCGTTCCCCACAGCTGACCTCCCTCTCCGACCGTTACGTGAGCCACTTTGAGACCGAGGGTCCCCACGTCCTGCTGTACTTCGACTCGGTGAGCAAGGAGGGTGACAGAGGGGCGCACAGCTGGCACTGGGTTTCCTGAGCTGGTGTTAGGAGGATTCCCAGGAGGCAGGTGTATCAGCAGCTACTGCTCTGGGAGAGAACTTGTGGAGTGAGCAGGGAGACAGGACAGGAGATTGTCAGAGCCTTGGCCAGGGAGGTTCCCCGCTGCCTGCAGGGAGGCGGGGCTGAGCCCCTTCGGTGGCTTTGGGTCCAGTGCCAGTCAGCCGGGGAGGGCTTGAGAGAGCGCCTTTCTTAAATTTGAATTTATTCATCGTGAGGGACGGCTTTTTTGTTGTTGAACTTCCCGTTTTGATATTCAAGTGTGTTTTGTTTTTGTTTTTATAATGATGGTGGACCCAGAAGAGTTGTTGTTTTTCTTTCTCATGGCCGAATTTGACTAACACACAGTTATCAACTCTCTGATGGCCCTCCAAAATTTTTTTGAATATTTATTGTAACCTTTGGAGAGAAATGTGAAAAAGGCGTGTTAATACTGTGATCCATTCGCCATGTATCTGTGGGTCGGGGAGGCCCTCCCTGCCCTGTGTGCAGAGGGGACAGACCCTGTTGGCTAGAGAAGCCAGGCAGAGGAGTCTGGTTGAAGACAATGAGGAAGATGTCAAGTCAGGGAGCTCACCGTGCAGCTTAGGAAGGAAACTTGTGTGCGATACCAGGCTGGACTGGAGCAGTGTGGCCATGAGGAGAGGGATCAGGGCCTACATGAGTGGCGGGTCAGAGAGGGCGGCAGAGGGCTAGCACTTGGTGGTACCTAGGAGACAAGTGAGGCCTTAGTTGTATCAGTGAGGCTATGGAGAGGGTGAGTGGGTTTGGAGGGCAGGCAGTGGGAATTGGGAGAGTTTAATACATCCCGTAAAAATCCCAATACAAGAATCAGGCTGAACATTTGGTTCAGGAGCCACGCGCCTGCAGAGTTTGGGGAGCGGTGAGACTGCCCCAAGAGAGCACAGAGAAGGGGAAGGGCCTGCGCTGGGGCCTGTGCCTCTGTGAGGGACAAGCAGGAAGGTCAGAAATGACCAGGTCAGAATTAGGGGTGGTCTGGAAGCTAGCCCTGAGGGTAGGGAGAGGTTTGTGAAGATGTGTCCATGAAGTGAGCCTCTGTGAAGCCGCTCAGGGCCTGGAGATGAGTGAGGTCACCATGTGGGCAGTGAAGTCAGCAGAGACCTTGGGGAGCAGTTTTTAGAAATCTCGAGGCTGGAAGGTAACAAATGGTGAAGGACACTGAAGATAAGATCGACCGGAACCAAACAGGCAAGCAAATCCATCATAGCGGTCTGCAGGGCCCAGAGGTGGGTTCCTGACGTCCCTCCACCCATCGGCCCCCATGGCAGGTCCCCACCTCCCGGGAGTGTGTGGGCTTTGGAGCTGTGCAGGAGGTGCCCGTGGGGCTGGTACAGCCAGCCAGTGCTGTCCTGTATGACTACTACAACCCTGGTGAGACGTCGGGGACTCTCGGGAGGTGGGGGTTAGGGGCAGTGAGGGTGGCAAGGGAGTCCTGTGGGTCCATGGGACTGGGGAGGCAGGGAGAGGCGAGTGCCCTAACGAACACCTCTCTCTGCTTTTCTCCAGAGCACAAGTGTTCTGTGTTTTATGGGGCACCACGTAAGAGCAAATTCTTGTCCACGTTGTGCTCTGCGGATGTCTGCCAGTGTGCTGAGGGTGAGACACTGGGCCGGGGATCAGGGGTGGGAAGGCGGCGTGGCTGGGGCCTACACAATCTCACCTGGGCCCCTGACTTCAGGGAAGTGCCCTCGACAGCGCCGGGCCCTGGAGCGTGGGCAGCAGGACGTGGAGGGTTACCGGATGAAATTCGCCTGCTACTCTCCCCGAGTGGACTACGGTCAGTCTTCCCGCCCTGGCCCTGGCCCTGACCCTGACCCTGACCCTGACTCTGACCACCCCCCCCCCAAGGTCTCTTAGATTTGGCCTGCTCCTCTCAGGCCCATGGGCAGCCTTGTCACTCTGCACTGACCTCCTGTCCTCTTAGCCTCGGGATAACTAACCTTCCCTCCCTTCGCCTAAACTCCCCACAGGCTTCCAGGTTAAGGTTCTCCGAGAAGACAGCAGGGCCGCTTTCCGCCTCTTTGAGACCCGTATCTCCCAAGTCCTGCATTTCAGTAAGAGGGGGGACAATAAGTGGGCAGGGCTGGGGGGCATACTGGGGAGCTGAGGTCTGGCTTTGGGGCCTTGGTGCCTGGAAGAGTGAAACTGTAGCCACTCTGAGCTCAAAGCCCCTCAGCCTCTTAGAAGCCCTGGGCTTGTCCACAGAGAGGAAGGCAGTCCCACCTGCCCGCTGGAAGTGGTGAGGGTCAAATGGAGGCTTGGCGCAAAGCCCCCCGGCCCCCTTCTGTCCTGCCCCTCCTCTTCCCCTCTGATGACTCTGTGGACCTTCACCCCTCAGCCAAGGATGCCAGGGCCACCACTGATCAGACCAGAAACTTCCTGGTCCGAGCCTCTTGCCGCCTTCAGTTGGAACCTGGGAAAGAATATCTGATCATGGGTCTGGACGGGGCCACTTACGACCTCAAGGGAGAGTGAGTTCTTGGGACCCCTCAGTCTTCTGCTCTGCCCACGCCACTCGAGGGAAATGGTCCCCTGTGCCCTCAGAAGCCAGGTGCCTCAGGGTCTTCCCCTGAGCCTCTGGTGACCCTTCTGACTGCCCCTTCACCCACAGCCCCCAGTATTTGCTGGACTCGAACAGCTGGATCGAGGAGATGCCCTCTGAGCGCATGTGCCAGAGCACCCGCCATCGGACACCCTGTGCCCAGCTCAACAGTTTCCTCCAGGAGTATGGCACACAGGGCTGCCAGGTGTGAGGGAGCTCTCCCACCTTCCGCAGGAGAAGCTGGAGCTGCAAAAGATGGTGCCTGGACTCCTGCCATGCCCGGTACCCTGACCAGAGCCCTAGGCAAAACCAGGGACTCAATAAAAGCCTTTGGCAGCAAAGTGTCTGTGTGTATCTCCAGGACTGAGACCAACGTCCCCACCACCTGCTCCAGGTTCTCGGGGGCCCAGGCCAGGGTTGGCATCATCTAAGGCTCTCAGAGCCTGGGTGACCCTTGCAGTGTCCAGCTCTGCCTGAATCCCCTCCTCCCCCAGGCAACCCCTTGGGAGCTTGGTGCCACATAGTGACCATGGTGGGCAGCTGACCCTGCACTCTGAGGATCCCGTGTCCGCACTAAAACCTCCCTTTTACTCTGCCCGCAGGGAACTCCTTGTGCCTGGCAGCCTGTCACCGGGGCCTCAGGCTGGGGGCTGTACACCAGGCACCTCAGCCTTCTGCTTCGTGAGCAGCTCCCCAGCCGCGTGTCCCCCACTGTGGTCATGCACGCGGCACTTCTAGGGTCTTGCTTCTAACCGAGACCTGCTCTGTAGAA
Source organism: Bubalus kerabau (assembly GCF_029407905.1). Taxonomy (NCBI): domain Eukaryota; kingdom Metazoa; phylum Chordata; class Mammalia; order Artiodactyla; family Bovidae; genus Bubalus; species Bubalus kerabau. The sequence continues at coordinate 25,206,314 of NC_073626.1, forward strand.
AGCCCGTTTGACACTGGATCCCTTTATCAGTATTACGTAACTTTCCCAGAAATGTGCAATCCCCAGGTCTCATGATACCTTCATCCAGATACTGATTTCAAACAGACCAAAAGGCCGACTTTGGTGTTTCTTAATACTCTGAGGGAACCACTGTTCCCCGGGGTCAACCCTCCCCACCTGCCTGCCTAGCTCTCCCCCATTATGGCAGCACCTCTTGGGTCTTCAGGGCTAACCTAGAAATTCATCTAGAGGAATGTGCTGAGGTCATTTTTGAGGGAAACTGAGCTAACTCAGCAGCCTGCCATTCAGTCATTCAACAGGAATTGTGGACCTCTCACTCCAGGCCATGCCCTGCTCCAGGTCCCCATCTTCTGTGAATGGTGTGAGGTCAGGGAGCTGCATGGTTCTGTGGGGCCTCTGACCAGTCTGGGTGCATATGAGAAGTGGGCCGGGGAGTGGGCTCACCTTCCTGGAGGAGGTGACCTGTAAGTTGGACTCGGCAGGCTGAAAAGTCAAGCAAAGGGAGTAGGAGTAGATGAGGGTATTTGAGGCAGAAGAAAGAACATAAAAGGCCCCAAGGCTGGAGGCAGGACAGCACTTTTGGGGGCATTGCATATCATTTATCTTGTTTGGAATTAGGATTTGGAGGTGGTATGGAAGAGACGGAGTTGGCAAGGTACACGGTGTCCGTTATGAAGCGGTGTTCACAAGCAGGTCAGCAGTCCAGGTCACTCGCCATTTGACAGAGTCCCCTCCTATTCCATGAAACTTTGAGTAGTTCTGACCTGGGAATTCCCTGGTGGCCCAGTGGCTATGACTTTGCGCTACCAAGGGGTCCAGGTTTGATCCCTGGTCAGGGAACTAATTCCTACATGCCACAAATAAGAGTCTCAACTGAAAAAAAAAAAAAAAAAAATCCTGCATGCTGCAACTGCAGATCTAAGATTCCCAATGCTGCAACTAAGATCATGTGTAATCAAATAAGTTAATATTTTTTTTTTACAGAAGCGTTCTGACCTTCCTCAGTGTTTCAGAGGCTTCTTAGGGCTATTGTCTACATGGTCTTTGCCCATCAGATCTCTCCTGAAATCCGGTCAGCATGGTGGTGGCATAAAGCCACGTATGAGAGTCAAATTTTCAGCTATAGTTGTGGCAAGACACGATCTAAGGCCTGAGGTCAACTATGAGGAAGGAGCTGCCCAATCCCAGAAATGCTATGTTTTCTCCCTTCCAGTCCTGGGCCTGGGTCCAGGCTGAGCTGAACCTCTCCCATCAGGACCCAGCGGTGAACTCTTTAGGCTAGTTGGCACCACAGCTGGGATCTCAACCCAGGCTCTCTGGTGGCAGAGTCTTGCTCTGATTAAAGCTCTGAGGTCAGCTGGCAGAGAAAGGGTGGGATATTGGGGGATGTGTGGGCTCAGGTCAGCTCTAAGCCCTCACCCCACCTCCTAGGTGCCCCAGCCTCCCACCAAGTCCTGCCACCCATCTTTAGCATGACCTCTCCTGTAAGTCCTTCAACTGCCCCCTCACCTGCAACAGTGGCCCCTGATAGCCCTACTTAGTCCACTGGGACCCCACCCCTCATTGCAACAGCTCCCTGAAGAGGGCTGGGCCCCTGATCCCAGCTGTGGCTATCAAGTTCCTTCCTGAGGACTTTGGAGTCGATGGGGGCATGTTTGATCACGCCATTAAAGCCCTTTTGTCCTGGGGCTAGACCCGTATTCTGTGGAGTCTGACCTTGAAAGCAGTTCTGTGCCGCCTGCACCTGGGAGCACAAGCAGCTTGACTGCAGACAGAGAGGATGGAAGGGACTTCCCTGGTGGTCCAGTGGTTAAGAATCCACCTGCCAATGAAAAAAGTGGGTTGGATCCCTGGTCTGGGAAGATCACATGCTGTGAAGCAACCAGGCCTGTGGGCCCCCACGACTGAGCCCGAGTTCTAGAGTCCACGAGCCTCAACTACTGAAGCCCACATGCCTAGAGCCTGGACTTCACAACTAGAGAAGCCACTGCAATGATGAGCCCGAGTATCACAACTAGAGAGTACCCTCTGCTCGCCGCAATTAGAGAAAGCCCAGGCGTGGCAATACAGGCCCAGTGCAGCCAAGATTAATAAACAAATGAAAGAGGAGGAACGAAGAGTGAGGAAGCAGCCATGTCTCTAGGGCTCTTTAGTTCACAATCCCTGGCTTTCCAAGGCCAGAAGGTCCCTTCTACTTGCCTGCTCTGGATTCTGTGAGATATCCCTCTATTTGTAGAACAATTCTTACTTTTGGCTCAAACTAGCTCAAGTGGGTCTCTTCATTGCAACCAAAGAACGTCAGGTAGAGGGTAAGAGCTCCAAACTGGGGAAACATTTAATTCTTCAAGTTTTGAGAATAAAAAGAGGCATTATTACTGATGACACTTGGACTATAGGTATAAACTGGGATAACACATGCAAACCGGGATATGTGGTTTCCCTATCTGTAAGTTAAAAGAAAAACACACACATCATTCTCATCTCATTTCCTGCTTCAAAGGCCATCTGGGAGCGCATATTAGGCGTGGGTTGTCATTCTTTTCTCTGAGACAAAGCCCGTGGCAGGAAGCTGGTCCAAGGTGGTGGTGGTGGTGGGGTGGGGGTGGGGTGGAGGTGGGAGAGCGCTCATGGACACGTTTTCCTCAATGGTTGACAGAAAGCTGATTCTGGCTGTTGAAGAAGGTCAGGGTTGTGTTTCCTTTCCTTTCTTCTTGATAGATGAATGGGAAAAGGCCTGCTCTTTGATATTGGATTTTCCAAGGCCAAGAGGATGGATGCCATTCCAGGAATGTACTGTTTTGTGGGCGGGACAGTGGGCAAGGACCTGAGGGAAGGAGTCAAGTGAGGCTTCAGAACAGCCCAAGGAGCCAGGTGGCTGGAGGTGTGGAGAGCTATAAGTGGTGGGGCCGGGGCCTCTGCCTGGGTCTCCAGCCATGGTCCTCGCAGGGCTGCTGCTGCTGCTCACCCTGCTAGCCGGCGCTCACCTGCTGTGGGGCCGGTGGAAGCTCAGAAACCTCCACCTCCCACCTCTGGTCCCCGGCTTCCTGCACCTGCTGCAGCCCAACCTCCCCATCCATCTGCTGAGCCTGACTCAGAAACTCGGGCCTGTCTACAGGCTTCGCCTTGGGCTGCAAGGTGAGGGTCTGCCTCCTTCCTGGCCCACAACAGTGAGGAGGGTTGGGGGTGTGCTTTCCTGCTGACTTCCTGCTTTTCCTACCACTCCCCCCGCCAGAGGTGGTGGTGCTGAACTCCAAGAGGACCATTGAGGAGGCTATGATCAGGAAGTGGGTGGACTTTGCCGGCAGACCCCAGATACCATCCTGTAAGGGGTTGCTTGAGGGGAGAAGCAGGGCTTTGGGAGGCAGGGGAGGTCAGGCCTGTGGCTGCCTTGGTCAAGTCGACCCTCCCACCCCCAACCCCTACTCGCAGACAAGCTGGTGTCTCAGCGCTGCCAGGACATCTCTCTGGGGGACTACTCTCTGCTCTGGAAGGCCCACAAGAAACTCACCCGCTCAGCTTTGCTGCTGGGCACCCGCAGCTCCATGGAGCCCTGGGTGGACCAGCTGACCCAGGAGTTCTGCGAGGTGAGCCTGGACTCCCACAGTTAGCCCAGGTCAGCTTCACCCCTCCTGGAAGGCCCTCTATTTTTTTTTCACTTATATTACCCGAAGCATGTGGCATCTAGTTCCCTCACCAAGGATCGAACCTGAGCCCCCTGCATTAGGAGCAGAGAATTTAGCCTCTGGACCACCAGGGACGTCCCAGGTCCCTATTTAGTTCATGCTCTTTCTCTTCAGCGCATGAGAGTCCAGGCCGGTGCCCCCGTGACCATCCAGAAGGAATTCTGCAGCATCATCTGTTACCTCACTTTTGGAGACAAGGTCAAAGCTCTCTTGCCCTCCCATATGCCTGCCCCCCTCCCCCCGGCCCCCCGCAACCCCTCCCTGATCTTCTCCTGGTTCTGCACTGAAAGGATGTCCTCCTTTTCTGGCAGGAGGACACCTTAGTATATGCCATTCACGACTATGTTCAGGACTTGATGAAGACCTGGGACCACTGGTCCATCCAGATTTTGGACATGGTTCCTTTTCTCAGGGTGAGGAGGCACAGCCCCGACACGCCTGGTCCTGGGAGAAAGGGTGGGGATGGGGAACAGGCTTCCTTGCCAGCAGCTACACCTTCTTACTCTCTGCCCCAGTTCTTCCCCAACCCTGGGCTCTGGAGGCTGAAGCAGGCCATAGAGAACAGGGACCACATGGTGGAGAAGCAGCTGACACGCCACAAGGTGGGAACCGTGCGTGGAACGGGCTCCTCCTCGGTTGGCAGCGGTGATGCTACTGCCCAGAGCCAGGCAGCTTCTGGGCCATCCCTGCGGTCCTGGACCCATGGCACCCTCTAAACACTCTCCCCAAGCCAGGCACTCAGGCCAGCTCGTCCTCCCTTCCCCAGGAGAGCATGGTGGCTGGCCAGTGGAGGGATATGACGGACTACATGCTCCAGGGGGTAGGGAGGCAAAGAGTAGAAGAGGGCCCTGGACAGCTCCTGGAAGGACACGTGCACATGTCTGTGGTGGACCTTTTCATCGGGGGCACTGAAACCACGGCGAGCACCCTCTCCTGGGCTGTGGCGTTCCTACTTCACCACCCCAAGGCATGCCCTGGAGGAGGCAAAGGGATCCTTCCTGGCAGCCTGGCCAGGGTGGCGGGAACCTAGCTCACTGATGCCATGCAGGCTGTGTTGTGGGGGGTAGGACTGGGTGGGTCAGTGGGGTTTGCCTGGGTTCTCCTACTTGGCGCGTAGTTTCATGTGAGTTCGTCCAGGGAATGGTGAAAGTCTGGGCTTCCCTAGTGGCTAAGACAGTAAAGAATCTGCCTGCAATGTGGGAGAGTCAGGTTCGACCCCTGGCTCGGGAAGATGCCCTGAAGAAGGGAATGGCAACCCACTCTAGTACTCTTGCCTGGAGAATTCCATGGACGGAAGAGTCTGGAGGGTTACAGCCCATGGGCTCTCAGAGAGTCGGACACGACTGAGTGACTAGTGTATGCGCGCATGCACACACACACACAGACACACACAATGGAGGCTGGCAGCTGAGGGCTGGGCAGTGACAGGACTTGGGCTCCATTTCTCAGATTCAGCAATACCTTCAGGAGGAGATGGATCGCGAGCTAGGCCCCAGAGCCTCAAACCCTGGAGTCACATGAAAGGACGGTGCTCAGCTGCCCTTGCTAAAGGCCACCATTGCAGAGGTGCTGCCCCTGGCCTTGCCACACGGCTCCACGGCCTAGCAGGTGACTCTGGAGGCCTAGGGATGAATGGCCAAGGCCCCAGCGGGGTCCGGTGGGCCTCTCACTTAACCCTAACCCTCAGCATCTTTGGCTACGACATCCCTGAGGGCATGGTCGTTATCCCAACCTCTAAGGTGCCCACCTGGACGAGACTGTCTGGGAGCATCCGCACGAGTTCTGGCCGGGTGCGTGGCGGGGCGGGTGCCCGCGGTGGTGGGTGGTGGTGCAGTGGGGCCCGTATGGCGGCCCATGAGCCCAGATCGGTCCTTCCGCCCGCAGACCGCTTCCTGGAGCCAGGCGTGAACCCCAGCGCGCTGGCGTTTGGCTGTGGGGCGCGCGTGTGCCTGGGCGAGTCGCTGGCGCGCCTGGAGCTCTTCGTGGTGCTCCTGCGACTGCTGCAGGCCTTCACGCTGCTGCTGCCGCCCGTGGGCGCCCTGCCGTCGCTGCAGCCGGATCCCTACTGCGGCGTCAACCTCAAGGTCCAGCCTTTCCAGGTGCGGCTGCAGCCCCAGGGGGTGGAGGCCGGGGCCTGGGAGAGCGCCAGTGCCCAGTGATGGGGGAGGAGTGGGGGGGAGGATTCGGTCAGTCACGTGCCTCGGTGTCTCCTTTTATTGTTCCCGTACAACCCCCTGCCCTCCCCGCTGTAAACATGGTGCTGTGAGATCAATGGTGAGGGGTCTCACGCCCACCACACTGGCAGAAGGCTGCTAGCACAACATGGAGAAGAGTTTGCTTTTACATGGTGCCCCATAAAACACAGAACTTTTGTGCTCTGGAGAAAAGCAGAGGGGTGTTAGGGAACTTGCCCTCTGTCTCCCTCTCCGGAGATGGATCCACAGGACTCCCTTGCCACCCTCACTGCCAGCTACCCCAACCTTCCCGAGTCCCCAACGCCTCACCAGGGTTGTAGTAGTCACACAGGATGGCCCTGGCCGGCGGTACCAGCCCCACAGGCACCTCCTGCACAGCTCCAAAGCCTACGCACTCCTGGGAGGTGGGGACCTGGCATGGGGGGAGATGGGGAGCAGGGAAGTCAGGGATCCACCTCTGGGCCCTGAGCTTTCATAGACCGCTGTGATGGATTTGCTTGGCCTGTTTGGTTCCGGTCGATCTTATCTTCAGTGTCCTTTATGTTTTCTTACCTTCCAACCTCAGGATTTCTAAAAACTGCTCCTCAAGGTCTCTGCTGACTTCACGGCTCATATGGTGACCTCACCCCAGTCTCTTGTCCTGGCACCTTCACAGAGGCTCACTTCATGGACACGTTCTTCACGAAGCTCTCCCCTACCCTCAGGGCTAGCTTCCAGACCACCCCTGATTCTGACCTGGTCATTTCTGACCTTCCCGCTTTGTCCCTCCCAGAGACACAGGCCCCAGCTCAGGCCCTTCCCTTTCTCTGTGCTCCCCAGGGTGGTCTCATCATTCCCCAAACTCTGCAGGTGGGCAGCTTCTCCCAAATGTATTTAATACAGGATGTATTAAACTCTCCCGATTCTGTCTGCCTGCCCGCCAAACCCACTCACCCTCTCAATAACCTCAATGATACAGCTAAGGCTTCCCTTTTCTGCTTGGTAACAGCAAGTGCTAGCCCTCTGCTTGCCCTCTGTGACTCCACCACTCATGTCTAGGCCCAGATCCTTCTCCTCAGGCCCACACTGGTCCAGTTCAGCCTGGTATCCCACGTGAGTTTCCTTCCTAAGCTGCACGGTGAGCTTCCTGACTTGACATCTTCCTCATTTTCCACTGTGTTCAACCAGACTCCTCTGCCTGGCTTCTCAAGCCAACAGGGTTTGTCCCCTCTGCACACACTGTGCAGGGAGGGTCTCCCTGACGCACAAATACCTGGCCAGTTGTATCTCAGTCTTAACACGCCTGACGAATGGTATCACAGTATTAACACGCCTTTTTCACATTTTTCTCTGAGAGGTTACAGTAAATGTTCAAAAAACTTTTTTGAGGGCCATCAGAGGGTTGATAACTGTGTGTTAGTCAAAGGTGGCCATGGGAAAAAACAACAACAACAACAATTCATCTAAAATCAGCATCATTTCAAAAAAGAGAAAATACACATTTATATCAAAAAAGAAAGAGAAGGTCAATGAAAAAGAAGCAGTTCTTCAAGTTGAATACATTCAGCTTTATGAAAGGTGCTCTCTCAAGCCCTCCCCGGCTGACTGGCACGGGACCCAAAGCCACAGAAGGGGCTCAGCCCCGCCTCCCTGCAGGCAGCGGGGAACCTCCCTGGCCAAGGTTCTGACCCTCTCCTGTCCTGTCTCCCTGCTCACTCCACAAGTTCTGTCCCAGAGCAGTAGCTGCTGATACACCTGCCTCCTGGGAATCCTCCTAACACCAGCTCAGGAAACCCAGTGCCAGCTGTGTGCCCCTCTGTCACCCTCCTTGCTCACCGAGTCGAAGTACAGCAGGATGTGGGGACCCTCGGTCTCAAAGTGGCTCACGTAACGGTCGGAGACGGAGGTCAGCTGTGGGGAACAGGAGCCGGGAGTCACAAGGAGAAAGCCCCCGGCTGCCTGCCCGTGACAGGGCTCAGCAGCTGGGGCTGCTGCAGGGATGGGGCAGGGCTCCTGGGGGCACAGGTGGCCCCTCTGGGTGACTGGTCACACCTTCTCCATGTCAGCCCGCAGGGCGTGGAATCCACTCAGGAGGGTGATTTCCACAATGGCCATGCCTGATAGCCCCACCTTCGCAGTGTTGCCTGTGGAGACACGTGCCTGTTGTCTGGGTCCCCCTGCCTGGTTCACTGGATGCACCCTGGATTCCAGTTCGTTGGCTGCCTTGGCAGCCTCCGTCTTACAGTAGTTCCTCCACCTGTCAAACAGGTTTAGAGGTGTCACAGGCCGGGAGTGGGCCTCGGGGTCATCCCCGGCTGGAGAGTCCTCATACTCGTAGTCCTCGTAGTCCTCCTCCGCCTCCACTGCGAGGGGACAGCACTGTGGCTCAGCCCTGGCACCACCCCGTCAGAGACCCACAGCCTGTGACCCCAACACTCACTCGTGTACTCGACGTGGCCCATGACCGTCACTTCAATCTGAAGACCCTGGCAGGTCGTGTTTGTCATGTCCATGACATTGTAGCTGCGAAGGACCTGGCTCAACAAGGGGTGGGAAGGGGACATGGGACCTTTGGGGCCACAGACCTCTCTCCAGAGCCTCATGGAAGGGCTCTGGACCCCTTAGCTCCTGGGCTAAGAGCTTCAAGGCCCTCTGCCCATTCCCATCCACCTCCCAGACCAGTCCAAAAATACAAAGGAGCCGAGGTGTTGGGTGAGACAGAGAGCGGAGCAGGGTCCTGGCATGGGGGCAGGCACTGAACACATGCACCGAAGAGGCTACAGTGAAAAGTTCAGGAATGGCTGCCAGGAGAAGCTTGGAGGAGGAGAATGAGTGTGTCACGGGGGACAAGAAGGAGCTGAAGGACATTCAGGGCCAGGAGATGTGTATAGACGCAAGGACCTGTCCTGCTGGGGAGGTGGGCATGGCTGGGGTGAAAGCAGACGAGGAGTTACTAGGGTCATGAGGACAGGCTTAGGATGGAGCAGGGGGCACTGAGATGGCCCTCGGGGTGGCAGCTGGGCTCCTGTATGGAAGGGACACTGTCAGTCAGACAAGGAGACACAGGAGGAGGAAGGGGTTTGGGGCTCAACCACGTCTGAGATGTTGTGGGACACAGGGGCTCAGAGCTCAGGGGAGACGCTTGGCTTGAGGGGCGAAGTGTTTGAGCATCAGCACTGAGGGCTGAAGGGGACGACAGGTGCCCAGAAAGAGTGGAGAGCAGAGTGAGGGGCACCTACCCGGGAGAGCACAGGGAACCACAACCCAGGGGTCTCTTCCTCCTTCCCAGACCATGAGCTCTGCCCGCAGGTCTCCCACTCAACACCCCAGCTTCACCCTGATGGGCCTGCCTGCCCAGTGCCACCAGCTCTCACCTTCAAGGTTCCTTTGCTGTTTCCTCTCACCTCCACGTTAATCTTGCTTCCCAGGGAAAACTTTCACAAGCACAAAAGGGAAAGAGATGTCAGAAGGGCACACTGTTGCTTCAACTTATCTCCTCCACCAAAATAACTCCACCTCCTCTCCCCACCTCTCTTTTCAACACTTTCTACCTTCACCCACATTCTCTCTCCACCATCTCCTAAACCCTCTGTGACTCTGCATGTATCATTTTCAGATCAGATCAATGAAGCTCAGAGGTTGGGTGACTTGCTACAGCTCACAGAGCCAGTAAGTCTTCCCACAGTTATCAGAAAGAGGGGCCGTGGGGATTCAGCAGGGGTAAGGAAGAGGGGATGGCTTCTGGCCTGGCCGAGGGAGGCCCAGGTGTCCCGGTCACCCAGGTGAGGGCACGGTTCACCTGCAGCTCCTCCTCCAGCCTGTGGACTTGGTGGTTGGTCAGCTGCAACACGTGGGACTTGAGCCCACTGCGGCCCAAGGAGCTCAGGGTCACGTTGAGCCCCTTCTCCTCGGCGGTGTGGGACGCAATCCAGTATGCAGACAGGGCGTCCAGAGCCATAACAGTGTCCTGGGGCAAATGGGCCAGGACTCAGGTACTCGGTCTCAGGACCAGCCACCCTAGAACCCCAGGACAGCCCCTACCTGGGTGCTGCGGAATCCCCCTTGGAAGCTGCCCTGGCGGGTCAGCCAGGATGCAGCCTGGTCGGCCAACTCAGCCTTGCCCTCCCATAGCAGCAGGTGTAGCAGGCCATAGGCCGTGGTTTCAATCGACATGGCTGGGGCCTAGGGAATGGGGTCTGCTGGGCTACGTGGAGCCGGAGTGGGTGACAGGATGTTGCTTGGAGAAGTGGTGACTGAGCCCCAGTACAGCTTATCTGGAGTGAAAGGAGACCCACAGGTGAACAGGGGAGGATCTTAGTCGTCTGGCACTTTGACTCCCCCTCTTTATCTCTCCTGATTTCCCAATCACCCCTGCTTATGCTCTGATTCCCTCCGAGGGCCTCCATTCATTCCGTATCTCCCTTTGGACATGCTCAAGGGTCTCAAGCTCTCCCAAGCCTCAGGTTCACTGCCAGGACACCCTCACCACCGATGTCCTTGGCCATGGCCATGAGGTTGTTGTGGGCAGCTCTCCGCAGGTCCTCAGGGGCCTCAGTCAGTGATAGGGCGTAGGCCGTGATGGCGGAGGCATGGGTGGCCAGGAGCCCAGAGGTTGCTTTCACCCCCAAGAAGGTGTTTGCTCTTGAGAAGGAATTTTCCTGGAAGAAAGTTGGGGGAGGATCTGTGGACTGGGCTTCTGAGAGGAAAGGGATCAGCGAAGGGCAGACACATAGCTGCCTTACCACTCTCCTCAAGTGCTCAGAATGCTTGTCTGGGAGGACCGCCAGCCCGTGGTGAAGAGCGATGACCACGAAGGCCGTGAGCGCCACAGTCTCATCACTTCCCACTAAGCCTCCCTGGTTGAAGTGGGCAGAAAAGGAGGCACCAACCATGAGTGAGGAGAGGTAGGGCTACTCTTCCTTCCTATGCCCTTGGCCCAGCGTCCCAGCCCCATACCTGCATTTCCCTGTGGATAACAGGACAGGGCTCGTGGAATGAGCCATCATCCCGTTGCTGCGACAGCAGCCACGTGGCCGTCTCCTGCAGCTTTTCAGCAGAGCCGCCCACCTGATCCTGGGCCAAACTCAGTATCTTCAGCACAAAGGCCGTGAGCCTAGAGGAGATGAAGGCATTGCTGGGGATAGCCACTGGTCCCGATAAGGGGGAGGCCCCACTCCTGGTGGCTCCTGGCTATTTACCCTCCCATAGTAGCTGGCTCTGCCCCCACCAGCCCTGGCCCCTCCCATACACCCAGGACACTCCCCCAAACTCACCAGGTGCTACTGTCCCGATGTAACCAAGCCCCATAGGAACCATCTCTTTTTCGAAACTCCTGGATCCGCGTGTAGCCTTGGAGAGGAAAGGTGGCTGAGGTCACACCCACCCCCCTACTGCTGTGGCCAGGCCACGCTCCTCATTTCCACTGGCGAATGGGGAGCATCTCTCTTCCCTGCTCTGACCACCCGGGCTGCCCAGCTTCCATTAATTGCCCTCCCCTGGCCCCGACTCCTGCTTGCCGCTGCACTCAGAACCTTTCTGGATGAGATCCATGGCACGGTCCTTGGTCTCAGGGGGCAGCATGCTCCACTGCTCCATCTTGTCCAGGTAGCGGGAAGCAGCCAGTGTTGGAGCCAACAGGGTCATGGTTTGCTCCGCGCAGCCTTGGGGAAGCCTCAGGAGGGAGGCCAGGCCTCCTGGTGACAAGGCCCCTCAGAGCCCAATGCTTCCAGTGGATCTGAGGCTATGGGGAGGGACAGGACGGAGGGTCAGAGAGCAGGTCAGGGGGCCAGGGTCGGAGGGTCATGGAGTCTTGGGATCAAACAGAAGTGCCCAGGTTTTCCAAGAATCCAAGAGAGGCGCCCGGGAAGGGACTGGAGGACACGCCCACCTGTGACTCTGACGAAACTCTTGAAATCTCCTTCAGGGATAATATTAGGATCAGAGTTGCCAGGAATTTCCAAGGTCCGGCCTCGGGGGTCTGGGAAGATGAGGGGAGTCAGCGGTCTGTCCTGCTGCCCACGCCCTCTGCCCCCTCCCACCCCCAGGACACTGCTGTCTGTGAGTGGAGGTCACTCACCCAGGGGGTTGAGTTCATAGACCATCTCCTCCCTGTGAAGGGCCCCTTCTCTCTGTGGAGGGGAAACGGAGCTGTGAGAGATCACACAGGCTACAGCCTGCCCCTCCCAGCCCACACTCCTCAGGACTTGCAGTTGGAACTTCAGGGACACAGTGGGGCCAGGATTGTGGAAAGTGCAATGGACCAAAGCATTGGGTTTGGGGGGTGGCCTCAGCCCTCTTGCAGGGAGAGGGCCAGAGCTCTCTGCCTGGGGATGAATCTGGGAGCTGGGGACCTAGATTCAGGGGTGTTCCATTCACCTCGACTTGTAGAATCTTAGATATTGCGTCCCCCACAGGGAAATCTAAGGATCCTCGAGCCACCACCTTCAGGGACATGGCAGCAGCTGCGATGGGCACCACAGAGAAGCCAACGGGCTGGGCAGAGCCCGCGGGCACCTGCACCTGCTGGGCGAGCCCTCCACCCCCGGCCAGGCACAGCCCCTCCACTGGGGACACGTGGACGCTCACCTGGGGGCAGGAAGACCGGGAGGGCCAGAGTCCCAGCCCAGTTAGGCTCTCCACCCTCTCCTGCCCCAGTCCCCCAACACCACTGTGCGCTCAGCCCCCAAGGGGCCTCACGGTCAGATCGCTATCCAGGTAGTTGTAGAGGACAGGCCGCAGCTCAAGCTGCTCAAAGCGGCGGACAGAGACTGGCAGGCAGAGGTGCATGTGGAATTCATGGAACACTCGGAGGTGGGCCAGGGTGGCCACACACAAGCCTGATGGATCAAGGGCACATATGAGAGGCCTGGGGGCATCACACCCAGGGGAGCCCAGCAGTGAGGGGCAGGACCCGCTCCTGGTCCCCCCACTTCCCACCCATCCCCTGCCTGCCGCTGCTCTCTGGCTTCAGGCCCCATGCTCGGCATGCAGACATCTCCAGGTCTCTGCCCCTCCTTCCTGTACCAAGAGCTAAGGACCAAGCAGGGAGCCTCAGACCAGGGAGCATGGAAAAGGGAGGCCAGGGGCCCAGGCAGGGTGACCGCACCTGTGCTTTTGGACAGGCTCACACCGTGGATCTCCTACGTGGTCAGAGAGTCTGGGAGCAGCAGTCGCAATCTGCGGTGGGAAAGGTGAGAAGCTGTGTCACACACTGGGCAGGAACCCGACACTGCCCAGAGACAAGGCCAGGCCCCATGCGTGCCCTCACTGGGAGAAGTGGTCCACTTATTCCACTTTCCAAAGCCAGTTCTCAGGGAAGAAGCTGCGCATGGGGATGTCATATTCTTCGATCAGGTCCTCCTCCTGCAGGAGCTCCATGGCTGCCGGAGGACACCATGGAGGGCGGTGAGGAGGGGGCCGTCCTGACCCTCCAGGGGCCCCGGCCAGAGCCCCGGACACCCAGCCCCTCACCTCAGGCCAGGGCCACCTGGCCCCTGGTCCAGGCCTTCTTGCGCAGGCTCTCAGCAAACTGGCATCAGGACAGGAAGGGCTCACGGCAGGCCGGGCTGCTGCACCCGGGCTGCCCACTGCTCACAGGTGCGCGCCATGGGCAGCCGCATCAGCCTGTCCTGGCAGCAGCCCTTGGCTCTGGGGGAAGTGTACTGGCCCAAGTGAGGGTGAGCATGAGGCACGCCTCATCCCCAACCCGACCTCTAGATGTACCAGGACTCACCCCAAGAGACCAGGAACTTGAGGGTGGTCAAAGCAGAGCACCTCCCTCTGCCCTCCCTTTCACCCCAGAACTGTGGTGTCTGATTACTAGCCCTGACACCATGCACAGGCTCAATTGGGAGCAGAGGAGCCAACAGGCAGACCTGCATCCCGAGCCTTGGGCTCAAGTGGAGAACTGCATATGCATTAGTCACTCAAGGCATGTTGGAATCTGAGACCCATAGATTGTAGACCACCAGGCTTCTCTGTCTGCAATTCTCCAGGAAGAATACTGAAGCCAATAGAGACATTCCCTTCTTCCGGGGATCTTTTCAACCCAGGGATCAAACCCGGGTCTCGTGCATTGCAGTTAGATTCTTTACCATCTGAGCCACCAGGGAAGCCCTAGAGAATTACATGGGCACCCTCAACTCACCCTTCTCATGAATCGCCTTTTGGAAGTTCACATTTCTCTTTTTCCTAGACTTTGACTCCTTGGGACAGCTCAGACCTGGTAGAGAGCAAGATGCAGTCAGCAGGAGGGTGCAGGGCCTCCCCCTCCCCTCTGAGTCTCCCCTCCCAGCCCAGCCCTTCCCACCCCTCCTCTTCCTGTCTTTCCACTTCAGGCCCCTCCTTCCTCCTTATCCTCCCGCCTCCCACTCCCCTTCCTCCTCTGTCCTCACTCTTTCTGATTTCAGTCCGATGGTCTCCATCAGAAAAGGCCAGACCAGCTGCCTTGAACACTTGAGGGGCAGTGTCTCCACCACCGGGACCACAGCCAAGGTCATAGCTGTTCATAGCTTCAAAGACCTGGCCAGAAAAGGCAGAGATGCTGCAGAGACAAGAGTGGCTGTGGCCACAATCACATACTCAGCTGTAGGTGAGAGGGCAGGGTCCAGACAAGTACGAGAGAGACACAGAGAGCGGAAACAGAGGCCACCGGGGCCAAGGCTCGAGGGAGGAGTGGCAGTAGTCCAGCTGAGTGAGTTCTAGTGGCTGGCCTGGGGTTCGGGCAGCAGGAGGATGAGCCTCGGAGGGAAAGGAGGATCAGAGAGAGGACCTGACCAACCTTGACCATGTCGAGGGGTTTGTGGGACTTGCCACCCACAGCATACAGGGCCGTGTCCACAGCTCCCAGGGCCACCAGGGCTCGAGACTCTGTTTTCAGGTTGAGTTTCACAGTGTCCCCAGGACGATACGCCTTGGAACTGTCCACGTTCAGCTCCGGCTGGCAGAGGTGGCAGGTGGGGGGCAGTCGGGGTGGGGAGAACTCGTTCAGTCTTGTGCATCCTCAGTGCACCCCGAACTAAATCACCCCGTTTGCAGTCATGCAGTCTTCTCTCTTAATCCTCCCAGCACACGCACACACCCCATCTCTTCCGATGCCAGTTACCTTCCCCTCACAGCCTCCAGCCTGGACGTCCACTCACAGGGAGTTGGCCATCGGGACGCCCCCGTGATAGTAGAAGGCCACGAGGTGGAAGGAGGGCACCAGGTGATGGTCCACAAACACGGAGATGGAGGTCAGGTGGCTCCTGGGCTCTCGATGTACAGACACGATCTGGCCCCGGGACACGATCTGGAGGAGAGCAGAGTGCTCCTCACTGCCCATCCCATGCCCTGAGGCCGCCACCCACCCTGAGGGCTCCTTCCTCTTGAGACCCTCCTACCCCGTCCCCCGCTGTGGCCCCTCATGCACACCATGTAGTAGAAGTAGGAGAAGCTCCCACTGATGCCCACGGCTCGCAGGTTTAGGTTAAGGGTCTCTCTGACTTTAAGAGGTCGAGGATTCTGCCACTCAATGGACAGAAACCCAGAGCTTCTGGACAGGGGCGCTTTCACAGTGAGACTGCCTACTGCAGGGTGGGGGGAGCCTGCAGACACCTGGAGAGAGGGCAGGGGTCGTAGGGTCAATGGACAGGGCACAGGCACCCAGCTTCCCCCCCTCTACCTACCAGCCTGGGAACCTTCTCTCCTAGCCCCCCCACTCCCATGAGGGTGGGGTCCTGCCGAGAGCTGCACTTCTGAGATGGTCCGAGGAACACCAATGGAGACAATGACTTGGCCACTCCCATCTGTGTTCCATTCAAAGTCCTGGTTTTTAGAAGTCGATCCAGAAAACAACTTGGCAGACACTTTGATGGGAATGCCAGAGGCTGGGGAGCCTGACATGTCACGGACCAGGGCCTAGGTAGATGAGGGAGGGGCAGAGGGAAGAGTGCAGTCAGTGAGACGCAGCCCTGTCCTGCCCACCACCCCCAGTGCCCACTGCTTATCCTCCCCCTTCCAGAAGAAACCTGCAGCAGGAAGGGGACCCCAGGTATAAGCTGCTGCTTGGTTTTGCTTAGATCCAGGGAGAAGGGAGATGACACGAAACGCCAGGATGTGAGCTCTGCCTCCTCCATCTCTCCTCCTGCAAGATACAGAGTGGAGAGAGGTGGACACAGAGACCAGGGAAGAGAGGAAAAGGAGGGCTGGGGGCGGGGAAGGGGTGCTCTAGTGTTTCCCTCCACCAAGGCTGAACTTTTCAGGGCACAAACTGCCGTCTGTTCATCTCTATGTGTTTTGAGGTCAACAGAGAAGGGATGGATGGATGGATGGCTGGATAGAGACATATGTGGATGGAAAAATAGTTTGTCAAATAAATGGATGGATGGGTGGATCCATAGATGTTTGTGTGTGGATAGATATTTGGCTGGCTGGATGGCCAGATTGATAGGTGGATAATAAATGTATGAGTGAATGAATAGCTGGATAGGCGGATGGTGGGTGGATGGCAGGATGGGTGAATGGATGAATGGATAGATAGGTGGATGGTTGGTTGATGGATGGATAGATAAGGATTGGATTGATGGATGGATGGATGGGTGAAAAAAACAATATGGAGATGGTGGAAGATCGCCCTTCCCCAGAAAAAGCCGAGAAATGCAGTGGTAGAGAGAGAATCTTCTGCATCTTTCCTGACTTTGTGTCCCAGTTGAAGGGAAGCAGGGTGGTGTTGGTGCCAGAGACAGAGGGTCAGCTCGGAGGTCAGAGGTGAGGGTCCAGGGTTATAATCAGGGGAAGCCACTCACCTGGAGACTCAATAACGGCTGCTGCAACATACAGGCGCAGCCCTGGGAGGTCATCAGTGCTAATATTAAGCTTCTCCAGCACGCGCTGAAACTCAGCCTTTTGCAGGGAAATTTGGCACTGGCCATCCACCAGCTGGGGCAAAGAAGATAGGACAGAGAATGAGACTCAAGTCTCCCACCTCACCTCCTCACACCACCTCACTCTCCTCACCCACCTCACGCACCTCAACCCTCCTTCCTACCTTGGTCTGACTCTCCAGGCCCTGCAGGAAAGTCTTTTCACCGTCCTCACCCAGGAGCCCAAAGCGCACTGGCTTCCCGTAGATGTACCTGCCACCGAGGAGAGTTTCGGACGAGGGGCTGAGGGCTGGGGCAAGGGAGGGAAGTGGGGTTCCACAGCACACTCACGCTGCATGGGGCGTCCTGGGATCAGGCCCAGTGTGAGGGACCATGTGCGAGGGGAGTTACCTGGCCTGGATGATCACTTGGATGTCACTAAGAAAGCCAGGCATTGTCAGGATGTAGGGGTTTTCAGGAATGATCTTCACCTCAAAGTTGGGAAGAACTGACCCAGGGCAAAGGGAGGGCAGATCAGACTCTTGTAAAAGGACACTTAAAATATTTCCCTCCCCTCGGGGTTGTGGCAGCCATGTCTCTCTTCCCTGGCCCTGCACCCCCCACCTCTGCTCCACCCCTTCCTCCTTGCAGAAAAGGGGCACTTGTCCTTGCCATCTCTAGCTCTCACCATATTTCTTCACCTTACTGGGTGCTGCTATTGGAATCCAGGCTGTCTGAGAATTGGGCTGAGATTTTTCACATCGCTGGCCTCAGGATAGACAAAGGAGAGGCTCAGCTCACTAGTGTTAGAGGTCTGCGGACAGCCAGTCACCAAACTCCCTAGGAGGAGACTGGAGGGTGAACCAGGGGCTGAGGAAGCTCAGTATCAGACCATGTGCTGTAGGTGGACAGCTCGGGGGAGGTTTTGGTATGTCCCAGGGTGGAGATGCTCACTCTGATATGTCTAGGATCACAAAATTGTCCTGAAAGATGGAGGAGGGAGCAAACCCTTCCGTTTTCTACACGTGGAAGCCTTGAGAGTTCTGCAATGTGAGTGAAGCGGTCACGATCAGAGGCCAGTTCAGCAGCCCTGGCCCCTTAGGAAGGTCAGAGGTCGGGGGCTCACCTCCACTGTGACCGTGAGGATGTCAGTGGCCGGGCGCATCTTCTGATCCAGAGCAAAGACTCGGTAGCGAACTGGAAATGGAGGATGAGGAGGTGAGCAGGAGCCACGGGAGGGTGGGCCCTGGACTCCTGACCCCCTCCCAGAAAGCGAAGGGAAGGAGAACAAATGTTTGCAAAGCAGCCTTCCTGTGAGGGGCTTCGGGTTATCTCACTCAAGTGGCTGGGAAGGCATGAAAGGTGGAGGCCCTGGCACCAACTCACCCCGCTGGCCAGGGTTATAAACGGGCTGGTCCGTCTGCAGAAAGAGGTGCCCCTGGCGAGAGGAGAACAACAGGTTGACACCCTGCATGTCTGTCTGTTTGGACAGAGAGTCCCTTAGCCATGAGGACTGCACCATCAGCTGCACCTCGGGGGCTCTGCGGAGGAGATGGAGGCGACAGACCCTGGCCTGTTCCTGGGGGATCTGAAAGAGAGGGAGAGGGAGTGGGTGAGAGACAGAGCAGAAGGGGAAAGACAGACTGAAACACAGAGGAACACAGGGCTGGGAGGGGAGGAAGGGAGCAGGGCGATGAGAAGACAAAGATGTTTCCAAGAAGACAGAGGAGAACAGGAGGTGGGGCGCTGGGCGGCACCAGGAGGGAGTAGGCCTTTACCGGGATGTTGAGGAGTATGAAGTCTCGGTCTGAGCTGAGGCTGAAATCCACCTTCGGGGAGCAGAGCTCATTAACATGGGATGGGTTCCTCAGGAACACGGATCCTCTCACCACCTGTCCTGAAGGAGCATCCTGGAGTTTCACGGCCACAGACAGGGGGACCCCTATGCGAACCACAGAAGGAGAAAACAGGAGCAACCTGGGAAGAACAGGTGCGAGTCAACAGCCAGCCTCCAGCCCTCCCCCCGAATCAGGACCCTCTGAGCCCACTCTCCCCTCGCCAGCCCTGGCCCTGTTCAAGCTCTCCACATCCTGCCTCCAGGACCTGGGCTTCTGCAGAGACAAGGCAAAGAAGCAAGATGCCCAGATCAGCCCCCAGAGGAGCCTCATTGCTGGAGGACCCGAGGGGTTCAGACCCGCCTGCTCCTTTCTGGTTAACCCAGGGCTTGGAGCAGAGTTTTGACTCAGAGCCTTGCTCCTCCCCTGGCCCAGATAAGCCGGGAAACCACGTGACAAGCAAGAACTGCAACTGGCCCCAGACCCAGAACTGGGAGGGGGCACCCTGGACACCTGGGTCTCTTGAGGGAATCTGAGGAAATCATGGCCTGGAGAGAGACTGAGTCCTTCCCTGTTAACCCTCTCATCCCAATGCCCCGGGCCCCAGCACTACTGCCTGGGTCTGGGTGCCTGTGCATATAGCGTGCACACACATACATGTGCCCAGCAGGGCCCCGCGTGGCTCAGCAAATGGTTCAGACACACGGCTCCTTTCTTGGTCCCACAAAACAACATACTAAGAAACCTGTCTCTTACTGCCCGTGCATGCAGGCTTGGTCGCTTCAGTCATGTCCAACTTTTTGTGACGCCGGGGACTGTAGCCACCAGGCTCCACTGTCTATGGAATTTTCCCGGGAAGAATACCGGAGTGGGTTGCCATTTCCTTTCTAACCCAGTCTCCTGAACTGGCAGTTAGATTCTTTACCACTGAGCCACCTGGGAAACCTGTCTCTTACAATAACTCCTGCAAAACCTGAACTACACTAGCTTTTTGCTTTTTGTAGGCTCTAACAGAAATTTTATCATTTAGGAGATTAGACACATCTTCATCGTCCCACAGGGGAAACTGACCTCAGTGTCCCTTGTTCCTCTCCAACAAGGTAAAGCTCAGGTCCCACTTTGGGTTTACCTCTGCCCTTAAATGAGGTGCCTGAACTCACTTGTCTCATGAAACAAAAGACTCCAGAAAACATCACAGGCAGAAGAACTTTATTTGTCAATTTCAACCAAAATATGGAGAACTCTGTCCAACCTCCACAGCTTCCTGAGGTCCCTCCTTCCTACCCCAGACAGAATAGTGGCAGCACCTTGCTGCATGAAAAACAGCAGCTGTGACCTTGGCAATGTTTCTGGCTCCACTTTCGTGAAAGGGCAGAGAAGCACAGCCCAAACCCCTCCACTGGGACGCAGCCCAGGTCAACAGCGGCAGTCACATCTGACCCTCGGCACAGCAGCAAGCCCAGCACTCATCCTGGCTCCCGAGCCTTCCCAAGGTGACCCTGCCTCAGCCAGGGCAGGCAGCCCTCCGGGGCCCCTCAATCCCCACCCTGGGGAGGTGTGCAATGATGAACAGAGTCCTCAGGTCTCTTGCAGGCGGAGGAGGGTTCCAGAAGTGGTGGAGACATTGTGCAAGAAAAAGACAAGGCTGGAGCCGGGTTCCTGAGTTCCAGAGAACTCAGCACTTGGCTGGATATGTTCCTGGGTTCCAGAAGACAGGAGAGGGGCTGGGCTTTGCTAATGAGGGAAGCACAAGGAGGGAGGAAATCCAACCTGAGGTCATTGCTCTGTCATCTTCCAGAGGCTGGGGCGCAAGACTCACCA
Organism: Bubalus kerabau; assembly: GCF_029407905.1. NCBI lineage: Eukaryota > Metazoa > Chordata > Mammalia > Artiodactyla > Bovidae > Bubalus > Bubalus kerabau. Next base: position 25,226,689 of record NC_073626.1, read on the forward strand.
GTCCACCAGCTGGGCCCCAATGAGGTCATGTACGTGGTAGGCAAGGCCGAGTCGCACCGAGGCAGGTGCCCGCCGGCCCAGGAGCTCTGAAAGGAGTAGCTCCCGGTACTGGCCTCGGTGAGGAGCAGCTCGTGGCTGCTCATGGCACAAGCCACCCGCCCGGCCAGCTTCACTGTGCCCACCTCGTCCACGTACCCCAGGGTTCGGAGCACCTGCAAGGATGGTGGGTGTTGGGAGCCGGCAGACGGCTTCCCTGCCAGCCCCCCAGCCCAGCCCCACCCCCCCACCTCTACTCGCTGTTGGTACTCCGGGAGCAGCAGCAGCGACTGGTCCGACAGCAGGAAGCGCAGCCGCTCCATCTCCTTCTGGATCTGCATCCGCTCCCGCAGCTTCAGGTACTGCGAGGAGCCAAGGGCAAGGGCTCATGAGGCTCCTCCCTGACCTCAGCAGGGGAGCTGAGGACCAGGGCTGGGACGGGGTGGCCAGTCCGCAGGGGATGAGAGGGAAAGCCGTCCCTTCCAGCTGGGAAGCTCACATCCAGGGACCAACCTGGGCAGGGAAACGGGGACTGTGCACACACTGAGCCCCCCGGATCAGCTCCTCCAGCTTCTGGGCCTGAAGCCCCGCCCTCGACCACAGACACATCCTTGAGTTGCAGGTCATTGACAGGGTCGAGGGTGGGGGGTCCTGTGGTGTGCGCCTGAGCCAGTCGTAGCAGTTCCTGGACAGTAGTGGTCACGGCTGCAGAGGGCGGATCCTTCCTGAGGATGGAGCTGGTCTTAGACCTGGGGCAGGGGCTTCTCTTCCTGCAGAGCCCCTCTTGGCCTGGGGAAGCCTCCCTGACCTCACCTTGCCACCCCGTCTTATGTAGTCCTGCCGCAGCATCTCTGACTTGAATTTTGGTTGCTGCTGCTTGCTGAAGTCCTCCAAGATCTTGTCCCCATTCAGCCGGAGCACTTTGGTGGTGATGGTGGCCATGTCTCCTGGCTGGAGCTTGGCCACAGTGTGGTCACAGGGCCCTGAGAAGAGGGAAGAGCAGGTTCAGACCGGGCACCTCAGCCGTGCTGTTGGCAAAAGCCCGGGCATCCGTCCACTCTCACTTTCAGGCAGGAACAGCTTGAATCCCACGAGGTCGTCTGGGTAGGGCACGTCTGGGGAGGCTGACCCCCTCTCCCTTGGGTCCTCAGACACAGGTTTGTCACACAAGACCAGGGCTGTGAATACTCTGCTGGTGGAGTTCGAAGAGACCTAGAGGATGTGGGGAGGCCAGGACAGGGCAGTGTGAGGAGTGGACACCCAAGAAGAGACAGATCCCCCAGTTCAGACAGGGAGCATGGGGCAGCCATATAGACTGGTAACCAAGTCAAGCAATCGGAGCAGACTTTGGGGGCAGGGCTTGGGGAGAGGACAAGGAGACGAGCGTGAAGTGGTAGGGATGGGAAGGAAAAGAGGGCTAGAGGGAAAAATGAGAGCACTGCTGAGTACAAATGGCTCCTCGCCAAGTGGGGAAGATGGAGATGGGGCTGGCTGCTTCCTCCGGCCTTGGAGTCCAGATTCCCACCACCCTCACCTGAAGGATCACACCCAGTGCGTTGTGATGCTCCTGATTATTCACAACCACGACCCTTACCGCTGAGAGAGATTTCAGCCCATTCACAGACTCTATGATGCGGTGCTAAAGAGCAAGGATGAGAAGAAAGGGGATAAGAAGTGTCACAGAGATGCTGGGACGAGGTTCAGGTGTACCCAGAGCATCCCAGTCTCTTCCTCCCCGTCCATCACCCTGCCCCCAACCCTCACAGGCGCTCACCTGGATCTGGCTCCAGGTCTCAGTCAGTTCTTTCCCCCCAGCTGTAATACTCAGGCAGGTCAATGAGCTGGCCAGTCACCTTGGGCTCCTGCAAGGCCCCCTGCTTCTTGGTCAGTTCAGCCAGAGCCTGTTCATGGGCCTGGGAGAAGCCAGGGTAGGTGTGAAGCCAGAGTCTCCGGGTCGGCCCTCTCCACTTAAACCCATTGATTCCAGAGGCCCGCCTCACTGTACTACGTTCTCAACAGGCTGCCCTGCCCAGACTGAGGCAGGGTCACCTTGGGAAAGTTCTGGAGCCAGGTTGAGTGCTGGGCTTGCTGCTGTGTAGCGCGGCAGATGTGACTGCTGCTGTTGACCTGGGCTGTGTCCCAGTTGAGGGTTTTGGCCAGGGCTTCTCTGACCTTTCACGGAAGTGGAGCCAGAAACCTTGCCAAGGCCACGGCTGCTGTCTTTCATGCAGCAAGGTGCTGCCACTATTCTGCCTGGGGTAGGAAGGAGGGGTTTCTAAGGAAGCTGTGGAAGTTGTACAGAGTTCTTCTCCCTATTTTGATTGAATCTGACAAATAACATACTCTTGCCTGTGATGTTTTCTGGATGTCTTTTGTTTCATGAGACATGTGAGTTTGGGCACCTCGTTTAGGGGCAGAAATAAAGCCAAAGTGGGATCTGAGCTTTACCTTGTTGATCAGAGAGGAATAAGGGACACTGAGGTCAGTTTCCCCTGTGGGATGGTGAGGATGTGTCTGATCTCCCAAACAACAGAATTTCTGTTAGAGCCTACTAAAAGCACAAAGCTGATGTAGTTCAGGTTTTGAGGGAGTTATTGTAAGAGACAGGTTTCCCAGGTGGCTCAGTGGTAAAGAATCCACCTGCCTGTTCAGGAGACTGGGTCAGGAAGATCCCCTGGAGGAAGAAATGGAAACCAGTATTCTTGGTACTCTGGTATTCTTCCCGAAAAATTCCATAGACAGTGGAGCCTGGTGGGCTACCCACCTCGTGTCACAGATTGGACATGACTGAAGCGACCAAGCCTGCATGCACGGGCAGTAAGAGACAGGTTTCTTAGTATGTTGTTTTGTGGGACCAAGAAAGGAGCCGTGTGTCTGAACCATTTGCTGAGCCACGCGGGGCCCTGCTGGGCACATGTATGTGTGTGCACGCTATATGCACAGGCACCCAGACCCAGGCAGTAGTGCTGGGGCCCGGGGCATTGGGATGAGAGGGTTAACAGGGAAGGACTCAGTCTCTCTCCAGGCCATGATTTCCTCAGATTCCCTCAAGAGACCCAGGTGTCCAGGGTGCCCCCTCCCAGTTCTGGGTCTGGGGCCAGTTGCAGTTCTTGCTTGTCACGTGGTTTCCCGGCTTATCTGGGCCAGGGGAGGAGCAAGGCTCTGAGTCAAAACTCTGCTCCAAGCCCTGGGTTAACCAGAAAGGAGCAGGCGGGTCTGAACCCCTCGGGTCCTCCAGCCATGAGGCTCCTCTGGGGGCTGATCTGGGCATCTTGCTTCTTTGCCTTGTCTCTGCAGAAGCCCAGGTCCTGGAGGCAGGATGTGGAGAGCTTGAACAGGGCCAGGGCTGGCGAGGGGAGAGTGGGCTCAGAGGGTCCTGATTCGGGGGGAGGGCTGGAGGCTGGCTGTTGACTCGCACCTGTTCTTCCCAGGTTGCTCCTGTTTTCTCCTTCTGTGGTTCGCATAGGGGTCCCCCTGTCTGTGGCCGTGAAACTCCAGGATGCTCCTTCAGGACAGGTGGTGAGAGGATCCGTGTTCCTGAGGAACCCATCCCATGTTAATGAGCTCTGCTCCCCGAAGGTGGATTTCAGCCTCAGCTCAGACCGAGACTTCATACTCCTCAACATCCCGGTAAAGGCCTACTCCCTCCTGGTGCCGCCCAGCGCCCCACCTCCTGTTCTCCTCTGTCTTCTTGGAAACATCTTTGTCTTCTCATCGCCCTGCTCCCTTCCTCCCCTCCCAGCCCTGTGTTCCTCTGTGTTTCAGTCTGTCTTTCCCCTTCTGCTCTGTCTCTCACCCACTCCCTCTCCCTCTCTTCCAGATCCCCCAGGAACAGGCCAGGGTCTGTCGCCTCCATCTCCTCCGCAGAGCCCCCGAGGTGCAGCTGATGGTGCAGTCCTCATGGCTAAGGGACTCTCTGTCCAAACAGACAGACATGCAGGGTGTCAACCTGTTGTTCTCCTCTCGCCGGGGGCACCTCTTTCTGCAGACGGACCAGCCCGTTTATAACCCTGGCCAGCGGGGTGAGTCTCTGTGCCAGGGCCTTCACCTTTCATACCTTCTCAGCCACTTGAGTGAGATAACCCGAAGCCCCTCACAGGAAGGCTGCTTTGCAAACATTTGTTCTCCTTCCCTTCGCTTTCTGGGAGGGGGTCAGGAGTCCAGGGCCCACCCTCCCGTGGCTCCTGCTCACCTCCTCATCCTCCATTTCCAGTTCGCTACCGAGTCTTTGCTCTGGATCAGAAGATGCGCCCGGCCACTGACATCCTCACGGTCATGGTGGAGGTGAGCCCCCGACCTCTGACCTTCCTAAGGGGCCAGGGCTGCTGAACTGGCCTGTGGCTGTGACCGCTTCACTCCCATTGCAGAACTCTCAAGGCTTCCTCGTGCAGAAAAGGGAAGTGGTTGCTCCCTCCTCCATCTTCCAGGACAACTTTTTGATCCCAGACATCTCAGCGTGAGCATCTCTCCCTCAGACTGCCCCCACTGACACTTCTCTAACTCCCACTTCCCCCAGCTGGCCAACTACAGTACATAGTCCAGTCCTGAGCTCCCTCAGCCCCTGGATCACCCCATAGTCTCTGGGTCACTGGCTGTCAGTGGGCCTCTTGCATGAGTGGGTTGAGTCTCTCCCTTGTCCGTCCTCAGGCCAGGAACATGGAAAATCTCAGCCCGGTTCTCAGACAGCCTGGATTCTAATAGCAGCACCCAGTTTGAGGTGAAGAAATATGGTGAGAGCTGGAGATGGGAGGGACAAGTGCTCCTTGTCTGCAAGGAGGAAGGGGTGGAGCAGAGGTGGGGGGTGCAGGGCCAGGGAAGGGAGATGTGGCTGCCACAACCCCAAGGGGAGGATAATATTTTAAAGGTCCTTTCACAAGAATCTGATCTGTCCTCCCTTTGCCCTGGGTCAGTTCTTCCCAACTTTGAGGTGAAGATCATTCCTGAAAACCCCTACATCCTGACAATGCCTGGCTTTCTTAGTGACATCCAAGTGATCATCCAGGCCAGGTAACTCCCCCTCGCACATGGTCCCTCACACTGGGCCTGATCCCAGGACTCCCCATGCAGTGTGAATGTGCTCTGGAACCCCACTTCCCTCCCTCGCCCCAGCCCTCAGCCCCTCGTCCGAATCTCTCCTCGGTGGCAGGTACATCTACGGAAAGCCGGTGCAGGGGGTGGCATATGTGCGCTTTGGGCTCCTGGGTGAGGACGGTGAAAAGACTTTCCTGCGGGGCCTGGAGAGTCAGACCAAGGTAGGAAGGAGGGTTGAGGTGCATGAGGTGGGTGAGGAGAGTGAGGCGGCGTGAGGAGATGAGGAGGGAGACTCGAGTCTCATTCTCTGTCCTGTCTTCTTTGCCCCAGCTGGTGGATGGCCAGTGCCAAATTTCCCTGCAAAAGGCTGAGTTTCAGGGCGTGCTGGAGAAGCTTAATATTAGCACTGATGACCTCCCAGGGCTGCGCCTGTATGTTGCAGCAGCCGTTATTGAGTCTCCAGGTGAGTGGCTTCCCCTGATTATAACCCTGGACCCTCACCTCTGACGTCCGAGCTGACCCTCTGTCTCTAGCACCAATGCCACCCTGCTTCCCCTTGACTGGGACACAAAGTCAGGAAAGACCCAGAAGACTCTCTCTACAACTGCATTTCTGAGCTGTTTCTGGGAAAGGTGACCTTCCCACTGTCTGAATATATTTTATTCCACGCATCCATCCATGCATCCCTCCATCTATATCTCTGTCCAAAACACATCCCTCCATCCATCCATCAATCCATCTATCTGGCCAGCCATCCACTCATCTCCTCCATCCATCCACCAATCCATCCATCTATGTATCCATCATCCATATGTCTATCGGCAGAGCTGGGTTATACACCATCTGTGTGCTATGTCCTGTGGTGGCCTCAGGAAACATAGAGATGAGTAGGAGGCAGCTTGACCCTGAAAAGTTCAGCCTTGGTGGAGGGAAACACTAGAGCACCCCTTCCTCGCCCCCAGCCCTCCTTTTCCTCTCTTCCCTGGTCTCTGTGTCCACCTCTCTCCACTCTGTATCTTGCAGGAGGAGAGATGGAGGAGGCAGAGCTCACGTCCTGGCGTTTTGTGTCATCTCCCTTCTCCCTGGATCTAAGCAAAACCAAGCAGCAGCTTATACCTGGGGTCCCCTTCCTGCTGCAGGTTTCTTCTGGAAGGGGGAGCATGAGCAGTGGGCACTGGGGGTGGTGGGCAGGAGGGGGCTGCGTCTCACTGACTGCACCCTTCCCTCTGCCCCTCCCTCATCTACCTAGGCCCTGGTCCGTGACATGTCAGGCTCCCCAGCCTCTGGCATTCCCGTCAAAGTGTCTGCCAAGTTGTTTTCTGGATCGACTTCTAAAAACCAGGACTTTGAACGGAACACAGATGGGAGTGGCCAAGTCATTGTCTCCATTGGTGTTCCTCGGACCATCTCAGAAGTGCAGCTCTCAGTAGGCCCCACCCTCATGGGAGTGGGGGGGCTAGGAGAGAAGGTTCCCAGGCTGGTGGGTAGAGGGGGGGAAGCTGAGTGCCTGTGCCCTTTCCCTTGACCCTGCGACCTCTGCCCTCTCTCCAGGTGTCTGCAGGCTCCCCCCACCCTGCAGTAGGCAGTCTCACTGTGAAAGCGCCCCTGTCCAGAAGCTCTGGGTTTCTGTCCATTGAGTGGCAGAATCCTCGACCTCTTAAAGTCGGAGAGACCCTTAACCTAAACCTGCGAGCCGTGGGCATCAGTGGGAGCTTCTCCTACTTCTACTACATGGTGCGCATGAGGGGCCACAGCGGGAGATGGGGTGGGAGGGTCTCAAGAGGAAGGAGCCCTCAGGGTGGGTGGCGGCCTCAGGGCATGGGATGGGCAGTGAGGAGCAGCCTGCTGTCCTCCAGATCATGTCCCGGGGCCAGATCGTGTCTGTACATCGAGAGCCCAGGAGCCACCTGACCTCCATTTCCGTGTTTGTGGACCATCACCTGGTGCCCTCCTTCCACCTCGTGGCCTTCTACTATCACGGGGGTGTCCCGGTGGCCAACTCCCTGCGAGTGGATGTCCAGGCTGGAGGCTGTGAGGGGAAGGTAACTGGCATCGGAAGAGATGGGGTGTGTGCGTGTGCTGGGAGGATTAAGAGAGAAGACTGCATGACTGCAAACGGGGTGATTTAGTTCGGGGTGCACTGAGGATGCACAAGACTGAACGAGTTCTCCCCACCCTGACTGCCCCCCACCTGCCACCTCTGCCAGCTGGAGCTGAACATGGACAGTTCCAAGGCGTATCGTCCTGGGGACACTGTGAAACTCAACCTGAAAACAGAGTCTCGAGCCCTGGTGGCCCTGGGAGCTGTGGACACGGCCCTGTATGCTGTGGGTGGCAAGTCCCACAAACCCCTCGACATGGTCAAGGTTGGTCAGGTCCTCTCTCTGATCCTCCTTTCCCTCTGAGGCTCATCCTCCTTTCCCTCTGAGGCTCATCCTCCTGCTGCCCAAACCCCAGGCCAGCCACTAGAACTCACTCAGCTGGACTGCTGCCACTCCTCCCTCGAGCCTTGGCCCCGGTGGCCTCTGTTTCCACTCTCTGTGTCTCTCTCGTATTTGTCTGGACCCTGCCCTCTCACCTACAGCTGAGTATGCGATCGTGGCCACAGACAATCTTGTCTCTGCAGCATCTCTGCCTTTTCTGGCCAGGTCTTTGAAGCTATGAACAGCTATGACCTTGGCTGTGGTCCCGGTGGTGGAGACACTGCTCCTCAAGTGTTCAAGGCAGCTGGTCTGGCCTTTTCTGATGGAGACCATCGGACTGAAATCAGAAAGAGTGAGGACAGAGGAGGAAGGGGAGTGGGTGGTGGGAGGATAAGGAGGAAGGAGGGGCCTGAGGGGAAAAGACAGGAAGAGGAGGGGTGGGAAGGGCTGGGCTGGGAGGGGAGACTCAGAGGGGAGGGGGAGGCCCTGCACCCTCCTGCTGACTGCATCTTGCTCTCTACCAGGTCTGAGCTGTCCCAAGGAGTCAAAGTCTAGGAAAAAGAGAAATGTGAACTTCCAAAAGGCAATTCATGAGAAGTGTGAGTTGAGGGTGCCTATGTAATTCTGTAGGGCTTCCCTGGTGGCTCAGATGGCAAAGAATCTGCCTGCAATGCACGAGACCCAGGTTTGATCCCCGAGTTGGAAAGATCCCCTCAAGAAGGGAATGGCTACCGGCTCCAGTATTCTTGCCTGGAGAATTCCATGGACAGAGGAGCCTGGTGGGCTATAGTCTATGGGTCTCAGAGTTGGACACACCTGAGCAACTAAGGCATATGCAGCTCTCCACTTGGGCCCAAGGCTCAGGATGCAGGTCTGCCTGTTGGCTCCTCTGCTCCCAACTGACCAAGTGCATGGTGTCCGGGCTAGAAATCCAGACACCACAGTTCTGGGGTGAAAAGGAGTGGGGGTAGGTGCTCTGCTTTGACCACCCTCAAGTTTCTGGTCTCTCGGGGTGAGTCCTGGTACATCTAGAGGTCGGGCTGAGGATGAGGCGTGCCTCACGCTCACCCTCACCTGGTCCTGCAGTGGGCCAGTACACTTCCCCCGTAGCCAAGCGCTGCTGCCAGGACGGGCTGACGCGGCTGCCCATGGCGCGCACCTGTGAGAAGCGGGCGGCCCGGGTGCAGCAGCAGGCCTGCCGCGAGCCCTTCCTGTCCTGCTGCCAGTTTGCTGAAAGCCTGCGCAAGAAGGCCCGGACCAGGGGCCAGGTGGGCCTGGCCCGAGGTGAGGAGCTGGGTGGGGCCAGGGCACTGACTGGGGCCCCTGGAGGGTCAGGACGGCCCCCTCCTCACCGCCCTCCACGGTCTGCCCCTGCAGCCATGGAGCTCCTGCAGGAGGAGGACCTGATCGAAGAGGATGACATCCCCGTGCGCAGCTTCTTCCCCGAGAACTGGCTTTGGAAAGTGGAAGAAGTGGACCGCTTCTCCCAGTGAGGGCGTGTGCGGGGCCTGGCCTTGTCTCTGGGCTGTGTCCGGGTCTTGCCCAGCGTGAGACCCAGAGTCTCACCTTTCCCACTGCAGATTGCGACTGCTGCTCCCGGACTCTCTGACCACGTGGGAGATCCATGGTGTGAGCCTGTCCAAAAGCACAGGTGCGGTCACCCTGCCTGGGCCCCTGGCCTCCCTTTTCCATGCTCCCTGGTCTGAGGCTCCCTGCTTGGTCCTTAGCTCTTGGTACTGGAAGGAGGGGCAGAGACCTGGAGATGTCTGCATGCCGAGCATGGGGCCTGAAGCCAGAGAGCAATGGCAGGCAGGGATATGGGTGGGAAGTGGGGGGACCAGGGGCAGGCCTTGCCCCTCACTGCTGGGGTCCCCTGGGTGTGATGCCTCCAGGCCTTTCATATGTGTCCACTCTATGTCAGGCTTGTGTGTGGCCACCCCGGCCCGCCTCCGAGTGTTCCGTGAATTCCACATGCACCTCCGCCTGCCAGTCTCTGTCCGCCGCTTTGAGCAGCTCGAGCTGCGGCCTGTCCTCTACAACTACCTGGATAGCGATCTGACCGTGAGGCCCCTTGGGGGCTGAGCGCACGGTGGTGTTGGGGGACTGGGGCAGGAGAGGGTGGGGAGCCTAACTGGGTTGGGACTCTGGCCCTCCCCATCTTCCTGCCCCCAGGTGAGCGTCCACGTGTCCCCAGTGGAGGGGCTGTGCCTGGCCGGGGGTGGAGGGCTCGCCCAGCAGGTGCAGGTGCCTGCGGGCTCTGCCCGGCCCGTTGGCTTCTCTGTGGTGCCCATCGCAGCTGCTGCCGTGTCCCTGAAGGTGGTGGCTCGAGGATCCTTAGATTTCCCTGTGGGGGACGCAATATCTAAGATTCTACAAGTCGAGGTGAATGGAACACCCCTGAATCTAGGTCCCCAGCTCCCAGATTCATCCCCTGCTCTGGCCCTCTCCCTGCAAGAGGTCTGAGGCCACCCCCCAAACCCAATGCTTTGGTCCATTGCACTTTCCACAATCCTGGCCCCACTGTGTTCCTGAAGTTCCAACTGCAAGTCCTGAGGAGTGTGGGCTGGGAGGGGCAGGCTCTAGCCTGTGTGATCTCTCACAGCTCCGTTTCCCCTCCACAGAGAGAAGGGGCCCTTCACAGGGAGGAGATGGTCTATGAACTCAACCCCCTGGGTGAGTGACCTCCACTCAAAGACAGCAGTGTCCTGGGGGTGGGAGGGGACAGAGGGCGTGGGCAGCAGGACAGACCGCTGACTCCCCTCATCTTCCCAGACCCCCGAGGCCGGACCTTGGAAATTCCTGGCAACTCTGATCCTAATATTATCCCTGAAGGAGATTTCAAGAGTTTCGTTAGAGTCACAGGTGGGCGTGTCCTCCAGTCCCTTCCCAGGCGCCTCTCTTGGATTCTTGGAAAACTTGGGCACTTCTGTTTGATCCCAAGACTCCATGACCCTCCGACCCTGGCCCCCTGACCTGCTCTCTGACCCTCCATCCTGTCCCTCCCCATAGCCTCAGATCCACTGGAAGTGTTGGGCTCTGAGGGGGCCTTGTCACCAGGAGGCCTGGCCTCCCTCCTGAGGCTTCCCCAAGGCTGCGGGGAACAAACCATGACCCTGTTGGCTCCAACACTGGCTGCTTCCCGCTACCTGGACAAGACGGAGCAGTGGAGCATGCTGCCCCCTGAGACCAAGGACCGTGCCATGGATCTCATCCAGAAAGGTTCTGAGTGTAGCGGCAAGCAGGACTGGGGGCCAGGAGAGGGCAATTAATGGAAGCTGGGCAGTCTGGGTGGTCAGAGCAGGGAAGAGAGATGTGGTCCCCAGTGGAAATGGGGAGTGTGGCCTGGCCACATCAGTGAGGGAGTTGGTGTGACCTCAGCTACCTCTCCCTTCCAAGGCTACATGCGGATCCAGGAGTTTCGAAAAAGAGATGGTTCCTATGGGGCTTGGTTACATCGGGACAGTAGCACCTGGTGAGTTTGGGGGAGTGTCCTTGGTGTATGGGAGGGGCCAAAGCTGGTGGGGGCAGAGCCAGCTATTATGGGAGAGCAAATAGGAACCCCAGTAGTGGTCCTATGTTCCCTGTAGCGTCTAGTGGCTATCCCAAGCCATGCCTTCCTCCCTTCTAGGCTCACGGCCTTTGTGCTAAAGATACTGAGTTTGGCCCAGGATCAGGTAGGCGGCTCACCTGAAAAGCTGCAGGAGACAGCCATGTGGCTGCTGTCCCAGCAACGGGATAATGGCTCATTCCATGATCCCTTTCCAGTAATGGATAGGAGCATGCAGGTATGGGGCTGGGAGACTGGGCCAAGGGCACAGGAGGGAAGAGTCGCCCTGCCCCTCCCCACTCCCAGTTGATCGCCCTATTCTTCCTACTACAACCAGGGAGGCTTAGTGGGAAGTGATGAGACTGTGGCGCTCACGGCCTTCGTGGTCATTGCCCTTCACCACGGGCTGGCGGTCTTCCCAGAGAAAAATTCTGAGCAGTTGAGGAGAGTGGTAAGGCAGCTATGTGTCTGCCCTTTGCTGATCCCCTTTCCCGTCAGGAGCCCAGTCCACAGACCTCTCCCCCCACACACTTTCTTCCAGGAAAATTCCATCTCAAGAGCAAACACCTTCTTGGGCGCGAAAGCAACCTCTGGTCTCCTGGGCTCCCATGCCTCCGCCATCACGGCCTACGCCCTGTCGCTGACCGAGGCCCCTGAGGACCTGCGGAGAGCTGCTCACAACAACCTCATGGCCATGGCCAAGGACATCGGTGGTGAGGGGGTGAACCTGAGGCTTGGGAGAGCTTGAGACCCCTGAGCATGTCCAAAGGGAGAAACGGAATGAATGGAGGCCCTCGGAGGGAATCAGAGCATAAGCAGGGGTGATTGGGAAATCAGGAGACACTAAAGGGGAAGGGGGTGTCAAAGGGCCAGACATCTAAGATCCTCCCCTGTTCACCTGTGGGTCTCCTTTCACTCCAGATAAACTGTACTGGGGCTCAGTCACCACTTCTCCAAGCAACGTCCTGTCACCCACTCTGGCTCCACACAGCCCAGCAGACCCCATTCCCCAGGCTCCGGCCCTGTGGATTGAAACCACGGCCTACGGCCTGCTACACCTGCTGCTATGGGAGGGCAAGGCTGAGTTGGCCGACCAGGCTGCATCCTGGCTGACCCGCCAGGGCAGCTTCCAAGGGGGATTCCGCAGCACCCAGGTAGGGGCTGTCCTGGGGTTCTAGGGTGGCTGGTCCTGAGACCGAGTACCTGAGTCCTGGACCATTTGCCCCAGGACACTGTTATGGCTCTGGACGCCCTGTCTGCATACTGGATTGCATCCCACACCGCCGAGGAGAAGGGGCTCAACGTGACCCTGAGCTCCTTGGGCCGCAGTGGGCTCAAGTCCCACGTGTTGCAGCTGACCAACCACCAAGTCCACAGGCTGGAGGAGGAGCTGCAGGTGAACCGTGCCCTCACCTGGGTGACCGGGACACCTGGGCCTCCCTTGGCCAGGCCAGAAGCCATCCCCTCTTCCTTACCCCTGCTGAATCCCCACGGCCCCTCTTTCTGATAACTGTGGGAAGACTTACTGGCTCTGTGAGCTGTAGCAAGTCACCCAACCTCTGAGCTTCATTTATCTGATCTGAAAATGATCCATGCAGAATCTACAGTGGGTTTAGGAGATGGTGGAGAGAGAATGTGGGTGAAGGTAGAAAGTGTTGAAAAGAGAGGTGGGGAGAGGAGGTGGAGTTATTTTGGTGGAGGAGATAAGTTGAAGCAACAGTGTGCCCTTCTGACATCTCTTTCCCTTTTGTGCTTGTGAAAGTTTTCCCTGGGAAGCAAGATTAACGTGGAGGTGAGAGGAAACAGCAAAGGAACCTTGAAGGTGAGAGCTGGTGGCACTGGGCAGGCAGGCCCATCAGGGTGAAGCTGGGGTGTTGAGTGGGAGACCTGTGGGCAGAGCTCATGGTCTGGGAAGAAGGAAGAGGCCCCTGGGTTGCGGTTGCCTGTGCTCTGTCCTGGGCAGGTGCCCCTCACTCTGCTCTCCACTCTTTCTGGGCACCTGTGGTCCCCTTCAGCCCTCGGTGCTGATGCTCAAACACTTGGCCCCTCAAGCCAAGCGTCTCCCCTGAGCTCTGAGCATCTTTGACGTGGTTGAGCCCCAAACCTTCTCTTCCTCTGTGTCTCTTGTCTGGCTGACAGACTCCATCCCTGCAGGAGCACAGCTGCCACTCCGGGGCCATCTTAGCGGCCCCCACCATGCTAAGCCTTGCCTTATGACCCGGGAGACTTCTCTGTCTCATCCCAGCTCTGTTCACCTCCCCAGTAACTCCTCCTCTGCTTTCTCCCCAACCCCGCCCACCTCCCCAGTAACTCCTCCTCTGCTTTCACTGTAGCTCAGCCCACCTCCCCAGTAACTCCGCATATGCTTTCCCCCGATTCTCTTCGACCTCCCCAGTAGCTCCTCCTCTGCTCTCTCTCCAGCCGCGCCCAAATCCAGTGTAACTCCTCCTCTGCTTTCTCTCCAGTCGCACCCGCCTCCCCAGTGACTCCACTTCTGCTTACTCCCCAGCCCCGCCCACCTCCCCAGTAACTCCGCCTCTGTTTTCTCCTCAGCCCCGCCCTCCTCCCCAGTGGGACAGATCCTCCCAGGTACACACATCTCTTAGCTTTGAATGACCTCCAGGATCTTCTTGTCCCACATGACGAACTCATTTTCCTCTTTCAAGCCTAGGCCAGGAGCCTTTCCTGAACTTTCCATTAAAGCCTCTCCGGTGCTTCTGTACAATGCTTGCCCCCATGCCAGGACCCTGCACCCCCAAGTCACCCAACACCTGAGTCCATTTGTTTTTCTGGACAGGTCCAGGGGCAGGATGGGAAAGGGCAGAAGGCCTCAAAGCTCTTAGCCCAGGAGCTAAGGGATCCAGAGCCCTTCCATGTGGCTCTGCAGAGAGGCCTGTGGCCCTAAGTGTCCGCATGTCCCCTTCCCACCCCCTGATGAACCAGGTCCTTCGCAGCTACAATGTCATGGACATGACGAACACGACCTGCCAGGATCTTCAGATTGAAGTGACGGTCATGGGCCACGTCGAGTACACGAGTGAGTGTTGGGGTCACAGGCTGTGGGTCTCTGAGGGGGTGGTGCCAGGGCTGAGCCACAGTGCTGTCCCCTCGCAGTGGAGGCAGAGGAGGACTACGAGGACTACGAGTATGAGGACTCTCCAGCCGGGGATGACCCCGAGGCCCACTCCCGGCCCGTGACACCCCTGCAGCTATTTGACGGTCGGAGGAACCGCCGGAGGAGGGAGGCCCCCAAGGCAGCTGAGGAACGGGAATCCAGGGTGCAGTACACTGTGTGCATCTGGTGAGCCCTGGGGTGGCCCTGGGTGTCTGGGTGCTGCCAGGCTGGAGAGGGAGGCGGGGCCAAGGTCGGGGCTGGGTGTCTGCAGCCTGGCACCAGGCGGGGGGTGACCCAGACAACAGGCACATGTCTCCACAGGCGGGCTGGCAAGGTGGGGCTGTCAGGCATGGCCATTGCGGACATCACCCTCCTGAGTGGATTCCATGCTCTGCGGGCTGACCTGGAGAAGGTGTGACCAGCCACCCAGAGGGGCCGCCTGTGCCCCCAGGAGCCCCGCCCCCTCCCCGCAGCAGCCCCAGCTGCTGAGCCCTGTCACGGGCAGGCGGCCGGGGGCTTTCTCCTTGTGACTCCCGGCTCCCGTTCCCCACAGCTGACCTCCCTCTCCGACCGTTACGTGAGCCACTTTGAGACCGAGGGTCCCCACGTCCTGCTGTACTTCGACTCGGTGAGCAAGGAGGGTGACAGAGGGGCGCACAGCTGGCACTGGGTTTCCTGAGCTGGTGTTAGGAGGATTCCCAGGAGGCAGGTGTATCAGCAGCTACTGCTCTGGGAGAGAACTTGTGGAGTGAGCAGGGAGACAGGACAGGAGGGGGTCAGAGCCTTGGCCAGGGAGGTTCCCCGCTGCCTGCAGGGAGGCGGGGCTGAGCCCCTTCGGTGGCTTTGGGTCCAGTGCCAGTCAGCCGGGGAGGGCTTAAGAGAGCGCCTTTCTTAAATTTGAATTTATTCATTGTGAGGGACGGCTTTTTTGTTGTTGAACTTCCCGTTTTGATATTCAAGTGCGTTTTGTTTTTGTTTTTATAATGATGGTGGACCCAGAAGAGTTGTTGTTTTTCTTTCTCATGGCCGAATTTGACTAACACACAGTTATCAACTCTCTGATGGCCCTCCAAAATTTTTTTGAATATTTATTGTAACCTTTGGAGAGAAATGTGAAAAAGGCGTGTTAATACTGTGATCCATTCGCCATGTGTCTGTGGGTCTGGGAGGCCCTCCCTGCCCTGTGTGCAGAGGGGACAGACCCTGTTGGCTAGAGAAGCCAGGCAGAGGAGTCTGGTTGAAGACAATGAGGAAGATGTCAAGTCAGGGAGCTCACCGTGCAGCTTAGGAAGGAAACTTGTGTGCAATACCAGGCTGGACTGGAGCAGTGTGGCCATGAGGAGAGGGATCAGGGCCTACATGAGTGGCGGGTCAGAGAGGGCGGCAGAGGGCTAGCACTTGGTGGTACCTAGGAGACAAGAGAGGCCTTAGTTGTATCAGTGAGGCTATAGAGAGGGTGAGTGGGTTTGGAGGGCAGGCAGTGGGAATTGGGAGAGTTTAATACATCCTGTAAAAATCCCAATACAAGAATCAGGCTGAACATTTGGTTCAGGAGCCACGCGCCTGCAGTTTGGGGAGCAGTGAGACTGCCCCAGGAGAGCACAGAGAAGGGGAAGGGCCTGCGCTGGGGCCTGTGCCTCTGTGAGGGACAAGCAGGAAGGTCAGAAATGACCAGGTCAGAATCAGGGGTGGTCTGGAAGCTAGCCCTGAGGGTAGGGAGAGGTTTGTGAAGATGTGTCCATGAAGTGAGCCTCTGTGAAGCCGCTCAGGCCCCGGAGATGGGTGAGGTCACCATGTGGGCAGTGAAGTCAGCAGAGACCTTGGGGAGCAGTTTTTAGAAATCCCGAGGCTGGAAGGTAACAAATGGTGAAGGACACTGAAGATAAGATCGACCGGAACCAAACAGGCAAGCAAATCCATCATAGCGGTCTGCAGGGCCCAGAGGTGGGTCCCTGACGTCCCTCCACCCATCGGCCCCCATGGCAGGTCCCCACCTCCCGGGAGTGTGTGGGCTTTGGAGCTGTGCAGGAGGTGCCCGTGGGGCTGGTACAGCCGGCCAGTGCCGTCCTGTATGACTACTACAACCCTGGTGAGACGTCGGGGACTCTCGGGAGGTGGGGGTTAGGGGCAGTGAGGGTGGCAAGGGAGTCCTGTGGGTCCATGGGACTGGGGAGGCAGGGAGAGGCGAGTGCCCTAACGAACACCCCTCTCTGCTTTTCTCCAGAGCACAAGTGTTCTGTGTTTTATGGGGCACCACGTAAGAGCAAACTCTTGTCCACGTTGTGCTCTGCGGATGTCTGCCAGTGTGCTGAGGGTGAGACACTGGGCCGGGGATCAGGGGTGGGAAGGCGGCGTGGCTGGGGCCTACACAGTCTCACCTGGGCCCCTGACTTCAGGGAAGTGCCCTCGACAGCGCCGGGCCCTGGAGCGTGGGCAGCAGGACTTGGAGGGTTACCGGATGAAATTTGCCTGCTACTCTCCCCGAGTGGACTACGGTCAGTCTTCCCGCCCGGGCCCTGGCCCTGACCCTGACCCTGACTCTGACCCCCCCCCCCCAAGGTCTCTTAGATTTGGCCTGCTCCTCTCAGGCCCATGGGCAGCCTTGTCACTCTGCACTGACCTCCTGTCCTCTTAGCCTCGGGATAACTAACCTTCCCTCCCTTCGCCTAAACTCCCCACAGGCTTCCAGGTTAAGGTTCTCCGAGAAGACAGCAGGGCCGCTTTCCGCCTCTTTGAGACCCGTATCACCCAAGTCCTGCATTTCAGTAAGAGGGGGACAATAAGTGGGCAGGGCTGGGGGGCATACTGGGGAGCTGAGGTCTGGCTTTGGGGCCTTGGTGCCTGGAAGAGTGAAACTGTAGCCACTCTGAGCTCAAAGCCCCTCAGCTTCTTAGAAGCCCTGGGCTTGTCCACAGAGAGGAAGGCAGTCCCACCTGCCCGCTGGAAGTGGTGAGGGTCAAACGGAGGCTTGGCGCAAAGCCCCCCGGCCCCCTTCTGTCCTGCCCCTCCTCTTCCCCTCGAATGACTCTGTGGACCTTCACCCCTCAGCCAAGGATGCCAGGGCCACCGCTGATCAGACCAGAAACTTCCTGGTCCGAGCCTCTTGCCGCCTTCAGTTGGAACCTGGGAAAGAATATCTGATCATGGGTCTGGATGGGGCCACTTACGACCTCAAGGGAGAGTGAGTTCTCGGGACCCCTCAGTCTTCTGCTCTGTCCACGCCTCTCAAGGGAAACGGTCCCCTGTGCCCTCAGAAGCCAGGTGCCTCAGGGTCTGCCTCTGACCCTCCGCTGACCCCTCTGACTGCCCCTTTGCCCTCAGCCCCCAGTACTTGCTGGACTCGAACAGCTGGATCGAGGAGATGCCCTCTGAGCGCATGTGCCAGAGCACCCGCCATCGGACACCCTGTGCCCAGCTCAACAGCTTCCTCCAGGAGTACGGCACACAGGGCTGCCAGGTGTGAGGGAGCTCTCCCAGCTTCCGCAGGATGAGCCAGAGCTGCGAAAGATGGTGCCTGGACTCCTGCCATGCCTGGTACCCTGACCAGAGCCCTAGGCAAAACCAGGGACTCAATAAAAGCCTTTGGCAGCAAAGTGTCTGTGTGTATCTCCAGGACAGAGACCAGTATCCCCACCACCTGCTCCAGGTTCTAGGGGGCCTAGGTCAGGGTTGGCTTCATCTAAGGCTCCCAGAGCCTGGGTGATCCTTGCAGTGTCCAGCTCTGCCTGAATCCCCTCCTCCCCCAGGCAACCCCTTGGGAGCTTGGTGCTACATAGTGACCATGGTGGGCAGCTGACCCTGCGCTCTGAGGATCCCGTGTCCGCACTAAAACCTCCCTTTTACTCTACCTGCAGGGCACTCCCTGTGCCTGGCAGCCTGTCACCGGGGCCTCAGGCTGGGGGCTGCATACCAGGCACCTCAGCCTTCTGCTTCGTGAGCAGCTCCCCAGCCGCGTGTCCTCCACTGTGGTCATGCACGCGGCACTTCTGGGATCTTGCTTCTGACCGAGACCTGCTGTGCTGAAAGCCCATTTGACACTGGATCCCTTTATCAGCAGTATTATGTAACTTTCCCAGAAATGTGCAATCATCAGGTCCGATGATGTCTTCATCCAGATACTGATTTCAAACAGACCGAAACGCCGACTTTGGTGTTTCTTAATACTCTGAGGGAACCGCTGTTCCCCAGGGTCAACCCTCCCCACCTGCCTGCCTAGCTCTCCCCCATCATGGCAGCACCTCTTGGGTCTTCAGGGCTAACCTAGAAATTCATCTAGAGGAATGTGCCGAGGTCATTTTTGAGGGAAACTGAGCTAACTCAGTAGCCTGCCATTCAGTCATTCAACAGGAATTGTGGACCTCTCACTCCAGGCCATGCCCTGCTCCAGGTCCCCATCTTCTGTGAATGGTGTGAGGTCAGGGAGCTGCATGGTTCTGTGGGGCCTCTGACCTGTCTGGGTGCATGTGAGAAGTGGGCCGGGGAGGCTTCCTGGAGGAGGTGACCTGTAAGTTGGACTCGGCAGGCTGAAAAGTCAAGCAAAGGGAGTAGGAGTAGATGAGGGTATTTGAGGCAGAAGAAAGAACATAAAAGGCCCCAAGGCTGGAGGCAGGACAGCACTTTTGGGGGCATTGCATATCATTTATCTTGTTTGGAATTAGGATTTGGAGGTGGTATGGAAGAGACGGAGTTGGCAAGGTACACGGTGTCCGTTATGAAGCGGTGTTCACAAGCAGGTTAGCAGTCCAGGTCACTCTCCATTTGAACAGAGTCCCCTCCTATTCCATGAAACTTTGAGTAGTTCTGACCTGGGAATTCCCTGGTGGCCCAGTGGCTATGACTTTGCGCTACCAATGCAAGGGGTCCAGGTTTGATCTAATTCCTACATGCCACAAATAAGAGCCTAAGCTGAAAAAAAAAAATCCTGCATGCTGCAACTGCAGATCTAAGATTCCCAATGCTGCAACTAAGATCATGCGTAACCAAATAAGTTAATATTTTTTTACAAAAGCGTTCTGACCTTCCTCAGTGTTTCAGAGGCTTCTTAGGGCTATTGTCTACATGGTCATTGCCCATCAGATCTCTCCTGAAATCCGGTCAGCATGGTGGTGGCATAAAGCCACGTATGAGAGTCAAATTTTCAGCTATAGTTGTGGCAAGACAAGATCTAGGGCCTGAGGTCAACTATGAGGAAGGAGCTGCCCAATCCCAGAAATCCTATGTTTTCTCCCTTCCAGTCCTGGGCCTGGGTCCAGGCTGAGCTGAACCTCTCCCATCAGGACCCAGCGGTGAACTCTTTAGGCTAGTTGGCACCACAGCTGGGATCTCAACCCAGGCTCTCTGGTGGCAGAGTCTTGCTCTGATTAAAGCTCTGAGGTCAGCTGGCAGAGAAAGGGTGGGGTATTGGGGGATGTGTGGGCTCAGGTCAGCTCTAAGCCCTCACCCCACCTCCTAGGTGCCCCAGCCTCCCACTGAGTCCTGCCACCCATCTTTAGCATGCTACTGCTGCTGCTGCTAAGTCACTTCAGTCGTGTCCGACACTGTGTGACCCCATAGATGGCAGCCCAGCAGGCTCCCCCGTCCCTGGGATTCTCCAGGCAAGAAAACTGGAGTGGGTTGCCATTTCCTTCTCCAATGCAGGAAAGTGAAAAGTAAAAGTGAAGTCGTTCAGTTGTGTCCGACTCTTAGTGACCCCATGGACTGCAGCCTACCAGGCTCCTCTGTCCATGGGATTTTCCAGGCAAGAGTACTGGAGTGGGGTGCCATTGCCTTCTCCGCTCTTTAGCATGACCTCTCCTTTAAGTCCTTCAACTGCACCCTCACCTGCAAAAGTGGCCCCTGATAGCCCTACTTAGTCCACTGGGACCCCACCCCTCATGGCAACAGCTCCCTGAAGAGGGCTGGGCCCCTGATCCCAGCTGTGGCTATCAAGTTCCTTTCTGAGGACTTTGGAGTCGATGGGGGCATGTTTGATCACGCCATTAAAGCCCCTTTGTCCTGGGGCTAGACCCGTATTCTGTGGAGTCTGACCTTGAAAGCAGTTCTGTGCCGCCTGCACCTGGGAGCACAAGCAGCTTGACTGCAGACAGAGAGGATGGAAGGGACTTCCCTGGTGGTCCAGTGGTTAAGAATCCACCTGCCAATGAAAAAAGTGGGTTGGATCCCTGGTCTGGGAAGATCACATGCTGTGAAGCAACCAGGCCTGTGGGCCCCCACGACTGACCCCGAGTTCTAGAGCCCACGAGCCTCAACTACTGAAGCCCACATGCCTAGAGCCTGGACTTCACAACAAGAGAAGCCACTGCAATGATGAGCCCGAGTATCACAACTAGAGAGTACCCTCTGCTCGCCGCAATTAGAGAAAGCCCAGGCGTGGCAATACAGGCCCAGTGCAGCCAAGATTAATAAACAAATGAAAGAGGAGGAACGAAGAGTGAGGAAGCAGCCATGTCTCTAGGGCTCTTTAGTTCACAATCCCTGGCTTTCCAAGGCCAGAAGGTCCCTTCTACTTGCCTGCTCTGGATTCTGTGAGATATCCCTCTATTTGTAGAACAATTCTTACTTTTAGCTCAAACTAGCTCAAGTGGGTCTCTTCATTGCAACCAAAGAACGTCAGGTAGAGGGTAAGAGCTCCAAACTGGGGAAACATTTAATTCTTCAAGTTTTGAGAATAAAAAGAGGCATTATTACTGATGACACTTGGACTATAGGTATAAACTGGGATAACACATGCAAACCGGGACATGTGGTTCCCCTATCTGTAAGTTAAAAGAAAAACACACACATCATTCTCATCTCATTTCCTGCTTCAAAGGCCATCTGGGAGCGCATATTAGGCGTGGGTTGTCATTCTTTTCTCTGAGACAAAGCCCGTGGCAGGAAGCTGGTCCAAGGTGGTGGTGGGGGTGGGGTGGGGTGGGGTGGGGGTGGGAGAGGGCTCATGGACGTGTTTTCCTGAACGGTTGACAGAAAGCTGATTCTGGCTGTTGAAGAAGGTCAGGGTTGTGTTTCCTTTCCTTTCTTCTTGATAGATGAATGGGAAAAGGCCTGCTCTTTGATATTGGATTTTCCAAGGCCAAAAGATTCGATGCCATTCCAGGAATGTACTGTTTTGTGGGCGGGACAGTGGGCAAGGACCTGAGGGAAGGAGTCGAGGGAGGCTTCAGAACAGCCCAAGGAGCCAGATGGCTGGAGGTGTGGAGAGCTATAAGTGGCGGGGCCGGGGCCTCTGCCTGGGTCTCCAGCCATGGTCCTCGCAGGGCTGCTGCTGCTGCTCACCCTGCTAGCCGGCGCTCACCTGCTGTGGGGCTGGTGGAAGCTCAGAAACCTCCACCTCCCACCTCTGGTCCCTGGCTTCCTGCACCTGCTGCAGCCCAACCTCCCCATCCATCTGCTGAGCCTGACTCAGAAACTCGGGCCTGTCTACAGGCTTCGCCTTGGGCTGCAAGGTGAGGGTCTGCCTCCTTCCTGGCCCACAACAGTGAGGAGGGTTGGGGGTGTGCTTTCCTGCTGACTTCCTGCTTTTCCTACCACTCCCCCCGCCAGAGGTGGTGGTGCTGAACTCCAAGAGGACCATTGAGGAGGCTATGATCAGGAAGTGGGTGGACTTTGCCGGCAGACCCCAGATACCATCCTGTAAGGGGTTGCTTGAGGGGAGAAGCAGGGCTTTGGGAGGCAGGGGAGGTCAGGCCTGTGGCTGCCTTGGTCAAGTCGACCCTCCCACCCCCAACCCCTACTCGCAGACAAGCTGGTGTCTCAGCGCTGCCAGGACATCTCTCTGGGGGACTACTCTCTGCTCTGGAAGGCCCACAAGAAACTCACCCGCTCAGCCTTGCTGCTGGGCACCCGCAGCTCCATGGAGCCCTGGGTGGACCAGCTGACCCAGGAGTTCTGCGAGGTGAGCCTGGACTCCCACAGTTAGCCCAGGTCAGCTTCACCCCTCCTGGAAGGCCCTCTATTTTTTTTTCACTTATATTACCCGAAGCATGTGGCATCTAGTTCCCTCACCAAGGATTGAACCTGGGCCCCCTGCATTAGGAGCAGAGAATTTAGCCTCTGGACCACCAGGGACGTCCCAGGTCCCTATTTAGTTCATGCTCTTTCTCTTCAGCGCATGCGAGTCCAGGCCGGTGCCCCCGTGACCATCCAGAAGGAATTCTCTCTGCTTACCTGCAGCATCATCTGTTACCTCACTTTTGGAGACAAGGTCAAAGCTCTCTTTTCCTCCCATATGCCTGCCCCCCTCCCCCCACCCCCTGCAACCCCTCCCTGATCCTCTCCTGGTTCTGCACTGAAAGGATGTCCTCCTTTTCTGGCAGGAGGACACCTTAGTACATGCCATTCACGACTGTGTTCAGGACTTGATGAAGACCTGGGACCACTGGTCCATCCAGATTTTGGACATGGTTCCTTTTCTCAGGGTGAGGAGGCACAGCCCTGACACGCCTGGTCCTGGGAAAAAGGGTGGGGATGGGGAACAGGCTTCCTTGCCAGCAGCTACACCTTCTTACTCTCTGCCCCAGTTCTTCCCCAACCCTGGGCTCTGGAGGCTGAAGCAGGCCATAGAGAACAGGGACCACATGGTGGAGAAGCAGCTGAGGAGCCACAAGGTGGGAACCGTGCGTGGAACGGGCTCCTCCTCGGCCGGCAGCGGTGATGCTACTGCCCAGAGCCAGGCAGCTTGTGGGCCATCCCTGCGGTCCTGGACCCATGGCACCCTCTAAACACTCTCCCCAAGCCAGGCACTCAGGCCAGCTCGTCCTCCCTTCCCCAGGAGAGCATGGTGGCTGGCCAGTGGAGGGATATGACGGACTATATGCTCCAGGGGGTAGAGAGGCAAAGAGTAGAAGAGGGCCCAGGACAGCTCCTGGAAGGACACGTGCACATGTCTGTGGTGGACCTTTTCATCGGGGGCACTGAAACCACGGCGAGCACCCTCTCCTGGGCTGTGGCGTTCCTACTTCACCACCCCGAGGTATGCCCTGGAGGAGGCAAAGGGATCCTTCCTGGCAGCCTGGCCAGGGGGGCGGGAACCTAGGTCACTGATGCCATGCAGGCTGTGTTGTGGGGGGTAGGACTGGGTGGGTCAGTGGGGTTTGCCTGGGTTCTCCCACTTGGCGCATAGTTTCATGTGAGTTCGTCCAGGGAATGGTGGAAGGTGGGCTTCCCTAGTGGCTCAGATGGTAAAGAATCTGCCTGTAATGCAGGAGACCTAAGTTTGACCCCTGGCTCGGGAAAATGCCCTGAAGAAGAGAATGGCAACCCATTCTAGCACTCTTGCCTGGAGAATTCCAAGGACAGAGGAGTCTGGAGGGTTACAGTCATGAGTTTGCAAAGAGTGGGACATGACTGAGTCACACACACACACACACACACACATACATAGAGACACACATCGTGGAGGTTGGCAGCTGGGGGCTGGCCAGTGTCAGGATTGGGGCTCCATTTCCCAGATTCAGCGCCGCCTTCAGGAGGAGTTGGATCGCGAGCTGGGCCCTGGAGCCTCGTGCTCCCGAGTCACTTACAAGGACCGCGCTCGGCTGCCTCTGCTCAATGCCACCATCGCGGAGGTGCTGCGCCTGCGGCCGGTCGTGCCCCTGGCCTTGCCTCACCGCACCACGCGGCCTAGCAGGTGACTTCGGAGGCCTAGGGATGAACGGCCAAGGCCCCAGCAGGGCCTCGGCGGGCCTCTAACTTAACCCTAACCCTCAGCATCTTCGGCTACGACATCCCTGAGGGCATGGTCGTTATCCCCAACCTCCAAGGTGCCCACCTGGACGAGACCGTCTGGGAGCAGCCGCACGAATTCCGGCCGGGTGTGTGGCGGGGCGGGTGCCCGCGATCGGAGCCGGGGATCGGGGGGCGGGGGGCGGGCGTGGGGGGAGGGGCGTGGCGGCGCATAGGTGTCCCGAGGCCGGCAGCCCCTGAGACCCGGATCGGTCCTTCCGCCCGCCCGCAGACCGCTTCCTGGAGCCGGGCACGAACCCCAGCGCGCTGGCGTTTGGCTGCGGGGCGCGCGTGTGCCTGGGCGAGTCGCTGGCGCGCCTGGAGCTCTTCGTGGTGCTCCTGCGACTGCTGCAGGCCTTCACGCTGCTGCCGCCGCCCGTGGGCGCCCTGCCGTCGCTGCAGCCGGATCCCTACTGCGGCGTCAACCTCAAGGTCCAGCCTTTCCAGGTGCGGCTGCAGCCCCGGGGGGTGGAGGCCAGGGGCTGGGAGAGCGCCAGTGCCCAGTGAGGGGGGAGGAGTGGGTGGGAGGACTCGGCCAGTCACGTGCCTCGGTGTCTTCTTTTATTGCTCCCGTACAAACCCTTGCCCTCCCCCCTGTAAACATGGTGCTGTGAGATCGCGGGTGGAGAAGGCTTCCGCTGGTGGCTTGATGGTCAAGGTGGCCCCTGGCTCTTCTCTCGGCGCAACCCCTCAGTGCTCGGCAGTCATTGTGGGGCGCTGGAAGGGTGAGCGGGCGGCTCAGCCTCCCCTGCCAGGGGGCCGGTAGCTTCTTGGTCTCAGCTTCATTTCCGTGAAGGGCACTGAGAAATCGAAGCCCTTCCAGTAGTACCAGCTCACTCCCTGGGAAGGGGGTTGTTGGGAGAGAGTCAGTATCAGACGTTAACCTCCCACCTGCCCTCCCCTCTGGGGAGATGGTTCCAGAAATCAATCAGCCATTCTCCCTGTCTCCCCTTTTCCTTTTAAACCCTCAACTGCAAAGGACTGAAGCAGAATCCTGAGCCGTCCCTTTATATCCAATAAATCATCTCCTCCTCAAGATAACTTGGTGAGATTGGCATTATTGTTCCATTTCACAGGCGAGAGCCCTGAAGCGCTGAGCCATTCAGTAACTTATCACAGTGTGTGTCACAGACACCCAGGCAGGGGAGCCCCAAGCACCTCCAGCTTGGTGAGGCCCCCAGACCTCTCACCTGGTGGTCCACTGTGCTCCCATAAAGCCCGTTGAGGTTGGCATAGTGGCAGTTCCTGTACCACCAGGCCCCTCGGTAAGAGACGGCACAGGAGATGAGCAAGTTGTTGGGGTCTCGGTCCCGGGCAGAGAAGACACTGCCACTGTGGTAGCTCATGGAGTCCCCTGGCAGGGCATGGAAGGAGCAGTGAGGTCCTTTCCTCTCCTCTCCCGGCTCTCCCTGCCCGCCCCCCAGACTGAGCCCTCACCTGCGGTGCCATGGTAGCCTTCCAGGTGGAGGCGGTAGTACTCATCGGCGGAGTCCACTTGGAAGGAGTCGTACTGGGCAAACACAGCCTCGTCCCCAGCCCGCAGGTCCACGCGCAAGGAGTAGTCACCAGCTTTGGTCAGGCTGTGCAGGGCCTCATTGCCTGTGGGTGGGGAGTTTGTGCTCGTGGGGCAGTGTGAGTCCACAGGGCCCCAATCCCTTCCCTGGTCCCCCAATCCCTGTGAGACACTCACCCAGCCAGAACTCCCCAGAGATGTTCCCAAAACCATGGGCGTAGTCCTCCCAGTCCCTCCAGAAGTCCGTTTTTCCATCCATGCGGCGCTGGAATACCTGGAAAGTAGGTGGAGGTATTGTTAGCCTGTGGCTCCCGGCCTGGCAACCCCTCCTGGTACAGACCCCATGGGCTTCTGACTGCTACGCACCAGCCAGCCACCCCCATCGGTCTCCATGTCACAAAACACGTTCAGGGGTCGCTCGCGGTTGCCATTGAGGAAGATGGTGGTGGTCCTTGATGTGCTGACCCCGTTCTGCATCTCCTCCCCACAGTCCCGGGGGAAGGGGATCCGCAGCCCACCTGGGGAGAGGAGTGAGGGGCCAGTCCTTTATCCAGATCCTAGACTGATCCTAGACCCCCGCTACCCAATCATCCCCCAGACTCAGGTCCCAGGGCCCGAGTACCAGTGGTGAAGGAAGTGGACACAGGGGGAGTGAAGCTGTCGCCCCACATGGCCCGGAGCCATGTGCTGTAGGGGGTGGAGGGAAAGAGGCCGCGGAGCTGGTGAGAGGTGACCCCTCCTGGGAGCAGGATCTCCTACGGAACAGACAAGGGGTGGTCAAAGGAGAGGGAGGTGGTGCCCACCCCCAGAAGCAGAGGCAGCCTCTCTGGACCGGAATCCAGGGAGGGAGCTGGCCTGAGGAGCAGGGCTTGGGGCACCTGGGTCTGTCCCCCTGGGGTGTTGAAGCTGAGCAGGTAACCAGTTGGGGAGACTTCGGGTGCCGTCCAAGTGAGCAGGGCTGTGCGGGGGGTCACTTCCTTGGCCTCCAAGTCCTGGGGTGCCTCCAACCCTGAGAGCAGGAGGAAGAGAAGATGGAGATGAGGCTCTTCCTGGCTCTCTTGCTCCCCCCGCCACCCTGTCCCATGCACCTCACAGACCACACCTGTGGTGAAGGTGATGCTGGCTGGGGAGGTGAAGTTGGGGCCCCGAAGGCCACGCAAGGTTGCTGTGTAGTTGGTGTGGGTCACCAGGCCCTGCAGGGGGTAGTCCATGGCGCTGCCAGGGGCTGAAGCCTGGAGGGAAGGGGCTGGGAGGACGCGGGTATCAGCGCTGCCCTGCGGGAGCCCAGCCTGCCCTCTGCTCCCCATCCCTGAGCCAGTACCCCCCCTAGAGGCCTCATCCAGCCTCACTCACCCCCTGGGGCTGTGACCTTGACATCATAGGTATCCACCGGGGTCTGGGGGGGCTTCCAGTGCAGCAGGGCGGATTCATCAGTCAGGTTCAGTGCCCGCAGCTGGGTGGGGCCATCAGGAACTGGGAGAAGGGTGGCGGGAGGGTGGCGCTCAGAGCTGGTCCTGGCTGCTCTCCCCACCTGTCACCTTCCCAAACTCCGCTGCACCTCTCGTCTGCCATTGGAGCCTCCAACACCCCTGTTCCCCTCCCCTTCCCCATTCACTCTCAACTCCCACCAGTGCACTCATTTTCTTCCCCTACTTCCTGCCCGGGGTCCCAGTCCCGCTCACCTGTGGTCAGGAAGCCTGTGAGAGGCTCACTCTCCTCAAAGCCACGGACGGAGACCACAGTCACCTCGTATTGAGCTCCTGGGATCAGCCCCTCGAGTTTCTGGGTCCGGCCATCCACCAGCACACTCTGTGGCTCCCCTGGAAACACACAGTGGCTGGGAGGTGGGGGCGGCCAGGGAGGCAAGGAGGAACGACAGGGTGGGCAGGGTGCAGGGGGAAACGAGCAAGGACACAGGCCGAAGGGTATTACCTCCATCTGCCAGTTGGTAGGAAACTTTGAAGCCATCCACCCTGGATGTCGGGGGCGTCCAGCTGACCCTGGCTGAGGTCTCCCTGATGTCGCTGAATTGGAGGTCACGGGGGCTCTCTAGAACTGACGGGAAGGATGTGCGAAGGAATGATGACGAGGGCACGGGGTGGGGAGGCTCCTTCTCCCAGGGCCCCACAGCCTCCAGACATGCTCACCACCACCCACCTTTCCTCTGGACTTAGTAATGGAAGCTACTGTGCAGATTCCAAGCTCTCCACCACTCACCAACTCCCACTCTGGCTGTGGCACTAGGTCCCACCCTACAAAGTACAAGACCCCCACTTTGGGGCAGGGTGCCTATGTGCCCAGGATGGAGCCTCACCTGGGCTGAGGGTCCGGGCTGTGCCCTGGATGCTGTCGGCCTTGTGGGGCCCACGCAGCCCGTACAATGTAAGGGTGTACAGGGTCCCTGGATGCAGGTCCCGCAGCACGGCCGAGCGCCGTGTCCCTGGCACCGTCAGCTCCCGCTGCAGCAGGGGACGTAGCTGTGGTTCCAGGGTGCTTGGAGATGGTACTCCAAAGCGGAGCAGGAAGGAGTCAAAGGCCTCGGGTGGGGCCTCCCAGTTGAGCCGCAGTGAACTCGTGGTCACATCAGTCACCGACAGGTGAGACAGCCTGGGCCCTGGCTCTCCGGGTGTCTGACCCGCAGGAACTGGCCCTGCAGAGTGGGTGGGAGAGAAGGGTTTGGAGACAGAAGCACACCAGCTAGGTGCCCTGCGGCAGGTCCCTTCCTGGCCCTCATTTCCTTTCTGTAAAATGGGGCTAATGAAGGGCTGCCATCCATGATGACAGGTCAGACCCATAATGACAACACGTGTGTAGGGCCAAGGCCTGCCGGAGCGCCCCTTCCTCCCTCCATGGCGCCCTCATGTTCTTTCCCCATGGGCACCACTTCTGGGCACCCCCTTTCGCCTTCCCAGTCCCAGACTAGAGGCAGCCAAGGCCAGGACACCAGTCCCTCTCTGGGTGGTACCTGTGGTGCCCTCAGCTGAGACGGGCCCCAGGCGCTTCCCTTCGTGGAGGCCGTAGAGGAAGAACTCGTAGGAGGTGCTGGGCTCCAGGCCTGACACGAGGACCTTGTTCTGGTTGCCCCCCACGAGCAAGGCCTGGGGCTGCCCATCTGTGTCCTGATACTGGACCACGAAGGAGTCAAAGGGGCCCTGGACCACGCTCCAGGAGAGGCGCAGGGAGTCCGGGGACACGTCCCTCACTGCCAGCACCCCTAGGCGGGGCCCTTCAGGGGGCTTGGGGGCTTCCGTGGCTGCGTGCCAGGGTGCTGGTGTGTCCTCTTCTGGGGCTGTGTGGGAGAAGCCCAGGGAGAAGCTGAGTGCAGGGTAGGGGGCGCAGAGGGGCCCTCCCATTCCATCTCACCTTCCAGAGATGGAGGGGGTCAGGGCTGAGGCTGAGGGGGGCACTTTTCCATCCTGGCCACAGCAGCCAAGTGGAGAGAAGATAGGGACTCAGGCTCTCCTAGCATCTTCCTGCTCTTGAATCTGCTGCATCCCTGCTGAGACCCTGACTCCCCCACCCCCTACCCAGACCTCTCTGAGCGCCAGCCCAGTTGCCCCATGGCCTCTCTGTGGGGCTCCTATGCTGCCTGAATCCTTCGCTTGTTTTCTCCTTCTCTGCCCCGAAGTCTCAGCATGCCCCACTCTAGATGTCTGCACGGCCCTGCTCCCTCCTCAACCCCCAGGGCGGCCTGAGCCATGGCCTGAGGCAGGACTCCCTCAGTCCCTCCCTGAGCTCAGGGCACATGGGTCTCCCTGCTGAGAAGGCCTGAAGATGGAACTGGCAGGAGAGCTTGAAAAGCGACTCCCACCAGCCAGGCTGATGCAGGGCTGGAGGGGAGGGCGCGATATTAGGAAGTCTGGAAGGGGAACTCCATCAGTGCAGTCACTCCTGTTGCTCTCTATGCTCCTTGCCTGCCTTGTTTTCCAGTAATTTTCCATTTGAGAAAATGCTCCTGACTCATCCACGGGAGGGGGTTTGCCTTATCCGGGCAAGGCCGCTGCCGGGAGGTAAGAGATGATCCAGTATGGTGATAGGGAGCAGCTGGCAGCTGTGAGGCTGGGGGTGGGGGGTGGGGAGGGGAGGCGGGAGGTTAGGGACCCTTGCCAGGGCTTTGTCTTTCTGTTTGTCTTGGCTCTGCTTTTGACGGATCCCTCGAACACTGTTCCAAGACTCTTTCTCCTGAGCCCTGGGCAGGGCCCCCTTGCGCTTCCACCTTGACCACTCCTGCCTGACCTGCAGCACAGAGGCCTGGGGACACGCCCTCAGGCCGGTTTGCAGGGACCAAGCAGCACGGCCTCCTGCTCACCTGTCATTCCCAGGACAGAGGCGGGGCCCAGGCGCTGTCCTCCGAGGAGCCCGTAGAGCAGAAACTTGTATTTCCTGCCAGGTTCCAGGCCCTCTACGGTGAACCCCCTCTGGTCTGCGGCCACAGGCACCATCCGGGGCTGCCCGTCTGTGCCCCTGTACTGGACCATGAAGGAGTCAAAGGGGCCCCGGGCCACCGTCCATGAGAGGCGCAGGGAGTTTGGGGTCTCATCCGTCACTGTCAGCTCCCCCAGGCGGGGTGGGGGCTGTCGTTCCTTCTCCATGGGGGCTGTGGGGAGAGTGGGTGCAGGGGAGAAAGCCTTGATTAAGAGCTGCCTTTATCTCAGCCCTGGCAACTTCTGGGAGGAGGGAGGGTTCCCCCGCCACCTGGGGAGACAGGCTGTCCCAGCCCTGTCCTTCCAAAGGAGCCCAGTTTCCTCCTCTGGGGGCTACTGCCCAAACTTCTAGACCCCACTGCCTCCCCTCTGTGATGAGGGTGCAGTAAATGCAGAAAAGATCACCTCAAGAGAGAGGGCAGGCTGGGGTTGCAGGAAGAGCCTCAGTTTCCCCTGACCCCTGGTTCCCAGAGCCAGGAATGTGGCCAGAGCTGAGAAAGGCGCCCAGAGGATGTCTAGGTTGTCAGGGAGATGCCCCCAAACAGTCAGAGCTGGCCCGGGCAGCCAGCCAAGCTCCTGGGCTCCCATCGCTGGCCATGACCTCCCCGTGCCTTGCCATCAGCCTGGGCTCTCCTTGCCACCTGCTTCCAGTCGGCACTAACTCCACTAGAGCAGGGTGGCTGGGTGGGGCAGGGGGAGAAGCCAGGGGCAGAGCTGAGAGGACAAAGGGCAGAGCAGAACACAAAAGGGACTTGTCTAGGTGGGTGTGGGTGCTGACTGATGAGGGTTGGAGAAGCCTATATCCAGTCTCCACAGTGAGGGTTTGGGGAAGATAATTATGGAGCCTGAGACCCCCAGGCCCCAGCTGGCCATGTGCCCCATCCTTGTCTGGCCAGGGTGACTCATGGTCCTAGAGGTGGGGTAAGGGTCAGTGACCCACCTCCACCCGTTCCTCAAGAGGCTGAGTCATGGTCACAAGACACTAGATTTTTCCATGGTCTTTCTGCAGCCAAACCCTCCCATATTTTCCACCTCTTGCCATAGAACTGGAATGGAGGGAAGAGGATGTGAACATTTATTGAGCCCCATTAGATATTATTCATAATCATTATGCAGGTCTGGAAACTGAGGCACAAGGAAAAGAAGTGGCCTGTCCAAGCCCACATAGCTGGCAATCAGAAACTGAACACAGGTCTGCTTGGCTCCAAAGTCTGAGTTCTTTTTATTATATTGCCAATAAGAGATTGAAGGAAATAAATGCTTAGAACAGTGCCTGGCATTCAGTAGGGACTCAATAAATATTTGCTTTTGGTGTTATGATTGCCATGTCAAAATCCCCGGGGCCAGCTCTGGGGGCTCAGATGAAAGACAACTCTGGAAAAGGCCGCGGGTTGGGGGACCCAGGGCTCACCTGTGCTGCCTTCAGCGGAGATGGGGCCCAGTCGTTTCCTGCCTACCAGCCCATAGAGCAGGAACTTGTATTTCCTATTGGGCTCCAGGCCGGGGATGGTGACCTCGCGCTGGTCGGCGGCCACAGGCACCACGCGGGGCTGCCCGTCCCTGTCCTTGTACTGGACCATGAAGGAGTCGAATTCACCCTCGGGGACTGTCCAGGAGACACCCACGGAGTCTGGGGTCACATCCGTCACCGTCAGCTCCCCCAGGCGGGGAGCAGGTTTTGTGTCTTGGACTGGACAAGAGAGAGGTGCATGGAATGTGACAGAAATGAAGCAGGCAGCCTCCTCAGGGTGCTAGGGTCTAGGTGCTGGCTCTGGGTGCTGGGAGCGGGTGACAAGGTCACAGGTCAGGAAGAGGGGAGGCAGAGGAGTAAGGATTAAAGAGGGGCCAGGGAAGAAAACAAGTGTCACTGGGGATATAGGAGGAGTAGGATGGGAACGAGAGGGTAACAGGGTACTCAGGACTTGGATTTCACTGAACCCGGTAAATAAACGGGTCTGGGGTGTGGAGCATGGAAATGGGAAATTCCACAAGGGAGTGGAGGATGGTCAGTTTAGGATGGTCAGATGGCAAAGGTGGCCTCCAGCCCTCACTCACGAGTCTTTGCGTCTGCAGAGACTGGGCCGTGTCGTTTCTCATCCCGGAGTCCAAACAGGAGGAACTTGTACTTGCGGCCGGGGGCCAGACTCGAAACTGTGACCTCTCGGAGGTCTCCAGCCACAGGCACTGCCTGGGGCTGCCCCTGTACATCCTTGTACTGGACCAGGAAGGAGTCAAAGGGCCCCTGCTCCACCGTCCACGAGAGACGCACTGTGTCCGAGGTCACGACCGCCACCGCCAGCTCCCCTAGGCGGGGTGCCAGGGGGCGCTCCGTAGTCAGGGAGGCTGGAACAGAGCAGAGGAGACTGTGGTCAACGACAGGACCCTGGGCCAGAAGGGGGCGCTGTTCCCTGGCTGTGAAATGACCATTTGCAGCAAACTCTTCTTAACTGCTTCATGTGTCCCAGGCACTGCTGTAGGCAGTTCGCAAATAGTGCATTTAATCCTCACACAGCTGCTGAAGTAGGTGCTTTTATCCTTAGCACCCTTGTTGTGTGGGCATCCGTGGTGCAGAGAGGTTAAGAAACATTTGCAAAATGAGTACCTTCAGAGCAGGATTCAACCTAGGGAACCTGGTTCTCCATCTGTGTGCCAAGCTGCTAAAATGCTTGGTCGGGGAGGCTGAGGAAGCCACACATGAACACCTGAGCAGGTCTGAGGGTCCAGATCATGAAGGAAGGAAGAAAGCGGAAACGTGTGGGGCAGAGGCTACCTGCCGAGCTGACCCTGAGCACACCGTCCATCAATCCTCACGCAATTCAAGCATGGAGTGGGATCCCCAGCACCACGTGAGGAAAGAGAACAGGCCCCATTTGTGAGAAGTGCTGATGTCCCAAAGAGGGAAACACAGGGCCACAGAGGGAAACCCAGGGTTTGGGGCTCGCTCTCCTACTCACCGGTCATGCCCACAGTGGACACAGGGCCCATGCGCTGCCCCCCGTGCAGGCCATACAGGTGCATCTTGTACTTGCGTCCAGGTTCCAGGCCCCCAACGGTCACTTCAGTCTCCTCGCCCCTGACACGCACCACCTGGGGCCCGTCCCTGCCCTTGTACTGGACAGTGAAGGAGTCGAAGTGGCCCTGGGGGATGGTCCAGGAGAGGCTCAGCGAGTCTGGGGAGGATCCTGTCACCATCAGGTCCCCCAGGAGGGGCTCCTCGGGGGGCTCCAGGGCCTCTGTGCTGGGTTCTGTGGGGCTGGGGGTCTCCTCCATCTCTGTGGGACTGGGGGTCTCCTCCATCTCTGTGGGGCTGGGGGTCTCCTCCATCTCTGTGGGGCTGGGGGTCTCTTCCTCTGCAGCTGAGAAGGAGGGATACACAGAGGGTGAGGCAGGGTCCCCGGGAGATGTCCTTGGGTCTCCTCCCAAGCCATGGTCCCCAGCTGGGGACCCCGAGGTCAGTTCAGAGGAGCCTAAGGAGGCTGGTGGTCCTGCTCAGTTCACACCTCACAGACATGCCTGGAGTCTCTGGGGTCAGCTGTAGGGACCAGGACCGCCACCAGCATGGCTCACAGAGGCCCTTCTCTGCCCAGGAAGATGCACTAGTCCTCAGGGAGCCCAAGGGAGGCAAAAAGAGCACCATGGCTCAGCCTCGAGGAGGGGGGCCTCCCACACCCCACTCCCCCATCACCTGAGGGGGTGGTCTCCCCACTAGGTCCCATCCTGGGGCTTCCACTGTGCACTCACTGGTCACCCCGATGACAGAGACGGGGCCCACACGCTGGCGGTCATGGAAGCCATACAGGTTCATCTTGTACTTGTGGTCTGGCTCCAGGCCTGAGATGGTGACCCCGTCCTCATCCCCGGGCACCCTCACTGCCTTGGGCTGCCCGTCCCCATTCTTATACTGGACCAGGAAGTGGTCGAACTGGCCCTCAGGGACGGTCCAGGAGAGGCTCAGAGAGTCGGGGGTGGCATCTGTCACGGTCACCTCCCCCAGGCGGGGCTTGGTGGGAGGCTCGGGGACCGCGGTGGACGGGGTTTGGGTGGTCATGGCATCGTAGTCTGGAGCTGCACAGAGACATTCAGGACAGGTGAGGTCTCCTCAGTCCTCAGTTCAGCATATAAAGGGGTGTATTACAAAAATAAAATAATAAGGTACAGGATATGTCTGTCCACAGGAGCTCTAACTCCTCTTTCTCTTAACTTAATGTCGGCCCTCCTGGCACCTTAGCCTCATCCGCCCTGCTCTCACCCCTACCTACCAGCTCCCTTCCTCACACGCAGGCCCACATGGCCGCTGTGCTCTGGGCCTCCCTCCACTGTGGTCTCACGGCATCTTAACTCCGTTTGGCTCATGTCTTGGCCCCCAAGCAGCTCAGAAGCCCTAACTCCCTTCTCTAATCAGAAACCTGGAGTCTTCTTGGATCCGTTCCTGTTGCCATCTGCTGTCTTCCCAGGTGGTGCTAGTGGTAAAGAACCTGCCTGCCAATGCAGGAGACTAAGAGATGTGGGTTCAACCCCTGGGTCAGGAAGATCCCCTGGAGGAGGCATGGCAACCCACTCCAGTATTCCTGCCTGGAGAGTCCCAGGGACAGAGGAGCCTGGTGGGCTCAGACACGACTGAAGCGACTTAGCACACACGGACCAGTTTCTCTCTCTGGCGTCCCTCCTGCATCTTCTCACTCCCCACAACTGGGCCCCGCCACCCGTCTGGGACGCCCTTACCTGTCACCTGGGTTACCACCTCCCTATGCCTCTCTGCCCCCCGCCTCCACCTGTTCTTCACAGGGAGCCAGAATGAGTCTTTAAAAGTACATCCGAGGGTCTCAGTCTTGGCATAAAACTGTGCAGCAGTCCTCTCTATTCTGGGAGAGAAATTCCTGGCTTCCTGAGCAGTCCCAACCTCTCTACCCCCATCTCAAGACTCTCTCTCCCACTCCAAGAGTTTCGTATAAAACTCTCGTGTGCCATGATGCTCCTGTACTGACTGAGAGCCTTCATCCTGTCTGTAAGTGTCACCAAGATAACGCCTGCCGGTCAAGTCTCAGCTGTCCCGCGGGAACCTGTGGACACCCGTGGGCAGGCAGGCTGCTGTTGGCCTCACTGCCCAGTTTTGGCCTGGCTAGGGCTTCCCATCACCTACACATCCCCCTTTGCTGGTCCACAGCCTGTCTGTGAGCCCCGTAGGATAAGAACTGGTTTCTCTGCCACGTTCAAGGTTTATCTCAGTGAACTTCCTCGGTGCTTGGCTCAGGCCACCCACATCTTTCTTGAACCACTGGTGTCACAAGTCTGCTAACACCCAAACTGCGCGGCCAGGGGGCGTTTCAGTCAAGACGCTAAATTCTGAGCACGCTCCTGCCTTCCTCCATAGCCTCCAGTCAACTACATAGAGGCCGAGCTTGCCTGAGCTCCTGTGAGGACTCAGGCATGCAAGCACAATTCTGTCTGATAGAATCTAAGGAAGCGTCCAATTGCTTTGTGAGGAGCTTTAGCACAGTGTGGTCCCTGGACCAGCAGCATCAGCATCAGGAAGGACTTTAGAAATCCAGTATGTCCAGCCCCAGCCCAAACCTGCCAAATCTGAATCTGCCTTTTAACAAGAAGCCTTGACCATCTGATGTTCTGGAAAAGACATGCTGCTGAGAATATTTATGTTTTCATTAAGATGGGAATAAAGGGAAATTTAAGATGGGAATAAAGGGAAACTCTTCCAGGACCTGTCTTCCCCATCCTGCACCCCACCCTCCCCACCTCACTCATCGCTCACGCCCTACCCTCACTCACCTGTCACACCCACGGTGGACACGGGGCCCACGCGCTGCCCCTTGTGCAGGCCGTACAGGTTCATCTTGTACTTGTGTCTGGGCTCCAGGCCCCCAATGGTCACCTCAGTCTCCTCGCCCCCAACACGCACCACCTGGGGCCCGTCCCTGCCCTTGTACTGGACGGTGAAGGAATCGAAGTGGCCCTGGGGGACGGTCCAGGAGAGGCTCAGCGAATCCGGGGAGGATCCCGTCACCGTCAGGTCCCCCAGGAGGGGCTCCTCGGGGGGCTCTGGGGCCTCTGTGCTGGGCTCTGTGGGGCTGGGGGTCTCTTCCACAACCTCCTGAGGGTCTGAGAAAAGAGATTGGGGGCAGAGGCTTAGATGGCAACTTGCTTTGATGTCTGCTGATATCAACAGAGACAACCAGCGAAAGATCCAACAAAACACTCCTCAAGCTGCAGGCCTGGAGGCTCACGCAGCCTCTGGGTGCAGCATTTGGTGACTCCACGCAGGGGAGACTGAGACACGCCCGACCCCCTGACATACTGGCTGGCAGGCACCATGAACCTTCAGAAGGCAATTCGGACATGCATGTCGGGAGCCAAAATACTGCTCATTTCCTTTGAACCAATAATCTCATTTCTGGGCAGCTATCCTAAGAAAATTATTAAAAAGCAGGAAAAGTTGTATCACGGGAGTTCATTTTGGGATTATTCATGACAGCAAGATGTGTCAGGACTCCAAAGGAACCACAGAAGAAGATTAATTTTGTTATGGCACTTTCACCATGAAGCATCAAATGACCATTAAAATGATGATTAATGATGGTTGTGTAGCCACAGGATAAAAGCTCTCAGTGTAACTTAGGTACAAAAAAAGTTAAGAGCCAAGAATTACATGAACACTCTGCAACCTGAAAACATGCAGGCATGGAAAATACAGAAAGAGCGGGTGTTACACACATTGTTATGAATGGTGGTTCTTGGGTCAGAAAGTGGTCCGATGAGAGATTTGTTTCCCCTACTTTCCAAACTTTCCATCATGTTGCTATATGCTTTTCAGAGAAAAATACAGACTTAAAAAGAAACTGGATTATAAAAATTAGTAGTCCGGTGGTGGATGTGGAGTAGGGACATGGGTCCCTCTGTGCTTTTTGCATATGCTTGTGATTTGCATGATAGGGGGCCCTCTGTCCGAAGTGTCTTCAGGAGGGGAGAGTGAACCTCACAGAGACAGTTGACTCACCCCACAAAAGATTGACTCTCAGGAGCTGGGTTCTCCCATGTGCAGAGGAACCCTGGTGACATATTTTCACTGGGCATAAGACTCCAGCTGACAGTGATTTAGAAAAGCCACCCTGACTACAAGTGGGGAATTTAATTCCCCTGGGGGATTTTTTTTCTTCATTTCTTAGAGACTAGAAATTGTAACTTTTTCATAATCATCAATGAAATAAATTGCAAGAATGATGAGCGGAAAAGATGGAAGGAATACAAAAGAGGAGATGATGTACTGAAAAAAAATTTCCTGATTATAAAAGAAAAAATGCTTGTCACTTAAGAAAATGTAAATGACACAGAACAGAACAAAATGGGAAAAAAAGCACAATGGGAAAAATAAAAGCAAAATGGGAAAAATATTGTATTGTGTCCCACAAGTCATGCATCCCATGGGATGTTTCCTTCCAGTTGTCTTACTATGCAAGTTATTTTCAAGTGGTTTTGATTAGCCTCCTTACAAACATTGTAAACTCTTATTTCATTGTAAAGTATAAAGTAATTGTCTTATGTTTAAACATTTCAATGATTCCGTAATAGGTCATTTTACAGATTGTTGTCTAATTACTTAATCATCTCAGTGTGGTTGGATGTTGGGTTGTTTCTTTCATTCTTTTTTTTTTCTTGTAGTAACAAAGAATGCTGTGATTTGTGATTAAGATGGAAAGAAAAGAAAATTCTAGTCAAGTCAAGCTTGGTCTGAGCCTGACACATTTCACCCTTCGAGGCAGCCAGTGACTGACCATCAGAGGAGGTCACACTACTGTGGACAATGAGGCTGTGGATTGACAAAGGCCAGACCACCACACACGGGTCATGGCCCAGGGCCATGGAGGAAGGGCATAAGAGGGATTCAAGGTCTGGTGAAATAACAGAACAGTCAAACAGGTCACCCATGAGGAAAAGCTATTTCCACCCTGGAGACCCCTGAGCCCCGCCGTCACTCACCGGTCACGCCCACAGTGGACACGGGGCCCACGCGCCGCCCCCTGTGCAGGCCATACAGGTTCATCTTGTACTTGCGTCCAGGCTCCAGGCCCCCAACGGTCACCTCAGTCTCCTCACCCCTGACACGCACCACCTGGGGCCCATCCCTGCCCTTGTGCTGGATAGTAAAGGAATCGAAGTGGCCCTGGGGGACAGTCCAGGAGAGGCTCAGCGAGTCTGGGGAGGATCCTGTCACCGTCAGCTCCCCCAGGAGGGGCTCCTCAGGGGGCTCCGGGCCCTCTGTGCTGGGTTCTGTGGGGCTGGGGGTCTCCTCCATCTCTGTGGGGCCGGGGGTCTCCTCCACCTCTGTGGGGCTGGGGGTCTCCTCCATCTCTGTGGGGCTGGGGGTCTCTTCCTCTGCAGCTGAGAAGAAGGGACACACAGAGGGTGAGGCAGGGTCCCCAGGAGACGTTCCTGGGTCTCCTCCCAAGCCTTGGCTTCAACTCCAGGCCCTGAAGTCAGTTCAGAGAAGCCCATCTTTGGGGCTGGGTGGTCCTGCTTGGTCCATACCTCACAGACATGCCCAGAGTCTCTGGGGTCAGCTGTGGGGACCAGGACCGCCACCAGCATGGCTCACAGAGGCCCTTCTCAGCCCAGGAGGACACACAAAGGTCACCATGGCTCAGCCTCAAGGAGGGGGGCCTCCCACACCCCACTCCCCCTTCACCTAGGGGGTGATCTCCCCATTAGGTCCCATCCTGGGGCTTCCACCATCCACTCACTGGTCACCCCGATGACAGAGATGGGGCCCACGCGCTGGCGGTCATGGAAGCCATACAGGTTCATCTTGTACTTGTGGTCTGGCTCCAGGCCCGAGATGGTGACCTCGTCCTCATCCCCAGGGACCCTCACCACCTTGGGTTGCCCGTCCCCGTTCTTGTACTGGATCAGGAAGTGGTCGAACTGGCCTTCAGGGACGGTCCAGGAGAGGCTCAGGGAGTCGGGGGTGGCGTCTGTCACCGCCAGCTCCCCCAAGCGGGACTTGATGGGAGGCTCAGGAGCTGCAGTGGGCAGGTCTGTTGGGGCTGGAGTCATTTCTTGGTCTTTTTCTGAGGCTGGATAAGGAGACAAAGAGAATGGTGACATGCTTCCTGAGCTCCCTCCTAACAGGATGGATTCTGGGATTTCTCCAAGACACACCAGGGCCCTGAAGCTGGGACTCCAGTGCCCCAGGGTTAAGACTTCATTTCCCTAGTTTAAATGTTCAGCTTCCAGGGGCAGGGCACACACTGTGGAGATGTCAAGATGGTAGGGTGGGATGCCGCTGACCTCAGCATGTGCAGCATGGAACCTGCAGGAGCTGCTGAGCGAATTCACTTAGTGGGCCAGGACTCATGCTTTGTAACAGCACCACGTCTAACAGACACATCGCGTCAGGAGGTGCCTGTGCCCAGGTTCCTAAGTATTTTCCTTTAATATCTCCTCTGGTTTAGAAGGCTTTTCTGAGCATTTGAGAATCTAATTTAGATTCCACAGTGGACAGCAGAGATGAGACCACAGGAAATCAGATCATCTTTGCAGTTGGGTTGCTTGGGGACCTCGTATTAATTCTCTTGCCAGTTTATGGCAGGGACGACACATCACACCCACAGATTTCTTTTGTCTTTCCTTTTCTGCATAGAGTTTTATTCTGGCTTAATAGCTGAATTATAAAATCATTGTGTTTCAGATCTCCATTGTGTTTGGGAACCAGGTTTTAAGCATGTCGCAGGTAATAGCTATAAAGGAACTTAACACAAGCAACCAACAGACAAGGAGTAATTAATGAAGAGAAAATATCTTGTTTAGCTGCACATATGACTAATATTAGGGCTTTCTTCATAGTTCAGTCAGTAAAGAATCTGCCTGCAGTGCAGGAGAACTGGGTTCGATTCCTAGATCGGGAATCGTCCTCTGGAGAAGGAAATGGCAACCCACTCCAGTATTCTCACCTGGAGAATCCCACGGACAGAGGAGCCTGATGGGCTCCAGTCCAAGGGATCGCAAGAGTCGGACACAATTTATCGACTAAGCCACCATGACTAATGTTAACTACTGAAGTAACAGTATCCATGATAGCAGGGTTCCGTGTTGACATAGAATCCATGGGTATTAGTATCAAATACAATTTTACTCAGTGAAATCAATAATAATTATGAGAATTCACCCAAGGGTTTTTAGTAACTAATTTTCTTCCTCAAAAGGAGGAGCCGTAGTTACCAAACACTGTGGGTGAGGCAAGCCACGCCCACCCTGCCAGACAGGTAGGGTATTCTTTCTGCAAGGATGCCGAAAGGGAGGCACAGAGAGGCTGAGTGACTCTCTCGAGGTCACACAGCTCTAAGGAGCTGAGAATAGGGCCAGCCCCAGGTCTGCCTGAGTCTATTATTTCCTTGGCATCTTCCCTCTTCAAGGACTCAAAAAGTGTAAAGGGTGAGACAGCTAAAGTGACAGTAAGGCTTGCAGTGAAGACAGGCACAGAACCACTGCCAGGAGCTTGGGAGGCTCAGGCTCAAGAACAGTGGGAGAAAAACACAAGTACTGGCAATTAAAGGGGAACTGAGCCCAGCTCGGGGCCAGTGTCCTACTGCACACTCACCAGTTAAACCGACAGTGGAGATAGGGCCCACGCGCTGGCGGTCGTGGAAGCCATACAGGTTCATCTTGTACTTGTGGTCTGGCTCCAGGCCCGAGATGGTGACCCCGTCCTCGTCCCCAGGCACCCTTACTGCCTTGGGCTGCCCATCCCCATTCTTGTATTGGACTAGGAAGTGGTCGAACTGGCCCTCGGGGACGGTCCAGGAGAGGCTCAGGGAGTCGGGGGTGGCGTCTGTCACAGTCAGCTCCCCCAGCTGTGGCTTCAAAGGAGGGCTAGCAGGGGGCTCCTCTTCCCGGGCTGGGGAGAGAGGCAAACAGAACCATTCCTGCTGCTGGAAGGAACTGCTGAGGCCCTGCTCTCCTGGGTTCAGGCCAGAAGGTGGGCCAGATCTGTGGGCCTAACTTCAGATCCAGCTGTACCTATGGCCATCACAATCTCTTTGTGGCCTCTTTATGGTCCATCCAATGTGCCAAATGGCCTCTTGCCTCGATGCCTGAATGTTCTTTCCCCAGATGTCTGCGTGGCTCATGTTCACACCTCCTTTAAGTCTTCATTCAAATGTAAACTTCTCTCTAGGGCCTTTCCTGCCCACCCTATTTAAAATCCCAGTTCTCCCAATTGCAGCCTATCTTTCTTAATTGGATCTGATTCCAGCAAAAAATTGCAAAAGAACAATTAGGACACCATCAGGAAGGTGAGTGCTTAGTCGCTCAGTCATGTTCAACTCTTCGTGACCCCACGGACTGTTATGTAGCCTGCCGGGCTCCTCTGTCCATGTGGATTCTCCAGGCAACAATACTGGAGTAGGTTGCCATGCCCTCCTCCAGGGGAACTTCCTAACCCAGGGATCGAACCTAGATCTTCGGCATTGCAGGTGGATTCTTTACTGTCTGAGCCACCAGGGAATCAGGAAACTAGTAATACCCGAATATCTAGTTTTTTGGTTTTTTTTTTCCCGAATATCTAGTTTTTAAAGGCACAATCACTGTGTCATGGTTACTTTTAAGTGGTCTTTTTGAAAAGAGCAGTACACTTAAATATGTAATGATGAAGTAAAGAGTGTATAGAATACATTTTAAAATATTACAGCAGTGTATCCATACAATGGAATATTATTTGACTATAAAGGAATGAAGTACTGCTACATGCTACAACACAGATCAACCACAAAAATGTGCTAAAATGTGGTAAAAGAAGTCAGACATGAAAGAGCAGGTATTGTATGATTCCAGTTATATGATGTGTCTGGAAAAGGCAAATCTACAGAGACAGAAAGTAGATTTGTGGGGATCGGAAAGGGGCCCTGACAAAATGGGTCTGGACACCAGATTTCATCTCAATGTGCTGGAAAAGTTCTAAAATTATTAATAGATAGTGATGATAGTTGTACAACTCTGTAAATACACTAAAATTGATAAGCTGTATGCTTAAAACAGGTGAATTCTATGGTATGTAAAGTATACCTCAATAAAGCTGTTAATAAAACATTCTAGGACTTCCTAGTGGTTAAGAATTTGCCTGCCACATTGAAACAGGTATAATATCATATATGAAGTGAATTGCCAGTCCAGGTTCGATGCATGATACAGGATGCTCAAGGCTGGTGCACTGGGATGACCCAGAGGGATGGTATGGGGAGGGAGGTGGGAGGGAGGTTCAGGATGGGGAACATGTGTACACCTGTGGCGGATTCATGTTGATGTATGGCAAAACCAATACAATATTGTAAAGTAATTAGCCTCCCATTAAAATAAATAAATTTATATTAAAAAAAAAAGAATCTGCCTGCCAACACAGGGGACATGAGTTTAATCCCTACACTGGGAAGATCCCACATGCCACAGAGCAACTATCTTCTTGAGCCACAATTATTGCGCCTGCGCTCTAGAGCCCTCCAGTCGTAACTACTGAACCCCACAGCGCCTAGAGCCTAAGCTCTGCAACAAGAGAAGCCACTGCAATGAGAAGCCCCTGTATTGCAACAAAGAGTAGCTCCTGCTCGCCACAACTAGACAAAACCTGCGTGTAGCAATGAAGACCCACCACTGCCAAAAATAAAGTACATTAAGAAAAAGGAAGAAAGATGATTTTCTAGTTGAGGAAGGTGGGAAGTGATGGGGTCTGGATGAGCTAGACTGCTCAAGAGGTGCTTTTTGGTTGAAGCAGGGTGATTGACACATACGAATTCATTATGCTATTCTTTCCCTTTGGGTATATGTCTGAAATTTTATATAATAAATATTGTTGAGATTTACTATTTCATGGCATTTGTCCCAACACCCCAGAAGAGTTCTTTTCAGAGTTTCCACGCAAAGCAGAGAGCCACAGACAGGTCATGTGTGACTGGCTTGGAGGCCTCAGTCCCCAACAGCCTTTCAAGGGCAAGCACTTCCCTGGGACTCCCTCTTCCTGCTCCTAGATCACTCCTGAAGTGCTGAATGGATAATGAATGAACTAGAGATTTGGGGGTTTTAGGGTCTTCAGTGGAAGACACTAGAGAGGCTCTACTATGAGACCTTTCCTGAGACCTCATCCCAAGCCCCGCCCTCACTCACCGGTCATGGCTACAGTGGACACAGGGCCCACGCGCCGGCCCCCGTGCAGGCCGTACAGGTTCATCTTATACTTGTGTCCAGGCTCCAGGTCCCCAACGGTCACCTCGGTCTCCTCACCCCCGACACGCACCACCTGGGGCCCGTCCCTGCCCTTGTACTGGACAGTGAAGGAGTCGAAGTGGCCCTGGGGGACGGTCCAGGAGAGGCTCAGCGAGTCCGGGGAGGATCCTGTCACCATCAGCTCCCCCAGGACGGGCTCCTCAGGGGGCTCCGGGGCCTCTGTTCTGGGTTCTGTGGGGCTGGGGGTCTCCTCCACCTCTGTGGGGCTGGGGGTCTCTTCTGCAGCTGAGAAGGAGGGATACACAGAGGGTGAGGCAGGGTCCCCGGGAGATGTCCTTGGGTTTCCTCCCGAGCCATGGTCCCCAACTGGGGACCCTGACGTCAGTTCAGAGGAGCCTAAGGAGGCTGGTGGTCCTGCTCGGTCCAGACCTCACAGACATGCCTGGAGTCTCTGGGGTCAGCTGTAGGGGCCAGGACTGCCACCAGCATGGCTCACAGAGGCCCTTCTCTGCCCAGGAGGATGCACTGGTCCTCAGGGAGCCCAGGAGAGGCACAAAGAGCACCATGGCTCAGCCTCGAGGAGAGGGGCCTCCCACACCCCACTCGCCCATCACCTGAGAAGGTGATCCTCCCACTAGGTCCCACCCTGAGGCTTCCGCTGTCCACTCACTGGTCACCCCGATGACAGAGACGGGGCCCACACGCTGGCGGTCGTGGAAGCCGTACAGGTTCATCTTGTACTTGTGGTCTGGCTCCAGGCCCGAGATGGTGACCCCTTTGTCATGCCCCGGCACCCTCACCACCTTAGGCTGCCCATCCCCGTTCTTGTACTGGACGGTGAAGGAGTCAAAGTGGCCCTGGGGGACGGTCCAGGAGAGGCTCAGCGAGTCTGGGGAGGATCCCGTCACTGTCAGCTCCTCCAGGAAGGGCTCCTCAGGGGGCTCCGGGACCTCTGTGTTGGGTTCTGTGGGACTGGGGGTCTCCTCCATCTCTGTGGGGCTGGGGGTCTCTTCCTCTGCAGCTGAGAAGAAGGGACACACAGAGGGTGAGGCAGGGTCCCCAGGAGACGTCCTTGGGTCTTCTCCCAAGCCTTGGCTTCAACTCCAGGCCCTGAAGTCAGTTCAGAGAAGCCCATCTTTGGGGCTGGGTGGTCCTACTTGGTCCACACCTCACAGACATGCCCAGAGTCTCTGGGGTCAGCTGTGGGGACCAGGACCGCCACCAGCATGGCTCACAGAGGCCCTTCTCAGCCCAGGAGGACACACAAAGGTCACCATGGCTCAGCCTCGAGGAGGGGGGCCTCCCACACCCCACTCCCCCTTCACCTAGGAGGTGATCTCCCCACTAGGTCCCATCCTGGGGCTTCCACC
Source organism: Bubalus kerabau (assembly GCF_029407905.1). Lineage (NCBI taxonomy): Eukaryota > Metazoa > Chordata > Mammalia > Artiodactyla > Bovidae > Bubalus > Bubalus kerabau. The sequence goes on from NC_073626.1 coordinate 25,271,092, forward strand.
GTCCACTCACTGGTCACCCCGATGACAGAGACGGGGCCCATGCGCTGGCGGTCGTGGAAGCCGTACAGGTTCATCTTGTACTTGTGGTCTGGCTCCAGGCCCGAGATGGTGACCTCGTCCTCATCCCCAGGGACCCTCACCACCTTGGGTTGCCCATCCCCGTTCTTGTACTGGATCAGGAAGTGGTCGAACTGGCCCTCGGGGACGGTCCAGGAGAGGCTCAGGGAGTCGGGGGTGGCGTCTGTCACAGTCAGCTCCCCCAGGCGTGGCTTGATGGGAGGCTCAGGGACCGAGGTGGACTGGGTTTGGGTGGTAGAGGGAGATTCTGAAGGTTCATCATCCTCCTCTCTTGGGGCTGAACACAGACACGGAGAGAACAGAGCCTGAGAGAAGGGCACAGAGGCCATGGGGCCTCAGCCTCCTCTGGGCCCTCATGGCCCCTTGGAAGGAAGCTGAGTGGGCAGAGCTCTTTTGCTCACCTGTCATGGCCTCGATGTGGGCAGGACCAACACGTTGCCCGTCGTGGAAACCGTACAGGCTCACCAGGTATCTGTGGTCAGATTCCAGGTCAGAGATGGTGATGTCATGCTGGTCGCCCCCTACATTAACTTCTTGGAGTTGCCCATTCTCGTCTGTGTATTGGACCTCGAAGGAGTCAAATTCTCCCTCAGTTGCCGTCCAGGAGAGATGCAGGCTGTGTGGGGCGGCCTCCTCCAGAGTCACCTCCCCCAGACGGGGCTCAGATGCTGGAGGACTAAAGGTTGCGGGCTCTGCTTTGATTTCTTCCCTGGGGGCTGGTTCTGAGAGACAGGTAGAGAGGGGTGAGTGGTCTGTCGCTGCACCAAGACTCCAAGAGGATGGATGGAGGGAAGGAGGTAAGGACAAGAGATCAGTAATAAAAAGGACGAACTACTGATACCCAGGGATGAACTTCAAAAGCATCATGCTAAGTGCAGGAAAAACACAAAAAAAACTATGTACTGGATGAGTCTGTTAAACAAAACACTTAAAAAGGCAAAACTATAATGATAGAAAGCAATTAGGGGTTGCCAGAAGCTGGGATCAGGGAAACTGACAGCCAAGGAGCATGGGGAAACCTCTAGAGTCAATGTTTTCTATCTTTGTTGTGGTAATGGTCATGACATAGACCAATGGCCATGACCATTCACCCAAACTCACTCAATTATGCTCTTAAAATGGGTGAATTTTATTGTGCGTAAATTATGCTTCTATGAAGCTGACCTCTTCCCCCAAAAGAAGGGGTACAGGAAGCTCAGAAATCCTGACTCCATCAGACCAGGAGAGCCAGGTGGGAAGGAGGGACAGCGAATTCCCCCGGCTGCACTCACCGGTCACGGCGATGGCGGAGATGGGACCCACTCGCTTGTCCCTGGACAGCCCGTAGAGCAGCAGCTTGTACCTGCGGGCAGGGTCCAGGCCCGAGACACTGACCTCCCTGCGGCTGCCCTCCACGGGCACCACCTGTGGTTGCCCGTCTCTGTCCCTGTACTGGATCACAAAGGAGTCAAAGTGGCCCTCAGGGACCGTCCACGAGAGGCCCACGGAGTCTGATGTCACACCGGTCACGTGCAGCTCCTCCCCCAGACGTGGTTTTGAGGGACGCTTTGTTCCAGCCTCATCCACAGCTCTGCGGGTCTCTGAGATGGAAACACAGAGAGGAAATGGTTGTTTCTGGAAGGCTGGGTGACCCTGAAAGGAAGGACTGAGAGGTCTAAAGACGGGACTGAGCTGTGGCTGCGTCCTGCAGGGCTGGGTCTTCAGGCTTGTGCAAGGAGATGGGTCGGATTCTAGCCAGACAACCAGAGCCAAACAGCAACCATGTTGACAGCCACCACAAGTGACCACAGTGACTCTCCCCAGGGGGCCCTCCAGATCAGACGCCCCCCGCAGGGGCTGCCCTCACCTGTGGTGCCCTCGGTGGTGAGGGGGCCATGGCGCCTCTTGCCCAGGAGGCCGTAGACTAGGAATCTGTACTTGCGGCCGGAGTCCAGAGGGCTAATGGTGACCGAGCGCTCATGGCCCTCCACGGACACCACGCGGGGCCCATCCCTGTCCTTGAACTGGACCACAAAGGAGTCGAAGTGGCCTTCAGGGACCGTCCAGGAGAGGCGCAGTGAGTCTGGGGTGGGGTCTGTCACCCACAGCTCCCCAAGGCGGGGTGGGGCTCCTGGGCTGGCGTCACCTCGGCCAACTGACAGAAAGGAAAGTTTCTTGTGTTTATTTTATTTTCCAAAATGACTCCTTGACTGCCTCCCTCTGGAGCTGGAAAAATCTAGAACTGCCCAAATCATCAGTGCTTCCCCCAGATATTTCCATCACCATCACATGCCCGACCAGCATCCTCATCAGGCCATGCCTCTGTCCATTAACCAGTGCAGGGAGCAGCCTTCCGTCCTGGGAGAGGTGATCCCCTGGTTTCCTATTTATCTTATTTCACTTGTTATCCAGACTCTAGCCACCGGATAGAGACCATTTCCCTGGCAGGGTGCAGATTATCACAGGCTTCATCTGCTTATTTCCTTTGACCAAGGAATCCACTGTTTGTGATTTGACTGTTCTTTGGGAAAATCCAAGGGTCCTGGGGACATCAGAGGGGGTACAGGTCCCTGGGGGCAGACAGCTGGTGGGGAGGTAGGATATTATGATGATGGTGACCCTCCTAGGACCTGGTGGAGGAGTGGGGACTGCTTTTGTGTGAGGAGGGGTACAAGGAGAAGAAGGATGCTCAGACAGGAGAAGGATCTGGTGTCTGCCCAAGAAGCCATCCCGGGGCCTGAGAAGGAGCTGGCCTTCTGCCTTCCTGGACAGCGAGGACGCTGACGGCATTGTTATTGTGAGAGTTCTCTGGCAACTGGGAACCCCCAGGGGCAGGGGAGGGCCTGGATCAAAATCCAGGAAAGGGGCATAGCTGGGCTGGGCCCGACTGGGCTGGACTGGGCAGCCAGTCTTGGGCTCTTCTGGTGTTTCTGAGCTCCAGGAAGAGGGCAGGGGAGGAAAGCGGTTCCTCTGGAGAGGCAGATAAGGGACCCAGAGTGCCTGGGCCAGTAGGGCGGGAAACCAGGGTGAGGGTCAGTGGAAAGCTCTCTCTCGGGAGGTGGTGGCTACACGAGGCTGAGACTTGGATGTGGAACAGCTCTGGCCTCCCGCCCTTGCTTCCCAGTCCTGCTGTGTCTCGCGCTTCCACCTTCCAGGAAGGGTCCTGGAGGAGCCTTCCCCATTGAACAGAAGTAGGAATTATGAGAAGAGGTGAAAGTCGGCAGGGGGAACTGATCCAGGAACCCACTCCATATTCTTGGTTCCCATCTGACTGGGAAGGGAAAAGGCAGCAGGGCTTTTCAAATAAAAAGGAAGAGGTGAATGAAAGGGAGACAGGTGGAAAGGAGAGGCGTTCAGGCAGTGGGAAGAAGGACGGTGGGGCTGGGACCTCAGCTTTGTGGGGGTCCCGCTCACCTGTCTTTGCCTCCACAGAGACTGCGCTGCGGCGTTTCCCATCTTGGATCCCAAAGAGCAGGAACTTGTATTTCCTACTGGGCTCCAGGCCGGGGATGGTGACCTCGCGCTGGTCAGTGGCCACAGGCACCACCTGGGGCTGCCCGTCCCTGTCCTTGTACTGGACCAAGAAGGAGTCGAATTCGCCCTTGGGGACGGTCCAGGAGAGGCCCACGGAGTCCGGGGTCACATCCGTCACCATCAGCTCCCCCAGGCGTGGCTCCACGGGGGGCTCTGTGACTGGGGCTGGGGGGACGGGAGCTAGGATCCAGGGAGACAGAGAACATGGCTGAGAACTCCGGCAGCAGAACTCCCCCCTCGCAGGGCTCCTGGGCTTCGAGGGCCTGCAGGGGGTGTTGAACTGAGACAGGGAGCAGTCACATCTCTATTTTCACTGGCCTCTAGCATTTCCTTCAATGATGCATATAGGAAACCAACACGGTGGTACCAGCAGTGCTCGTAACTGTCGCCAGCAGGAATCACGGATGCTGTCACATCAGCTTAGAATTACTGCAGAAACTTCAAAGCACTCTTTACACTCATCACTGCTTCTAAATAGGTTATTAAACAGGCCACACGTTTCTTGCTATTTAATGAACTAATAGTGAAGTTCCTGTATTACTAAATCATAAATTTGAATTTTAAAATACCTTTGATAACTGGATATCAGTAGAATAGGTATGGTATGGTAAAATCCTATGCATTTTACTTTATAGATTTTAAGACATTGCTCTGAAAGGGGTTCACTGGTTTCATAGACACCACAGCACAGAAATGGTGGTGGCCTGTCCCCAGAAGGCATGAGGAGAGGGACACGCCAGGAACGGGAGACGCCAGGAGCGGAGAGCAAGGGTCATCTCCCTGAGGAAGGAAGACTCTGGGTTGGCCAGAAGGGAACACAGCTCAGGCCAGGGGGGCCGAGGGCCTCTAAGAAAAGATTCGAGGGATGTGTGTTGTTTAACCCCAGTGAAAAAGGGCAGCAGGGGGAGGTGGTAGCCAGTCCAAGTCACAGCGGGGTTGTGAAGAGAGGGGAGGAAACAGCTGTGGATGATCAGAGAGATAGCATCTGGCTGGACCTGGTTGGAGGGGAGGAAGACAACCCTGCCTGGGGGAGGAGGCGGAGCAGAGATAGAGACTGGAAGACAGGGAAGGTTCCAGCTTACAAGAGGATCCCTGGGGTCAGGGAACAGACCACATGCCTGTGACTGGGGAGGATCTGAGCGAGAGGCTGGGGAGGTGGGGTGGCCCCGGGTGACCGGGGATGGGGACTGCCTTGACCCGCCCTCACTCACCGGTCAGGGCCACCACGGAAAGGGGGCCCACACGCTGCCCACCATGTAGCCCGTACACGTTCATCCTGTATTTGCGCTCAGGCTCCAGCCCGGAGACAGTGGCCTCTCGCTGGTCTGCGGCCACAGGGACCACGTGGGGCTTCCCGTCCCTGTCCTTGTACTGGACCATGAAAGAGTCAAACTGGCCCTCAGGGACTGTCCACACGAGGCCCACGGAGTTGGGGGTCACATCTGTTACTGTCAGCTCCCCGAGGCGTGGTTCTTTGGGGGGCTCGGTGGCTGGAGGAGTCTCTTCTGCTTGTGGAGCTGAGACAGAAATGGGGGAAGCTGTCAGGAAAAGCTCTTCTTCCCCTTGGTAGTAATTATCTGCGTTGTTGTGGTGTGCCCATGGGGTGGTTCTGATGTAAGACTACACTGATTGGCAACATCTGTCTGGCTGACAAGCCTTCACTAAGTGCCTGCCAGAATCTGGGGCTGTGCTTGGTGGGGAGGGGTGTCAGTCACCACCGAGACCCTGGGAAAGTGGCTGAAGGTCCATCTGCCCATCTCTGGCTCCAAGTCCTCCAGCCAGACCTCCCAGCTGAACCCCAGACTTGGGTGTGCTCAGCATCTTCCTTGGGTGCCTAACTGATCCCAAATTCCAGTCCAAAGCTGAATTCAGGGGCTTTGCCCCACAACTCCTGTTCCTTCCACAGCCTTCCCACCTCATCAAAACCACCGCTTCACTGTCAGAGTCATCCCTGAGTCCTCTCCTCCACCCCACGGCTGGCCTGCAAGTAAGTCCTGTCGGCACCACCTTCAGAAGCTGACTCCCCTAACTCCTTAAGTCCACCACCACCCCCTCTAAGTTGGAAAAGGAAATGGCAACCTCCTCCAGTATTCTTGCCTGGAGAATTTCATGGACAGAGGAACCTGGCAGGATACAGTCCATGGAGTTGCAGAGTCGGACAGAACTGAGCGACTACCACTCACCTCCTCTAAGCACATGGCTCTTACTGGATTGTAGCACAGTCTCCTAAATCCCCCCTCTCCCTCCCCCCTTCACTGTGCTCCCCACTGTTAGCACATTAGTCAGAGCCTGTTCCCGCCATGGCTTCCATCTCACTCAGAGCAAAAAGCCAAGTCCTTACAATGACCTCCCTCCGAGGCCCCACATGTCTACCTCTCACACCACCCTCCTCATTCCAAAACAGTCCTCACTGGTCCTCAGACATTCCATCTGCCCGGAAGCTCTTCCCTAGAGGCCTATGTGGCTTGTCCTCTCCCTCCGGCAGGTCCTTCGTCAGCGAGTCCCTTTCCAGCCCGCTTCCCACCCACTCACCATCTCGCCTACTGGGCTTTGCTTTTCTCCCCAGCTCTTGTCACTGTCTCACACACAGTCCTACAGACATCCTCTGATAGAATGTGAGCTCCTGGGAGGAGCCTTGCCTTGTTCACTATTGTGTCCCCAGCACCAGCACCCACTGAGTGCTCCACAAATGTCTGTTAAATTAATGAGTGGTATGCACATCTGGGAGAGGCTGAGCTCAGGACCTGCTGGTCCCCATTGCCCGAGAGTGAGCTGAGTCTGGGAGGCACTGCTTATTAGGACCAGCCTGGAAAGTGGTCCCAAGAGGCAAGTAGCAGAGGGGTGGCTAGGTGGGTGGGTTCCCAAGATCCTGTTTCTCAGGTTCCTGTCAGAGGATAAGATTAGGCTGTGTATCATAAAACCTGCTTTCAAAATGGGCTGGTGGGCTTCCTTGGTGTCTCAGTGGTAAAGAATCCACTTGCCAGTGCTGGAGACGCAGGTCCGACCCCTGATTCAGGAGGATCCTGCATGCCACAGAGCAGCTAGGCCTATGCACCACAAGTATGGAGCCTGTGTCTACAGCCCGGGAGACACAACCACTGAGCCCTCGAGCCACAGCTCCTGAAGCCGGCATGCCTAGAGCCCATGCTCCTCAACAAGAGAAGCCACTGCAATAGGCAGCCCGCGCACAGCAGCTAGAGAGCAGCCCTCACTCACCACAACCAGAGAAAAGCCTGTGAAGCAGTGAAGACCCAGAACAGTTAAAAATAAGTGAAAGTGAAGTTGCCCAGTCGTGTCCGACTCTTTGCGAACCCCTTGGACTGCAGCCCACCAGGCTCCTCCGTCCATGGGATTCTCCAGGCAAGAATACTGGAGTGGGTTGCCATTTCCTTCTCCAGGGGATCTTCCCGACCCAGGGATCGAACCCAGGTCTCCCACATTGCAGGCAGATGCTTTAACCTCAGACACTGACTTAAAAGGGGGAGGGGGGGCTGGCATGGGAATCCCCTGGTGATTCTTGGTTAGGGCTTGATGCTTCCACTGTAGGGGGCACGGGTTCAATCCCTGGTCCTAAAATCCTACAAGCCATGCAGCTTGACCAAAAAAAATTTTTTTTTTAATTAAAGTAAAAAGTAAAAATGGGCTCGTGATGAGGCCTCAGGAGGACAGAAGTAAGTCTAAGTGGGAAGGGCAAGGATGGAAGCAGCTGAAGGCGGGAGGGAGTAACCACCATGTACTGAGCTTCTTCCAGGTCCAGGAGCCAGGCCAGGTGTTGTGTGTGTTCCATTTAATTTGCCTTTCAATTCTGTTGTTCCTGTAGCTTCCATTTCCTGCTTGCTTTCACCCTCTCTGCACTTCTTTCCACGAGAGAGAAACTGTCCTCACCATCAAGCCTTATCGTTGGTGCTTTGGCTCAACTGGGGAAGGTGGAATGATAACTACCCATGAGTACTGCAGTCCTCAGGCTGCATTTGGTAAAATCCTTTCCCAATTTAGCAATGTTTCTAAACCTGCATGTTAATTCTTCTCCTAGCAACGGCTCAGCACGTGCTGTGTGCCAGGCATAGTCCCTCGGTCAGCTCAGCGGGCTCCAGCTGCCCATTGCCTTCCTGCTTGGATAATGAGCTCCATAGCACAGCTTAGAATTGAGAAGCCAAGAATGGAATGCAGTTTCTTCAATTCCAAGACTCAATTGTCCTCTACTGCCTCAGTCAGCGCCTGACATAGTCCATCCTTACCTGGGAACCGGGCTTCCCAAGTGGAGCTAGTGGTAAAGAACCCACCTGCCAATGCAAGTGACATAAGAGACCCAGGTTTGATCCCTGGGTGTAGAAGATCCCCTGGAAGAGGGCATGGCAACCCACTCTAATATTCTTGTCTGGAGAATCCCATGGACAGAGGAGCCTGGTGGGCTATAGTCCATAGGGTTGCAAAGAGTCAGACACAACCGAAGCAACTTAGCATGCACGTACGTGCCCAGGGACCAGAGTGGCTGCCCCAGACAGACAAATGGACCTAGGGTGACCCCAGGAGAAACCTTGGCCACATGTGCTAGGCCTGACACAAGCCTCCACCTTTCTACTTCAGGCCCGCAGGACAGTAACCCACTGAGGCTTTCCCCTCTCCCTACTCTCTGTGCTGACTGAAGAAAGAAAAGAAATCAGGGGTGAAAGACTCTGGACTCTAAGCCAACCAAGTCCCTTTGAGAAATACAGAAGCCATGTTCCGGAAACATGTTTCTCCGCTTTTAAAAATCTTTCCCTTTAGAATAAAAGTTGCTTTTGAAAAATCTATGTCTTTGTTTCAGTGAACAAAGGAGAAAAGAGACGCCCTGTCCCTGGGGCCAAGCTGGGCAGACTAGAAGGAGGGTCACAGAGGCCTGTCTGGGGCCTGGGCCTGGCCCTGGGGCTCTGCAGAGTGGGTGCCCAGGCGGGTCCTCTATGGTGGCTGAGGGGCCCTGTACCTGGGTGGAGGGACAGTCTTCCTTGCTGTCATCACTCACCGGATGAGTCATAAAGGAAGTTTCCAGCTGCCCTGGTGAAGAGGCCAATGTCTCATGCACATTCTAAGAAGCCGAACCAGCCAAAAGGGACAGAGCAGACCCCAGGGTAAGGCCAAACATAATCATGGTAGTGGCCAACACTGCTGCATGTTTACTCTGAGCCAGGCCTGCGCTAACGCACTTAACCTCACAACTGTTCTGTGAAGTGGGCATTATTATCCCCATTTTACGGCCGAGGAAACAAACACAGTAAGCTGAAAACTCGCTCAAGGTGGTGAAGCTGGTTGTAGCCCAGTCCCCACTGAACTGTTCTTTCTAGGTCGTCCCCAAGCAGGGGGTTCTATCGCAGCAAGGGAGGGTGACGCCACAGGGAGGCTGGGGGCCCCTGAGGTGAGGAAAGCAGACAAGGGTCCCGCCCTCACTCACCGGTCATGCCCACGGTGGACGCGGGGCCCGCACGCTGCCCCCCGTGCAGGCCGTACAGGTTCATCTTGTACTTGCGTCCGGGTTCCAGGCCCCCAATGGTCACCTCAGTCTCCTCGCCCCCAACACGCACCACCTGGGGCCCGTCCCTGCCCTTGTACTGGACGGTGAAGGAGTCGAAGTGGCCCTGGGGGACAGTCCAGGAGAGGCTCAGCGAGTCCAGGGAGGATCCTGTCACCGTCAGCTCCCCCAGGAGGGGCTCCTCGGGGGGCTCTGGGGCCTCTGTGCTGGGTTCCATGGGGCTGGGGGTCTCCTCCATCTCTGTGGGGCTGGGGGTCTCCTCCATCTCTGTGGGGCTGGGGGTCTCCTCCTCTGCAGCTAAGAAGGAGGAACACACAAAGTGAGTGAGGCAGGGTCCCCGGGAGATGTCCTTGGGTCTCCTCCCAAGCCATGGTCCCCATTGGGTGCCCTGAGGTCAGTTCAGAGAAGCCTAAGGAGGCTGGTGGTCCTGCTCGGTCCACACCTCACAGACACACCTGGAGCTCCCAGTGTCAGCTGTGGGGACTGAGGCTGCCACCAGCACAGCTCATGGAAGCCCTTCTCTGCCTAGGAAGACCCACAAAGGTCACCATGGCTCAGCCTCGAGGAGAGGGGCCTCCCACACTCCACTCCCCCATCACCTGAGGGGGTGATCTCCCCACTAGGTCCCATCCTGGGGCTTCCACCATCCACTTACTGGTCACCCCGATGACAGACATGGGGCCTACACGCTGGCGGTCGTGGAAGCCATACAGGTTCATCTTGTACTTGTGGTCTGGCTCCAGGCCCGAGATGGTGATCCCGTCCTCATCCCCTGGCACCCTCATCACCCTGGGTTGCCCGTCCCCGTCTCTGTACTGGACAGTGAAGGAGTCGAAGTGGCCCTGGGGGACGGTCCAGGAGAGGCTCAGCGAGTCCGGGGAGGATCCTGTCACCATCAGCTCCCCCAGAAGGGGCTTCTCAGGGGACTCTGGGGCCTTTGTGCTGGGTTCTGTGGGGCTGGGGGTCTCCTCCATCTCTGTGGCACTGGGGGTCTCATCCAGGACTTCCTGGGGGGCTGAGAGAAGAGATTAGGCTCTCAGGTGACATGCTTTGCTGGTGACATTAATCATGACATAAAATACATTTGGCAAGTATACTCTTCAAGCTGTTGGCTTAAGGGTTCCTGTAGCCTTTGTATTAGCCGTTCAGTGACTCATTGAAGGAGACAGCGCTGAGACAGGCCCCTAAACTCCACCGTGTACTGCTGGCCAATTGCACTGGCTGTGCTCTCGTGTCTGAGAAAGGAGGTGAGGCAGGGTGAGAGGAAACTGAGTAATTCTTCCATTCTGTGTTCCTGGACTGTGCTGACCACAGGAAAGCGAGGGGGCAGCAGGGACTTGTCCCACTTGCATTTCTCCCTGTCAGTTCCTGCCCCTCCCCAGGGTTGCCCAGCTCCCCCCACCCCACTGACCAGGACAGAAAATGGGATGTGCTCTGGCTAAGACCTCCCCGGGCAGCCCTGTCTCTTCCTCCACTTTAGACAAGAGTAGGAGAAAAGGTATGGGAATGGGGCTGGGGACTGGGGAGAGCCGTGCTCTTCCCTGGCTGGGGCTAGAATCACAGCCACGAGGGCATCCACCCACCGTCTGCAGTAGCCAGGTCTCTGCTGAGGCTCCATGAGGTGGGGAAACTGGCACAAGGGAAGCCAGCCCTTCTGTGACCCACTCCTCGGCCCATGGGGGACCACTTTGGGCACAGAAGATCGAGGAAGCAGCAAGCAAGAATGATAAACCAGACAGGGAAGGGGAAGATGGAAAGGTGGAGGGAAGAGGATACTGGGAAGGGAGAGAGTCGGGGAGAAATGATGGCTTACTCTTCAATAGCAGTTTTGACGTGCTTGGCACTAAGTGCCATGTGTGTACCAGCTCATTTAATTCTAATAGCTCTGTGAAGCCGTTACCCTTGTTGTCCTCATTTGACAGGTGAGAAAGCCGAGGTCCAGAGAGACTCATTAAGTTGCACAAGATCCCAAAGCTAGGATTAACATCCAGGCAGCTGGCCCTAGAGCCCATGCTCCCAACCATAACGCTACACAGTCAGGGAAATGTGCTGGATGAGGGGAGGCTGGGCCCTAGGAGGACTGCAGGGCTGGGGGCGGAAAGCGAGCCCTTTGCCCTGCTCCAAGCTGGCTGGGACTCAGGGGGTCTGGGGGTCTGGGGAAATGTGGAGCTCATGGCCCTTGGATTTGCCAGTTCTGAACAAAGCATCGGTGGAGGGAGGGTGTGGGTAACAGCGGGTAACAGAAGCTCAGAAAAGACCACAGCCTCAGCCAGGAGAAGGCGGCCAGCAAAGGCCGAGAGGAAAGAACACAGTGGCTGAGGACACCCAGGGGGAGCACAGCCCAGCGGGGACGGATGATTCTCGGTGCTCAGAATGGCAGAAAAGGGGCCTGTCATTGGAGGTGGAGAGGCAGGGCCAAGAAAGATGTCAGGGGCTGGCGGCTGGATGCGAAATCCTGGGATGTGGGGAAAGAGACGGTGGAGGCTTTGGCAGAATTGGAGCCGAGGAAGAGAAGGTGGAGAGAGGCGCCAAGGGTCTGGGGCCAGGTCCCACTCAGAGGCCTGGGGGTTGGAGGGCAAGGGAGGCCTGACTCACCTGTGGTGGCCACCGCGGACACGGGCCCCACGCGATGCCTGCCATGAAGCCCGTAGAGGTTCATCTTATACTTCCGGTCGGGCTCCAGGCCAGGGATGGCGACCTCATTCTCATCACCCCTGACGGGCACTGCTTGGGGCCGCCCCTGGGCATCCTTGTACTGGACCATGAAGGAGTCGAAGGAGCCCTGGGCCACTGTCCAGGAGAGGCGCAGGGAGTCTGCAGTGGCGCCAGCCACTGTCAGCTCCCCCAGCAGGGGCCGCTCTGGGGGCTCTGGGTGGTGGGGCTCCTCTTTCTTCTCTGGGGCTGTAAATAAGAAGGCCCAGGCAGGGCTGAACTGGCAGAACTCCAGGATTGGGGCCTGGGGTTTGGAAGGCTTGTCACACCTGTGGGGGTCTCTACTCGATTAGCATGAGCACTGAACTCTGAGAAGCCTGGCACAGCCAGAGTATGACACACCTTCTGGGCCTCGGGGAGCAGCTGAACAGGATGAAAGGGGCCCAGCAGTGCGGGGGAGGCTGGCTGGCCCTGAGCCCAAAAGTGGGGCCAGGATTCCGAGTCAGCCATCTCCCTGGGAGGCCCCAGCCAGCTCCTGGCTGAGGGCAGGCATGTGGAAACCTGGGAGGGGTCAGCCCCCTGTAAGGCTGGGGGCTTAGGAGGCTGTCACTCACCGGTGGTGCCATCAGCCGTGAGGGGGCCGTGCCGCTTCTTGTTGGCAATCCCAAACAGAGTGAATCTGTACTTGTGGTCAGGGTCCAGCGGGGAGATAGTGACCGAGCGCTCGGGCCCTTCCACGGGCACCACCTGTGGCCGGCCGGCCTTGTCCCTGTACTGGACCATGAAGGAGTCAAACTGGCCCTCAGGGACAGTCCAGGAGAGGTGCAGTGAGTCTGGGGTGGGATCAGTTACCCACAGCTTCCCCAGGCGGGGTGGAGTCACTGGGCTGGGATCAGTCTGAGACACTAGGAAGAGGAGGTGGGAGAGAAGGGAGGGACACGGGTCAAAAGAGAAGAAATCCGTCTCCCCCCTAGGAATGCTGTGTGAGACTGTGCAGGCTGTTCACTGCACAAAGGTGCATGGTGAAGGCAGCACGGACGGACTGAAATCCAGCCAGCACTCTGCTTGCGAAGCTGTGCACCCTGGCAAGCGGCTATGCCCACCTAAAAGGACAGGCGGCTCATTTGACGTGGCATGAATGTGCTGTCTTAACTGCTGTTGTTTAGTTGCTAAGTTGTGTCTGACTCTTTGCCACCCCCTGGACTGTAGCCCGCCAGGCTCCCCTGTCCATGGAATTCTCCAGGCAAGAATACTGGAGTGGGTTGCCATGCCCTCCTCCAGGGGATCTTCCCAACCCAGGAATCGAACCTGAACCTCCTGCATTGGCAGGGAGATTCTTTACCGCTGAGTCACCAGGGAAGCCTGCGGTATGGACTAGTGCGGCCCTCACTTATTGCGCAGACTGGAGAAGGGCTTCAGAGAGAAGGAAGTGCAGTGAGCCCCTTCCACATCTCCACAGTCAGGGAAGTCTTCCAGGACAGCCTCCACTGCTTCCAGACCTAACAACTAGCTGATTTCCTCTCCAAGAGAGGGGTACTTGGTCCTAGGAGCATTTTCATGTGGGAGAGCCCCCCACAACTGTGCTCTGGGCCCCCCTTTATCCGTTCCCACTCTCACTCCATCAGCTGTGCCCTCAGGATTTACGCCAACTCCTCCACTCGGCTGCATCGCCCTCCAGCCTCCATCCTCCCTCTTCGCTCTCCACTCCAGCCCAGATTCTAGAGAGAGATGCTTGTACTCATGTCCTCACCTTCATCGCCCTCCCAACCCAGCCCTGCCCTCCACCAGCAGCTCCCACCAGGGGCAGTGGTGACCTCGCCGTTGCTAAGTCCTGTGGACACTCTGCAGCCCTGAGTCACTCTTATGGAATCTGACATGTCTGACCGCGCCCTTCATTTTGGCATTCCTCTCCCCAGTTCCCCCCTCAGGCTGCCCTGCAGATCCTGATCCTCTGTTCATGCCATGAGTGATGGCCACCTCCAGGGTCCCAGGGGCCATGTCTCTTCTCCCTGCCTCCCCATCCTGGCTTCTGCCCACTGGGACATGCTCCATGCTCAGGCCTTTTCTCTGCTCTCCAGTCCCAGGAGGGCAGCGGGAGAGCGCTATGGCCCCCTCACTTTCTGCCCAAGTGGCCTTGCCCTCTCTGTGCCGCCCCTCTCCTCATCTGTGAAATGAGCATGCCTCACAGGGCTGCTTGTGAGGATTAAGTGTGATCATTCTCTAAGAACATCTTGAACACATCTGACACTTAAACGCTCGAAAGATGTCTGAGTAAGTGTTGCTGCCCTGTTGCACTGTTCCTCACATCCGCTGTTCCTTGCCTCAGGGAACAGCACTGCCGGATCCAGAAGCGTGGGGTGCCTGGGCCTCCTCGCTCTCCTTTACCCCACCCAACCCCAGCCTCACTGCCACCATCCCCGCCAGGCCAGCATCCTCACTTGCCGGTTCCTAACTCACTTCTCCAGCTGTCCTCTGAAGCAGCCTCAGAGCTATTTGTAAGATAAATATTGAATCGGGTCATTCTCTCACTTAAAGCACTTCAGAGGCCCCCTAGGGTCCTCAAATGAGGCCTAAGTGACTCACTCACTGGAGATCAGTGAGACCAGTGTCCTCAGCCCCCAGGTGCCCTGCCCTGCTATCCTATCCGGAGGAGAGACTTTGATTCTCTTACAGGGCCATTCTCACTCCTGCCTCACTCTCCACAGCTCTCTCTGTTGGTACTGCCCTCCTCAACCTCCCTGCCTGACCCACCACAATTTTCCCTTTAGGATTCAGCTCAGGCACCACCACCTCCAGGAAGACTTCTGGGAGTTCCCAAAGCACTGGGGAGACCTCCATCAGGACCGCGCAGAGGGCAGGGGCAGGGGCCTGGGTGACCCCTGTTACTCACAGATCTTGGCTTCAGCCACCAGGGGGCCGTGCCTCTTCTTGCCCACGAGCCCATATAGGACAAATTTGTACTTGCGGCCGACGTCCAGGTTGGAGATGAGGGCTGAGCGCTGGGGCCCCTCTACAGGCACCACCTGGGGCCTGTCCCTGTCTTTGTACTGGATCACGAAGGAATCGAACTCGCCCTCAGGGACTGTCCAGTGCAGAAGCAGGGAGTCCGAGGTCACGTCTGTCACTGTCAGCTTGCCCAGGCGAGGTGGGGCCAAGGGTTTCCCAGGTTTCTCCCCATCCTTATCTGGAGTTGGAGGAAGGGGGGCAAAAACAAAGCACGTGGGCTCAAGCACTGTCTTGTCCCTGCTCTCCATCCCTCTCCTCTGCCCACTGGCTCCCTCCATGCTGGACGGCTCCTTCCCTTGATGCCTCCATTCCCCGCCCTCAGTTCTCTGGGACCAGCCTTTCTAAGAAGGGGGGCATTTCTCCCCAACGTCTACTCTTGAGCCAGAGCTTCCTCTCTTCCCTGTGATAACTTCCTCCCCACTCACAAAGGTCCCAGGCCCGCTACACACCAACACTCTGAGGGAGTTTCGGGTCCCCTGAGGTTCTTCCTGAGAGTTTGGAACCATTGCTGCTTCAGAGCAGCCTGGAGATGCCTTAGTCCACCTGAATGTCTCTCTCCCTTGCCACTCGCTTCCTGGTGAGAGATCTGGAGTTGCAGGGAGAGCTGGCTACCTGAGTCCCATAAAGGAGGACCAGGAGAAACTGTGAATGCTAGGAGCCCCAGGCTCCTGCCTGGGTTCCACAAACCTCACCCATCTCCAAAGTCCCGATGGCCATGGAGTGCCCTCCCCAGGGAACCTCCACCCCTAGGGGAACTGGCTGATGGGACCATGGGGTGCTGCAGACCAGGCTTGCAGGGTAGGGGGACAACGTGTCCTAGTCTATCCAGTGAGGGGATGGCAGGGGCTTGAGAGAAGGGAAAGGGAGGGGGCTGAAAGAGGAGGGGGCTGAGGATCAGTATCCTCGGAGCCAGAGGCATTCCCACACCAACCCTGAGAGACGCAGGGGGCGGAGAGGGGCAGAGGAGTGACCAGGAAGTGGGGACGGGACACTTCTACACAAAGAAAGCTGCAAGTGGAGAGCCAGGGGCCAACAGTCTCTTTTCCTTAATCTTTGTCCCATGCTTTGACTTTTTTCCTCTCATCTATTTATCTGGAAGGACTCCCCTCTCCGATCCACCCTTTCGTTGTACTAAGACTTTCCCCATCCCTCTTGCCTCTGAGCCCTCAACTCCCTTTCTCTCCTTGTTTCTCCTACCGCCTCGACCCAAACACCAGCCCTGCCCTTCTGTCTTCATCCCACCCTTGAAATCCTAATGGCCCAGCCCCTCCCCCAGCCTCAGGACACTGGACTTGAGCAGAGTCCAGGATGTACCGATAATGCCTTGGTAGATGAGAGGGGCAGAGGGCTCGCCACCGGGTGGGATCCCACGAAGTGACAGCTCGTAGGGGGATTCGGGAGGGGGTGAGGGCACCAGAGCCTGACGGACATCCCCTGGCAGTAGCTCCTCATGGGCCCCTGGCCCTTCGGGCACCCGTAGGCGCAGCTGGAAGTGGGTAAAGGTGTCAGGCTGGGCGGTCCAGGCCACTCGGAGGCGCCCTGTCTTGTCTTTGCCCAGCACCCTCAACTCGGCCAGCTCCTGGGGGCGCTGCTGCAGGACAGGGGCCTGAGCCCCTTGAGTCGTTGAAGGGCCTGAGGGAGGAGGCTCATCAGTGGCCCCCAAGAGGCCTGAGAGGGAGGACCCTGGGAAGAGGCAGGGCGAGAAAAACAGGAGAGTCGAGTATGAGAGCCAGAAAGGAGACTGCAGTCCCCAGGTTCTGTTCTCTGGCTTCTAAGAGTCTTCAGACTTTCCCTTTGCCGCTCCTGGATCACCTCATTGTCCCAAACATCCACTATAGCCCTGCACAGACGGGCCTGCAGGTCATAAATACAAGAACTAAGTCTGCCATCCCTCCTCCCACAAGGCTCCTAGCTCCCTTCCCATGGGAAACCCTTCCCACTGGGTGGTGGTCCTGGCTTCCATTAGTGCTGCAGTGAGAAGCCTGGAAGAAAGAAGGCGGTGGTGTTAAGGAAGACTCAAGAGACAGTGGGCAGTCAGAAGAGAGAGAGGAGTGGACATCCAGCTCCGGTGACATCTGGGCCCTAGTGGGGAAGAAGAGGTCCATAACCCCTCCCCCCAACAGCCACAGGGCGCCCCCTCCCTGAGCCAGGATGCCGTTCCTGTGGGAGAGACAAGTGTGAACTGAGCCAGGAGGTCTGGAAAGCCAGCCCAAGAAGCAGTGGCTTCACCTCTCACCTACCCATGCTGCCTAACGGTTTCAAGGCCACCCCCAAGCAGTTCCGATGAGTCTCTTTGAGGTTAGGGCCAAAGTGTGGAAAATAGTAACCACTGACCACAGTTGTCAGCTACCCTCACCACAATGAGTCAGAGTGGGAAACCACTGGTTTCACGCCCTACCCCACCCAAACTGCTCCAGAGAATCTTTGCAGACACTGTCCCTCCCATCAAAATGACCCTTCTATTGCCTAGAACAGGATTCCTGGCAGAAGTGCCCTAGGAACCCAAGTGAAAATCAGACAATTCCAAAGACCAGGTCTCAGCCTCTGGTATCCACCAGGACCCTGAGGGTGGAGGGGGTTTCCAGGGACACAGGAAGGTGTGGGGAACCCCCCCGGAGCCCGAACCAGGGAGGGCTGGAAGGCAGAAGGGCACAGGTGGGGGAGTGGCAGCCTGAGCAGTGAGGCAGTGGGAGGCACTCATAGATTCCAACGTCAGGTGAGACCGGGCAGGGGGTGGGGGGTCGCGCGGCCCCACCCACGCTACCTGTGGTGGTGATGAAGGCGTAGGACTTGGAGGTCTGCCCTGCCCGCACCCCGTGGACCTCCACGTGGTAGGTGGTGCCGGGCTTGAGATCGGGCAGACTGACGGTGCGCGCGGTGCCCGGCACGGTCAGCTCCCCGGCGGGCCCCTCCGCGGGCGGCTGCGGCCGCCAGCGCAGCACCACGCGCTCGAAGTGGCCGCGGAGCCCGTCGAGCGACACGAGGAGCGCGCCGTCGGCGGAAGTGCCCAGCACCTCGGGCTTGGGGTGGCGGGGCGTCGCCACCCGGTCGACGCCTTCGGGCGAGAGGCCGTAGATGCCCTGGTTGGAGTTCCGCTTCCAGGTGCCCGAGTCGGGGCTGGCAGTGGGGTCGGGGCGACTGGGCGGGGGTGCAGGGGAGCGACGCCGCTGCAAGTATTCGTGGATGTGGTGCGCCACCGACGTGTAGGTCTGGTTGGCTCGCAGTGGGTAGCCGTGAACCCGCAGGTGACGCTCCAGGTCCTGCACCGTGCCGCGGAAGCGGCCCAGCTCGGCGGTCAGGTTGCCCCACGCCCGCCGAGGGGGCTGGGGCGGGCTCGGCCGCGGCGGAGACTCCGCCTCACCCTGCTCCGCGGGCCGCGAGGGCCGAGGGGGCGGCGCCGGGCGCGCGGGCCGCGGGGGCCTCGGGGCTGGGGCTGGCCGGGACCGGGGCTTGGGGGGCGGGGCTGGGGGGTGCGCCTCCGGGTAACTGTAGTGGCCTGGTGCTGCCGGGCGGAAAAAGGGGGAGGAGAGAGCCGGTCAGTGGCAGCACCCCCCACCACCAACCCCTGCACTCCCCCCACGGCAGCCCCGCCCGCGTCCCTCCCACCCGAGCCTGAGGCCTCTTCCCTGGGCCCCAGCCCCACCTGCAAAGAGAACCGAGAGAAGTTAGTGCCCCAGGACGCCCTCCCGCTTCGCCCTCCAAGCCCGCCACTGTTGGTGCCCTAGAAAGAAGAAATGAGCGGGTGGGGCACTGCGTCTGAAGGAAAGAAAGGGGCGTGGGAGGAGAGAACGCGAGCGACAGCGAGGTGGGCGTCCCTCTGTCACAGGAAAGGGAAAGAAAGATCCAGGCATCTGTTAAGAGACTTGGAGGGTTAGTGGAAAATTACTGCTGAGACCTAACTCCCCCAAACCCCGATTCTAAAGTCAACAGGCGCCTTGATCTCTAATCTCCCCCAGCTCCAGTCCCAGGAGACCTGACCACTGAGATGGAGCACAGGGCAGTCCCTGTGCCCAAGGTCAGATCAGAACCACCCCTATCTGGTTGGGCTGGACAGCATCTTTTATTTACTGCATCTCTCCATGAGGCCGCTGTTCCCAAACGCCAACCCACCGCCTGCCTACAGGACTCCAGGCACCTGAGAACTCCGTCTCCTCAGAGCCCCTGGTACAGAGGAAGGCCCCCAGAAGGTGCTTTGGGACTGCCACACACCCTGTGCAGTGCATTCAGAGGAGCCTGTGTGCACGGCTTCCCAAAGAAGTGGCTCCTAGGCTCAGAAACTTCCCCAGCCCTTGGCCAGCCATACCTGTGTTGGCCCTGATGGAAGCTGGGTAGCTTACTGCCCGGCCCCGCTCGGCAGTGACGGTCACCACGTATTCTACACCTGGCATCAGGCCGGTCAGCAGCGTCCCGTCTGCCTCAGAGGGCACTTCCAGCCGCACCCTTTGGTTGCCAGCACTGACGTAGGACACCACAAACCGGTCCACTTCAGCCTGGGGGCGCAGCCAGTTGAGCTCCAGTGTGGTTGGTGCCACAGCCACCACGCGGAGGTCCTGGGGGCCGTCAATCACTAGCCAGGTCAAAGAGAGGAGGCATCAGGTGGGAGTCTGGTTCTCGGTCACCAGCTGTCCTGCTAAGAGCCTTGCCCCCAGCCAGTCCCTCCCCTCTGCCCTCTGGGAGGGCATATCCCAGCACCCACTTTTCAAATCCATTCTCCACCCATGACCCCCCACTCTGCAACAGCCCCAGCTCTCACTGGTGGTGATGGTCTTGGAGGCAGGAAGGCCCCAGTTAGTCCCTCGAAGGGCACGGACAGTGACCTGGTACTCCTGACCAGGGGCTAATCCTCTCTGGTCATAGGCTGAGGCAGAGCTGGGCACCCGTGCTGTGAATGGGGGGCTCGCCCCCTCTGTCTGCAAGAGAGAAAGTTCTGGGTGGATCAGGGCTGCCACTCACCCCTGCTGCTCAATGCCCCTGATCCCTTCTTTCTCCAAGGTCTAGGCAGAGTCAGCATGAGATTGTGTAGAACTTGGCCCTATACAGCTGGGGAGCATGGGTGGTATCAGCAAACACATCTAGAACACCTACTCCATGCCAGGTCCCGTTCAAGGCAATTTACATGTGAACTCACTCAATTCTCCTAAGAATCTAATGAGGTAGGTCAGATTATTCCCATTGGACAGATGAGGAAACTGATGTACAAAAGGATTTAGTGGCTTGCCCAAGGAGGCAGGGATTTAAACCCAGGCAGTGCGACCTCAGAGTCCCCTCTTATGGGGACTACCTTTAAAAAAAAAAAAAATATTTATTTACTTATTGGACTGCTTTGGCTCTTAGTTGTGGAATGAGGACCTGGCCTTGAGGCATGTGGGATCTTAGTTCCCTGACCAGGGATCGAACCCAAGTCCCCTGCATTGGAAGGCAGATTCCTAATCACTGGACGACCAGGGAAGTCCCTGGGCACTACCTTTTGAGCCTGTTCATCAGCTGTCTGCCAGAATTCTACCTGACACACGCCAGGACTCTCTTTCTGGCTTTCCTCCGGCAATCCTGACCCTCTGGGCATGAGGAGGCTTCTCATAAACCCGTTCCTGTCATAACAGGTGAAGCAGATGAGGGATACCACTTCAAGTCTCACTTCCTCCTTGAGGCAGCTGCCCCAGCCTGAGCCTTCCCCTAGAGACACCTGTTCCTGGCTGTGTAACTTGGGTGTGACCCACATCGTGATATTTCCTTTGAGGTATTTTCCTTGTCTTTTCAGCAGGGTTGTAGGCCCCTCAAAAACAAGGCCCACCTGCTCAGAGTTCCACAAATATGTTTCCTGAATTTGTACCTGGCATCATTCTGGGCCCTCGAGACACAAAAATAAGAGATATGATCCCTGTCTCCTCAGAGAGCTCATGCTCTAGTTGCTAAATGTGTGGCCACGTTTTACGTTTTATTAGATCCTTAACCCAAATCTCTGTGTGTAGTCCATGCCTGTGAGAGAACAAACCCCATTCAAGTATACCTGTAAAGTGTTATGATTATTTGCAGGAACCCCACAGAAAATCTGCCAGCCCCTGCTCCAGGCAGGGTCTCCTGGAGTGCCAGCCTCTGGGGAAACGGGAGGAATGGACGTCTGGGAACAGTGTGGCATTTCGCTGGGCCATCTAGCTAGAACAGCTAATAAGGACACTCTGTTCTGCTTTGCTATGTTGGCTGTGATGGGGACACCTCCATTCAGCCAAGTAGGATTGGAAATTTCAAAAGGTACTCTCCTAAACTAAGAGAACTGCGAGGAAATCAACACAGTAAATACCAAAGTATAAAACCAGATGAAAGGCCACGTAGAGACTTCTGGGTTAAGGATGAAGTGAAGCTTTGTTAGAGTTTTCTTGGCTGAAAAGGTTTTCTGGGCATGCAGGATCTTCATCCCTCTCTTACTCATTGCCCTAGAATATCCCAGCCTGGGAGGCCTTGGATGGGTGTCTACTCAAGGCCTATGAGGCCTTTATCCTTCCCCAAATCTTCTCTCTCTCTCCCTTTACTCCCCCAACCCACCACCAACAACAACACACACACATACCCCTTGAGTGCTTCCTGATGATGTCTGGTCCTTCCAGGGAGACAAGCCCATCCCCAGGGTACCTTCTCCCTTCAGGTCACCTACATGAACCTTTTAGACACTTTGAGATCCATCTGGGAACAATCTCCTGAGAAGTTGTACTGCCAGTCTAACCCACATCTCTCAGCACCACCTGTCTGGTCTGAGGCTGGCTCTCTAACCAGAGGCTGGCAGCTGATTCGGCCCCTTCATGATGGTTTGGCTGTTTCACTGATGTCCTTGGCAAGTTTCTAACTCTATTCTCGATATTAACCTCATGGCCCCAAGTGGAGGGCTCCATCTTGGCTGGCCCCTGGAGCTCACCTCACCCTCATCCTCTTTTTCAGACCAGACCCGAACACAAACTTTTCTGAGGCTGCAAGTTCCTGTGTCCCAATGAAAATGTGACATAGCCCCAGTTTCCAGTCTGTGGAATACATTCAAACTGGAAACACCTGGATGTCTTTCTGTTTGGGGGTTCACCTCCCTCAGTTTCTTCAAGCTTTGTCTCACATTCATATAAGACCTTGCCTTTTGCAAAACAGCAGCATTCCTTGCACAAAAGAGCAGTGGTCCTTGGACTTGGGGTACATGAGAATCACCTGGGGGTATGTTATGATGCAGGTTACCAGGCTCTTCCCCCTACAGCTTCTCATTCAGCAGATTGGGGGGCAGAGTCTGACAGTTTGCATGGCTAATGCTCCAGCTGATGCTAATGCTGCAGGTCCAGGGAGTAAACTTTCAGAACCGCTGAGCATAGCCGTGCCACGTATGCAGGGAAAACAGGAATGTTCCTCTTCTGTGTTCTGAAAATCATTCCAATAACTAGGTGTGTCCCTTGGCCAGGAATAGTAGAGCTTGAGTTTTGAGAGAAAAGTGTTTCTGGAAAAGGGAAAAGGATAAGGTAGAGAGAGAGGCTTCTAGGAAGATGGCAGTGGCCAGAGGGATAGCCAGCTACTGAACGCACTCTGTGCCAACAGAAATGGATAGAGAGTGCTGGCCAAAGGCAAGAGACACAATCCCAGAGGCCAGCCACAAAAAAGCGTAGAAAACATAGTCAGAGGGCCAGCGGCACAGGCTGATGTGGAGTCCAAGGGAGGTGTCTGGGGACCAATTTTACGGGAGCATTTTCCACACCCAGGCTCAGGGAGAACCTAAAATGTGATGGAGGCCCATACCCAGCGCAAAGCAGATGAGCTGAGAGCATGGCCAAGCTGGACACAGGCTAGCTGGATCCCCCCTGGCCCCACAAAGAGGGAGAAAGCCCAGGGCTCCTCCTGGGAGATTGTGCCTCTGGAGAACACCAAGGATGAGGTCATATTTACTAAGAGCAGGAGATGCTGTTGCCCTTTAAGCTCCTTCTAGCTCAAATGTTTATTTCAATTCTTTCCCTAAAGTTTCTTAGGGAAATTTCTCTTAAAAGTCCAACCCTCTCAAGATTGGAACTATGTAAATAATATACACGCAGAAGAGAGTGGGAGAAACACTTTAAAATGTTAACAGTACTTGTTTCAGTGTGAAACAGCCAAGAATTATTTGTTTTTTTCCCTAGTCGCCAAATTCTTGTCTTGTGATTAAATTATTTTTATAACTGAAAAAAAAAATTTTAATGGAAGAAAAAAATCCAGGCTCCCTTGGTTGTGCAGCAAAGTAGGGATTTCTGCCTCTGCTTCCACCAGAGGGTAAGGAGAGATAAAACATGATGGGGCCTGGGTTTGAGGTGATAATATTGATAAGGAGACTTAGAATGACTAGGCCAGTTGGGGTGGGGATGACAGCCAGCACCTCAGAGCTATCCCTTCTGTCCTGGAGGCTTCCTAAGTTTAAGCCCTGGAACTTACTTATTTTTCCAGAGTCCTGACTGGGGAGAGATTAGAGTAACATGGCCTACCCACCTATGGCATTTGTGGAATGATGCAGGAAAACATATTTGAATGGGATAAATGTCAGATGATTTGCAACTAGGAGACCAAACACATCATAAAAATCCAATCTGCATGAAGGGAGATCTCTAATGAGAGGCCACAAACTTTGTCCTTAGGGTGCCCCCAAATATTTTAAGAGTGAGTTGGAAGGAGATAGAGAAATGAGGCTTTGCAATGTACTGATGACATGGAGGCTAGGAACTAGTTCACAGAATCAAATTATTACAACAGCCTAGACAGCTTGGCCCAAACCAAAAAATGATAACACTGAACAGAGCCAAATACAAAGGCTTATATTTAGATTTAAAAGGGGGTATGTAGTTGAATGTCTTCTTTTTTCCTTGTTTATATCTTCTAAAGTCTCTACACTGAGCTTATATGACTTTTATAATAAAAAGTTACTTTAAAAATCAAATGTGATCAAAATAACTGACAGTTTGTGTGACCACAAGTTCATATATGTCAACTCTGAGAAAAGTAGCTGGATATCCAGAGTCAGCCAGGTGAGTGACTGGATTCCTTTCTGCCCCTGTAACTGGGGGGAAGAGGCACATTCAAAAAGGAGGAGGCATTAGAGGAAGAAAACAAGAAATGAAGGATTCAGAAAACAAAGCCTCAAGGAAATGGGGAGAAGAAACCAGTGGGTTTGGCCTGGAGGGAATGAATGGTGATGTGACGGTGTGTTCATTTGCTTCAGTGGTGTCCGACTCTTTGCGACCTCATGGACCATAGACCGCCAGGCTCTTCTGTCCATGGGATTTTCCAGGCAAGAATTCTGGAATGGGTTGCCACGCCCTTCTCCAAGGGAACTTCCTGACCCAGAGATGAAACCCGCATCTCCTGCATTGGCAGGCATTTTCTTTACCACTGAGCCACCAGGCAAGCCCAAAGTAATGGCTGATGTCTCCAAATATCTGAAAGTCCATGGTGTAAGACGAAGGGAAAGAAAAAACACATTCCAATGCTGGTGAAGGCCCAGCTGGGGCCACTGAATGGATGTATGAATGGGGCAACTTTGGATTCAGCAACAACAGAAAGAAGTGACTTCAGTGATGAGCAAAAATGGAGTCAGCAGGCAGCCTTAGGAAGTACTGAGCTCAAGGTCACCAGAAGAGTTCCAGCAGCAGTGGGCCTATGATGCAAAGGCCTTCTGCACCCAGTGTGGGCAGAATGAGAAGGTCTTTAGCACAGCTTCAGGAATCAGCTACCCGGACTCAACCACTGATTACCTGGAACTCCTTTTGAGGTGAGCGCCCCCACCACCAGCCCCACTCACTCAGCCCCCTCTTGGAGCTTGGCTCTCACCGTTGGGATGAACTGGATTTCATAGGCATCCACGTTGCCGGGAGCCCGGGTCCACTCTGTCCGAACCGTCGTCTCCTCCAGCAGGTGCATCCTCATGCCCTCGATGGCCGGCACCTCTGCCCAGGAGAGTGGGATGTGAGAAGCTGCTTAGCCCAAGGGAGCTCCCCACCCCTACCCCAACTCTCACAGGCTGTTCCTACTCAGGGTCATATTAAGAGATCCAGCCAAGTTCCCAGTCCTCTCTGGGGGGAGAGTGGGGTGGTGAGGAAAAGCCAGCAGTGGCCTGAACAAGCCTTGGGTTTGCTTCACTGCCTTCCATCTCCAGGAACCAAAATCTCCCAAAAAATACCTGAAGAGGGCCCCTGGATCTGCTCATCAGAGATCTTATAGCAGGTCCCGCCTGCAGGCATCCCACCGCCCCCCCCACCCCCTCCACCCGCTGTGGTTCTGCAGCCCTGGTGGACCCTGGCCCTCTGGCTCCTCTGACTGCCCCACCGCCCACCCCAATATATGACCACCCCCATCACCCTGCCTCCAAGTCCGGGGGCTCCTCCGCCTCAGACTCAGGCTTTCTTATGGGGCTCCAGTTTTCCAGCCCCAGACCCAGCACACTGAGGCAGGCTGTCCGCTCACCTTCCCCGCAGTCCTCCCCTGCATAGCCGTCTTGGCAGACGCAGCTGCCCTCACGACACTCTCCCCGGCCGCGGCAGTCCCCAGGGCACGTCTGGATGGCACAGTCAGGCCCCCGGAAGCCCTCGACGCAGACACACTGGCCTGCGCTGCACAGTTCCCGTGGCCCGCAGCCCCCGGGGCAGGCGCTGGCAGGAGGCTCTTCCTGCCCACAGTCCTCGCCGCTGTAGCCCACGTGGCACACGCACACGCCCTGCACACAGCGACCACGGCCCCGGCAGTCGGCCGGGCAGGTGCGGGTGGCGCAGGAGGGGCCTGTGTAGCCCGAGTCGCACACGCAGCGCCCGTTCTCACAGCGGCCGCGCCGGTGACAGTTGGAGGGGCAGACACGGAGGCCGCAGTCCTCGCCCGCGAAGCCCTCCCAACAGGTGCACACACCGTCCTGGCACACGCCGCGCTGGTTGCAGTCGCGCGGGCACCGTCTCACGCCGCAGTCCTCACCCTCGTAGCCGTCGTCGCACACGCAGCGCCCCTCCAGGCACTGGCCGCGGCCTTGGCAACCCCTGGGGCAGCTGCGCTTGCCGCAGTCTTCGCCCTCGTAGCCCACGTCGCACGAGCACACGCCATCTTCGCAGCGGCCGCGACCGCGACAGTCCCCGGGACACCGACGGCTCCCGCAGTCCTCTCCTGCGAAGCCCGGGTTGCACACGCAGCGGCCGTCTACGCAGCGCCCGCGCCCGCGACAGTCGCCAGGGCAGGCACGCGTACCGCAGTCCCGGCCTGTGTACCCGGGCCAACACACGCAGCGGCCACTCTCGCAACGGCCCCGGCCGCGACAGTCCCCGGGACAGCTGCGCACGCCGCAGTCCTCGCCACTGTAGCCCGCGTGGCACACGCATACGCCGTTCTCGCAGCGCCCGCGGCCCCGACAGTCGCGAGGGCAGGCGCGCGCGCCGCAGTCGGGCCCCGAGTACCCGGGCCAGCACACGCAGCGGCCGTCCTCGCAGCGGCCCCTTTGGTTGCAGTCGCTCGGGCAGCTGCGCACGCCGCAGTCGTCCCCGCTGTACCCCGGGTCGCAGATGCATTCGCCATCCTCGCAACGCCCTCGGCCCCGACAGTCTCGGGGACAGGTCCGCGAGCTGCAGTCCTCGCCCGCGTACCCGGGCCAGCACACGCAGCGGCCGTCCACACAGCGCCCGCCCTCGCCACAGTCCCACGGGCAGGTCCGCGAGCCGCAGTCGTCGCCAGTGTAGCCCGGGTCACAGACGCAGCGCCCGTCCTCGCAGCGCCCCTTCTGGCTGCAGCCTCGGGGACAGCTCCTCACCCCACAGTCGTCGCCAGTGTAACCGGGGTTGCACACGCAGCGCCCATTCTCGCAGCGTCCTCTCTGGCTACAGTCTCGGGGGCAGCTCCTCACCCCACAGTCGTCGCCAGTGTAACCGGGGTTGCACACGCAGCGCCCGTCCTCGCAGCGTCCCCTCTGGCTGCAGCCGCGAGGGCAGGAGCGCACACTGCAGTCGTCCCCGGAGAAGCCGGAGCGGCACACGCACACACCCTGCACGCAGCGCCCGCGGCCGTGGCAGTCCCCGGGGCAGGAGGGCCAGCTACAACTGGGCCCTGTGTAGCCAGGGAAGCACACGCAGCGACCACGGACGCAGCGACCCTGATCATTGCAGTCATCTGGGCAGGAACCGGGGACAGAGGGTGGTGAGGAGGGGGGTCCCTCTGCACCTTCGGGATCTGAGCAGGTGGGGCCACCCCAGCCTGGCTCGCAAGAGCAGGCACAGCGGCTCAGGTCAAACACGCCATGGAGACTGCAGAGGCTTCGAATGTCGGTCTGGCCTGGAGTAGGAGTGAGAGTTGGGTCTCAGTCTCTCTAGGGAGGAGAGGGTTAACCTGTGTAGTGCTGCCCTGAGTCAGCTTCTCCATCAGGGAAGCCTCATTTCCTAAGGCCATCTCAGTTTCCAGCTGCAGCTTATCACCCAGGGCCCTAACATTCACTGGGGAGGGCTGACATCTAGTCACATGGCTCCTCTCTCAGAGCCATGCCCTGGGCTGCACTCGCCACCTGCAAAGAGGAGGCGGGGTGCCTTTTTCTAATTCACACCAGGGTCCTCTAGTGATGCCCACCCAATCCTAACCACTTCCCTTCTTTTCCGTGCTCCTCCCTGTGATCTTCGGCTCACCTGTGCCAGCCTGGGCAGCCGGAGGACAACACCCGCCAGTGCACTGTTCCTTGAGCCCCTTCACCAGCTCCTCCAGGATCTCCAATCGGACCCTCAGGGCCTGCACCTCTGAAGCAGGGACAGGGGGCTCAGTGCCTGGGGGACAGCCACAGCCAGCTGAAGGGGGCAGGTTAATGCGGTGGGTGAACACCACCTGCTTCTCCCCTCCTTCCACGGTGTGCTCGTAGAGCCGAGAAGAAGGGCCTCCCCCTTCTGGCTGCACTGTACGGCCCCCGGGCTGGGGAGGGGGCCGTGGGGCTGGGAGTGTCATGTTGGAACGTGGAGAGAAAGGGCCTGCTGTGACAGTGCCCAGCAGCATCAGAAGGGCCAGGTTGGAGGTTAGGGAACACTGGGTGGGCATCTTTCTGGAGGCTGTGGGGAGAGAGGGCACATATGAGAGCAGATTCACAGAACAGACAAGATGAATGTCCCCTTCCCCAACACACACACCCACAGTCCCACCACCCACAACTCATCTACCCGACTCACATATTTGCAAAAATCCACATTCAGCTCAATCCAATCATACACCCTCCCTGGGCAGATCTGTCTCTACCTTGTTTTCTTATGTCATTTGGTCACCCTGCTCCCCCACTCCTTATTTTATTTATTTTTTACTGTTCCATCCACACTGGTCTTTTTTGTTTGTTCCACAGACACTACAAGCTTACATTAGCCTAAGGGCCTTTGCACTACATGTTTTCTCTGTCTGGGGTGCTCTTCACTCAGCTCTTAGAGGTTGGCTCCTTCCTGTTTAAATCTTAACTCACATGTCATCAACTCCCAGAGGTCTTCCCTGGTGCCTGATTGGAGCAGTCTTTCATCACACTTCATCAGTGTCCTGCTTATGTTCTTCATGCCATTTACTGCTGCCTGAATTATCTGTTTGTGAGCTACTTGTTTGTTATCTTTCCCTCACCACCAGAATGTGAATTCCATAAGAACAGGGACTTCATCTGTCCTGATATTGCTGTATGCTTGTGCCTGGCACATGGGATGGGCACTGTACAACACAGTTTTTGGTGTTTGTGTGTGTGTGTGTGGCCATTCTGCACAACTTATGGGATTTTAATTCCCTGATCAGGGATTGAACCCAGGCCCTCAGCAGTGAAAGTGCAGCGTCCTAACACTGAACCACCAGGGAATTCCCTATCCAACACATTTTCGTTGAATGGGTCAGCAGATGAATATAAAAGACTAATCCTTCCATAAGCAACTGGATCCCAGCTCCTAGTATCATTTTAGAAACCTTAAGGTATAGATTATCCTCTCCTTCTTTCATTCAGCCCCTCACTCTCAACTAGATTCTTTCCATCATCTTTTCATATAAACTCAAAAAGCTCGTTTTCTTTTTAAAAAAAAAAAAATCCTCTTCCTCAGGACTTACATTACCAAATATCAAAATTTATTATGAAGGTGCAAGCATAGAGCACAGAACTGAAACAGACCCACACATATGTGGTCACCTGATTAATGAAAAAGAGGCCCCCTACAATTAAAAGGAGAATAAATTGTGATAAATGGTCCTGGATCAGTTGAAGATCCACATGGGAAAAAATCTATCTCTACCCTACGTCCACATACAGAAATTAATTTGGAATGAGTATATAGATCTAATCGTGAAAGGTAAAGCAATATCTTTCACAAAATGTCTTAGAGGAAAAAACTATAGGAGAAAACCTTTATGACCATGAAATAAACAAAGATTTCTTAAAACCTAACCACAAAATTTACCATAAAAAATTTCACACAAAACTAAACCACAAAAAAGATATCGATACGTTCAGTTCAGTTCAGTCGCTTAGTTGTGTCCGACTCTTTGTGACCCCATGAACTGCAGCACGCCAGGCCTCCCTGTCCATCACCAACTCCTGGAGTCTACCCAAACCCATGTCCATCGAGTTGGTGATGCCATCCAACCATCTCATCCTCTGTCGTCCCCTTCTCCTCCTGCCCTCAATCTTTCCCAGCATCAGGGTCTTTTCCAATGAGTCAGCTCTTCTCATCAGGTGGCCAAAGTATTGGAGTTTCAGCTTCAACATCTTGGACCACATTAAATTGATAACTTTTGGTCATCAAAGGACACCACTAAGGGTTTCCCTGGTGGCTCAGTAGTAAAGAATCTACCTGCCAATGCAGGAGACATGACTTCGCGCCCTGGTCCAGGAAGATCCCACAAGCCTCAGAGCAACTAAGCTCCTGCACCACAACTATTGAGCTTGTGCCCTAGAGCCCGTGTTCTACAACAAGAGAAGCTACCGAAATGAGAAACCCACACACCACAACCGGAGAGTAGCCCCCACTCGCTGCAAACAGAGAAAAGCCCACACAGCAACGAAGACCCAGCGCTCTCCCAAATAAATAAATATAATTATAAAAAAAGATACAATGAAGAGAAAAAGAAGGCAAGCTACAGAATGGGAGAAAATATGTGAGAAATGTCAGGAGAGATATATATATATATATGTATGTATTATATATGGTGGGGAGATTGGGAGACAGTGCTTGAGAGTTGAGAGAGGATTAAAAATCTAAAGAATTCCTTCAGAACAAAAACAAACAAAAGGCAGGCAGCCAGTTTTTTAATTTGCAAAAAAAAAAAAAAAGTCTCTCTAGCAAAGAATATATCCAAAGTTCCAATAAATATATGAAAAATAAACATATGCATGTGTAGAACAAAACCAGTAATCAGGGAAATGAAAATTAAAACCACAAGTGGATGCCATCAAATATCCACCAGAATGGCTAAAACTAAAAGGGCTGTTGATGCTCAATATTGGCAAGAAAGTGAGGCTACTGAGACTCTCTTTTATTGAAGCAGGGGCAGAAATTAGTGCAGCCACTTTGGAAAACTGATAGGCAGTTGCTACTAAGGCATCCAGCCTATAACTTGGCAGTTACACTTCTTGGTAAATACCCAACAGAAACGACTGCACGTATCCTCCAAAAGACATGACTGCATGTATCCTCTAAAAGACGAGTATAGGAATGTTCATGGGATTTTTTTCATATGAGCCTGAACTGGAAGCACCTCAAGTGTCTATTAATAGTAGAATGGATAAATAAATTGGGGCATAGTCATACAATGGGATACTCCCCAGCAATGAAAAAACACCCTTCTGGGACTTGCTGGGTGATCCAGTGCTCAGGACTGGATTCAATGCCAGGCCCTGGGTTCAATCCCTGGTAGGGGAAGATCTGCAAGCTGTGCAGTGTAGCCAAAAAGCAAACCCCACCCCACCAAAAAAAAAAAAAAACACCATTCTTGTTACACACAGCAACATGGACAAAATTTGACACACATAATGCTAAGCAAAAAAAGCAAGACACAAAAAAAGAACATTGTAAATGATGCTATTCATATGAAGTTCAAAAATAAACAGAACTAATAGAAGACAGGATAGAATTACTAGAAATATTTTGCACCTTTAACTGGGTGGTTAAACAAAGGTATGTATAATCAAAAATTAATTGAGCTATACACTTATGTGCATTTCACTATATGCACAAAATATACTTAATATACAAAAATATACCTTAACCTCACACTCCCTCCAGCCACCACATATTTCTCTTCTCTACTTCATGGCCATAGTTGTCAAAAGATTTATCTGGACTTGTTCCTATCTCACATATCCCATGCATGTCTCAACCAGCTCCCATCTGACTTCTTTCAGTCTACCAAATAGCCTTCCCTGAGGTCTCCCCATGATCTGTGTCACAAAATCTAAAAGACGTTTGTCTTCACCTTGATCTCTCTCAAAATCACTGGACACTGATGACCACGTCTTCCATTTTAGAGCATTCTGTATCTGTGCTGGCAATAAGGTAAATAGGAGAGATCACTGGCTCTTAACACTTAAAATGTGGCTAGAGGGACTGAAGCACCAAACTTTCTTCAGTATTTTTAACAGCTCCCCAGGGGATTGCAATGTGTAGCCAGAACTGTGACCTACTTGGGGTAGTCATCCACTTAGGTACCTTCATTCAGATCCAAGACTTTAATTTCCAAACTATATCCCAAAGTATAAACTATCTCCTCTTAACTCCAAGCAATATAGCTATCCTTCTATTTGGCGTCTCCTCTTGAGCACCTCAGATTCAACACATCTAAAACAGAACTCAACGTTCATCCCTCCTGTACCCCATCCCTTTTCAGTGTTCTCTACTGCAGCTCATGGTCCCATAGTTACTCAGCTTCACAAGCCAAAAACCCAACAGCTCACTCAACACCACCATATTTCATCATATCAACCCATATTTAATTGTAAATTTCTCTTTAATTTGCATATGTTTCTCCCTCTAAGCATCATTATAGTCCAAGCTACTATCTACCTTTTGCTTAACAACTGTGATTGCCTCCTAGCCAGTCCCTCTGCTTCTATTCTTGCTTCTTAAAAATCTTGCAAAGGCAAATAGAATGTCCCTCGACCCCAAAAAACTTTTCAGTGGCTCCCTTCTGAATAGTCTTCAAATACTGAGACACAGTCCTGCACCATCCGGCCCCTGCTGACCTCTCCCACCTCATCCCCCGTAAGACTTTCCTCCCTCTCTCCATTCCAGTCCCACCAGCCTTATGTCCCCCACATTCTTCCCAGCCCCAGACTTTTGTATCTGTGGTTCCCTCTATGGAATGTTCTTCCCTTTTCTCTTGGCTTCCTCATCATTCAGGTCTCAACCCCCCATCTCCTCCTCAGGAAATCTTTCCTGTCCAGGTCAGCTCCCTTATCATATGATATTACAGGATCATGTAACTCCCATTTGCAGCATTTATAATAATTTATACTCACATATTTATTTGTGGGATTATTACTTTCTTGCCCACACTCAACCTTGCCTGCTAGATTGTAAGGTCCATGGAGGCAGACATAGCACCTGGTTTTTTGTTTTGCTTTGGCTGCTATATCCTTACATCTGGCACATAGTAAGTGCTCAAAAAGTATTTATTGACTATATAAATATTTAGTCAATTTACATAGTTCAAGTTAAGCCCAGGGCTAGCACAGGGCTGGAACCAAGGACAGGACCAAGGTCAGGGCTAGGACCACGGACAGTGTCTGGGGCTGAAAGTTGGTTAGAAACAGCAGTTGGGGCAGCTGTTGACCAGGGAGCAGGCCATGTGTAGATCCTGGCAGGACTGCATAGAACAAGCCCATTGGAAAACCATTTGGCACAACTGACCAAATCCACTAGAGCTGTGTGCAAACCCTATGACCTGGCAGCTCCACTCCGAGGGGTCTACCCACTACAGCAGTACTTCTCATAATAGCCACAGACTGGGAACTATCCAAATGTCTCACATGAGTAGAATGGATTAAATAACACGAGATTTGTTCACACAGTGGAATAAAATAAAGCAAAGAGAACAAAATATAACTATATGCAATAACACAAATGGGTCTCGCTAATATAGGGTGGAGCAAAAGAAGTCACAAAGAAGAACTTGCTGAAACATTGTTTCATAAACATTCTGTTTATGTGACATTTGAGTCTAGACCATGTGAACTGTCAATCAGTAGAGTTGCAAATCAGAAATGTAGCACTCTCGGGGGAATGGGGACCAAGAAAGGGCATGGTGGGGAAATTCTGGGGTGCTAAGAACACCCTGTTTCTTGATCTGAGTGCTGGTCACCCAGTTGTATTCGTGGAATCCACTGAGGCAAGAACTGGGGGGGCACAGGGAGATGAGGATTAGAGAAGAAAGGTAGTGGGGTGATGGGAGGAACCAGGAGAGGGGGCCTCGGTAACAGAGATGCGTGGAGGGTTCAGGCGAAGGGTTAAGGAGCGGTGTTAGCAGGTGCCCAGTTCTTCCAGACCAGAGAGGCTGGAGAGGGAAGGAGAGCAGGGTGAGTGATGGGAATGCTGACTGAGGAGGAGGGTTAGGGGCTGTGACCAGTGCCTCCCACCACACACACACATTTCCTGGCTTCCTACGCTTAAAATTCTCCTCTGAGTCTGAGAAAAAGGAGTTTCCAGGGCTACCAGCCATCACACTCCACCACCATCCCACCAGAGATGGAAGAGGAGCGGGCAACAGGAGCAGAGCGTTTCCACACTGAGAGGCACCCTGCCCCACAAAGCCCAGCAGAAAGCCTGGCAAGCAGAGAGCTGCCCTTCCCTCAGCCCCTCTCTCAGCTTGGAGTGTAGCCCTGGGTGTGAGCTGGGCTCTGACTTACCTTCAAATTCTGTTGCCCTGTGTCTAAGGTTGCGCACATCTCCAGGTGCACACACACACACACAAATACACATACACATACAAATGTACTCACATGTGCTTATCCACAAACACAAATATGAACACACTTCTTGTATCTGTCCATCCTAAGTCGCTTCAGTCCTGTCCAACTCTTTGCAATCCTATGTATTGTAGCCCGTCAAGCTCCTCTGTCTTTGGGATTCTCCAGGCAAGAATACTGGAGTGGGTTGCCATACTCTCCTCCAGGGGATCTTCCCAATCCAGGGATTGAACCCGTGTCTCTTACATCTCTTACATTGGCAGATGGGTTTTTTTTTTTTTTTTACCACTAGCACCACCTGGGAACTACACATATACTTATATTCATCCAAAGAAGCTTGCATCTTTGCAGGCACACATATTTGAGTATGTGCAGGGGTTTCCCAGCAGTAAAGAACCCATCTGCCAATGCAGGAAACTTGGGTTTGATCCCTGCCTGGGTTGAGAAGAGCCCCTGGAGTAGGAAATGGTAACCCACTCCAGTATTCTTGCCTGGGAAATGGGGTGGAGAGAAGCCTGGCGGGCTACAGTCCGTGGGGTCACAAAAGAGACACGACTTAACTACTAAACAACAACAACAACAAGGCCATACACACACAAACTCCTCTTCACATTTCCTCCACATCCAGTCATTGAGCGAGATCTAAAAAAGCTGATTTCTCATTGGCTCAGAGGGCAGTTGTGTGAGTCAAAGAACTTAGTTGGAGTGAGGGGAACCACACAGGAGACCCTTCTCCAGAGGAGGCAGAGGTTACAGGGTGCTCCACACCCCTGGGGGTTGGGGGGAGCTGCCAGTCCCCCTCCCCCAACAATCGAATCCTGCACCTCTTCCCCACTTGGTGGGAGCAGGGGGAGGGTCTCTGCAGCAGGAAGAAGCAGGAAAGTAGTGAAGCTGGTCTGAGAGGAGAGGCACCAGAGGAGAGGCCCCCACGGGCCACACCCCCAGAACCTCCCTCCCAAGCCCCTCTCCCCTCGAGTCTCCACCACCAGCCTAGCTCCCTATTCCCGTTTCTTGAAAGAATCGCGGTCTTCTCTCAGCAGCAGGAAAGCAGGATACTTGGTTGTCCTTTATGTTTCCTCTCATCGCCCGCCCTCCCGCGGCATCGGGGGTGCCTGTGCGCAGCGAGAAAGGAGGGGAGCACGGGCCTCCCCCTCTTGGCACCCTCCCCATAGTCGGAGGGCTGGCAGGGATGGGGCATCGTCCCAAGCGATGACTCAGCGCGCAGGGTATTCATGTGGTAGCCAAGTTTGACACTTCGCTCATCAGGGACTGTAGGTCCCAGGAGCTGGGGAGAGGGGCTGGCCTCCTGCAGGGATGTTCCAGAGGTGGGGGATTTTGGCCCCACCCCCATGCCTTTCTCTGTCCCTCGTACCACAAGAAGAGCGAAGGTAGAAGGATTCTAGCGCTGCGAGGACACGGAGGGAGGTGAGGGCGGGCTGCAGACACTGGGTTGAAGCAGGTGGCAAGGAGGTAACCGGGAGATGGGGCAGTTGGAGGATCAAAGACACCCCTTATTCTGGGAAGTTCATGGGCCAGAGACGTGGGAAAATTAAAGGATTTCCGGACCCTCAGTGGCAAAGAGTCCTGGGGAGGAGCACTGAGTGACCAGGACTCTAGGGAAAGAAAGTTGAGAAATTGAGGTGCTGGGTCCCCGGGAGTCTGGAGGCAGGGCCAGGGAAAGAGGGGAGGGGGGGTTGAGGATCTGGGAAGTGGGCGGGGATTGGAAGCGGACTGACGGCAGCTGCGGTGTTTCCGTGTTTCCGAGTTGCTTCCCAGTAGTTCCTCTCAGTTCCATTTCCAGTTGTTTCCAAGCCATTAAATTCTTTCCAGGCGAGATAAGGGTCCCGCCCGTCCCACCCAGGGTGTGTCACGTGTAGGGGGGAGGTTCAGACGGACAGAGCAGGAGAGCCAGGAAGGGGGATTGGAGCGAAGACGGAGCCCCTGTGCCCCCCTGGAGGCATCGCGCAGTCATCCCAGCCCCACTGAACCGTGAGTCACGGGTGCAAAGCTCTCTGCCAAGAATAAATTGTAGGATTCTCTCCACAGACTCCGTGCCCTTCCCAGACCTGGGAGTCCTAACTCTGCTCCATTGCTGCATTTCCTAAAGGCTGGAGACCCCCAGAACTCCCTCCTGGGGCCTTGCAATCCACCTGCTGCCACCCGGGGAGTCCCCATCTGGATGCTCAAATAAGTTCCCTCGGGCACGTTCCTAGAGTTCTGGCTCAGCCGCTCCAGCCAGATCACTTGGGGTTCCACCAGCACTTCCCTCCTGAGGTTCAGCCGGCCACCAGCTCATCCTGGCCTCTGGTTTCTCCCAGCCCCAACACCGCACCGATAACCGCCTCCACCTTGGTGCCGCCCCTGGTCCTATCCAAACCCCAGCATCCATCCTCCATGCCCAACTCACACACACCTGCACTGACTCTCCCAGACACACCCTCCACGGGGAATCCGGTCCTGGGTGCATGGTCTTATTTCCTCTGCCCCCGCAGAAAGTCCCCGCTCTCCTGCCAACCTTCACCTGGGGTTTGGGGGTAGAGGTCCCCACCTCTCCCGTCTCTTTTCCTCTGTCTCCCAGAGACGGAGGTTACTTCCTTACCTGAGTAACCAGCAGCTTCAGTGTGTCTGTACCTGCTCTGTCCCGAACTTGGGAAGGGGGTTCTCAGGGAAGGGTGGGTGGATGCCCCTTGGCAGCCCTGAGCTCCTGGTATATCCCCTTGCTCGTTCCCTGCAGCAGGGGCTCACTGAGCCGCGACCCGACCGTCGATCTGGGCAGCGACAGTGAGGAGGAGGGAGACTGAAGCTAGCCGGGGGAGGAGAAGGGGAGGACCAGCATGAGGTCAGGGAGGGGAGCGGAGATAGGGCAGGTCCTCCCACCCACCCGCCCCTGCCAGGCCCTCCCAACGTCATCATATGTCACCCCTCCTCTCCTCCTGCCGTCATCCCACCCGCCTCCCTGTCTGGGATCACTGAGTCCCACAATACCCTCATCTCACCCCCTCCAGCCTTCATCCAACCTCCCCCATCCTTTCCTTATCCCATTTTTATTCTTCCTCCTCACCCTAATTTGTGTCCCAACTTAACACCCCCATCCCTCATGTCATTTCTCCTTTTCCCCACCATTTCTCCACCTCTTGCTCCTGCTCTCTGACCTGTTTCCCCCTCTTCCAGCACCCCTTCCCACGGCCAGCCCCTCTCCCTCCTCGGAACCTCCTCCACCTCTTCCCAGCTGCCACATCCCTCCAGCTGGGGTCTTGCCCAGCACCCGGTCCTTCATCCCCTTACCATTTATCTCCTGGCAGGGGCAGGCAGCAGAGAGGGTGGGTGGCAGGAGGAAGCCTCCCTCCCCAGTCTAGACTGCTCTCCACAAGGAGCCTCCTTGTCCCACCTCGGCCCCTGCCTGGCCCCACTGCTCCCACCTGCACTGTGTCCTCTTCTCGCCCCGTCTCTGTGCTGCCTCTCCCTGTCTGTACTGTTCAATCTCTGGTTCTCAGCTCGGGGATCAGTGCCCCCTTTTCATTCTTTCACCTCAGCAGCTTCCTAGAGAAATGGCAGATGAGGCTTGGGCACTGGCTGGACAAGGGCATGGCCTGAACACCGAGACATAGACGACTTGGGAAAGAAGGTGGGGTTCACAGGAGACAGGGAAGGGAAGCCTGAAAGTTAGGAGAAAGGTTTGGGGATGGAGAAAGAGTGAGAGCCAGGGGCAGACATGAGGGTGGGGGGCACATGGCATGCTGATGTTCTGGAAAGAGGAAGGGGACTAATTCTGTGCTGCAGCGGAGAAGCAGGGGTAGGGAGGGAGTTGTGGGCTTGAGGAAGAGGTCATTTTGATCTTGGGTAGAGATAGGAAGACTGGCCAGAGGGCAGAGTGGCAGATGCGCACATCAGGCTGCAGGGCTATCTCTCTCGTCTCATTTCCCCATGTGCTTTGCTCCCCTGATGAGGGGCTGAAGAAGAGACTTTTGCTGGATAAGAAACATTCAGGCTGAGGGAGGTTTCACACGGATAAAGTTCTTTCCACCCAACCAGAGGGAGGTTTCATGCAGATAAAGTTCTCTCCACCCAACCACAAAATGGCAGCCCACTCCAGTACTCTTGCCTGGAAAATCCCATGGATCTCGGAGCCTGGTAGGCTGTCCATGGGGTCGCAAAGAGTCGGACATGACTGAGACTCCACTTCACAATCCTCACCATGGAGGCTTGGCCAAGTGACAGCTCGTTGGTGACAGGGAGCGCGGGAGCCCGTGTCTTGACCCTGCACATCGTTGGGGCAGAGGGGTCCACAGGTCCCCAGGGTCTCGGGTGTGCTGTTTCTGGGGGGCAGGGCACACTGGCCCAGCATGTGGCTCTGCGGAATGCCCCGTGAGCTCCTGGTGGCCAAGGGCGAAGGCTCGCATGGGTGCTCGCATGGGTGTCACCGTGTGTGCCCGTGTCTGGGTGTGCGTGTATTTTTTTTTTTTTTCCCTGGCTTTGATAGGAAAGATGAAGTCAGCATCTTGGATAGAGTTGGGTTCAGCTTCCTTCCTCTGCCTTGGCCCGAAGCCCCCAGAGCCTGAAATAAGGTAACAGTTTCCTTCAGCTCTCCATGCAGGGCTTGGGGGAAAGCACTTGAAAGGGTGGAGGGTCTAAAATGGCATTACCTGGAAAGAGCAAACTTCAGAGAACATATTTTCTCTGATACTGCCAGATTCTAGTAATTCTAATGGTCATATCCTGCCCCCCTCCCTTTTTTTTGATCCTGTACCCTATATGTTGGTTTTATTTTTATCAGATTCATGTATTTTTCCACTGCACCACTAGGCATGTGGGATCCTAGTTCCCCGACCAGGGATCAGACTTGCACCTATGAAGTGGAAGCGTGGAGCCTTAACCACTGGACCAAAGTGTCGAAGTATAGTGGAAGTATGGTCACCGTAGGTATTCTTGGTCCAAGAGTGGCCAGAAGAGCCTGGAGAGAAAGAAGGACTGAAATGATGGCCTTGGGGTGTTCTGGAAGTCCACTTCTCAGGGGAGACAGGATGCTGGAGTCAGAAAAGGGTGCGAGATTCCAGACATTCACAAGCTCAGAAGGCATTCAAAGAAGCCGAAGCCACTGGAGGCCTGACAGACACAATTCCAGCTTCTGAGATAATCATTATCTAAAATATGATCCATACCCTGGATTTCAGGCTCCTGGAGGAGCTTATGTCTTATATATATATGTTTGCCTTTTATCAGAAAAGCACTGGGCCTTGCATAAAGCAGGTGCTTCATAAATGCCTGTCAACACTGAGTTGCCAAAGGACTGTGAGAGAAGGAGGTGGCAAGAGTGTCTGGCAGGGAGCCTCAGAGTGAAGGCAGGGAGTCCAGTGGTCAGTGGGGTCACCTTCACCGAGGTGTCCCAGGCGGTGGACAGAAAGGCTGGGGTCTTACTGAGAACAGTTTGTGTGCTCTGGCTGTTCTCCAAATCCTCGGTCTAGGTGTCTTCAGCTGTGGGCCTCCATCCTTGAATGAACCTCCAAGTTCTTGTCCTACCCTCAGGAGGATGAGAGATAAAAGGTATATAGCAAGGAAGGAAAGGAGAAGCTGAGGAAGACAAGAGTAAGGGCAATTGAGGGCAAGGGCCTGAAGGATAGAGAGGGAGCGAAGAGGCCAGGGGCTGTGATCCAAAGAAGCAGTCCCAGAGAGGGGAAGATAGAAAGCAGTTGTGCTGGGCTTCTGTTTACAAAGCCCTTTCCCACACCACAGCACTTTATTAATCCCACTTTATGCTGAGGAAGCGGGGGCTTGTAGACATTAATGGACTTGGCCGGGTGACTTTGCTAGTGGTGGTGAAAGTGGGCCTCAGGCCAGGTTTTCAGATTCCAAAGCCTGTATGCCTCCCCCTCCCCCAAGAAGAGCCCTAGAAAGATCGAAGACTTAGGGCAGAAACAAATGAAGGGCTTCGGGCAGGATTTGTTGGGGAAAGGTGGGTGCTCTCGATTTCTGAAACCTCTTTCTGCATCCAGTTATGATGTAGATTCAGTGGGAAGAAACTGCCAAGTTTAAGTCAGGGGGTCAACACTTCATTACTGAGACTGGGGGGTGGGGCGAGGTGAGGTGATGAGGAACTTGGAGAGAAAAAACTGATCCTGAGATGAAAGAGGGGAGAGAATTAAGAGCCTGGGCTGAAAAACAGGGCAAGAGAGCCACAGGAGGAAGAGTTTGGACCCTTAAAACTTCCTTTGCCTGGAGACATGGGTGTGGGGAAAAGGGAGGAGGGAGGACATTTCTATCTCGTG
Source organism: Bubalus kerabau (assembly GCF_029407905.1). Taxonomy (NCBI): domain Eukaryota; kingdom Metazoa; phylum Chordata; class Mammalia; order Artiodactyla; family Bovidae; genus Bubalus; species Bubalus kerabau. The sequence goes on from NC_073626.1 coordinate 25,311,014, forward strand.
ACAAAAGAAAGTCACACAATTATTTTGTTCTCTACTGTGGGGCGGGTGGGCGCCCGTATTTACCAGAGGGACCGGGGTCGCTGTAGCAACCACACATCTGGGCCCCGGAATCCAGATGTGCTGTATCCAGAAGCCATAGCAGAACGATGAGGCAACCGTGTGAGGCTCTCCAGTCCTGGCCCCACAGCTGGGAGAGGACCGAGCACTGGGGGAGGTGAAGGGAGAGGGGGGCACGGGGGCGGAAGGAGGAAAGGGCTGGAGCGGGGGAGAAGAGAGGAAGTTATGGAAGGGGGCAAGGAATGTGGACGAAGGAGTGGAAGCAGCCGGGGGAGAGGAGAGGACCCAGAAGAAAGGGAGCAGACTGTGAAGCGGAGGGGGAGGAAGGGAAAAACACAAAAACCTTGAGAAACCAGCAGATGAACAAAGGATAAAGGCTGTGAATGAGAAGGTGATAACTCAGGGCTGGGTAGAGGGCACAGAAAGGCAGCAAACCAGTCTAGAGAAAAGAGAAGAGGGAGAGACAGTGGACGAAAGGCGATTCTGAGGAAGGAAAGTAACAGAACAGAAAGATACAGAGGGTCTGACCAGGAAGGGGTCAACAGGACGTGCAGGAGTGACAGCATGTGGAGGTGGCCTTCAATGGGGCCACGGCTAGAGATCAGCAAGGGCTTGTGGGGAGGCAGCCAGACTGACCTGCTTTCACACCCCATGGCACACCCACTCTCCACACCTCTCCTGAGCCTTCCTTCCCACCACCCAGGCCCTTGCCAAGACAGAGTCCTGGCTCACACCACAGTGCCAGCTGTCCCCTGCCAACCAGCCAGAGGAGCTGCATGCCACACCCCAGAGCCCCCTTCTGAGAAGCCAGTACTTTAAGCACTCTCCTGAGCTGGCGTCAGGAAAGAGAGAGTGACGGGACAATGAAACAGTGATGGACCCAGATGGGATAAAAGTGGAATTGAAGAGAAAAGGACCAGGTGAATGGAGACAGAAAGGAGCAGGTGAGGAGAGAAAGCTGTGTCCACTGTAGACCATCATCTTTCCTCCGCACATCAACCCAAGGAGTAGGCAGGAACACCCTGTTTTGCAGGTAGGCAACTAAGGCTCAGTGTGTGCAAGCAACCTACCAGTGTTAGTCACTTCATCGCGTCTGACTTTGCGACCACATGGACTGTAGCCCACCAGTTCCTCTGTCCATGGGATATACCCAGCAAGAGTACTGGAGTGGGTTGCCATCCCTTCTCCAGATCTTCCAGACCCAGGGATTGAACCCAGGTCTCCTGCACTGCAGGTGTATTTTTTTTACTATGTGAGCCACCAGGGAAGCCCAAGATACCCACTAATAAAAGGCAAAACAGGAACTCCAACTCAGGTGCTCTGCCCGCAGAATCCTTGTTCTTGCACGCACTGTCTGGATGAGGCTGGGAAGGGCTCCGGGGACCTTGGGACAGGAAGTGATGGTAGAGGAGCCAGGGCTGCCCTCTGGAGGGAGGAAAGGCCTAGTTCCTGGGGGCCCTAGGTTCCAGGTTGCCATAGTTACTTGGTCTGTTTTCACCCCAAACACAGTAATGGGAAGCAGGGGAGCCTGGCTGAACACGTGAGGTTCTTCTCCCGCTTTCAGGCCTGGGCTTGTGGCCCGGGCGGCCCCTGTCCAGTCATCTGGGCGTGGAGCCCAGGCCCAGCCCACGCCCTCCCGCTGACCCAGGACCGAGGGCCAGGTCCAAGGTGCTGCTGGACAGGCGCCCCTGACAGGGAACCCCCAGGTTGAGGGAGTCTTGGCCCCTCGCCTGTTGTCCTATTCTCCTTCCTCCTAATTAGAAAGCACAGCCTTTCCTGCTGGCCCCGCAATTGTCCTTTTCTTTCAATTGGACTCTCAAGTCTCAGTTTCCTCCAGTTTGGGGCTAAGGAGATGCTTCTCAGCGTCCCTCTTCCCTCCAAACACTGCCTCCTTCTCCACTGTGGCTCTTCCTTTCTGGGCTCACAGCCCCTGGCCCCAGCTCTACTGTTTGTTCAAGCTGCTCCTCCTGGAAAGCTAGGGGGAAGAACCTGCTAGAATGCAGGGGACCCAGGGAGGCAGCCCGTTCACCCTGAAGGGCGTGGGGCCTCCTATCCTTCCTGTTTACTCAGACACATTCCAGAATCTGCAGTCTCTAGCCTGTCACACCATGGGACATCCCTCCCCTGCTCCCCCCCCAGACACCAGACATAACCCTCACGCGTTACAGGGCTGGGGAGAAGGGGATGACGTGAGGTCTGTGATCACACACCCACTCCACCCCAGACCTAGCCGTGTCCTCAGTGCTCGGCTCTCTGACACACCGGCCCTACAGCAGCCATGTTCCCCCAAATGACCCATCACAAGCCAGGAAGGCAGGCACCATACCTTCAACTCCCTCCAAGTTGTTTATTTAATAATAAAAAAGAAGATATGCCCATATCCACCTGACCTCCCTCTGCCATGCCTCGTCGACTCCCAGGAACTAGCTCCAAAATGTAAAAACTTCCCTTGTCCCGCCTGGGGACTAAATTCCCACCTCCACCCCCCAAAACAGAAACACAAGAATAAAGAGTGTACTGGGGCCCACTCACCCCAAAACTTAACTTCACTCAGCACCCCTCAAGGAAAGAAGCAGGGATTGGGGGTTCATAGAAATGAGAGGAGCTCTATATTCCAAAAAAGGGGTGAGAAGAGAGGAAAACTCCCACCCACCTCCAAGTAAGTGCTTAACCCCCACACCGTCTTCCCTTTACAAATTGCCGCAAGCCCAGGGATCAGGAAAATTCAAAACAGTCCCACTTGGTTGCTTCCACCCCTACCCCCCAGTTCTAAGTCAGTGTGAGTCATAGAGGTCAGAGATGATTGAGGTAGAGGGCTGATGGGCAGCCTGGTGAGCCTGGCTGGCTGCTGCAGAAGCTGGCAAGGGGCCACCTGTGGCATTGCCCGGGGTTGAGGACGGCTGTTTTCGTAGCGAGGGGGGCACTGTGGAGGTCTTGATGTGAATCACCCTCGTATCCATGACCTCACACTCGATCTGCATCATCTCCTCATAGTCCCCAGGGGGCCCCCGGCCTGACAGGGTCTCTGTGAGAAGGGCAGAGTTAAGGGAGAGGAGAAGGGGAAGGCAGAGAGGTCAGAAAAGCAGAGGTGGACAGGGGGGAACAGGCAGTGATGGGCAGGCAGATCCAGGGGGTGTTCAATGAGAAGGTAGGGATGGAGTTGGTGCGGGGAGAAGACAGAAGTGGCAGGGGCAGGGTGGGGGTGGATGACAGTGATGAATGTAAGGTCGCAGAGGAAAGGATATCAAGAGAAAAAAAAGAAGTGAGACTCTGGCAGGTTCCCAGCCCACCCCGGCCCACAGCCCTAAGCACCTTCACCTAGGGAGGACCCACGTCTCATCTTCCTCCCATCAGTCTCCTGCATTTTGTTTTTCTCCAACGATTTCTGGCTTGCTCTCACCCATGTATCTAGCATCACTCTGGAATCCCTGCTCCTGTCATTTCCCCCCTCAACTCTTCATGCTGGATCTCCCCATTGGAACTTCCTTATTTCTCAATCTCAGGACCCGTCTCCACACTGGGCAGGGAAAGAATTACCATTGGGGGCCATAGCAGGCATCACCAGGGACATCTTGGGCCGGGAGGTCTTGTTGTGGCTGATGGCTGGGAGCAGCAAGTGGTCCTGGGGACAGAGGGGCCAGGCCAGGAGGGTGGAGGAAAAGGTGCTGACAGGCTCCCTGGCCCTGCTCTCCAGCCTCGACCTGCAGAGAGACTGCCGGGAAACCCAGGGTGAGGGGATGGGGCCCGCAGGAGAAACTCACCCTTCGGAAGGAGACAACGTAAAATGTGTCTTCCCGTCGGTCAATTGCATCCAGGAACTCGGGCTGCGAACGGTCTGGTTGGCGGTACAGCTGCAGCTGGCCCACAGAATCCCTGGACAGGTAGGAAAATGGGATTGGTGAGGAAGCAAGCCCAGGGACCAGTTTCCACTAGGGAAGAGGGGAGAGGGGGAGAGGGAGACAGGAGACCCCCAGGGGAGGAGGGAAGCATGAGGTCCTGGGGGCAGTGACGACGCACGCAGGATGGCTCCTTTAGAGGAGCCTCGCTTAATAAGTAAGTGCCCCTTCAAGACTCACCCTTCCGGGGGCCCAGGGGGGCGGGTGGGGACTGCCTGAACTGGAGGAGACTTCTTCCGCAGCTGAGACTTCTGGAAGGAGAAGTATCTAAGGATTTGAAGAGGATGAAGGGAAAAGGGAAAAGAGAGACGGCCCCTACAAACTGACGCCACCTCACACCCACTCTCCCTCCCACCACCCCAAACCACTTACAACCCCTAGGATGTTTAGCCCTCGTTTTCAAGTGGCCTTTCCTGAACCAGCCCACCTCCTCCTACCTGTTTCTCCTGGGCTCTCTGGGGTGTCTTCCGCCGGCCTCTCTGGTGGCGCTGGACCCAGCCACTCAGCTCGTCGGCAAGCCTGGGGAAGCAGAGGAGGGGGACACGTCCATGCCGGGCCAAGACGCCCACTCTTCTGCCCCGCACATCAGAGGGAAGGGGAGAGGGCATGGGGAGCTGGCGCTTCAGCACACAAGGTTAGCCAGGCCTTCGGGGAGGGACCTCGGGACACGGGGAGGACGCCCCAGTCATGAACCCCCCCACCTCAGGGACTCGGTTCGGTTGAAGTGCCGGCAATCCGAGGAGAGGAAGAGCTGGTCCAGGTCTCTCAGCAGCAGCTCCCTGGTGTCCCCAGGGAAGGCTGTCAGGTTCCTGGAGTGAGGCAGAGAGGGGGCATGACCCAGGGTGCCCAACACTGCCCCGTCAACAGGAAAGGCCACGTTGGCATGAGAACAGCTCTGTTGCTGTGTGCGTGCTCAGTCATGTCTGACCCTGTGTGAACCTATGGGCCATAGCCCTCCAGGCTCCTCTATCCATGGAGTTTTCCAGGCCAAGAATATTGGAGTGGGTTGCCATTTCCTTCTCCAGGGGATCTTCCCCAACCCAGGGATCAAACGCGTGTCTCTTGGGTCTCCTGCACTGGCATGCGGATTCAACTGGAAAACCTGGCTCCCCCTCAAAAAGGAAAGGTAACTTTAGGGGAGAAGACACACTCAGCACCTCTAAAACAGAGAGGGCCCTCTCCTAACCTGAAACTTGGGTGGCCCGCGGGGCTGGGATGGGGCTCCTCAGGGTCCTGGAAGGGATGTTGGGGGGGCTCGGCTCCATGAACTGGCTCTTGTGCCGAGAATTCCAGCAAGTGTCTCCGGGGTCGAGACTCCCCTCTGCTCATCCGAGGAGAGATGGAAGCCGGAGGAGGCTCACTGATGCTGTGGATAGAAAAGGATGGAGCACGAGGAAGAATTCCAACTTAACTGAGGGCCTGGGTAAGAGGGAGGGCTCTGCAGATAGCATGCCTGGTTCCAATTTGTGCTGCAAGACTGACTCTCTTCATCTGCAAGATGGATTGAGAACAGTCCCTACCCACAGAGCCAGAAAACACTAGAAAAGGAGTGTGCTTAACCGAGGGCCCAGAACTCAGTAAGCACTTAATATAGTCACTATGTTTATCAATGTTCTCATGACCATCTCCTCCGGGATGTACCATTTACAACAGAGATGATGGAACATGAAGGGACTAGGGACTAGCTGGCTACACTATCAGTGCCAAGGACACCAGAGCTGTCTGTGTGCAAGTAACGAAAGGGATTGTGCCCAAGAGGCAATCAAGCGGCCGACAGGCAGGCTCCACCCAGAAGGTTCTGGGGAGACGAGGAAGGTCTCACCTCACAGGCCCAAAGTTGAAAGCGATGAAGAGAAGGAAGACCATGACGCAGACCACCTTCCTGTTTCCAGACCCTAACTTGAGCTCGCTGTTCTAAGATGCAGAGAAAGAGAGAGACCGGAAAGGGTGAGTCATCCCAGGGAGCCCGCACTCCCACTGGTCTCCCCAGGCCTCCCGGGTCTCACCTCAGTCAGCAGGGCCTCCAGCCGCCGGCGGAGGGCAGCATTCTCCCTCCGGAGCTGCTGGTTGTCGGCCAGCACGGCCTGCAGCCGGGCTTCCAACCCCTGCAAGTACTCTTTCTTCTTCCTGCGGGACTGGCAGGCCGACTCCCGGTTCTTGATCATCCGCTGCTGCCGCTTCAGCAGCTTGGCCTGGGGACCAGAGGGTCAGAGGGAGAGTGAAAGCAGGGCGGGGAAGGGGAAGTGCGTCCCGCCACCCCAGGGACTGACTACCCAAAATTCACGTGGGCCTCTCTCCTGCCGTCTTAACCTCTACATGCAGAGTCAGAGAGGGGTTCTTCCTCTCCGCTGAAACATTTTAGGGAAGGGGCCCTTCTCTCCACCACTTCCTACTCCTGTGCCTCAGAGCTGCGAGAAGTTGGACTGTAGGAGAACTTCCCCACCCAGGTTCTTGGTAGAACCTCAGTTCTTTTCCTTGATGAGTGGTCTTCCTTCTTTGCAATTCTCCTTTTTTAGGACCCAAAGTTTAAGCTTGCTATAGTAAGAGAACAGTTTACCTGGCTTTCCCCAAGGAAGCAGCCTCCCTCTTCTATAACACAGGATGACTCCTCTGGCTTTGATTTACTAAGACCACTCCCACTTCTCCATCTGCAGGGACAGCAAACCTGAGGATCCTAAAACTACATGGGGTTGATAAAAGGGGTCCACTCTGACCTTGAGGATCATCTTATGGGCTTGCTTGCTCACTTTTTTGCTTCCTTCTCACTCCACAGTTCTCTCCCCTCCCCATTACTAAGCCTTCCTCCTCCTCTCCCCAGTAAATAACTTACATCCACCTCAGGCGGGCAGGAGTTCCCAGGCATAGGGGCTGGAACAATGCTCTTCCTCTCAGGCCGTGGAGGAGGAGGGGTCGGTCCCTCAGGCTGGACTCGAACAGCACCTTGGATGAGGACAACTGGGGACACTGGGGCAAGTGGGCAGAAGAGGGAGGTCTGAGAGCTGGGAGTCAGGTGGTGTCCTCGTGCCCACACCCACAGCTGAGCACCCAAGGGTCAGGGCGCCGGAAGGCTGTGAGCTGCCTCCTTCTCTCCTTCAGTACCTGGGGGTGGCTGGACAAGGGGCTGCAAGAGGACGGTGGTGCTGGCAGGCAAGGCTCTTGGGGGCATTGGGACAGTGGTTATCAGCATGGGCTTGGGCTGCAGTGGTGGCTTCCGGGCGGGCAGGGCTTTGCCTGAAGGAAGGTGAAAGGAAAGAAGGAAGGGATGTCAGGACAACAGGCCTCCAGCCAGGGGCCCCAGCTGTCAGGAGATGCATTACCTGAGGAGCCGTCAGAGGACAGGCCCATGCTGATCTGGACAGCTCCAGGAGGGGGGCCAGGGACATCCCGCAGGAGACACCCCTGAGGGGATGGGGACTCTGTCTTCACTTCCAGGACCTCCTCTCCTATGAAAGCCTACATGGGGCATTCCAGAAGACATGCGAGTCAGGAAGAGCGCAGAGAAGGAGGAGCTGAAGAAGAGAAAGCCCTCACACCTCTGAGAGTCAGGAGGAACTCACACGCATGCTGGAGAGAGGAGCGGAGTGCATGCTCACCTGGCTGGGGGACTCCGCAGAGAGCAGGGGAGCCTCCGAGTTGATGGAGGAAGATGGAGAGGCAGGCTCTATCTTAATCTGAACATCTGTGGGATGGCAGGATGAGACAAAGAGCTGGGTGTCAGATAAACACGGAAGGAGAAGAGGGCTAAGATGTGGAAATGGGAGACACAGTCACTTCCCCCTGTACCTGGAAGTAAAACTATTTCTGGCTCAGGAGGGCAATCCAGAGGAGGGGGACTGGAGCTGCTAACCTGCTGCCTCTCCTCTGACCTCTTTTCTCAGAAAGGACACCCTTCTCCTTCCTTGGCCCCTCTCAGCTGGTTCCACCACTGCCAAACCCTCAAGCCTGCCCTTGCGTGTCAGCTGTCCCTTTCTTCTTCACACACCTTGTTCATTCGCATGGTGAAGGCCCACACAGGGAGATTCGGCTGTGTTTTCATGGGCCCAAATTCCTGTCTGGCTGGATTTCCACCTCATCCTGGCCCAACGCAATCACGCATCACAATGCTGACAACTGCCCGGCCTGCATCTCTACCCTTGACTGCTCCCCTGCGCCCGGATTCTGACTCTCAAGCTGCCCGCTGGTCACTTCCATTCTCACGCCCCCTCCATTCACCCAAATTCAACCGGCCTTAACACAGGGCTCACTGCTTGTCCCTTTATTCAGATCCCCTTCCTACCGTCAGCCTTCAAAGCTCAAGTCACCTCTGAGCCTTCACAGCCTCTGTTAAATCTATCTGTAAGACTTGTTGATTGCCCCATGGAGGTTAACCTAGCTGAAGGCCAGATTCAGCTCCAAGGTCAATGATCCACTACTACCTCTGGTTCATAGCTTGGATTTTGATACTTAATTATAAGATTACCAATACTGCTATTTTAAAATCTCAAGTCTATTTATGTATTTCAATAGGTAATACAGTCATATAATACAAGATCCCAAAGGAAAAAAGGGAAATTCAGTTGAGAAGTGAATCTCCTTTCCTTCCTTGTCCACCAGCCATCCAGAACCTCTCCACAGAGGTGACCACTGTCTGAGCTATTTAACCATATGTTAACCTTCATGAGACTCTCCAAAAGCGATGACTAGGTCTTGTGCTTCATGTCTATCAAAGGGATGGGTAAAGTGCATGGGTGCCTGCGTGAGAAGTCATTTCAGTCATGTCAGACTCTTTGTGATCCCATAGACTGTAGCCCACCAGGCTCCTCTGTCCATGGGATTCTCCTGGCAAGAATACTGGAGTGAGTTGCTATGCCCTCCCCCAGGGGATCTTCCTGACCCAAGGATTGAACCCACATCTCTTATGTCTCCTGCATTTGGCAGTCAGGTTCGTTACCACTAGCGCTACCTAGGGAGCCCAGGTAAAGTACAGGCCCTCAAAAAAATACCTATATATTAGAGAAGACTCTGACTCCAAGAACTCTATCCTTTGCAAAATCGTCAATAATCTTTTCACTGGTATAGACTTTTCAATCCTTATTTTGTTTCTCCTCTTTGTAATACTTAATCATATGCTGGATATGAGCTGTTTGTCCCTCCAAATCCCTCCCCACCCTCCCCTGCCCTGCTCTGAGGCCCAGGAGGAAAACATGTGTGGCTCTCTTGTTTTCAAGCTTCTGGCTGAACTTCAACCAAGGGGAGGTAGTGCTAAGAAACCCTGAAGTCACCTTGAAATCAACAATCAACAAGTCCCACATTGAATTCATCATGCTCCCTGCCAGGAGGCTCCTGCTCCTGCAGTTGCTATCCAGCGATTGGTACCCTCACCCACGGGGTGGCTGCCCTTGTTAGAAACCCAGGCACGTTCTTTCACCTCTGCTCATCTTTAATGCCCAGGAGATCACTGCACTCATCCATTCTAATTCACTCTTTCTCAAATCTGCCTTCTTCTCAGCATCTGAGTATCTTACCTGACTAACTGCATGGACCTCTTTCTTGGTCCTCCTTCTGCCTCCAGTCCTGAGTTTCTGCAATCCAGTATCTACTTTGCCACCAGAGTCATCTTCCTAATCACACTGTTCTCCTGCCTGACTCTTCAAAGGCACAGAACTGCCCACAGGACAAAAGCTAAGAGTCCCTAAACAGGGTTCCTACCTGGCCTTGAAGCCTCTGAATCTCCTGGCCCTTCCCTACTCCCCCTCATTACATCCACTCTAAAGAGATGCAGGTTCCTTAGGTTCCACACTAGTCCCTACAGTCTTCTTCTGGCTAATTCCAATCTAGCTTTCAAAACTCAGCTCAGGAAACCCCTCCTGCATGAGTACATCCTTGATCTAGCCCCAGCTGGGTGAGATGCCCCCTCTTATGAGCCTTCATGGCACCCTGTGATAATCTCTACCCTAGAATTACCATACTTTAGTTGTCTTTCTCCCACACCATAGCATGGGATCCTTAAGTCAGTGAGGTGGTAAGGTGTTCTTCATCTTTGCAACTCAGAACCCTGTCCAGTATCTGGCATGGAGTAGATGCTCAAGAAATGTAGATGCTGAATAAACATGCAAGAGTAAATAGACTCAGTAACACTTCTAAAAACAGCACAAATAATGTTACTTGTAGAATGCAGGAACAGGTATATGGTATTCCAACTTTTCTGTCTGCTTGAAAATTTTTATAATAAAACCTTTGGAGGGAAAGTCACATATATAAATATGCCCTAAACTGTGTGCAAGTTTTTAAAAATGAAAAGCAACAGAAACAAGAAAAGAAAGAAAAATTATTCCCATCTCTTCAGTGCTGCCCTTACTGTGATTTCCTGAAATCCTCCCTCCTGCTCCTGGCCTCCCTCCTGGTTATCTGCCATCTTCCCTCCCCATCTCTCCTCCTTGTCCTGCTGACCGGACTCCCTCTTTACACACACACATACACACACACACACACACACACACACACACTCTATCTTGGTAAAGCCTGGGATGATGCAGGCTATTATTACCTGAAGGATCATCAGAGGTGGCGCTGACATTGATCTGGATGGTTTCAAATGGGGATGTTGGATCATCTCCCAGGAGGCAGAGTGGGGGTGCCAAGGACTCTGACTTCACAACCAGCATCTCCCCTACACCAGGGGCCTGGGTAACAGTGAGGGTGAAGCAGGGGAGACAGAACAAGAAAGAAAACAAAAAGGACATGTTGAGAGTAAAAGCCAGGACAGAAGCCTTATGGCTTACAAACCACCAGTTACTTGACATTCTGGTTTGAATGGTAGTCAGCATCTTGCTAAACTGTATCTGGCCCCTTGTTCTCTTTCTATTTTATTCCTAGGAAGGTGGATAAAGTCTCATGATCTCAAATATTGCAGTGGACAACCTGGACAAGAATAGTTCCAGAATTCTCAGTGGTTAACAACTCTCTTCTTCCCTGTCCCCCCACCCCACAATGGCTGCCACATTTCTCTATATATTACAAAACTCCATTTTCGATTCTAGAGAATCAAGTGGAAATGTGAAAAATGAAGATATAAAAGAAATGGCAAAGGTAGAAAAGAACTTCCCCCCTGCACTCCATGACCTGCAGCCCACAAATCATTTCCTTAGCATCAATAGGTGAAGGCAAGGGAACTGAGTCCCTGCCACAGAGAGTAGGAGGGAGATGACTCTCTCACCTGGTTGGAGGGCTCTGTGGAAAGATGCGACGATTCAGAGCTGAGGGAGGAGGAAGAGCAGGGGGAGGATGGCTCAGACTTCACCTGGAGATCTGGAGGAAAACGGGCTAGAAAATAACCACGAAGCGGAGCCTGACAAGAGCCCAAAAAGCGCCCAAGGACATGGGGTAAAAACCCCTCCCTGGGCAAGGGAGAAGGAGTACATATCAGGGGTCAAAGGGGGAGAGGAGTACACAGGCACTCAGGTGGAGGAGGCTTGAGGATAAGAGGAACTGCACAGTTTCTGGGAAACAATGGGACGGTGAGGGTTTCTGAAAGGATGAGGGAATCACAAAGGGTATCTTACCTGGGAAGATAGGCAGAGAGTCCCAGGGGGGTTCAGGAGGGCTGACGTCCATCCCCAAGTCCAGGGAGCTGCTGCCAAACTGAACAAGGGGGCCGGGTATTAGAAGGCAGAAGTGTGAGGATGAAGGGGTGCTCCAGCTGAGCGCTGGCTTGGGGATGAGTCCCAGGTTCTGCGACCACTCCCACCCACCAACGGTGAGAGACAAGGCTTGGGGAGCGATACCGGGACATCCTGCTCCGGACAACGGAAGAGCTCCGTCTGCTCCTCGGCCACTTCATCCAAGCCGGAGTACAAAGTGCTGTCTGCAAGAGGTGCGGAGGGTCGGGGGTCGGCCGATAGCGCAACCTTCAGATCCTCACAGAGCCTCGCCCCATCCCTCATTGGCTCGGCTCGGCCAGACCCACCGCCCGCCCACTTGAAAAGTGATATAGCCAAAGAACCTCAGTCCCTCCTTCCCCAATCCCGGAACGATTCCACATTTCCGCGGGAGCGGAGGTCTTCCCCGACTCCCGCATCCCCCAAAGCACAACTAGCTCCTCTGTTCCATCCTTCTTCAGACGATCGATTCCGTATTTGCCCAGCCTTCCTCTTTGAGCCTCCGCTTCTTCCTACGTGCCTCAGGGGCACAGCAGGCCACAGCCCTATCCCTTCCCCAAGGCGCCTCACTCCGCGCACCCCAGTCCTCCGGGCTCAGCAAGTTGTCGGTGAAAAAGCGTGTCGGGTCCGCAATCTCGCTGAGAAGCATCAGCTCCGCCATCTTTCCCCCCGCCCCCCAACCATGAGACGGTTCCCAAGGCCCGCCTCTTCCGCATCATCAACGAATCAATCGACTCTTAAAAAGGGAGGGGGCGTCCCGGAAGTCCTTTCTACCAGTAAGAGGCCTGGGTACTGAGCACATGCGTCAATAGAAGAGCCGGTCGTACAGGCTGGGCCAATGGGAGCGCGGCAGGACGCAAACGCTTCAACAGTACTGGACAGTGAGGTTTGCGCATGCGCCAAACAGATCTCCGCCTGAAAGCGCCTAGGAAGTGTGGCTTTCAGTCTTTGGAGTTCCGCCCTCTGCCCCAGAGTGTCCTAAATTTAGAAGTTTAGCTCATCGATTCATCTTCGGAGATGGACAAGCCCCCCCAAAACATAGCACACGTGACTATATAGCTTTTTAATGGTAAAAAGGGACGCTGAGACCACAGCTACCTCCCTTAGGAAGGCAGAAGCTTGGAGTGGGATATGGTACAACTCTCCCTTGGTCCCCACCAAATCTCACAGCATAGACCACACTTCACAGGTTCCTGTCTCTTTTAAGGTTTAACTTTTAATCAGCCAAACATCTTGCGCAGTCCTTGAGCCAGCCCTGCATCCTGTTTCTTCCCCTGAATGATCACCTTTCCCAGCTCCTCCTGGGCTGCCCGGTTTTTGGGGTCTACGGCCAACACCTTCTTGAGGTCAGTCATTGCTTTTTCCAGGTTTCCAAGAGCAGCCTGGGCAACACCCCTTCGGTACAATGCCTTTATATGGCCAGGCTCCCGCTCCAGCACCCGGTCACAACTTTGGGCCGCCAAATGGGGCTGCCCTAGCAGCAACTGACAGGCAGCAAGGTTGGCGTGAAGGACAGTTCGTTCCGGAGGGCCAGGTGGGGGTAAGGTCAGCAGCAGCCGAAGAGCCCGTGCATAGCATCGGGCAGCTCCTTCCGGATTCCCCGCTCGAAATAATTCTGTGCCCCTTGCACGTTCTTCTCTGGCCAAGGCCTCCTTCTCGGTGTCCTCCAGCTCCCAGGAGTCTCGACCCTGAGTGAAGGAGGCCAGTGTGAGCCTGACAGGAAGTCCAGAGCGCCCAGGGAGCTGAAGCTCTGCCTCCTCGCCTTGACACATGGACTCCAAGCATTTCTCTATGAGCTCCCCCCAAGTTTCCTCCCTCCATGGGCCTAACCCCACAGTTAGTTCTGTCCAGCCCTCTGGCAGCCCTGACCCCAAAGGAAATCCAGAAGCCTGTACCCAGCAGCGGGAGCCCAGCTTGGGTTTGTCCAAGCCGTGGCCACGGACTACAATCTTCTTGACAAAGCTGCCATCAGGACAGTACCAGAAATCAGAAGCTTGAAGGGGCTCTGACATCGCACTGGCTGATCCATGAGACTTAGCAGAGTCTCTTTCAAGTTCAGCAGGCAGTTTTTCAGTTTCCTGAGGATTCTCTAGAATTTGGCTAGCTGGATCTGGGCTCACTCTCAGCTCAAGGATTTCCGTAGGAGATTCTCCCCGATGCTGCCTAATCTGAGTAGGTAATTCAAGGTTCTTTTCCCCTTGTTGTTGCGGTTGACAGCTGTCCTTCTCTCCCATTGAATTGACTGGTGGTGTATCCATTTGGGTGCCTGGCCCCTTCCACCGTGGGTAAACAGTTTTGGATAGAAAGGGATGGACCGAGTCCAGGTCAGCACCTGATTTGAAAAAAAAAAAAAAAAAATCAAAGCAATGCTATTGGCAGAAATTTTATTTAGACTCCTTTTCCGTCCTTTTGGGACTCCGGACCGCGGTCCTCAAAGTCCTCTTTTTTTTTTTTTCTTTCCCGAATCTCTGTCGGGTCCAGTCTCCCCTCCAACTCCGAACTACAAGTTCCACAATTCCCTGCGGCTTGGGTAGCCATTCCCAACTACGGACACCCGATCGAGTCAAAAAATACCTGGGGGGGGCCGAAGCGCCTCGCCTGATGGCAATAGCCAGACCATTCAAATCACCTCTTCTTCCGAAGCCAAGTGCTACTGAGTACTGTCGTTGGAGTCTTTCCCCAGGTGGAGAAGATGGAAAGGGGAGCCAGGGGACAGCTGGACAGAGACACTGACAGCTAACCCTGGAGCCCGAGAGACAAGAGAATCTAGTCAAATTTCTGGCAGCCAATCGGGAGGAGGGAGAAGTCTGATTAAGCCCGCCTTTTGGAGGTTACATCATTTCCCCCACTGACTCACCGCCACACCCCAGCAAACGTGAAGCTCCAGGCCTTTGCGACCAGACTAGGCCAAATCATACCGAGCTAGGCGAGGTACGGCTGCGTCAAAGTCTGGAGAAGGTCCGGAATGGGAGATTGGGCCCATAGAGGATATAATGGGGAATGCTGGAGCTGGGGTGACTGATCGCGGCTGTGACCAGTCCTTTTATCTGGCCACCTAAAACCCACGTGTGCTATTCTATTAATACTTACCCCTACATTTAGCTTAGACAGTAAAGAATCTGCCTGCAATGCAGGAGACAAGGGTTCAATCCCTGGGTCATGAAGATCCCCTAGAGAAGAAAATGGAAACCCACTCCAGTATGCTTGCCTGGAAAATTCCATGGACAGAGGAGCCTGGCATGTTACAGTCCGTGGGGTCACAAAGGGTCAGACAGGACTGAGTGACTTTCACTACATTTGGGACAGCCGGTCAGAATGGCCCGTCCTGTCCAAGGTCCTTCAAAATAAACCCTGGAGGAATTCCCTAACAGTCCAATGGTTAGAATGCTGAGCTTCCTCTGCAGGGGGCTGGGGTTCCATCCAGATGAGGCTTGCCTTACCTTTGCCTCATGTTCTTCAATGCCTTTTGAGCTCTTCTTCCTCAAAGAATCTTATAGACAGTGCTTTTCAAACTTTGATGACCCTACACATTATCTGGGGAACTTGTTAAAATGCATGTTCTGACTTAGGAAATCTAAGGTGGGACCTGCTACTCTGCATTTCTAACAAGCTCTTGGATGCTGCTGCCGGTGGTCCATGGACCACACACATTGAATAGTGTGACTCTAGAATAATCTCATCCTGTTCTTTTGACCTTTTAGTCTGTGTCCTTTTAGTTTGTCAAGTATTTTGCATATGCATACGTCCTCAGTTGTGTCCCACTCTTTTGTGACCCCATGGACTGCAGCCAGCCAGGCTCCTCTGTCCATGGAAATTTACAGCCAAGAATACTAGAGTGGGTTGCCATTTCCTACTCCTACGTTTTACATGTATAACTGGTATAACCTGATCCACTGGACGTATCAGTGGAAAAACCGTACCTCCTCTTCCTAATAAAATATGTAGGTCCCTATTGTGATTCAGGCTTGCTCGTCCAGCTCCCTGCACAGGCAGGCTATGACAGCTCTTCAGGGAAGGAGAATTCCACTCTTAGTCCTCACTTTGGCTCCCTCTTCAGTTTGCAATTGTTCAGTTCACAGTTGTGTCCCAGACTAAAGGACCGTGCCAGGACAGCCAGGAGGGGAGGTAATGTCATCATTAGCCACAGACTTGTGTCAAAACAGCCCTCTCCATTTTGTGTTGAGTCTCAGATCACTAAATTAGACCTATTTTCCCTTTAAGCTTTATTTCTAGGTTCTGTGCTGCTGCTGCTAGGCGACCGACTTCAGCAGTCGTGTCCGACTCTGTGTGACCCCATAGACGGCAGCCCACCAGGCTCCCCCGTCCCTGGGATTCTCCAGGCAAGAACACTGGAGTGGGTTGCCATTTCCTTTTCCAATGCATGAAAGTGAAAAGTGAAAGTGAAGTCACTCAGTTGTGTCCGACTCTTAGCGACCCCATGGACTGCAGCCTACCAGGCTCCTCTGCCCATGGGATTTTCCAGGAAAGAGTACTAGAGTCCACTTCAACTAAGGCTAAATATTCTGATTCTTGGAATCCTTATGTTCCTGTTGAAAACTGATCTACCTTTTCTCCCTCCCTGCTCCATTTCATGGATTTCTAGGAAAGACAGAAAGTCTAGAATGAGTCACAGAAGATTTGATTACATCCTGATCCCTGGACAAAGATTGCTAATTTGTATTATGTGTGCCTTAATTGAGAGGTCCACTCCAATGACCCTTCAGAGATTAGCTTCTCTCAATGAAAAAAAAAAAACTACTCTGCTACAGATGTATTGCTTTGTAATGGTCTCTTACTGTTTTGTGTGTATATGTTTCAGTTCCAACAGATTCCACAAGGCATGGGCCTTGCCTCTATTTCTTTTCTTTTCTTTTTTTTGAGGCAAGGAAAGCAACCTTAGTTGGAAAGCAGCAGACCAAGAAGATGGCAGACTAATGTCTCAAAATAACCATCTTGTCAGGGTCTAGATGCCAGTTTGTTTTATAGAACAAAGAGGGAGAGGAGATGAGGAAGTAAAGTAAAAAGGCCATTTTTCTTTAAAATAGGAGGGAATGTGTTAATTTCTTCTTTTCTGCAGCCATTGACAGGTGGACTGGGTCAGACAGTCTCTCTGTGAGCTGAATAAAGTGCCTCTATTTCTTTTGCATTTCATCTCCTTCTCCATTCATTCATTCAACAAATATTTATTGAGCACCTCCTATGTTCTAGATAGGATGCTAGGAACTGGGGATACATAAATAAATGAGACAGAGACAGTCCCTATTCTCATGGAGCTTATAGTTGGGGCATGGAGAATAAGTTGTATGAAGAAGTGAGAGATGCTATGAGAGTGGACAAGGGGTGAGGGAATATCCCTTGAGGATGAGACGTTTTTTACTTTTGGTTGAGCCTCGGAGTATTTTGGGATCCTAGTTCCCCAACCAGGAACTGAACTCACACCTCTGCATTGGAAGTGCAGAGTCTTAACTATCGAACTGCTAGGAAGTCCCAAGGATGAGACATTTTTGTTACCATCTAAAGAATGAGTTAGAACTGAACCTCTGAGAACACAATAGACCATATACTCAGAAACACTGAATTAAATGTTTAACTTTGTCTCTTTGGGTGGTCCCTTGTCATCATTGTGACTATATGTAAAAAACAAACATAAGGGACTTCCCCAGTGTTTCAGTGGTTAAGACTCCAAGCTCCCAGTGCAGGGGTCATGGGCTCGTTTCCTGGTGAGGGAACTAAGAGCTGTGCAACTTCACCAAAAAGAAAAAAAAAAAAAAGTTGAAAACAAGCAAATACGTTAACAAAGGCCCCAGACCACTAAAGATAGTAATCAAAATCATCCAGGAAGAAAATATTTTTATTTTTAAAAAGATGACCCATTAAAATGAAAATGAAAAATTTAAGTTTTAAAAGAAGACTGAAAAGTCCGCATTCATGGGTCTGTAAACGCTCCCTGTTCTCAGCTTGAGAAGCACAGGCCTAGGAAAGGGTCAAGATATGAAGACTCAGAAATGGGAAATAGTATCTGATGTCCCCCTAAAGCGTTACAACATGAATGTTGACGGACGCACTGCTTGCTTTCTCAGTTTCCCTACCCTTGCATCCTATATTCTAGGGCTCAGTTCTCTGGAGATAGTCACTAAGGAATGAAAAAAGAGAAGAGAAACAAGCCTGGAGGATTATATCCCCAGGCCTGTCTAGAGATCATTGGATCTCAGAAGATCTGGCCTTATTCTACTGCTCTCCTTGCCTGACCCCATAAAGGCATTGTTTCCCCTTTATTAGAGACTAATCCTGGGAATTCACTGGTGGTCCAGTGGTTAAGACTCCCACTGCAGGGGTCACAGGTTCAATCCCTGGGAAAATAAGATTCCACATGCTGCTCTGGTGCAGTCAATAAATAAATAAAGACCTGATCTGATGGGAGAATGCAAAGAAAGGTTCAGGAGCTGGTGCAAAGTAATTTGTGAGCTGATTGTTGTTACATGTTGTCTTAACACACACAGAGCCCTCTAATAGGTGAAGTTCCATTCTGTAAGCAGATAGAGTAGGGGTGGTTCCCAGAAGAAAAGAACCAGATAACAGCTTTTTAACATAAGAGAAGCCATTTTAGCCCCAAGCCATTTTGTGATCTAAGCCTGGCCATAATGCTTGCCCTTGAACAAGTCTCAGTAATAATGATCTTACGAGAACAATGACTGTTAGTGATCTCTGAGAGACAGCAGTGAGTGGTCCTAAAGTCAGATCTTAGTTCCCTGCCCAGGAATTGAACCTGGGTAATCTAGATGAGAAAGAATCCTAGCCACCAGACCAGCACAGGCTAGAGATTAGAAGCAAAGTGACCCTGGCTCTTTATCCCCCTTTGAAAGCAAGAATGTTTCAAGGAGGCAAAAACTGTAAAAACAGATACAAAGTTAAAGAGAAAGCACAACAAGGGGGAGAGCACACAGAGGGAAGCAGTCTGTTTAAGACTGAAGGGAGGCAGAAATACATATTCAAAGAGGAATGCAGGGGTCCTAAGTGAGAAGCAAGCAGGAAAGAGGTGAATTAATTACTTATATAGGATAGTCCTTCTGGCTCTCTGTTTACATTTGGCCAATTGTCTTGTCTCTTTCCTCACACCTGACTGGTCCTTGGACACTTATCAAGATACATGTACAGCTTTTTGCTAAGATAGCTCCCACCACAGAGGTCTGTGGGTGCATTTCCACACTAATTATGGGATGGGGCCTCCTCCCTTTTCAACCCCTGAGAAGCCTTCCTGTGCGTGTGCAGACAGGAAAAGTCTTCCTTGACCTCAAGAGTGGGCACCTTATCTCTTTAGCAGAGCTCAGGTTTTGTCACCAGTTTTGTACTGAGTGTCTGGGTGAGAACAGAGCTTGAATTTTACTCCACTTGACAGACACCAGCCCAGGAACCCATCATGAGCCTACCTCATTACCAGGCAAGAGAAGTAACAATAGCAAAGAATAAATCAATCATAAAGACTTCCAGTTCTGTTTCAATGATATGAATTAGCCAGAAGCACTTTCTTGAGCTGCTTTGTGGAATTCAACACCCCTCACAAGTGCTCAACCACCAGATCAACTAGTACCTGAAGGATGCTGATGCTTCTGACCCTCATGGCTTCAGTCAACTAAAGCTTGAACTCTGTTGACCTTTGCCCCAATTCTATACTGAATTCTCCTCTGTTCAAATCCCTTCAAGAATATGAATAATAGGGCTTCCCTGGTGGCTCAGTGGTAAAGAATCTGCCTGCCAATGCAGGAAACACAAGTTTGATCCCTGATCTGGGGAGATCCCACATGCTTCAGAGCAAGTAAGCCATGTGCCACAATTACCGAGCCTGTGCTCTGGAGCAGAGAAGGCAATGGCACCCCACTCCAGTACTCTTGCTTGGAAAATCCCATGGATGGAGGAGCCTGGTAGGCTGCAGTCCATGGGGTTGCGAAGAGTCTGACATGACTGAGTGACTTCACTTTCACTTTTCACTTTCATGCATTGGAGAAGGAAATGGCAACCCATTCCAGTGTACTTGCCTGGAGAATCCCAGGGATGGAGGAGCCTGGTAGGCTGCCGTCTATGGGGTTGCACAGAGTCGGACATGACTGAAGCGACTTAGCAGCAGCGGCAGCAGTGCTCTGGAGCCAAGGAGCCGCGACTACTGAAGTCCATGTGCCCTAGAGCCTGTGCTCTGCGACAAGGGAAAACACTGCAATGAGAAGCCTATGCATTGTAACTAGAGAGTAGCTGCCACTTGCCACAACTAAAGAAAAGCCCACACAGCAATGAAGATCCTGCACAGCCAAAAATAAATTGAAAAAAAAATTTTTTTTAAAGAAAAGAATATGCATACTATGCCCAAGTCCCTTCATGAGTATGCAGGTACCCTTATCTGAAAACTTCCTTCGTTTTGCTGTTCAAGAAGACACAACTTTGGGAAAGATCCCCAGTGTTCTCCTTACCTGCTATAAGTAGTAAATTCTTCCTCCTACCAGTCCTTGGCTTGGTTGTGGCTTTTGGATCAACACCCACCAAGAAATGAACCCAGTTTTGGGGTAACAATTCTTTTATCTATTCAGTAATCTTTATCTTTACTGAGTACTTAGGATTAGTCAGTGAGCCATGGAGATAAATACAAAACTCCCCATCTGAAAGAGGTAGAGAGTTATAGTTGACAAAAGCTCCAGATGAAAGGCAAAAAGTGACAAGTGGCAGGGAACTTATTTCCAACTGGAGGTGATCTGAAAAGGACTTCAAAGGGTTGAGCCTTGGAAAGTGTTAGTTGTATCCAACTCTTTGCGACTGCATGGACTAGGCTCCTCTGCCCATGGAATTCACCAGGCAAGAATACTGGAGTGGATTGCCATTCCCTTCTCTATAGAATCTTTTTGACCCAGGGATCGAACTCAGGTCTCCTGCACTACAGGCAGATTCTTTTACCATCCGAGCAACCAGGGAAGATGGCCATAATTTTGACATGCAGAGATTGATTTACTGCAGGTGGAGGAAGCTGCACAAGATAGGAGATAAAAGAAAAGAAAAGCTGCTTTACATCCGTGTTATTCATTTCCAGCTTGTCAATTTCAGCATCTCTTTATACCCGTTTCAGCATCTCTTTATACTGTCACCAGGCATCAAGCTGACTGGAAGTTTTTACACCCCTCACATTCCCCTGCATTCCATACTCATCACATGGAACCATATGCTACACTTATTCTCTGTCATTTATCATCAGAATAAGAGACAAAAATTCTAGTTTTCCAAAGGCTAAATAAATTTTCCCTTCTGTTTAGCTTTGATGGGTTCTGTGGTTTTTTAGTTCTGCTGGGATTTATGTCAAAATAATTCCTTTCTCCTTCTGCTTCCAAACTATTTGGCTTGTGCTTCCCTTATAAGTAGGGTTTTCAGGCAAGATGAGGCAGTGAAGGGCAGCCTTTCCATAATAAAATATTAAATTATGAAAGATGCTGTGTATGTGTACCAATGTGTGACCATGCATTATGATCACAATGCTACCAGATATTGCTCTATGTGTCTTTTGTGTATTACCTCATTTCTTCTCACACAATTCCATGAGCTATTTATTCAGTCCCTGACCAGGAATCAAAACTGCATCTCTTGCAGTGGCAGTGAGGAATCTTAACCACTGGACCATCAGGGACGTCTAGATGGTGCTGTTTTTAATCAAATGACGAGGGAAAGCCTCCTTGTAAAGATGATTTGTTCAAAGATATAAATGATGTCAGGGAGCAGGCATGCAGATATCTGAAGGAATAGTATCCAGGGTGAGAAAGACACAAATACAGAGACCCTGAGGCAAGAAGGAATTATATTTTTATATTAAATCATAGCTTCTAGAAGAAGAATAATGGGTCCAGAGTGGATGAATCAGAGTAAGCAAGGAAAAGAGTAGGAAGGGATGAACTCAGAGAGGCGGGGAGAAGCCAGGTCAGGTAGGCCAAGGTACAGGTTTTGTTCTGAGTGTGATTGGGAGCCATCAGAGGGTTTGAGCAAGGTGAGTGATATTATCTGGTAATTTAAAAGATCACTCTGGTTTCAGCATGAAGGAAGGACTATGTAAGTCAAAAATAAAAGCAGAAAGTCCAGTTAAAGGGCTAGCCAAGAAAGAACAGCAGCACAGGAGCTTGGATTAAGGTAGAGGAGAGGGCCAAAGACAGAGGCCTGAGCCCTCTATTATTTAGGAGTTTGAAAGAGTCGATGAAGACTGAGAAGTAGCAAATAAGGAACTAGTGTATACTTTCTTAAATTGGATCCAGAAAGAGTATTCAAAGTGAAGAAAGTACTTCAAGGAGGAAGTGATCAACTGTGTCAAATGTTGCTAATGGTTCTAGAGCAGACTTTCTCAACCATGGCACATACATATTCTAAAGTAATTAAACATCTTTCAGCTTAAGGACTAAAATCTTCTGGCTATTGTTGAAGCTCCCTATGTATCTCTCTCCAGTTAGAATTCTCCTGGCTGGGATGGGTGGATGGGAGAGGGATGGAGTGGGAATTTGGGATTAGCAGGTGCAAACTATTATATACAGAATAGATAAACAAGGTCCTACTGTATAGCATAGGGAACTATATTCAATATTCTATGACAAACCATAATGGAAAAGAATATTAAGAATGATGTGTGTGTGTGTGTGTGTGTGTGTGTGTGTGTAGGGCTTCCCTGGTAACTCAGATGGTAAAGAATCCGCCTGCAATGGGGGAGACCTGGGTTTGATCCCTGGGTTGGGAGGAGGACATGGCAACCCATGCCAGTATTCTTGCCTGGAGAATCCCCATGGACAGAAGAGTCTGGCAGGTCCTAGTCCATGGGGTTGCAAAGAGTCAGACATGACTGAGCAACTAAGCATACGTATACGTGTAACTGAATCACATTGCAGCACAGCAGAAATTAACACAACATTGTAAATCAACTACATTTCAATTAAAAAAAAAAAAAGATTTCTCCTCTTGTCATGGGCTAACCGCTATTCTGAATTTTGTGTTTTTACTACATAGGTTAGTAGCAAAAGAATTTATTTCCCCCTTCTTCTCAAAGATGAGCTATATTATTATAGCATGTTTGTATGGTGATGGAATGTTTCAGTAATGAGGGGAAAACTGATTATGTGAGAGGGATAGGGGATCATTTCAAGAGTTCCATTTCTGTGTAGGTGAGAAGGGTGGGATCCCAGTGCCCACATAGGGCGGGGACTGGGGAACAGGTCAGCTTCTCTGCAGTAACAAGGGGAAGGCACTGAATTCAACAGAGATGCACGTGGCCTGGTAGATTTGGAGCTGGGACCAGAGGAGGTTCTCTTCTGAGAGTTTCTATTTTCTCACTGAGATAGGAAAGAAGGTCTTCATCTTGTGAAACTGTGATCTCAGATTTGCGGAATGTGGGAAAATGCAGGCTTGCAGGCCACCCTGAGCGCTCAAAGGAAGTGAGTCTAGCTGGTATGACTGTGCATTTTTCCCCAGACATATTCAGCACTTAGGTGCAGGTATGGTGCAGACAGGGTTGGATTTGGAATCTCCTGGGGATGTCTTTAAAAATATTGATGCCTGAGTCCCAAGAGATGGTGATTTAATTGGTTTAGAATGTGACCTGGGCTTTGGGCTTTTTAAATGCTCCCCAGATGACTATAATGTATTGCCAGAGGCAAGAATCCTGACTCCAAGGAATGCCTGGAGCTGTGTTTAGAAACCCACTGCTTTATTTATTTTTTTAAAGGCAACTTATACCTAGTTTTTAAAAATTTTATTTATTTTTGGTTGGGCTGGGTCTTTGTTGCTGCTTGAGGGATTTCTCTAGTTGCAGTGAGCAGGGCTACCCTTCATTGAGGTGCACAGGCTTCTCATTGAGGTGGCTTCTCTTGTTGCTGGACACAGGCTCTAGGCACAGTGGCTGCAGTAGTTGTAGCACGCAGGCTCCGCAGTCATGGTGCATGGGCTTTAGTTGCTCTGTGGCATATGGAATCTTCCCAGACCGGGGGTTGAACCGGTGTCCCCTGCATTGGCAAGTGGATTCTTAACCACTGGACCATCAGGGAAGTCCCGAGAGATTCCTTCTTGCTGCAGTGGAGGAGTGAATTGATCTGAGCTTTGAAGGATTGGTATATTTTGGCCAAGTGAAGAAGCCGATGTGAAAGGAGGGAAAATATCATGAGCATAAGCTTAGATGTGGTCTGAAACACATGGCAAGCAGCAAACAATTTGGTTTGTAACAGGCAAATATTAGAGAAAGAGCTCTTAGATTTGAGGACAGCTGGGTAAATAAAGATCTGGAGGTGGGCATGAATAATACAGTTTGGTTCCACAGAAAGCTGGATGATTTCAAATTATGGGAGAGGTCAAAGGCCAGATTAAAACTTTGTGAACAGTTGAGTAAGCAATAGGGAATCTTGAAGGGCTTTTGAGTAGCATGTTAAGAGTTTATAAAAAGCGTGTTTAGGGAGGGTAACCTGACAGCGGTGTAGAGGGAGACCAGGAGTAGGAAGGGGTGGGAAAGAGGGAGACCTATTAGGGGAACTGTTGTAATAATCCTAGATGAGGTCGTTTCCCAGCAAGAAGTGGGGAAAAGTTACAGATTCAAAAGACATCATGATGGCAGAATTGACTGGGCTTAACAGCTCACCACAAGTAAAGGCAGGAAGGAGGTGGAAGAGGCATCAAGTTTTCAAATAAGGAAGGGCACTGGGGAATTGGTGCTGTCTACAGAGGGAGGGGAGCTGGTTTTCAGTGGCATTTTATCTATTTGGTTTTGAACCAGCTGACTTCAGAGGACGGGCCACATTGCTTCCCTGGTAGCTCAGACTGTAAAGAATCCTCCTGTAATGCGGGAGACCTAGGTTCAACCCCTGGGTTGGGAAGCTCCCCTGGAGAAGAAAATGGCAACCCACTCCAGTATTGTTGCCTGGAGAATTCCAGGTCGCAAAGAGTTGGACTGAGAGACTTTCACACCTAGCATTGTCCACATGTTCCACACACACCAGAAGAATGCTTATAAATACAGAGTTTGGAGAATGTTCTATTCAATTTAGACTGTTAACAGAATACCATAAACTGGCTATCTTATAAACAGCAGAAGTCAATTTCTCAAGTCCTGAAGGCTGGAAATTCCAAGATCAAGGTGTTGGCAGATTCAGTGTCTGGTGAGAGCTTCTTTTGGTTCACAGAGTACCTTCTAGCTATGTCCTCACATGGTGGAATGGTAAGGGAACTCTCTGGGGATCTTTTATTAATTAAAACAATTAAAAAAAAATCTTTTGACCATGCCACGGGGCATGTAGGGTCTTAGTTCCCAGGCCAGGGATCAAACCCATGACCCCTGCCTTGGAAGTGTGGTGACTTAACCACCCGACCACCATGGAAGTTCCTCTGGGGTCTCTTTTATAAGGGCACTAATCCCATCCATGAGGGCCCACCCTCAAAACCTAATCATCTCCCAAATGCCACACTATCACAGTGGGGATTAGGGTTCAACAGATGAATTTTGAGGAAACACAAACATTCAGTCTGTAGCAAAGGAGCATTTGGTTACAAATGAGGTCTGAGTTTGGAGTGGATGAGATTTTTCAAGGGAAATTCTCAGAGAAGGAAAAAAAAAAGTCCATATATAGATGCTTAAGGCACAGGAGGTAAAAAAAAAAAAAAAAAAAAAAAAAAAACAACAGGCGGGGAGAGAGGAAGAAGGATAAAGTGAGGTTTGTGTGTACACAGAGTCGGACACGACTGAAGCAACTTAGCAGCAGCAGCAGCAGAGGGGGAGGAGGTAATATGTCCCTGAACCTGGGAAAGTGGGGAATCCAGGGTGAAGGGACAAACATGGAAGGGTTCAGAGAGGCAGTGTACTATGAAAATACCATGGGTTCTGGCTCCTGGTAACTTTGGGTCATTGAATACTATTTGAAAAAACAGTTTCAATAAAGTTTGGATTGGAAGCATATTCCAAAGGGTTAAGAAGCAGTGGGTATGAAGGAAAGACATTTCTGACAACAGTACGCCCTATTGAACGGAGGTGGGAGAGGGGAGGGTGGGGTTGGAGGTGGTGAGTAGGTAGTGAGGGAGTGCAAACTGCAAATGTAAGTTCTTTTTTCACGAAGTCGGGTAAGGAAAGCACAGTAAACCTGAACCATCCAAAGGAGAATCCATGATCCCATCCTCCTCCCGTGTCTCCTATCACAGTGCATGGCTTCCGTTTTAGATTATAAACTTGATGAGTTTCAGGGTTTACACCTGCTGTCGGAGATGAGGTCTCACCAGCATCCTGCATGGAATTCAGGATAGGACCCTGTCCAGCAGGTGCACAGCTGAAGATACCAAGTCCACTGCTTGTGCCACCTCCGCCTCCCCAAGAGGTCTCCTGGTTGAGGGTAACTAGCCCGGGTAGACGTGTGAGGCTACTGACTTTCTCCCTGGCATTCTGCTTTAGTCAGAATATTTGTGATCCCTGCACTAATACACATGTTGAAATTCTAATGTGCAATACAATGGTATTAGGAGGTGAGGCCTTTGGAATGCACTTAGGTCCTGAGAGTAGCACCCTCATGAATGGGATTAGTACCCTTGTAAAAGGGACCCTACAAGGACTTCCCTGGTGATCCAGTGGTTAAGGCTCCGTGCTTCCAAGGCAAGGGGTGTGGTTCGATGGCTGAACAGGGGTGAAATACGATCCCACAAGTCCTGTGGCCAAATAAATAAATAAGGAAATAAATCCCTCAGAGCTCCCTAGCCCTTTCTGCCAAGAGAGGATACAGTTAGAGAGGAGACAGGGATCTGTGTACATTTAGAGATCTACAACTCAGAAGAGGGCCTATACCTGACCGTCCTGGCACCTGATCTTAGACTTCCAGGAAAGTTCTGTTCTTTATAAGCCACCCAGTAATGGTATTTTTGTCACAGCAGCCCGACCCCCGCAGCTCCGTGCTCCCTTTGCCTTGCCTACCTACACTGGTACAGCACAAGAAGTAGGGCTGTACCCGGAGTTGTCTGCCACCCTCCAGCCTGTGAGCAGGAACAGCTGTGGGCAGCTGGGCATGTTTCCCTACCCCATGCCATCCTACCTTGGGCCAACTTTTTCAGAATACCCTGCCTACTTTCCTCCTGCCTTCCTGGAATTCTGGGTATAGATCCCTGGATCTGCTCGTAAATCTTCCTCCAAAGTCTTAGGTCGAGTCTGGTACGGAATGGAAAAGGTGTGCTGGGTAAAGAAATGTCTACGAAGAATGGATCCCCAGGTCTTCGCCAGTAGGATTCCCAGGGAAGCCTCTCTTTCCCATCTTTGTGTTTGCCTCTCTGGTGTGCGGGAATCTGTGTCCACTTACTATTGTCTCTGTAAGTTTTTGTCCGCCCCTCCCCCACGTCCCCAGAAGGGGAGATAAGTGAAAGGCGAAACCAAAGGAGCCGGGTATTTGCTAGTCTTCGGGATTGCGGGTGATAAATCCACTTAATCTATTTAATATTGTCTTTCAGAAATTCACACACACACTCACACACAGATCTGAACAAGGTGAGGACTAATGAGGAACGGGGATTGGGCTGGCTCCCTCCAGATATTGGAAGGTTTGTACCCTCGGTTCTTTCTGCTCGCTTGCCCAGTTGGGGTAGGAGGAAGGGAGTATTTACAGAGAACGGGGACGTAATCTTCTTCCAGGGAGAAGGTTCCGAAACCGGTAACCTCCTAAATCTCATTCCAAACCACCCCCCCTCCCCCAAAACCCAAAAGTTATAGAGGTCCTGGGATTAACATGAAAATAGACGGGGATGGAGTGGAGGAGAGACAGAAATGGAAGTGAGGGTGAGGGTTCTGGCTAACCTGGGGCTCGGCTCTCACGCCGGGAGAAGGTGTGGAGTGACAAGTATACTGACAACTATCGGGGAGAGGCCTGGCGCCACAAACCCAATCACCGGACTGAATCACCCCGCAGGGAAGAAAAGAAGGCGGAGCCTGCCGACCTGGAGGCGGGGTTTTATCAGAGCCGGGGCGGAACCTATGGAGGAGGCGGGGCTTTAGGGACCAGTTTTCAGGCTGGGGAGCCGTGACCGAGAGAGTTCGGCTGGGGGTGCTGTATTTAGAGGGGGTAGGGGCCTGGAGCGACTGAGGGCCTGGCCGGGAAGTGGCATCCCTATCAGTGTGGGTTTTGGCGAGGTTCCTGAGGAACTGGATTCCGAGCGTGCTCGCAAGGCGAGAGTTTCCGTGGAGGCCTAGTTTAGGATGTAACCAAGTCCAGTAGCCCCAGAAGCGGGTGTGCGGGGCGCCCACTGTGGATCCCCGGCTTGACGGCAAAACGTGCTTGGGACGTCGAGGGGCGCAGGGTGGGGCCGGGCCGTGGTTGTCCTTACGGATCCCAATAGTTCTCGTGGTGCTGCGCTGCAATGATGATGACTACGGTTAGGATGGTACAGAGCACCATGGCTGCAATGCCCACCGCCAGGGAAATAAAGGAGAAGTTCCGGGCCTCGCGTGAAGCGATTTCAGCTGACACCATGTCTCCGCGGGCCAAGGCCGTGCGCACCTGCGGGGGAGGAGGAGGGAGAGAAGATCAGAGAGCCGCTACCTCGGCCGCAAGCCTCAGCCTCCCTCTAAGATGCTCCCTCAAACGTCCAGCACTCCCTGGGAATAAGAACCTCTTGAGTCCTCCTCTCCATACTCCGCCTCCGTCCCCTCCCCTCCCCTCACCCCCCACACACCTGCACTGCCTTGAAGATGGCAATGATGCCTGTAGGCCAGAAGCAGCAGATGGTGGTCAGCACCGCGATGGGCATGTAGTCGTGGGGCGGGCGCCTTGGCTCCAGCAGGGCCAGCCCTGGGCCCTGGGGTGGCGGGGGGAGCGTGGAGGTTACTCCTGTTCCCCCCGGGGTCGCTCCTGCATAGGGCTGTGAAAGGAAAGAAGGTTGTGGGGAGGGGACGTCTATCACTCTTAAACCCTCTCTGAGCCCACCAGCTTTCCACGTCTAGCAGAGAAAGAAGGTTGCTTTCCTCTTTTAAACCTCCTCTGGACTTCAAGGCTGTTTCCCCTGCCAGATCTTGATCTTTGACTCCAACAGACCACCCACCCCATTCCCAGATCTTTCTCTAGTCTCTCCTCTCCCTTGGCCCCAGATCGCCTCCTGGTCCCGTCGTTCTGTTCCTCTTTCCCACGAGTCCCCAGTGTGCCTCAAATTTCATGTCCTGTTCCATCCTTCCCCCAGCCCCCTCCTTCCAGTCCCCTGTTCGCCCTGTACTCACCGTGCCCACCGGATAGACCGGCACGTAGGCAGTGCAAGGCTGCAGCTGTAAAGGGTAACCCGGGGCTACGTAGCCACCCAGCGGCAGCGTGCCTACCGCTCCCGTGTGCGTGGGCACCACGAAGCCCGGGGCCTGGGCAGTATGAGAGGGCGCCGGCGGGGGCGGGGCGGCGGCGGCGGGCGGCGGTGGGGGCAGTGGGCCCTCGAAGCGAGTCTCCTGCAGGTAAGGGTCGGGTGGCATGCGGGGCAAGGTAGCGCAGCCGGGTGGGGGCGCCCCTGCGGCCGGGCCGGGAGGGGCATGGTGTGGGGGCCTTGGCAAGGTGGCGGAGGACGAGGGACCGCGCTGAGCGGCGGCCCCAGAAGCCAGGCCCCCTGCCCCTAAGCGCGGGAGGGTGGCAGTGCCCGACTGGTGGTAGTGGTGGTGGTGGTGATGGTGCGAGGAAGGGGCTGTCTGTGGGGGCGGGGCAGGAGGTTCGGCGGGGGGCTGGGGGGCATTGTAGGGTGGTGGAGAGGTGTGAGGGACTGAGTCAGGGAGGCCTGGGGGCGGTAAGCAGAGGAGCCAGTATGGGGAGAGATAAGATAGATGAGATGAGGGAGAGGGGGAGACACAGAGGGTCAGGGACGGAGAAAGATAATGGGAGAGACAGAGAGGAGATGAGTGAGAAGCCATCTCTCATTCTTGGGGGAGGAGAGGGGTGGTATCTAGGCCAACAGCCCTTTCCCCCCGCCCCCACTTTAATCTAGTTTTGAGGTCATAACTCTCTTCTGCTCCTCTCCCTGCTTCAGCAGTGGGCACACAGCTTTAACCTGCAGACCCAAACTCCTATCCCTCTTGGCTTATGGCTGCTTTGGGGTTTGCCTATCTGAGCTAGTCCTGCGTGTGCACATGTATAGACACGCAACACTTGTGTGAACATGTGCTCAGTCCAACAGTTGTATAAACACATGTAGGATAACATGTTCCACTCTGCCATTCCTTTAGTGGGGAGGGGGTCCTCTAGTCTCTCTTGGAATCTCCGAACCTCTTTTAGGGCAGATTAAGAAGGGTCCTCTGGATTTTACTCCCCTGGCAATCCCCATCTGATCATCTCTCCATATTACCCCGCTGGATGTCTCCATGCGGGCCAGCGTTATCTGTCCATCTGTCACTCCCAATGATGCTATCCATGCAGTACCTGGCTGATGCTAAGCCAGTCTTGTACTTCCTTCACCCTCTTAACCTGCCCCCCGCCCCCATGTTGTTGGCAAGGGACCGATCTTAGACTGGCCAGAGGAAAGGAAGAAAAAGGAAGGATATTGAAAGAGGAGGGGGCTTGAGGGGAGGGATATGGAGAGCTGGATAGAAGGGGAATGAAACAGAACCACCCGCTAGGGAGGGGTAAGGGAGGGGGGGGGGGTAGTCAGGAGGCAGTGGAGAGGGCGAGGGGTTTTGTTGTTGTTTTCTACCTGACTTTTCGGATGACATGCTTGCGCTCTCCCTGGGACAAGATCCGTGCAGCCGGAGTCCGGAGTCGGGGTCCCTGGCTAGCACCGGAGTCTGGGTGCGCAGATTGCGCAGCCGGCAGCAGCGCAGAGATGGAGAGATGAAGACTGTGGCGGCGGGGGGCGGAGGGAAAGCTGAGAGGGGGGAGCTTAAAGGGACCGAGGCGAGGGAGGGGGAACCCTTCAGAGATACCCCCACTTGGTCTCTCTCCGCTTTTGGACTATGTCTCGCCTCCTCTAACCCCGGCATTCAAGCCCCCAGTTTGGGTTCCTTTGGAGTTGTCATGGAAACTGGGAGGCAAGCAAGACCAGGCAAGGCGGGTGGTACTAAGGGAAGGAAGGAGGGAGAAAGAACCCTCTGGAGTCTTCCCCTTCAAGACTGGCTGTAGTGATTATACTGTAGGAGGAAGCGAGCAGGTGCTCAGTGGATTCAGTACCCCAGATCCCTCTGGATCTTTTTCACCCCAGTCAGGCCTTCCCCCCCTCCCCCACAACTCAGCCTCCCTCAGAGTCCCTGTAAGATCTAGGGATCTTCTCCCAAATCCTTGGCTCTAGTTTCCCTATCTGTACCAGAGATGCCTGTGTGAGAGAGAACCATAAAAACAACAACAAAAGTTCCCAGGGTTATGATCTTGACCTGCCGCTCTGGCTTGGGAGGAATCCGGAGGTAAAGTGAGAGGCCCCAGTCTATAGTCGTTGGGAGGTAGTAGGGCTTGTGGTGTGTTGGGGGGCAGGGGTAGGATGAAGAGGAAGCTTGGAGGATACTTAGTTACCTCTTACCTTCAGTATGTAGGAGCTGTAGCGCGTTGGGAGGAGAGGACGAATCAACTGCTCATTGCCGGCAGCTCAGTTTGGCAGTACATGCTTGGTCCCCCTTCCCCCGCTTTGCTTACTAGGCTTCTTAAAGAGTTTCCAGGGCCCGCAGTGTTCAGATCCATTCCTGAAATCCCACCCACCCACCACCCCCGCCAAGACGCAGCGCCATCGCCTGAGTCGACCCGGGGGCCCAGCGGTAATTGCAGTCTTTTTATTTTGCTTATTGCATCTTGGGAGTTTGTACATGGGGAGGGGAGGTGAAAATCAGTAGTCAGCCGAGATTTAACCAGAATCGGGCCATTTGCAAAAGCAGAGCCGAGATACCACCCTCCCCCTTTAGACCAGTGCTTCCCAGCCTCTTCTTGAGGCAGTCGCTCTCCAACGCTGTATCCTTCCCCATCCGACTGCAGGCGGCGACTACCGAGCTGTAACAGCGGCGCGCGTCAGGGCCAGTCCCAGGCCCCAGAGATCGAGATCACGGCCCCACACCTCTCATTCTGGCTTCTGAGGTGTTCGCGTGAGCCCCTAACCCCCTTCCGCCACACCATCCTGTACACAATTCGGGGCGCAAGTTGGTTTTATTGGGAGAGACTTAAGACTGTCAAAGGCCTGGTGAACATAGAGGAATTCTGATGAGCTGCGAATTTTTTTTTTTTTTTTAATCAAGGCAAACGTCTTTAAATGCTCAGTAAAAGCCCTAACACGGGCACCTGGGTACCGGTAGGGATCATAGGGAGAGAGGTGCGAGACTCCTGGAGTTAGAAGTCCAGCCCCGGTGGGAAGGTCTGAGTAAGGAGCCGCCCACAAGGAGCTCCAGGTTCAGGGCGGGGGTGTGGGGTCGCTCAGGTAAAAAGACTCGTCAGAAACTAGGCGGAGCGTGAGTCAGCGCTGCCCAAGGGGCTCTCCGCCCCTTGTGGGGTGGGTCGTAGATAGGCTCCGTTCTAGAGAAGGGCAGAAGAAACTGGGCCAAGCCGCACTTTTACCTCGAGGGGCCTCGAGGACTCTTCGCGTCTCTGGAGACAAGGGCACTACAAGCACTTCAAGATGAAGAGTTGTAAGGCTCAGACCTGGCACGGGCGGGAGGGAAGGGGTTAGGAGAAGGGTCCGCCTGGGCTACCTTCAGCCCTCAGCCGGCGGAGGACGAAATATCACGGACTGCCTTTCCCGGGTCTGTTCCTCCAGCGCGACTCCCTGGGGAAAGAGAACTCCGTGTTCCCTTGCGGAGCCGGACGCCTGCATTGGGAAGTAGGGCAAATCAAGGCAGGGAAATGGGACCCTTAGGTCGCGGCTGCCGCAGGGCCTGAATAGGCCTTCTCTCAATTCCCAGGACACATTTGCGGCTTCTTCCTCTCCCCGCCGATCTAAATGGATCACTCCGCCTATTCCCTCTCCCCCGCCCCTCGCCCCCCGCCCCCCCACCCCGCTCTTAGGGCGCAATGGATTGTTCCATTGCCCCTCCAGTCTCAGGCCGGCGTTGCGGGGGACGCTGGCACGGTTGCTAGGGAAAGCCCCGGACATGACGGCTAAATGCGACCCTGAGCAGCCTCCCCTCTCCCGTCCGTCATTCCCCTGCGCGCGTTCTCCTTACACCCTTGCCCTCCCCCACGTGGGTTCCAAGCTGGGGAGAAGTAAACAGCAGGCGGAGCGGGGCTCGTGGATCCAGGCCAGGTGGGAGTTTGCACTCTCCCAGGGTCCTACGCTGCTGCTCTGAGGTCCTTCTTGCAAATCTTCAGTCTTGCATGACTGGGATGATCCATTAGGAAGGTCCTGGCCTCGGGACCGAGTCCCCGCTGCGTTGGGGGCGGGGCTTGGTTGCGCGTCAGTGCGTCTGCTGCGTGGTGGGGGTGTGTGTTTGTGGAGAGGACTGGAGTAAAAGTAGGATGTTTTATGACAAGGACCTGGTGTGGGAACGGGTCGGGGAGGCTTGATTGCCGGCGTCTGTTCCGAAGGGAGGGTGTTCTTATCTCTCTCACAGGTCCTCATCGTCCCCTTCTCAGGCGGAAGCATGCTGGGGCTCCCGGGGAGGCGGCTCCCTTCGGCGGAGTTCCTGCTCCTGTTGCCATTCCTGCTGCTGCTGCTGCTGCTGCTTCTGCTGCCCGCCGCCCCCGCGCCCCATCGGGCTGCCTACAAGCCGGTCATAGTGGTGCACGGGCTCTTTGACAGTTCGTACAGCTTCCGCCACCTGCTGGAATACATCAATGAGGTCTGGCAGGGGACGCCCCGGTTGTGGGGCCTTGGTGGCGGCTACAGAGGCTGGGGAGGGAGAAGGGGAACTGAATGCTGGGCCTGCCCAGTTCCTCGCAGAGCTGGTGCTCTGCTGGGGAAAGCTGGGGGACGAGAGATCCCTGCTTCTAGGAAGGCACAATAGGCATGTGGGCGCCGGCTCGGGGGCGGCCTGGAGGGGGGTCTTTATAGTCCATTCCGGCTGCGGCATCGCCCCCTTCCCACAGACACACCCTGGGACTGCGGTGACAGTGCTCGATCTCTTCGATGGGAGAGAGAGTTTGCGACCCCTGTGGGAACAGGTGCAAGGGTTCCGAGAGGCTGTGGCCCCCATCATGGCAAAGGCTCTTCAAGGGGTGCACCTCATCTGCTACTCCCAGGGTAGGCACCCTCCCCCCTTCCCCGCTTCTAAGCCCTATCTGAAGCTTGATCCTTACCTGAGGGACACTGCCTAGTGTTCCCTTTTTTGAACCGCATTGCTTCCTTTTCTGACTTCCCTCAGCATCTGGGTCTTATCTGTGTGCGTGTCCTGAGTGGGAGGGCCGCTCCCTGCACTGCTGCCCCTTTCTTTCCCCGTCACCCATGGCTCTTGGACATAAGGGATGGGAGGCGGGGGACAGGAAAAAGCACCCTAGGGTTCTTCGGAAGACCCAGATCGAATTCTGGCTCTGTCACTTACTTGACATGGGGCGTTTTGACACAGGGCGTGTGCCTTCTCAGGGTCTCAGCTTCCGTGAGGTACATGGTGTGTGTGCGGGGGTGCGGAGTTGGGGTGACTGTTGGCCTGGCTCTCCCTAAGTCCTGCCCAACGTGGTGTTTTGCCTGCAGGGGGCCTGGTGTGCCGGGCACTCCTGTCTGTGATGGATGAACACAATGTGGATTCTTTCATCTCTCTGTCCTCTCCACAGATGGGACAGTATGGAGGTGAGTGGGCACTGTGGGCTCCATAGGGGGGCCCTGAGTCTTGAGGGCACAAAGCTCGGGGCCACTTGGCACTGCTGTTCTTTTGCCAGACACAAACTATTTGAAGTGGCTGTTTCCCACCTCCATGAGGTCTAACCTCTACCGGATCTGCTACAGCCCGTGGGGCCAGGAATTCTCCATCTGCAACTACTGGCATGGTGAGTAGGACATGCCAAACTGGGGCCTCCATGCTAAGGGCATCCTGGAGGGTGGGGCCTGCTGCTCCCACCTCTACCATAACTAACAGCAGTGATGATGATAACTTACATTTATCGAGCACTTACTATGTGAACAGGCACTGTTCAAAATGCTTTATGTGTTTCACTTTGTTGCCTTAGAGAATACAGTTTGCTGCAGGGGTTGGCAAACTTTATCCTTAAAGGGCCAGACAGTAAATTTTTTTTGGTTTTGCAGGCATATAGTCTCTGTCATAACCACTCAATTCTGCCATAGTCATGTAAAAGCAGCCATATACCATATGTAAATGAATGTGTCTGTGTTGCAATAAAATTTTATTTACAGAAACAGTGAACTGGATTTGACTAATGAGTCATAGTTTGCAAAAGCCTGGTTATAGTTTTTAAGATCATGGATGCTGGGTCCAGACTTCTTGGGTTTAAAGCCTGCCTAGTCCTGCTGCATGACTTTGGGCAAGTTGCTCAACCTTTCTGTGACTCAGTTTTCCTCATCTGTAAAGTACAGTATGTACCTTTTATTGTGTTTATGAGGATGAAATAATGAATGTCATGTGCTTTGAACAGTATCTGGCTCACAGCAGGTGCTGGGAAAAGGTGTTTGCTATCATGTTTACAGTTATTACTGCTACTATCATATTACTGTGAGCCTTGTCTGTTACTGTAGCCTTCTGATTGGTCTTCCAGCATCTGGTCTTGCCTCTTCTCCCTGCTTCTCTGACGATCTAACTGCTGTTTGTACCCAGACCCTCACCATGATGACTTGTACCTCAATGCCAGCAGCTTCCTGGCCCTGATCAATGGGGAAAGAGACCATCCCAATGCCACTGGTAATGACCCCAGGCTCCTACCTTGGTCCCATTTTCTGCTTCTCTGACCTCCTATATTCCCCTTTCCAACCTGGCCTGACCCCTGTGACTAACTCAGGCTCTCTTATTCCCACCCTGTAGCTTGGCGGAAGAACTTTCTGCGTTTGGGCCGCCTGGTGCTGATTGGGGGCCCTGATGATGGTGTCATTACTCCCTGGCAGTCCAGGTAATAAGAGACTGTGTGGCCTGAAGGTTGGCTAAGGACACCCCAATCCCAGCCAATCTTTATCTCATTTCTAAAACTGGCCTGCTTCTTCCACTGTTCAGTTAATCCCCCCACCCTCCATTCATCTTGTCACCCAAGACCAAAACCTGGGAGTCATGTCCCAACCTCTTATATCTAGCCAGTCACTAAGCCTTGCTGACTCTGCTTCCTTTCCATCCCTACCAGCCCCGCTTTGTGAAAACTTTGAACTCTGAACTATTTACAGATTCTTAGGATGTTGCAAAGATAGTTTAGAGAAGTCCTGTGTATCTTTTGCCCAGTTTCCTCCAATGCCTGCATCCTATGTAATGACAACACAATAGTGAAACCAGGAAATTGACAAATCGCTACAACGCATGTCTATAGTTCCATGCCATGTAATCACATTTCCTACCAGCTGTTTTACTTACCTGGAAGTAAAAGGTAATTGCTCCAACCTTGTCCCCTCTATCCTATTCCTCAGGAAAATTCATGGCTTCATGGCACTATGATCAGATGCCTCTGATGATCATGAGTGATCTGAAATGTCACCTGATCTACTTTATAGTCATTCAACAAATACTCATCAAGCACTGTGTGCCCAGGCACTGTTCTGGACCCTAGGGATGCAGTAGTAAATGGAGGAGAAGTCTATGCTATTATGTAGCTCACATTCTAGTGGGAGAGACAGATAATAAATGTAAATATATATATCAAACAGTGATAAAATAAGGCAGGGAAAGGATTAGAGGATGGCTGGGGCCTATTTTAGATAGTGGCCAGAGAAGTTCTTCTGGAAGAGCTGCCATTTGAGCGACTGAGTTGTATCCGACTTTTTGAGACCCGATGGAGTGCAGCATGCCAGGCTCCTCTATCCTCCACTGTCTCCTGGAGTTTGCTCAAATTCATGTCCATTGAGTCAGTGATGCTATCTGTTTCATCCTTTGCTGCCCCCTTTTCCTTTTGCCCTCAATCTTTCCCAGCATCAGGGTCTTTTCCAGTGAGTTGGCTCTTTGCATCAGGTGGCCAAAGTATTGGAGCTTCAGCTTTAGCATCAGTCCTTCCAATGAATATTCAAGGTTTATTTCCTTTAGGATTGACTGGTTTGATCTCCTTGCAGTGCAAGGGACTCTCAAGCGTCTTCTCCAACACCACAGTTCAAAAGCATCAATTATTTGGTGCTCAGCTTTCTTTATGGTCCAACTCTCATGTCCATACATGACTACTGGAAAAACCATAGCTTTGACTGTATGGACCTTTGTGGGCAAAGTGATGTCTCTGCTTTGTAATATGCTTGGAATGTCTAGGTTTGTTCTTCTAGGGAAGAGGAGTAGCACCTGCAGAGTCACTAGGGCAGGCATGGGGAATAAGGAGGTCCATGTGGCTAGAGGGCAGTAAGCTGGGGTGAAGGTGAAAGAGGTAGACGGGGGCCAGATACAGAAAGCCTTTGTGGGGCAAAGTAAGGTCACTGGTTTTTTCTAAAATACATGCAACATAAAAGTTACCGTTTTTAAGGGTAAGTTTGGTGGCTTCAAGTTCATTCAAATTCTTTTGTAAGCTCACCACCATCTATCTCCAGAACTTTTTTCTTGCCAAACTGAAACCCCATAATCCTTTAAAGAATGGTAACTTCCTTATCCCTGCTACTCCCAGGCCCCTGGCAGCCATGACCCTTGATTTTTTTTTTTTTTTTTTTTAAATTCTGAGTGAGATGGTAACACATTGGAGGGTTATAAATGAAGGAGTAACATGCCTTATAGTAGTTAAAGGTGGGATTTATTTTTATCTCATTTCACACCTACTACAACCCTATGAAGATAAGTAGTAGCTTTAAGTACTTTGCAAATAAAGCTCATTTAATCCTCACAACAACCCTATAGGGTAATTACTATTATCCTCTTTTGCCATGTAAGGAAACTTAAGTACAAAGAGATTAAATAACTTGCCTACATTCATAGAGTTAGTAAGTGGTGAAGTCAGGTTGTCTGAGTTAACCACAATGTTTTATTTCCTCTCTACAAAGGAGGTATTCTTGTATAGGACAAAGAAAATCAGCAACATGATCAACCACACACGGTGGGGAGTGTGTGGCAGAGCTGGAGTTCCAATCCAGGTCTTTGTGCCCCTACTGCTTTCCTATGGCTTAAGAAATCTCGTCCTTCAGCGTGGCCTCCAGGCCCCCAGCCCACCCAGCTGTGCCATACCTCTGTGGTGCTCTTGTTGTTGCATTTGTCTGAGACAGCTTTCCCTAGTCCAGGCTAATCGCTGGGAAGCCTTTGTTGACGCTCTAAAACTAGGGTAGTAACCTCTCCTCTTTGCTCCCATAGCCCATTGGACTTAGTACTGTTAGACTTTGTTCAGTTATTCTTGGCCTGTGTCCACTCAGTGCCCATGACAGTTAAATATTCCTAATTAAAAAAAATTTTTTTTAAACTTTTTCTTTGGAAGTAATTTCATACTCAAGAAATTACCAAAGTCGTACAAAGCAATCTTGTATATTCTTCACCTAGAATTCCCAAATGTTAACATTTTACCAAGTTTATATTAGTGTCCTCTGTCTCTCCCTCTGTATATCCATATATATATGTGGAGTATGTGTATGTATGAACCCTTAAGACTTCAGTATGTCAGTGTCTATTTTCTAAATATAGGACATTCTTTTATGTATCTACGATTATCAAAATCAGGAAATTAACATTGATACAATTCTCTGTAGACCTTATTCAAATTTTCCTAAAATCTTCCATATAGGAAAAAAAATCCAGTGAAAGATTCAATTCAGGATCCCATGTTGCATTTGGTTCTCATGTCTCTTTAGTTTTAATCTGGAATAATTCCTTGGAGTAATCCTGCGACACTGATTTTTTTTTTTTGGCCCCAGCATGCGGAACTTCTCCACCAGGGACTGAACCCCCCCTGCACTGGGAGTGCGGAGTCTTAACAACTGGACTACCAGGAAGTCTGACATTGATATTTTTTGAAAAATAACAAGCCAGCTATCTTATAGAATGGCCCTCAGTTTGGGTTTGTTGGCTATTTCCTCATGATTAGATTCAGGTTATGCATTTTTGATGGGAACTGTGCAGAAGTGATGGAGAAGGCAATGGCACCCCACTCCAGTACTCTTGCCTGGAAAATCCCATGGACGGAGGAGCCTGGTAGGCTGCAGTCCATGGGGTCGCTAAGAGTCGGACATGACTGAGCGACTTCACTTTCACTTTTCACTTCATGCATTGCAGAAGGAAATGGCAACCCACTGCAGTGTTCTTGCCTGGAGAGTCCCAGGGACGGGGGAACCTGGTGGGCTGCCGTCTATGGGGTCGCACAGAGTTGGACACGACTGAAGCGACTTAGCAGCAGCAGCAGCAGTGCAGAAGTGATACTGTATCCTTAATCCATTACCTCCTGAGGTACATGATATGTGTGTGCTAAGTCGCTTAGTCGTGTCTGACTCTTTTTGACCCCATGGACTATAACCCTCCAGGCTCCTCTGTCCATGGGATTCTCCAGGGAAGAATACTGGAGTGGGTTGCCATACCTCCTCCAAGGGATCTTCCCGACCTAGGGATTGAACCCACATCTCTTATGTCTCCTGCATTGGCAGGCGGGTTCTTTATCCCTAGTGCCACCTTGTGAGGTACACGATACCCAGTTAAATATTTTGAGTGTTCCCCTTGCTGCTTGTGTCCCCAACAGGCCATGAGTTCCTGAAGGTCCCTCCCCACCCTTGATTTTCTCCCACTCTGATAACCTCCCTCTTATGCCCCAATCTCTTTGCAGCTTCTTTGGTTTCTATGATGCAAATGAGACAGTCCTGGAGATGGAGAAGCAACTGGTGAGTCCCCTGGAATTACTTTCCCTTTCTGCACACACTGTGGTTCTCTCTGCCCCTGACACGGAAGCTGAAGGGTCTACCCTGTGGGGAGGGGGTCTGGGACGCCAGCGGGAACTTACTTTGTCTCTCCCTGTGTCTTTCTTCCATGTCCCTTGACCCACCTTGAAGGTTTATCTGCGGGACTCTTTTGGGTTGAAGACTCTGCTTGCCCGGGGGGCCATAGTGAGGTGTCCAATGGCTGGGATCTCCCACACAGCCTGGCACTCCAACCGTACCCTTTATGAGACCTGCATTGAACCTTGGCTCTCCTGAGGGACCCCTCAGGAACTCCCCGCCCAGAGACTGAGTGGAGCCTTGGATGTCAGGCCTTGGTGTGCCTGTGACCACCTCACTGGTCCCACACTGCCCCCACCAACCAGGGCTCCAGGACCCCTGCTCTGTGAATGACACATCCTGGTCTCCTCCATCTCGTGTCCTCCCTTTTGGGGGTTGCTCCATGCTCTCCCATGCCCCCCAAGGCCAAGGCTGGGAAGTGGGAAACAAGATTAACTTGTGGCTGTTCCTGTTGCTGCTGCTCCTCCGTCTCTGGCTCTACAGAAGGAGAACCCAGCCCCTGCCCACCACAGGGTCTCCTTCCAAGCCACTCAGGACATTTTTAGCTTCTGTTTTTCCCACGTTCCCTTTTCCTCTGAACTCCCCTGTTGTGAGCCCTCCCAACCCCTCAGGAAGGACCACCTTTGAGAGTGGGGTTCTGAGGCTCCACTATGGGGACAGTTCCGTTCTTGAAGTGTCAGTGTTGGGGAATATCTGTGGCCTGTGAGGCCCATCTCAGGTTTGGGGATCCCCCAGTCCCTATGTTCAGTATTGGGGTGTCCTCTGGGAGCCTAGTTTCTTTGAGGCTCCAGCCCCTCTTTTAGCTACCCTGGAATGGGTGTTACTACCCCTGTATTTATGAAAATAAAGTTGCATTTACTCAGTGTGGCTTGCCTCATTTCTAGGTGAGGGGGACCTGGCTCCCCCAGGAGGGTGGGGATGGAGAGCCTGGGGCCTGGGTGCCCGGATGCCTGGTCTGGGGTGGGACCCCCTTGGTGTTTCCGCTCTCTCAATGCCCATTCTGTGCGGGTTCCTGATTCTCTGTGGGTTCTTTCCTGCTGAGGACAATTCTTTTCCTGTCCCAGCCTGCAATTGGGGGGCTGAGCCCAGGGCTCTAATGGTTTGGGCCCCAGCCTCATGGGTGGAATGCACCATCCACCCCCAGGCTAGACGAGGGGATGCAGGGTCAGGGTGGGCATTTGTTGTGCCCCTTTTCGACCTTTGTAGGCCAGAGCTGGGTGAGGGGCTGGACAATGAGCCTCCTCTTCCTTGAAAGAAGGAATCTTGGTAGAGACAATAAGGCCCTGTCTGCTCTGGCATGGGGGGCGGTGGCTGACTCAATTCTGCCCCCTCTCCGCCCCCCAGGCCCTAATAAATGTCATCAAGAAATGGGGACAATTTTTTCCTCAGTGCCCTGGGCAGCCTCCCCAACCTCCCCCACCTTTGTGGTATCTCGCCCTTCTCTCTTTCCTCAGCTGATC
The DNA here is from genome assembly GCF_029407905.1 of Bubalus kerabau. NCBI lineage: Eukaryota > Metazoa > Chordata > Mammalia > Artiodactyla > Bovidae > Bubalus > Bubalus kerabau. The sequence goes on from NC_073626.1 coordinate 25,351,967, forward strand.
TTCTCTGCCAGCTCTGCCTCTCCCTGCCCCTCAGTTCTTCCCGTCTGTGTTGGGTTGAAGGGTGGAGGGCAAAGGCCAGGTGTTTCAAAGTCAGTAGCCTCTGTTGACTTGGGGGAGTTCCAAATAAGGGGCCTCAGGGTTGAGAAGAAACTTCTAGGGGCTCTTTACTTAGCTGCAGGGGTTGGGGGTGAAGGTCAGTGGGGATTTGGACCCCACTGAATTGACCAACCTCCAGCTATGGGAGGAGGCTTATGGGAGGGGGCAGGGATGGGAGGGCTCTGTCTGGCCCAGCCCCTCCTCCCCTTTGCAGCCCGCCCACCAGTTTGAGCGGCTGCTGCTGAGGCTGGTTGGCCTGAAGTCTCCCGGAGAAAGGCAAAGACAGGTGGGGAGAGAATGTCAATGGGGAAAGAGTGGGGGTCACTAAGAGTCTTAGAGTGAGTGTCGGTTGGAGGTATTGTTTGAGTAAAGGGCGTGGGTCCAGGGTGTATGTGGTGGTGGGGTTGTGAGGGTAGCAGGAGTGTGCTTAAGGTGGGGCCTCCAGGTGCGTGGGTTGTGTACAAGGTGTCAAGGGGTGTAATGGTGAATATCTGAGATTTTGAAGGTAGGAAGATTAGGATGGAAGAGGGCACATCAGAGATAGGAGGGGCCTGAGGGGAGGTGGAGGGAGTGGGTCAGGCTGTGAGCTTGTATGGTGCTGCATGGACCATGATGTGCTAAAGGATGGTGGGTGTTAAATATGTGCAGGTGCTGACAATCCTGGTGGCTAGTGCAAGTGTGCAAATGAATGTCCTGCCTGGCTTACAGGGCACCAGCAGACTGTTCTTGGGAGCGCTGGAGCTGGAGAAGTTGCTAGCAGAGGGGCAGGACCTCCATTAATCTCTTCTTGCCTGCAGCTGGCAGTCTGAAGTCAAGGAGAATCATGGGGTCCAGGGCTGAGCCGTGCACTGTCTTAGGCGGACTCTGGTTCCTCCTGATACTGATGACAGGCGAGGGGGCCAAGGGTGGAGCCCTCAAAGAGAGGTGACAACAGAGGCGGCAGGGCCAGGGGTGGGGCTTCACAGGGGGCAAAACAAAGTTGAGGAGGGGATGAGGCTGTCATGTTTAGGGAGGGTGAAGGGAAGTGGGGCTCTGGCTCCCAGGGCCTGGCCCACTCAGTGTCTCACTTTCTCCCACATGGGTGCAGTCAGGGGGTCTGCTCCAAGCAGACCCTGGTGGTCCCACTCCGTTACAATGAGTCCTACAGCCAACCTGTATATAAGCCCTATCTGACCCTGTGCTCTGGAAGGCGTGTCTGCAGCACCTACAGGTGAGGACGGGGAGCCGGGACCCCGGGGTCTCTCAAGGGGAACCTCCCAAAGCCAGGACAAGGACCCATACATAGGCCAACACCCAGAGCCCGGCGCTGTGTTCCAGGACCACGTACCGCGTGGCCTGGAGGGAGGTGCGGAGGGAGGTGCGGCAGACCCACGCCGTGTGCTGCCAGGGCTGGAAGAAGCGGCATCCTGGGGCACTCACCTGTGATGAAGGTGAGGCTAGGGCTTCCCGGGCCTTAGGGGGAGGTGCGCCCCGATGGGCGGAGAGCCAGGCCTTCCTCTAGGTTCTGAACCCCACTTCCTGCACCCTCAGCCATCTGCGCCAAGCCCTGCCAGAATGGAGGCGTCTGCGTTCGGCCGGACCAGTGCGAGTGCGCCCGGGGCTGGGGTGGGAAGCACTGTCACGTGGGTGAGTCGGCTCGCCCTCCCTCGGGGGTGGTGCCAGGACCTCCCGGCCCGCCAGTGGCGCCCATCCCCGCCCCGCCCCCGTCAGCCCCCTCCTCTTTCCGGTAATTAGATGTGGATGAATGCAGAACCGGCGTCACTCTCTGCTCGCATCGCTGCCTCAATACGGCGGGCAGTTTCACCTGTGGCTGCCCGCACGGCCTGGTGCTGGGCCTGGATGGGCGTACTTGCGCGGAGAGGGCCCCAGAGCCCCCGACCAGTGCCAGCATCCTCAATGTGGCCGGTGAGTCGGTGGGAGCAGGGGGCGAATAGAGGCAGGGCCGGGGCAGCAGTGACGCTCGCTCTCCTTGGTCCCCAGTTCGTGAGGCTGGACTTGATAAGCGTGCCCTGAGGCGGGAGATTGGTGAGCTGCGAGGGCGCCTGGAGAGGCTGGAGCAGGTGAGTGGAGATGCCAGGAGGCCACACTTACAGAGCTGACAGGCCCCCTCCCTGCCCCTCTGAGGTATCTCTTCCTTTCTAGTGGGCCGGTCAGGCTGGGGCCTGGGTCCGAGCGGTGCTGCCCGTGCCCCCGGAAGAGCTGCAGCCCGAACAGGTGGCGGAGCTGTGGGGCCGGGGCGATAGGATCGAGTCTCTCAGTGACCAGGTGCTGCTGCTGGAGGAGAGACTGGGCACCTGTGAGTCCCCATGGCCCTCTCGGTGGGGACCCCCATCTCCCCACAACTGCCCCCCAGCTCCTCAAAACACCTTTTCCCAACTTTTAAGTTTTCTCTTATCCAAAATCCTTCCTCTGCACCCACTCACCTCATACCTTCCCAGATTTCTGCACTTCACCACCCCCTTTTGGTACCCCGTTCTCCAGCTCAGTGGCGGTTCCACTTATTGTTGAGAGAGGTTGTCAATCTGTTTAGCGTCCAGGGCCCGCTCTAGGCATCCCAGAAATACACAGTCGATTTGTCTGCCTGTCTCCTTGTCATTAACCAGGCTCCTGTGAGGACAACAGCCTGGGCCCAGGCCTCAAAGGGCGAAGATAAGGAGCCTCTGCAGAGCCCTTGCCCTCTAATTTATACAGAAACTGGACTCACTAATCCTCTGGGATTGGCTGGCTAGGGAGCTGCAGATAAGGCTATTTGCTGCTGAGAAGCCATGGACAATGGAAACCATGCGAAGCTAAAGAATGGAGGAAGGCGGTTGCCGCTCCTGAATCCTTGGGCTTGGGCCGATGCCTGGGTGAGAACTGCTTTCTTAACTCCTTAACAAAAACAGCCAGAACGTGCTCAGATCTTGCTCAGTCTTTATTCTCGGTTTCTTGCTGTTATCCAGATAAGTAATAAAAATCAACCACGCAAAACTGGGTCCCACCCTCTCCTTTTGCTCCCAGCCCACCTCCCCGGTTTTTGGGGCACAGGTCTGGGGTGGGAGGCAGGGAGTGGCTACTGCCATAGGGAGAAAATGAAAACTGGCTCAGAGAGGGGAAGCCTCAAAAGAGAAATAAATTAAAAGCCCTCCCCATCCGCTCCAGCCAGGGTTCAGGTCCTTTCCCCAGCTCCCCAGGGGGAAGTGAGTGCAGCACCCGTTAAGTGCTTCTTCCCCCTGTGCCCGGCTAGGATGGTATAGGAGGGCTGCAGGGCGCTGGGGGGCCAGGACCACTGAACAACTGTACCCAGGGGATGGGTGGAAGCGGAAATGTGGCATCCAAGAGTGTGCTCAAGCCCGGGCACCTGGGCAAGGGCAGGGATGAGACCTCTGGGTGAGAAGAGTCCAGCCTCCACTGACAGGAGGCTCCACGGAAAGAAGGGAGAAGGTGCTGAGGAATGTTCCCAGGGTGACCCTGGGAGAAGTATTCCACGCATCAGCTTCCAGCCACAGCGTGAGGAGTGTCCTCACTAACGGATGAGTCCACTGTGTCTGTGGACGTGGGAGTGAGGAATTGTTCCACAGAATGGATGAGTCCACTGGCCAACGTGAGGTGGAGTGGGAGAGAAGACCACAAAGGAAGAGGGTCCACTGGGGACAGAATGGAGTGTTCCCACCCTTGTGTAGGCTGAACCACTGAGGATGAGGGAGAGGCAACTGTCCCACAGACAAGATGGCACAGGAGGCAGGGGTCAGAGTGGAGACTGCACCGAGGCAACGGAGTCTGTGGGGAGGGGGGCGGGGACGGGGGCAGGGAGCGGTGCTGTGACCACATTCACTTCAAAAGTTGAAGATTCCAAAGAGGAGAACAAGTGGGGAGAGGGCAGATGAGGAGCTTGACCTGGCTTTAGGCCGGTGGGCTGGTAGGTGTGGGGAAGGGGGCGGGGGCAGAGGCGGGGGGGGCAGAGGAGGGGGAGATGAGAAGGGAACTCAGAGCCCAGCCTCGCCCACCCCTCCGGGCTTCTTCAGATAGTCACCACCACCCCTGCCATCAGTGGAGATTTCCCGGAAAACAGTGAGCATGGAGTGCCGGACTCTGTCAGCCAGAGCTGGAACGTCATCCGGCTTCAGCCCTTCTGTGGGCACTGGGGGCAGCACCCGGACCTGACATCGCCCTGGGAAGGGGGTGAGCACTGTCAGGGCCGTCTGCTGGGACTCTGCCCACCGCTGGGGACTGCTTGCTGAGCTCTCCTGCTGCTTGCTCTCGTCCTCCACCTTTCAGCTCCCCTCCCTCTGCCATGGGCAACTGCCACCTGCTCGCTGAGGCCTTCCCCAACCCCAGCCCAGACACCTCAGTGCCCTGCCAGCCCTCACGGTCTAGCGTTTACTGCCGGATGCTCTGACTTTGCACACATAGGCTTATCTTCCCTGCTAGACAGTAATGGCCCTTACTGGAAGGACAGAGTGTTACCGCTAGCAGGGTACAGCTCTGCTTCATAAATACATATCAGCTGATGTGGGGCCACATTACACGATCAGGTGGACATCTCACCATTCTGACACTGACTGAAGCTCCTGCCTTGTGGGGATATCCCTCTAGCCTCTCATGGCCCTTCCAGCCACCCCCAATCCCAGATCTGAGCAGAGCCCTCACCTGAAGTGAAGCGGCGCTCCTTCTTGCAGTAGAAGTCTTGATAGGAGGACATGACGATGGGCACAATGGGAACCTGAAGGTGGGGGGTGGGGGGGAAAGCGGTCAGTCCAGAGCTCCTTCTGAGGCCCCCATGATGAACCTCTGCCAAGAGAGGAAGGGATGCTGGGGACTGCGGGTCAGGAGAAGGGGAAGTCGGGATCACCTGGGCCTGCACTGCGAGGTGGAAGGCGCCACGTTTGAAGGGCAGCATGGAGCCGTTGTGGTTTCTCGTGCCCTCAGGAAAAACCCAGACCCGTACCTGGGGGAGAGAGGGGGTCAAGGAAGACACACATGGAGCAGTCAGAAAATGGTTATGATGCTGCCATGGGACTTCTGAGGCCTGTGGACCTTGCACATCAGTTTACAGCTGTTCTACCCTCTAAGCCCCATTTCCCCAGGGTGACTCACGTCCTGTGTAAGCAGGGTCTGGGCGACCTCAGACATGACACTGATGGCATCCCCAGTGCGCTTCCGGTCAATGAAGATGACTCCCGCCAGCCAGCAGGCCAGCCCAGCAGAGCCGGCCCACAGCAGCTCCCGCTTGGCAATGGGCACACAGCGGCCTGGCAGCACCTCCATCATCCCTGGGGCAGGGGTGGGGGCGGGGTGAGGATCAGCATCACATGAAGCGGCCCACCTCAGCCACACCGCCAGGGACCAGAGATAAAGGAAGAGGTAGACTGGGATGGCAGGGGCAGCCCGAGAAAGTAAGGGTGACTGAAGGTGTATCACTCTGCTCCTGAGGGCAGCGGAGGGAGCAAGGGGGCGACGTCCCAGAGGAGGGAGGGTGGAGGATCCTTAGGCGAGGTGATCCCAGGGAAGGTTCCCAGCGCGGCTGGGAGGGGCTGCTCACCAAGCAGGTCGAGGGAGCTCTGGTGGTTGGAGACAACGACGTAGGGCTGTGAAGGAGGGAAGTGGTGGGCCCCTCGTACCTCCACTCGGATCCCGTACAGGTATTTGATGTGGAGTAGCATCAGACGCAAGATCCTGTGGGGGTCCCATATGGCAAGGGGTTCCAGCGGGACCCGCTGGCATACATCTGCCAGCAGGGCTCAGCTCCCCGCCACCCTGCCATCTTCCTGGGCATCTTGGCAGTCTTCTCCCCTTCCTCATCCCTGGGCTCGCTCAGTGTCTCCTGCACACTCACTGCCCTCCCCTTCCACTGCTCGCTTCCGACCCTGAGGTTCCCTCCATCACCCCAAGCCCCTGGGACCTCACTTCATGTTCTCGACGTTGCGTCCTCGCACGGCACACACAGGGATGGCGAGCACAGCCAGGAAGAGGATCCAGCCGTTGTAGAAGGCCATCTTGAAGAAATACTTGGCACTGGGGCTGCAGAACCACAGAGTGGGCAGCAGGAGGAGCAGCAGCAGGAAGAGCAGCAGCAGCAGAGTCCCCGCCCCTGGCCACAGCTCCATTCTGGTCACCTGCAGGGGGCGGGGCAAAGGGCAGTGGGCCTGGTTCCTAGGTGGGGCGGCAAGGTGCTCACGGGGAAGGTTTGGGGGGCTGTGGGGAGCATTAACACCTGTCCAGGAAGCCTCTTTAGGAGGGGGGCGATGGGGATGGGAGCTCAGGGCTGCTCTCCCACCCGTCCCTGAAGGTGCCAGATATATTCACACAAGAGACACACGACATGGACATCCACAGATCACAGATACATGGCAATAAAGGGACATTAATAATAGCTAACACGTGCAGCCAGTAAGGCTCTTATAATGGTCTATCTCTCTGCTCAATATGGTAGCCACCAGCCACATATGGCTACTGAGCACTTGAAATGTGCCCTATTCTACACTGAGAGACATCAAATACATGTCAGATTTCAAAGATGTTGAATAAAAACACAATGCAAAATATCCCATTAATAATCTTTTATATTGATTACATTCTAAAATTATAACTTTTTGGACATTCTGGGTTCAATATACTAAGGTTAATTTCATCCTGCTTTTTATGTAGCTAAGAGAGAATTAAAAATTATATACGTGGCTTACATTATAGTTCTGTTGTACAAGGCTGGTCTATATACTACGTTGCCATTGCTGCTAAGTTGCTTCAGTTGTCTCTGACTCTTTGTGACCCTATGGACTGTAGCCTGCCAGGCTCCTCTGTCCATGGGATTCTCCAAGCAAGAATACTGGAGTGGGTTGCCATGCCCTGATCCAGGGGATCTTCCTAACACAGGGATCAAACCTAAGTCTCTTATGTCTCCTGAACTGGCAGGCGGATTCAAGCCCATATACTATGTTAAGTCCTTAAATATGAAAGCACACAATTTACATATGAAAGGAAATAGACCTAGAAAGGTTAAAAAACTTATTTGAGGTGATATGACCCCCAAGGGGTACTTCCTAGCTTAAACCTAAGCAGCTTGTGCTCCTAACCACTTGGTTACGCTGTTGTCTGTATAAATATCTGTACACATGTGTACACACAGCACATAGTAGATACCATGTACGTGACAAAACACAGACATTCTCAAGGGCTGACTGCCAAGAATAAAGGCTCTGTCACTAATGCAAACCCAGACACACAGTTATACAAAAACCAACCTGTTCGTGCACACATGCAAATCTATAATCATGACAAATAAAAGGATGGCAAAATGCATACGCAGTAAAACCCCTCTCCACCCAGGCAGGCTCCCCGCTCCCAGATCAATCCATGGACATACCTATGTCCATTAATCCTGCCTCCACAGACAGGCAAACAGATCCCACCAGCCCTCCCCTCGCTTCCAGTGACACTGGAGGCAGAGTGGTCCGGCAGGCAGTATGCAAGTCCTCACCAAGCGGGAGGAGGAGGGCAAAAGAGTAAAAGGGTCATCGTACCACCTGCCTGGGAGAGGAAGGAGCTCTGGAGGAGGAAGCGTGGCATGCAGAATCGGTTCTCCAGGCTCTTCCTCCTTCCTCCACTCCGACTCACTGTTGGGGGCAGGGTCACAATTCACAAAAACGGCATTCAGGTAAACATCTATCACTCATATCAAGGCCAAAGGCACTCCCTTCCACGACAGAAGGACTGTGCTCCAAGGTAAGTCCACTGCCAAGGGTGAAGGTGACAGGTGATAGGGGAAACAGGACTGTGCCAGCACTAGGAGAGCAGGCTCTGTGTGGCTTCATTTTACTTTCCCCGCAAGCTGGAACCAGCGTGTCTCCCCTGCACTACGTGCAACAGGCTCCTAACTCATCCCCTTCGATCCATCTTCCACACAGCAACCACAGGATGTTTCCGCGACACCAATCTGAGCATATCTCTTGCCCAGAGGCCCTTCTGGACAGGCTGACTTCTGCTTACATCTTTGGCCACATCCCTACAAGAGTCTTTTTCACTCCAGCACACCGATTAACTGCAGCTCCTCAGACACACCATGATCTTTCATGCTTCTAGGTCACAATAGGATGTTCCCTTCGGTGGGGATGTTCCTCCACCTCTTCACTTGCCTCATCCAGTTTGGTGTCACTTTTTGGAGTTCTTCCTGAACTCCTCCAGGCTTGTGTTTTCATTACACTTTATCTTGATCACTGGTCCTCAAAGTGTAGAAACACAAATCCTTGGCCCTCACCCCAGATCTTCTGAAACAAGACTTTTGGGCACTGGGCCCATCAACCAGTGTTTTAACAAGCCATCTAGGTGAATCCAATGTGCATGTAAGTCTGAGGACCACTGACCTCAACACTAAACAGCATGTAGTTGCTTGAGGTCACCTGTGTTTCCCTTCCTAGCCTGCAGGCAAGCCTGATGGCAGGAACTGTCTTATTCCCAATGCCCAGGACAGAATGAAGCAGAGAAGATGCTCAATAAACATTTACTGGACAGATTATAAGGATGTGTACATACCCACCTAGTTGTAATTAACGGGACAACACTTCTGAACATGAATCAGATAGCTACCCTCTTGAGGACTATTAACTAGGAAAAGAAAAGGCACCAAGAAGGCAATGAACACACAGGCCTAACAGTAACCTACTCTGGATGCACACACACAAGGGGGTCAAGGTGATGGCAGAACAACAGTTGAGACAAGATGGAACACACCATCTCGCACAAGAGAAACATACAGAATAGGGATTAACACGCCACAGGGGAAAGATGCCGGTGTCATCAAATGCGTGCCAACAGTGCAAAGAGCGGGGGACAGACAGCTCATGTGCTTGGCAGGGCTGACCCTGTGCTGGGCACTGAGCTCCATGGACACAGACTGTGCACAGGCACCAGAGATAATGTGCATGAAGAGATGCAGGCCAAGGGGTCAGCAAGGGAAGGTATATGGGAGTGGCTCTTCAGCAACAGGGAGGCCTAGTTATCTTCTTCTCTAATATGTGATGTTCCTTTCCTCTGCAGAACAGGAAATGTCCAAGGATTCATAAGCACAATCGAGTGCCAAGGGAGTTAATGAGCATAAGGCTCACAAAATATACTGCCCCTCAAATTAAGAAATACATGTCTAACCAGAAGCACACGAGTTGTGGACATGTCACATCAGCACATCATGCGAAGGGGCACGCATGTGGGTGGTGTGAACCAGGATTAAGAAAACACAGACAGTCAACAGGCCAATCCAATCACAACCGAGTGTGCGCTAGTCAGTTAAGCCATGAGATTCCACACACGAAGGCGCTTGCATATGGTGGGACTAAACACAGCACCTGTGGGCCTGAACAAAGTAAGGTATGATCTCTACATGCTAAAGTAAACGTGCAAATACATAACATGGACAAGAAACACGAAACCACAGAACAGAGGCAACAGATGAGAACACGCAGACGTGAACACGTCAAGACTGCATATGAGACATGGACATAGATATGAGAACAGGCAATTCTGATGGAAAAGAACACATCGTTTCTCCAGCCTGTGGACAGCACTGGGCACACTACTGGCATAGAAGCCATTAAACATGTCAAAGGCACACCCACTCGGTGTAAAAAACATGGCCCCCCACGAGGCATCTGTATGTCAGTAAGTCGAACACAGTACCGAAGGCCACTGAGAAACAAGAGGTCCTGTGCTTACACAGAAACAGAGGTGTCTGAGGGCATTCCTAGGAAGCCAATTCTGCTGGGGAATCGAGGGCAGTAAACTGCCTTCTGACTGCCACAACCCCGCAAGAGTTATGTGGGGCCAAAGGGCACAAAAAGGAACTGGGAAGGTGATGGGAATTTCCTCTTCAAGATCCCCTGTCCACACCCCCATCTCAAATTCACAGGGTGTCCATCTCTCCTCCCTCTTGTGTCTCTTCCATCCTTCCCCTATCTCAGGCCCCCTCTCCTTTCCCCAGCAACCCTCTCCCCAGTCGGCCCTTATCCTTTTCCCATCAACCCTCTCCCCAAGCCCGCCCTCCCAGACCCAATCTCTCCCCCATCCCCTCCTCCACGTCCCTTTTAGCACCCTCCTCCCTCCTCCTCCCATCCCTTTCCTGCCCCCACCTCAGTGGGGTGGGGGGCCTGGGGGGCTGGCCCCCTCCCCAGCCAGGCTGCCGCAGCGGTGGTGGCGGGTGGCTGTGTCTCTGCCTCAGTCGGGGTGTCGGTGCCAAGGGGGCGACAGGATTTGGGGGTGTCCTAGCCCCGGCCGAAGGAGGGGAGGTGAGAGTGGGAGGCTGGGCCCATAGCGGTAGGAATGGTGGGGGGTTGTCCCCTTAGCTCCCTCCCTCCCTTCCTGCTGTCTCTCTGAGGGCTGGGGCTGCTGCTGCTGCCGCTATCCCCCGCCACCCCTCCCCACGCCCGCTGATTTCCGGGGCTGGCCAGGAAGTAGGGGGCGGTGATGGGCGCCCTGTTTTGCCAATCGCCTCCCGAGGACCCTGTTATCGCCTCCCCACATCTTTCAGTTTCTGCCTAGCTCCGCCCCACGAGGGCTCAGCTGGGCTCTGCTTAGGTCTCTGGCCTTCTCTGGTTCCAGCTGCATCTTTTTTCCTCCAACTTCCTTTCGGCACACATGGCTTGTGTGTCCCTTGCTGCTGTATTCCTTCTCATTCTCCATCAGTTCTCCTCATATTGTCAATTGGCTTCTTTTTGTTCTCAACTCCCACATCTGCTGCTTATTCCCTCCAACTCCAACCCTTTTCCAGCTCCCTCCTCCTGTTCCCCATTCAAGTTCAAATATTTATCAAGCACCTACTATATGCCAAGCACTGGGTTCTTCACGTCTCTTCTTTTTCTCTCCAGGGCTCGATGGAGACGAGATGTCACCCCAGCTCACCTTCCAACCCTCATCTGATCTCTGCCCTTTGTCCCTGCCACTATCTCCTAGCAGTCCAGCTCCCTCCTCCACTGCCCGCCCCCCATCCTGGTCTTTGGAGAGAAGGCAAACTCTCAGGCCATTGTCCTTTCTAGGCTGTACCTTAACCTCAGTACTTTGTCTACTTTCTTCCTTCGTATAGTCTCCTTACTCACCCACGCTGAGACTACCCGTCTCTGCAATATAGAAAAGATGTATGCTTTTCTTCCAATGGAAATTGGACATTAGGCTTAATTTCTTGAAAAAGTGAGGAAGAATGCTGTTTCCTCTGGGATGAGCATGCCTCCTTTATTTTGTAGTCATGTACCTAGCTCTCTCTCCACCATACTCCCATCATCCCCTTGTCAGGATCATCCCATCACTCTCCACTCCTATTGGTCTCCTCTTCTCCCTCTCAATGACCTTTTCCCTAAACCTCTACACGTCGTCGCCTGAACCTTAACCTCCTCTGCCATAGGCGACTCCTAATTTCTCATCTTTTCTCACTTGAGTCACATGGGGCCTTTTTATCAGGATGTTGTTGAAGAACCCTCAGCTTGTGTCTGGCCTCCAGCCCCCAGTCACCTTTGCCCTGAAAGAGTTTCCATGCCCCTGAACAGGATGTAAAGAACACCGGTAATGGCAGGGCGGTTACCTACTTCTGCTCCTTGGGCTACAGTGAGGGCCACTGACTGTAGAAGAGGCTCAAACTTGTGCGAAAGGCCCAAGCTCTGAAGCAGCCTGCCTAAGTCCCAGGTATAATACCCCAGGATGCCAGGAGGAATACCCCAGTTCTGCTGGGCACAGGAGAAGGAAGGGGCGGGTTGCCTTAAAGGGGGCGGGCCTTGCCTCTTTTGCACCCACTCACAAAAGGAGGGGGCTAGGCCTTTTCTGCTTTTAAGATTTAAAACGGAGTCGAGGTCAACTCGTTCTACTATGTGCCACGTTAAAAAGGGGATGAGTCTTCAGTTCTGCTCTGTAAATCACCTAAAGAGGGGCGGGCTGAGTCGTCCAGCCGAGGGTGATGGGTTAACACCAGCGCTGCAGGTCGATGTTCGCACCATCCAAACGTCGGGCTAATCCTAGTCCTGCTCCCTTCTTCACTAAGAGGGAGGGGCGGACCCAACTTCTGCTCTCTACGTCACCGAAGGAGGCCGAAGCCATTTTGAACCCTGCGACCCTAGTATTTGTCCCCTTTTCCGAGCTCTTCGCCGTCTTTCCCGATCTCGGCCAATCAGGAGCGAAAAAAGAGGCCCAATCAGTCGAGAGAGATCGCAGTTGGAGGACCCGGATGAGGCCGAGCCGAGGCCTTTGAACCCCAAACCCCGCCAATTGTAGAGCAGTCACCATGGCGACAGTATAGAGGTGAAGGGGTGGGACCAGAGAAGGCTCAATCCTCATAGGATTGGCCCACCCCGTCCCTCCGTCTGATGCGCACGCGCACTTTACCTAGCTACCCTTTTCCGTCGAGTTCTAGCCAATCAGTTGCTTCGGAGCCAAACGCTCCAAAGTCCAATAGGAATCCGGACGTTCTCTGAAAGAGGAAGTAAAAGAAAGACTGGGGCTTGTAGTGGGCGACGTCTAAGCAGTCTTGAGCCAATTGCTTCTGGCCTTTGGTTATGACTGGCAGTTACTCAGACGAATAAAGCCCGCCCTAGCTGGGTGACAGGACGTATGGAGTTGTTACCAATCCCGTGGCATTGCAGACTAACTGTGACTGTGTCAGCCAATAGTCATTGTGCAAGGGCGGAGCCGCGTAATCATCTTTCCGCCCCCCGCCTTTTGGACCAATCCTTCCTTCCGATTCTGTATGATTGGCAGGCACTCAGGCCAATAGTGATTAGAAAATTTTGAAGCCTGCCCAAAGACCGTGGGCCGGAGGAGGTTTCTCGTTTCTTGGGGCGTTTGTATGTGTGTTTCAGGGGACTAAGGGGTACGCGGGGGACGAAAGAGTACCGGCCATGGCAGCAGCGGAGGAGGAGGACGGGGGCCCCGAAGGGCCAAACCGCGAGCGGGGCGGGGCGGGCGCGACCTTCGAATGTAATATATGTCTGGAGACTGCTCGGGAAGCTGTGGTCAGTGTGTGTGGCCACCTGTACTGGTGAGAATCTGAGAGCGGCAAAAATACGTGGGGCTTACATCTATCCTGGGGAGGTTGGGCTGGGGGTGCCACAGTCATACAGGCAATCGGAGGGCACATTTTCATAGGTGAGGCCTGAGGGGGGCTTCTTGCGTCTTTTTGGGTATGTGTGGGTGAGCGGGTCACGTCTGTATAGAGGAGACCCGTGGAAAGTCGTAGGAACTAGGCGCCAACTAGTGTGTTAAGAAGAAATGGGGCGCAGGAGGTGGGCACCGCACATCTGTGCAGGTGAGACCCGAACCACCTTACCTCTGGAAATTGAGGGGTCTTAGCTGTACAGTTGGGAACGGATTAGACTGCAAGGTTAGGGGAGATCTAGAGAACGTGGGATCACATTCAGATGAGCTGTGTCAAGGGGTGGTATGAGAAACCTGCGGACAAGAGCACTGTGGAGGAGCGGCCCCCAAAGATTAAGGAATTGTGGAAGTAAGGTCTTTATTGAGCAGAGGAGATAGGAAAAGGAGTAGTGGGAGAAGGTAGGTGCTGGTAAAGGGGGTTTGGTTGGGGAGTGATGGCGGCAAGAATGAGACGAGGGCTGAAAGGAGCTTGGAAAGGGGTCGTTGAAGAAAACTGGAAATTAAATTGAAAAGCAGAGAAGGAAGGGGTGAGGATTTGTATATGTATGGGATGTGGAGGGTGTGGCGGGGGAGAGGAGAGAGGTGAGAGTTGAGCCTGTTGAGAATGGATGTAGCTTTGGAAGGTTAGAGAAGCAGGATGGCCATATTGGCTGGCATGGTAGGAGTTGTGGAAAATATGAAAAGAAACAGCAGGTAATACCTGGTAACAGCGAGGTGGGACTCTGAGGTTGGGTAGGTATCTCTTTTATGTTTGGTTTCAACTGGTTTGACCTTTCTTTTCCCCCTTGCAGTTGGCCCTGTCTTCATCAGGTGCGTACTCAGAGGAGATGAAGAGGGAAATGGGGAGGTCTGAGGAGCTGGAAGAACCCTTCTGTGTACTGGAAACCACATTTTTTTCCCCCAGTGGCTGGAGACACGGCCAGAGCGGCAAGAATGCCCAGTGTGCAAAGCTGGGATCAGCAGAGAAAATGTTGTCCCTCTCTATGGGCGAGGGAGCCAGAAGCCCCAGGATCCCAGGTAAGAGAGGGGAGGTGGTACTGAAGGATATTGGACACTTCTGTCCGGGGAGTGGGGTGTAGAAGAGGAGGGAATATTAATAGTCCCTCTCCTCTTCCTCAGATTGAAAACCCCACCCCGCCCCCAGGGCCAGCGACCGGCTCCGGAGAGCAGAGGGGTAAGTCTTGTCTGATTTGTGTTCCTTCCTTGCCAAAGACTTGCCTAGTTCCCCACTGACCTTCTCCGCCTCCCTAGGGATTCCAGCCATTTGGCGATACTGGGGGATTTCACTTCTCATTTGGTGTCGGTGCTTTTCCCTTTGGCTTTTTCACCACCGTCTTCAATACCCATGAACCGTTCCGTCGGGGTACAGGTAAGAGTCTGCCCTCAACTGCTACCAGCAAGTCCTCTGAATCCCCTGGCCTATGAGTGGATACTTCTTTCACAGCTCTCTTCTCTTCCACAGGTGTGGATCTGGGACAGGGTCACCCGGCCTCCAGCTGGCAGGACTCCCTCTTCCTGTTTCTCGCCATCTTCTTCTTTTTCTGGCTGCTCAGTATTTGAGCCGTGTCTCCTTCCTGCCCACCACCAGCCAGAGGAGAATCAGTATTGGGGGTCCCTGCTGACCCTTCCTTACTCCTGGACCCTCCTCCCCCCAAGCCCTTCATTTCTGTTGGCTAAAGCCAACCCTGGCCACTTTCCACAAGGATGTGTGGAGGAAGAGTGACATCTGTGCATAGGATGGGAGAACCTGTGCTCTGAACTGCTCCCTCAGTAGCGTCATAACTCTCAGCTCTGAGAGAGGAGGGTGGACTAAAGACAGTGTCCGTCTCTCCTCTCTCCTGATCCTTTGCTTTCCACCATATTTCTTGATTTGATATTGAAAGGTGGGCAAGGCTTCCTCTGACTCTTCTCCCATGTTCCCCTTGATTTAATTTAATTTTTCTCTCCCTAGTGTCTAATGTGGGTCCTGACTCTCAAGTGCTTCCCTCCCCTCACTACCTCCTTTATGATAAATTCAATAAACATGGTAAGATGTATTCACTCTGCCTACCTTTGTCTGTCCCTCCTTCAGGACAGGAGCATCTGCTCCCCAACTTGAGCAGATATTGGTGTGGTGTGGGGAAGCATGGGGGAGAGGGCATCACACAGCACACAACAGCAAATGTGGCAGGTGTTTACTCATCACTTTTTGTGGGAGGCTCTGGTTGTGGAAGAAAGTTTGGGGGAGGTGGGCTGGAGATTATAGAGAGGAGAACTGGTCTGGGGCCAGAACAGAGTGTGGGAAAAGAAAAGGGGCTGATGGATGGGGTCTGGCTGTGGGCTCCTCAAGGCCCTCCTGTGCTGCTCTCTGCAGCCTCGGGCTCCTCTGGCTGGTTCAGTTCCGCTCTCTCCTCCTCTTCCTCCTCCTGGTTTTCCGGGACCTTCCTGGGGAGGAGGATTGGGGAGAATTCTGCACATGGTTTCTAGCACGCCATCATTTCTTAACCCACACCTCTGCTTCCTGCCTGGAAGTTCTCAGTCTGAGGTGTCTGGCTTCCTCCACTCACCTCTCCTGTCCTTTGCGTTGCCGCCTTCGATGCCACATGATGACCCCAATGAGCAGGGCGACTGTCCCCAGGCCTCCCAGGATCCCCAGGGTCAGGGCTAGGGTTTCCAGCCCCGGCCCTTCCACAGAGCCTGTATGGAGATGGGGATAACTGAGGGCATGGCCCCACCACTCATAGTTGCTTTCTGGTTGACCCCCTCAGTCCTGTTGAGGTCTGTCTGCTTCTCTTTGACTTTATCCAACTCCCTCACCTGCAGTCGTCCCCTCCTCGCCTGTTTCTGGAAAACAAAGAAGGGAAGGCTTCAGTTTGGAAGAGAGGTATTTAGTGGGAACCCCAGTGAGTCCCTTAAAGAGATAGGCTGTTCTCTTGGGTTGTGTTGGGCAGAGGAGGCCTGGGTGTGGCTGTGCTGAGGGAGGGGTAGGGTGGCTCTTGGGGACAGTGCTAGTGTAGGGTGGGGAACTGGGGCCTGCACTGTCCCTCAGCCAGCCTCAGGATTGGCCTGGGATTCAGAGGGAGGTCTCACCAATGATGCTGACGCTGACAGCACGGCTCTCCTGGGGCCCATGGCTGGGATGGGTGGCCACACAACTGTAGGTTCCCTGGTCCTCAGGCCCTACCTCTGGGAGGAGCAGCACGGGGCCAGGGGGAAGGGGCAGGGGCCTGCCCTGGTGGGGGAAGGAGGGACAGGAGACTATTAAACCCCCTGTCCACACATCCCATATTTCTGTCCTCGCCTCCACATCCTCAGATACCCTTGTACCTCCTTGCCTGCCTCTCCATGAACCCCCTGCCCTCCGAATTGCCAATTATGTATCTTGCTACCTGCCAGCCCCCTTCGGGTCACTCACATCCTTGATCCAGTGGATTTGAGGTGGGGGCTGGGCGGGGGCTTCACAGGTCAAGGTCACGGTACCACCAGGAGCTACTGCTCCCCCTTCTGGCTCTACCACCAACCGGACTTCCTTCAGTGGCACAGCATCTGGGGGTGGGAAGGCGATGGGGTTGAGAGTCCTACCTGTGTGTGGTCCCAGTGGCCACAGGCTGAACCCTTCCCTTCCTGAGGGTCATACATTCTGACATGTGCTCACCCACGTTGGGGCCCTCCCCACCTCGGTGCTCACTCCAGACCCTGAGCTGGATGGGGGCCGTGTGCAGGGCTCGGCGCCGGGGAAGGCCAGGGGTGAAGCTACAGGAGAAGGTGGGGTGGAGAGCTCCTCCCCGAGCTGGGGTCACCATCAGCTCCGAATGGAGTGTGAAAAGCCCTGTCTCTGGGTGTCTCTTGGTCTCTTCCTTCACTGACACTCCTGTGGTGGGGGGAAGACAAGGTGAGACATTCCAGAGTGGGTGTGGGAGAGGGCTCAGAAAGAAGGCAGCTGGGAGGGGAGACGCTGGGACTCACCTTTGCCATCAGGAATCAGAGTTTTCCCATCCAAGAGCCAGCTAAGAGTCCCTGCAGGGTAGCCCCCCTCGGACACACATGTCCCCACCTGGGGAAAAATCAACTTCATCATCTCTGGAAATAAGAGAATCCAGTGGCTCAGATGGTAAAGAATCTGCCTGCAATGTGGAAGATCTGGGTTTGATTCCTAGGTCAGGAAGATCCCCTGGAGAAGGAACTGGCAAGCCACTCCAGTATTCTTGCCCTGAGTATCCCATGGATAGAGGAGCCTGGCGGGCTACAGTCCATGGGGTCGCAAAGAGTCAGACACAACTGAGTGATACACACACACGCACACACATACACACACACAGCTACACTCCCCTCCCATCCTCAGGACCCCTTTCCACATCTCCTCTTTTCATCCTCTACCTTATTGGGGACACCAGCCATGAGTTCAGAGGCAGGATCAACAATTTCTGGCTTCCCAGGAATCTCTGAAGGAGGGAAAATTCCTATCAGAGGCCACAGCTTTGAAGATTCTCACACCCTGGGTGTGGGAATGGGGGCAGCTGAAGTCAAGTTCTCCCAGGCCAGGGCCAAGGAGTCAAGGGCTGGGGTCGAAGGCTTTTCCTTAGATGAGAGGTGGGTGGTGAAGAGGTCCTGGGAACCCTTACGATAGACTCGGACTCGGTAGTTAGACTTGGTCTCCTTTCCGCTCCGGCTCGTTGCCCGGCACCGGAAAGTCCCCTCATCCTGGATCCCAACAGCCGGCAGAAGGAGGGAGCCGTTGGGGAGGACCCGAGCCACGCTATCCCAGGGGTCTCCCTGGGGAGACAGGACTTTCCAAGCTTCTGTCCGGCCTGTGTTCTGGGGGCAGAGGAGAGGGGCCTCAACAGTGCAGGCCCTTTGGGAAAGGACTGATGAAGAAGGGAGGTGGGCGGGAGGGGACGTGAATCTCACTGGTGTCCCCAGAAGTGGAGAGACAGGAGCCCCACTTACCAGTTTCCATTCCAGCTGCTGGGGTGGTTTCTTGGGGGCTCCCTTACAGTTCAGCACCAGTGGCTTCCCGATCCGGGCTGTGATGTTTTGGTCCCCTGTGACTGCCCCTGGGAGACAGCACCATGATGGAGGGCAGGGAGATGGCAGCTAGCAAGACTAGAACAGGGAGGATGAGGGAGACTGGAAAGCGGCACCCAGGTTCCTGGAAAGCTAGGGGGGAGATTTGGGGACGGGGCGGGGTGCCTTCTGTGGGGAGGGTTGTGGCAGGGGAGTGGCTCACCCCACAGACTGAGGACTAGCATCCAGGCTCCGATCACTGCCCCTGCTGCCATCCTGCTTCCTTCCCAGGCTCCTGGCTCTGTCTGCCCCTTGCTGCTGTGGCCACCACCCTAGGTGGGGCTTGTACCCTCTCCCCTGCCCCCATCTCCCCCGTCCTGTCTCGTCACAGGGAATGCTAGGAATTCAAATTCAAGAGTCCTTCAGGTACTAGGAGAAAACAATTGTCACCCCACCCCAGGGCACTGCCAGCCTCTGGGCACAGCCACATCCATGGGGGTGGGGAGTGCATCTCCTAGGGTCTCTCACCCCTCAGGACCCCCAACCTATTCCACCAGTCCACCGAAGGCTACTGGATGACTAAGCAAGGTTGCCAGGCAACAGGGTTCAGGCCTGGCTGTTTCCCAGGAGGCAGGGGTGAAACCTGGAGCCTGGGTGGTGAGGGAAAGACTGGAAGACCTGGGTGGGGCGGGGATCGGGGAACACCTCTTTAGGGTTTTCTGAGAAATAAAAAAATTTTTTTTCTGGGGTTTTTCATATTTTTTAAAAGAATTCTCAACTAAACCCAGGAAAAAAAGAAATTTCTTTATTTAAAACTGTGGTGTTTTTTTTTTTTCTGTGAAACTACAAGTTTACAAGTGAGGAGAGAACTGCCCCCAGCCCATGCCTCCCACCCCCACCCATCACACTCCAAACCTGCCCCCCAATCCTGCCTGGATCTTTGACGGGAGGGGTTCCCCACTGTGACAGTCTTATAAATGCCTGAGGATGTTTGAGGGGTTCAGATGGTAGGGTTCAGGGCCGAGGGTTGGGGATGGAGATTTTACCTTCCCTCATAACCTGGCTCTTTGCAGCCTCCTTCCTCTCTCCCCCAACCCTCTTGATTTTGGACTGAGAGAAAAAGATACCTCATATCTGGGGAAACTGAGGGCAATACACACACAAACACCCCAACCCATATTTAACATATTTGGCAATAACCCCCTCCCCATTCTTCCTCCTCCAATCTTTAAATAATAGTTTTTAAAAAAAGGATTTTAGATGTGTCATTTGCTCACAATTACTGAGTCCAGCCCTGCTCAAGGGATGTAGGAAGAGGGGGGATAGGCCGACAGAGCAAGACCGACTGCCTCCATGCTCAGTGCAGCAGAAAGCTGCCCACATGAGCAAAGGACACCGAAGTGACTTTATAAGCAAAGGAGAACACCTAAGTGATTGTGTGTGTGTGTGTGGGGGAGCAGGCTTGATACCCTGCTAAATGTTACTTCTTTATGGACAGGACTGGAGCCAGGCAGGCCTATTTGTTCCCCTTTCTCTTATCATGACCCCTTTGGCTATTACCCCTAATATGGGAAAGCAAGAAACTTAAAAAAAATCAACATTATTTATAAAAACATCTACTTCCCCAAACTAAATTAAAAATTAAGAACCACCACCACCACCAACAAAAACTCCCAAAAATAAGAATTAAAAAAACTACAGATGGAACCCCGGGATAATTTTTCTTTCCTTAAAGAAAAAAAATTCAACCCCAAAGCCCAGTCAACAATTCCCTAAAGTAGCAGAAACTCCCTCCGAGGTAGATATCTGAGTCAGACACTCTCGTCCACCGAGCGATTCTATTGGTTTAAGATGAGCTGCGTATGAGGTAATAAAAGCCGTCTGGAGGGGCAGGAGGTGGGGGGGCACAGGGGGCGTGGCCCATGTCCTCTGTCCAGAAGTCATGTCCCCATTTTTGGCATCTCTGGTTGGGCAGGGCTGGCGTCTCCACAGATCCCAGAGCAGATAAGTGGGGTGGGGGAGGGAGAGTGGGGGAGCCCACAGAGAGACAGAGAGAAACAGAACAGTTGTCGGTGTGTTTATGAGAAAGGAGAGGAAAGATCTGAAAAATAGGGTGTGTGTGTTTCTGTGAGAGAAAAAGGGGGAGAAAAAAAGAAAGAAAAAAGGGGTAGACAGACCCCACTCTCCCCTGAGGGGACCCCATCTTCCCTGCCATGTCGTCGGCACCCCCAGCACTGACAGAATCTGGCCGGGGAGGGGACAGCCCTGTCTGGCCTTCTCTTGTCTTGTGCTTCTCCCGTGTTTGGGTCTTCTCCTCTGGATGCCTGCGTCCTCTTCAAGAGTTGCATTGTGAGCCCCCACCCCTGTGGCCCTGAGGGGCCAGATCAGTTGGAAGTGTCTGAATGAACGCTCCCTGGTCCCTCTGTTGGGGATGTCACTGAGGACGGGGTCACAGCCTCCTGCCAGCCGCCATTTGCCTGGGAAAAAAAGAGACAGACAGCTGGGGTGGGGCTTTGACCCAGCACAGGGGCCAGCGCTGCGAGGGAAAAGGCCCCCCCACCCCCATCCCCTGAGGAGAGGGGCTTCAGGGACATACTCACCCTCATTTCCCGAGGGCTGTACATCTGGCCTCCCCCGAGGTTATCCCCGTAGCCCCCTGGCCCCATTGAGTGTCGGAGTGATTCCACCTGCAGGCAACAGGGGAGGACACGACACAGTGAGAGGCCTTGGAAGAGAAGACTTTCATATCTGAAAATAGGGGAACCGAGTTTGAAAAAGCCCTACTCAAGGTGCGATGGACCACCTGACCTGGGAGGCAGAGTAGGAATCTCCGTTGAGCCCGGGCATCCCCAGAAACATGTCACCGGATCCTGAGAGATTGAAAGAGCCGCCAGAGCCTTGGGGGAGCAGAGGGGGAAGTAGGGAAGAGTGTAACAGAGCCTGTGATGGCAGATGGGAGACTCCCCACAGCTCTCAATTTTCAGGAAGTGCCCTGGACTAGCTCGGTGGAGGCGTACCACCATACCCAAATTATCCACAAGACAACATGGCAACACTCAGAAGGAGCGGGCTGATTCTGAGCCTCCCCTGGCCACTTACTGGAAGAAAGGCAGAAGTAACTTCACTGGAGTGGCCTCAGCCCCCCGATATCCCCACCCATCTGACCAGCTTGGTCCCTCTCACCCCAGAAGGCCCCCTCTTTCTACTCTGATCCTGCCTAGACAAGAAGTGGGACAAAAGCAGGAAGCGTGCAGAACAGTCAGCCAGGGTGGCAGTGGGATCCACCTGCGGAGGAAGGGGGTGTCGGGGAGCTGGTGCGGCTGTGGCCTCCCTGGGTGACCGACACGGCGGTCTTGACGGCATAGATGTTTGCCTCCTCTTGGAACTTTCCTATGTTTTTCTTATAGCGAATCCGCTTGTTGCCAAACCAGTTGGAGACCTGCGGGGTGGTGGGCAGAAAGCAGGGTCAGGTGGGAACCTGTTCCTCTGTGAAAACCTTAGTTAGAGCTGTGTGCCCACCAAACGCCTCCCCAAGCCTCCCTGGTACCTGAGAGACAGTGATTCCGCACTTCTTGGCAAGCTCCTCCTTAGCCTCCTCACTAGGGTATGGGTTACTCAGGTGGGAGTAGAAATACTCATTCAGAACCTCCGTGGCCTGTTTGCTGAAGTTACGGCGTTTCCGTCTATAGAGGAGAGAGGGGGTGATGAGGAGGGTGTTGGTGTCCTGGCCGGGCCATCCTGTTGATTCACTTCACAGGGCGCCAATGTCATGGAGCAGACTGTTGTGCTGTGCAACATGGAGGCCTGAGGCTTGGGGAAAAATGGGAAGGAGCTGAGTGCTGGGGGCCGGTTGGGGGCCCTGGGCCCCACCTGGCGTCCAGGAAGCGGGAACGTAGGATCATGACGGCCTCGCAGGTGCTCTGCTTGAGTTGCATCTGGATGGCGCTGAACTTCCGGTGGATGATGCTCACCATGCGCTCCATCTCCTTGGGTGCCACGGGCCGCGTGCGGCTCTGCTCCCTCAGCAGGTTCATGACGTGGGTTGTGAACTCGTTACACGCCTGCAGTGGGGGCCCGAGGCTTGGTGAGCAGGAGCCCTTTGGCCCTGGGCATCCCCCTTAACGGACCCTCCCTCCACCCACTCTGGCTTCTTCTCCTCACCTGTTCATATTTCTCCAGCTCCGAGTGGTAAATGTGGCGGATCTGGGCAAGTTTGCTGCGATAGTCCGAGTGTTCGATGGAGTTGTCAGGGGACACTCCGCCCCCGGAGGCTGCAGCTGCTGCCGCTGCAGCCGCTGAGCCACCCCCTTTCTCAGGCCCAGCCACACCCTCTGCCAGAAGCATGTTGTCCAAGCGCATCAGCTGTGGATCCACAGGCTCCTCCTCTTGGGAGCTTCGAATGCTGAGGCCTAGCGTGCAGGCGAGTGGACTTAGGGACCCCACACCGCAGCTCTCAGCCCTCCTGGAGACCCAAGTCTCCAGGCGTGGGTTCCCACCCAAGCCCCCCTTAGCAATCTTCCTGACCCACACTTTCCTCAGGGCCCCAAGTTGTCAAACTCTTAGCCTAAGTTCCACAGGGAACCAGGGTTCTGTCCCCAGAATTGAGGAATCGGAGGAGGGAACTCACGTACCAGTTTTCTCCTTGATTTCACACAGAACGCTAAAGAGAGCAGGCTTCATGCGGTGGCAGTTTAGGGCGTGTTTCCTTGGGGAACGGGAGAGAAAAGTTGAGAGGCTATGGAATTGCCAAGGGGGAAAAACAACCACAGGATGACACTCCCACGGGGTAAGAGAGGGGAGCTTGGGAATAGGGAGGTGGTGGGTCAATCTGTGGCAAGAAAAAGCAAGGCTGGGGGCCGAATGAAGTCTGGGGGATTCTTAGGAAGAGTTCAGCTTCCATGTAGAGACAAGGTGAAGCTGCCCGGAGGCACCATGGCCAGGTGGGGACTGTGGGCGACGGTCTAGAAAGGTACAGAAGAGGATGTGGGAATGACTGCAGAAATAAGAGTGACTAGGTAGATTTCAGAGGACGACAGGAGGAGGCCGAGGAGAAGGAGGAGATCAGAGTTTGAGGTGCCCGAGGGGGTGAGGGGTGCTGAGCTGAAGTGGGGAGTTCAGTATAGAGATGTGTAAAGGGTCCTGGGACTGAGCAGGGCTCCTAGTGTCCACTGAGCAGGGGCGAAGGGTGCCCAAGGACCTTGGAGGCTAGGCTCTGGGTGGAGAGAAATGGTTGGAGCCCTGGGGAGGGGTCTGGAGAGCACTAGGAAGAAGGTGGGCTGGAGAGTTAGGGGAGCAGACAGCACAGCAGGTTTTTAGTCTGGGAGTCAGAAGGGGTCTCTGAAGATGGAAGGATGTGGGGTGGTTAGGGAGAGGTGGGGGGGTAAGACCACCTAGGGTTCCCCTTTTCGAAGGTTTCAGGGACTGGGGGGTGAAGGGAGGTTTGAGAGGGATCACTTATCTTGGGGCTCCAGGGAGTAAGGAGAGGAGAGCTGTAGTATCCTGGGGAGGGTCCTGAGTTGGGGGCTCCCAGAAGGTTCAGAGCTTGTGAACGGGGCTTCTGCTGGGTCTGTGTGGGGTCCCGGGTTGGGGGCACTCACTTGGCCTGGGCCTCGTCCAGGCTCTGGTCGGTGATGGTCATTATCTGCTGCAGAATGTCCCCGATGTCTTGCTTCCCTCGGCCTCCCGGGACCCCCCCGCTACCCCCACCGGGGTCTCCGCCACCGGGAGGTTCGCCAGGGCCCCCAGGCTCCCCACCCACCAATCCAAGGGCCCCCCGGCCCCCGCCTGGAGGGGGCGGCCCCAGCAGCCGCTCGTCCATAGTTGGGGGGGGCCCTGAGGCCCCCTCCCTGCTCCGCCCCTCCCCCGCGCCTGGTTACTTCCCCCCCAAACTCGCTGGGGCCGCTGCTCCCTCCGCCCCAACCCCCGCCCGTCTCCCCGGCTCCCGGCTCTCCCGGGGGTTCACCCCGGCCCTGAAGGGAGACCTGGGGTACCGTCTGGGCCCCCCACAGGAGACCCCGGCCCCCGGCGGCGGAGAAAATGGAGCCGGAGAGAGAGAGGAGGCCCAAGCGGGGGTGTGTGTGAGAGAGAGAGGGAGGAGGGAGGAGGGAGGAGGGGGGAGGGGGGAGCGAGGGAGGGAGGCTGGGGGAGGGGAGCCGGGGAGGAAGAGGAGGGGAGAAGGGAGGAGGAACAGGGAGGAGCTGGGGGCGGAGAGAGACGCACAGAAACAGAGGAACTGAGACCGAGTGGAGGAGGGGACGAGGGCGGAGACTAGCCCGTGGGGAAAATGAGGGAAGGGCCCAGGGGCTGGACTTCTGTGGCCTTGAAGCGGGGGCGTGTTGGAGGCTGGGGGTCCTTCCACCCGGGTTCTAAATCCGGGATCAAGCTGATGAGGACCCTGGCCGCTGGAATGCCTGGGTTCACAGACAGCTTAGTTCATATTTCTTATCCTAATGACTCCCCTCCCTGTTCTACTTAATTAAAACCAGGAGAGGGGGGCTGGGGGGGATAATTAGGGAGGTCTCCAGCCGCTGCTTAATGAGCCAGTAATTAACCAGCCAGGGAGGGGAGCTGGCCTCTGGCCAGACTCGGGAGAGCGGGCAGACTCCGGCCTCACCTTCCTACCATCCACCCGGCCACCCCAGACACCAGTCTTCAGTCCAGAGGGGGATCACATTTATTCATATAACCAAACATCAGACAGTTCAGAACAGCAGTGGGGGGGGGGAGGGTGGACAGGGCTAAATGTCCTTTCACAGCCTGTAGGCCCCTCAGTCCTGGGGCTAGTGGGTGCGGGTGATGGAGATGTGAGAATGGTCTTTATGTCTATGCTGGGCCCTCTCTTCCTTTCTTCTTATTGGGAAGGAGGGTGGAATTCCCAGGTCAAAACCTTGGGAGATTTGCCGTTCTTTGGGAGATGGAGGACAGAGCCCTGAGATCCCACCTGGTAGCTTGACTACTGGGGTTGTCCCCACAGCTCAGGACGGAGACTCTCAGGCAGTCCCTGAGATCAGAAGAGAGGGTGAGGTGTCCCACTGAGGCTGGGATCCTCTCATAGCCTCATAACACACTTGGTTATGGCGGGAGTTATTATCCATCCTACCTTGGCTATTCCTAGGCTTTGAGACTTTCACCTGCTCCACTTCCCAGGAAAGGTGGATGAGGGTGATGAATATTGAGATTTATGCTGGGTCTTCCAGTCTCTGGTGCTCCTCCCTGGCAGGGGTGAGGGCATGCAGTGGGGCTGCCCAGCTTTTGAGCCCCAGGAATGCAGAGGGGCTGGTGGGGGGCTCAAGTCTCAGCAGGTGTGTGTGGGGGGCCGGGACCTTTGCTCCTCCATTCGACCCCCACCCTGAACTCTCAGCAGCAACTCCAGGAGCTCCTGCCCCCCTGGGGGTAGGGGAGGCTCTGACCGCTGGGCTTCCATCCGCTGGCACTGGAGGAGTGGAGGAAGGGGAGGTTGATGGTGAGGTTTTAAGAGGAGCAGGCCTTGAAAGGAGCCAGGGCTGGTGTGAGGGGCATAGAGGACACCAGTGATGTGGGGATAGGGAGAATAGGACCTGGCGAGGGGGAATATGCCTGGGGAGAAGGAGCGGTAGGACCCAAGAGAGAAAAGGGGCCAGAACCAAGAAGCCTGGGTCTTGCCTTCTGCGGGGAGGGGTGGGGGTTGTCTCACCTGGTGACTGAGGATGGTGCTGTAGAGCTGTTCTCTGTCCTCAAGAGGCCGGGGCAGGGCTCGACCTAGGCTTAGGGGGTTCTTGGGGGGATGGAAGGTGGCTCTCTGCTCCTCTAGGCGGCGGGACTGGGCCTCTGCCACCAGGTCCAGAAGGAGCTCGGTCTGCAGGGAGAGCAGGGAGGCCGAGCGGGGCCCCAGGGCTGGGGAGAGGAGGCAGGGGCTCAGATCCAGAGAGGGTGGCAAAAGGAGTGGTGGGTGTGTGTGTGTTGGGGGTGTCAGGGCTACCGGGGTGTGATGAGGAGTTGGAGGGGGTGGGGAGAGAGCCCCTGATGGAGTGGGCCTTGGTAATAGAATCAGGAAAGAAGTGGGTACCAGGTTAGGGAGCTCCCCAGAGGGGGGCTGGGGGTACCTGTAGGGCGAGTCCCTGGAGGAGGAGGGGACGGAGGGGCAGACCTCCAAGGCCGAGTGCTGGAGCTCGCGGGGGGCCAGCCGTGCTCATCCTGATGGGGGCCCTGATGCTGAGAGACATCCGTTTCAGTCAAGTGGGGGTGGGGTGGGCAGAGGGCTAGGCCAGCAGCCCATTTCCTCTCTGTGTCTCTGTTCCTGCCTCAGTGTGCCCAAACCCGTCCAAGTCCCCTGAGTCCACCATTACTCAGTCTCTGCCCCAGGTCCTCTCACCTCTCTCTCTCCCAGTGTCAGCCTCCCCAACCCGGTGCCGAGCTCACCTGCTCACCATCCTCTTCTTCCTGGGGTCTCTCAGCCTCCATACCCTGGAGGGGAGAAACCGATGGGGGAGGGGGTAGCTGGGATTTGGGAGGAGGACCGGAACCCTGAGTTCCTGAGGGGAGTAGGGGCCGAAAGGGGTGGGGGTGAGCCGGGGGCTGGATGCCTGGGTACTGAGCAGGAAGCTGGGTTCCTGGTCAGCCCCCCCACGGGCCCCGCCCATCCCTGTCAACTTCCTCCAGTTCTCTTTTCCCACCCAAACTGCTGGCTTGACTTCTCTTGCCCCAGGGGAGCAGAGAGACTGGGAAAAGCTCCTCCAGCTGCAGTAGTGGTGGGAGTTCAGGATGGGAAAGGATTTTTGGCTTTCCCATCTCCAGAGCCTCAGTAGCCCCCTAAACCCCAGCTGTGTTCCCGCCACCCCCCTCCTCCCCTTCACTTCTGTCAACACAGGAACTAGCTACAAAGGAAGTGGTTTCACTCTTCAGAATCCCCCCCCCCAGCCCCCCCACCCCCAACCCCAGGTGCCTTCTCTAAGAAGGACCCACTGCCTGCTTCCCAGCTTCCCTGACTTACTGGGATGGGGAGGGGCATGTTTCCAGTGGGAAGACAGATCCAAGGATGCCAGGCCCTCAAACATACATATATTCCTAGCACTGTGTTTAAATATGGGTTGAGTACTTACCATTGCCCTATAGGTGCTTACAGTCTATTCAGGGCACAAAATACGCACCAAATGTAAGCTACGAAGGGAAAGCTTTCCTCTCATCATGAAATGGAAAAGGGAGAGGACCACAACCTGACTTGGGCTTTGATCAATGCTGGTCAGACTGGCTGGCACCAAAGTGGGAAACAGGACAGACAGAGACATTTGGGACCTCTTAATGGCAACCTGTCACATTAGCTGAGTGACTTAGAGCATGAAATATGATGAAGAGATCAGGTTCTGCCGCTTAATGCCTTGCAATCTTGGGCAAATACAATCTCCGTGCCTCAGATTCTCAAAGAGTAAAAAGGAGTTTTTTTTTTTTTTTTTTTTTCCTCCCATTTATACTGTTGATATGAGGATCAAATGTAATAAAGCATTTGTCCTGTAGTGAATGCTCAATAAATGGTAGTTATTATTAGTTTTCAAAATGCTTCATGCCTGCGTGTTTCAGGTCCATCGCCATGAAAGAGGCATAACCATATTGCTGAATTGTAGTTAAAGTTTGATGCTGTCTCCATCTCCCTCTACTTGAGGCCTCAGGAATCAGATCTAAGTGGCTCTAACAAAATGCCCTTCAAAGAGGGATGAAGGGTATGCATGGTTTATTGAGTGTGGTTTCTCACTGGATTACTAGAGACTTCAGATGATTCCTTAAACTAACATAGGACCCCAAGTCTTACTCTTGCTCTTAAAACTATACTCAAAGCTTCCATCCACATGTTGAACCTAGGGCACAAAAATTCTGAAAACATGATGCAGTCAATTTCATATTTTTTCCATTCCCCAACCCTTCCAAAAGACTGTAACACTTCAAATCATCTTTATTATGGGGTGACAGATTTGGTGTTGTTAGAGATAGTGGTGGCTAGAAGGGTGGCACTTCATCCCTGCAGTAGTTTGGGGGTAGGGTGTGGTGGGAGAATGCAAGGAATCATCAGTTGGCGTAACCCTTGGCCCTGTCTTCAGTGCCTACACAGTGCTTGGCACACAGTAGGCGCTCAATAAATATGTCAGCCTTTTGCGGGTATTGGGGATTTCAGGCGATAGAGGCTCCCTTTGGGAACAATATACAGAAAAGAACATCTCACATTCTGTCAGTTTGCAGTTCTTGGTTCAAGGGTACTTCCTGTTACCCCTCATCCTTCTTTTAGAGAGGCTGGCCATCTCATCAGGGTGCTTCATCCCAGTACCCTGAACCCTCTTTCCAGGGCTGCAGTTTCCCCCACGTGGAGGACGATGTGATGTACATCATTTTGGGAGGGACACTACACTCTTGATCCTTCACTTTCGAGGCACAAGGATCTTAAAACCTAGAGGCCTTCCAGACTGCTTGTTATTTAATGAGTACCCACTTTTAGAATCCCTCCCTGAAATGCGGCCTTTTATTTTTGACCCTCGCCTCCTGCATTTAAGGGTATTACTTGGTGGGCTGGGGGACCCCAGGCAACTTGAGGGGATCCCCGCTCAGGGGACGGTGTTAGGCAAGGAGGCGGGACTGGCGTGTTGGAAGCGGGGCCGCAGGCTCCCAGGGCCACCCAGTCGCAGGGCCAGTCAACAGTTGCAGCCACGCCCCCGCTCCCGGCCGAGACCCCGGATCTTCCTCGCACCATTGCAGGGTTGGGCCGAGGCCCGCGCATGCCTGCTGAGAACCTACGGCCGCGCAGGGGCGGGCCTTCTCCTGTTCCTTTCGATAGGCTCCGGCAGTGCGAGTAGGTCCCGCCCCCGTGCGCGGCCAAGTCTACGGACAAAGTCCGGGCTTGCGGACGGGCTCCGGCTGACAGCGTCCGGCAGCGCGGCACAGCCCCGCCCCCACGCGGGGGCACGCTTCCGGACGCGGTCCGCGCGCGCTGGAAGGCTTCGACCCCGCGGCCCGGCGTGGGTTTGTGACGCGCCTCCGGTGGCCCCGCCCCTTCCAGCAGCGTCAGCAGATCCCAGTGGTTGCGCTGACGGGCTACGTCTCCGGGGGTTAACCCGGCCTGGTCCCGTAGTCCTTGGGCGGCTCCCAGCCCCAGCAGCAGCTGAGCTACCTCCATCGCCCCTTCTCGGGCCGCCAGGAACAGCGGCGTCTGCTCCTGCGCGGGAGGAAACAGCCAAGGGCGAGGTCAGGGAAGGCTACGCCCGCAGGACTGGCCCTCCTTCTTGACCGCTGCCCCGCCCCTTCAGGGTTTTCGCAGTTCACCTCTCCCGCTCCCAGTTTGTTAGGGGCCCCATCTAACCCTGCCATCCTGTGCGTCTTTATTGGCTCCCGCCTGGAGAAGGGAGCGGGCGGCCCGGGCGTTGTTCACGGCGGCGGCCCAGTGCAGCGCTGTTTTTCCTAGGGGACCACGTGAGAGGTAGTTACCGCAAGGCTGGGGGCCAGACGCCTGGGTTCCTGTTTCCCACGGGTTCTGGTCTTGGGGGAAGGGCTGTTCCGCCCGCCGGGTCCCTCCTAGGCGGAAGCGTTGCCCGGGTGACCGTCGGCCTGCAGGAAGCGTTGCCCCTGGTGACGTCACCGGCGCGCGGGAGGGACAATAGGGCATTGTTCTGGGGTCTATGGGACCGGCAGGCCGCGTCCGTCCCACGAGACCCCTCTCCGTTTTCACAGACACTCTTCCTCCATCCTAGTTCCCGGTGGTCAAGGGCAGCGTGTGTGTGTGTGTGTGTGTATATTTGAGGATGCTGAGGGCAGACTCAAGTGCTGCCTGCTGCTACTGCTTCGCAGATTTACCACCTTCACAGCAGGGTGGGAGGGAATGCCCCAGCTTCCGGTTGGTTCCTCTGCTGTCCCCCCCCCCCCCATTTTTTAGATCTTACCTCACACCCCATTTGCTCAGTTTCTCTATAGCACAACATCAACTTCTCCAGATCCATACCCCATTTGTCTCTGGCCCCCACATCTGCTTGGGCTGCAATCAGTTCTTCAACCAGGTCTTCGACAGCCAGCCTGGCGGCCAGCATCAGGGCTGTGGTCCCATCCTCTGTCCGTGCATCCACTGCAGTCTGTCTGCTGCGGAGTAAGAGCTGGAGGGGCCAGAGAGGACCAGTGACTGCTGGTATATCTGGACTGTTAGCTAAGGCCCCTCGCACTGCTAACCCACCTCCCAATCCATATTCAGTCTTCTGTTCTTGTTTCTTTGTCGGTCCCCAATAATCACCTTCCTCTTTGCCAAACCCTGGAGAAGGCTTTTGCCCAGCCTTACTTGCAAGTTTGCCCAGTGTCCTTTAGCAACCCCAGTGTGCACTGACCTGGCAAACCTCCCTAGCATCAGCAGCCACAGCCGTGTGAAGCGGGGTGCGCCCTGCCCGGTCTGGCTGGTTGGGGTTTGCTCCAGCCTCGAGGAGGCGGCGGGCAGCGGTTGGCCGGGAGAATCGAGCAGCCAGGTGCAGGGGTGTCTCCCCAGTGCCCACAGTGTGAACCTGGGGACAGGCCCCTCCCTCCAGCAGAGGTTCCCAGGGCTCAGGACTTCCCAGCCATGTCTCCTGGTAGGTCCTGGACTCCACGCCCCCACAGCAAACTGCTGACATCAGGGGTGTCACCCCATCTGTGGATGAGACATGAGAAATGGGGGACAACTGGGAAAGTGGGAGAACATGGAGGCCTAGGGAGAATCACGGCCTGAGGTGTCAAGAAGCCCAGCTTGGGATCTTGATTTTTGTGTGGCTTGTGTCAGTGACTTTCTGTTTTACTCTGGGCTTCAGTTTCCTCCTCTGTAAAAGGAAGTGTCAGGCCTTAATACTTTAACATTTTAACATTTTAGAGCAGTGATTCTCAAACTTGAGTCCTGGTTCAGACTCACCTACAGGGCTTGTTAAAACAGATTCCCTGGTGTTTTGAATTTGAGTCAGAAGCTCTGGAGTGGAACCTGAGAATTAATATTTCTAACAGTTTCCCTGGTGATGCTGCTGCTTCTGTCCTGGGACCACACTTTGTTCTGAAGCACTTACTCTGGTATTGGTTAATCCAGTTCAGATATCAAAGGACTTTGTGATTCTAAAAGGGGTCAAAGGGAGTTTTCATTTTCTTGGTCTAGGATGACTCACGTACCAGGTCCCTGGGTGTCCACGTCAGGGACATCCATCTCAGAATCCTGGGGAGGAGTCAGCATGGCTGCCTGGGGGAGCTCTTGGCAGTCACTGCTCAGAGACCAGAGCTGGCACTTGGGGGGTGAGGCCATTTCTTCAGCCTTGGGGATCAGAACAAGGGTCATTGAAGGCAGGGTGACTTGTCCCTTCAACCCCTCCATCACTTTAGGACCATTCTTGCCCCAGTGCTTTCACCTGGCCCACCTCCTCTCCTTCCTTGGGGACTGAGCACATCACAACACCATCCTCATCCATTTCTGCCTCTGCTTTCAGTGCCCTGGAAGGGGGTGGGTGGGGAGAGGACCTTCAGGGCCCCAGAGATTCCCAGCAGCCTTCCCATTTCTCTCCCCTTCCTGTCCCTTCCTGTGTCTTCAGCTTCTGCAATAGCATCTCTTGTTGCTTCTGATCACCAATATCTCCATGGGAAAGAGTCCCCTCCCTGAGCCCCAGTTCTTTCTCACTCTCACTTGAGGCCAATGCTGTCCTCGCCCAGGGGGGGTCGACGTCGGCGGGAAACTGGCTGAGTCCGGGGCCTGCGAGTGAACCCAGGGGGCAGCCAGAGGGCCCCATGCTCTCGGCGCTTGCGACGGATGAGCTGGAGGACGAGAAGAGCCCCAAGGGCCAGGAGAAGGACCCCGACCACTGGGGAGCACAGTACAGGCCAGGGAAGCTGGTTGGCGGACGGCTCTGGTGGAAGAGACACAGAAAAAGAGGCCATGCTTGGTGAGGCTGGGTACTCTGGTGAGACCTTTGAGCAAGTTCAGATGCCTCTTTTTGCCTCAGTTTCCTTAACTGTAAAATAGGAATAATAATAGTACTTGCCTTATAGGGTTTGTTGGGAGGATTAAATAATACTATAAAATGCTTAGAGCAAGGCCTGGCACATAGTAAGTGGCATATAAGTTGTTTTTCTTTCATAATACTATGAACTGTTTGATTTGCAGATGATTGGATAACTCTTGGCTTATTAGAGAGAATAGGCCAGAACTCAAGGCTTGTGGGTGGTCTGTGATAGAGGTTAGGATAAAAGACTCAGGGACATGGAGCTTGCAGAGCAAATGGGTTGTGAGGAGATATACTTAGAGAAGAAGGTTAACAAGGGTAAGTCTCCACAAACAACATTTGGGGTCTCAGTGCTTCTGTTTCATTTGACTTCGTTGAGGTTGCTGGCATGAAAGCTGGCCCGGGAACAAAATTGGGGAAATGACGGGATCACCTACTGGTGCCTGCACGAGGATGGGCAGCCAGCAGGGGTCCTGGCAGTAGGGGTTCCAGGGCCCCCACTGCGGCCATCGCAGCAAGGAAGCGGAGTAGGAGCCCAGGGTCCCAGGGGCAGCGGGATGCAGGGTGCTCGGGGCCACAGCGGGACAAGTCCACACCCATCACCACCACAAACCTGTGAGGAAGAGACCCCTGGGTTAGTCCCTGGCTTCCCTCTGCCAGTTAAAGAACTCATGTCTTTCCTCCCCCACCCTGCCCCCGCCGTCGTCCTTACCCAGTGCTCAGGGATTCTGTCTCCTTGCCTGTAGGCTCTGTTTGCGGGGCTGCTCTCTCCTGCTGAGAGGGGTCTGGGGTTCCTCCTAGCTCCTCTTCTGCTTGGGCTCCAGGATAGGGGTACACCATGTCCTTGCCTTCACTGTCCTTCCTCACCCAGAGCCCTACCCTCAGAGTCAGGGACAGCACCCGGGCCAGGGCGAGCAGCTGCTGGTCCAGGGTTGAGGGGCTCAGCACCACCAACAAGGCCAGGGAGGGCCCCCACTCTGAATTCCCATCTGCTGGCCTGCAGTCTCCCCCGTCCCAGCCGCATTCTGCCGTGTTGCAGCCCTTCTCGCAGTGTCCATTGTGGAAGTGATCGTGGCAGTACTGGTCATAGGCTGGACTGTGGGGTGAGGAGATGGCGGCTCAGGACCCTAAAGAAACTGGATTCCCTCGTCCCAGAAAGGATTCCTGATACTCTACAGACTCTAGGGCTCTGTTTTGCTTAGTGGGGGCAGTTCTGGAGTAGTGGGTTTACTCCCTGGACGGTAGCTAGTCCAGACACCCTAATGTCTACTGACCTTTGTTTCCTAACACTGTCCCCTCTCTACCCTCCCCAACTCCTGGCTCCCTAAAAGGGAGCCCTTTTCCCTCAGGGATGCTGGTTGCTAGGGGAGATTCTCCATGGCAACAGGAGTTGCCTGGCTTGAGGCCAGGGTTCCCATGACACTCAGAGGGTAGCCCAGACAGGCAGTGCCCTCTTTCTTGGTCCCCACGTTAAATATTCATGCTGCCTCATTCCCTTGGGTTGGAGTCTAGTGTTTTCTATCCCTATTTAGCAATGATTATTAGAGTGGAAGCTCCCCGGAGCGTGAGGCTATGGTCACACTGTAACTCAGACTCTTCTGTGTCCTTCCTTCTGTGTCTTCATCCTGCCTCCCACACCACCCCCTGCCCATCATCCCAAATCAGTTTCAGGCTCACGTGCAGGCTGGAGGAGTCTCACAGTCGTAGCCATCAAACAAACACTCTTCAGAGTCACACTGTGGGTGGCACTGCCCGTCCCGGAAAAGAAGCCAGCACCGGGAATGGGAGGGGCAGCCCTTCCAGGGGTCTGGGACCCCCAGGGAGCAGTCCCCCCCATCCCAGTTTCCTCCTGGGCCACTGCAGCCAGCATCACAGGCCCCATCTCCACTTCTGCCCTCGCATCCCTTGACTCCGGGCCTCTGACACCGGGGCCCTGGAGAGCTGGCAGGGCAGGAACAGCGAAAGCCTGGGCCCCCCAGCCCGGGGGTCTCTGAGCAGCTGCCATTGTGTAGGCATGGAGAAGGAGGGCCACAGCCTGAAGGAGCTGGTGGGGTCAGGCAATCCGGACCCCCATAACCATTGAGGCAGGCGCAGCGGGGTGGGAGTCCAGGCTTGGGGGAGGGCAGACACAGGCCACCATGGTGGCAGTGATGGAGACCACAGGAGGGGGCTCTGTGGCTGCAGGTAGGGCCTTCAAAACCCTGTGGAAAAATGTAATTTGTAACAATAATAAAGGGGAAAACAGTTATAAAGGGGAAAAAAGTGTAATTTGTAACAATAGTAAAGGGGAAAATGTAATTTTGGGGTTAAGTTCACCGGTGTTATCTTTTAAAGAAAATAAAGGAAGGCTATGCATAAACTAATGTTAATTTGTATTTTACTGTACCATGAACCAAGGTTTAAGATTAACCTAGGGCTTCCTTCATAGCTCAGTTGGTTAAGAATCTGCCTGCAATGCTGCAGACCCCAGTTCAATTCCTGAGTTGGGAAGATCCGCTGGAGAAGGGATAGGCTACCCACTCCAGTATTCTTGGGCTTCCCTTGTGCCTCAGCTGGTAAAGAATCCACCCGCAATGCGGGAGACCTGGGTTTGATCCCTGGGTTGGGAAGATTCCCTGGAAAAGGGAAAGGCTACCCACTCCAGTATTCTGGCCTGGAGAATTCCATGGACTGTATATGTATAGTCCATGGGGTTGCAAAGAGTCGGACACGATGGAGTGACTTTCACTTTCCCTGGGGTCCAGTGGTTAAGAATCTTCCTGCTGATGCAGGGGACACAGGTTCGATCCCTGGTCTGGGAAGATCCCACATGCCATGGGGAAACTAAGCCTGTGTGCCACAACTACCAAGACTGCTCCCTGAAGCCTGTAAGCCGCAGCTACTGAAGCCTATGTGCCTAGAGCCTGTGCTCGGCAACAAGAGAAGCCACCACACTGAGAAGCCCCTGCATCACCACTAGAGAGTGGCCCCTGCTCTTTGCAACTAGAGAAAGCCCTTGAACAGCAATGAAGACCCAGGGCAGCCATAAATAAATAAATAAATAAATAAATAAATAAAGATGAACCCAGTTTCATGCATCTGAGGTCTATAAACAAATACACACACTGAGTTAAAAGAACTTATTCACGGTCACCCAGCCAGCCTTGCGGACCTTCCCACAGGCAATGTCCATGACTTCTGAAAGTTCCATTCAAACTTTCACCTGATTCTGCCTTTCCCCATCACTGCTTCTGAGGGCCACATCCCCCTCTGGACCTGAGATGGCTTTCTCTGATAATTCCCTCTCAGGTGCTCCCCCAGGTTCCCAGCTCAGGGTTTCTTTTTTGTTAGCACTGGGGGCTTCAGAGGAAGCAGCCTGTCGTCACTCACCTGGGGACAGTGGCAGGTGAATCCTGGGGGTGGCCCTGCTGTGGCCTCACATGACCCGCCGTGGGCACAGGGCTGGCTCTGGCAGGGGTCTAGCTCCACTTCACACCACTGGCCTGCGGTGGGGTGGGATAAAACATGACACTCCTTCAGTTGCTGCCTCCTTCCCAGCTCATTCCTGGGAGTCAGCCCAGCACTAGCTGCACAGGCGCAGGGATGGTGGTGCATGTTCTCTAGGCTGGGGTCTGAGGCAAGGGAATGGGCCAGATGACTAGGCTGCCTTGTGGGTGGGGCTTGTCTGGGCTTCCATGGTCAGTTCAGCTATGGCTAGAGATGCGCACGCCCCTATCTCAGGCCTCACCTGTGTGTCCAGGCAGACACTGGCAGTAGAAGGCATTGGCCAGAGAGTGGCAGGCTGCAGTGCCTGTGGGGTGACAGGGCCGGTCCAGACACTCATCCACGTCCCCCTCGCAGCGCAGCCCTACAAAGCCTGGCGGGCAGGCACAGTGGAAGCCTCCGGGTTTGGAGGTGCAGGTCCCCTGGTTGTGACAGGGCTGGGATTGACACGCGTCCGGTTCCTCTGAGCAGTTCTGTCCACTGTAGCCGGGTGCACACTGGTAGGCAAAGAAGGTCAGACAGGGAACCAGTAAGTGAGCCCCTCCTGGCACTCTAGGGGACCCAGTGCAAGATGGTCTGCCTAGCATCCCACCTTCCAACTCAAAGCATCACTCAGCTCACCCTCCATCACAGTCACGTGTAGCCTAACCCTTTCACCTCAACTCCACATGAGACATTATTGTTCGGTAATATGGACCTTGTCCCCTTCCAAGTCCCAATCTCTATAATTCATTACCACTAGATATAATTCCATTTTTGATAAAACCTCCCTCTTCCAACCACACACCCACTGGGTTCTCTCATGCTTTATTAATTTATAAGCATTTATTAGACTTCCCTGGTAGCTCAGATGGTAAAGAATCTGCTTGCAATGCAGGAGATGGGAGTTCAATTCCAGGGTCGGGACGATCCCCTGGAGAAGGAAATGGCAACCCACTCCTGTATTCTGGCCTGGAGAATTCCATGGACAGACCATGAGATTGCAAAGAGTCAGACACGACCGAATGACTAACACTTTCGCTTTCAAGCATTTATTGAATTGCCTACTTTGTGCCCAGGCATCTTTTCAGGCTCTAGAAATACAAAGAAAATTAGAACTGCTTCCCTGCCTCCATGAAATTCTCAGTCAACCAGAGAAGAGACAGCTATCACTGATTGTGTGATTTATACACATAACCTCTAGAACTCTCCTGACCACCCTCTCTATGGGTCATCTCATTTGATTCTCACTTCGCAGAAAAGGAAACTGATTCCTTGAAAGATAAGTGCCTTGCACAAGTCACACAGCTGGTAGGTGGCAGAGCTGGGATTCAGCACAAGTCTATGACTCAGTAACTCACGACCTTAACCATTTTCTGATTGTTGCATATCCTGCTGGTGAGAAAAGGGTCATTGTGAGGTCTGTACCACGTGCTGAGTTCTTGCAGGAGGAAGGAGAGTATGCAAGAATGGAGTACCAGGAAGGTTTCAGAAAGGTGGAGAAAAAACAATTCAGAGAGTGTCAGGAATGGCCAGAGGGTTGGAAGAAGCAGACGACGGAGGTGGGAGTTTTGAAAACTTCTGGAGGAAGGAGTTTCATGAAAGAGGAAGTAGAGCTGAGTAATGGGTGCACAGGGGTTCACTACTCATCAGTACGCTGTTTTTGTGTATGTTTGAAAATGCCTGTAATAAAAAGTTAAAAAATACATCGAAAATTTAAAGAAAGAGGGTAGTTATGGAATTATGCCTTCTAGTCAAAGTCATGGTTGTGAGTACATGGATCAAGTTGATTGGAATTAAAACCCAGCTGTGCCTTCCTGTCCTGCTCAGTGACCTGAACCACCAAGGAGAGGCCCTAACCCAGTCTGGAGAGAAGTTAGGGACATTTCCCTGAGGCAGGTGCCTCCTGGGCACCAGCCAGTGGAAGAGGGGTGAGGAAAACCACCAAAGAGCCAGTCTGGGGTGTGGGGAAGCCAGTTGCAGTTTTGTGTTGCTGGAGCAGTTGAGCAGTGGGTGAAGAGAGATGAAGCCTGAAAGGGAGGCAGGGCTGGGTCACGCCGGCTTGGGACTTCACTGTGAAAGAGGTGGGCAGTCACTGAAGGGTTTTTGTGTTTTTTGGCCATGCTGCGAGACCTGTGGCATCTTAGTTCCCCAACCAGGGATCGAACCTGGGCTCCCTGCACTGGAAGCATGTCTTAACCAGTGGTGAAAGTGAAAGTGAACGTGTGCGTTGCTCAGTCATGTCTGACTCTTTGTGACCCAATGGACTATAGCCTGCCAGTCTCCTCTGTCCATGGAATTCTCCAGGCAAGAATACCGGAGTGGGTTGCCATTCCCATCTCCGGGGGATCTTCCCAACCCAGGCATCAAACCCTTGCCTCTTGCACTGCAGGCAGGTTCTTTATTGGCTGAGCCACTGCGAGGGAAGTCCCAACTGAAAGGTTTTAAGTAGGAGAGTGACAGGCCAGCTTAATGTTTTCAACAGAGCACCCTAGTGGTGGAATAGAGGGTGAACCTTTAGGAGAACAAGTGTGGAGGCAGCGATGATATTAATTGTTAAGAGGCTGATGCAGGTGTCCAGGTGGAATGCGACGAAGGCCTGGACTAAGGCAGTGGGATGAGGGTGAAGGGGCGAGGACAGAGCTGAGAAATATTTAGGAGGCAAAACAGCTTGACTTGGTGGTTGGTTGGATGTATGGGGTAAATGAAAATGCCTTCTCCCCACCCTTTCTGCCCCGTGACTGCTGTTTTCCATATCCAGCCCAACTTTGTCTCCCCTCCGCCTCCTCTAGACCTTCTCACCTGGCAGAGATAACCATTGGGTTGGGCCATGCAGGTGGCCCCATGCTGGCAGGGCCTGGACTCACAGGGGTTCACCTGGTCCTGGCATGTGCTGCCTTGGAATCCAGGGGGACAGTGGCAGAAATGGGAGGGGCCGCTGTCAATGCAGACGCCTCCGTTCTGACACAGGGAAGAGACTTCTGTGCCTGGGAAGAGAGACAGTAAAGCTAAGTGGGTTGGGAGGATGCGCAGGGGCCCCAGATACTGAGCAGAGAGGTCTATGGAAGGGCCACTAACACATCTGGGGTAGGGGGAGGCCACCTGGAGCCTGAGGAATCAGTAGGCCCCTGAAGCTGAAGAGATTAAGCATGTTCCAAACATGGATGGACCTAGAGATTGTCATACTAAGTGAGTAAGTCAGACAAAGAAAGACCAATACCATATGATGTTGCTTATATGTGAAATCTAAAAAAAAAAAAAAAAAAAAAAGATACAAATGAACTTATCTCCCAAACAGAAACAGATTTACAGATGTAGAAGATTAATTTATGATTACCAGGGTTAAGGAGGGAGAGAGGGATAAATTGGGAGATTGGGATTGACATATATACACTTTTATATATAAAATAGATAACTAATAAAGACCTACTGTGTAGCACAGAGAACTCTACCCAGTACTCCATAATGATGTATATGAGAAAATAATCTACAAAAAACTGTTTCTTTTTTAGATTCACTTTGCTGTACACCTGAAACTAATACAACATTGTAAATCAACTATACTCCAATTAAAAAAAAATTAAGTTCCTTCTCCTGCATATTTTGTCAGAATGGAGAGAAATACCTCTTCTTTGATTTAACAGAACATTATAAGCAACTGTATTCTTGGCCTTAAACAAGTCTCAAGCAAGGAGGAACTCAAGAGAAACTTCAGGTGGAGGCACTTGGCTTAACAGTCTAACTCCATCCCGTGGGTTTTGCCATTCTCTGATGTTCGCTCACTGTGATTCCCATCAACCGTCTCCACAATGGTCTCTCCCCTGAGTTCTTCTCATATCAAAACTTATTTGAGGACTTCCCTGGTGCTACAATGGATAAGAATCCTCCTGCCAATGCAAGGGACACAGGTTCCATCCCTGGTATGGGAAGATCCCACATGCCTAGGAATAGCTAGGTCCTCAGGCCATAACTGCTGAGCCCATGTACGGGAACTACAGAGGCCCGTGTGCCTGGAGTCCGTGCTTCACAACAAGAGAAGCCACCACAATGGGAAGCCCCATGCAACACAATTAGAGAGTAGCCCCTGCTCTCTGCAACTAGAGAAAGCTCGTGAGCAGCAACGAAGACCCAGCGCAACCAAAGATAAATAATTTTAAAAAAACCACTTACTTGAGCAAGGAAGGTATTTTTTTACCAGGGAATTGGCATAACATCCAAGTGAGGGGGTCATGGTGAAGTGTGTTGCGTGTGGTCAGTTAAGTGTGGTTCACTCTGAGTTATGATGGTAATAACAGTGTTGAGTTGTTCCACCCTGGACCACTGGGTTATGTCCCTGGTGCTTGTGTTAAACTGGAGTCTGATTGGCTGGGCTGCGTAGTGTTGCTTGAGTTGTGTTGAACGTGGTTCTAGGAGCTGAGTTGTGTTAGGCTGTCCTGGGTGTTGAGCTGCAGCTTCAATAACTGGTTGGTGTGTGTTGCTTCTACTTTTAGTCGGTCAGTTGGCCAACTGTTGTGTGTGGATGTCCTCAGGGGTGGGTTAGAGGAGGAGACCCTTTTGCTCTTCCTCTGCTCCCTAGCCGGTCTTGGGTTGGT
Source organism: Bubalus kerabau (assembly GCF_029407905.1). NCBI lineage: Eukaryota > Metazoa > Chordata > Mammalia > Artiodactyla > Bovidae > Bubalus > Bubalus kerabau. The sequence continues at coordinate 25,392,147 of NC_073626.1, forward strand.
ACCTTGGCTCAGAGCAACCTTCTGGCAGGAGGACAGCGGCAGGTTGCAGAGAGGCCCAGTCCATCCCTGGAGGCACAGGCACTGGAAGGAGGGCCCAGTCTGGAGACAGTGGGAATTTTGTGGGCAGGGCTTCTGGGCGCATAAGTCCATCAGCGTCTGAAGGTTAGGAGGGAGTGTGAGGCGGGAAGGAGCATCAGGTTCCCAGGCCAAGAGATGGTCCTCTGCCAGCTCCTCAAAGTCCCTTCCCCCCCAAACTGTCTCCTGAATGGTCTGGGACCAGGTCACCCTCCCTGGTTTCCTTGGATATGTGCATCCCAGAAGAGTTGCTGGGATCAAAAATCCTTTCAGCGAGCCATACAGATATCGAGCTCAACTCCTAGACTCCCAAACCTCCTTTCACCTCTCCCAAGCTTCCATGCTGCCCCCTGTCAATGCCCAAGGCCCTCTAACTGGAGCTTTCCCGCACCCTCCTTTCTCTGCACACCTGGCTCCCGGCCCCCTCACCTGACAGCTGCCTCCTGTGTAGCCAGGGGGACAGAGGCAGTGGGGACCCTGAGGGCTGTCTTGGCAGGTTGCCATATTCCTACAGGGGCTGGATGAGAAAGAGAGAGGGCACAGTAGGAGGAGGGTCAGGGAAACAAGGGGTGGGAGTGTGTAACGTGTGAGGAGGCAACCGCTGGGGAGGTGGGAAAGCCGGAGGGAAGGCAGAGTGGAAGAATGCGGGGCTTGGGGCGAGAGGCAGCACAGAGCCCCAGAGGAGATGGAGCGGAAGGCTGGCCAGGGCTCCCTCCCTTCCTCCAGGGGTCTGTGTGCCCTGCTCACCTGTCTGCGCAGCTGGGACGGGTCCTTCCCTCGCAGTGTGGGCCCTGGAAGCCTGGGGTGCAGAGGCAGGAGAAGGTGCCCGGCTTGTTCACACAGGTGCCCCCATTGAGGCACGGTGCTGGAGAGAGGAGGCTGTGAGGGGTTGGGTTCCTTGCCTGTAACCTGGCCTGTGACCTCAGTCACACACAGGGTACCGCCCCCCTACCCTGCCAACTTCCCCACCCAAACGACCGCTCTCTGTGTCCAGTTAATTTTTTACCAATGTACCCTGATCCCCTTCTGCATCCTTCTGTGGCCCAGCCCCAGGACGTGGTGGGAACTCACCAGAGGCACAGTGGTCAATGCTGGTCTGGCAGCGGAGCCCCGTGTGGCTCAGAGGGCAGGTGCAGGAGTAGCCCCCGGGGCTGGGGCTGCAGGAACCACCATTGAGACAGGGCCCCGAGTGACAGGCTGTCACCTCCTCACTGCAAGTGGGCCCTGAGGGAAGTGGGTGGGGTATGGGAAAGTGAACCTTCCTTTTCTCTCTTCCCTTTCCTTCCCTTCCTCATCTCCATCCCCACTGTTCTCCCCCACCCAACCTTTTTTCTTTTCTCACCACCTCCTGCACTGTTTTCTTTGGCTGTGCCTGCAGCATGCACGTGGAATCTTAGTTCTGGGACCAGGGATCAAACCCATGCCCCCTGCAGTGGAAGCGCAGAGTCTTAACCACTGGACCACCAGGGAAGTCCCAGTTCTTCTTGGTGGTGACTGAGACCCAGAGCCCTTTGGACACATGTCTCCACTGGCCTTGCCTTTGATTTAGACGGTGGTCAGCCCAGGGTATACATGGTTTAGGGAGCGCCTCACCTGTGTAACCTGTGGGGCAGGTGCAGTTGTAGCCAAAGGGCTGGGGGTGGCAGGTCCCTCCGTGGGCACAGGGGGTGGAGACACAGCCCCCCAGATCTGTGTCACACTCTGGTCCTGTCCAACCCCCATCACACACACACGAAGATCTGGTCATAGAAAGAAAAGGGGGGTTCTCTTCTCTCTTCCCCACTGGTCAGACCCCTATGACCCTTCTCTTTCTGGTCCTAAGACTCTGGCCCCTTTCTTTGCTCTCAGCATTGCCCCCCTTTTGCCTGACAAACCCCACTAATTTTCTCCAACTAGATCTATCTATCCATTTATTCCTTCTATAACTTGTTTATTGTCTGTTTTTCTACATTAAAACAAAAGCTCCATGAGGTTAGATATGAAAACTTGGTCTCTTTTGTTTTGTGCTGTTTTCCCAGTGCCTGGAAAAGTATCCACATGTAATAGACACTCAATAAATATTTACTGAATGAATAATATGAATTGGTCCTGGGATTTAATACATTTCTTTCTGCTTTGATCCTCCTAAGTCTTGTTTACCTCTTTATTTATGAACTCTCCCTTCATTGGCTAACACTCACCAGTCAAGCCCTCCCATTGGTTGTGATCTCAGAACTTTGTCCTCTCCTTCCTATTCCCTATTGGTCATTTCCTACAGACCAGCGCCTCACTGGCTGTCTTCTCCTGCCCTAGCTGAGGAGGACCCAGAGGAGACTATAAATGGGGAGGGCCTGGAAGATGTTACCTCTGGCAGTGCCCATGGTGGCAGGTGCAGTTGTCCTCTGTGGGAACACAGCCTGGGTTTCCATCAGGGCAGAGGCAGTGGGCATTGTCCTCCTGATTCTGACATTTTTGTTTGGGCTGGCACAGGTTGGGGGCACACAGGGGAATTTCACAGAGATGGCCTACAGTGGGGAGATGGGTCAGAAAACAAAGTCTGTCTTTGTCCTTGATGAGTTTGGAGGCACTTCTTATGCATGACTTGCTCACTTCCCATTACCCTATTCTCCAGTGGCTCCCTGATACCTCAGGATACCAGCTTCTTCAGAGTAACACATGGGGTCCTGCATGACATGACCTTCCTAGAAGTGTTACATTTCTCACCTTTGCCCTGGCACTCCAAGTTCTGGATGTCCTACATTTCCTTAAGTGGGGTGTACTTTTCTCCCCTCCCCCTGCCCAGTGCCTTTGCACGTGCTGTTATCTGTGGCTAAAACACACTGCCTAGCATTCTGTCTTGACAAACTCCTGCTCAGTCTTTACGACTCTGTTCAGCCATCATTTCTCATCTCTAGTCTGGGTTGGCCAATTCTTTGTGTTCCTATAGGATCCTATGCATTCCTCAGAGCTAACAGGAGACCTTCTGGTCTTTCTTCAGTAGATTTAAAGTCACTCCAGGATAGCAACTCAACTTTGTGTCTGTGTCGGCACAGTAGGCACTTAATAAATGTTTGCTAAATAAGCAAATGAATGGCTTGCCTTTGAATCTCCTCCTCTGCTCCTGGTCTCCAGTCATATCATTCGTGTTGAGCCAGATGTGAGTCCTACAGTAACACCCTCAGCGCCTGTATGGTTGTGCAGATTTTGCACTGCACAACTTTCAGGGATTCCATTCTCTTTCTGTTCTCACATCTCGATCCTCAGACACTCATCAATGACTCCACCCCAGTTGTGCTCAAATATCCCTCCAGTTCTTTCCAACCTCTCCCCTGCTGACCTGTGAAGCCAGAGGGGCAGACGCAAAGGAAAGCTCCTGGGAGGTCAAGGCAGCTGGCTCCGGTGGGGCATGGGCCACTCAGACACTCATCCACCTCCTCCTGACAGCGTGGGCCTTCAAAGCCTATGGTACAACAGGGAAATCAGGGCCCTTCATGGAAGTCTGCCCATGTCCCCACTGTCACCTCCAGTGTTTTTGAGCCCCAGTTTACCTGGGGGACACTTGCAATGGAAGGATCCAGGCTGGTCCTGGCACTCCCCGCCATTGGCACAGGGAGAGCTTTGACATTCGTTGATGTCCTCCTCACACCAGGGGCCAGTGAAACCTGGAGGGGTGGGGAGTGAGTGGGGAGAGATGACCAAGGTCTTATTTTCTTTTTTTACTTTCTCTAGACTTATGAGGGACTTTGTTACAAATGTTTAAGATTTAAAGGGATGATTTCATGGATTCAAACAAGAAGTTAAGAGTTAACACTTGTATTTAGCCTTTTCTTTGTTGTTTAGTTGCTTAGTCCAGTCTGACTTTTTTGTGACCCCATGGATTGAGCCTGCCAGGCTACTCTGTCCATAGGAGTTTTGGGCAAGATTATTGGAGTGGATAGCCATTCCCTCATCCAGGGGATCTTCCCAATCCAGGGATGGGAACCTGTGTCTCCGCATTGCAGGCGAACTCTTTACCACTGAGCCACTGGGGAAACCTAGCTTTCTCCTTACAAATATAGAAATAACATGGTTACAAATTGCAAGGAGAGAATCTTGTTTCAAAGGGTCTGGGTTTTGAGGTTTTGTATAAATGTGTCATTATATGACAAAGGCACCAATGTGGGGGCTTCTCTAATAGTAATTTGAATTTCAGGACATAACGGAGTGTAACTTGATAACTTTAGCCTTCATATAAGGCATAACTGGATATGTGTACTAATGCTGAAAATACATTTTTATCAAAAGAATAAATACAAGTCCTGGCCTTTCCCCTTGCTAGGAAAAGTGAACCTGAGGAACTTCCAGAAAAGACATCTGGGGCAGGTGGAGATGACAGGAGGGTGATGCATAAAAGTGAAACTCAGCCACTGTCAGCCATGTGACTTTGGGCAAGCTACCCAACCTCTCTAGGCTCCCCTTTCTTCCTCTGTGGGATGCCCTGTGGATTAGCTGGTAAAGAATCTGCCTGCAATGTGGGAGATCTGGGTTCGATCCCTGGGTTGGGAAGATCACCTGGAGAAGGGAAAGGCTACCCACTCCAGTATTCTGGCCTGGAGAATTCCACAGACTATATAGTCCATGGGGTCACAAAGGGTCAGACTGACTGAGCAACTTTCACTTTCACTTTTCTTCCCCTGTAAAAGGAGAATAATTATATAACCTACATCATGGTACTGCTGAAAGGATTAAATGAGATAATGCCTGAAAGTACATAACCAAGTGCCTGGCTTGGAGTAAATATTCAATAAACATCAGTTATTACAGCTGGGAACAGAGGGATGTCCCGTGAAACTGGAGAATGAAGGTCTGGGATGCCTTTCCCTGCATCCATGGCTATCAGCACCAAGACCAATGGGGACCCTGAGCAGGCAGGGGGAGGGTATGGAGGGCTCTGAAGGAGGGCTGGAGGGGAGGATTATTTGGGTGACTTGGCAGAAAAGAGATGAGGGTGGGTGAGTGAGCAGGGGAAGATTTGCAGGATGTAAGAGGAAAGTTATGACCAACCTCTATAGCATATTCAAAAGCAGAGACATTACTTTGTCAACAAAGGTCCATCTAGTCAAGGCTATTGTTTTTCCAGTGGTCATGTATGAATGTGAGAGTTGGACTATAAAGAAAGCTGAGCACCAAAGAATTGATGCTTTTGAACTGTGGTGTTGGAGAAGAATTGAGAGGCCCTTGGACTGCAAGGAGATCCAACCAGTCCATCCTAAAGGAGATCAGTCCTGGGTGTTCATCGGTAGGACTGATTTTGAAGCTGAAACTCTAATACTTTGGCCACCTGATGTGAAGAGCTGACTCATTGGAAAAGACCCTGATGCTGGGAAAGATTGAGGGCAGGAGGAGAAGGGGACGACAGAGGATGAGATGATTGGATGGCATCACTGACTCAATGGACATTGGTTTGGGTGGACTCCGGGAGTTGGTGATTGACAGGGAGGCCTTGTGTGCTGTGGTTCATGGAGTCACAAAGAGTCGGACACGACTGAGTGACTGAATTGAACTGAAGAGAAGACAGTTTGGAGAGCAGGGGAGTTGGAGAGATGGGGCACTCCTTGGCCAGGCCTGACAGATCTTCGAGAGGCCACCAGCGACTGCCAGGACTGAACCGTGGAGCAGAATCTGCACTTACCCGGCTGGCAGATGCACTGGAAGCCGTTGAGCAGGTCGTGGCAGTCAGCCTGGTTCAAGCAGGGGGCCGAGGCGCACTCGTCTATCTCCACCTCACAGAGCTTCCCTTCTAAGCCTGAGGACATGCAGGTGGGGTCAGCTTTGCTTCGGCTGCCTCCCCCTTTCTGCCCCAAAGGCCGGATTCCAGAACCAGCACTGTCTGTGACCTGACCCACCAGACAGCCCCTCCTAGGGGGCCACTGCCTGTGGGTTGGAGAGATGAACTGAGGCCCTGCTGCTCTGCTGGACAGTGGCTCTGTCGCCTTCAAGTGTGAAAGCTCAGGGAGCAGGGCACTTGCTGAGACCTGGGAGGGCTCCAGGGAAGTGTCTTCTGAGGCCATTCCTCAGTGCACAGAAGGCAGGGCTCACCCGGGAGGGCTGAACAGTCTGGAGGTTTTTTAGGTACCAGTGTGACAAATGGGCATCTGCTTGGAGGTGATCCACTCCTTCCATGCTACCTGGGCAGGCCTCCATGCCAGGGAGACCAGGGATCCCCAAGGTGGGGATTTGAAGGGTGTTTGGGAACCTGTGTCATTCCCATACTTGTCCTGTTTCTCCGGGCTCTTCCTGGTCTCCGCTGTCTCACCCTGAACTGATGCGGATCACTCTCTGGACCTTGGCTGCCTCCCTCTTTTTGCCTGGGGAGCCTGTCTCTAAAGTTCCTTAGTATCTACAACCTTGTCCCTTGCTTGGATTACTGGATAGTGTTCTCAGCATTTTTCCTTGGACACATCTCAGCTTAGGAAGGCTGTGTGGTGTAGTGGGTGAAACTATCAAAGCTCTGGGTTTGAATCCTGACTCTACCACTTACTAGCTGGGCAACCTCGAACAAGTCACTTAACCCCTGTGTGCTTCAGTTTCTTCATTTATAAATGGGCATAGTAACAATGCTGACCTCAGAGGGATACTGTAAAGATTAGATAATGCCCCCAAGATGCTCAGGCAGAAGTAAGCTATTGTTTTTCTAGTTTCATTCAGCTCCCTGCTATTGACTCCATCACTGTCTCCCTGGGAGATGTTTCTCCCCTTAACTCTAACTTATAGGTAGATGCTGCTTTGCAGTATTCCTTTCCCACTGAGCCAGATTCAAGCACACAGACCCTTTGGAATTTAAAAGTTTACCCTTGATCTCTACAGGGGCGAGTTTCCCTCAGTAGGTGGAACATTCTGGGTTGACATAAGCAGAGGCTGCAGCATGAAAAGTTTAACTGCTGCTTTTCTCTCCCTTGATGGGCCTCTGCATACAGTGGATCAGGTTGTGCATGCTACGGTGACCCTGAAATGAACACAGAGTTGAGCAGTGTGCAAGCTCACTACCATCTGTGGAAGCTCTTTTCCTGGCATGGGGGGTGGGCACTGATTTCTTAAAGTTTTCATCTGGGGGGTGAGGAGACGAGGAGAAGACTTCTTTGCTATCTGACCCCAACTGGCCTCAGGCTAACCATGCTCTGGAGGGGTCACGTCCCGTGACTTCAGCACTAGTTCCCTGGCTCCTCCACCCAAGGCCCCATTCAGCTGGTACCTGGTGGGCAGAGGCACTGGAAGGTGGCGAGCAGGTCCAGGCAGGTGCCGCCCCGGTGGCAGGGCTGCGACAGGCACTCGTTGTGATCGGCCTCGCAGCGGGAGCCCGTGTAGCCAGGCGGACAGAGGCACTCAAAGGAGCCGGGCGTGTTGAGGCAGGAGCCGCCGTGTTCACAGGGACTAGGGCCTTGCTGAGCTGGGAGGAGAGAAGACCTGGGAGTCCACCGGGCTCAGGGTAGAAGGGCAAGAAGGCCTGAGTGGCAGGGAAGGTGTGGAGGGGCCTGTCTGTGGCAAATGAGATCAGAGTGGGGAAAGGGGTTGTGACCTTAAAGTGGAGGAGTGGGACTTCCCTGGTGGTCCGGTGCTTAAGACTTCACCTCCAATGCAGGGGGTGTGGGTTCACTCCCTGGTCAGGGAGCTAAGATTCCACACGCCCGATGCCAAAAAACCAAAACATAAAGCACAAGCAATATTGTAACAAATTCAATAAAGAATTAAAAAAAATGGTCCACATTAAAACAAAATCTGAAAAAAAAACTGGAGAGATGACTAAATGCAGTCTGGAGGGCTGAGTATTGGTGAGAAGACTGGGTAAGAAAGAGATGCCAAATAAGGACAAATTCAGGAAAAAAGAGATGTTCATTTCTTTATTTGGCCGCTGTGCAGCCTGTGGGATTTTAGTTCCCCGACGAGGGATTATATCCGGGCCCTCGGCAGTGAAATAGCAGCATCCTAATCATCGGACCACCAGAGAATTCCTGAGATGATTTTTAATTTGAAAAACAGTTTGCCTGTTTCCCTCTTCAGCAGAGGCTGTGTGGGGGCTTAGAGAGGGTCTGATGAGGGGGGTGCCTCACCCATCTGACACTCGTCCAGGTCCTGGTGGCAGGTGGGCCCTGTATAGCCCGGCTGACACACGCAGAGTGTGGAGCCGCTCAGGGGGTTGGTGCTGCACTGGGCTTCCTCGTGGCATGGCTGACTCAGACACATGTCCTCCATGTGGCACAGGAGGCCTGGAGGGCGGGGTGGACAAGGTGCTCAGAGGCTGCCTGAAGCTCCCAGGTGCTCTCCTGGTGCTTCAGTCACCTAGCATCTCCACCTCCCGCCTCCCGGAACCTCTGCGTCACACCTGTGCGCCCAGGCGGGCAGAGGCAGGAGAAGGAGCCCACGCGGTCAATGCAGGTGGATCCGGGGGCACAGGTGGCGGCCACACAGTCATCCAGGTTCTCCTCGCAGCCGGCGCCTCCCCAGCCACTCACACACACACAGTGGAAGTCTCCAGCTGAGTTCTGGCAGGTACCCCCATTTCTGCAGCGAGGGGGACCCTGAACCTCACATTCGTCCACATCTTCAGAGCAATCCCAGCCTGTAGGGCAGTGAGAAGGGGACAGGCGCTGCAGCTGGGGGCCCTGTGAGGACTAGAGAATGGGGGCTGACCATCTGGGCCACTGGTGCCATCAACCTGGCTTAAAGGACTCACCTGTCCAGGCCTCTGGGCAGAGGCAGGTGTAGGTGGCCAGCCCATCCTGGCAGATGCCCCCGTTCTGACACTGGTGCCCAGCACAGTCATCTGGATTCACCTCACAGCTTGGGCCTGTGAAGCCTGACAGGGTCGTGCGATGAGCTGAGAGAAGGGACCCATGGGACACCACCTCCATGCCCAGAGAGGGGCCTCAGGAAGACCCCTGTGAGGACGCACCTGGGGGACACAGGCACAGGTGGAAGGTGGAGTCTCTCCCTGGAACCAGTTGACAGGTGCCGCCATTGAGACAGCCCCGGGGGGTGCAGGGTCCCGGCCGGAGTCCACAGCGTGGACCCTCCCGCCCAGCGGGGCAGAGACACTGGAAGGATCCCAGGGTGTTATGGCAGGTGGTGCCCTTGGGGCAGGGTCCCGGGTCCAGGTAACACTCGTTGATGTCGTGTTCGCAGGCATGGCCCTCGAAGCCGGGTGGGCAGCGGCACTGGATCTGGGGGTATGTGGCCAGACACACCCCTCCATTGACACAGGGGTTGGCTGAGCAGAAATCTCGAAGCTGGCAGTGCTCACCTGAGGTAGAGGATGGATGGTGAGGGGGCCGTTTCCAACAGTGCACACATTCCAGCTCCTCCAGAATGACCCGCTCTCACTCTGGGTTATCTCTGTGTCTGATCTCCGTATTTCCGTCCCTTCTTCCCATCCTCTCCCTGTCCTGGTCCATCATCCTCAGTTTTATCATTTTTTGGGGAGGGTTCTCTCTGGAGTGACCACATTTTTTTCCAACCGAAAACTGAACATGTGGCTATTGGTGGGAGTATTGCGAATCAACCCTGCTTGGGAAAATCTGGGACTTGGTGTCTGTCCCTTTAGTGGTGACCTGGGTGGAGAAGATCCCCTGGAGAAGGAAATGGCAACTCGCTCCGGTATTCTTGCCCGGGAAATCCCATGGACAGAGGAGCCTGGTGGGCTACAGTCCATGGGATCGCAAAGAGTTGGACATGAATGAGTAGTCGTGGACATGAATGAGAGTCAGACATGAATGAGCATGTGGTAGGGAAGTAGAAAGCATGGATCCTCTGAAGGCAGGAGACATAGCCCCTGGCTTTGCCCCAGCCAGCCGTGTGCCCTTGGGCAGTCATCTCGCCTCTCTCATCCTGATTCCCTGATCTTTGGGTGGTTGTAGTGTATCACGGTAAAGAGATTCCACAGCTGTGCGCACTAGTGGGAATGGTGGCAGTGGCTGCTGGTACTGAACTAAGTAAGCACTTTCTGAGCATCACCCCCTTTCCTATCCACAACAGCCTTATGAAGTGTGGACACTGGCTGACAACTGAGGATCCAGACAGCTTAAATATCGTATGCAAGGTCATGTCTAGTCAGTGGCGGAAATGGCGATGGGCCCGAGGAGGGGGCTGCCTAGAGCCCCTCCTCTGAAGCACAAGGCCTGGCAAGTCGCCACTGCCCATCCTTCTTCTTGTCATATATGCTGGTCTCTCACACCCAGTTGCAGGCCCAGTTTCCTCAGAATCTCCTGGTTAGTTTAAGAATTTCCATTCCCTGGGTCTGCTCCAGACCCACTAGAGCAGGCTTTCTGGGATGGGGGCACTAGCATTTTTAAGGCCTTCCAGGGTTGCAAAGAAGTTGGACACGATTGAGCACACACAGTCCATCCATCCATCCATCCATCCACCAATCAGTCAAAGGTGACTGCTGTGCCTGCTCAGGTCTGAGAAGCCTTGCCTCGAGTCCACCCCTCCTGGAGGCATCTGCATCCAAGCACTTCTGGTCACGTGAACTTTGCTTCCTGGTCCAGTCCTCTCCATCCTGCTCAGGTGCCATGGAGCCTTTCTTTCCAGGTCCTCGCAGCTCTGTCCTGGCACCCCTGACAGGGTAGCACACCTGCCCACCATACGTCCTGCTCTTGTGCCCCAGGACTGCACCCCTCCTTCTGGGATGGGCACCCATTCCTCTCTCTGGGTCAGATCCTCCCATCTCCATCACACCTCCCACCACTGCAGTCTTCCCTGATGATAGTGTGGGCTCCCACCACTCAGAAAAGGAGCCACTCAGGTGCTCAGAATGCAGAGTCTTAGAAAGATGGTACTAACAATCCTATATGCAGGGCAGCAAAGGAGACACAGACGTAAAGAACAGACTTCTGGAGTCAGCGGGAGAAGATGAGGGTGGGATGATTTAAGAGAATAGCACTGAAGCATGTACATTACCATATGAAGCATAGATGACCAGCGCAAGTTCAATGCATGAACCAGGGCACCCAAAGCCCGTACTCTGGGACAACCCAGAGGGATGGGGTGGGGAGGGAGATTGGGGGAGGGTTCAGGCTAGGGGGGCCACATGTATACCTGTGGCTGATTCATATTGATGTATGGCAAAAACCATCATGATATTATAAAGTAATTATTCTCCAATTAAAATAAATTAATTAATTAAAAAAAAAAGAATGCAGAGTCCTGGAGGTCCCCTGATGTGCTAGGCATTAACCCTCTAGCTACTGGGTCAGGAGAGGTTGAGGGGGTGGGGAAAGTGGTCACGGTGCTGTGCTAAGGGGGCTATGGCAGTAGTTCTTTACCAGCTGGCTTGGAAATAGCTCAATGTTTTAGCAGTCATTACAATTCTGCTAGTGAATGTCAGTTTCGGGTAAATGGATCACCAAGAATTGGCTGGTTGATTCTCGCGGCCTCCGTCCTCCAAGGGCTCACAGTCTCTTGGGCTTCAGTTCCATCTCTCCTACCCCGCAGCCCAGCCACGGCCCCCTCCTGTCCCTTCCTCCCTCTCCCATCAGCGCTCACCCGTCCATCCTGGCATGCAGGAGCATCGTGGGTGGCCCGAGTCCTGGAGGTGGCAGCGGCCCATTTTGGAACAGAAGGAGGAACAGGGGTCCCTGATCTGAGCCTGGCACCTATCACCAGTGAAGCCAGAGGGGCAGGTGCAGAAGAAGCTGGGGGCCATGGGAGAGGGGGTGCCAGGGGAGCCGGGAAGGGTGGGAAGAAAGGCGTGGCAGCTGCCTCCGTTCTGGCAGGGCTGGGCATCCTGGCAGGGGTCAGGAAACTGGCATGTCTCACCCAGGAAGCCAGGGGCACACCTGGGAGGGGTGGAGAGAGGAAAGTTCACATTCTGACCCTCTGCTCCCACCTGCCTCCCTCCTTTGCCTTTATTTGTTTCTCTTCATCTTCTTTGCCTCCTTCCTTTCTCCTTTCTTCCCATTCTCCGCATCCCCTCCCTTGTTCCCCTTCCCCGTCTCCCACTCCCATGAGGTGCACTCACTGGCAGGTCCCTTGCCCCTGGGATAGGCTCAGGCAGGTGCCTCCGTTGGCACAGGGTTCTGGGAAACTCCCGCACTGCAGCCCTAGGGATGGAGATGAGGGTGAGATGGGAGCAGGGAGCATCGGGCTCCACTTGCCCTCCTTTGGATGCTCGGGAGGGACCTGCCTGCAGCAGCCCTAGAAGGTGCTCCACACCACCATCGCCTTTACACCCCTGTTCTAGTCCCCACGTGGCACTCACACCCCAGCCCCCTAGATCCCAGGTCTCTCAATTACTAATCCCCACCCTTCCTTTCCTGTTTATTCTCTGGCCTCCCAAGTCCAGCTTCAGGCCCCATCCCTCGGAAGCAAGACAACAGGGATCAGGAGGGGGGCTGAGGGGACTCCTGGGAGGTGAATGGCTGAAACACTAAAGGGATTTCCTCCCGGAAGGGCCCAGCATTGAGCCACCAGGGGTGGGGACAGCTGGACCGGGAAAGGGACTTGGTGAGCCTTTGACTTTCCCATGTCTCCATCTCCTGTTCCCTCTCATCTCTTCCCCCAGCAGGTGGTCACCTTGTTTCCTCTCTTATTTCTAAACATGATTGCAAGAACGTGCTGTCCCCTAGTTCCAGGGCCTACTTGGTTCTGCCCCGGGGGTGGGCACCCTCTCACCCATCCCCCTGCGGTCACCACCCCTGGCACGAGGCCCACAGCCTTGGTCTGTGTAGCTGCAGGAGCAGAGTTGGGTCTCCCTGCCGACTGTCCCATTTTGGGGGCAAGAATCTTCTCCATCCAGTGTTGCCTCAAAGCAAGGACCTTGGCCCTCTGTCCCCCACCCACTGGACTTCCTCCTAAGGAAGGTGGGTCGCCTGGCCTCTTGCCCCCCCCGTGACTCACCTCTGGTCCTGAAGACTGGCTGACACAGCAGCAGCAGCAGTGGCAGCAGCAGTGAAGGGGGCTGCATTCCAGAGCCCCTGCCCACGCCCAGATCCCCCCGCCCCCTCCAGCGGGACCCTCAGAGCCCCTCGCTGAAGCAACAACCACCTCCTCTGCTCCCACGGCCCCTTCTTCCTCCTCCTCGGCCTGCTGCGAACCTCACGTCTGAGCTGTTTCCTGAATCACACAATGTCCTGGACACCCTAGTGATGGGGCGGGGGGAGTGGAGGAACATTGAGGGGGATGAGGGAGGGGCTTTCTTTCCCTGACCACCCCTGGGGAGGTGGTGAGGAAGAAGGACAGTGTGGCCGGAGGGCAAGTGAGAGAAGGGGGAACTGGGTGAGCGGGGGCCCCTGAAGCAGCCATAGCCCTTCTGTTGTTAGTGTGGACTCTTCCTTTTCTATCGTTGGGAACTTCACAGTGACTGCCCTGTGCCCTGGGGGAAGGTCAGGACCTGGAAGCAGAGGTGTGGGGTGATAAGCAATCTTCTTTCCCCTTCTGAGGAGAGGGTATTGTTTCATGTGGTCAGTACAGATGCTTCTCGGAGAATCCACACCTCTCCATAAACTGAAACCACTAATTCTTGGCAGACAGAACCCACAGGACCTTGGTCCCTGCTGGGAACTTCGTTTTCTCATTCTGTGGAATGGGCAAGATGCTAGGCGGGTTTGGGGGGAAACCTTGGGCTTCTTTTGGAGGAGAACGTGTAAGATCTTCATCGATGATCAATGAACATTGGCTCTACTAAATTTTGCAGTCTGGATTAGCCATAGTAAACACTGCATTTGGTTGAATTCTCCTACCTCCATGTCACACTCCCTCCACCCAGATGTCCCTGGGATGCAAGGAATGCCGGTCATTGAATTAAAAGTTGGAATAAATAAAATCACAAAGGAGAATTCAGGGCCCTGACTCAACCAGCCTTCTTGAGTCAACCCAGGATGGCTTTGGGTTCAGCCACACACCAAGTTCCTCTAGTAGCTCAGGGAACTGAGAGTCCAGGGTGGCCAGAGGTATCATCCATAGCTGTGCACAGCTCCAGTGTTAAGGCCCCACGGCCCAGACTGGCACACCCTGAATACCTTTCTTTGCCAATGAGTATACTTTGCCAGCATCGTTCTTTTTTTTTTTTTTTTTTTTTAAATTTTCTATTTTTTTAAACTCTTTATTTTGAAGTAATTTAAAACTCACAGAAGAGAGGCAAAAATATCACAGATTATCCCAAGATATTCTTCACTCAGATTCACCAATTGATATAATTTGACCACATTTATTGTTATTTCTCTAATTACACATTAGTGTTTTTTTCTGAAGCCTTTGAGAGTAAGTCACACATAATATGGGCTTTCCTGGAGGATCAGATGATAGATAAAGAGTCCTGCAATGCAGGTGACCTGAATTTGATCCCTGTCTTGGGAAGGTTCCCTGGAGAAGGGAATGACAACCCACTCCAGTATTCTTGCCTGGAGAATTCCATGGACAGAGGAGCCTGACGGGCTAGAGTCCATGGGGTCACAGAGTCAGATACGACTGAGCAACTAACACTTTCACTATGAGTAATATATCCTTTTCCTAATAAACACATTGGTGTGAATTTCTTAAGAACAAGAACCTTCTTTTACAAAACCACGGTACAGCAATCAAAAGCAGGAAACTTAAATTGATATACTACTATTATCTAATCTATAGTCCATGTCCAAAATTTGCCAATTGCTCCATAATGTCCTTTATAATGTTTATTTTTTCTTAGTCCAGGATCTAACTAAGATCATGCACTGCATTTTTTTGTCATGTCTTTTTGGTCTCCTTTATTTTAATAGGATAAAAGGATACAGTTTCTTTTTCTTTTTATTAAATATAGTTGATTTACAATGTTGTATCAGTTTCATGTGTATATCAAAGTAATTCAGGCATCTGTTCAGTTCAGTCACTCAGTCTGTCCAACTTTTTGCTACCCCATGGACTGCAGCACACCAGGCTTTCCTGTCCACCAACGACCGGAGCTTATTCAAACTCATGTCCATTGAGTCAGTGATGCCATCCAACCATCTCATCCTCTGTTGTCCCCTTCTCCTGCCTTCAATCTTCCCCAGCATCAGGGTCTTTTCCAGTGAGTCAGTTCTTCACATCAGGTGGCCAAAGTTTCAGGCCAAAGATTCAGGTATATGTATGTGTGTGTATATATATATATATATATATAAATAAAATTTTTCAGATTCTGTTCCTTATAGATTATTACAAAGTATGGAGGATAGTTCTTCATACTACACAATAGGTCGTTGTTGGTTATCTATTTTATATTTAGTTGTGTGTATGTGTTAATCCCAAACTCCTAATTAATCCCTCTCCGCTTTCCTCTTTGGAAATTGTAAATATGTTTTCTTTGTCTGTGGACCTATTTCTGTTTTGTATGTAAATTCATTGGGTTGGGAAGATCCCCTGGAGAAGGAAATGGCAACCCACTCCAGTATTCTTGCCTGGGAAATCCAATGGACAGAGGAGCCTGCTGGGCTACAGTTCATGGGGTTGTAGAGTGGGACACTCCTGAGTGATACAACAAAACTAACATTAAAAATATAGTTCCTTAGACTTTGTCTTTTATTATACTGATACTTTTGAAGAATACAGATCAGTTATTTTGCAGACTGTTCCTAAGTTTTGGTCTGTCTAGTATTTCTTAAGTTTATGCATTTTTGACCAGGAATCCCACAGAAGTGATGGTGTGTCCTCAGAGTGCATCACACCAGGGAACACATGAACCAGCGTCATTCCTAATGGTTGCCTAGTGTTTCACTGTTTGGGAACCCTGGTTCGCTGAAACCAGTTTCCTATCGTAGTGGCTCTCAATCTTTAAAACTACGAGAAACCATGCTGTAATACACGTTCTTGAACATATGTCTTTGAATGGTTGTCTAAATATTTTCTTAGGCTAAATTCCTAGAAGAGAAACTACTGAGTCTAATGGTCAAAAGAGAGACTTAAAAAGTATTTTTTGGCTCTGAGAAGTATTAAGACATATATTTAGCTGTAAGTCCCCTTCCTTTTTCAGTATGACATATTTTAAACACTCACTGAAGTTAAATAGTGTCCAGCACTAGTCACATCTTTCTAAAACTAGCCTTTCATGAGCATGCACACCACAGATGTGCACCACCAGTCCTATTATTTCTTGTCTATATTTTAAAAATCTTTGCCCATTTTGAACTCAGATTTTAAAGGGGATCTTTTTCTGTCTGATTGTAAATAGAGAATAGCCATAAAAAGCTTTAGTGAAAACAAAACAATGTTAGTAAGTTCTAGATTGCTTATATTCCACTTATATATATCTACTTATATATATAAGTAGACTTATTTTTAAAGTTTTTTGTACTTAAGGGTCATTCTTTAGAAAGCAGTACAGGACTTTATACTGTCTTTATTTTTTTTGGAGCGGGTACCCCACATGGCTTGTGGGATCTCAGTTCCCCAGTCAGGGATTGAACCCACCCAGGCCACAGCAGTCCTAACCACTAGGCTACCAGGGGGACCTAGGACTTCATACTCTTGGCAGTAATGTCTGCATATGTCCTTGCTTTCACCAACCCTGGGAGTCAGAATCCATGCCACCTTGATAGATCAAATAATATCTCATTGTACAAACTATTATGTATAAAATAAGCTACAAGGATATATTGTATGACACAGGAAATAGAGCTAATATATTATAACAGCTATAAATGGAGTATAACATGTAAAAATTGTGAATCACTATATTGTAGACCCTGAACCTGGGTCTCCTGCATTGCAGACAGATTCTTTACCTTCTGAGCCACCAGGGAAGCCAATTTATATAGTATTGTACATCAATTATCAGTCAATAAAAAAAGGGAAAAAATTGTTTGTTGGTTTGTTTGTTTTGGCCATGTCACAGAGCTTGCAGAATCTTAGTTCCCCGACCAAGGATTGAACTGGGCCATGACAGTGAAAGTGCTGAGCCCTAACCACTGGACTGTCAAGGAAGTCCTTTATTGTTGTTTTAAATTGCATTTTGTGGTAGGGTTAACATTATTTTCATCTGTTTAATGGCTGTTCATAGTTCTTCTTTCATGAGTTGCCTGTCCTTGATCCTGTCCCGTTGTTCTATGCATGTCATTTTCATTTTCCCATCACTTTTCTTGGTTGAGGAGACAGCTGTGGGTGGAGAGACCTCAAGCAGAAGAAATCTAGTATGAAAAGTTCCTGCTTTTGCACTGTCTGCGTTGCTGACTTGGACTGGGGAGTAGATTTTGATCACAAGATGGGAAAGGAAAATAAGAAGACACCAAGCTTCTCGTGCAAACTGAAGACCTGAGTGGAAAGAACTTAAACTCTCCATTTTTGCCATCTTCTTGACATCACACTTTTTGTGGAAAGTAGTCTGGGGCATTAGGCTGGAACTTGAGAGAAAAAAGAGGAAATGGTAACAGAGTCAGAGAAAGAATGGTTAGGTAGAAGGGGAACCTATAGTGTGGTGGGCAGAAGCTAAGGTTAAGGACAATGTCAGGAAGGTGCACAACCCACGTCTTGCTTATCTGTGCCTAAGATCCTGGGTTAGACAATGATGTTTTTACATGCGACACCAAATGTACATGCAACAAAATAAAATATTAACACATTGATCTTCATCAAAATTAAAAACTTTTGTGTTCCAAATGGCACCTTGAGAAAGTGAAAAAAGCAACAGAATGGGAGCAAATGTTTAACATCATATATCAGATAGCATCACTGACTCAATGGATATGAATTTAAACAAACTCTGGGAGATAATGGAGGACAGAGGAGCCTGGTGTGCTTCAGTCCATGGGTCACAAAGAGTCAGACATGACTTAGAGACCAAGCAACAACAATTCAGATAAAGGACTTGTATCTGGAATATGTAAAGAAACTCTTATGACTCAATAATTAAAGTTTAAAAATGGGCAGGGAATTCCATGGCAGTCCAGCGGTTAGAACTCTGAGCTTTCACTGCTGAGGGCCTGGCTTCGGTCCCAGGTTGAACCTAACAAGCTATCTAACCACTCCTCTGTCTCTGTCCCAGCTCACCAACAGGGGAATAAACCTTCCTAAAAAGATCAAATTGCCAACATCTGCTGGATCATGGAAAAAGGAAGAGAGTTCCAGAAAAACATCTATTTCTACTTTATTGACTCTGCCAAAGCCTTTGACTGTGTGGATCACAAGAAACTGTGGAAAATTCTGAAAGAGATGGAAATACCAGACCACCTGACCTGCCTCTTGAGAAACCTATATGCAGGTCAGGAAGCAACAGTTAGAACTGGACATGGAACAACAGACTGGTTCCAAATAGGAAAAGGAGTACATCAAGGCTGTATATTGTCACCCTGCTTATTTAACTTCTATGCAGAGTACATCATGAGAAATGCTGGGCTGGAAGAAGCACAAGCTGGAATCAAGATTGCCGGGAGAAATATCAATAACCTCAGATATGCAGATGACACCACCCTTATGGCAGAAAGTGAAGAGGAACTCAAAAGCCTCTTGATGAAGGTGAAAGAGGAGAGTGAAAAAGTTGGCTTAAAGCTCAACATTCAGAAAATGAAGATCATGGCATCTGGTCCCATCACTTCATGGGAAATAGATGGGGAAACAGTGGAAACAGTGGCTGACTTTATTTTTTTTGGGCTCCAAAATCATTGCAGATGGTGATTGCAGCCATGAAATTAAAAGACACTCACTCCTTGGAAGGAAAGTTATGACCAACCTAGATAGCATATTCAAAAGCAGAGACATTACTTTACCAACAAGGTCCGTCTAGTCAAGGCTATGGTTTTTCCAGTGGTCATGTATGGATGTGAGAGTTGGACTGTGAAGAAAGCTGAGCACCAAAGAATTGATGCTTTTGAACTGTGGTGTTGGAGAAGACTCTTGAGAGTCCCTTGGACTGCAAGGAGATCCAACCAGTCCATTCTGAAGGAGAGCAGCCCTGGGTGTTCTTTGGAAGGAATGATGCTAAAGCTGAAACTTCAATACTTTGGCCACCTCATGTGAAGAGTCGACTTATTGGAAAAGACTCTGATGCTGGGAGGGATTGGGGGCAGGAGGAGAAGGGGACGATGGAGGATGAGATGGCTGGATGGCATCACTGACTCGATGGACGTGAGTCTGAGTGAACTCCGGGAGTTGGTGATGGACAGGGAGGCCAGGCGTGCTGCGATTCATGGGGTCGCAAAGAGTCGGACATGACTGAGCGACTGAACTGAAAGGAGGTCAAGGACCTGTACACGGAATACTGCAAGACTGATGAGAGTAGTTGAAGATGACACAAACAAATGGAAAGATACATAGTGCTCATGGATTAGAAGGATTAATACTACATTTTTGTTTTCTTTTTTTCTCTTTTAAAATAAAAAAAATTAGAATGTGATTGCTTTACAATGTTGTGTTCATTTCTGCTGTAGAACAACATGAATCAGCCATAAATATACATATATCCCCTTCTTCCTGAACCTCCCACCTCTCTATCTGATCTATCCCACCTCTCTAGATGATCACAGAATACAGAGCTGACTCCCTGTGTCATACAGCAGCTTCCTGCTAGCCATCTATTTTACACATGGTAGTGTACATATGTCAATGCTACTCTCTCAACACATCCCACCCTTTCCTTTCCTCACTGTGTCCACAAGTTCATTCTCTACGTCTGCATCTCTAAGGAATTAACTGTTACAATGGCCATATTACTCAAAGCAATCCACAGATTCAGTGCAATCCCTATCAAAATACCAATTGCATTTTTCACAGAACTGGATCAAATAACTATGGAATTTGTGTGGAAACATAACAGATCTTGAATATTCAAAACAATCTTGAGAAGGAAGAACAAGCTGGAGGTCTCACACTTCCTGATTTCAAACTATACTACAAAACTACAGTAATCAAAACATAGTGGTTGGTTCAGTTCAGTCACTCAATCATGTCTGACTCTTTGTGACCCCATAGATTGCAGCACGTCAGGCTTCCCTGTCCATCACCAACTCCCACAGCTTGCTCAAACTCATGTTCATCGAGTTGGTGATGCCATCCAACCATCTCATCCTCTGTTGTTCCTTTCTCCTCCTGCCTTCAATCTTTCCCAGTGTCAGGGTCTTTTCCAACAAGTCAGTTCTTTGCATCAGGTGGCCAAAGTGTTGGAGCTTCAGCTTCAACATCAGTCCTTCGAATGAATATTGAGGACTGATTTACTTTAGGATTGACTGGTTTGATATCCTTGCAGTCCAAGGAACTCTCAAGAGTCTTCTCCAATACCACAGTTCAAAAACATCAATTCTTTGGTGCTCAGCTTTCTTTATGGTCCAACTCTCACATCCATACAAGACTATTGGAAAAACCATAGCTTTGACTAGACAGACATTTGTTGACAAAGTAATGTCTATAATTTTATGCTTTTAATATGTGGTTTAGGTTGGTCATACGTTTTCTTCCAAGGAGCAAGTGTCTTTTAATTTCATGGCTGCTGTCACCATCTGCAGCGATTTGGAGCTTCTTGGACTTTTGGCTAAGATCAAGTGTAAGCATAATGGTACTGGCACAAAACAGATACTTAGATCAATGGAAAGGGATAGAGAGTAAGGAAATAAACCTATACTTATGTGATCAATAAATCTATGCCTTCTTTAGGCAAGAAAGTGCAATGGGAAAAAAGCAGTTTTTTCAATGAACACAGGAGTATTGTTAATACTGTGATTCTGGGGTTGAATTTATTTCAGAAAATGTTACTATTTTTTAGAATAGCACACTGAAATTTGTGGGGGTAAAATGACAAAATGACCAGGTTTTGCTTCAAATTAGTTCAGGGAAAATTAAGGGAAGGATGAGGTAAAAGAGACAAAGTTGAAAATTCTAGAATATGGGTATGAAGAGTTCATTATACTGTTTTTAACTATTTTATGTTCAAAATTTTTCATAATTATGAAAAAGAACCAGATTAGAGCCCAACTACTGAAAATGTAGTTTTCAAACTAGGAGCATTGACATCACCTGGGAGTAGGCATGTCAGACTTAGCAAATAGCAACACAGGATGCTCAATAAAATTTGAACTTCAGATAAACAATAAATAATTTTTTAGAATAAGTAGGTTTCATGCAATGTTTTATTTATACTAAAAATTATTTGTGAAAATAGCTTGGCAGGGTTTTGTTCTGTTTTTAAATAAAACTAAACATATAATTTCTTGGCTTGGCTAAGAAATTAAAAGATGCCAACTCCTTGGAAGGAAAGTTATGACCAAGCTAGACAGCATATTAAAAAGCAGAGACATTACTTTGCCGACAAAGGTCCGTCTTAGTCAAGGCTATTGTTTTTCCAGTAGTTGTGTATGGATGTGAGAGTTGGACTGTGAAGAAAGCAGAGTACGGAAGAATTCATGCTTTTGAACTGTGATGTTGGAGAAGGCTTTTGAAAGTCCCTTGGACTGCAAGGAGATCCAACCAGTTCATCCTAAAGGAGATCAGTCCTGAGTGTTCATTGAAAGGACTGATGTTGAAGCTGAAACTCCCACTTTGGCCACCTGATGCGAAGAACTGACTCATTTGAAAAGACCCTGATGCTGGAAAAGATTGAAGGCAGGAGGAGAAGGGGATGACTGAAGATGAGATGGCTGGATGGCATCACCGACTCAATGGACATGAGTTTGGGTAAACTCTGGGAGTTGGTGATGGACAGGGAGGCCTGGCATGCTGCAGTCCATGGGGTCGGAAAGAGTTGGACATGACTGAGTGACTGAACTGAACTGAACTGAAACATGTAATTACTTTATGACCCAGAAATTGCATTCTTGGGCATTCATTCCAGAGAAATGGAGACTTATACTCACACAAAACTTGTACAAGAATGTTTATAGCAACTTTATTCCTAACAACCCCAAACTGGAAACAACCCAGATGACATGCAAAGGGTGAATGGTTAAACAAACTGTGTGTCTCCATACCACAGAAGTAATATAGTGTCTAGGATATTTTAGACATTATATTATTTCTATGATAAATATTTTATTTATTTATTTTTATTTTTTATTTTAATTGTAAGCTAATTACTTTACAATACTGTGGTGGTTTTTGCCATGCATTCACATGAATCAGCCATGGGTGTACATGTGTTCCCCATTCTGAACCTCCCTCCCCATCCCATCACTCAGGGTCATCCCAGTGCATCAGCCCTTAGCACCCTGTCTCATGCATCAAACCTGGAGTGGCAATCTATTTCACATATGATACTGTACATGTTTCAATGCTATTCTCTCAAATCATCCCACCCTCACCTCTCCCACAGAGTCCAAAAGTCTGTTCTTTACATCTGTCTCTTTTGCTGTCTTGCATATAGGGTCATTGTTACCATCTTTCTAAATTCCATATATATGTGTTAATATACTGTATTGGTGTTTTTCTTTCTGACTTACTTCACTCTGTATAATAGGCTCCAGTTTCATCCACCTCATTAGAACTGATTCAAATGTATTCTTTTTAATGGCTGAGTAATATTCCATTGTGTATATGTACCATGGCTTTCTTGTCCATTCATCTGCTGATGGACATCTAGGTTGCTTCCTATTTCTATGATAAATATTTTAGTATCTTTTAAGGATAAGGGCTCTTAAATATATCCACAGGACTTCCTTGATGGTCCAGTGGTTAAGAATCCACCCGCCAGCACATAAGGGACACGGATTTGATCTATGGTCTGGGAAGATTCCACATGCTGTGGGGTAACTAAGCCTGTGGGATAACGACTGAGCCTGGGAGCTGCAACTACTGAAGTCTGCGAGCCCCAGAGCTGGTGGTCCTCAACAATAGAAGCCACTGCAATGAGAAGCCCGTGCACCACAGCTAGAGAATAGCCCTGACTTACCACAGCTAGAGAAAGCCTGTGCATAGCAGCAAAGATCCGTCACAGCCAAACAAAAACAAAAAATCCATATCCATAGTGTTATTATGATGTCTATCAATTTTCAATAATTCTTTAATATCCTAAAATGTGCAATGTTGAAGTTTCCCAAATTTTCTAATAAATACATATGCAGTTTATTTGGTTGAATCAGGGTTAAAACAAGATCCACTCATTGCCTTTGGTTGATGTGTCTCTTTAGTCTCTCTGTCTTCTGAGAAGAATTGTTTTTAAGAACAGTTTTAGTTTTATAGAAAATTGGAGTCATAGTATAGAGTCAAGGACCCTGTAGCGTGTTCACTATTATTAACATCTTATGAGTAAAGTACATTTGTTATAATTCATGAATCAATATTGATAAATTATCATTAAAGTTCATAGTTGCCTTGGATTTTCTTAGTTTTTACTTATTGCTCTTTAACTGTGATAGGATTGCATCCCAGATGTCACATTACATGTAACTGTCCTGTATCCCTGGGCCCTTCTTGGCTGTGACAATTTTGCAGACTTTTCTGTGTTTGATGATCTTGACAGTTTTGAAGAGTACTGGTTAGATATTTTGTAGGATGCCCTCTTTTAATATTAGTTTGGTGTTTTTCTTGTGGTTAGATTGGAAGCTTAAGTCTCCTTTAATATTTCTTTCCTTGGCATTTATTTGTTGAAGAAATGACTTGTTTCCTGTAGAATTTTTCACATTCTAAAAAATGGGCCAAAGAACTAAACAGACATTTCTCCAAAGATGACATACAGATGGCTAACAAATGCATGAAAAGATGCTCAACATCACTCATTATCAGAGAAATGCAAATCAAAACCACTATGAGGTACCATTTCACGACAGTCAGAATGGCTGCTATCCAAAAAAATAATGCTGAAAAAGAAAAAGCAATAAATGCTGGAGAGAGTGTGGAGAAAAGGGAACCCTCTTATACTGTTGGTGGGAATGCAAACTAGTACAGCCACTATGGAGAACACTGTGGAAATTCCTTAAAAAACTGGAAATTGAACTGCCATACGACCCAGCAATCCCACTTCTGGGCATACACACTGAGGAAACCAGAATTGAAAGAGACATGTGTACCCCAATGTTCATTGCAGCACTATTTACAATAGCCAGGACATGGAAGCAACCTAGATGTCCATCAGCAGATAAATGGATAAGAAAGCTGTGGTACATATACACAATGGAATATTACTCAGCCATTAAAAAGAATACATTTGAATCAGTTCTAATGAGGTGGATGAAACTGGAGCCTATTATACAGAGTGAAGTAAGCCAGAAAGAAGAACACCAATACAGTATACTAATGTATATATATGGAATTTAGAAAGATGGTAACAATAACCCTGTATGCAAGACAGTAAAAGAGACACAGATGTATAGAACAGTCTTTTGGACTCTGTGGGAGAGGGAGAGGGTGGGATGATTTTGGAGAATGGCATTGAAACATGTATATTATCATATGTGAAACGAACCAGTCCAAGTTTGATGCATGATACAGGGTGTTCGGGGCTGGTGCACTGGAATGATGCAGACGGATGGTATGGGGAGGTAGGTGGGTGGGGGGTTCAGGATGGGGAGCACATGTACACCCATGGAGGATTCATGTCAATGTATGGCAAAACCAATACAATATTGTAAAGAAAAAAAAAAAATCTGCTAATCGCAACCCTGTGCCATTTACCATTTTCCTCTGCCTCCCTCATTTTTTCCCTGTAAGCTGGTAGTTAAATTTAAAGGCTTGATATGATTCAGAATCTATTTTTTGGCACGGACACGTCATAGGTAGTGTTTGTACTGTGTTTTTCCACCAGGAGGCATATAATTCTAGTTGGCAGTCATTGATAAGCATTGCCTAGGCCCATGGTTTTATTAAGGGTTGTAAAATGGTGATATTTTAATTCTATCACTCTGTCTCTGTTATTTTATTTATACAGAGAAATTATGCCTCAATTACTCTTTCAGTATGATTTATTTAGGAAAGGCATTTACTTTACTCTTCATTTTACCATGTTTCAGAATAATGAATTCATTTTCTAGTATTCTCCAAAGGTAACTAATGAATTTTTATTTAGTATAATTATGAATAAATCCATTTAATGTGTGTTAATCCCTCTCAGTGATTATTTTTATTGATGCTTAATTTTTCCCCTATTTGGTGAGTTTGAGCCTTAAGTTGACAAGATTCTAATACCTTTGATAGCCTTCTTGCCATCAAGATCATTTTGTACATATATGGCTACATTTTTTTTTTTTAGTGGAAATGGTACAAAAGATCTCAATTTGGTTTTTACTTATTTATTTTTTAAGATAGGAAGTATAACATGTTTGTTTGGTAATGGGTATGATTCCCTGCAGAGGTAAAGGTGATGGTGTGGGAGAGGGATTTTTGCTGAAAGAATATCTTTGAGTAGATAAGAGGGGATGGGTCTAGTACCTGAGTGGAGGGTTGGTTACCAGTTGAAAGTGAAGAGGAGGGAGGGTGTATAATGGAGAAAAAGGAAATGTGAAATAATTGCCTTGAAAGTGTGTGATCGAGTGGCCAAGAAAATGGCTAACTAGAGGTTTGTGATGATATATACCCCATGTTTTTATCCAACCACTTCAACTGCTTGGGTGCAGGGATGGAGGAGGTGGGAAGTTCAATTCAGCCAGAACTGGGCTTTTGCCAGGCTGGTATGATGTGGGAGAGTGAGGGAGACTAAGCATGCAAGGTGGCTATTATAGCAATGGGTCATTAAATTTAAGAGGGGTAAGGTTGGAACAGGGCAGTATCTCATATCAGGGGCAAAGGGGTGGGAAGTCTGGGGAGTAGAATAATTGTTGGCGAGAGGGCCCACGAGAGAGTGACTTGCAAAGAACAGGGGGTATTGAGCATAGGGTGGGAGGCTTAAAGCTGAGATTATGGAGAGGTTAATTACTGGTCCAGGTAACGAGAAGACCAAGGTATGACCGTGGGACAGGGGCTGCGGCACAGGGAGGACAGTGTCAATGGAGATGAGGAGACACAGGGGTCAGGGTGTGAGGCCGGGGTGCTGGATGGATTGCCTTGGTTGATGAGAAATCACCAAGAATGGTAGTAAGAGTGGGATGAAGAAAAGACAATGACCCAGAGGCTGAACTGTTTAATGACGGTGGAAGGCCCCAAGATGTGTGGTGTGGGCAGGGAGTGGTCTGCTTGCAACCTGTGATGGAGGCAGCTGGAGGTGGTAAGACCACCAGGCTGGCCTGGTCTGCTCATAACTCGCCATTCCTGGGTGTTTGGGGTAGTAGGTAAATTCTCCAGTCCATAGCCTGTGCTGACCTCAAGGCTGGCAGTGACTCCTTTGTGTCCCGGGCCCCAGACTGGTGCAGTTGAGGGTCAAGGGCTGCCCACCCATGGCTCACCTTCTTCATGGGGTCTCTGAGCCTGACCCAACTCTGGGTGGTAGGAGAATCTGTCTGCACTCAAGGATCTCTGGCCTCCCATGCTTTACCCTCCGGAAGTTCCCCATCCAGGTGGGAGATCCTGACAGTTACAAGCAGAGCCCTGTGTGTGATGGGAAGTGGTGTGAACATTAGCGGTGGAAGCCCTGGGGAGAAGCCCTGTGGTTCTCTATCCCCACAGCCCCCCTCTACCATCAGATGGTCCTGGAGCCCACAATGATGTCTCCAGCCCAGATCTCAAGGTCTACATGTCGAGTTGCATCCTCCACTTCTTCTTGCTGGGATGTCTAGTAAGGAAGTCCACAGAATTGCATCTAAATCCAAACTCTTGCTTCCCTGCTCCAGCAGCTTTCCCTGCACCACCCTTCACCCTCCCGCACCCATCCTGACAAAGCTATTATCTTATTGCTCAGGCCAGATAGCTGGCAATCATCCTCTTTCTCTCACATTTCATATCCAGTTCACCAGCCAATCCAGTCACCTTTGCCTTCAAATTAATCCCCCACTGACCCCTTTTTATGCCCATTTAGAACATGGCACAACTGATCAAAGCAGTGGGGCCCAAATAGGACTGGCAGAGGCTCTGCCCCTCCCTGGTCTTGCCTAGGTCTTGGCTGTGGCCTTCCTGCTGGTCTCCTGCTTCTAACCTTCTGAGTCTCTTCTCCAAATATTAACTGAGTGATGCTATCAAAGAGGAAGCCTTGTTTTTCCTGGGGTATGAAATGCCAGGAAACAGACATGTTGGTAGATGAAACGATATGAGTCCTGAGATTTGCTTCACAATAATCCAGGAGGAGGGGGAAGTGGGTGGGAGTAAACACGGCTGAAGCCACGAGGTGGGTAAGCGGGTATTTATTATACCATCATCTGTATACTATTCGGTCTACTTTTTATAAGTTTAAAACATTTTATAATAAAGGTAAAGGCTGATGGAGGTGGTCTTGAAGGACAAGCCGACTGAAGGAAGTGCAGGTCTGGGGTCCACAGAGCCCGAGACAGACACTGAGCCCTCTGCTCCCGTCATGGTCATTGTGCATGGTGGGGCCGGTGGGGCTGACTGGCCTGTGCTGTCTTCAGAGAAGGAGGCAGGGGTGCACAGAACTGTGCTGGGTTTGGGGTCCCCATGCCTGCATGCTGGAAAGAAGAGCGTCTTCTGCCCTGTGAAGATTTATAGGGTGCTGATAAGACTCCTCAGGGTGATGGCTCTTTTTGTATGTGTGTCTGTTAATCTGAAATCCTGCAACCTTGCCAACTCACATTAGTCCTTGGAGCTTTTTTGTTTTAAGAATAACTTATTTATTTTTGGCTGCGCTAGTTCTTTGTTTCTGCCCGAGGGGCTTTTTCTAGCAGGGGCTACTCTTCGTTGCAATGCATGGGCTTCTCACCGCGGTAGCTTCTCTTCTTGCAGAGTGCAGGCTCTAGGAATGCAGACTTCAAGAGTTGTGGCACTCGGAGTTATTGCCCCCTGGCACGTGGGATCTTCCTGGACCAGGGATTGAACCCATGAGGGAGTGAGGCAGGGGGGATTTGCTTGTGGCTGCTCATTGGGTTTGGCCAATGGTAGGCACTAGGGGGATGGGAAGGAGAGAGGATGGGGTATTTCTCTCATATTGTCTCCCTGTCAGTGTCCAGGCTCCTCCCTTTGTCCTTTCACGTGTGTGTGTGTGTGTGCACGTGCGGGATGGGGGCTATAAAGCTTCCCAGTGCCTCAGACTCCCCTTTTTCCCTTCACCCAGCCCTCACTCATGTTAACAGCTTCTTCTTTACAGCTCTGTCCTTGAAACTTCTCAGTGGAGTTCTGCTTCCCGCTGAGACCCTTCATCTCTCATTCTTCTCCCTCCTGTCCTCAGAGGGGCTGGACCAGGATTGAGTTTCTCCTGGGCAGGGCTAGGGGTGGGGGTGGTGGGGTGGTGGGGAAGACACTCCCTTCTCACTCTGGACTGTGCTTTTTCACAGCAGAATCTGGAGGGTAGAGTTTGCAGCTTCATCTTCACCTCCCTGCCTTCTGGGATTCAGCCTTTAACTTCTCCCTCTACCCAGCTCTCTAAGTCAAAGTGTTTTCAGCGAGGAAGATGTCTCTAAGATGTCTCTTCTGAGAGGTCAGGCCATTTTCAGCTTGAAAGTGAAAGTGAAAGTCGCTCAGTCATGTCTGACTCTTTTCAAACCCATGGATTATACAGTCCATGGAATTTTCCAGGCCAGAATACTGGAGTGGGTAGCCTTTTCCTTCTCCAGGAGATCTTCCCAACCCAGGGATTGAACCCAGGTCTCTTGCATTGTAGGCAGATTCTTTACCAGCTGAGCCACAAGGGAAGCCCAAGAATACTGGAGTGGGTAGCCTATCCCTTCTCCAGTAGATCTTCCCGACCCAGGAATCGAACTGGGGTATCCTGCATGGCAGGCGGATTCTTTACCAACTGAGCTATCAGGGAAGCCCAATTTTCAGCTTAGTTCCAGGAATTTGGAGTTTGGGAGTCAAAGCTGAAACTGAGATCACTTCTCTAGCAACTCGGCCCAGGGCCTCCGTTAGGTGCATTTTATGTTTGGTGTACCCAAAGGTTCTCTTGTTTTGTGATTTTGTCCACTTCACCATGAGTCCTGTCAGGTGGCCAGGGTGTGAGGCTGCCTGAGCATGCCTTTTTGTCTTCCCCAGATGCCTGCCGTGGCTGTCAACAAATGCCCACCGTGCCAGTGATTGTGGGGAGTGTGTCCTGTAAGTTCCTATTAGGGATGCCGGGAGAGGTGAAAGGGGAGGGGGCAGGTGAAGGAAGAAAGAATTCTGTTTGGAGGAAATGGCAGACCCAAGGCTGGGCCTTTGTAAAGTCAGGGTGTGTGTGTATGTGTGCGTGCTCTCATGAACGTGTATTTAGGAGGGGTTTGGCGGAGGGGTCCATGAAGGGGGAGATCCTCCCTTCTCAGACTTCAGGGGAACAGTAAGACTGGGGAGCCTTGGGGCATAGACTGGTGAGTGGGGTCCGGGTTGGACAGAGATGCTGATACTGTCACGACACTTTCCTGTGGGAACTCAGTTTTGTTCTTAAAACAATACTATTTTATTAAAAATAACCAAATAAAATAAAAGTAATAAATAAAATAAATAAGAGCTAACTTTTCAGTAAGTCAATAAGTATTTGAATTAATTCTCCCCACCCCAGGACTCTCCTTCCGGTCCCTAACCCTAAACCCTACAGCAAGCCAGGGACCCCCTCTTCTGACTTCTGTGACAGACACATTTTGCGCATTATTTAACTTCATATACGAGGAACTCTGTAGCCTGCAGTCTTTTGTGTCTGGTTTCCTGTGTCCGTGTCCATTTTTCTAACGTTCCTTGTCTGCATCTCCTTTCCTTCTCTCCCTCAGCGTCCTTCGCCAGAGAAGCCCTTTCTCAGTCCACCGCATTGGCCACAAGGGGGCAGCAGAACCCAGGGGAACCTGGGCTGACCCAGCAGAGCAGCCCGGCTCTAGCTCCGGGTTTCTCTTCCCACCCAGGTAGCATCCTCTTTCTGGGCTGCCTCCCAGGGAGCTGCCACAGGGTGGTGCTGCTCCCTCCCTCTCTGAAACCTGCTGCTTTAGAGAGGATTTCTGGAGCGAAATTTTGGAGTTTGGGTCTCCAGACTTTCTAGATCATGCACTCCTTTCAGTAATGTATTTTAAACATATGCCTAACATACACAAATGTTGTACAGATTGTAAAAATCAACACAAATAACACACTAAAAGAGATCGATTAGAGCGTTTATAGTAGAACTTCTAACATTTCTTCTGCCTCCCTTCTTGCCCCCAGATCCCTAGGGCACCCCTGGGGTGGGTTCGCCCCTACCTGGGGACTCCCGTTTAGGGCTCAGTTGAGCTTTAGGGGGGCCTGGAACCTGTGGGTTTGACACACAAAGGCATGACCTGGGCAGGTCCCTTCCTGAGTCTTTCATCTCAGCTGTAAAATGAAGAAAGTAAGATTTTCCTCTGAGGATTATAATAAAGTATGAGCTGTTCAGAGTAAAATTGGCGCTGGGTGAACAGTGTGCCTGAGTATTTGGTGACATCATTAGAGAGCAGGGCCTGGCCTCAGGGCTTTAGCCCACAACCCAGCCTGTGGAGACAAGTCTCCTGACATGAAGGAACAGGGTGGGCATCCTAGGGACTGTTGGAACCAGCCTCTCAGGGTTGGTCAGGCCTCTCTCGCTTCTATTGCCCCAGACCTCTCTCCTCTGACTCTCTCAGGGACGGAGGCCAAAGTGCCAGAACTTCAGTCCTTTCCCAGAAGTTGGTACTCAAATGCCTCCAAGCAGGACTTGCCTGATTTACCCTCGGCCATGGGTGGGCTTGACCTATGGGCTTGGGAGAGTGAGTAAATACTTCCTAGGTCACTGAGTGAGTCATGCATGTGGGCAGTGCAGTAACTCATCTCTGCAAAATTCACTGGCATCTCAGTGACTGGGGAATGTGCTTGACACACTCTGGGCAGACCTACCAGGGCTGAATGCCAGGGGGATCCTACCCCTACCTTTTTGCTTCTTCCCTCCCTCCCGCCCTCCCTTGCACTATCTTTTTCTGGTTCCTTTCTTTCTAATCTTTTATTTTCTTTTGTTATTCATCAAAGTAATAAAATTTATAACATTTTCTATAAGACTGTCTTCCTCCCCAGTCTCCCTCCTTTACCTTTACACATCTCAGGGCTTGAGTGGGACATACGTCCCCTGGAAGGAATCTCAGACTTTGGAATCAGAGTGGGTTGTCTACTCAGAGGGTGGTGGGGTTGGTGCTGTGGGCCAGATGGGCTCTGCAGCTGATCTCTGGGTGGTCCGGGCAGTGCTCACTCTCAGGAAGGACTGAGGGGCCTAAGGGTGTCCTGAGCTGCCTTTGCTGGATATTCTAGTTTTGGAGATGACAGCCTGTTCTGGAGGAGCTGAAGTTTTACTCAGAGGAGGGGCAGAAGTGCAGGTTCAGAGGAAGGTCTTGGCCCCAGCTGTGCCCTTGCGCTCTGCCCAGCAGACTTCCAGGGCAAAGCTTGCTCACCAGATCACTGTGCTGAGACAAGAAAGGAAAAATTGTAAAGTCAAAACAAGCCATCATTTTGTGTGTGCTTGTGTTTGTGTGTCTTTACGTAAATAAGCAGAAAACAGTTCTTCAGCTTTTTCCTGCAGTACAGTGAACTTTTCACCTTAACACTGTCAATTAATTTATTAATTATCTCTTTAAGAAAAGGAATTTAATCCTTTTTATAAACAGTCACATTTTAAAATTACAATTCATTTTACATTCACATTTGTTTTATGGCTTAGATCTGTTATGTGTGTTAAAAAGGAAAGTAAAATATTAACCCCTCTAACGTTAGGATAATTTGTAATTTGAAAAAAGGGCTTCCCCATAGCTCATTTGGTAAAGAATCTGCCTGCAATGCAGGAGACCCTGGTTCGATTCCTGGGTCGGGAAGATCTGTTGGAGAAGGGATAGACTACCCATTCCAGTATTCTTGGGTTTCCCTTGTGGCTCAGCTGGTAAAGAATCTGCCTGCACTGCGGGAGATCTGGGTTCGATCCCTGGGTTGGGAAGATCCTCTGGAGAAGGGAAATGTTACCCAGTCCAGTATTTTGGCCTGGAGAATTCCATGGACTGTACAGCCTACTAACATTAGGATAACTTGTAATTTGTATATAAATGGCACCCCACTCCAGTACTCCTGCCTGGAAAATCCCATGGACGGAGGAGCCTGGTAGGCTGCAGTCCATGGGGTCGCTAAGGGTTGGACACGACTGAGCGACTTCACTTTCACTTTTCACTTTCATGCATTGGAGAAGGAAATGGCAACACACTCCAGTGTTCTTGCCTGGAGAATCCCAGGGACGGCGGAGCCTGGCGGGCTGCCGTCTATGGGGTTGCACAGAGTTAGACACGACTGAAGCAACTTAGCAGCAGCAGCAGCAGGATAACCCCACTAACATTAGGATAATTTATAATTTGAAAAAGAAAAATCATTTGTGGCCAGTGAGCAGTCTTTCTTGTTAAGGCAGCTGGCACAGGACCCTGATGCCTTGGCGGGAGCAGGAGTGTGGGGTTGGCAGTGAAGTTGGCTGTTTTTGTCCATCTTGCCACTGTGTTCAAGTGTTCTTGCAGCGTGCTAAACATTCCCTCTACTTTGTCGTTCCCACCCATTCCCCCTCCCAACATGGACTCAAAGGGCTGGTGAGATAAGCTTTCTGGTTAGAAAACCTTGGGACATTTCTGAGTCCAAGGTCCCTGCTTGCTCCTGCTTCCTGTGGAGTCGTGTGGAGCTGGGGGTGGGGTGGGCTGGCTTTGAAGGCTGGGGGAGGACGTGGAGGGGCAGTCTCCCTGCAGCTCTAACCCCTCCCTCCTCTGTGAGGGGTCTGGACTAAGTGTCCTCAGTGACAGGACTTACTAATAAGAGGTTCATGACCTGGGCAGGAAAATGCACTGGAGGGGATGGGGCTGGAAATGGGGTGGGAGACCCACGAGGAGACTGTTCCTTGAGACTGTGGAGAATTGACGGCGGTCTGCAAGTATGTGACGTGAATTTGTGAAAAATCTTAAACGTGTTGGAAGCACACTGGGTGGGAGAGTGGTGTGTGAAAAAGGCCCCTCAAGTTTCTGGCAGAGAAAACTGAGTGAACACAGGTGCCCTTTACTAGGTAAGGAAAGTGCAGGATGGGATGAGCTGGAGAGGAAAAGCCAGTCTCCTTGGGTTCGTTTGTTTTTTTGAGATCAGAGGATCAGGCCTTGCCTGGTATTCACTGGGACCGGGCCGGGAGGGGGTCTGGATGGCACTGGGTGACACACAATCTTAACAAGCCTTAGGGCACTGTCTGTTCAGCCTGGAGCTGGTCCCGGAAGCTCCTGATATCAGGTTAACCCATGGGGGACCAGGTTGTGAGAGCTCCTGGGTCATCTGTTGGGCAAGAAAATCAGCCAGGCTGGGGGCCATTCCCTGCGCAGTTTACCAGCCAATATGGAATCATTGTGGTGGTGAGCAGCTGGTGCAAACAGAACAGGCAGGGGCTGGATGTTAGTCTTGGCTGTGCCACCCATGGCCCCACTTCCGAGGTTAGAAGCATGCCAACCTGGAGTGGAGCACTTGTCGAGAACAGTCATCGAGTGTGTATCTATGTGTCCCCCTCAGGGTGGTTTCAGCTTTACTTGAATCCACTCTCTTGTTGCTGCTCTGATCAGGCTGTTTCCTTCTTGATAACCGGGTGACTGTCCAGAGGGCAGGGCAGAGTCTGCCGGGACTGCTTTTTCCAGGTTTCACTTTGCAATAGTGAAGGAACCAGAGAAGGGCGGACTGAGCTGTCCGGGATCGTTCCCGAGGGTCCCATGGTCTGGTCTCTGCAGACACCCCTGGGCCGAGCTCTGCTGCTTCTCCACTGTCCTGAGACCACCTGGCCCCAGACATGAGGAACTCAGACTTGGATCTGAATCAGGATTGGGCTCTGAGTGACTAACTTCAGGTGCGAATTCTGAGGGCAGATTTGGGGTCTGCCCAGGGTCCCTGAACCTTCTCATGCTGCTGAGTTTAGAGACGCCCCTGAAGTCCTGGCCTTTCATAGCAGGTAAGTGGGTTTTGAAGACACTTGTGGGCGAGAAGAGCAAGCAGGGAGCAGCAGGGTTGAGGAGGAGGCTGAGCAGGTGGCGGGGCTGGGGGCAGGGTGGGTGGTGCTGGATGGTGGAGTGGCTCTAGGGAGACCCCGGACCACCACAGTGAGGGGTGAACCTTCACTCATTTGTTTCAGCGTTATTGTATAGCACTTACTAGTGATAGGCCGTTTTCTAATTCTATGTAGTGACTACAAATATAAATTCATGTGATTCTCATGAAAACCTTGAGATGGAAATGCTGTTAATATCCTCATTTTGCAGATGAGGAATAACACGAAGATGGTTGAGAAACTTGGCAGACAGGCGCCCAGTCTTGGGTGGAGGACTCAGTGCTTAGCCCCTAGTATCTATCCTTCCCAGGACCCTAGGCTGCCTCCTCCCCCACTTCAAACATTTAGTGTTTTGGGGTCTTTTCTCTGATGAGGACTCATTTTTTCATTCGGCTGCTCTGTTTCCACCGGGATCTCCAACCCCAATGCAGAAATCTTCTTTAAATTCAGTGGGGATGAGGATTAAGCTGTCTGTGGGGACTGACGGAGCACCTGGGTGCAGGCCTTGTCCTTTGTCCCTGCAGGAAAGGGCTGGGTGGGGTTGAAGTGCAGGTGAACTAACCCAGCAGCAAAGGCAGCACACATGCCTCTGAAGGACCCACAGTCCCCTTGAGGAGGACGTTTGTGGGACCTCAAGTGGGAGCTGGCCTGTACTTCACAGTGAGGAGTTGAACCTGGGTCTCTGTCCATAACTGGTAGACAGGCGTTGCTGGTGGTTGTGAATAATGGGGAGATGCAGGATGGTCCCAGCTCGGGCCCCCGGTGCTGGGAAAGGAAGCACCTGGTATTCTGGGCAGAGTGGGCTGGGCTGCAGGTGCCATTGGGGTGGGAAGGGAAGGGGGGCGTTTTTCCCAAGCAAACCTTGTGGTTGTTTATCCCCACAGAGGCTTCCATAGGGCTGGGAGGAGCCCAGGCTCAGTGCTTTCTGGGTGTCAGAGTTGTGGGGATCCCAGCACCTCATCAGCACAGGGATCCAGTTGGGGGCTCTGCTCCTATAGCACTGTTTCTGGCCCTCCTCCCCACCGGGGTCCCTGAGCTCTGGGCCAGCCCTGGGTCTGCCTCCTGCTCTGTGTCTCTCCAGCTCTGAGGAGATGGAGGACTTCTCCCTCGGCTCTGGGCTCTGCCACCTCACCATCCTGCTCCTCCTTCTCCCTCTGCCCACTGGGGGGTCCACAGGTGAGTGTGTCCCCACTCCCTTCCTGTGTGGGTCCCCGGGAGCTAGGCTGGCTCTCTCCACCAGCAGTGGGTGGGTATTTGAGGAACCCCTTCTTTAGAATAATTATGATGCTTCCCCAGGCAGTAACTGTAATTATATAATTGAGAAGAGTCTCTAAACCATAAAATAAGGGACCTTGACAGTTTCCAATGTGGAGATTGTGATGTTTTCAAAAGTCAACTATCAGGACTTGCCTGAGGGCCTAGTGTTTAAGACATCATGCTTCCATTGCAGAGGCATAAGTTTGTAGCTGATTAGGATGCCTGGTCATGCATGCCTCACAGCAAAAAAGGCAACTATGAAAAATGTTACCATGCGAGAATGGATACACGTATATGTATAGCTGAGTCCCTGTGCTGTCCACCTGAAACTATCACAACATTGTTAAATGTCTATGTGTTGTGTGCTGAGTTGCTTCAGTCACGTCCAACTCTTTGCAATAGCATGGACTGGGGTCAGCCAGGCTCCTCTGACCACGGGGATCCTCCAGGCAAGAATGCTGGAGTGGGTTGCCATGATCTCCTCCAGGTCTCCTGAATTGCACGCGGATTCTTTATCGACTGAGCCACCAGCTATCCTCCAATATAAAATAAAAAGAACAAAAATGTGACAGTAAGAAAGTGAAAGTGTTAGTCATTTGTTCGTATTGGACTCTTTTCGACCCCGTGGACTGGGGGCCGCCAGGCTCCTCTGACCATTTGGATTCTCCAGGCAAAAATACTGGAATGGGTTGCCATGCCTTCCTGCATGGGATCTTCCCAATCCAGGGATTGAACCTGGGCCTCCAGCACTGCAGGCGGATTCTTTACCATCTGAGCCACCAGGGAAGTCCATTAGGTGCTGTACTTGAACAAAACAGACAGATCCTATCTTTATAGAGCTTACAATGTAGAAGGAGGCTGCGAGTAAGAAATGCACAAAAGACTGTAATTGACAGTTTGTTGTAAGAGATGAGAGGAGGGGCAGTGGAGTAGTGAGGCTGGAGGGAGGTAGCCAGGGGTGGGGAGGTGGGAAGCAGGCACCAGCATGTTTAGTGAGAGGAGAACAAAGACCTGGTTGAGGGGGTGAGTCTGTGACCGTTCCAGTGGAAGGATGGTTTCTGCAGGAGAGAATGGCCAGTGCAAAGATGCCTGTGTGCCTGTAATGCTCAAAGGACTGTGGAGGCAAGTCTTGGCTGGAGCAGAGTGTGTGAGAGGGAGAGACCAGGAGTAGGAGTCAGGGAGACCTGGGGGTCAACCCCAGCGGGCCTGAGGTCCATTGAGGGGACTGAGGACCCATGGCAAGGCTTTGAGCCAAGTAGGGACAAGGTGTACAGCTGTTAAGGGTGACCTGTCCTTCATGGTGAGGGGCTGATTGTGGGCCCTCATACCATGGGAGTGGGGAGAGGAGACCCAGGGAGCTCAGTGTACCATTTCCCTCTATGTGAGAGACGATGGTGACTCAGACCAACTCTGAGCAGCTGAAATCTTTCTTTGGAGATCTAGCAGGGCTGTCTCACACAGGGGTCATGTCGTGACCCATCTACCAGGTCTCAGAAGGACAAAGGCTCTGGGAAGATGTCAGTGGGGTGAATATGGGTTCCTGTGGGTGATGAGAAGAAAGGCAGCTTTTTAACGAAAACAGCATTCGGATCTGGGTTTTAGTGCACGTTTGAGCCGAGGAGAAAGTCATGAACACACATGATAAAGTTAGGGCTGGAATAGAGTAGCCCTGGGTGTGGCTGGTGATCAAGAATTTCTGACCTAGAGCCCGGGTATGTACTTTGTTCAGGGTTCAGTCCTGCCCAAGGAGTGGGGGGCAGGATAGAGCTGTGATTCTCAAAGTGTGGTCCATGGAGCATCAGTATCAGCCTCCCAGGGACTGTTTACAAAGGCATATCCTTGGGTCCACCCCAGACCTACTATATCAGAAGGTGTACTGGGGGTGGAGGGGGTCCCTGCCAGTTGTGATTCCCCTGATCTCATGACAATTCTGTTGCATATTCACACTGAGGGCCTTCACAGAAGGGCCTGGGGCCAGGAGAACAGGAGGGTGAAGGATTCTCCTTGAAACTGTTTCTGGGTCACAAAAATGTGATCAGAGATGTTGCCCAGATTCAGAGTCATCAAGCTCAATCCATCAGTCCCGTGGTCATCTCATCCGAGACTGGAGCCTTCCCACCTGATGCTGTGTGTCCCCTGCCCTCGGACTGCATCTCTCCTGCTCTCTCACTGCCGTCTCTGTGTTCACAGAGAAGTTCCGGGTGACTGGCCCTTTGCACCCCATCGTGGCAGTGCTGGGTGGAGAAGCTGTGCTGCCGTGCTCCCTATTTCCAGCTGTGAGTGCAGAGGACATGGAGCTGAGGTGGTTCCGCTCCAAGTCTTTGGAAGCTGTGTTCGTTTATCAGAACCGACAGGAGCAGAAGGAGGAGCTGATGGCTCCTTACGCAGGGCGGACCTCGCTGGTGGGGGACCTCCTCAACCAGGGATATGCTGCTGTGCACATCCAGAGGGTCCAGGCTTCTGACAATGGGCTGTACACCTGCTTCTTCAGAAAAGGACACTTCTATGAAGAGGCTGGTTTGGAGCTGAAGGTGGCAGGTTGGTGACTTGGGTAACTAGATTAGCGTTTTGGGGTGTTGGAACTGGGAGGGATCTGAAAGATATAACTCAGCCCCGCATTTATCACAGGAAGAAGGGAGGCTCTTTGATCCATTCATTCATTCAGTGCAAATATATAGAGTCCCTCCTATGTGTCTGGGCTTCCCAGGTGGCTCAGTGGTAAAGAATCCACCTGCAATGCAGGAGACATGGGTTCTATCCCTGGGTTGTGAAGATCCCCTGGGGGAGGAAATGGCAACCCACTTCAGTATTCTTGCCTGGAGAATCCCATGGACAGGGGAGCCTGGAGGGCCACAGTCCATATGGTCGCAAAGAATCGGATCCAACTGAAGCGACTGAGCATGCACATACTATGTGTCTGGTCCTTTCTAAGCACCTTGGATGCATCAGAGAACGTAATAATAATTCCTGTTGTTATGAGTGTATATTCTCAAGTGGATGATCAAGCAGTCACAATGAAGAAACAGATTATAGGTGATGTTAGAATGTGGTAAGAGCTGAGGATGAGAAGCCGAGTGGACCAGGGGAAGGGGATCAGGACAGGGGTTGGGAGTGAGGCCAGGCTGCAGTGTTACACAGAGGCGCAGGCTGGTCCTGATGGAGAATGTGTATCTGAACGTAGACTGGAAGGAGGGATTCAGCGTCTTGGACATCTGGGGGTTGCAAGTTCAAAGGGGAGGGAACAGCCAACCTTAATGGCCTGGGGAGGGTGTGTGGCTGGTGTGTTCTAGGGACACCTGGGGTCCTCATGGCTGGTGGGAGTGAGTGAGGGGGCAGGGTGTTCAGAGGGGACAAGAGTGTGGCAGACAGGGACAGGGACTGGATATAAAGATGAGTGGAGATGTGGGAATATATTCATAATCAAGCCATCAGAGATGGGGCCAAAGCACATATTAGTTTTGGAATTATGAGTTTGAAGTCTATGTGAGGAGTCCATGTGGAGGTAAACCTGAGGATAGAAAGAAGCAGAGTTCAGGGCATAGGGGTGTCAGCTGACCTAATTTTCCTGGTGATTTTCAAAGAGAGGCAGTGGGTGTGGAAGCAGATGCCCTGGGAGAGTGTGAGGTGAGGAGAGCAAGGATAACGGTGGACCTGGGACCACATTCCTCCCCCTGTTTACACGGCATCAGCCCTTTCACTTGCACGACTGGGGAGAAGGGTCCAGCCCTCTGAAACGCTGGGGGTCCCCATGCTCCTTCCTTCTGTTCTCCGAGGCAAGGATGCCTCCTTGTTCCCTGTGGGAGCAGGCTGTCCCCAGAGCCCCCAGAATGCCAAGTGCAGGGCACCCCCTGGAGTTGTGCAGGTGTAGGCACCGCTGGGTCTCTGGGCTCTACATCTTGCCTCCCGCAGGTGTGGGCTCTGCTCCTCAGGTGCGCATCACAGGGCCTGAGGAAGATGGGGTCCGCGTGGTGTGCACGGCCTCGGGGTGGTTCCCGAAGCCTCAAGTGCAGTGGAGATGCCTCAGTGGAGAGAAGTTCCTGGTGTTATCTGAGGTCTACACCCAGGATGCTGAAGGGCTGTTCAGCGTGGAGGCGGCGCTGGTGGTGAGAGACAGCTCTGTGGGGAACGTGACCTGCTCCATCCTCAACCCTGTCCTGGGCCAGGAGAAGGCCATGGCCATTTTCATCCCAGGTCAGAGGTGCTCCTGTCTTCCAGCAGGGCTGGAGGAGGGGGCCGGGTGTTCCTGGGTGTTCCAGGCTGGGCTGTCCTGGGCGGGGTCCTGACGGGGTGTCTGGCTGGGCGAAAGAGCCCTTCTTCCCCCAGGCCTCTCCCTGGAAGGTGGCTTTCTCGGTGAGCCTGACTGTGCTGGTGATCTTGCTCCTTGGGGCTGGATGTTACACCAAGAGACAACATTCCATGAAGATGCAGGTGAGGGGAGAAAAGGAGACTCTGTGCCAGACTAGCGAGCAGGACCGTCAGACAAAGGAGGAAGTGCTGAAGGACGCAGGTAAGGCAGGACAGGGGTCAAGGCTGGTGAATGTGGCAGCTGGTGCTGAGAGGGAGGAACTGACCACAGGGCCTGAGTCCAGGGCTCTGGGGAAATCCCAGTCCAGAGCAGGTGGCTGGGGAGACCTGGGTGGACAGCTGGAGCTGGGGAGGCTCCGATGGGTCTGCAGTTGGAATGTCTTCGCCAGGGGTTACACACAGAGAGGTGGTATTTGTGAATCTTTTTCTTAGGG
This sequence comes from Bubalus kerabau, assembly GCF_029407905.1. Classification (NCBI taxonomy): domain Eukaryota; kingdom Metazoa; phylum Chordata; class Mammalia; order Artiodactyla; family Bovidae; genus Bubalus; species Bubalus kerabau. The sequence continues at coordinate 25,432,110 of NC_073626.1, forward strand.
AGTGGAGTTCATGCTTTTTTGTTTTCACTCTCTTTCAGCTAAACTTCAGGAAGAACTAGGTAAGTTCTGCTTTTCCTCTTGAGCTCTCTGCATCCCCTCCACAGGAGACATTCTGGTTCTTAGCATGTCTCACTGGTTCAGACATTTCTGGTTCTTAGAAAACACCTGTTTTCTTGTGTTTTGCTTTTCAGAGAGAAGGAAATCTGCTTACCTGGCTGGTGAGTGACTCTCCAGATGTCCTTGGGTCTGTCTTACCTGTGCCAAGGTGTCCCTCTCCTTGTTTGTGTCTAGACATGTGGACCCCCTTTTGTGGGGTGGAAGTGGAAGCTGCGGGAGGCAGAACCCGGCTCCTAGGCCCCTCGCAGACCTGGGCTGGCAGGAAGCTTGGGTCTGATGGTGACCTTAGAATTTCTCACGCACCCTGGGTCTTATTCTAACCCTGATCAACCCGAAAATTACCGATAGCTTTGTAGCCTGAATGCATCTGGTTTTTGATCAGTACCTGAGGGCCACATGCCCTGAGATTTCACTGAAGGAGCTACACAAACAAATGGTGATTAACTTTGTGTGTGGCCTCCTTCCTCTATCCCAGCACACCATCCAGGGCGAGTCTCTTCTCTCCAGTTCCTCAAGATGATGATCAGAAAGCGATTGAGGGCTGATTGATACCTGGGCTGACGATGCATGGAAAAGTCATGGGCTGCCCAGAAAAATGACATGTCTCTCTAGAATGATTTCCTCTGGGAATGCTTGGCCAGTTTTACCTTGGAGTTGACCTTGTATCTATGTTCTTTTAAAATTCCTGCTTCATGTCAATTTCCCATATATATTTTTTCCAGAAAATACTGATGCAATAATTAATTGTTAACATTGTGGAGTAATTTATACTTTTTTCCCCTAAAATCTATTCAAACAAATAGCTTCTGAGCCTGAGCAGCAACATGGAGTAACAGGTGAAACAGGAGTTTTGAAGGATTTTGAAGGAGGAGCAACTAGGTGAACTAGCCAAACGTCACGCAGCAGGGGACAGCGGTGGAAGTCATTCCAGAGTGCCGCAGGCTTCTTACCTGTGCTCCAGGGAATTCCCCACCACACCTGCTGTCTGCACGTGGCTGGAAGTCACCTCCTCTCCAGCCTCTCCCCCACTGTAGTTAGTCTCACCTGCAGAGCAGAGGGGAGGCAAGGGCCAGTGGATTCACACCGAGCAGGTTTCTTCTGGCTGAGGTCTCACCTGAGTGTGTCCCCTTTCAGCCTGGAGGAAGGCGCAGCTGTATGCAGGTAAGTGGATGTGAGTTCCTCTGGCCTCCCCTCCCGACCTAGACTTTGCCCCCTTCTCCCTGAGGGGACCCCACAGCAGGGTGGGGTAGGTTTCCTGGTCTTCTTGTCACCTTTGTAGCCTCCACCTGGAGACTGCAGGGACTCCTCACACACAGATGTGCCTCCATCCTGCCCGTGCTCTACTGCAGGGCACGGTCAGGGTTAGCAGCGCCCTCCCCAAACACCTGGTGCAACGGGGACTTCTTGTGACAGTGACAGCGGAGGGGTCAGCGGTGAGGAGGGACGGCAGCAGGGGACGACCGTGTGGCTCAGGGATCGCTCATCTCTGGAAGATGTCAGAAGTCATGCTCGCTTGCTTATGGGACACTTGGTTTGAATTCTTCTCTCTTTGGCTCTAGTTTTGGTTTCCCTGTTTCTCCCTGGTCCTCTGCCATATTGGTCTCTCTCTGCTTCCTCGTGCTCTGACCCCATGCCCAGGCTGGCTTTCATCCTCCAAGCCTCCTTGGTTGATGAGGAGCAGGTGTTCTGACTCTGGGGTCCACCACCTCTGGGATATGTATGGACTCCTTGGATGAGGGTGTGAAAGATATGAAATTATATGGAAAATCCCAAGTGCGTTTTTTTGGTCATAAAACCAAAAATGTAACATACAATGGATTATTCATGACCATCATCTTCCATTTTAGGAGAATATTTGTCTGAAGGGCTCAGGCTGCTCCTCCCCTTTTCAGGGTTAATGTAGAAGATTGGAAAAGGAGACTGTGAGAGAGGTTAAATTGCTTTTGGAGAAGGGGTAAGGGAACAAATCATGGAAGAAAAGAGCAGGAGGAAGAGAGGAGGAGATGTGAAGGAAGTATAGGAATGTGTGGGGGAAATGCCCTGTAGAGGTTTTGAGTGGACAGAGTGACTGAAGAGAGGCCAAAGGTCACAAGGTCAAAAGTCACAGCCACGTGGTGTGAATCTGAGAAGTGCACTGAGAGTTTGCAAGGTTCATGGCATGAAATGTAATGGACTCCTTGAGTCTTCTTTAAAATATTTAAGAGAAACTTACATTCCTAAGCCCTTTTTAGGTAACCATATAATGAGTTTACCTCTGATAATGAGACCATCTGCACCTCCCAGAGGTGCTGGGGCAGGTGTGTGGTTGCAGGGATGCTCATGCAGTGAGAGTGGTCTCGAGGACCCTTAGCAGTGGGGTGAGTGAAGGTTCTGCGCCCTCTGAGCCTCTGTCATAGGCCCTGTTCCTGCTTGGAATGCTCCTGTTTAGGGTCAGGAATACAGAATTGTGAGAGAAAGTGGGGAACCCAGAGGATGACGGAGGCCTGGGCACCAATGGGTGAGAAGCCATCTCAGGCGTCTTACTGATTCTTGCAGGGATTTGTTTCTACACAGTGATGATCGTGTAGTCTTCTTTTGCCATCCTCATGTTCTCTGCCAAGTTTAAGTCACATGTATTTTAATGTATACCTTTAATTCTATACTTTTCATTAAAAAAAATAAACTGTACCATGAAACTAGAATCAGCATTTTTTAATATTTTCACAATATGCCATGTCTATAGGGATGGTTTTGTTCCTACAAAAATGGAAGGAAAAGTTATTCGTGTTTCATCTTTTCAGCGCTTGTCATGCTTCCTTATTTGAACATCTCTCTCCCTCTCTGGAAACCTCTGCATTGTCTTCTACCTGGGTCAGATTTCTCCAGTGCTGTGCGCTGAGCTCTCTTCTCTCCTGGCACATAGTCATGCTCCAAGTTCGGCTTAGCCAGTTGTATTCTCTCTACCCATGGCTCAGGGACAACCTGCAAGCTCAGCCCGATCATTTCTTCACTTGTGAACGAAAGCTTTTATCTCCCCAATTCTTTCTCTAGAAATCCTATCTTTCATTATAGATATGTGGCAAGGGCCTTGAGAAAGAATAATTTGGTAGGCAAATATGGCAAATATCTTTCTGTTCAGGTCAGTCTCCAGCTTCTCAATCCCTGAGTATTAAGGTCTATGGCTAGGTCTTCATCAAAAGGTTGCAAAATGATCATTCTGTGTGTGTGTGAGTGCATGTGTATAAAAAAGCAATAAATGTATCAAGTGAATGTTTCCAAACATTTTTTCTACAAATCCTTCATTAGCAGCTTCAGTACCCACCCCATGTACCCACCCTAAAGTGTGTTGTACAGTCTTTGTGAACCCCTGATATGAAATGTGTGTTTTCCTTGTAGATTGGCAGAAGGAGAAGTTCCAGGCCTGTGAGTGACTTTGTGTTTTTTCTGGATTTTCCTACTGCTGTCCCTGTGGCCTCTCCTTCACTTCTCAGTGGTGATATAGATGCTGGCACCATCAATAGCGTGGGGTGGGATGTGGTGGTGGTAGTCACACACAGGTGGGGCTGATGACTTTGGCCGATATTGAATACTAAATAGACATTGGAGAGCCTACTGGTCCTCAGCCCTTGGAGAGCACGCTGGTCCTCAAGGGCTCTGTGATACATCACACCCTGAAATCAGTCTCGTGGGTCCTTTTCCTGCTTGGAGGCCCGTTGACTTGAATCACAAGTTCCTGTTGTCAGGGTGCTTAGCCTTCCTCCCATGCAGCTGGGATTCCGGGTTGAGGGGTGGTTGTGTGTTCTTGGGGAGAGGAGGACCTTGAATGATAGACAACTTTCTCCGCAGGGCCTGTCACTCTGGATCCACGATCTGCCCATTCAGACCTTGTTGTCTCTGATGAAAAGACAAGTGTGACCTTGAAGGCCTCCTGTGTGGACGCTGCAGATAAATGCAGTGTACTGGGCTTTGAGGGCATCACCTCAGGGCGCTGTTACTGGGAGGTGGAGATCAGAGATGGAGACCAAAGCGAGTGGGCCCTGGGGGTCTGTAGGGAAGGTATGAACAGGGAAGGCTGGTACGGCTGGTGCATAGAGTCCTCAGATAAGGGGTTCTGGGTTGTGGGGAGATTTGAAAGAAGATATTTTGCCTATACTGTACCTTATACTGTGCTATCCTTCATGCAGGCTCCCCACCCCAGGCTTAGAGTGGGGGTGTTCCTGGACCACCAGGAAGGGGACGTCTCCTTCTACAACATGACTGATGGCTCCCACATTTTCTCCTTCTCTCAGGCTCTCTTCTCTGGGACTCTCTTTCCATACTTCATGATTAGGTCAGGGGACGTGTCCATGACCATCTGCTCCGACGTGGGAGGGTCTGAGGGGCTCCCTGTTGCCCTTAGCAATCCTTCTCTGGAGGAGCCTGTGAGCTTCCCAGGGGCGGGGTTCAGCTCAGGCTCTGGTGCTGATGGTCTCCCTGGGGCCGAGTCTCCATTGCTGCCCTGCAACCCCGAGGCTGTGTCCCCATAGGGCCCATCACTGTCCTGACCCCTCGCTGTGGCTCTTCCTGGAGCTTCAGATCCCTTGTGACAGGGGCCTCTGAGGTGCAGCCTGGATGACTGGGGGGTCTCATCCCCCTGCTCTGGAGACAGACTCCTGGGCATGTGGTTACAACAATCATCAGTTCATGCCATGGACTCAGGTTTGAGAAGCTAGATGTGGACTGTTTCTGAATTAGTTTTGATTAGGCTGTAATTTGCCATGGGAAGTCAATTTTCTGGTGATAATAAAATTTTTTTTAATGCTTTTTAGAAGAAAATTATTTTTATTTATTTTTTTGGCTGCACCAGGTCTTGGTTGTGGCATGTGACCTCTTAGTTGTGGCATGTAGGATCTAGTTCCCTGACCAAGGATCGAACCCAGACCCCTTACATTGGGAACACAGAGTCAGCTACTAGACCACCAGGGAAGTCCCTTTTATGGTGTTTATACACCATTTGGTTATTAAAGGGCACAAGAGCTGAATCACTCTGCAGAATAAAAGGGGGTTATTTTATTGAATCAGTGCAGAGGAACCCAGAACCGAAGGTAGGTCTCCAGTTGTATTTATGAGGATCCAGAGTCTGACCAGAAGTATTGGCCAGAATCTTGCAGGGATATGGATGGCTGATGAATTTTAGAGGAGTTAGCATTCTACTTTATATACTTCCTATTCTGGGGTGGATGAAACTCACCTATTTTTATCAACCTCAGTAGATTTCTGTGAAAGAAGGAGAAGGATCTGGGTTTTTCTGTAGTGTCTGCATCAGGAGGAAAGAAAGGAACTGCTACCAGAATTAAGGTGTGAGTGAAGACAAGAGTTTTCAGAGGCAGGTGCAATGCAGAAAGCTTTGACTGTGAGCACGATTCTAGTAATCAGTGTATTGCCTCTTAGTACTTCCAAGTCCTATGGTAAAGAGCAGAAAAGGAAGCAGGACTCTGAGGGACCCAGACTGTTGGAGATTTGATCAAGCTCCTTAAATTTCACAGGTGCCTGGGGAGTAAGCCCGCGGGCTGTGGCTCTGCTTCACTGAAGATGTAGAATGGCTGCTGCAGGTCCTAGTTGGTTAGACACTACCCAATTTCTGATTGTTTGTGTGTGTTTGTGTGTGTGTGTGTGCACAAACTACTTTATTCAACTCATTTAAAGGGGGATCAGTGCCTGTTACAACCTGTTCACAGAAGAATTCAAAGTACTACATATTGATAGATTAAAGCGTGCTTAAATTTATTTACAAATAGATGCAAAACTGGTCAATATTTAAGAAAGTATAACTGGACTCCATTGAATACAATTTGGAATTCTATGGAATTGTTCTGATAGTTTCTAAAATGCTTATTTTTAAAGAAGCCATCTTTTATTACCCACTCCTCTAACATTCTTGAAATCTTTTCCTTGCATTGCAAAAAATATATAATTATTTAAAACCTGGAAATATTCACTTTGCAGAATATTTCTGAATATATGTACAGACATATAACATTGTAAATCAACTATTCTTTAAAATATTATTTAAAAAAATCCTGTAAATAGACAAATGTAAGGTGTCATGTTGGAGTAGGAAATTGCAACCCACTCCAGTATTCTTGGGAGAAGGCAATGGCACCCCACTCCAATACTCTTGCCTGGAAAATCCCATGGATGGAGGAGCCTGGTAGGCTGCAGTCCATGTGGTCGGTAAGAGTTGGACGCGACTGAGCGACTTCACTTTCACTTTTCACTTTCATGCATTGGAGGAGGAAATGGCAACCCACTCCAGTGTTCTTGCCTGGAGAATCCCAGGGACGGCGGGGTCTGGTGGGTTGCCGTCTATGGGGTCGCACAGAGTCGAACATGACTGAAGCGACTTAGCAGCAGCAGCCAGTATTCTTGCCTGGGAAATACCTTGGTCAGAGGAGCCTGGAGGGCTACAGTTCACAGGGTCGCAGAGATCAGACACGACTGAGTGGCTGAGCACAGCACAGCACGGTATAGGACATTAACCACCGCCCCCCCCCCCACCCCCGCCACTCAGCATATTTATTTCTCACTGCTTTTCCTGGTGAGACAATAATTAAGCTATCCTTCAAAATGCTCTTTGAACCAGCTTTATAATTGTAGCAGTTCCATAATGGATTAATTCTCTGAATAAATTCTTTGACTTCTCTACTTGTCTGAGAGGCATGTATATGACTTTATGAAAATTATGTATTTTTAGAATTTAAAAATTAATGAAAAATTTTATGTTAAATATAAGCAAAACCCTTTTATACAGATAATTTTAAGGCTAAGTACATTGCAAAAATCCAATGTTAGTGAATAAAAATAGGAAACAGTGAAATAGCAGGTATAATATACCTAAATATTGTTCCCCCACAGATTGGAAGAGAAGTCTGAAAAGACACACAGACTTGTCTAGATCCCCCAGAGAAGGCTGGGGTTTGGATCTTTATTCTAAATTGAAAGCTTCTTATATTCATGGATCCCTTTCTCATTATTTATTTACTGGCTGTGCTGGGACTTCCTTTTTGTGTGAGGGCTTTCTGTAGTTGTAACAAGTAGGGGCTACTCTTTAGTTGCGGTACCCGGGCTTCTCATTGTGGTGGCTTCTCTTATTGTGGAGCACGGCCTCTGGGGCGCACGGGCTTAAGAAGGGGCAGCATGTGGTCTCACTAGTTGCGGCTCCCGGGCTCTAGAGCACAGGCTCAGTAGTTGTAGAGCACGGGCTTAGTTGCTCTGGGGCATGTGGGATCTTCCTGGATCAGGGATCAAACCCATGTCGCCTTTGTCAGTTCAGTTCAGTTCAGTTCAGTCACTCTGTCGTGTCCGACTCTTTGCGACCTCATGGACTGCAACACGCCAGGCTTTCCTGTCCATCACCAACTCCCGGAATTTACTCAAACTCATGCCCATTGAGTTGGTGATGCCAGCTCATCCTCTGTCGTCCCCTTCTCCTCCCACCTTCAGTCTTTCCCAGCATCAGGGACTTTTCCAATGAGTCAGTTCTTCGCATCAGGTGGCCAAAGTATTGGAGTTTCAGCTTTAGCATCAGTCCTTCCAATGAATATTCAGGACTGATTTCCTTTAGGATGGACTGGTTGGATCTGCTTTCACCTTTGTAGCCTTTGTAGGAAGATGGATTCTTTACCACTGAAGCACCAGGGAAGCCCTGGATTCTTTTCAAGTTCTGAGGTGATTTTTATAGTTTAAAGATGCGTTTTTTGGTTTATCATAAATCTGTGTATAATAGTGTATGTTTTACTGTACATTTTACATGTTTATGTTTACCTTATGCACAAGTATGGGCCAGTACTTTATGAGCAATGTAACCAACTTTCAAGGGTTATTTTTTTCATATACAAGACTTGCCTGCCCAAGAATCAACTTTCTTGTGTAAGATGGGACTCCACTCCCTTGACAATTCCATGGAGAAACAGATTTATTTTTGTGGTTTATTTCCCCTGAAGTCTATTTCTGCTTCATTGCTACACATCCAGTTGAAACTCAGGCTCTCTCTCCAGTCTCAATGGAGTATCTTCACTGTTTGGCTCCATAGAATCCTATTCCTTACCTTTGACACAGTTATACCAATTTGCAGTCGGTCCTGATAATTTTGAGTGATGTTCATCTCCTCCAGAATGTAAGTTTCATGGAGGAGGGTAGGTTCCCCCAAAGACTGGGGATTCTCTGCTGTCATTTTGTTGTTCAGTCATCCAGTTGTGTGCGACTCTTTGCGATCCCATGGACGGCAGCACCCAGGCCTTCCTGTCCCTCACCAGCTCCTGAAGTTTGCTCAAGTTCATGTCCATTGCATCGGTGATGCCATCTAGCCTTCTCATCCTCTGACACCCTCTTCTCCTTCTGACCTCAATCTTTCCTAGCATCAGGAACTTTCCCAACGAGTCCGCTGTTTACATCAGATAACCAAAATACTGGAGCTTTGGCTTCAGCATTAGTCCTTCCAGTGAGTATTCAGGGTTGATTTCCTTTAAGATTGAGTGGTTTGATCTCCTTGCTGTCCAAAGGACTCTCAAGAGTCTTCTCCAGCAGCACAGTTTGAAGGCATCAGTTCTTTGGCACTCTGCCTTCTTTATGGTCCAGCTCTCACAACCGTATGTGACCACTGAGAAGACCATAGCCTTGACTATATGGACCTTTGCCGGCAGAGTAATGTCTCTGCTTTTCAATACACTGTCTAGGTTTGTCATTGCTTTCCTGCTGAGAAGCAATCGTCTTCCAGTTTCATGGCTGCAGTCACCATTTGCAGTGATTTTGGAGCTGGAGAAGAGGAAATCTATCACTACTTCCACCTTATCTTCTTCTGTTTGCTGTGAAGTAATGGGACCAGATCTTAGTTTTTTAAAATACTTTTTAAAGCCAGCTCTTTCACTCTCCTCCTTCTGCTGTCATCAGTTCAGTTCAGTCGCTCAGTTGTGTCCGACTCTTTGCGACCCCATGAATTGCAGCACGCCAGGCCTCCCTGTACATCACAAACTTCTGGAGTTCACTCAAACTCACATCCATTGAGTCGGTGATGCCATCCAGCCATCTCATCCTCTGTCATCCCCTTCTCCTCCTGCCCCCAATCCCTCCAAGCATCAGAGTCTTTTCCAATGAGTCAACTCTTCACATGAGGTGGCCAAAGTACTGGAGTTTCAGCTTTAGCATCATTCCTTCCAAAGAAATCCCAGGGCTGGTCTCCTTCAGAATGGACTGGTTGGATCTCCTTGCAGTCCAAGGGACTCTCAAGAGTCTTCTCCAACACCACAGTTCAAAAGCATCAATTCTTTGGCATTCAGCTTACTTCACAGTCCAACTCTCACATCCATACACGACTACTGGAAAAACCATAGCCTTGACTAGATGGACCTTTGTTGGCAAAGTAATGTCTCTGCTTTTCAATATGCTATCTAGGTTGGTCATAACTTTTCTTCCAAGGAGTAAGCGTCTTTTAATTTCACGGCTGCCATGAGTACGTCAAGGCTGTATATTGCCACCCTGCTTATTTAACTTCTATGCAAAGTACATCATGAGAAACGCTGGGATGGAAGAAGCACAAGATGGAATCAAGATTGCCAGGAAAAATATCAATAACCTCAGATATGCAGATGATGCCACCCTTATGGCAGAAAATGAAGAGGAACTAAAAAGCCTCTTGATAAAGGTGAAAGAGGAGAGTGAAAAAGTTGGCTTAAAACTCAACATTCAGAAAATGAAGATCATGGCATCTGGTCCCATCATTTCATGGGAAATAGATGGAGAAACAGTGGAAACAGTGTCATACTTTATTTTTTTGGGCTCCAAAATCACTGCAAATGGTGACTGCAGTCATGAAATTAAAAGATGCTTACTCCCTGGAAGGAAAGTTATGACCAACCTAGATAGCATATTCAAAAGCAGAGACATTACTTTGCCAACAAAGGTCCATCTAGTCAGAGGGTCAAAATAAATGTTTATTAAATGAATATATTTGTCATCCAAAGACCAACATCATATGGTATTGCTTATATAAGGAATGTAAAAAAGTGGTAAAAATGAACTGATTTACAAAGGAGAAATACAGTGACAGATGTAGAAAACAAACTTGTGATTACCTGTGGAGAAAGTGGTGGGGGAGGGAGAAATTGGGAAACTGAGATTGACATATACACACACACAATTATGTATAAAAGAGATAACTAATAAGGACCTACTGTGTAGCATAGAGAACTCTACTCAGTATTCTGTAATGACCTATGTGTGAAAAGAATCTAACAAAGAGAGGATATATGTATATGTATAAACAGGTACTCTTTGTTGCACTGTGGAAACTAATGCGACATTGTAAATCAACCATACTCCAATAAAAATTAAAACATGAATTATTAAAAAAATTTAAAAAGTGTTGAAACAAATGAACAAACAGAACAAATGCAATATTCTAAAATTGTAGTAAAATGAAAAGTGAATATAACTAACTCCATAAAAATCAAGGCAACAAAGATTTGAGCTAAAATATTGAACTTTTAAAAAGAAAGAATTTGTTTGTATATTGAATGCATATGTTTTCTCTTTTGTATTGATGCTGACTTCAGGTTAAATCTGAGGCCCATTTCTAAGAAGTGTAATTATAATATACTCTCACAGGACTTTATCTTACATTTCCATCTTTGTTTTCTTTTTTTAATTGACTCCTTTGACTTATTTGAGTTTGTATCATTGTTCTGAAATCATTTGTATGAGTTGCTCTAAATCTTTACTTAGAATAAGGCAGTTTATAAATAAATACATAACAACTACACTTGAGTGAAATATTTAACTGAGTCATTGGACTTTCCTGATCACTACTTTCTTCGTGTCACTTTCTCCTTTTTGGCTCCTGCAATGCAAGCCCTTCCACTCATCTGTCCCAGCGTCTCTTCTTGGCCCTGGAGGGTCTCTTTGCACCAGCGTTAACACCGTTCCAGTTTCCCAGGATTCTCTCCTCATCTCCCTCTTGATGCTATATCTGGGAGGTCCTGTTCACACCCCTGAAGTTAGCCCTCCCTCACCTGCTCACGACTTCCTCATCTGCATCTCCTGCTCAGTCCCTTTCTTGAGCCACAGAACTGCATTTTCCTCTACCTTCTACACACTTGAGGCACCATGTGACTCAAGAGATGGTTTTTGTTTTTTATTAAGAGGAGAGGATAAGCTAAGCCATTTAATTAGTAAACATTTCCAGATTTTATGTAGATTTAAGAATCACCTCTTTGTATAACAATGCAATTCAATGCAAAGTTGTTGAAAATGTCACAGATTCCTCTCATTTTTGTTTGCAGAAAGTTGTTTTCCTCTCTGATTTTTCCTGATGAATATGCCCAAGATAGAAATCTGAGACTCTTCCTTGATGCTTCTTCTTAATTATCACTTCGAGTGTCATCTCTGTCATCTCTCTCTTTCCAAATGTCACATACCTCCTCCCCAGAAGCTTCTGTTTTTGTTTTAGTTGAGAGGCAGAAAGAAGGAGGTGTAGGGGAGCAAAAGATAAAAAACAAATGGAATAAAGGGCACTGATGTCCAGTGTGCAGTGTGATGAATTTTTTCGTATGCACATAGCTGAGTAACCACACCCAGATCATATCTGATAGCTCCCTGGTGTCGTTCTCTAGGTGTCCCCACAAGCTTCCAGGACATCCTCATCTGACTTCTGCCACCACAGACGCATTTTGCCTGTGCTTTAACTTCATATATGAGGAATCCTGTAGCCTGCAGTCTTTTGTGTGTGGTTTCCTGTGTCCACGTCCATTTTTCTAACATTCCTTGTCTGCCTCTACTTTCCCTCCCTTCGTGTCCTCCTGCGGGGAAGCCGTTTTTCCAGTTCACAGCGCTGGCCACAAGGGGGCAGCAGAACCCGGTGGAACCTGGGCTGATCCAGCAGGGCAGCCCTTCTCTTGGCCCCCGGGTTTCTCCTTCTATCCCAGTAGCACCTCGTTTCTGGGCTGCTTCTCAAGCGGCTGCTGCAGATTGATCCTGCTGCCTCCCTCTTTGATACCTGGTGCTTTAGAGAGGATTTCTGGAGTGGAAGATTGGAGCTTGGTCTCCAGTTCTGGAGCATGCACTCCTTTCAGTAATGTATTTTCAACAAGCAGCTATCAAGTGTGTGGAAATGTTGTACAGATTCTAAAAACAAACACAAATAGCACATTAAAAAAGAGTTAAGATGAAAGGTATTCTAACATTTCTTCTGCCTCCCCTCCTGCCCCCAGATCCCTGGAGCACCTCTGGAGCTGGTTTGCCCCTACCTGGTGGCCCCTGTTTAGGGCTCAGCTGAGCTTTAGTGAGGCCTGGAGCCTGTGGGTTTGACACACATAACTCAGGGAAGGTCCCTTCATGTTGTTGAACCTCTGTCTCTCAGCTGTAAAATGAAGAAAGTAAGAGTTTCCTCTGAGGATTATAATAAAGTATGAGCTGTTCAGAGTAAAATTGGCCCTGGGTGAACAGTGTGCCCGAGTTTTTGGTGACATCATTAGAGAGCAGGGCCTGGCCTCAGGGTTAGCCCACAACTCAGCCTGTGGAGACAAGTCTCCTGACATGAAGGAACAGGGTGGGCATCCTAGGGACTGTTAGAACTGTTGCAGGAACGGGGATCCCTTCCAGGGCCCGAAAATGGGCTCTTGTCTAACACTTGGAAATGAATCGTCTGAGGAAACACACATGCTGACAAAGCAGGAGATTTTATTGGAAAAGGGCGCCCTGGGGGAGAGCAGTAGGGTAAGGGAACCCAGGAGAACTGCTCTGCCGCGGGCTCAGTCTTGGGTTTTATGGTGATGGGATTAGTTTCCTGGTTGTCTTTGGCCAATCATCCTGATTCAGTGTCCTTCCTGGTGGCGCACACATTGCTCAGCCAGCGAGAAGGATTCTGGGAGGTAGTTGAACATGTATGTCAACCTTTGATCTTTCCTGAACTCTTCCGGTTGGTGGTGGCTTATCAATTCCATGTTCCTTACCAGGACCTCCTGTCATAAAACAATTCATGCAAATGGTTACTAGTGTGCCTGGGCAGAGTGGACGGTTTTCAGTCATTGTGCCTCCCCAAATAGAGCCAGCCTCTCCTGCCTTTCCTGCCCCAGACCTCTCTTCTCTATTTCTCCTCGGGACGGAGGCCAAAGTGTCAGACCTTCAAGTGGTTCTCGGACGTTGGTACTCAAATCCCTCTGAGCAGGACTTGCCTGACTAACCCTTGGCCATGGGTGGGCCTGATCTATGGGATTGGGAGAGTGAGTAAATACTTCCCAGGTCACTAAGTGAGTGTATACTCAGGTCCTGTACTCAGGGCATGTACACAGGTCACTGCCATGTGGGCAGTACAAACGCTTACACTGTAAATCGTACACTGACATCTCAGTGCCTGGAGACATGCATGAGACACTCTGGGCAGATGTGTCCATTCTGGAGTCCGGTCCCGCATGTGCCAGGGTAAATGCAGGGGGATCCCTCCCCTTCCTCTTTGTCCTTTTTTTCTCTCCCTTTCTCCTTCCCTCCCTCCCTTTTTCCTTCCTTTTCCCCTGCTCTTTCCTTTCCTACATCCTCTTTCTGTCTGCCTTCTTTCCCTTTAGAACCTCACTGTTGAAGCTGAATCTGGCTTCTGTACCCAGACACCATATTAAATCTTGGAAACAGAGTGTTGGATGAAGTAGAAAATAGTCGCTTTATTGTTTTGTCAGGCAAAGGCGGCCACAGTGGACTAAAGCCCTCAAAACTGTGTGATCCTCCCTGAAGAGGGCAGTGAGGAGTTCTATAGTAATATTTTCAAAAAAAGCATGATCAGCTCGTGGACATTCTTCTGATGGGTTGGTGGTGAGGTGAGTGGGAGTTAGCATCACCAGCCTTCTTGTTCCAACTGATCTGGGGTCTCTGTGCTTGTGGTCGGCATTCCATCCTTGTTAAACATTAACTTCTCCCCCGGTGAGGGTTTTAGTATCTCTGAAATAACTCAAAGATATTTTTGTGTGTTTCCTTTGATGGGGAATCAGACCTTGCCCCAAGGCTGCACTACTGTATCTCTTGACTGTTCCTCTCTTATCTCACATCCCCTCTCTTCCTTAATTAACAACCACTTGAACCTGCCTGTTGGACTCAGGGAAGGTCTTGGAGGTTGAATGAATCCTATTTTCTATAATCAGAGAAATTCGAGGCACAGAAAGGCTTTTGTGCCCAGGAGTCCCATGGGTTCCTGCTTGGTATCATAATCTTTTATTGGTGAAATAAAACATATTATATTTCTGTAAGCCTCTGTGACTCCTCAGTCTCCCTCCTTTACCTTTAGACATTGCAAAGAGTTGGACACAACTTGGGGACTGAACAACAACGACAACAATCTCAGGGCTTGGGTGGGAGCGATGCCTTTTCATGTTCCTGGAAGGAATCTCAGACTTTGGAATCAGAGTGGATTGTCAGAGGATGGTGGAGTCAGTGGCATGGGCCAGGTGGACTCTGCAGCTGACCTCCAGGTGGGCTGGGCAGCACGCACTCTCGGGAAGGACTGAGTGACCTAAGCATGTCCTGAGCCGCCTTTGCTGGGTATCCCAGTTTTGGAGATGACAGCCTGTGGTGGGAGGGCCTCTCCTTCCTCAGCAGAGGGACAGAAGTGCAGGTTCAGAGGAAGGTCATGGCCCCCAGTGTTTCCTTGGGCTCCACCCAGCAGGCTTCCAGGGTAGACCTTGCTCACTAGCCAGGATATCATGGTTAGAGAACAAAAGAAACCTTTTAAGACTGAAATAAAATCATTGCCTCTGGAGTGTGTGTGTATGTGTCTTTCTAAAAATAGCTATCAAAGGAATTGTTTAAACTTTGCCTACAGTATAAATTAATCTAATGAACTATTCAACTTAACAATGTGAAGGACAATAAGGTTTCCAGATTGTATATTATTTAAAATAGGAGTTTAATTCTTTTCATCTACTGTAACATTTTAAAAATCACAATTCATTTTATATCACTATGGTTTTATGGATTAGAAGTTTTTCTGAAACTGTTTGAAAGCTCCTGAAGCAAATTAAAGATAAGGGATACTATGACTGTTAAATATTAACCTTGTTAACATTAAGATAATTTATATTTGGAGAAAGAAAAGTCTTCTGTGGTGAGTGAGCAAGAAGCAGCTGGCACACGACCCTGATGCCTGGGTAGCGGGGGAGGTCAGTGAAGTTGGCTGTTTTTGTCTACCTTGCCAGTGTGTTCAAGTGTTCTTCCAGTGTACTTCCAGAAAAATCTTTCCTGTGCTTTGTCATTCCCGCCCCTCTCTCCTCCCAGTATGGACTCAAAGGGCTGGCATTCAGGGTGAGATAAGCTTTCTAGTCAGAGCATCTTGGGGCATGTCTGAGTCCAAGGTCCCTGCTTGTTCCTGCTTCCTGTGGAGTCGTGTGGAGCTGGGGGTGGGATGGGCTGGGTTTGAGGGCTGGAGGAGGATTGAGGGGGCAGCCTCCTGCAGCCTGTGCGGGATTTGGACTAAGTGTCCTCGATGGCAGCACTCATGTCTCGTTTCATGTCTGTCTGCACATGTGAGAATGAAGTAGCATAAATGGAATTTGTGTGGCTTGGTTCTTGGCACTAGGAAGTATTCAATAAAATATGGTTGTTATAAAATTCCTCTAATGTTTCTGAGACCTTAAAAAGTCTTGTGGTGAAGGGATTGGTGGTGTAAGTGGGGCATAGAGATTAGGGGGGCCCTGGAGGCTAATTTTTGAACTTGTCTCATTAGATCTCCTGCGGTTAATATAAATATTCCAAATATTCCTGAGTCCAGGTGGATATTAGAGGGAGTGGACCTTTTGAGGAAGACAAAGTGGGATGTGTTCAGGTATACTCTGATGGTCTGGGTTTGCCCAGAGCTGTAACACCTCAGATCAGACTTCTGGGCACTAATCAACAATTTGTGGTTTTGTGGGTCTGCCGGTCCTTACTCTGTGGAGACAAATATAATGGGTCGTTCAGAACCATCCGGAGTGAACACAGGCTGAGAGAGACTTGCTGAGTGTGTGGCTGTGAATGTGAGGTTTGGTTTTCTAATCTGTAGAATGAAGATAATAGTGACAACCACGAGGCAGAGGTGAGGAGGGAGAGACACGAGCCCAAGTCGCCTCAGACCTGACCCACTGACACTGGGACACTGGGCAGGCTGGAGGGAGCATTGTGCTTGTGTGTGCTTAGCCGCTCAGTTGTGTCTGACTCTTTGTGACCCCATGGGCCCAGGGTCCTCTGTCCATGGGATTCTCCAGGCAAGAATACTGGAGTGCGTTGCCGTGCTCTCCTTCAGGGGATCTGAACATACTGACTCCCACCCTGCAGGCGGACTCTTTACTGTCTGAGTTACCAGGGAAGCCCTGAGGGAGCATTAGTTGTGGTTGAACCTGGTGTTGCCAGTCCATGGCTGTAACTAGTGAAGTCTTTATGTCTGGGGTAGACAGGAAAGCTGGAGAAGGCAATGGCAACTCACTCCAGTACACTTGCCTGGAAAATCCCATGGATGGAGGAGCCTGGTAGGCTGCAGTCCATGGGGTTGTGAAGAGTCAGACACGACTGAGTGACTTCACTTTCACTTTCCACTTTCATGCATTGGAGAAGGAAATGGTAACCCACTCCAGTGTTCTTGCCTGGAGAATCCCAGGGATGGCGGAGCCTGGTGGGCTGCCGTCTATGAGGTCGCACCGAGTCGGACACGACTGAAGTGACTTAGCAGTAGTAGCAGCAGACAGGAAATCAGAGATGGGCAGGTGGTGGGGCTGTTGTAGCCTTCCAGAGGTTGACTCTATTAGTTCAGAGTTAGCAGTCTTCCTGTTTCTCTGTGGACTAGAGTGTTCTGTGAAATTGGACAGGGTTGAGTAGCCCATGTGCTGCTGAAGAGACTCCTGCCAGTCAGCTCAACCAATGTTTATGGCGTGTTTCCTACATGCTGGGAAAGAGTGCCTCCTCTCCTGGATTCCCTCGACATTCCTCAGGTGAACACAAGTCAGGGCTGTGGAGGAGACAGGGTGCCACCCAAACCCCAAAAGGCTTGTGTATGGATCTCATAATGGGGGTCAGGAGGTCAGCAAAGCATGCCTTGAGCAAGGTCATTTGAGGTGAGAACTGTATAGTGGACCGTGAGGAATGTTGGGGAGGAGCAGTATCATCCAGTGGCTGGTGAGACCAGTAAGGGGGCAGCTGGGAGAAGCATGGGATGAGGTCAGATAGGAAGTTGGAGGCCTCAGAGCCACGGAGGTGAGGTTGAAGCAGAGGGGTCCCTTGAAGGGTGAGGCATAAAGTTGACATAAACTGACCTGCAAGCATCATGACATTGGAAAGAAAATGACCTGGAGGGAGTGAGGCTGGAGGTGGGGCGGGAGACCCATGAGGAAAACTCTGTGTCAGCAGAGAAATGAGAGTATGTGATGGCTGTTAGCATGAATTTGTGAAAATCTTGAATGTCTTGGAAACACGTTTCATGGGAGAGTGGGATGTGAAAGATGCCCTTCAAATTTCCACAGAGAAAACTGGGTGAACACAGGTGTCCTGTACTAGGTAAGGAAAATTCAGGAAGGGATGAGCTGGAGAGGAAAAGCAAGTCCCGTTGGTTTTGTTTTGGAGACCAGAGAATCAGGCCTTTCCTGGTGTTCACTGGGCCTGGCAGAAAGGGGGTCTGAATGACTGTGCCCAGGCCATGGGTGATACACAATCTTAACAAGCCTTAGGGCACTGTCCATTCAGCCAAGGTTCTGGAAACACCTGAAGCCTGGGGGTTAGCCCCTGGGGGCCAGGTTGTGGGAGTTCCTGGGTCATCTGCTGGGGAAGAAAAGGAAGCAGCCAAGGTGGGAACTGTGCCCTGTGCACTTTACTAGCCGACATGGAATCAGGCGGGGGCTAGGTGCTGGTCTGTGTAGACTGTATGCTGTACACAGTCCCCACTTATGAGGTTAGAAGGCTGCCAGCCTGGAGTATGTCTTCCCAGGTGACAAAGCAGTAAAGAATCTGCCTGTCAATGCAGGAGACCCACGTGATGTGGGTTTGACTGCATGGTTGGGAAGATCTCCTGGTGTAGGAAATGGCAACCCATTCCAGTATTCTTGCCTGGAAAATTCCATGGACAGAGGAGCCTGACAGGCTCAGTCCATGGGATCACAAAGAGTGAAACTCAGCCGAGTGACTGAGCACACACACACAGCCTGGAGTGGAGCACTTGTCGAGAATGGTCATCGAGTGTGTATCTATGTGTCCCCCTCAGGGTGGTTTCAGCTTTACTTGAATCCACTCTCTTGTTGCTGCTCCGATCAGGCTGTTTTCTTCTTGATAACCAGGTGACTGTCCAGAGGGCAGGGCAGAGTCTGCCGGGACTGCTTTTTCCAGGTTTCACTTTCCAATAGTGAAGGAACCAGAGAAGGGCGGACTGAGCTGTCCGGGATCATTCCCGAGGGTCCCACGGTCTGGTCTCTGCAGACACCCCTGGGCCAGGCTCTGCTGCTTCTCCACTGTCCTGAGACCACCTGGCCCCAGACATGAGGAACTCAGACTTGGATCTGGATCAGGATTGGGCTCTGAGTGACTAACTTCAGGTGCGAATTCTGAGGGCAGATTTGGGGTCTGCCCAGGGTCCCTGAACCTTCTCATGCTGCTGAGTTTGGAGACGCCCCTGAAGTCCTGGCCTTTCAGAGCAGGTAAGTGGGTTTTGAAGACACTTGTGGGCGAGAAGAGCAAGCAGGGAGCAGCAGGGTTGACGAGGAGGCTGAGCAGGTGCAGGGCTGGGGGCAGGGTGGGTGGTGCTGGATGGTGGGGTGGCTCTAGGGAGACCCCGGACCACCACAGTGAGGGGTGAACCTTCACTCACTTGTTTCAGTGTTATTGCTGTAGCACTTACTAGTAATAGGCTGTTTTCTAATTCCATGTAGTGACTACAAATATAAATTCATGTGATTCTTATGAAAACCTTGAGATGGAAATGCTGTTAATATCCTCATTTTGCAGATGAGGAATAACACGAAGATGGTTGAGAAACTTGGCAGACAGGCTCCCAGTCTTGGGTGGAGGACTCAGTGCTTAGCCCCTAGTATCTGTCCTTCCCAGGACCCTAAGCTGCCTTCTCCCCCACCTCAAACATTTAGTGTTTTGGGGTCTTTTCTCTGACGAGGACTCATTTTTTCACTTCGGCTGCTCTGTTTCCACTGGGATCTCCAACCCCAATGCAGGAATCTTCTTTAAATTCAGTGGGGATGAGGATTAAGCTGTCTGTGGGGACTGACTGGGTACCTGGGTGTGGGCCTTGTCCTTGGTCCCTGCAGAAAAGGGCTGGGTGGGGTTGAAGTGCAGGTGAACTAACCCAGCAGCAAAGGCAGCACACATGCCTCTGAAAGACCCACAGTCCCCTTGAGGAGGATGTTTGTAGGGCCCCAAACACTACAGATGGTGACTGCAGCCATGAAATTAAAACACACTTACTCCTTGGAAGGAAAGTTATGACCAACCTAGATAGCATATTGAAAAGCAGAGACATTACTTTGCCAACAAAGGTCCATCTAGTCAAGGCTATGGTTTTTCCTGTGGTCATGTATGGATGTGAGAGTTGGACTGTGAAGAAGGCTGAGCGCCGAAGAATTGATGCTTTTGAACTGTGGTGTTGGAGAAGACTCTTGAGAGTTCCTTGGACTGCAAGGAGATCCAACCAGTCCATTCTGAAGGAGACCAGCCCTGGGATTTCTTTGGAAGGAATGATGCTAAAGCTGAAACTCCAGTACTTTGGCCACCTCATGTGAAGAGTTGACTCATTGGAAAAGACTCTGATGCTGGGAGGGATTGTGGGCAGGAGGAGAAGGGGTCGACAGAGGATGAGATGGCTGGATGGCATCACTGACTCGATGGACGTGAGTCTCAGTGAACTCCAGGAGTTGGTGATGTACAGGGAGGCCTGGTGTGCTGCGATTCATGGGGTTGCAAAGAGTCAGACACGACTGAGTGACTGATCTGATCTGAAGTGGGAGCTGGCCTGTACTTCACAGTGAGGAGCTGAACCTGGGTCTCTGTCCCTAACTGGTAGACAGGTGTTGCTGGTGGTTGTGAATAATGGGGAAATGCAGGATGGTCCCAGCTCGGGGCCCCTGGTGCTGGGAAAGGAAGCACCTGGTGTTCTGGGCAGAGTGGGCTGGGCTGCAGGTGCCATTGGGGTGGGAAGGGAAGGGGGGCATTTTTCCCAAGCAAACCTTGTGATTGTTTAGCCCCACAGAGGCTTCCACAGGGCTGGGAGGAGCCCAGGCTCAGTGCTTTCTGGGTGTCAGAGTTGTGGGGAGCCCAACACCTCATCAGTATGGGGATCCAGTAAGGGGCTCTGCTCCTGCAGGACTGTTTCTGGCCCTGAGCCTTCCTCCCCACCGGGGTCCCTGAGCTCTGGGCCAGCCCTGGGTCTGCCTCCTGCCCTGTGTCTCTCCAGCTCTGAGGAGATGGAGGACTTCTTCCATGGCTCTGTGCTCTGCCACCTCATCTCTCTGCTCCTCTTCACACAGCTGCCTTTCGGGGGTTTCGCACGTGAGTATACCCCACTCCTCTTCCTGTGTGGATTCCTGGGAGCTGGGCTGGTTCTTTCCATTAGGAGTGGGTTGCTGTTTGAAAAATCTCTTCTCTAGAAAAATTATGATGGTCCCCAAACCAGTAATTGTCATTCAGTTTTTGAGAGTCTTTAATCTGGTAGCTCAGACAGTAAAGTGTCTGCTTATAATGTGGGAGACCTGGGTTTGATCCCTGGGTTGGGAAGATCCTCTGGAGGAGGAAATGGCAACTCACTCCATTACTCTTGCCTGGGAAAATCCCATGGACGGTGGAGTATGGTAGGCTACAGTCCATGGGGTCGCTAAGAGTTGGACATGACTGAGTGACTTCACTAAGCCTAAATATAAAGACTATAAGCCTTATAAGTCTTTAAGCCTCAAGGCATATCAAAATGCCTTGATAGTTATCCAATGAGGTGTTTATGATGTTTTAAAAATTCAACTATGGCATATGTGACAGTATCTTTCATATCATTTTTTTGTGTAGTATCTTTATTTTACTCAACACATTCATTATTTCTTTCCATTTCTCATATATTTACAGAGTATTGAACATGTGGTAGGTGCTTTTTATGAACAAACCAGGCAGATTCGTGTCTTTGTAAAATCTTACAATGCAGCAGGGAGCCATGAACAATAAATGCATGAAAGCAGTATAATGAATAGTTTTTTATAAGCAATGAGAGGAGAAGCAGTGAAGCAGCATGGGGTAGAGGGCAGTCAGGCATGTGGAGGTGGGAAGTGGGCAGCAGTGTTCAGTGAGGTGTTTGTTCAGTGAGACAGTGAGGTAAGAATAAAACCTGGAGGAGGGGGTGAGCCTGTGAGGGTTCCAGTGGAAGCATGGCTTCTGCAAGACAGAACAGCCAGTGCAAAGCTGCCTGTGGGCCTGGATTGTTCAAGGGACTGCGGAGGCAAGTCTTGGCTAGAGCAAAGTGAAGGAGAGGGTGAGAAGTAGGAGCTTGGGTCCAGAAGCCCTGGGTGTCATCCCTATCAGGCCTTTGGTCCACTGAACAGACTGAAGAGAGTCAGCAAAGCTTTGGGTAGAGTAGGGACATGGTTTACAGATGGAAAGAGCTGCAGACTTGGAAGTGAGGAGGAGACCCAGGGAGGCCAGTGTACTGTTGTCCTCCAGGTGAGAGGCCATGGTGACTCAGATCAACTCTCAGCAGCTCAGGAGCTGAGGAGTCATTCTCTGTAGATCCAGCAGGGCCGTCCTTCACAAGGGCCAGGTCGTGGCTCCTCCTCTAGGCCTCAGAAGGCCAAGGGCTCTGAGAAGATGTCAGTGGGGTAAATATGGGCACTTGTGGGTGAAAAAAGTGAAGGTAGGCTTTTAATGGAAACAGTATTTGTGTCTAGTTTTTAGTGCACATTTGAGCCGGGGAGAAAGTTATGAACATGGATAAATTTAGCTCTGGAATAGAATAGTGTGGCTATACTAGGATGTGACTGAATAATCAAGGAGTTTTGACTTTGACCACAGGTATTCTCTTTGGTCAGGGTTCAGTCCTGCCCAAGATGGGCAGGATAGAGCTGTGTTTCTCAAAGTGAGGCCCCTGGAACATCAGTATCAGCATCTTGGGGAATTGTTTAGAAATGAACTTCCTTGGGCGCACCTCAGACCTTACTGAATCTCTGGGGGTGTTGGCCCAACACTGTGGTTTTATAAGCTCTCTTGCTGATTTTGCTGCATGCTGAAGGTGGAAACCATTGAGCTAGAATTTTCCATGGAAGGGTGTGAAGACAGCAATACAGATGGATGTGGGACTCTCTTTGACATCTTTTCTGGGTCACAAAATTATCATCAGTCTAATTCAAATTCAGAATCATCACAGCTCAACCTATCAGGTCAGGGTTCATCCCACCCAACCCCTGTCCCCAGCCTGCCCGGGGCTTCCCATCACACTGAGTGTGTGTTCCACACTCCCTCTGTGTCTCCTCCTCTCTCACTCCTGTGTCTGTGTCCACAGAGGAGTTCACCGTGATTGCCCCCCCAGACCCCATTGTGGCAGTGCTGGGCGGGGAAGTCCTGCTTCCCTGCCGTGTATCTCCAGCCATGAGTGCCGAAGACATGGAGCTGAGGTGGTTCCGCTCCAAGTTTTCAGAAGCTGTGTTCATCTATCAAGACCGACTCGAGCAGAAAGAGGAGCAGATGGCTCCTTACGCAGGGCGGACCTCTCTGGTGAGGGACCTCCTCAACCAGGGAGAAGCTGCTGTGCGTATCCAGAATGTCAATGTTTCAGACAATGGGCTGTACACCTGCTTCTTCAGAAAAGGAGGCTTCTATGAAGAGGCCAGTTTGGAGCTGAAGGTGGCAGGTTGGTGACTTGATATTTTTAATCCTGGAGTATTGGAGTTGGGAAGAACTTCAGGGATAATGGCAATCAATCCCTCATTTTATAGATATGGAACAGGAGGCTCATCCACTCATTCCATTATTTGGTACAAACATATTGAAACCCTACTCTATGTCACATCCTGTTCTGGGCACCTGGGATGCATCAATGAACCAAATGATGTTCCCTGTTCTGTGGAGTTTATATTCTAGAGGCAGTACTTGAATACTTTGATAAACAGGTTATAGAGGAAATTAGGAGGTGGTAAGTATTAATACTTATGATAAAAGGGCAAATATAACAGTGGAAGGGGACCAGGATGGGGTGGGGTGGGCTTGTGTTATGTAGGGCCTCAGGTTGGGATTTTTTGACAATTTGAGCAGAAGCTCAAAGGAAGTAGGGATTTAGCCACGTAGATATCTGTGGGACCAGAGTTCCTAGCAGAGGAAACACCTGGCGTGAAACCCTGAGGCAGGAGTGTGGCTGGAAGAGGAGTGTGGCTGGAGGAGGAGTGTGGCTGGAGGAGGAGTGGCTGGAGCAGGAAGCCCTCATGGTTGATAAGATGAGTAAATGGAGGGTTGTAAGAGATGACAACAATTGAATAAAGATATGTTCTTGGCATGGGGTGCACAGAGAAAGGACTGATTAATGCTCTGTCTGGTGGTCAGGAGAATTTTGCAGGTAATATACACTGAAAGGGGCACCTGAGTTCACTAGATCAGGCTGCAAAGAGCCCTTGAGGTTGATGGACTGGAATATGAGAAGTCAGGGGAGAGGAGAAGAAAGGAGAGGAAGAGAGAAGAGAGGAGATAGAGTGTGGTGATTGCAGTTGCTAGCAGTTAACCAGAGTCCTTGGTGCTGCAGTGTGTGGTCCCTGAGGGGCACAGACAGTGGAAGCTGGGGGGAAGAGGAGAGGAATTTGTGGGGCAAGGTAGATGCTAGGTTGTAGAAGACTTTGCATGCTTGCTATGGATGTTGATGTACCACTGAGGAAATTTTAAATAGAGCAGTGCCTGGGACATTTCTTTGGTCAGCTGTGAAGAGGGTGAGTGAAAGGTGAGCCAGGCTGAAGGCATGGATGTAGTTACGAGGGTCACAGGGTCACAGGATGACCCCCAGAAGAGGCAATGGGATCACATAGAGGGACGAGGGGATCAGACATCTGTGATGTTTAGAAAGTAGAGCAAGCTGAGTGAGTGGATTTGGGGACAGAGTTTGGGGGGAAGAGGAGACTGCAGAAACTCTGAGGGTTTTGCATTGGCTGTTTGTTGTTTAGTGGTAAGAATATTGAAAATTATGTGTGTTGATTGAAGAAAAATACACAACTTAAGAACTGTGAGCTGTGTTTTATTCAGGGTCTTACTGAGGGGTATATAATCCAGGAAATAGCTTCTCAGTAGCTCAGAGAAACTGCTCCAATGAGGTAGGGGTAGAAGCCAGTTTATACAGGATTTTGGCTAGGGAACAAGTGCAGTCCAGCAGGCTTAGTATGCTAAGTGGCTTCAGTCGTGTCCGACTCTGTGGCCCCATGAACTTGTAGCCCACCAGACTCCTCTGGCCATGGGATTCTTTAGGTAAGAATACTGGAGTCGGTTGCCATTTCCTCCTCCAGGGGATCTTCCCAACCCAGGGATCTAACCTGTGTCTCCTGTTGCTCCTGCATTGCAAGTAGATTCTTTACTGCTGAGCCACTGGGGAAGCCCAGAAGTCAAGCGTACACTTCGGTAAATGGTTACTGTTTGCCACAAGGATCAGATATCTCTCTTAACAATATTAGCACTTTTCTAGGAAGATGGGGTTGCACAGAGTTGGACACGACTGAAGCGACTTAGCAGCAGCAGCAGCAGCAGCAGGAAGATGCAAGAATCTAGGTTCACTAAATATTTTTTCCTGAGACATCTCTAAGTATCTAAGGGGCCTGTTTTTCCAAAGCACAGAGTGCCTTGCTCTATTTTCACCCTGAATTCCGTTCCGAGTGTACTGTCAGTGAGTGACTAAGAGGTTAATGACTTGGTTCTTGTAGAATTGGATGGTGGGCAAGATTCTTTGCTTTATGTATGTTAGTTATCTGTTGTCAAGATAATGCTGTGTCACATTATCACAAAGATCACAGTGGCGTATAACAATAACCATTTATTTAATTCAGGCATGAAGGGAGTACAGCTAGTTTGGGCTGTATTTGACTAATCTTATCTGGGTTTATTCATACCTCTTTGGTCATGTTGAGTACAAAACAAAAACAAAATCTCCCAAACCAGAAATCATCTTCACAGTTAGTGGAGAAAGAACACAGTTTTGTTACTGAATGGGGATTCAACAAGCATGTGATAGACATCACAGGCAATCGACTAAGAGATTGTAAAGACAGAAAGATATCTCCCTCCTTTTATAAAGCCAAGCAGATACAACCCATTATATACTTGTTTTTAAGATCAACGATAACTATTCCTCATGTTGGAGGACTTGATAGCACCATCTGTCACACAGTTTACTCTAAATTTTCCTGGTAATTGAGCTGACCATATATGTTAGCTAATTGGTTTAAGCCAGAGGAAAAACAAATTCTTATGTTTTTATGACAGGAGATATTTTTACACCTTGTATGGGCTCCTACCCTCTGACAGGGAAGGGGAAAGTGGGGTGCTGTTTCCCTTGAACTTTATATTTACGGATGGCTCCTAGGTCCACTGAAAGACATTCCTGGGTCAAAATTCTTATCTAGTTCTCAAAAAGGATTTATATACATTTAAAACTGGGGAGAAAATACAAACAGTTGCAGATTTTCTCAAGTAAATATTCTAAGAAAAACAAGGGAAGGGGAATCTCTGCCCTTATTTTCAACAGGGAGAATGAAGCCTGTTATTTTTAATTCATATTTGTCATTACAGTCAGCTGAGGAGGTCACATAAGAACCTTTGCTGGGTCTATTCATGTGGGTTTGTTCAACTGGCTATTGATTGATCTAGGAAAGTTTCAGCAGGAAAGGCTGCACTAGAGCAAACATGTCCTCCCCCTGGTGGAGAGCAGCCCAACGACACAAGGACTTTACGAGCTGGTCACGTGACCTAATCTCTTATTGGCTAGTTGAGTCACAGGACTGGCCCAGAGGCAGAGCGTGGAGGCACCAAAAACTGTGGCAGACAGGGAGCTGGATATAAAGAGGAGTGAAGAGTTGGTAATATTTTTATGCAGAATCCATCACGGATGGAGCCAAATCACATATTCAGTTCTAGAATTATGAATTGGAAGTATATGTGAGGAATTTGGGTAGAGGGAAACCTGTGGATAAAAGCAAGGGAGGTTCAGGACATAGGGTTGTTCGATGACTTAATTTTGGTGGTGATTCACAAAGAGAGGCAGTGGGTGTGGAAGCAGATACCCTGGGAGAGAGTGTGATGTGAGGAGAGTCAAGGATAAGGGTGGACCTGGGACCACATTCTTCCCCCTGTTTACAAGGCATCAACCCTTCCAACTGCATAGCTGGGGAGAAGGGACTTAGCTCTCCGAGTCCATGGTCCCCGTGCTTCTTCCTTCTGTTCCCTGAGACAGGGCCACCTCCTTGTTCCCTGTGGGAGCAGACTGTCCCCAGAGCCACCAGAATGCCAAGAGCAGGACCCCCCCTGGAGTTGTGCACACGTAGGCACTGCTGGGTCCCTGGGCTCTACATCTTGCCTCCCGCAGGTGTGGGCTCTGCCCCTCAGGTGCACATCACAGGGCCTGAGGAAGATGGGGTCCGCGTGGTGTGCACGGCCTCGGGGTGGTTCCCGAAGCCCCAGGTGCAGTGGAAAGACCTCAGCGGAGAGAAGTTTCTGGCATTCTCCAAGGCCCACACCCAGGATGCTGAAGGGCTGTTCAGCGTGGAGGCGGCGCTGGTGGTGAGAGACAGCTCTGTGGGGAATGTGACCTGCTCCATCCTCAACCCTGTCCTGGGCCAGGAGAAGGCCATGGCCATTTTCATCCCAGGTCAGAGGTGCTCCTGGCTTCCAGCAGGGCTGGAGGAGGGGGCCGGGTGTTCCTGGGTGTTCCGGGCTGTGCTGTCCTGGGCAGGAGCCCTGACGGGGTGTCTGGCTGGGCCACAGAGCCCTTCTTCCCCCAGGCCTCTCCCTGGAAGGTGGCTTTCTCGGTGAGCCTGACTGTGCTGGTGATCTTGCTCCTTGGGGCTGGATGTTACACCAAGAGAGAACATTCCATGAAGGTGCGGGAGATGGGAGAAAAGGAGACTCTGTACCAGACTAGAGAACAGGACCATCAGACAAAGGAGGAAGTGCTGAAGGACGCAGGTAAGGCAGTACAGGGGTCAAGGCTGGTGAATGTGGCAGCTGGTGCTGAGAGGGAGGAATTGACAACAGGGCCTGAGGCCAAGGCTCTGGGGAAATCCCAGTCCACAGCAGGTGGCTGGGGAGAACAGGGTGAACAGCTGGAGCCGTGGAGGCTCTGATGGGTCTGTAGTTGGAACGTCTTCTTCAGAGGTTACAAACAGAGGGGGTGGTATTTGTGAATCTTTTTCTTAGGGAGTGGAGTTCATGCTTTTTTTTTTTTTTTCACTCTCTTTCAGCTAACCTTCAGAAAGAACTTGGTAAGTTCTGCTTTTCCTCTTGAGCTCTCTGCATCCCCTTCATAGGAGACAGTCTGGTTCTTAGCTCATCTGTTTCCTGTGTGTTGCCTTTCAGAGAGGAGGAAATCCGCTTACCTGGCTGGTGAGTGACTCTCCGGTGTCCTTGGGTTTCCTGTCCTACCTGTGCCAAGGCGTCCCTCTCCTCCATTCTGTCTAGGCATATGTGGACCTGCTTCCCTGGGAGAGAAGTGGAAGCTTCTAGGAGGCAGAACCTATGCATGGGCTCTCCCAGATCTTGACTGCTGGTTCCCACCCATTTCTTGGGATCCTGGGTGTAATGATGACCCCTGAGTCTATCATGTACCCTGGGTCTTATTCCAACCCTGACTGACCCACCGTATTAATAGTTTACTGTCCTTCTGTGCATCTAGTTTTCAGTCAGTACCCAGAAGCAAAAGTCACGTGCTGTGAGATTTCATTAAAGGAGCTATACAAATGACCAGCTTGATTAAGTTTAGGAGTGTGATCTCTTGTCTCCATCCCGAAACACCATCCAAGGAGTCCATTCCTTTTAGTTTCTTTGGTTGATGATCAAAAAGTTATGGGGCAGAACTGAGGTGACCATGCACAGAAATGCCATGGAATGAGCTGCCAATACCCCTAAATAGTGTTTATCTCTAGAAATATTTCATCTGAGAAAGATTAGCCACTTTTACCCAGAGCTCATCTCACTTCTTAAAATAGTTCCCATGTCAAGTTATTTCCCAAATGTATTTTTTCCAGGAAAAAAACTGAATATGATAATGCTTTCTTAAAATTATATAATAATTTATATTTTACTCCCTAAAATGTTTTCACACATAGTAGAATTTTTGACCCTTAGTAGCAAAAGTGAATGCAGATAGAATAAGAATTTTTGAGGGTTTTGAGGCAAGAACAGCTGAGTGACTTGCTAAACATCACACGCAGCAGGGGACAGTGGTGGAAGTCAGTATGGAGTGCGCACAGGCCACCTGACCTGTGCTCCAGGGGATTCCCCACCACACCTGCTGTCTGCACGTGGCTGGAGGTCACCTCCTCTCCAGCCTCTCCCCCACTGTAGTTAGTCTCACCTGCAAAGCAGAGGGGAGGCAACGGCCAGTGGATTCACATTGGGCAGGTTTCTTCTGGTTGAGGTCTCACCAGAGTGTGTTCCCTTTCAGCCTGGAGGAAGGCTCAGCTGTATGCAGGTAAGTGGATGTGAGTTCCTTTGGCCTCCCCTCCCAACCTAGACTCTGCCCCCTTCTCCCTGAGAGGACCCCACAGCAGGGTGGGGTAGTGTCCTTGGTCTTCTTGTCACCTTTGTAGCCTCAAAAGGCTACAAAGAGACTGCAGGGACTCCTCGGAACACAGATGCACCTCCATCCTGCCCGTGCTCTACTGCAGGGCACGGTCAGGGTTAGCAGCACCCTCCCCAAACACCTGGTGCAACTGGGACTTCTTGTGACAGTGACAGCGGAGGGGTCAGTGGCGAGGAGGGACGGCAGCAGGGGACGACCGTGTGGCTCAGGGATCGCTCATCTCTGGAAGATGTCAGAAGTCATGCTTGCCTACTTAGGACTCAGTTCTTCCCAAGGTGGCCCTTGATTCCTGATCTGTCTTGTTTCAAAATTCCTTCCCTTTTTGTCTCTAGTTTTGTTTTTCCTATTTTCTCCTGGTCATATGTATTTTCTCTCAGTTAAACTTCACAAATACTATTGCAAATATATTCTTTTCTTACATTATCACATATAGAAAAGAGTGAGGCGCAGGAAGACTAAGAGCAGGTAAAGCCATTTTAAAGTAACCGTGTAATTCAGTTTACCTCTGATAATGAGAACATCTCAATCTTCCTGTAGTGGTTAGGGCAGGAGTGTGGTATGGGGCATCCTAATGTAATGTAAGGTTGTTCTGAGAGCCCTTTAGCTTTGGGGTGAGTTAAAGATCTGTACTCTGTAAGCCTGTGCAGTATGCCCTTTCCCTGATTGGAATATTTCTGTTTACAGACAGGAATATAGATCGTGAGAGACAGAGAAGGGTAAACTAAGGGTGAAAATGTCTGGGAGCCAGATGCATGAGGACTTAGGATCCCACCTTAGGGATTCTTACTGATTCACCCTGGGATTTATGTTAAACATGAGGATCAGATAGTCCTCTTTTATTATCTCTTACTTACCTACTAGATTAAAGAGCATGTGTTTTAATGCAGTTCCTTGTGTAACCTGTTTTGTAAAGATAAACCCCATTAAGCTAGAATCAACATTTTCATATTGACAAGTGTCAAGTGGGAGGTGGTCAAATGTCAGATCTCTTTTTATTCATAAAATTGGAAAAAATTGTATTAATGATTTGCTGTAGCAATTAAGTGAAGAATAGCATCACACTTGATACATGTGGAGTCTCACAAGTAAATGCCAACTCTTTTTTTTTTCTCTTCCCTCTTTTTCTTGTTGTTTATCACTTGTGGTATAGAAATTTATAGCTAGGGATCAACTAGTGTCTTGGTGAAGAACAAATAAAGTCCCTTTTTTCTTAAAGGGTCACATGAGTTAGGTCACTTTATGTGATCTTATTTCCATCAGGCAAATAAAAGGAATGCCAATTTCTGCATAAACCTGTATTAAGTAGGAATGGTGTAATAAATTTACACCCCAAAATTGCAAAAAAAGAGCATTTACTAATTTCCATGAATGTTCTAATCTTGTTCCTGATTCTCCACCCTGTTGGAGGCAACAGCTCTCTCACTGCAGACATTTCAGCATCTTATGACATATAGGCTTTGCTTTGCTTTGGTTGTTGAGCTTCCTTTCTTTTTCCCAAAAGTGAGTATGGAGGTTGGAAGAAATTATTTGGCCTTGGGTCAGTTGGGAAAGGGGTCCTTATACTCTTCTTTAGTCATATCAGACCATTGCCCTGGGGAGACCAGTCTGATCTGGTCCTTAACATACTTGGTTTGGGGCTGGCTGAGGATCAGCAGGTCCTGGCTAGGTATTTGGGTTATCTCCCCCTGACCCTTGGTCACATCCTAAGGTTTTTAATCACATCTGTAAAGTTCCCTTTACCACAGTGTATTCACACAGTCTGAGGTTTAGAACATGGACATCTTTGGGGTCCCCTTGTTGTGGTTCTCCTGGAAGCTTACAACCTCTCTGGGCAACTATAGGGGGAAGCAGATGACTAGATCCAATATTTTGGGTTTTCCTTCACAGGTAGAAATGTTTTTGTTCCACTAACCCTGCAAAAAGCAGGAGAGAATTCATGAGTGTCTTTCCTCTCATTGCATGTCTGTCTTTATCACTTCAAACATCCCTCTCCTTTCCTTGAAATCTCTCCATTGTCTCCTAACTGAGCCAGATTTCTCTGATGCTGTATCCCAAATTCTATTTACTAATGACTTATAGTCATTCTCTGGGTGTGGTTCAGCTAAGTTATATTCTACCACTGACTTGGAGGTAACCTGCATGCTCAGTTCAATTAGCTCTTCATAATTGCTTAAGAACCTTGGAAATTTTGGTCTCCCCAATTCTTTCTCCAGAAAACCTAGTTTTAAGGATGTGCAGCTAAGGACTTGAGAAAATGTTATTTTATAGTGAAGTTTTGGCAATGACCTTTATGTTCAGATTGATATCAAGCCTCTTAACCCCTCAGTATTAAGATTTATGGCTTTGCCTTCATGGTAAGGTTTCAACATGATGATTCTCTGTGTGTTTGTGAAAAGAAATACATGCATCAGTTGAATATTTCCAAAACATTTCCCCCTATAACTCTCTCAAAAGTATGCTTCATGATACTAAGCACTGACCTTGATATGTACAGTCTCTACAAACCCCTGATATGAAACGTGTGTTTTACTTGTAGATTGGCGGAAGGAGGAATTCCAGGCCTGTGAGTGACTTTGTGTTTTTTTTCTGGATTTTCCTACTGCTGTCCCTGTGGCCTCACCTTCAGTCCTCAGTGGTGATATAGATGCTGGCACCATCAATAGCGTGGGGTGGGATGTGGTGGTGGTAGTCACACACAGTTGGGGCTGATGACTTTGGCTGATATTGAATGCTAAATAGACATCCTTCAGCCCTTGGAGAGCAGGCTGGTCCTCAAGGGCTCTGTGACATATTGCACCCTGAAATCAGTCTCGTGGGTCCGTTTCCTGCTTGGAGGCCCATCGACTTGAATCACAAGTTCCTATTGTCAGGGTGCTTAGCCTTCCTCCCATGCAGCTGGGATTCCGGGTTGAGGGGTGGTTGTGTGTTCTTGGGGAGGGGAGGATCTTGAATGATAGACAACTTTCTCTGCAGGGCCTGTCACTCTGGATCCAGGATCTGCCCATTCAGACCTTGTCATCTCTCATGAAAAGACAAGTGTGACCTTGAAGGCCTCCTGTGTGAACTCTGCAGATACCTTCAGTGTACTGGGCTTTGAGGGCATCAGCTCAGGGCGCTGTTACTGGGAGGTGGAGATCTGGGATGGAGACCAAAGTGAGTGGGCCCTGGGGGTCTGTGGGGAAGGTGTGAACAGGAAAGGCTGGTACGTAGTGTCCCCAGATAAGGGGTTCTGGGCTGTGGGGAGATTTGAAAGGGGATATTGTGCCTGTACATTACCTCAGACTCTGCTATCCCTCATGCAGGCTCCCCACCCCAGGCTTAGAGTGGGGGTGTTCCTGGACCACCAGGAAGGGGACGTCTCCTTCTACAACATGACTGATGGCTCCCACATTTTCTCCTTCTCTCAGGCTTCCTTCTCTGGCACTCTTTTTCCATACTTCATGATTAGTTCAGGAGACGTGTCCCTGACCGTCTGCCTCAAGGTGGAAGGGTCTGATGGGCTCCCTGTTGCCCTTAGCAATCCTTCTCTGGAGGAGCCTGTGAGCCTCCCAGGGGTGGGGTTCAGCTCAGGCTCTGGTGCTGATGGTCTCCCTGGGGCTGAGTCTCCATTGCTTCCCTGCAGTCCTGAGGCTGTGTCCCCTTAGGGCGTGTCACTGTCCTGGACCCTCACTGTGGCTCTTCCTGGAGCTTCAGACCCCTTGTGACAGAGGCCTCTGTGGTACAGCCTGGATGGCTGGGGGTCTCACCTCCTGCTCTGGAGACAGGCTCTTGGGCTTGTGGTTATGAGAATTTTCAGTTCATGCCATGTGCTCAGGTAACAGATTGCAAAAATTGACTCTCTGAGTTGGTTTGGGGGTAGCCTGAAGTTTACTATGGGACATTATTTTTCTTTTAGTAACAAAAAATATTTCATGAAGTTTTTATATTGTTTGGATATGCTAAATGATGAGAGGTTGAATAACTCTGCAGACTAATATCATGTTTTTGTTGTTGCTTAGTCACTAAGTTGTGTCTGACTCTTTTGTGACCCCATGGACTGAAGCCCACCATGCTCCTCTGTTCACGGGATTTCCCAGGCAAAAATACTGGAGTAAGTTGCAGTTTGCCTCTCCAGGAAATCTCCCTGACCCAAGGATTGAACTCAGGTTTCCTCCATTGGCAGGTGGATTCTTTAAGGCTGAGCCACCAGGGAAGCCTGGTGGTGTTACTTTATCCAATTTGAGTTTGTTAAATAGAACCCAGAGAGTGATGGTTGGTTCCCAGCTCTATTTTGGAGGATGGACACTATCAAATCAGAAAAGCTGGCCAGCAAAAAATTTCCAGGGAAATGGGTGGCTGATGGAGTTTTAAGGAGTCTAATATTTTGCTTTTTGTATTTCCTATTCTGGGATGGATAAAACACACCTGTTTTCCCCAAATCTCAGTAAATTTTTGTTACCTGTAAAAAACCTGTGTTGTGTTCATTTAAAGAGTTAAGGAGAAGGATCTAGGTTTTTCATTTCTGTTAACAGCAGCTGAAAATAAGAGAACTGCTATCTGAATTAAGGTGTAAATGAAGAAGAGAATTTTCAGAGGCAGGGTGAATTGCAAAAAGCTTTGACCAAGAGCTGGAGCCATGGTCATTGTATGCCCCTTATCACTGTATTGCCCCTCTTCACTTCCAAGTCCAATGGTAATGGTTAATGGAAAAACACAGGCTGCTTCAGGCAGCTCAGTGCCTGTGGGACTGCGGGCCTGTGCAGGGTTAGTGGGGCGGGTTCTGAGAGCTTGGCGCTTAGAAATGACTTACATGGATCACCAGAATCGTGTTTATGGTTTTCCAGACATTAAAGAAAATGGAGTGCAAAATTTCTTTGGAGTTACTTCATACTGGATACTAGAGGAGATAGTTTTGTATGATACATGGATAATCCACAGAACCTACCTTCTGGATTGGTAATTGTGGAGCCATTAAAAAAAAAATGAAAGTGTTAGTTGTGTCCGGCTCTTTGTGATCAGATGGATTGTAGCCTGCCAGGCTTCTCAGTCCATGGAATTCTCCAAGCAAGAATACTAGAGTGGGTGGGTAGCCATTCCCTTCTACAGGGGATCTTCCTGCCCCAGGAATCAAACCTAGTTCTTCCCCATTACAGGAGGATTCTTTACTGTCTGAGCAACAGGGAAGTTCTCTAATTTACCTACATTTCAAAGTTATGAATGTAGGGATGAGGAACTATTTCCTACAAGCCAATGATCAGCAGGACCTAGTAGAATGGATAAATGTGTTGAACAAAGCTATAAAAATTACAGTATCAAGGCAATCAGTCTCACAGCCTCATTCTGATAACAGGCCACCCAGGTGAATGTGGGAAGAAGCAAATGTCTTACAGAACGGGCACTGTTGGTAGTGTGGCCATCATTACTGCAACTCAAAAAGAAGCAAATGAAGGTGGTGAAACTATTGACAGAAATAATTTGAAGCAGTCACAAATCTATCTTCCTTATTTTACTCCTAAACCACCTTCAGATAGTGCAATTATCAAAGCTGGATATTGTGTAAAACAGAGAACAGTGATGAAAAACTGGAAGAGAAGATATTTTCAACTGGATAAAAACACAACAGGTTACTTTAGATCTGAAGTAGAAAAGGAACCTCTCCATGTAATACTACTTAAAGAGGTTCATAACGTCCAGGAATGTAAACCAAGTGACATAATGATGAGAGACAACCTCTTTGAAATTGTAACATCCTCTGGAACTTTCTATGTGCAGGCTGATAGCCCTGAAGAAACGCACAGTGGGATTAAAGCAGCCTCAGGTGCCATTGTAGCACAGCGGGACCTGGCAGATCAGCATCCCCTAGAGTAATGTCTCACAGTTCAGTTCAGTTGCTTAGTTGTGTCCAACTCTTTGCGACCCCATAAATCACAGCACGCCAGGCCTCCCTGTCCATCACCATCTCCCGGAGTTCACTCAGACTGGCGTCCATCAAGTCAGTGATGCCATCCAGCCATCTCATCCTCTGTCTTCCCCTTCTCCTCCTGCCCATAATCCCTCCCAGCATCAGAATCTTTTCCAATGAGTCAACTCTTCACATGAGGTGGCCAAAGTACTGGAGTTTCAGCTTTAGCATCATTCCTTCCAAAGAAATCCCAGGGCTGATCTCCTTTAGAATGGACTGGTTGGGTCTCCTTGCAGTCCAAGAGACTCTCAAGAGTCTTCTCCAACATCACAGTTCAAAAGCATCAATTCTTCGGCACTCAGCTTTCTTCACAGTCCAACTCTCACATCCATACATGACCACTGGAAAAACCACAGCCTTGACTAGACGGACCTTTGTTGGCAAAGTAATGTCTCTACTTTTCAACATGCTGTCTAGGTTGGCCATAACTTTCCTTCCAAGGAGTAAGTGTCTTTTAATTCCATGGCTGCAGTCACCATCTGCAGTGATTTTGGAGCCCCAAAAAATAAAGTCTGACACTGTTTCCACTGTTTCCCCATCTATTTCCCATGAAGTGATGGGACCAGATGCCATGATCTTCGTTTTCTGAATGTTGAGCTTTAAGCCAACTTTCTCACTCTCCTCTTTCACTTTCATCAAGAGGCTTTTTAGTTCCTTCTCACTTTCTGCCATAAGGGTGGTATCATCTGCATATCTGAGGTTATTGATATTTCTCCTGGCAATCTTGATTCCAGCTTGTGCTTCTTCCAGCCCAACGTTTCTCATGATGTACTCTGCATATAAGTTAAATAATTAAATATAAGTTAAATAATGTCTCACACTGAGTTACTAATCTTATTGGTAATGATTGCCTGTGTCTGACCACCACTCCTCTTTGCAGGAGCATTCCCACAGTCTTTCCAAATCTAAACACGCTCTCTATTCTGTCAGTGTGCAGCAGCCACCCCACATTCCACAGCCTCTTGCAGCAACTCTACTCTTTGATCTCAAGTTTTACCATGGAGAAGCTAGGATTTTATGAATCTCTTGCCAAGTTCAAGCCATGGAACTTCAAAGTCTAGACTGTCTCTCCAAGAGAAC
This sequence comes from Bubalus kerabau, assembly GCF_029407905.1. Classification (NCBI taxonomy): domain Eukaryota; kingdom Metazoa; phylum Chordata; class Mammalia; order Artiodactyla; family Bovidae; genus Bubalus; species Bubalus kerabau. The sequence goes on from NC_073626.1 coordinate 25,467,998, forward strand.
CAGCTTCCAAAGTAACTGAACAAGCTCTGCTGAAACCTCAAAGAAAAATGGCCCTCAGAAACAAAATTATGACCCTGTGGACTTGGATAATGCAAGCCTTCCAGACAGTGATGTGTGAGGTAGAAACACATGTAGCCTGATATGCCTTATCAGCTCTCAGTGTCCTTTCTGAGTCTTCTCACCAAAGATGATAAAGGGGAAATGGGTTTTAATGCATATAGGATCCTGCCTTGTTGCTGTACTGTTTATAAGCTGGTAAGCCAAGAAGCTAGGGAATGGCCTAACTAAATGTAATTTCTTTAAAAAAAGAAAGAAAAAAGCCCAAAGTGCCTCAGTATCAACTGTCTGAAGCTTTGTTCTCACTGGGGTGATAAAAGTGTGTGACATTTCCCCCTAATGAATTGGGCAATTAAAATGTTTCACAATTTAAAAGATGAACAATGCTTATTATTTTGGTTGTATTAAAAATGCTACTGTGACTTCCTATTAGATGTTCAATTTCTACATATTCTTATTGGTTAATATTATTGAATGAAATATTGTCAAAGATATCTAAACTCATGATGTCTGTGTGCTGTAAAATTTATACTACAGTGTGGACAATTTTGAAATTATAACCATTTTTGATGCTCTGGATCTCAAGATAAGTGATGTGTCTTGCGTAGAGGATGTATGCTAATCCCAAGCTTCTGATTTATTCCTGTCCCCCCTCACCCCCAAGTTTCCCTTTGGTAACCATAAATTAAACAAATTTATTTTTTATCTTACCCTCTCCCTTGAGTTCTTTCTGTAGTTCTTTGCTTTTCATTAAGTTGGTGTTCAGGCTGTCTCTCCAGTCTAAATGGAATGCATTCATTATTTGGCCTCACAGAATCCCTTTTCTTGATTTTGGAGCAGTTATTTCAATTTACAGTTAGTCCTGACTACTTGATTGATGCCTGAGTTTCCTCCAGAGTATAAGTCTCATAAGGGACATGTATCCCCAAAGTCTGGGGTTATAGTTCCTGTTATATATGTTTAATTAATAAATATTTGTTGGATGAATATAAATTATCATTTTCTCTCCTTGTATACTCTAATAGAAACTCAACAAAGTTGTAAGAGGAACTATGAGGAATGTTGGCGATGAAGAAAATTGTAAGTAAAGCAGGACACGAGGAGATAATATGAGAAAAGAAGATGGTGAAAAGAAACAGAGGGAAAAAAGACAGTGGGGGCAAATTTTGAGGTAAAAAAGGCTGAGGGGAAAGTGTAAGCTCATAAGTCAGTGACAAGGAACTTGTGAGAGGAGGAGACATTGAAGGGGAAATGTGAGAAGAAAATGAAGTGAAAAAGAAAACATGAAGGGAAAATGTGGTGAGGTGAAATTATGAGGAAAAGCCTTTTGAGGGAAACTTGCAAGAAAAAATTATGAGGAGAAACTGGGAGTAGAGAAATCAGTGAGGAAGAATCTTTGAAGAATGAAAGGGTCTGAGAAGAAAGTTTGAGGAGAGGAGGCAGAGTAAAAACTTTGAGTGAGAACAGTCAGAGAGTACTATGATGACATAATGCTGTGATAGAGAAAATTGTTGGGAATGACATCAGAAACAACACCCAGTTGTGGATGTGACTGCTGATGGAAGTAAGGTCCGATGATGTAAAGAGCAATATTGTGTAGGACCCTGGAATGTTAGGTCCATGAATCAAGGCAAATTGAAAGTGGTCAAACAGGAGATGGCAAGAGTGAACATCGACATTCTAGGAATCAGCAAACTAAAATGGACTGGCATGAGTGAATTTAACTCAGATGACCATTATATCTACTACTGTGGGCAAGAATCCCTTAGAAGAAATGGAGTAGCCATCATAGATAACAAGAGTCCAAAATGCAGTACTTGGATGCAATCTCAAAAACAACAGAATGATCTCTGTTCGTTTCCAAGTCAAACCATTCAATATCACAGTAATCCAAGTCTATGCCCTTACCAGTAATGCTGAAGAAGCTGAAGTTGAATGGTTCTATGAAGACCTACAAGACCTTTTAGAACTATCACCCAAAAAAGATGTCCTTTTCATTATAGGGGACTGGAATGCAGAAATAGGAAGTCAAGAAATACCTAGAGTAACAGGCAAATTTGGTGTTGGAGTACAAAATGAAGCAAGGCAAAGGTTAATAGAGTTTTGCCAAGAGAACACACTGGTCATAGCAAACACCCTCTTCCAACAACACAAGAGAAGACTCTACACGTGGACATCACCAGATGGTCAATAGAGAAGTCAGATTGATTATATTCTCTGCAGCCAAAGATGGAGAAGTTCTATACAGTCAGCAAAAACAAGACCGGGAGTTGACTGTGGCTCAAATCATGAACTCCTTATTGCCAATTCAGACTTAAATTGAAGAGAGTAGGGAAAACCACTAGACGATTCAGGTATGACCTAAATCAAATCCCTTATGATTATACAGTGAAAGTGACAAATAGATTCAAGGGATTAAATCTGATAGAGTGCCTGAAGAACTATGGATGGAGGTTTGTGACATTGTGCAGGAGGCAGGGATCAAGACCATCCCCAAGGAAAAGAAATGCAACAAGGCAAAATGGTTGTTTGAGGAGGCCTTACAAATAGCTGTGAATAGAAGTGAAAGGCAAAGGAGAAAAGGAAAGATATACCCATTTGAATGCAAAGTTCCAAAGAATAGCAAGGAGAGATAAGAAAGCCTTCCTCAGTGATCAATGCAAAGACATAGAGGAAAACAACAGAATGGGAAAGACTAGAGATCTCTTCAAGAAAATTAGAGATACCAAGGGAACATTTCATGCAAAGATGGGCACAATAAAGGACAGAAATGGTATGGACCTAACAGAAGCAGAAGATATTAAGAAGTGGTGGCAAGAATACACAGAAGAACTATACAAAAAAGATCTTCATGACCTAGATAATCACGATGGTGTGATCACCAACCTAGAGCCAGACATCCTGGAATTCGAAGTCAAGTGGGTCTTAGGAAGCATCACTATGAAGAAAGCTAGTGGAGGTGATGGAATTTCAGTTGAGCTATTTCAAATCCTGAAAGATGATGCTGTGAAAGTGCTGCACTCGATATGCCAGCAAAGTTGGAAAACTCAGCAGTGGCCACAGGACTGGAAAAGGTGAGTTTTCATTCTGATTCCAAAGAATGCTCAAACTACTGCACAATTGTACTCATCTCACATGCTAGCAAAGTAATGCTCAAAATTCTCCAAGCCAGGCTTCAACAGTACATGAACTGTGAACTTCCAGATGTTCAAGCTGAATTTAGAAAAGGAAGAGGAACCAGAAATCAAATTGCCAACATTTGTTGGTTGATCAAAAAAGCAAGAGAGTTCCAGAAAAAAATCTACTTATGCTTTATTGACTATGCCAAAGCCTTTGACTGTGTGGATCACAACAAACTGTGGAAAATTCTTCAAGAGATGGGAATACCAGACCACCTGAGCTGCCTCTTGAGAAATCTGTATGCAGGTCAGGAAGGAACAGTTAGAACTGGACATGGAGCAACAGATTGGTTCCAAATAGGGAAAGGAGTACATCAAGGTTTATATTGTCACCCTGCTTATTTAACTTATATGCAGAGTACATTACTGGGGTCCAGCCTCGGTTGGATCCAGGGATTCCCTCAGGATGACGGCGTCGGCAATTACAATAGCAAAGCAAAGAGATTTTAGAGGCTCATTATAACTGGTTTATGCGGAAAATCAATATAACCTGTGACACCAGGTTTGCTCTGAACATGGAGGCTGCAGGCGCTGTCTCGAATCGCTGAAGGTGCCCCACCTTGGGCACCTTCTTGAGTGGGTCTTAGAAGCCCAGGTAAGTGGTCTCAGAGGACCTCTGCGCTCCAAGTATTTTGGCCTGAAGGAAGATCAGAAGAGAAAAGGAGGAAAAGGAAACAAGAAAGAATGACACGGGGAGACCAAGCTTTGAGCAAGGCCCATAGCTTTATTTTCAAAGGGAGCTTATATACCTTAAGTTGTGCATAGAGGATAATAGGGGGTGTAAAGTCATGCAAAGTCAGCTGTTTTTGATCCTTATGGAGACCAGGCTTTCTTTTCTGCAAACTTACCGTATACAAATGGTTTAGGTGATTTACATCATCTTCTGGCCAGAAGGCCTGTTAACATTTTATGACTCTGATAAAGGTTTGTCAACCATAAGACTTACTTTCTCTAAGAGTAATTATTTTTAAAGTTTAGCGCCATCCTCCGAAGGTGTTAAAGTTGCATTCCTATAGGGCAGAGGTGCAGTGGGTTTACAACAAGGAAAGAATTTATTACCTTAAGGGTCTAAAGTTGTTAGCACCAAGGCCACTACTTATTTTTTCTATGTACCAACCATATTAATTAATACACTTCCGAGGATACAATACAGGGGATGTGGAAACTTGGCAGCAAGCATTGATTGGCTCAACAATGAAATCTTCTACTAGTTCTAACAATTTCTAACTCTCCGAGAGGCTCTATACTATTTGAATATCTTAAGCGTCCGTGCCTCTCGCGGTTGGGAGACTGTAAACAATCGTATACGTAGCTGTAGGAGTCTGGGTAAACCTGTCAGGCAAGTTAGAGAGCCATCTGAAGGGTTTGGATTGAAATACTCCTATTATGCCCAAGAGGCTAATTAGCTAGAGCTCTAAGTTGATTTCCTTCAGAGAAAGGTGGTCGGGGATAGCCTCCCGTTAATGTCAGAGGAGTTGGTGAAAGTCATAAAATAGTAAAACAGACAGATTCTGGTTTTGGGGTAGATGCTCAGGCAGGTCCAGGGGGGGCCCCTCGAATCCTGACTCGCCTTTGCATATCAGGCTTCTCCGCATGACCTTTGTCATGGGTGGGAACTCCCGTGCTGGCTCCCGGCAGTACATCATGAGAAACGCCTGGCTGGATGAAGTGCAAGGTGGAATTAAGATTGCTGGGAGAAATGTCAATAACCTCAGATATGCAGATGATATCACCCTTATGGCAGAAAGCGAAGAAGAACTAAAGAGCTTCTTTATGAAAGTGAAAGAGGACAGTGAAAAAGTTGGCTTAAAGCTCAACATTCAGAAAACTAAGATCATGGCATCCAGTCCCATCTCTTCATGGCAAATAGATGGGGAAACAATGGAAACAGTGACAGACTTCATTTTTTTTGGGGCTCCAAAATCACTGCAGATGGTGACTGTAGCCATGAAATTAAGAAACACTTGCTCCTTGGAAGAAAAGCTATGACCAACCTAGACAGCATGTTAAAAAGCAGAGATATTACTCTGCCAACAAAGGTCCATATAGTCAAAACTATGGTTTTTCCAGTAGTCATGTATGGATGTGAGAGTTGGACTATAAAGAAAGCTGAGCACCAAAAAACTGATGCTTTTGAACTGTGGTGTTGGAGAAGACTCTTGAGAGTCCCTTGGACTGCAAGGAGATCTAACCAGTCCATCCTAAAGGAGATCAGTCCTGAATATTCATTGGAAGCTCTGATGCTGAAGCTGAAACTCCAATACTTTGACTACCCGATGTGAAGAACTGACTCATTGGAAAAGACCCTGATGCTGGGGAAGATTGATGGCAGGAGGAGAAGGGGACAACAGAGGATGAGATGGTTGGATGGCATCACTGACTCAATGGACATAAGTTTGAGCAAGCTCTGGGAGTTGGTGATGAACAGGGAGGCCTGGCGTGTTGCAGTCCATGGGGTCACAAAACTCAGACATGACTGAGCAACTGAACTGAACTAAGGGGAAACTGGATAGGCATAAGGACTAAGGGAGGATGTATGAGGGAGTGGTCTGAGAGGAAAGTATGAGAAGAGAAGGCAGAGGGAATCCTTGAGGAAGAAGGCAGTGAGAGGGACAATAGTAGAAAAGATATCTAGAGGGAAACTGGGAGGGGAGAAGGCAGTGATGGAGAATCCTTGACAAAGGAAGGCAGTTATGGGGAAACAGAGGAAAGAAGTCAGTGAGTGGGCAATTGTGAAGAGAAAAGGTGATGAGGAAGAGGTTTTGAGAGGAAAAGTAGTGAGGGGGAAAAGGAAGAGAGAAAGTGAGGGAAAATAGTGAGGGGAGGAGTTAGAGAAGGGGAAAACTAAGGAGACAACAGTGAGCAAAAGGAGAGAATTTGGTGAGGGGAAACTGTTGGGGGAAAAAGATGGTTGGGGGAAACACATAGAAGCAGGTGGTGAGGGGGAACTATGAGGTGAAATGGTGGTAATGGAAATTGTGAGGAAATCAGATCATGAGGGGAAAATGTGTGTAAATTGGTCTGGGGTAACTGGGAGAGTTAAGTGGGGGAAAACTTTGAGAAGGAGCCTGAGGGGAAAGTGTGAGCTGATAAGTTAGTGACTGAGAACATGTAAGAGGTATAGGCATTCAGGTAAAACTTTGTTTTTGTTATGCTTTTATTTTATTGGAATGTAGTTGATTTGCAATGTTGTGTTAGCTCCAGGTATACAACATAGTGATTCAGTTACACATGTACATATATTCATTCTTTTTAGATTCTTTTTCATACAGACTTTCACAGAATATTGAGATTTTCCTGTGCTACATGGTAGGTCTTTGTTGGTTGTTTATTTTTTCTTTTTTTAATTTTTATTTAATGAATGACTGAATATATTTTTTGGCTGTGCCAAGTGTCTTGTGGGATCTTAGTTCCCTAACCAGGGATAGAAACTGCATTCTTTGCATTGGAAAAGAGGAATCTTAACCACTGGACTCCCCAGGAAAGTCCCTATCTTTTCAAAAATTTTATGTTTATTTATTTTTAGAAAAATTAATTTTATATTGGAGTATAGTTGATTAACAATGTTTTACTTTCAAATGTTCAGCAAAGTGATTCAGTTATACATATACATGTATCTCTTCTTTTTCATATTCTTTTTCCTTTAGCTTATTGCAGAGTATTGCACAGTTTCTTGTGCTATACATTAGCTCCTTATTGGTTATTTATCTTATATATAGTAGTGTGTGTATGTTCATTTCTAGCTCCTGACTTATACTCCTCCCTCCCCACTTTGCTACCATAAGTTTATTTTTAATATCTGTAAGTCTGTTTCTGTTTTGTAAACAAGTTCATTTTTATCTTTAAAAAAATTAGATTCCACGTATGAGTGAAGTCATACAATATTTGTGTTTCTCTGACTTACTTCATCTAGTGTAATAATCTTTAGGTCTATCTCTATTGCTACAAAAGGCATTATTTCATTCTTTTTTATGGCTGAGTAATATTTCATTGAACTCCATTGAATGGGATTACTAGGTCATATGGTAGTTCTATTTTTAGAGATACTATGACAAAAGAAGGCAGTTATGGGGAAACTGAGGAGAGAAGGCAGTGAGGGGCAAAGGTGAGGAAAGAGGGTTGTAAGGAAGGGGTTGTGAAAGGAAAAGTCAATGAGGGGGAAAGTAAGAGAGAAGGTGAGGGCAAACTGTCAGGGGAGAAGTAGTGAAGGGGAAATTGTGAGAGAAAAACCCAGTGAAGGGAAAAACTGAGAAGAGAAGCTGGTGAGGGGAAGGGTTAGAAGAGTAGGCAGTGAGGGGGGCATTTGTGAGGGGACAAGGCTATGAAGGTGGAACTGTGCCAGGAGAAGGCAGAGAGGGGAAACTGAAGAGAGAAGGTTGAGGAAAAACTATGATAATAGAAGGTGGTTAGAGGGAAACAATGAGAGGAGAGATGATGAGGAGGAATATGTGGGGAGGACAGAGAGGGTATCAGTCAGTAAGGGCAAACAGTGAGGAATAAAGGGCCTGAAGGGAAAGTGTGAGGAGAGAAGGTAGTGAAGGGAAACCGAGAGGGGAGAAGGTAGTTAGAGAAAGTAGGGGAGAAAGGTAGGGGAGAAAGTCCAGGGGAAAACGTGAAGAGAAAAAGTGGTGAGAGGGAAATACGTGTTGAAGGGGACAAAGAGGGGAGAGACTTTGAGGGAGAAACTGAAAAAAGGTACTGAGAGGGAAAATGCATTGAAGAAGCTGGTGAGGAGGACAGTGAGGGGAGAAAGGAATATGGGGAAACTGAAAATAGAAGATGGTAAGGGTGAAACTGAAGGGAGAATTGGGTGAGGGGGAGACTATTATGGGTGAAGGCAGTGAAGGAGAAACTGAGGGGAGAGGAGGTGAGAAAGAAATTGTGAAGGGAAAAGGAAGTGAGGGAGAAGCTGTGAGAGGAAAAGGGAGGGGAAAATTTTGAGAGGAGAAGGCAGGGAGGGGGAATGTAGGGGGTGAGATTATGAAGGGGAAATTGAGAATGTGATGAGTATACAGTACAAGCAGAAAAGGCAGTGAGGAGAAGTTATTACCGAACCAAACTTGGGTTCACTTGCCAATGCAGTAAAGTCAATCTACTGACACTGGGTTGTAGTGAAGGAAAGTGCAATGTTTATTGTAGGGTGAGGTACAGGGAGTTCCAGACTGCTTGTACTCTAAAAGCTGTATTCTCAGATGGTTCAGCAATGCAATTTTATTTTTTTAATTTACTTTAAAATTTAATTGTTTTTGTCTGTGCTGGGTCTTCGTTGCTGTGCAGGCTTTTCTCTAGTTGCCGCGAGCAGGGGCTACTCTTTGTTGTGGTGCGAGGGTTTTTCACTGCAGTGGTGCCTCTTGTTGTGGAGCACAGGCTATAGGGTGTGAGGTGTGAGGGCTTCAGTAGTTGTGGCACATGGGCTCAGTAGTTGCAGCTCCCGGGCTCTAGAGCACAGGCTGAATAGTTGTGGAGCATGGGCCTAGTCACTCTGTGGCATGTGGGATCTTCCCAGTCTAGGGATGGAACTTGTGTCTCCTGCATTGGCAGGGGGATTCTTTACCACTGACTTACCAGGAAAACCCAGCAGATCATTTTTAAAGGCAAGTTGAAGGATGGGCTTCCCAGAGTGTGGGATCAGCTGCTGCCCGATTCTCTGACTGGTAGATGGTGTGGTAAGCGGGCAGTGTCATATTATCAATCTTTAGGCGTCAGTAGGTTTGGGGGCTACTGGGCTCAAGGTTGTCAAGTAATTAATTTCTTCCATTTTGGTAGGGTTTCTTCATCTGTAAAATAACTCAGGAATGTCCATCAGATATTATTACCAAGATACTTCAGAGAGGAACTAAAGCACAGGACAGGGTCAGAGGTGTCTATCTAGGAAGTCCCCGTAGTGTCCTGCCTGCTGCTGCTAAGTCGCGTCAGTCATGTCCGACTCTGTGCAACCCCATAGACGGCAGCCCACCAGGCTCCTCGGTCCATGGGATTCCCAGGCAAGAGTACTGGAGTGGGTTGCCATTGCCTTCTCCGTAGTGTCCTGCAGGGTTACAAAACTGAGATGGAGAAGGCTGTGACGGAGAAACTGAGGACAGAAAGTGGTGAAAGGAAATTTTGAGTGCAAAAGATGGTGAGAGGAAAACTGAGGGGAGAAGGCAGTGACGGGAAAACTGAAATGAAGGGGCTTGAGGAGAAATTATGAGATAAGGCTGTGAGGCAAAACTGTGACGGGAGAAAGCAGGGAGGGGGAAACTGAGGGGGGAAGGTGTTGAGGATGAAACTGAGAGGAGAGGGTGGTGTCAGGAAAATGAGAGAAGAAGGCGGTGAAGGGGAAACCGAGGAGACAAGGCGATGAGGGAAATAGGGTGAAGACGAAAAAGTGTGACGAGAAAGAAATCAAAGCTGGAAACTGAGAGGAGAGGTTAACGTCAGGGATAGTAAAGGGTGACGCAAGCCCCGCAGAGGATGACGCAAGGTCTGCAAGGTGAGGAGGAGCCTGACGCAGAGGAGCCCGGCGAGGGGCCAGTTAGCAGCTGTAGTTGGGAACCCCAGAAAGAGCTCTACCCGGAGCTTCCGCAACCTGAGACTGTGGTTCCCCGCCGGTTTGTCCGAGCTCTGCTCTGTGTGATTAGGAGGATGCCTTCGGGATCTGGCTCCTTAGACCCACCACCGAAAAGAGCCTTGGCTTTGTAAAGGAATTCTCTGAAGGATCAGCCTCAGGAAGAGAGATTGCGCTCGCCTCTTCCAAAGAGCTAAGTTCCGTTCCCACCACTTTCCATCTCTCATATACACTGGTATCTCACAGTTTGAAACCTGAACAAATGCAATGCATTTTGACTTGTACTTTCTCCGAGAACAGCAGGTATATGATCCGTTTTGCGGCTTTTCCTTTCTCCCGTCCTTCTTAAAATCTTTTTGTTTTTTCACCTTGCTAATAGTTTCCTTTGATGTGCAGAAGCTTTTCAGGTTAATTAGGTCCCATTTGTTTATTTTTGCTTTTATTTCCAATATTCTGGGAGGTGGGTCATAGAGGATCCTGCTGTGATGTATGTCAGAGAGTTAGGGAGAATGGCATTGAAACATGTAAAATATCATGTATGAAACGAGTTGCCAGTCCAGGTTCGATGCACGATACTGGATGCTTGGGGCTGGTGCACTGGGACGACCCAGAGGGATGGTGTGGGGAGGGAGGAGGGAGGAGGGTTCAGGATGGGGAACACATGTATACCTGTGGCGGATTCATTTTGATATATGGCAAAACTAATACAATTATGTAAAGTTTAAAAAATAAAATAAAATAAACAAATAAATAAAAAAAATAAAAAAAACTTTTTGTTTTGAATTAAGATTTACAAGTAGTGGCAAAAATCGTGTGTCCAAAACAAAGAAGCAAAGAAACACCCCCCCACCCCACCGCGCCCCCCCCCCCCCCCCCCGCCCCGCTCAATTGCCGCTTCAACCCTACCACCCCTCACCCCTCGGCAAAGTAGCCTTCACCCATCTTTCCCCAGTGATAGCATCTTACATAATCATAGATTTTTCAAAATCAGGAAACCGACATTGGAATAGTATTATTAAGTAAAACTACAGAACTTGTTCAGATTTCACCAGTTTTTATATACTTTTTGAATCTATAGTATATGAAATTTTATCACATATACAAGTTTACGAAATTATCACTGCTATCAGAATATGAAATAGTTTTATCATCACAAAGACTTTCCCTCAGTCTATGTTCTTTTTTAGTTAGACCTTCCCCCAACTTTAACCCTAGACAACCACTGACTTGTTCTCAATTTGTCACTTCAAGAGTGTTATAAATAGAATCATACATGTATAACTATTTGAGATTCAAACAGCATAACACCATGGAGGCCCAACCAGATTAGTGTTTGGGTAGTAATTTGTTCCTTTTTTGATGGTTTATGGCATTTCCTTGTATGAATATGCCACATTTTGCCATATACCCTATACATTTGCTCACTGAAGGACCTTTGGATTGTTTCCTGCTTTAGCCTGTTAGAAATGAAGCTGCTATGAATATTCCTGTACAGTTTTTTTGTGTGGACATTTAGCCTAGACATTTCTCTAGTATCTAATATCCAGTAGTATAATGGTGACTGGATTATATAGTCAGTGTAAGTTTTGCTTTATAAGAAACTGACAAGCTGTTTTCTAGAGTTGCTGTGTTATTTTACAGTCCCATAGCAATGTATAAAAGATTCAGTTGCTCTAATTGTTGTAACAGTTGGAATTAGAAGTACTTTTAAAATTTTAGCCAGTTTGTAGATCTCTAGTGCTACTTCATTATGTTTAAATTTGCATGTCTTTAATGTCTGACGATGCTGAATATCTTTTCCTCTGTTTCCTCTTTGGTGAAATGTCCATTCAAATCTTTTATTCAGTTTTTTAAATGGGATTGTTTGTTTCCTTACTGTTGAATTTAGAGAGTTCTTGATACTTTCTGGAGATAAGTCATTTGTTCAATCTGTGTTTTGCAGATATTTTCTCCGAGTCTGTTTCTTGTATTTTTTCATCTTCTCATCAGGAAGTTTTTTTTAAACTTTTTATTTTGTATTGGAGTATAGCTTATTAACAATATTGTGATAGTTTCAGGTGCATAGCAAAGCTATTCAGTCATACCCATACATGTATCTGTTCTCTCCCAAACTCCTCTCCCATCCAGGCTGCCACATAACATTAAGCAGAGTTCTCTCCTCAAGAAGTTTTGAAAATCAAAATTTTGAATTTTGAAAGAGTCCAGTTTATCTAATTTTTCTTTTATGGATTGTTAACGTGGCTTTTATGGCTCTTTTATGGATTGTTAGCATGGCTTTTATGTTGTATCTAAGTTGCAATATTTTTCTTCTTATATTTTCTTTTAACACTTTTAGTTTACATTTTAGATTTAGATTTATGATCAATTTTGATTTAATTAAAAAATAAAGTGTGAGATTTAAGTTGCAGTTAATTTTTTTTGTTTGGTAGAAGTCCAATTGTTTCAGTCATACCATTTATTGAAAATGCCATTTGGAAAGGATCCAAAATCGCCACTGAATTGCTCTTGATTCTTCTTCTGTGATCTCAGTTCTGTTGGTAACCCTATCCAGTGATTTTTCATTTTGGTTATTTTATTTTTTTAGTTATAAAATTTTTATTTGCCTTTTCAATTACCTATCCCATGGATGACAAGTTTATATCTACAGTTCAGACATCTCTGAGATTCTTACCCCTTTATCAATTGCCTATTTGATATTTCCTCCTGAAAGGCACATCAAGCTCAATATATACAAAATGGAAATATCTCCTAAATCTATCCATTTCTATCTCCACTAACACCACAAGGTTACCTTCATCTTTCATATGATTGTAGTCACATCCGATTTGGTCTTCTCATACCACTTTGGCCCTTCTTCAAACTCTCATTCACTTGCAGTTAGAGTTATTTTTGGTTCAAAATGCAAATCTAATCATGTCTCACTAAAAACCCTTTTTGTTGGTTTTCAATTGGTCAAAGATTAAAGACAAAATTTAACATGTCCTAAAAGTCTCTAAATAGTGTACCTTCTGGCCTGCTTCTCCAGCTTTGTTTTGAACTATCTTCGCTATTGGTTTTTGTGCTCTGGCCACACAGGGCTTCTGTCAGTCCCTGTTACTGTGTGTGTGCTCATCAAGATGCCTTTGCAGTCCTATCCTACTCTTCTTTTTCCTCTGTTTCTAATGCTTCCTATTCCTCCTTTAGTTCTCAGTTTAAGCAGTACTTTGTTCTTTTTTTAATAAGTCTCTTAAAATTAAAAAAAATTGAAGTATAATTGATTTACAATGTTGTGTTAGTTTCTGGTATACAGTAAAGTGATTCCACATATATGTGTATATATATATATATTCTTTTTCATATTCCATTATAGTTTATTACAAGATACTGAATATAGTTCCATGTGCTATACAGTAGAACCTTGTTTATTTTATGTATAGTAGCTTGTATTTGCTAATCCCAAACCCTAAATTTATCCCTCCCTGCCCCTTTCCGCTTTGGTAACCACAAATTTGTTTTCTCTGTCCCTGAGTCTATTTCGGTTTTGTATACAAGTTCATTTGTATCATATTTTAGATTCCACAAATGATATTTGTCTTTCTCTGTCAAGCAGTGCTTTATTAAGATTATGCCTTCCTTGACCTAGTTGACTAGGTAGAAATCTTCTATTACAGGTAATTTTAAGAATGATACTTATTAGAATTGCAATTTTACATGTTTTATTATTGGATTAATGTCTTTCTACTTGGAGTAAGTTTCCATGAGGGCATGAATTACAGCTTGGCATGTAATAGGCACTTGATATGTTTGCTCAATAAGTCAGTCAAAATGGAGTACTAAAGTATATAGTTGGAAATATAAGCTTGGATCTCACAGAATTAAAAAATGAACTCTACATTGGCCTTATAATGGTTATTGTAGAAAGTCAAATCAAGTATAATTATTATAGGGATAGTGCAAAGCCATTATTGATTACGTTTCAACGGTTCACAATTTAGTATCTTTCTTTCTCTGGATTCCCCTTCTTCGATCATGGTGCCATCATCTTATCAGTTATCCAGTGTCAAAAAACCTGGGGTCCTCTTTGAGTTTATCCATGTCATATACATTCTGTTAGTTGTCAAAGTAAGTTCATTTCTTTTTCAAGATGATTCTCACATCTATTTCTTTCATTTTATCTCATCACTTCCAAATTAATTTAGGGTCTTATCTTTTTTTTTTTATTTTTTTTTTTAATTTTATTTTATTTTTAAACTTTACATAACTGTATTAGATTTGCCAAATATCAAAATGAATCCGCCACAGTCACTACAATATGTGCTTCCCTGGTGGCTCAGTGGTAAAGAATCTTGCTACTCAGGTGGCACTAGTGGTAAAGAATCCACCTGCCAATGCAGGAGACGTGAGATGTGGGTTTAATCTCTGGGTTAGGAAGATCCCCTGGAAGAGGGCATGGCAACGCACTCCAGTATTCTTGCCTGCAGAATCCTATGGACAGAGGAGCATGGGAGCTATAGTCCATGGGGCTGCAAAGAGTCAGTTATGACTAAAGCAACAGCATGCATGCATGCACCAATGCAGGAGATGTGGGTTTGATCCCTGGGTCGGGAAGATTCCCTGGAGAAAGAATGGCAACCCATTCTTGCCTGGGAAATCCTATAGAGGAGCCTGGCAGGCTACAGTCCATGACACCATGAAGAGTTGGGCACAACTTAGTGACTAAACAGCAACAGCAACGACAGTCACTGCAGTAGTCTTCTACTGATCTCTCAGCCTCCTTTCTCTTGTCCAAACTACCAAGTTACTCTTTCTGAAAGTCATCCCAGTTTATGTTGGTATTTCTGTTGCCTATCAAATAAATAAAATAAAAGCTCAAATCCCTCCAGAACCCTGGCTTTAAATTCCAACCTTATTTTCTTCTAATACCCTCAGTGTTTGCCAAATTTCAATCATTCAGATCTCACCATTTGTCATATTTTTTTGCCATATCTAAGAACATGTGTACTATTTTCTATTCAATATTTTTCCTTAAATTAATTTACCTTTTTACTGAGTCTCATCCTAATCTACAATTTCTTCAAACTCAAGGGCTTGATGTGTTTGAAATACTTTTTTCCTAATTCTTATGATAAATATTAAATGTTATTATTACAATGTTTACTTGGGTACAACCTGAAGTCGTCTTATATGTTAGTGGTGGTCTGGGGACTACACTTTGGGGAGCTTTGCTATATAGAAATTCTCTATTCTACTCCCTGCCTATAGAATATATTTTTAATGTCTAATCTTATTTTTTTTTTGTTATTGTTCCCTCACTTCCTTTCCCAGTCAATTCAATTTAGTAAATGTTGTGGCAGGCACTGAGGATGAAGATAATGGTAAGATACTGATTTTTCTTTCAAGGAGATTATACTTTGTTAGAGGAATTACTAATCCATGGGCCTTAAACAATATACAAATCCTACTGTCTTTTTTGTGATGACCAGCTCAAATTTTACTGCCTATTAGAGTCCTTCATGTATTACCTCTGTTCAAAGAGATTTTTATTTCCTGAATTTTTCCTATTGTGTTTGACTTTCTGAATCATGTTTTGATATTTGTCTTTTAATATTGTTTTAGTATTCTCAGATTTATCTTCTGATGAGGATATTCTTGTATTCCTCTATGGATGTTGCATTTAGTAGAGACTAAACAGTTTTAGGCAATACCTAAATAAGGAAGAAATACCTCAGTACCTAAATAAGGAAATACCATACTTAGTTAGAGCTTGACATTTCTTTATCAGGGTTTTATTTCAGAAAAACTGTGTTTTGTTGACAATTATACATAATGGATTTACATTTTGAAAAATTTACATTTGGAAGCTGAAGTTTGAAAGAGATCTAAAAAGATGAAATTTATGAAGGATCTTTTGCTAGGTTGCAAGCAAAGAAGCAGAAATTTTGTGGCTAAAGAAATGTGAGGAATCTATCATTCTAATTGATACTGTAAAAGACTGGAAGCTAGTTTTGAAGTTGATAGTGTTGGAGTGAAATTACTCAATTCTGTTTGTTAGTTTATAAAATCTGGTGCTGTTTATCTTCAGTGGGACTTTTTACTGTCCTTTTTCTGCCTGGAACTTTTTATTTGGTTTATATCCTTGTCCTCTTTGCTCATTTTTATTTTATCTCTTTTTTTCATAGAATCTCCTTTGATATTCTTGCTCTTTTTGTCCTCATCTCTCTATATGTTCTTGTCTTTTATCTTGTCCTCCTCTCCCTTCATGCCCTTGTCCTCTGTCTTTTCCTCCTCTCCCTTCATGCCCTGGTCCTCTGTCTTTTCCTCATCCCCCTTCATGCCCTTGTCCTCTGTCTTTTCCTCATCTCCCTTCATGCCCTTGTCCTCTGTCTTTTCCTCATCCCCCTTCATGCCCTTGTCCTCTGTCTTTTCCTCATCCCCCTTCATGCCCTTGTCTTCTGTCTTTTCCTCATCCCCCTTCATGCCCTGGTCCTCTGTCTTTTCCTCATCCCCCTTCATGCCCTTGTCCTCTGTCTTTTCCTCATCTCCCTTCATGCCCTTGTCCTCTGTCTTTTCCTCATCCCCCTTCATGCCCTTGTCCTCTGTCTTTTCCTCATCCCCCTTCATGCCCTTGTCTTCTGTCTTTTCCTCATCCCCCTTCATGCCCTGGTCCTCTGTCTTTTTCTCATCCCCCTTCATGCCCTTGTCCTCTGTCTTTTCCTCATCTCCCTGCATGTCCTTGTCCCCTATCTTCTCCTCATCTCCCTTTGTATCCTTGACTTCTGTCTTGTCTTCATCTCCCTTCATGTCCTTGTTCTCTGTCTTTTCCTCGTCTCCCTTCATGCCCTTGTCCTCTGTCTTCTCCTCATCTTCCTTTATATCCTTGACTTTTATCTTATCTTCATCTCCCTTCATGTCCTTGTTCTTTGTCTTATCCTCATCTTCCTTCTTGTCTTTGTTCTTGTTGCTATCTTCATCTTCTTTCTTGTCCTGGTCCTCCCTGTCTTCATCTCCCTTCTTGTCTTTATTATCTGCGTCCTCATCTCCCTTTTTTACATTCACCCTTCGTTCCCCAGTTTCACCTTCATCTTTTATACTATCTCCTTTCTTTGATTGGCCCTTTTCTGTTTTATTTTCCTTGTCCATAACCTCCCCAATACCTTTTCTTTTGTCATCTTTTACTCTCTTCCCTTCTTTACTCAGAGTTTTCTCAGGAAGCTTTTCAACTTTCACTCCAGGCTTCTGTATTTGTCCTTTTCCATAGTTTTCCTCAGGGCCACTTAAAGCTCTTTTATGCTGGTATTTAGGACCACTTTGGCTATTTTGTGGTGGGACTACTTGAATTCTTAAATAAATATCCTGTTTTGGGGTAGTTTTTCTTGTTTCTCCAGTGCCACTTTTTGCCTCTGTTTTTGAACATTTTCTCAAATTACCTGAAAATATAACAGAGGATATAATAAAAGTACATAATTAACATCTTAAGTAATTTTGATCTTTTCATATCAAACATTTTTGCTTTGGGTTAAGCTTGAGTCATTAAATTTGCCTTCCCAATAATATAAAATTTGTGAAGCTGTACACACCCAAGGAGTTAGATAAGAGGTCCTTGAAATACAGTATCTTTTCAAGTATTGAATTGAGAAAAAGGAAAAATACAACACAAGAAATTGGTAATTGCTCAGTAGAATATAGCTTGAGTGTATGATTAAAATTAAAAGAGATGTAGACTTAAAAGGAGAATTTTTCTGAGAAAATTATTATATAATATTTATGATTCCTTAAGAAAGCTCCATCTCCCTCTGAGTGATAACAATTGCTAAACTAGCATTTGAAAGACTGTGAAGCTGGAACTTTCCTTAGCTCTCTCACAGATTTTCAAGGATTCTGCATTAAAAATGATTTAGAAATGATAGCATTACTTAAGGTAGGAAAACAACTGGTTCTTATAGTATATAAGCATATGACAAATACATTGAGATTACTACAGTGATCTTTTAATTTAAAAATATTTAACAGTTATATGTCAATAATATTGATTGATAAGATTATTTAAAAGTTTACATAAATTCTATTTATAAAATCTCATAATTTCATAACAACCTCATATTAAATATTATTTTCAAATTTTAATTATTATAAATAATGCTATGATAAACCACCTAATACATATACCTTTGAAAAGCTGTCCTTTTTTTCTTAGAAAACATTTCTGGAAGTATAAATTCTTAGTCAAAGGGTGTGTACATTTTGTATTTTGAAACATTGCCAAATGTACTCTTAAAAAGTTAAACTTTAATGTCAGTAGGGCATAGAAACAGAAATTTGGCCAAACTCTAAAAACATTATACTCTGTAAACCTTTTCAATCTTCTGCAAACTGATAGATTAAAACAAAAGAGCTCCTCTTTATCTGTATTTTTTAAATTAACTCATGTTTTTGGATCTTTAGCATTCTTTCTTGTATACCCAGCTCATTTATTTTTAGATTTCTCTATCATTTTTATTGGTTTGATATGTTTTAGAAAACATTTTTTAGAACTTATCAAGAGACTATAAATGTTTGGCTTAAATAAACCAAAAAACTAATTTAGATTAAACTTGGATCAGTTACTGAGTCATTATTTAGACCATAAATTATTTTCCTGAGAAACAACAAACACTTTCAGTTATATTGAAATGTATCATAAGTTCAGTATTACTACTTTAAGAATGGCTTTGGTTTTTGGGATTTTATGAACCCTCAATTTGGTAGGCTTCAGGGACAGTTGGGTAGGGGGAGCTTTTTCTAATTTTTTTTCAATTCTTTGCTCTATCAAGAATTGAAAGCCTTCTTTTAACTGGTATTTGCAAATTTAAGTCCTTCCTTTCCTTTCTTTGCTCAGCTATATCTGTCTCTTTTATTCTCTGCTACCTCCTCATTTTTGTTTGAATCACTGAATACTGTTTTTCAAGATGAATGCCAATTTTTGTGATAAATAATTTTATCAATATATTTTCCCTTCATATTTATTTTCCTTTGTTATAGAGTTATTATTATTATTATTATTTTTTGTTAAGTGGCACTTACGTTTAATAATAATAACTTTTTGTTATGTGGCACTAATCCCACAGCAAGGGAAAGGAAGAATTATGTGTTCTCTTCTGCTTAAGTGGTAATACTAAGCTATTATGTTGTTCAAGACCAAGGTGTTTCTATATGAAGAAAATGGAAAGGGAAATTATTGATATAAGTACTTACTACAAACTTTTTTAAAGTTAAAAGTTGCTTTTTAATCTTTTATTCTTGAATATGGTATATATTTAATGTTGATAATCTTCTTTTCTTAAGAACATTAGTGGTCTAGATCCCAGGGCCTCTATGATCTAGATCCTCAAATCCTCTATGATATTTGCTGGGGTTGGTAAAGAATCTGCTTGCAATGCAGAAGACCCCAGTTTGATTCCTGGGTTGGAAAGATTACCTGGAGAAGGGATAGGCTACCCACTTCAGTATTCTTAGGCTTTCCTTGTGGCTCAGCTGGTAAAGAATCTGCCTGCGATGCAGGAGACCTGGGTTTGATCCCTTTGTTGGGAAGATCCCCTGGAGAAGGAAAAGGCTACCCAGTCCAGTATTCTGGCCTAGAGAATTCCATGAACAGTCCATGCATGAGTGGCTTTCACTTTCAACTTTAGTTGCAGTAGAGATAGACCTTCAGAGAGGTCTGGGAAGGAGACTACTGCTTCTCCTCAACAAGTGCTTTCTTCCCTTCACTATCTTTTTGGGAATTAAAACCCAAAAAGCATTGTAACTGTTGTCTTACTTTAGACCACAGTTTCCTAAATTCATCAGTTAATTTCTTTCAATTTAATTTTTAACTTTTTTTCTTTTTAAAAACATTTAATTAAAACCGGAGACACTTTATTTCCTGTTCTTTCATTTTATGATTTAAATATTTTACCTCCCCGAAATTCCTCCATGAACTGTGGGACTTCTGGGTGAAATGGAAAGAAAGGAGCCTGAGATAGGGGAGTCTGAAATGAGATAGACAGTCTGAATTGAAAGTAGACATTTTGTGAAAAGTTCCCTGGATCCTGCAGGAGATTAATATATATTAGAATTGACAAATGCCAAGACACTTACTTGAGGGTGCTGAAGCTGCTCCTAAAAAACAAAACCAAAAATTATTTAGACAAAATCCAAAATATGTCTCAAAAATATAATATATTGTTTACTTTCATATTCTTCCAGAAAGAATGCTTTAAAATGGGACATTTTCAGAGCACTAAACCAATCCTGTTTGTTTTTAAAGCAATCTGGTAACTTTATGGATCTGGAGGAAGGATAGGAAAGATTGCACCTATGCCACATTTCTCCGTGTGTTTTCACTGTTTTTCAACATTTGAATTTTCTCTCCCCTTTTAATTCTTTCAGTTTTCCTCATGTAATCTCCTTCTGCTCTCTTCCTTATCCTAGGGAATCTGTCTGTCCTTCCCTATTAAAAATTTTTTTTTGAACTTGTGTCACAGAGTCAGTATATTGCTGACAAATTGGCTTAACACTTTTTCTATGGCCAATGTTATCACAAATCATATGGAATATCTTTTTTTCTGTTAATAAACAATATCTACTTTAAAAATCATCAGTAATCTATCGTATTTCAGAGCAATTAGAAGTGCTTTGTAAATGCTAGAAATGGTAGCCCTTAAATATTATGGAAGACAGAAAAATAACCTGGGAAGAAAACAACAAAGGAGCCAATGAGTATCACTGATTCTTCCCAAAGAAAAATACTACCATTGGAGGTCCCTTTGTCTACACGTGTTGAATATAATTTATATTGATAATCTTCTGTTTCCCCTTCCTTCCTTCATTCCTTCAATGGTTCATTCAACAAATAGTTATTAACCATTCATCATGTTCAGGCACTGTGACTGGCACAAGGGATCCCATTTTGATTGAGAACAATAGGTTCTCTGTCTTCTAGGAGCTTCTAGATGGAGCATCAGGCATAAACTTTAGGATGTATGCAGAGATGTTTCACTTCTATTTAGGATAAAATTAAAATTCACAGTGCAATAGTACCATGGAGTCCATAAATACATATTTTTATACCTTTAATTTACTGTTCAGTTGAATAAACAAACATCAATAGGAAAACTAGAAGTATTTCAAAGGCATAAAAATGACAGAATTCTGGTCTTAGTTTAGAAATGGCCATGCACAGGAGGCTAAGTTTCCATTCTAAAATCAAATCCCAGATTATTTCATAAAGCAAAGCTCAGTTGTTTTAGCACTCCTCAATAAGGAGTTGAAATTCAGGCCTTCCTAAATGTAAGCATTCATTTAAATTTTCTTCCTTCCATTTGTTTTCTCATTGATTCATCTTTTCCTTTACTCTTTTCATAAAACACATTTAAATGGGAAATATGCTTTATTTATTATTTTCAGGCTACTGTAGATAATCATGTATGTGCTTCATGCTGAGTTGCTCAGTCATATCTGACTGTTTGTGACCCCATGGACTGTATGGTGAGTCCCACCAGGCTCCTCTGCCCATGGAGTTTTCCAGGCAAGAATAGTGGAGTGGGTTGTCATTTCCTACTCCATGGCATCTTCCTGACCCAGGGATAGAAACCATGTCTCTTGCATCTCCTGCATTGGCATGTGGATTCTTTATGACTGTGCCACCTGGTAGGAGAGATAAAATTTTAACTTCTGTATTTGTTCTGTTTTTTTTTTTTTTTTTTTCTTTTTTCACACAGAAAACTAGAATTTGTAACCTGAAAATAATTTTCTTTTTGGTGCTTCCATTGCTTACAAAGAAAAAAATTTATTGTTTTTTTTTTCCATTTGGAGAATGGTTTCTTAAGAGAGTATTCCAAAGGGAGATTTTGCATACCTCTGCTGAACTCTTTAAGATCATTGGCGTATGCTAGCTAGGATATTCCACTTTAATTTTTTTTCCCACAAACACTGAAACCTGTTTCTCTATCAAAACCCACCCTCTTTCTAATCAGAGAGGCTTTGAATGTGAAGTGATCATCTAATCATACAAGTGGCTGGCCTCTGAGCCCTGTTATTGCATTGCTTTCAGACTTATTTTTTTCTAAAGTGCAATTCTGATTATGCATTCTTTGAAAACTTCTAATATCCAAACTCCAAGCATGATTCATAAAGTCCTTCATAACTGAGCCTGACATACTTCTCCAGTCTCCTTTCCTCCTGATGTCAGCGCTTCCTGATTCTTCTCTGGATCCAGCATGGAATTCTGGATTCTTCTCTGGACCCAACATGGAATCAGAGGGAGATAAAGTTGAGAGAAAACTTGAGGACGTTGGGTTTATTAAATTTCAGTGAATGTTTCTCTCCCTGAGATAGACTTAGAGCAAGACATTGCCTGACTTCTATAAAATGTATAATATCTTATCTCAGTCACATCCCAGATGCTTTTCTACAACTGGCCTTCACTTCATCCTTTATTAAACTGCTTTATTATTTACAGAAACCAGGGCTTCTCAGAGTTATTAACAAAGTTCTCTATATTTATGATCTGATATTTTGAAATCTGATTTCAGAGTAAATTTATGTGGTGACTACTGTTTCACTGCTGAAGTAAATCACCCAAGGTTCCTTAACTCTTAATTAGATTTGAACCTTGGCCACTTTGCTCCAAAATCCTTGCCTCTAAACTCTTGTGTTGTTACCACCCTTCTCCCCAACTCCACATTGACTCCTTTGACACTGTAATCCTAGACTTCCAAATCTCTTTATTGAACTTTATTTTCTTGACATATTTCCTATACATATAGGATTTTTTATTTCTCTATTCTTCCTCTTCTCTCCACTTTGTTGTTGTTCCACTGTTTGACATTCTTTCAAACCAGAAAGGATCGTTAATCTGTCTTCAGTCATAGACCAAGAAGGTGGCAGCTATGTTCTGGGAATCCAGAGTTGACTCCACATCATTTTACCTCTTTCTAAAATTTATAGACAAAT
Source organism: Bubalus kerabau (assembly GCF_029407905.1). NCBI lineage: Eukaryota > Metazoa > Chordata > Mammalia > Artiodactyla > Bovidae > Bubalus > Bubalus kerabau. The sequence continues at coordinate 25,490,729 of NC_073626.1, forward strand.
GCAAAGACTATAATATTCCTCATTTTATAAAATAAATATTTACTGTCTACCATGTTGGAGACAATATGTATTAGGTACTGGAGATAGAGGTGCTATTCCTGTACATTTAGACTTAATAGTTAAGAAAATAAAATCAGTCAAATTAAAAGATACATAGTTTTATCAATGTGGTAGATATTTGGACTAAAGCAGTATTCAGTCTCTCTAAGGTATCAAAACCCTTTAGGAACTACTGAGCTTTTCTTTTATGGAAGACAGGTTGGTGTGCTGGGAGACCTTAAGAAGCCTGTACTCTGCAGAGGAAAAGCATCATCAATAGATAGATTAAAATACTAAATGGGAAGGATAAAGCTGTAGATTTAATAAAATAAATAAAAGATCACTTCCAATGGTCTTGGATGTAGGGAAGGCCTTCTTAGAATCTCCAAAGCACATGATGTGAAAAGCAAACACTACATCAAAAGTGTTTCTGTTTAACCAAAAACATTATAGACAAGGTTCATGGACGTATGGCAGATTGAAAGAAGATGTTTTCAAGACAAAGAAGTCATGAAGAATTAATATCCACTTTATCCCTGGTAGCTAGGACGGTAAAGCATCTGCCTACAATGCGGGAGACCCGGGTTTGATCCCTGGGTCGGGAAGATCCCCTGGAGAAGGAAATGGCAACCCACTCCAGTATTCGTGCCTGGAAAATCCCATGGACCGAGGAGCCTGGTGGGCTATGGTCCATGGGGTCGCAAAAAGTTGGACACGACTGAGCGACTTCTCTTCTTCTCTTCTTATCCAAAAGATGCTTGACAAATAACAAGAAAGAGATGGGAACCCAAATGGCAAAATGGTCAAAATATATGAATAGGAAAAGGAAAACTTGAATGGCTGGTAAGTATATAAATATATATGTGAACTCATCAGTAGGCATTGAAAAGCAAAGTAAAATAACAAGGAACTTTCTTGCATCAACCAGAATGGAAAGACTGCTGCTGCTGCTGCTAAGTCGCTTCAGTTGTGTCCAACTCTGTGTGACCCCATAGACGGCAGCCCACCAGGCTCCCCCGTCCCTGGGATTCTCCAGGCAAGAACACTGGAGTGGGTTGCCATTTCCTTCTCCAATGCATGAAAGTGAAAGGTGAAAGTGAAGTTGCTCAGTCGTGTCTGACTCCTAGCGACCCCATGGACTGCAGCCCACCAGGCCCCTCCGTCCATGGGATTTTCCAGGCAAGAGTACTGGAGTGGGTTGCCATTGCTTTCTCCCATGGAAAGACTAGAAAGAGATAAAAACAAGTGCTGTCCAGCATAGAAGGTGAAGGGAACATATTCTTAAGAGCTGGAGAGACTGTAGATTATTACAATAGTTCTGAAAAGCAATCTAGGAATGAAATTATCTGTATGTCTTACCTATCAGCAATACTACTCCAGGTTTACCTTCTAGATACATAATTCACAAATTATAAAGAGAACATGCTCTAGTTCTTTGATATAGATCATTGATGGAGACTTTGCCATCAGTCACAAACGGAGTGGATAAGTACACTGTGGATCCACTGTGGTGGATGCATACTGTTCAGTGAACAGTATGCAGTAATTAGAAGTTATGTTCTGGTATTTTGAAATCTGATTTCAGAGTAAGCTTATGTGGTGACTGCTGTTTCACTGCTGAAGTAGTTAGAAGCAACTAATGATTCTAAGGATAGATTTTGAAAATAAAGTGAGAGCAAATTAACAAGGTGATTATAAAGTGACATAAATATATCTTGAAAATAAAGTGATGATACATGGAAAAAGTCAAGGAGTTGGACTAGTGCCTCAGCAACACATTGAGTTGGCCAAAAAGTTTGTTTGGGTTCTTTCCGTATTATCATATGGAAAAAACCCAACTTACTTTTTGGCCAACCCATTACTTTAAAACATAAGTGTAAATACTTATGACTGCTGACAACACTACATATTTTAAAGTGATAGGTGTAAACAGACCAACTATTAATAATTAAAGGATGAAAGACATGGCAGGGTCACCAGAGGATTTACAAAAGTATAAAAATAATATGAATGCATGATGTAGTGGGTAGGATGCAATAGTGAGGGTAAGGTTGAAGATTCAGCAGAGTGGGATGACTGTTGGCGAGAGCTCCCAGAACTGATGAATGGTGATGGAATCCAGATCCAAGGGGGAGGAGCTGATCTTTGATAGGAGAGACGAGGCTACTGACTACTACTGTAGTCGGAGGGAAGATAAATGGAAGGCTTCACATGCAGGTTATTTGGTGGCAGAAATCTGTAATTGCATGTAATATTTATTTTTATTCATCCAACATGATGCGTGGTCCCTGTGGGGAGTGAAAGGTGTGGAGAGATTTTATATTTATATGTGTCCCAAGGATTATTTCAAATAGTTTCTCTGGAGAATGGGAGAGCAAGCTGATGTGGAAAGAGTTACTCTGATCAGTTTTGAGTATCCACTTGAAGCTGTCAGCCATGAGTCAATGGAGGCACATGTCTGTACGGCTGGTGTTATTTTCCTGTAGCACCCAGTGTAGGAAGGGTTGGTGTAGAGAAGGAGGATGGCAGAATTAGTCCAAGGTTACATGCAAAGCTGTTCTGATAGATGAAAAGTGGGCCAGAGGATTTGGAGGTATTGTCCTGTAAGTGACAAGAGTGATGTCTATGGAGTTAGGAAGTAAAGACCCGATAGTGGTAAATGAAACAGGAGAAATTAGAAAAGTCAAGAAACTAAAGGTGTCAGTGAAGTCAGTAACTGGTGATGTGGGATGAAGGCTGCTGGAAGCTTGTTGCTGAGAGATGATGAGAACGTCAGGGTATCTACTGCTTCATCATTGGGAGATGATTTTGTCAGTTTGATTTTTAAAACTTAATTGCTCCCATTTTCTTATCTAGAGTTTTTGTTTTCTATTTTTCCTCTTTCTGTTCAATTTATTAAAAAAATACCATTCCTTTCCAACTGTGTCCTGTCAACTTGTAAAAACCTGTGGTTCCTCAAAATATTGTACTATCTTTTATTTACTTCTTACTCTGTTGTCTAACCTCCCAGGTATACCTCTGGGTACTGAGTATAAATTTTAATTATTTAACAAGTTCTTTCCTCCTCATTTTGCACTCTTCTATTTCTCTATATTCCTCTTTCTGCTTCAATTCATTTAACTTACAACTTTAGTATATGTTTTCCTCCCCTTTGGTTTGGAATGAGAATAATATCCTTTAAAGGTTATTTTTCTACAGGTAAGTGGCATTTAATTTCCAGGAATTCAGTAAAATTCTCACTGAAAATGACAACCAGCAAAGTTAATAATAGTTCATGTACCCTATAATAGTCCATTACATAAAGTAATTACAAATATGACAGTGTTACTTACTAGTAACCGGTGGTGTAGCTTTTGCTGAAATACAAGAGACATGTTGTTTTAGTCAATTATGGGTACAGCATATTTTTCCCCTGTTAATTTCCCACTGAGGAATCTTTTAATGACAACTAAGAAGCACAAGGATTTCTGTTACAATTATTTTGATACTGGAATCCCTGTCAACATGATCACTTATGAAGTATGTCTGATGTTCAGTTCTGATGTCTTCAGAGCCTGGCAAATAACCTGCTTCTTTCCGTTTCCTCCTTTTGTAGTTTTCCCATTTTTCATTCTAACTTTTCTTACCTTGGTCCTCTTTGTCAGTTACCATCCACTCTTTCAAAAAAGAATGTGTGACTTAAACTATGATTTATTGGTTCTGCTTTTTATTCTTTTTGTTAATCAGTGGAGTTTTGGTCTACAAATTCATTGGCAAATCTTCTTAATTAGCATAAAACTAACTTAAAAAGCAGAAAGTGCCTTATGACCCAGCAATTCCACTGTGTATGCTGAGCATACACACTGAGGAAACCAGAATTGAAAGAGACACGTGTACCCCAATGTTCATCGCAGAATAGCCAGGACATGGAAGCAACCTAGATGTCCATCAGCAGATGAATGGATAAGAAAGCTGGGGTACATATACACAATGGAGTATTACTCAGCCATTTAAAAAGAATACATTTGAATCAGTTCTAATGAGGTGGATGAAACTGGAGCCTATTATACAGAGTGAAGTAAGCCAGAAAGAAAAACACCAATACTGTATCAGATCAGATCAGATTAGATCAGTCGCTCAGTCGTGTCCAACTCTTTGTGACCCCATGAATCGCAGCACGCCAGGCCTCCCTGTCCATCACCAAATCCCGGAGTTCACCCAGGCTCACGTCCATCGAGTCAGTGATGCCATCCAGCCATCTCATCCTCTGTCGTCCCCTTCTCCTCCTGCCCCCAATCCCTCCCAGCATCAGAGTCTTTTCCAATGAGTCAACTCTGCATGAGGTGGCCAAAGTACTGGAGTTTCAGCTTGAGCTTCATTCCTTCCAAAGAAATCCCAGGGCTGATCTCCTTCAGAATGGACTGGTTGGATCCCTTGCAGTCCAAGGGACTCTCAAGAGTCTTCTCCAACACCACAGTTCAAAAGCATCAATTCTTCTGTGCTCAGCTTTCTTCACAGTCCAACTCTCACATCCATACATGACCACTGGAAAAACCATAGCCTTGACTAGACGAACCTTTGTTGGCAAAGTAATGTCGCTGCTTTTGAATATGCTATCTAGGTTGGTCATAACTTTCCTTCCAAGGAGTAAGCGCCTTTTAATTTCATGGCTGCAGTCACCATCTGCAGTGATTTTGGAGCCCCGCAAAATAAAGTCTAACACTGTTTCCACTGTTTCCCCATCTATTTCCCATGAAGTGATGGGACTGGATGCCATGATCTTCGTTTTCTGAATGTTGAGCTTTAAGCCAACTTTTTCACTCTCCTCTTTCACTTTCATCAAGAATGCATATATATGGAATTTAGAAAGATGGTAACAATAACCTTGTATACGAGACAGCAAAAGAGACACTGATGTATAGAACAGTCTTTTGGACTCTGAGGGGGAGGGAGAGGGTGGGATGATTTGGGAGAATGGCATTGAAACATGTATAATATCATATATGAAATGAGTCGCCAGTCCAGGTTCGATGCACGATACTGGATGCTTGGGGCTGGTGTACTGGGACGACCCAGAGGGATGGTACAGGGAGGGAGGAGGGAGGAGGGTTCAGGATGGGGAACATGTGTATACCTGTGGCAGATTCATGTTGATATATGGCAAAACCAATACAATATTGTAAAGTTAAAAAATAAAATTAAATTAAAAAAAAAAGCAGAAAGTGAAGAGGAACTAAAAAGCCTCTTGATGAAAGTGAAAGAGGAGAGTGAAAAAGTTGGCTTAAAGCTCAACATTCAGAAAATGAAGATCATGGCATCTGGTCCCATCACTTCATGGGAAATAGATGGGGAAACAGTGGAAACAGTGTCAGACTTTATTTTTTTGGGCTCCAAAATCACTGCAGATGGTGATTGCAGCCATGAAATTAAAAGATGCTTACTCCTTGGAAGGAAAGTTATGACCAACCTAGATAGCATATTCAAAAGCAGAGACATTACCTTGCTGACAAAGATCCATCTAGTCAAGGCTATGGTTTTTCCAGTGGTCATGTATGGATGTGAGAGTTGGACTGTGAAGAAAGCTGAGCACTGAAGAATTCATGCTTTGAACTGTGGTGTTGGAGAAGATTTTTGAGAGTCCCTTGGACTGCAAGGGATCCAACCAGTCCATTCTAAAGGAGATCAGTCCTGGGCATTCTTTGGAAGGAATGATACTAAAGCTGAAACTCCAGTACTTTGGCCACCTCATGCAAAGAGTTGACTCATTGGAAAAGACTCTGATGCTGGGAGGGAATTGGGGGCAGGAGGAGAAGGGGACGACAGAGGATGAGATGGCTGGATGGCATCACCGACTCGATGGATGTGAGTTTGAATGAACTCCGGGAGTTGGTGATGGACAGGGAGGCCTGGTGTGCTGTGATTCATGGGGTCGCACAGAGTCGGATACGACTGAGCAACTGAACTGAACTGACTGAACTTAAAAAGATTAGAGACTTCATGAAAAATTGAAAATAAATTGGCACTATAGAAATCTATTACAGAATTTTATTTACTCTAATGGATTTAATAATTTACAGATAGAAACTCAACTCATTAGTTAATTTAGCAAATAATAATTTAGAGAAAAATGTGTTAGAAACAATCTTAATGCATTATATTGTTGTATTAATAAACTACTACATTTAGGCCTCTAGACTTTTCCTTGATATTAAATAGTATATGCAACTTAGTTCTAAATATATTACTAGAAACTCTTTATGTCCTTTCATAAGATACATATTATTTTAGTTGTAGTTTAAAATTCTGTCAATTCTAAGCTTCTGCCCTCTCCCCATTTCAGCTTACAGCTCCCAAAACTGTTCCTAAGCATAAAGAGCTATCTGAGCATATTTTGTTATAATTGGTTCCTTATCCTCAGTTCTTGAAAATGCTTCAGAGCCATAAAGATAGAATGGGTGTCTTGTTATTCATAATGAACCCCTTTTCACCACATCTGTGTTAGTCACTGAGTCTTGTCTGACTCTTTGTGAACCCATGGACTTTAGCCCCCCAGGCTCCTCTGTCCATGGAATTCTCCAGGCAAGAATACTGGAGTGGGTAGCTATTACCATCTCCAGGGATCTTCCCAACCCAGGGACAGAACCTAGGTCTCCTGCATTGCAGGTGGATTCTTTACTGTCTTTGTTCAGTTCAGTTCAGTCGCTCAGTCGTGCCCAACTCTTTGTGACCCCATGGACTGCAGAGTGCCAGGTTTCCCTGTCCATCACCAACTCCCGGAGCTTGCTCAAACTCATGTCCATCAAGTTGGTAATGCCATCCAACCATCTTATCCTCTGTCGTCCCCTTCTCCTCCTGCCTTCAATCTTTTCCAGCATCAAGGTCTTTTCCAATGAGTTTGGGTTTATGTTAATGAGGTAACTTCTGAAAATCACCTAAAGACAGGGGCTGGTTGCCAGAAGAACCAACCTTGAATAGAGGGTTAGAACTTTCAGTCCCACCCCTGGATTTCTGGGAGGGATGAAGGGCTAGAGGTTGAGTTAATCACTGATAGTTAATGATTAATTGGTCATTTTAATGTTTTAAAGCCTCCATAAAAACCCAAATGGAGGGAGTTCAAAGCCCTTCCAGGTTGGGGAGTCAGAATGCTTCCCCAGATTCCAAAGGACAGAAGCTCCTTTGTTTGGGGCCTTGCCTTCTGTATCTCTTCATCTGCTGTTGATTCTTGTCTTTTAGTATCCTTTGTAGTAAATAAGGAATCTAGCTTGTAAATGGTTTCTTGAATTCTGCGAGCCACTCTAGCAAATTAATCCAACCCAAGGAAAAGGTCATGGGAATCCTGCATTATAACTAAATACAGGTAACAACCTGGACTTGTGATTGGCATCCAGAGTTGGAGGTGGGTAATTGAACCTACTGGTTTATAGAGCTGGTTAATCAGAAGCACAGGTAACGTTGAAACAAGCAGGACCTGGTGGGGTCCTCCTGGATACAAAAGCCTTTCTGTGTTCCTCATTTCTTGTTTCTTCCTATCAGATCCAAAGACAGTGAAATGCTTTATGGTATGATGTTATTGCATTTGAACTTTGGATCTTGTTAATCATCTTCCGCTTTTTTTTTTTTCAAAACCTGGCCTTTATTCTTCCTTTATATAGATTTATTATAAAAAGATTTTATTTTGTATATTTGTTATGTCAGTTTATTGATTTATTTATGCTTTCAGGAAAACTCTTAGGAATCTCCAAAATTGCTGACTGAAGAGAGGTAAACAGATTAGAAGGAAAAAATTAAGATTTATAAGGTTTTATGGGATCGACTTTGGCCTCCCTTATAATTCTCAGGCATAGTACCAGGTTGTATTAAACAATGTCAGTTATAATAATATTGTTTATATATTTATAGTTTCTTTATTTGTTAATTGTTTCCCCCATAAGGTTGTAAGATGCTTCATGAGGACAAGAGTCATATCTGTTGCATTTAGTACTATCAGTGTGTCTGCATTTAATAGATTTATAAATAGGTGCTGAATGTATGAAAACAATGTGAACTAGAGCTCTGGTAGTTAACATCCCACAATAAGACTTACAGGTTTTAAAACCTGTAAGTTGCTTAAGCAACTGAGGAGGAGAGAGAGGCTCATGAGAAAGTTCTGAGGAACACAAGCATTTAAGAACCAGGAAGAGGAAGAGGTGAATAACAATGAGATTAGAGGAGGAGCCAAGATGGCGGAGGAGTAGGACGGGGAGAACACTTTCTCCCCCACAAATTCATCAAAAGAGCATTTAAACATCGAGTAAATTCCACAAAACAACTTCCGAATGCCGGCAGAGGACATCAGGCACCCAGAAAAGCAGCCCAACTCTTCGAAAGGAGGTAGGAAAAAATATAAAAGACAAAAAAAGAGACAAAAGAGGGAGGGACGGAGTTCCGTCCCGGGAAGGGAGTCTTAAAAAGAGAGAAGTTTCCAAACACCAGGAAACCCTCTCACTGCCGAATCTGTGCCGAGCTTTGGAAGCACAGAGGGCAACATAAAAGGGAGGGGAAAAAAAAAAAAAAATAAACAATTAAAAATCGCGGATTGTGAGCCCTACGGGAACTCCCCCAGCGGAGAAGCAGCGCAGACGCCTGCACACGGCATTAGCAAGCGGGGGCTGGGCAGGGAAGTGCGGCACGGGCTGTGTCCCTTAGAGTAAGAATCGGGCCGAATGTCCTGAGCGCTATCTGAGCGAAATAATTTGGGCTAGCAAACCAGACTGTGGGATATCTACCACGCGAAAAGCCAGCCCTAACCTAAGACACCGCCAGGCCCGCGCACAGAACAAAGGACTGAACAGAGATAGCCGGCTGCAGACCTCCCCCTCCGGTGACAGGCAACCAGAGCCGGAAGGGGGCAATCGCAGCCCCAGAGAGACACTATCTATAAAACTGTAAGCAGGCTTCTTTGCTAACTAAAACTTCTTGGGGGTCTGGACGGTCAACATCTGCCTGAGAAGGTGCGCCGGTTATACACCCAGATAACCGAGTGGCGGGGAGGCGATAAGTCGCAGCATTGGCGCCCGCCAAGCACCTCATCGCCTGAGCTGCTCGACCTGGGAAGAACACAAAACGCAGGCCCAACCGAGTCTGCGCCTCTGAGGACTACCCGAGTGCCTGAACCTGAGCGGCTTGGACCTGGGAGCTCAGTCCAGGGCCGGCCTCTGATTGTTCCCGGCAGAACAACCTAGAGCCCAAGCAGTGTGGGCAGGGAGGTTACACGCGCCGTGAGCGGGGGCAGACCCAGTGTGGCCGAGGCACTTCGAGCGCACGCCAGTGTTATCTGTTTGCAGCATCCCTCCCTCCCTCCACACAGCGCGGCTGAACAAGTGAGCCTAAATTAAAAAAAAAAAAAAAAAAATAGGGTCCTCCACCGTCCCCTTTGTGTCAGGGCGGGAACCAGACACTGAAGAGACCAGCAAACAGAAGAAGCTCTAACAGAGGGAAACGCCTTGGAAGCTACAGGCCATAGATTAAAACCCTGTGGTTACTACGGATTACATAGGAAGGGGCCTATAGATCTTGAGAAATATAAGTCGGACTAAGGAACTGCCAAAAATGAACTGAACCCACAATACTCACAACAAAACCAGAGAAAGACCTAGATATATTTTTACTATTTTTACGATCAATCTTTCTTTCTTTCTTTTTTTTTTTAATTAAAAAAAAAAAAAAATTTTTTTTAAGTCCTCTATTGTCCTTTAATTTTCACTTTTATAACTATTACTTTGCAAAAAAAAAAAAAAAGACCCTATTTTTTTTTTTTTTTTCTTCTTCAGCAAACTTCATATATATATTTTATAATTTTTTGACCGTGGTTTTTTTTTTTTTTCTTTTTTCTTTTTCTTCTTTTCTTTAACATTGCATTTTTGAAATTCCAAACTCTACTCTAGATTTTTAATTTTAGCCTTTTGATATATGTTATCAATTTTGTACCTATAGTTTTTTTCATAATTGCTGTGACTTTTTTTTTTTTTCCTCTGTTTCTTTCTCTTCTTCTTTTATATAACATCGTATATCTGCAATTCCAAACTCTACTCAAGATTTTTAATTTATGCTTTTTGGTATTTGATATCAATTTTGTACCTGTATTTTCTTTATAATTTTTGCGACATTGTTTTTGTTGGTTTGTTTGTTTTCTCTCTTTATTTTTCTTCTTCTTCTTTTTTTTTTTTTTTTTTTTCTTAACGTTGTATTTTTGAAATTCCAAACTCTACTCTGGATTTTTAATTTTTGCTGTTTGGTATTAGTTATCAATTTTGTACCTGTAGTTTCTTTATTACTTTCACGACCTTGTTTGTTTTTCTTTGTTCGTTTTTTCTCTCATTCTTTTCCTTCTCCTTTTCATTAACATCACATTTTTGAAATTCCAAACTCTACTCTAATTTCTAATTTTTGTTTTTATGTATTTGTTACCAATTTTGTACCTTTAAGAACCCAATCTTCAGGACCCATTTTTCACTAGTGTACGAGATTACTGGCTTGACTGCTCTCTCTCCCTTTGGACTCTCCATTTTCTCCACCAGGTCACCTGTATCTCCTCCCTAACCCCTCTCTACTCTACCCAACTCTGTGAATTTCTGTGTGTTCCAGACGGTGGAGAACACTTAAGGAACTGATTACTGGCTGGATCTGTCTCCCACCTTTTCATTTCCCCCTTTTATCCTTCTGGCCACCTCTGTCTCCTGCCTCCTTCTTCTCTTCCCTGTATAACTCCGTGAACATCTCTGAGTGGTCCAGTTGTGGAGTGCACATAAGGAAGTGACTACTGGCTAGCCCACTCTCTCCACTATTGATTCCACCTCATCTCATTTGGGTCACCTCTAACTCCCTCCTCCCTCTTCTCTTCTCCATGTAACGCTGTGAACCTCTCTGAGTGACCCTCACAGTAGAGAAACTTTTCATCTTTAACGTAGATGTTTTATCAGTGGTGCTGGATAGAAGGAGAAGTTTTGAAACTACTGTAAAATTAAGACCGATAACTGGAAGTAGGAGGCTTAAGTCCAATCCCTGACTCCAGGGAACTCCTGACTCCAAGGAACATTAATTGACAGGAGCTCATCAAACGCCTCCATACCGACACTGAAACCAAGCACCACACAAGGGCCAACAAGTTCCAGGGAAAGACATAACAAGCAAATTCTCCAGCAACAAAGGAACACAGCCCTGAGCTTCAAGATACAGGCTGCCCAAGGTCACCCCAAAACCATAGACATCTCATAACTCATTACTGGACATTTCATTACACTCCAGAGAGAAGAAATACAGCTCCATCCACCAGAACATCGACACAAGCTTCCCTAACCAGGAAACCTTGACAAGCCACCTGTACAAACCCACACACAGCGAGGAAACGCCACAATAAAGAGAACTCCACAAACTGCCAGAATACAGAAAGGACACCCCAAACTCAGCAATTTAAACAAGATGAAGAGACAGAGGAATAGCCAGCAGATAAAGGAACAGGATAAATGCCCACCAAACCAAACCAAAGAGGAAGAGATAGGGAATCTACCTGATAAAGAATTCCGAATAATGATAGTGAAATTGATCCAAAATCTTGAAATTAAAATGGAATCACAGATAAATAGCCTGGAGGCAAGGATTGAGAAGATGCAAGAAAGGTTTAACAAGGACTTAGAAGAAATAAAAAAGAGTCAATATATAATGAATAATGCAATAAGTGAAATTAAAAACACTCTGGAGGCAACAAATAGTAGAATAACAGAGGCAGAAGATAGGATTAGTGAATTAGAAGATAGAATGGTAGAAATAAATGAATCAGAGAGGATAAAAGAAAAACGAATTAAAAGAAATGAGGACAATCTCAGAGACCTCCAGGACAATATTAAACGCTACAACATTCGAATCATAGGGGTCCCAGAAGAAGAAGACAAAAAGAAAGACCATGAGAAAATACTTGAGGAGATAATAGTTGAAAACTTCCCTAAAATGGGGAAGGAAATAATCACCCAAGTCCAAGAAACCCAGAGAGTCCCAAATAGGATAAACCCAAGGCGAAACACCCCAAGACACATAGTAATCAAATTAACAAAGATCAAACACAAAGAACAAATATTAAAAGCAGCAAGGGAAAAACAACAAATAACACACAAGGGAATTCCCATAAGGATAACAGCTGATCTTTCAATAGAAACTCTTCAAGCCAGGAGGGAATGGCAAGACATACTTAAAAGGATGAAAGAAAATAATCTACAGCCCAGATTATTGTACCCAGCAAGGATCTCATTCAAGTATGAAGGAGAAATCAAAAGCTTTTCAGACAAGCAAAAGCTGAGAGAATTCTGCACCACCAAACCAGCTCTCCAACAAATACTAAAGGATATTCTCTAGACAGGAAACACAAAAATTGTGTATAAATTCGAACCCAAAACAATAAAGTAAATGGCAACGGGGTCATACTTATCAGTAATTACCTTAAACGTAAATGGGTTGAATGCCCCAACCAAAAGACAAAGACTGGCTGAATGGATACAAAAACAAGACCCCTGCATATGTTGTCTACAAGAGACCCACCTCAAAACAGGGGACACATACAGACTGAAAGTGAAGGGCTGGAAAAAGATTTTCCATGCGAATAGGGACCAAAAGAAAGCAGGAGTAGCAATACTCATATCAGATAAAATAGACTTTAAAACAAAGACTGTGAAAAGAGACAAAGATGGTCACTACATAATGATCAAAGGATCAATCCAAGAAGAAGATATAACAATTATAAATATATATGCACCCAACACGGGAGCACCGCAGTATGTAAGACAAATGCTAACAAGTATGAAAGAAGAAATTAACAATAACACAATAATAGTGGGAGACTTTAATACCCCACTCACACCTATGGATAGATCAACTAAACAGAAAATTAACAAGGAAACACAAACTTTAAACGATACAATAGACCAGTTAGACCTAATTGATATCTATAGGACATTTCATCCCAAAACAATGAATTTCACCTTTTTCTCAAGTGCACATGGAACCTTCTCCAGGATAGATCACATCCTGGGCCATAAAGCTAGCCTTGGTAAATTCAAAAAAATAGAAATCATTCCAAGCATCTTTTCTGACCACAATGCAGTAAGATTAGATCTCAATTACAGGAGAAAAACTATTAAAAAATCCAACATATGGAGGCTGAACAACACGCTGCTGAATAACCAACAAATCACAGAAGAAATCAAAAAAGAAATCAAAATTTGCATAGAAACGAATGAAAATGAAAACACAACAACCCAAAACCTGTGGGACACGGTAAAAGCAGTCCTAAGGGGAAAGTTCATAGCAATACAGGCACACCTCAAGAAACAAGAAAAGAGTCAAATAAATAACCTAACTCTACACCTAAAGCAACTAGAAAAGGAAGAAATGAAGAACCCCAGGGTTAGCAGAAGGAAAGAAATCTTAAAAATTAGAGCAGAAATAAATGCAAAAGAAACAAAAGAGACCATAGCAAAAATCAACAAAACCAAAAGCTGGTTCTTTGAAAGGATAAATAAAATTGACAAACCATTAGCCAGACTCATCAAGAAACAAAGGGAGAAAAATCAAATCAATAAAATTAGAAATGAAAATGGAGAGATCACAACAGACAACACAGAAATACAAAGGATCATAAGAGACTACTATCAACAATTATATGCCAATAAAATGGACAACGTGGAAGAAATGGACAAATTCTTAGAAAAGTACAACTTTCCAAAACTCGATCAGGAAGAAATAGAAAATCTTAACAGACCCATCACAAGCACGGAAATTGAAACTGTAATCAAAAATCTTCCAGCAAACAAAAGCCCAGGTCCAGACGGCTTCACAGCTGAATTCTACCAAAAATTTAGAGAAGAGCTAACACCTATCCTGCTCAAACTCTTCCAGAAAATTGCAGAGGATGGTAAACTTCCAAACTCATTCTATGAGGCCACCATCACCCTAATACCAAAACCTGACAAAGATCCCACAAAAAAAGAAAACTACAGGCCAATATCACTGATGAACATAGATGCAAAAATCCTTAACAAAATTCTAGCAATCAGAATCCAACAACACATTAAAAAGATCATACACCATGACCAAGTGGGCTTTATCCCAGGGATGCAAGGATTCTTCAATATCCGCAAATCAATCAATGTAATACACCACATTAACAAATTGAAAAATAAAAACCATATGATTATCTCAATAGATGCAGAGAAAGCCTTTGACAAAATTCAACATCCATTTATGATCAAAACTCTCCAGAAAGCAGGAATAGAAGGAACCTACCTCAACATAATCAAAGCTATATATGACAAACCCACAGCAAACATTATCCTCAATGGTGAAAAATTGAAAGCATTTCCTCTAAAGTCAGGAACAAGACAAGGGTGCCCACTTTCACCATTACTATTCAACATAGTTTTGGAAGTTTTGGCCACAGCAATCAGAGCAGAAAAAGAAATAAAAGGAATCCAAATTGGAAAAGAAGAAGTAAAGCTCTCACTGTTTGCAGATGACATGATCCTCTACATAGAAAACCCTAAAGACTCCACCAGAAAATTACTAGAACTAATCAATGACTATAGTAAAGTTGCAGGATATAAAATCAACACCCAGAAATCCCTTGCATTCCTATACACTAATAATGAGAAAACAGAAAGAGAAATTAAGGAAACAATTCCATTCACCATTGCAACGGAAAGAATAAAATACTTAGGAATATATCTACCTAAAGAATCTAAAGACCTATATATAGAAAACTATAAAACACTGGTGAAAGAAATCAAAGAGGACACTAACAGATGGAGAAATATACCATGTTCATGGATTGGAAGAATCAATGTAGTGAAAATGAGTATACTACCCAAAGCAATCTATAGATTCAATGCAATCCCTATCAAGCTACCAACAGCATTCTTCACAGAGCTAGAACAAATAATTTCACAATTTGTATGGAAAAACAAAAAACCTCGAATAGCCAAAGCGATCTTGAGAAAGAAGAATGGAACTGGAGGAATCAACCTACCTGACTTCAGGCTCTACTACAAAGCCACAGTTATCAAGACAGTATGGTACTGGCACAAAGACAGAAATATAGATCAATGGAACAAAATAGAAAGCCCAGAGATAAAT
This sequence comes from Bubalus kerabau, assembly GCF_029407905.1. Taxonomy (NCBI): domain Eukaryota; kingdom Metazoa; phylum Chordata; class Mammalia; order Artiodactyla; family Bovidae; genus Bubalus; species Bubalus kerabau. Next base: position 25,505,903 of record NC_073626.1, read on the forward strand.
CCACGCACATATGGACACCTTATCTTCGACAAAGGAGGCAAGAATATACAATGGATTAAAGACAATCTCTTTAACAAGTGGTGCTGGGAACTCTGGTCAACCACTTGTAAAAGAATGAAACTAGAACACTTTCTAACACCATACACAAAAATAAACTCAAAATGGATTAAAGATCTAAACGTAAGACCAGAAACTATAAAACTCCTAGAGGAGAACATAGGCAAAACACTCTCTGACATACATCACAGCAGGATCCTCTATGACCCACCTCCCAGAATATTGGAAATAAAAGCAAAAATAAACAAATGGGACCTAATTAACCTTAAAAGCTTCTGCACATCAAAGGAAACTATTAGCAAGGTGAAAAGACAGCCTTCAGAATGGGAGAAGATAATAGCAAATGAAGCAACTGACAAACAACTAATCTCGAGAATATACAAGCAACTCCTACAGCTCAACTCCAGAAAAATAAATGACCCAATCAAAAAATGGGCCAAAGAACTAAATACACATTTCTCCAAAGAAGACATAAAGATGGCTAACAAACACATGAAAAGATGCTCAACATCACTCATTATCAGAGAAATGCAAATCAAAACCACTATGAGGTACCATTTCACACCAGTCAGAATGGCTGCAATCCAAAAGTCTACAAGTAATAAATGCTGGAGAGGGTGTGGAGAAAAGGGAACCCTCTTACACTGTTGGTGGGAATGCAAACTAGTGCAGCCACTATGGAGAACAGTGTGGAGATTCCTTAAAAAACTGGAAATAGACATGCCTTATGATCCAGCAATCCCACTGCTGGGCATACACACTGAGAAAACCAGAAGGGAAAGAGACACGAGTACCCCAATGTTCATCGCAGCACTGTTTATAATAGCCAGGACATGGAAGCAACCTAGATGTCCATCAACAGATGAATGGATAAGAAAGCTGTGGTACATATACACAATGGAGTATTATTCAGCCATTAAAAAGAATACATTTGAATCAGTTCTAATGAGGTGGATGAAACTGGAGCCTATTATACAGAGTGAAGTAAGCCAGAAAGAAAAACACCAATACAGTATACTAACGCATATATATGGAATTTAGAAAGAGGGTAACAATAACCCTGTGTACGAGACAGCAAAAGAGACACTGATGTATAGAACAGTCTTATGGACTCTGTGGGAGAGGGAGAGGGTGGGAAGATTTGGGAGAATGGCATTGAAACATGTAAATATCATGTATGAAATGAGTTGCCAGTCCAGGTTCGATGCACGATACTGGATGCTTGGGGCTGGTGCACTGGGATGACCCAGAGGGATGGAATGGGGAGGGAGGAGGGAGGAGGGTTCAGGATGGGGAACACATGTATACCTGTGGCGGATTCATTTTGATATTTGGCAAATCTAATACAGTTATGTAAAGTTTAAAAATAAAATAAAATAAAAAAAAAACAATAACAAAAAAAAAACAATGAGATTAATCCAGGGCAAGAAATGTGGGAAGAAAGCAAGGAGAGTGAAATGTGGTTTCAAGGGGGACAGAGTGTTTCAAGAAAGAAAGAGTGTTTCTCAGAATGTTGTACTGTCTTTTATTTACTTCTTATTCTGTTGTCTAACCTCCCAGGTATACCTCTGGGTACTGAGTATAAACTTTAATTATTTAACAAGTTCTTTCCTCCTCATTTTGCACTCTTCTATTTCTCTATTTTCCTCTTTCTGCTTCAATTCATTTAACTTACAACTTTAGTATATGTGTTCCTCCCCTTTGGTTTGGAATGAGAATAATATCCTTTAAAGGTTATTTTTCTACAGGTAAGTGGCATTTAATTTCCAGGAATTCAGTAAAATTCTTAACTTGTCCCTCACTGAAAAATGACAACCAGCAAAGTTAATAATAGTCCATGTACCCTATAATAGTCCATTACATAAAGTAATTACAAATATGACAGTGTTACTTACTAGTAACTGGTGGTGTAGCTTTTGCTGAAATACAAGAGACATGTTGTTTTAGTCAATTATGGGTACAGCTTATTTTCCCCCTGTTAATCTCCCACTGAGGAATCTTATAAATGACAACGAAGAAGAACAAGGATTTCTGTTACAATTATTTTGATGCTGGAATCCCTGTCAACACAATCACTTATGAAGTATGTGTGATGTCTTCAGAGCCTGGCAAATAACCTGCTTCTTTCCATTTCCTCCTTTTGTAGTTTTCCCATTTTTCATTGTAACTTTTCTTACCTTTGATCCTCTTAGTCAGTTACCATCCACTCTTTCAAAAAAGAATGTGTGACTTAAACTATGATTTATTGGTTCTGCTTTTTATTCTTTTTGTTAATCAGTGAGTGGAGTTTTGGTCTACAAATTCACTGGTAAATCTTCTTAATTAGCAGAAAACTAACTTAAAAAGATTAGAGACTTCATGAAAAATTGAAAATAAATTACCTCTATAGAAATCTATTACAGAGTTTTATTTACTCTAATGGATTAAATTAAAGATAATTTAAAGTCAGGTTGTAGTAGACTAAGAAGTGGATGTTGAAGTAGCATTAGAGGTAAGGAATGAGGACAACTCTGATGCAGTTTAGCCATGATGAGAGAGGGAGTGGCTGGATTGGAGCAGGTGGTTGGGTCATGGAAGGATTAAAAAAAATACAGGATGACATTAAAATGTTTAAATGCTGAAAGGGAGAAATTGAAGATAACAGGAAATGTGAGTTTTGAGGTCAGCTAACTTTCTAAGTGAAGAAAGCTGAGCGCCAAAGAATTGATGGTTTTGAACTGTGGTATTGGAGAAGACTCTTGAGAGTTCCTTGGACTGCAAGGCGATCCAATCAGTCCATTCTGAAGGAGATCAGTCCTGGGTGTTCTTTGGAAGGACTGATGCTAAAGCTGAAACTCCAGTACTTTGGCCACCTCATGCGAAGAGTTGACTCATTGGAAAAGACTCTGATGCTGGGAGGGATTGGGGGCAGGAGGAGAAGGGGACGACAGAGGATGAGATGGCTGGATGGCATCACTGACTCAATGAACATGGGTTTGGGTGAACTCCGGGAGTTGGTGGTGGATGGGGAGGCCTGGCGTGCTGCAATTCATGGGGTTGCAAAGTGTTGGACATGACTGAGCAACTGAACTGAACTGAACTGAACTCTCTAAGGGAATGAAATGGGATGGGATCTAGAACCCAATGAAGGAGTTGAATTTTGATACATAAAATACTGCTGTCCTTGTTGAGAGGAACTCTTAAGATCTACTCTCAGTAATTTTAAAGCATACAATATTGTATTATTAAGTACAGTCACCATACTGTACATGGGAGCCTCAGGAAATTTTTTACCTTATAACTATGTCTTCCATTTTTCTTGCTCCCCAGCCCTTGCAAGCACCATTCTATTCTTTGTTTCTAAGAAATTTGCTTTTTTTTAGATTCCACACATATTTGATACTATGCAGTATTTTCTTTCTCTGTCTAGCTTATTTCACTTAGTACAATGCCCTTCAGGTTCATTCATGTTGTGAAAGCAAATATTTCTGAACACATGATTGTTTCCTCTCCTTCTATTCTTTTACGTTGCTGTGTCACTCTAGGACTTGTGGCCTCTCAAAGCTTTAACAATGCTGCGCTTGTGTGCTTAGTTGCTCTTTGCATGTCTGACTCTTTGTGACCCCATAGACTGTGGCCCGCCAGGCTTCTTTGTCAATGGGGATTCTCCAGGCAAGAACACTGGAGTGGGTAGCCTACCCCTTCTCCAGGGGATCTTCCTGACCCAGGGATCGAACTGGGGTCTCCTGCATTGCAGGCAGATTCTTTACCAGCCGAGCTACCAGGGAAGCCCTTAACAATGCTAATGCTGTGAAATTTTGAAATCAGCTTTCCTCAAGTTCACATATTTGATACTTTTTAGCCATTTTCTCCTTTATAATCACACAGAAGTTCATGTGATCTTTTACCAGGGATTTATGGTTCTTTTTCTTATTAATACAATCCATTTTGTTTGTGTAAATTAGGTTGAGAGTAGCATCAATGACTCAATGGACATGGGTTTAGCTGGATTCGGGGAGTTGGTAATGGACAGGGAGGCCTGGCATGCTGCAGTTCATGGGGTCACAAAGAAGTCGGACACAACTGAGCGACTGACTGAACTGAAGTACTCTTGTTACTTTTTCTACACATAATAAGATGTTTAAAGTCAGTTTAAATTTAACTTTGTTAAATTTTCCATTTTCTTACACGTTATGCTTTTATTTTTTACTCTTCTTCCATTTATCAACTTAGAAAATAGTCACAACCTAAAAGTTGAGAGTTATATTTCATTTGGTGGGAAGTTTTAGGACATCAAGCCCAAGAATCAGCATCTCAAGTAACCCTGAGAGAAATGCTCCAAGTAGGTGAGGGGAGGAGCCAGGTTACATAGAAGTCTCACAACAAAGGACCAATTGTCTGAATGTCAAAAGATTCAGTTCAGTTCAGTTCAGTCGCTCAGTCATGTCCAACTCTTTGCAACCCCATGAATTGTAGCATGCCAGGCCTCCCTGTCCATCACCAACTCCCGGAGGTCACTCAGACTTGCGTCCATCAAGTCAGTGATGCCATCCAGCCATCTCATCCCCTGTCGTCCCCTTCTCCTCCTGCCCCCAATCCCTCCCAGCATCAGAGTCTTTTCTAATGAGTCAACTCTTCGCATGAGGTGGCCAAAATATTGGAGTTTCAGCTTTAGCATCATTCCTTCCAAAGAACACCCAGGACTGATCTCCTTTAGAATGGACTGGTTGGATCTTCTTGCAGTCCAAGGGACTCTCAAGAGTCTTCTCCAACACCACAGTTCAAAAGCATCAATTCTTTGGCGCTCAGCTTTCTTCACAGTCCAACTCTCACATCCATACATGACCAATAGAAAAACCATAGCCTTGACTAGACAGACCTTTGTTGGCAAAGTAATGTCTCTGCTTTTGAATATGCTGTCTAGGTTGGTCATAACTTTCCTTCCAAGGAGTAATCGTCTTTTAATTTCATGGCTGCAATCACCATCTGCAGTGATTTTGGAGCCCCGCAAAATAAAGTCTGACACTGTTTCCCAATGTTTCCCCATCTATTTCCCATGAAGTGATGGGACTGGATGCCATGATTTTAGTTTTCTGAATGTTGAGTTTTTTTTAATTGTCACCTTCAATTTTATTCATCGCTAAAAGGATGATGGTCAGCGTTCTAGGGATACCCCACGCACCGGCATGAAACAGCAAGGCTTTCTTTTCAATAGCTTCACTACCCCACTTAGGCACAGTTGCCAAGAACCACGTGTGGTAAGAATCACCCACCAAACACTGCCAGCCATAATTAAAAAAAAAAATAGTGTATCATAAAAAGCATGATACAGGCTTTTTTATGAGATCTTTAGGTCACTGTGGAAGCCTTATACTGTGCAGGGCTGGATGCATTGCAGGTGACTTGTTCCTCAAGCAAAAACCCAATAAACAAAATTAATGACACCATCATGTAGCAGACGGCATAAAATATAATGGGTCTTTCAGAATAATGGAATCTTATTGCATCAGTCAAAAAAGTTAAAAAAGTGAACAATGTGGCAGAGAGGCAAATGATTGAAATTAATCCTATGAAATACCGAGCAAATGAAAGCTTCTCTCTCCTAAAGTACATATTTGGACAAGGAGGTGAACAATCACGCATGTGCAAAAAGGAATAGCCAAGATCAGGATCCATTTTCAACTCTTGGGGACACCAAAAGCCATAGTCCCTCTGCACTGCCACTGAGGCTCCTTCAGTAGGATCACCAGCTAAATTTGGGTCCACCAGCTGAGGATACGGCTCACCACAATCTGGGAACCTCCACTGCTAAAACTGCCGTCTGTTGGTCATAATGATTCAGAAGATTGGGCATGAAGGCAGTGTTATAAGGCAAATCCTGGCACATCCTCAAGGTAATAGGCTCAAAGAAAACAAACTGTGCCCAACTATATGGCCCACAAACATAGTCAAGGGCCACAGAGAGAAGACGATCCAACTCGTAGCCATGCTTTCTTGACTGAATGGGATTCAGATGATCAGGCCTACGCAATACGTATTTTAGATCTTTGTACACCTGCAGGTCTCAGCTTGAAAGTACTTCTTCTATCTTACTGTTAAGTTCTTCAAACAGAATTACTCTTTGCACCGTCAGAGGTTTGTTAGCTTGGTCTCACAAAAGGCATTTGTTTTTGGTTTCACAATATGGGCAATGACATCATCTTGCCTCTTCTTTTCACTTTATTACATCATGCACCATTTGGCCAACGTGTCAAGTTGATCAACCACATTCCCAAACAACAGATTCCATCTTAGGAGAAGAGCTATTTCTTCCTTTGACTGAAATATCTTTGGGACTTTCTGGTGGTCCAGTGATTAAAACTGCACACATCCACTGCTGGAGCTCCAGTGTACTCCCTGGTGGAGAACTAAAATTCCAAATGCCGGGCCTCACACCTCGGGGCCGGGCTCCCGGGGGGCTGCGGCGCCGACCGGGGGCGACCGCAGGTCCCTCACTTAAACGGAGCCAGCGAGGACCGCCGGCGTGGGCCTCTGAGGGACAGCGAGCTTTTCCTTTCTCTGGGGCGCGCGGCCCGGAGGTGGCGGCGGCGGCGGGAGAGGAGGGGGGGAGCGGGGCCTGAATGTTGAGTTTTAAGCCAACTTTTTCACTCTCCACTTTCACTTTCATCAAGAGGCTTTTTAGTTCCTCTTCACTTTCTGCCATAAGGGTGGTGTCATCTGCATATCTGAGGTTATTGATATTTCTCCCGGCAATCTTGATTCCAGCTTGTGCTTCTTCTAGCCCAGCGTTTCTCATGATGTACTCTGCATATAAGTTAAATAAGCAGGGTGACAATATACAGCCTTGATGTACTCTTTTTCCTATTAGGAACCAGTCTGTTGTTCCATGTCCAGTTCTAATGTTGCTTCCTGACCTGCATATAAGATTACTATTAATTAAAGAAAATCAAATATCCCAAGTTAAGGAATTTAGTGATTTTCTATGTATGGAAAGATGCAAGAGTCTGGGCTCACTAAAATCATTCCTTTCATATTCATTTCAGCTATCCTGGTGCCAGTATCCTGTATTTTTCACATCCTGAGCTTCCTTGGACTCACCATAGTGAATGGCTACAGTTTGATGGCTGTTATATAGCAAGTATTTTTCTCCTTCCTGAGTGCCCTTAGGCCCACATTGGAGGGCTGGAATTGCTGATGATTGTGAAATCCCTTTTTACTGATATGGTAGAAAATATTCCATTTCTCACATTTCACTTAAAATGTTACACCCTTTTGAATTATATCCTATCAATTTTGATATCCTGAGAGAAATATATATATGGCTGATTCTTTTATTCACTTTCTGTATTGTCTAGGCATCTGAGTGACTTTGGGGAGCTAGGAATAAGATTTATAAATTTCATCTTACTATTTTCTTCCCTTACTCTCACCCATTTCTTTTGTTTCTCAGTCTTCCTTTCCTAGCTTCAACTCATTTAATTTAATTCATTTCATTTAAATTCTTTAAATGTCTCCTGATTCCTTTTTCTGAGAATGTTATTTTGTGTTTTGGCAAGTCAGCTGACTTGATACAATGCTGAAGTTCTTAGCTATTCTTTCTACAAATCAGTGAGGTTTGGTTTCAAGAAAATTTTCAATAACTGAAAAGTCTTAACTTGTGTCCAATTGACCACGACAACCTTCAAATTTAGATGAAGTCTTTATACTATAACAGTCATTAAGTAACAAGTTAAATAATGTACTTACCACTAGGTGGTTCAGCTTTTGTTGAAATATAAGCACAAACAAGTAGTTATTTGTTAACCTGTTACAGAGCAGCACATTTTCCTGTTTAAAATCTTCCAATTTGGAAATCTTATAAAATGACACCCAACCAGCACAAACACCTCTGCCATGGTTATGTATTGCTATAGTTCCTGGTCAAATGGTCCTTTATTGGTGTGTGCCATGCTAAGTGCCAAGACTAGAGAGAACTGTGGTAAGATTTTAGTCTCAACACCCACTTGTTGTGGTAGCTCCTCTGTGATATTTCTGCTAAGTGAGAAGCTTATTACTGGGGCTCCTTTTTAAAGGGAAACCCATTACTTTCCCTAATCATTTGTATTTATCTTTGAACAACTCATATTCATCCTTTCTTAATAGCCTCTCATATGTACTTTCTCTTTTCTCTTAATGTTGACTCCCTTTTATGTAAACTCCAGTCTACGTTGTTTTTCTTTTAAAGTGAATTTTATTTGTTCTGAGGAATATACCCTCTTAGTTATTCAGTGCATTTAAGCTTTTCAGAAAACTGTCAGTAATCTCTAAAAATCTTCACTGCTCAGGGCGGAGTATACAATGAAAAATACTAATATGAGGTTTTCAAATTTGGGTATGTTAATTGTCAGAGAAATCAAAAATTCTTTATGAAATTATTTATCCCCAAATCACTTATGCTGAGAAATAGAAAAAAGCTTAAGCATGGGTTTCTCAGCAGCTCCTATAAACAAATGTAAATGAATACAGTTTAACTTATAGACTGTATAATTAATAATAGTCTTTGAGTTATTTCAACATCTAATTTCCTTAAAGCACAAAAACTTTCATGGCATTATTAAGCCCCATTAAAGAATCACATATTGTTTTGTAGTTTTGTTACAGTTTTAAAATCACAATTTCCTACTAATTAGCAAACTTTTGGATATGGAAGGGAAAAAGGCAAAAGGAGACATCATAACATTAATGTTGGACACAGGAGCAGCCAAATTCAGCAAAAACATACATACAGCTAAATTGAAATGATTTGGAGTGGAGAAGTGGAAAGAACTTACCTCTGGCTCTCACATCTTTTTCTATAATAAAAAAGAAATAAATGAAGTCTAAAAATCTTGAATATAGCTTTTTCTTGAGTACAAAATAATTACAATAGCTACTGATAATTGGTTGATTAACATGTGCCTAGGCATTGTTCCTATTTGGAACCAGTTTGTTGTTCCATGTCCAGTTCTAAATGTTTGCTTCCTGACCTGCATATAGATTTCTCAAGAGGCAGGTCAGGTGGTCTGGTATTCCCATCTCTTTCAGAATTTTTCAGTTTATTGTGATCCGCACAGTCAAAGGCTTTGGCATAGTCAATAAAGCAGAAATAGATGTTTTTCTGGAACTCTCTTGCTTTTTCCATGATCCAGCGGATGTTGGCAATTTGATCTCTGGTTCCTCTGCCTTACATCATGAGAAATGCTGGACTGGAAGAAACACAAGCTGGAATCAAGATTGCCGGGAGAAATATCAATAACCTCAGATATGCAGATGACACCACCCTTATGGCAGAAAGTGAAAAGGAACTAAAAAGCCTCTTGATGGTCCCATCTGGGCATCTGGTCCCATCACTTCATGGGAAATAGATGGGGAAACAGTGGAAACAGTGTCAGACTTTATTTTTTTGGGCTCCAAAATCACTGCAGATGGTGACTGCAGCCATGAAATTAAAAGACGATTACTCCTTGGAAGGAAAGTTATGACCAACCTAGATAGCATATTCAAAAGCAGAGACATTACTTTGCCAGCAAAGGTCTGTCTAGTCAAGGCTATGGTTTTTCCAGTGGTCATGTATGGATGTGAGAGTTGGACTGTGAAGAAGGCTGAGCGCTGAAGAATTGATGCCTTTGAACTGTGGTGTTGGAGAAGACTCTTGAGAGTCCCTTGGACTGCAAGGAGATCCAACCAGTCCATCCTGAAGGAGATCAGCCCTAGGATTTCTTTGGAAGGAATGAAGCTCAAGCTGAAACTCCAGTACTTTGGCCACCTCATGTGAAGAGTTGACTCATTGGAAAAGACTCTGATGCTGGGAGAGATTGGGGGCAGGAGGAGAAGGGGACGACAGAGGATGAGATGGCTGGATGGCATCACTGACTCGATGGACATGAGTCTGGGTGAACTCCGGGAGTTGGTGATGGACAGGGAGGCCTGGCGTGCTGCGATTCATGGGGTCACAAAGAGTTGGACACGACTGAGCGACTGAACTGAACTGAACTGAGGCATTGTTCCAGTTGATTAAACTATTTTAATTTTCACTGAAATCCCATGAGGTGGCTATAATTGTTACCTTCATTTTATCAATGAAAGAACTAGCAGGAATAGGTTAAGTAAACCGTTCAAGACCAGGCACTTCAGTGGTCAAGTCTGCATTTATACTTAAACATCAAAACCCCAGAGCCCATAGTTCTATGGTCTTTTATGTGTATATTATTTTGGGTCTTTAAGTTCCATGTTGGCTGCTTTGGCACTATAATCCAACACAGAAAAATCTCTTAAACATTAATTCTTTCACTTTTTTATACATGATCTTCTATGTTTATAATTGAAACTTTTGAAGTTGGCTTTCCTAAAGTTTAGTCTAGAATATCTGACAATTTTTGGTTGTTTATCATCAGTTATCACAAAATCTAAGCTTATGTGGACCATTAGTTTTTAAACATATTTTTTCTTATTGATACAACTCCTTTTGTTAGTATGAATTGGGTCGATGGTAATTCTATGTGCTGCTTCTATTCATTAAGATAAATTATAGTCATTGATTCTTTTGCATTTTGCTGTTTCCTTTCCCCACCTAATTTTTATTTTTTAGGATTTCTGTCTTCATCTTATTTGTAATATTAATCCTAATTGATTCTATTTCATTAATTTTGTAATTTCAGAAGAAACATGTGTGTGTGCTAATTCGTTTCAGTAGTGTCTGACTCTTTGCGACCCTATGAACTGTAGTCCACCAGGCTCCTCTGTCCATGGCATTCTCCAGAATACTGCAGTGGGTTGCCATGCCCTTCTCCAGGGGATCTTCCCAACCAAGTGATGGATGGAATCCAGTCTCTTCTGTCTCTTCCATTGGCGGATGGGTTCTTTACCACTGGTGTAACCTGGGAAGCCCCAGAAGAAACATAAGTATAGTCTATTCTTTTATTCTCTTTACTTGTTCAGACTCTAAACTAAATTTTTGGATCCTGTGTGTAAGATTTAGAAGATTTAGCAAGGTGTTTAAAAAAATTATCCTTCATTGAATTTCTCTATTTTTAATTCTCAGCTCTGACTCATTTTTATCTCTAGTAAGAACGTTCTTCTTTGTTGCTGGTAAGTCCGTTGACTTGATTGAATGATAATGTACTTCTATGTTTATTTTTTTGACTTGGTTTTAGTTTCAAAATAATTGGCAGCAACAATAAAGTTCTTGATTTCTGCTCCACTGTAAAATAGCAATCACAGAACGTAATAATGTCCTGTGCGTGCAGCAACAGACTATTGTCAGTAGAATTATAAGATACTGTACTTACTAAGAGGTGGTGAGGTTTTTGCTAAAATAAAAGCACAAACAATTATTGTTATTATTTTTAAACTATTAAGTATACAATGTATATCCCTGTAAATGTTCATTAAGGGAGTCTTATAAAATAATATTCAAAAAGCTCAAAGACTTCTACATCAGTTAATTTGATGCTGTGAGTCCTAGCAAGGTGGTCCTTTATGAGAATGTAAGATACACAGTCTTGGGGCTGGAAAGTACCTTAATTCTTAGGTTTTGTGCTATTATATCATAACATATTCTTTTAAAAATTGAAGTACAGCTGACTTACAGTACTATATTACCTTCAGATGTACAATATAGTGATTCAATATTTTTATAGATTATGTTCCATTTAAAGTTATTGCAAAATAATGACTGTATTTCCCTGAGCTGTACAGTATATCATTGTAGCTTATATATTTTATACATAATAGTTTGTGTTTCTTAATCTCATACCTCTATCTAACCTCTTCCCTGTTTCTTCTCCCTACTGATAACCACAGGTTTGTGAGTGGTTACCACTCTCTGTATCCGTGAGTCTTTTTCAGTGTTGTTATAGTTATTCATTTGCTTTATTTTTTAGATTCCACATATGAGTGATAACATAGAATATTTGTCTTCTTCTGTCTGACTTATTTCACTACACATAATACTCTCTATGTCCATCCATGTTGTTGCAAATGCAGAATTTCACTCTTTTTTAAATAACTAAATAATATTCCATTGTACATATATACTACATCTGCTTTATTCACTCATCTGCTGATGAGCACTTGGGTATAGCTTCCATATTTTGGCTACTGTAAATATCTGAACATGGGAGTACATCTGTCTTTTTGCTTAATCTCTAGTTTTTAGATGAAGTGGACCATAGTCTATTTACCCACCTGCAGTGGGTCTATAAAATTCCTGCCAACTAGGAAATTTATGCTTGAGAGTCTTCATTAAAGAGGAGCCCATTCCTTTGTGCATCCTTATATAGTCATGTCCAGCATGGTGACTACAGTTAATAATAATATATTGTATATTTGAAAGTTGCTAGGAGAGTAGATCTTAAAAGCTTTCAACACAAGAAACAAATGTAACAATGTATGGTGATGGATGTTAACTAGACTTATTGTGTTCATTTCATGATATCTATGAATATTGAATCATTATGCTATACACTTGAAACCAATAGAATGTTGTATGTTAATTATATCAGTAAAAAACTACAGGGATAACTTTCAGGCTAGTATTTAAATTAAAAGACATAACAGTTGAGGAAAAGGAAAACTTACCAATTGGTTCAGCAAATCCTGATTCAGAGAAAAAACATTTGTCAGTTCTAATTACAAAGTCACGTGTTATCATGTTAACAACAAATTCTATGGTATTTGGATTGTCTTTTAGATTTTAGCTATGGTATTTACTTAGTTATAAATATATTTCTAGAAATTGTGTTCTTTTCTTTTGTTTTATGTCCTTAGTAATGCCCAAATTGGGGACCCACTGCCTCAAAAAACTAAAAATAGAGCTACCACATGACTCAGCAATACCACTCTTGGGACCCAGCAATCTGACTAAAACACACAAATCATTTTGAAGACTTGCTATGCACCTTTAAATCTGGGACTTCCCTGGTGGCTCAGAGGTTAAAGCGTCTGCCTGGAATGCAGGAGACCCAGGTTCCATCCCTGGGTTGGGAAGATCCCCTGAAGAAGGAAATGGCAACCCACTCCAGTACTCTTGCCTGGAGAATCCCATGGAGGGAGGAGCCTGGTAGGGTACAGTCCATGGAGGGAGGAGCCTGGTAGGCTACAGTCCATGGGGTTGCAAAGAGTCAGACACGAGTGAGCGATTTCACTCACTCATAAATCTAGAAACACATTGAAAATTTTTTAATAATAGCATCACTGATTTTCATTTATGCTCATGTAATACATATAAGAAATACATCATAGTAATTAATATTGGAATTCTTTTAGTGACACAAAAAGTAGCAGTATTAGTAGTAAGTCATTTCTGACTCTTTGCAATCCCATGGACTGTAGCCCTCTAGACTCCTCTGTCCATGGAATTCTCCAGGTAAGAATACTGGAGTGGGTTGCCATTCCTTTCTCCAGGGGATCTTCCCAACCCAGGAATTGAACCTGGGTCTCTTGCATCGCAGGCAGAGTCTTTACCACCTGAAGCTCCTTTTAGTGACAGTGGAGGCTTAATACTCCTCCAAATGTTTACTGTTTGAATTTTTCTCTTGGGCAAATTAATGGTACATGTTCTTCAACCATTTGTCAATAGAGAAACTATTGACCTAAACAGATGTTTCTGGTAGGTCAAACTTGTGCTAACTGTGGTATCATTTCTACTCCGTTACTTTGAAGAAATTGGATTATACAGCTGATGCTTCTGTTGTGTTCTAAGAGAAGACCCAATGTCTGGAGTTGCTGCTGCTGCTGCTGCTAAGTCGCTTCAGTTGTGTCTGACTCTGTGCAACCCCCTGGGATTCTCCAGGCAAGAACACTGGAGTTAGAGCTCCTTTATTCTGGTAGAAGGGCAAAGTGAATTATCTTCTTGGAGCCTATTTAGATATTGTTTTCTTGCCCATTGCAATCGGTTTATATCATTTTTGGACCTGTCAAGAAATCATACCACTTAATCGCCCTTCTTCTTATAGTTTTATTAATTTTCCTCATTTCCTTGTTTATACTTATGAACGTCACATTGGATGCAGTATCAAACACTGGTAATATTATTTCTCATAAAGAGTGTATATATATATATATATAAAATATATATATATACACTATACATATATAGTTAATTCTTAATCTTTCACAGCATCATCAATTATTCATCTGTATCACACAGAGAAAGGGTAGAGAAATATTAGCACTGAGGTTTTAGACCACTGACACTGTAATAGCCAATAGCCTATGGATTTTAGGATTTGAAAGGAACTTACTGATGGTTGATACAGGTGCTTTAAAACAGAAAGAAAAATAAAGACATAAGTAATGTGTAGTATATGAAAATATATCCAATCAAGAAATTTCTCTACGTGTGTGTGTTGAAACAAAACTGTCATTCATGTAATTTTCAGAGGGTGCTTCAAAAAGAAAAGTCAAGGGAATTTCAAAGTAGTTGAGATTCTTTGTGTTTCATGAAAGATCATTTTAATGTCTGATTAATCTCAGAAATCTTAGTGTTCTATTTGAAGGGCCTCTGTTGAGAGGTTATTTTTTGTATATTTTACTTTTCTTACCCAGAGCAAAGAACTATTAATATTAAAATCTTTTAGGAAAACAGTATGATGTTACAGTAAAGTTTTACCTATCTATTTTTTTCCATCATTGGACTCTTCTGTATAGATGTCATCTACATTTTGAAAGTATTTTTATTTGTTTTGTGGTATTTAGTCTTATAATGGATACTTTTAAACTTTTCTGAAAATTGTCAGTAATTTCTAAAGAAGGCTCACTAATGTGAGAGGAACATAGAAAGTGAAATAATAGCATTAGAACTTGCAAAGTTGATTTATGGCTATGAATGGAGTTATCTATCAAAATGTCTTCATGCATATGTTTTCCAGATACTAGCCACAGAAAAGTAACTTACTGGAAATTTTCTCAACAGTTCCAAACAAAACAAAACCAAGACCTACTATCTTAGGCTTACCTAAACTATTTCTTTTCATTGTTTTAATACTGAGCTTCCAAACCAGTTAGTTACCTTTTTTTGGAAGTCCTAGCAGAAACATAGTATATGCATTATTCTTGTATTCTCCTCTCCTCAATTTTCTATCTTTTTAAACAGTATAATGTGTATAAAATTTTAATTCTATGACTAGTTTCCTTTCCTACTTCCATTGTGTCATTAAAATATTAATATTTTTCTTTCTGTCCTAGTATGGACATGTAAATTTCTTTAAATAAACAAATCAGTTCTCTTGATATAACAATTTATTTGTCAGTTTATTCTTTATATAAGCCATTGAGGTTCATTCTAACTCTAACTTTTGATTTGAAAATGAAAAATCTGTTAGTAAAATCTTCTGTATCCAATAGTGGCCCAGTATATGCTAGTGTTATAAATAAGCTAATAAACTTACCAGTAGGTAGTATAGTTCTGCCTGAAATACAAAACAAGCCAGCATTAGCCCATACATGTAAACACATTTTTTGTTATGAATTTAGCTTTTATTCAAAATTAAATAAGCAAAACCAAAAATTTTAAGAAACTTTTTACAAATTACTTACATAAAACAGTTAAGAGGGACAGTCACAAGTCTGCAACAAATAATTGCAAAAGGATCTAGGGCAGCATGAATACAGACCATATCACAGCATAGTGACCTAACTGTGATATGAATAAGGCATAACTAACATTTGCACCAAGACCAGGATTAAAAAAAAACCCAAAAAGACATACTTTAAAAGCTTAGTTCTACATTAAGCTTCTTCTCTTCCCTCAGATCCTTAATGGGTTTCTATTATGTACTTTTTTTTTTTTAAACAAACACATCATGTCAGACTATAAATTACACAGATGGGCAGTTAATGTGAAAAGCACCCTCCCACAAAATGTACAAATGAACTGGTACTGAACTGAGTTCTCCATTTACCTTTATGTACTGCTGCTGCTGCTAAGTCACTTCAGTCGTGTGTGACTCTGTGCGACCCCATAGATGGCAGCCCACCAGGCTCCCTGTCCCTAGGATTCTCCAGGTAAGAACACTGGAGTGGGTTGCCATTTCCTTCTCCAGTGCATGAAAATGAAAAGTGAAAGTGAAGCTGCTCAGTCGTGTCCAACTCTTAGCCACCCCATGGACTACAGCCTACCAGGCTCCTCCATCCATGGGATTTTCCAGGCATGAGTACTGGAGTGGGTGGCCATTGCCTTTTCCACCTTTATTTGGTACTGTGCATCTATTCATAAAAACTTAAAACTGAAAATATGCTTTATAGCGTGAAAATATGGTTTACACTTAACCCTAAGCCATATTTTCACAGTTTTAAGTGTTTTATGAATAGATGCACAGTACCAAATCAGGTTTGCAGTTGTTCCTGAAAACTGGCTGTAGGTTCTGCATCCGATGCCCATTGGCTATTGGGATGCAAGTATTTACGTAAATAAGAAACTGTGTCTTAGTCAATGATCAAGACGGTTGAGCAAGAGTGGTATTTCCGACAAAGAGTGATACTCAATACCATAGCTTAAATACTTGTGCAAAGTAAGCATTCAGTTCAGTTCAGTTGCTCAGTCATGTCCGACTCTTTTCGACCCCATGAATCCCAGCATGCCAGGCCTCCCTGCCCATCACCAACTTCCAGAGTTCACTCACACTCACGTCCATTGAGTTAGTGATGCCATCCAGCCATCTCATCCTCTGTCGTCCCCTTCTCCTCCTGCCCCCAATCCCTCCCAGCATCAGAGTCTTTTCCAATGAGTCAACTCTTCACATGAGGTGGCCAAAGTACTGGAGTTTCAGCTTTAGCATCAGTCCTTCCAAAGAAATCCCAGGGCTGATCTCCTTCAGAATGGACTGGTTGGATCTCCTTGCAGTACAAGGGACTCTCAAGAGTCTTCTCCAACACCACAGTTCAAAAGCATCAATTCTTTGGCTCTCAGCCTTCTTCACAGTCCAACTCTCACATCCATACATGACCTCTGGAAAAACCATAGCCTTGACTAAACGGACCTTGGTTGGCAAAGTAATGTCTCTGTTTTTCAATATGCTATCTAGGTTGGTCATAACTTTCCTTCCAAGGAGTAAGCGTCTTTTAATTTCATGGCTGCAGTCACCATCTGCAGTGATTTTGGAGCCCCCAAAAATAAAGTCTGACACTGTTTCCACTGTTTCCCCATCTGTTTGCCATGAATTGATGGCACTGACTGCCATGATCTTCGTTTTCTGAATGTTGAGCTTTAAGCCAACTTTTTCACTCTCCAATTTCACTTTCATCAAGAGGCTTTTTAGTTCCTCTTCACTTTCTGCCATAAGGGTGGTGTCATCTGCATATCTGAGGTGATTGATATTTCTCCTGCAATCTGGATTCCAGCTTGTGCTTCTTCCAGCCTGGCATTTCGCATGATGTACTTTGCATATAAGTTAAATAAGCAGGGTGACAATATACAGCTTTGACGTACTCCTTTTCCTATTTGGAAGCAGTCTGTTGTTCCATGTCCAGTTCTAACTGTTGCTTCCTGACCTTCATATAGGTTTCTCAAGAGGCAGGTCAGCTGGTCTGGTATTCCCATCTCTTTCAGAATTTTCCACAGTTTATTGTGATCTACACAGTCAAAGGCTTTGGCATAGTCAAAAAAAGCAGAAATATATGTTTTTCTGGAACTCTCTTGCTTTTTCCATGATCCAGCGGATGTTGACAATTTGGTGTCTGGTTCCTCTGCCTTTTCTAAAACCACCTTGAACATCTGGAAGTTCACGGTTCACGTATTGCTGAAGCCTGGCTTGGAGAATTTTGAGCATTACTTTACTAGCATGTGAGGTGAGTGCAATTGTGTGGTAGGGCAGAGAAGTCTGAGGCAAATTCAATTTCCAAAAACTTGTATCACTACTGTTGTAAACTTGGGCAATAAATGACCCTTGGCAAGTACTGCTGTCTATGGCTTTTTATTTTTCTTTAAAAATTTTAAAGCCAGAGAAAATGCACTCATACTACTCCCACATGCAGACACACACACACACACACACACCACATACATACACACAGTTCTCATTTTGTTCAGAGTATGGTATATAGTTCAACTTCATTACAGTGTAGAGGTTTAACACACATTCAGGGTGTGTTTTTCTGTGCAAGTTCTTAGTGGTCCAAATCCTGGTTGAAGGTATTCGTTTGCAGAACCACATGACTCAGGAGGTTGAAGAAAAAGAAATGAACAGAACAACTAGTTTCCTTACATTTCTTAAACCAACACTGGATGTGCAAAGGCAGTGGACATCCTGGCCGTCACCCAGGCCAGATTAGGGTAATTTTAGAGGAGGATCGATACATTGTTTTTTTTAAATATTCTTTTCCATTATGGTTTATTATAGGATTATTTTTTTAAATTGGAGGATAATTGCTCTACAATGTTGTGTTCGTTTCTGCTGTACAGCAATGTGATCAGCTATAAGAATACATATATCCCCTTACTCTTGAGCCTCCCAAAGCTCAATTTAATACATGAAGCATTTTGCAGATTTTAGTGTTCTTTGTTGGAGAATATCTGTTGAAACCTCTATTCAGTTCAGTTCAGTCGCTCAGTCGTGTCCAACTCTTTGCGACCCCATGAACTGCAGCATGCCAGGCCTCCCTGTCCATCATCAACTCCCGGAGTTCACCCAGACTCACGTCCATCGAGTCAGTGATACCATCCAGCCATCTCATCCTCTGTCATCCCCTTCTCCTCCTGCCCCCAATCCCTCCCAGCATCAGAGTCTTTTCCAATGAGTCAACTCTTCACATGAGGTGGCCAAAGTACTGGAGTTTCAGCTTTAGCATCAGTCCTTCCAAAGAAATCCTAGGGCTGATCTCCTTTAGAATGGACTGGTTGGATCTCCTTGCAGTCCAAGGGACTCTCAAGAGTCTTCTCCAACACCACAGTTCAAAAGCATCAATTCTTTGGCTCTCAGCCTTCTTCACAGTCCAACTCTCACATCCATACATGACCACTGGAAAAACCATAGCCTTGACTAGACGAACCTTGGTTGGCAAAGTAATGTCTCTGCTTTTCAATATGCTGTCTAGGTTGGTCATAACTTTTCTTCCAAGGAGTAAGCATCTTTTAATTTCATGGCTGCAGTCACCATCTGCAGTGATTTTGGAGCCCCCAAAAATAAAGTCTGACACTATTTCCACTGTTTCCCCATCTGTTTGCCATGAATTGATGGCACTGACTGCCATGATCTTCGTTTTCTGAATGTTGAGCTTTAAGCCAACTTTTTCACTCTCCAATTTCACTTTCATCAAGAGGCTTTTTAGTTCCTCTTCACTTCTGCCATAAGGGTGGTGTCATCTGCATATCTGAGGTGATTGATATTTCTCCTGCAATCTGGATTCCAGCTTGTGCTTCTTCCAGTCCAGCGTTTCTCATGATGTACTCTGTATATAAGTTAAATAAGCAGGGTGACAATATACAGCCTTGATGTACTCCTTTTCCTATTTGGAACCAGTCTGTTGCTACATGTCCAGTTCTAACTGTTGCTTCCTGACCTACATACAGATTTCTCAAGAGGCAGATCAGGTGGTCTGGTATTCCCATCTCTTGAAGAATTTTCCACAGTTTATTGTGATCCACACAGTCAAAGGCTTTGGCATAGTCAATAAAGCAGAAATAGATGTTTTTCTGGAACTCTCTTGCTTTTTCCATGATCCAGCGGATGTTGGCAATTTGATCTCTGGTTCCTCTGCCTTTTCTAAAACCAGTTTGAACATCAGGAAGTTCACGGTTCACATATTGCTGAAGCCTGGCTTGGAGAATTTTGAGCATTACTTTACTAGCATGTGAGATGAGTGCAATTGTGCGGTAGTTTGCTCATTCTTTGGCATTGCCTTTCTTTGGGATTGGAATGAAAACTGACCTTTTCCAGTCCTGTTGCCACTGCTGAGTTTTCCAAATTTGCTGGTGTATTGAGTGCAGCACTTTCACAGCATCATCTTTCAGGATTTGGAATAGCTCAACTGGAATTCTATCACCTCCATTAGCTTTGTTCATAGTGATGCTTTCTAAGGTCCACTTGACTTCACATTCCAGGATGTCTGGCTCTAGGTGAGTGATCACACCATTGTGATTATCTGGGTCATGAAGATCTTTTTTGTACAGTTCTTCTGTGTATTCTTGCCACCTCTTCTTAATATCTTCTGCTTCTGTTAGGTCCATACCATTTCTGTCCTTTATCGAGCCCATCTATGCATGAAATGTTCCCTTGGTATCTCTAATTTTCTTGAAGAGATCTCTAGTCTTTCCCATTCTGTTGTTTTCCTCTATTGCTTTGCATTGATCGCTGAAGAAGGCTTTCTTATCTCTTCTTACTATTCTTTGGAACTCTGCATTCAGATGCTTATATCTTTCCTTTTCTCCTTTGCTTTTCGCTTCTCTTCTTTTCACAGCTATTTGTAAGGCCTCCTCAGACAGCCATTTTGCTTTTTTGCATTTCTTTTCCATGGGGATGGTCTTGATCTCTGTCTCCTGTACAATGTCATGAACCTCATTCCATAGTTCATCAGGAACTCTATCTATCAGATCTAGGCCCTTAAATCTATTTCTCACTTCCACTGTATAATCATAAGGGATTTGATTTAGGTCATACCTGAATGGTCTAGTGGTTTTCCCTACTTTCTTCAATTTAAGTCTGAATTTGGCAATAAGGAGTTCATGATCTGAGCCCCAGTCAGCTCCTGGTCTTGTTTTTGCTGACTGTATAGAGCTTCTCCATCTTTGGCTGCAAAGAGTATAATCAATCTGATTTTGGTGTTGACCATCTGGTGATGTCCACGTATAGAGTCTTCTCTTGTGTTGTTGGAAGAGGATGTTTGAAACCTCTGTAGAAGTGGGTAAATTCCTTTGGGTGGCTTTATGTTCCCAAATAGTATAGGCAGAAGATGGAAAAGCTTTTAAAAAAATAGTCAGTAGTTTAAGCAGTAGAGAAATTTCTCTTAACCAGTCTAGAGAAAGAAAAAATCTAGTTTGAGAAAAAAGAGGAAGGAGAAAGATAGGAACAAAAAAAGTACTGTAATAGCTTACATTTGCCTAAATTCTTTTGATCTCTGTGCCCTGGATGAGAAAGTGAGTGTAGAAATCAATTTACCAGCCTCTAGAAAGTTATTCTGAACAGAAGAGTGAAACTTCCAGACTTATGTCTTCATCTGTGAGAGTGCTTTAGAAAGTCTGTTGGTAAGTTCCCATTCAGCATTCACAATCTGTGGGCTTCTGTCTTCCCAGGGGACATGTTACCGAAGCTTCCAATGGTTGTTCGTGGTGCTAGTGGTAAAGAATTCTCCTGCTAATGCTGGAGACTTAAGAGATATGGGTTCGATCCCTGGGTCAGGAAGATCGCCTGGAGGAGGTGTGGCAACCCTCCCCCAGTATTTTTGCCTGGAGAATCCCATGGACTGGGGAGCTTGGTGGACTACAGTCCGTGGGTTGTGAGGAGTTGGACACAACTAAGGCGAACTAGCGTGCTCATGCTCATAGAATATTAAACGTAGAAAAATATAATGCCAGTCATCTTGACAAGACCAGAGTCCCAAAAAGACAATGGCTATCTTCATTTTAAGACTGTGAATAAGGTATTCTTGATAGAGCGAATGATTCATTTTTGGCAGTATCTCCAGTACTACGCAGAAATATCCTTGTTTACTGTCAGTTTGAGTGTCCTTTGATTTCTTGAAGAATACAGAGATTCCTTTAAAACCTTAAAATAGTTTTTTTTACTGCTGAAAAATCTGATTTGATTTTGCAGAATTTTGATAATCTTCTTTAGTTCTTGGATTCCCTTGCATCTGCGTTATCCATCAGTCCCTTAACTGCTGATAAATATGAAAAAACTAAATGCCATCAGTTATGACAAAGTTCAGGATTAAATCTCCTGGGATTAGTTATAATGACTTAAGCGAAATATGAGTTTCCAGGCTAGCTGATTATACTTAGGAGAGTGATGGTATAAAAATGCAGAGAGAATAACAAGAGAGGCAACGTTAGTCGTTGGTTGAAGTGTTGGAACTAAGAGAACTCTAGCCCAGTTCCTGCTTCTCAGAAAAGGGAAAGAAAGGGTGCTCACTTCTTTCCCAAATAATTGAAGGCAATGGCACCCCACTCCAGTACTCTTGCCTGGAAAATCCCATGGACGGAGGAGCCTGGTAGGCTGCAGTCAATGGGGTCGCTAAGAGTCAGACACGACTGAGCGACTTCACTTTCACTTTTCACTTTCATGCATTGGAGAAAGAAGTGGCAACCCACTCCAGTGTTCTTGCCTGGAGAATCCCGGGGACGGGGGAGCCAGGTGGGCTGCCGTCTATGGGGTTGCACAGAGTTGGACACGACTGAAGTGACTTGGTAGCAATTTATAATTTATTTATCAGCTCCCACAAAGGAGAGGTACAATATCTCCCATTGAAAAGAATTCATCCTTCATTCCCAGGTGGAAAGTATTTTGTTTCTTTTTTATTGTATTCTAAGAATAGCTGACGTACTCCAAATTTCCTTTCAAATTCTAAATTCTGGTTTCCTTTAGGCTTCCAGATTCAGTAGTGACTAGGAGGCTGTTGCTCAGCTGGTAGTTTTCATTTCCAGCTATGTTTATATTAATATACCCCCTTTCTTTCTTATCTTCTTATTTGTTGTTAGTAGTTTTGAGGACTAACTCATATTATAAATAGAGAAAAACATTATCCTGGTAACTAATAATGATAAAACTCAAGCTTTACAAGAATGGTGTACAAATACTGAAAAAGGCAGCAACTGAATTAAAGAGTGGAAAGAAAGAAATGACAAGTACAGCAATTAATTTCAAATCAGTTTCTCTCACTTCTTATACAGTGTCAGAAAGTGAAATAAAAGAGTGGAGTCCACCTACCAAAGTCTCTTATACATTAAGAGGTGGACACAAGGCTTCTATAGCTGCTGAAACATAAAGGAACCTATTCTTCCTACACATTTCACTACCCATGAATAATTGCACTTGATTGCCCCTTCCCTCACAAAAAAAGGCCACAAGTGGAAACTGTCTTCATTCACTCCTCCAATTTATCCAACAAACAGTTCTTAGAATATCCTCTCTGTACTAAGTTACAGGGTTGTGAAGATAAATAAGTTGTTTCCGCTCTTCAAATGACTCATAGTCTAATAATCTAATAGACAAAAAATTTAACTAAATTAATATTATCAAATATTCACAGGTGCCAGGTAGTATTTATGTGCTAAGGACTCAATGGCAAAAATGTCAGAAAAGGGTTTTTTTTTTCATTCAATTTGTTTAAACTGAAAAAAAAAAAAATCAGTTCATTCATTTCTCTCACCTCCCAGCCCCCACCTCTTATAAGCACCAATCTGTCCTCTGAATCTATGAACTTGGTTTTTTGTTTGTTTCAGATTCTACATTTAAGACAGATAGTCTGGTTTTAGTATGATTTATTTCACTAGCATAATGCCCTTAAAGTTCATTCATGTTGTCACAAATGGCAAGATGTCATTCTTTTTTTGTGGCTGTATAATATTCTATTCTCTATATATGTAGATCTCACAAATTTATTTAGCCATTCATAATCTCATATGGGGCCTCCCAGGTGGTGCTAGTGGTAAAGCACCTGCCTGCTAATGCAGGAGATATAGGAGACAGGAGTTCGATCCCTGGGTTGGGAAGATCCACTAGAGAAGGGCATGGCAACAAATTCCAGTATTCTTGGCTGGAGAATCCCATGGACAGAGGAGCCTGGTGGACTACAGTCCATAGGGTTGCAAAGAGCTGGACACAACTGAACTGACTTAGCATGCACAATCTCAGATAACATTCTTATTCATGTGGAATTTACATTGAATTGGAGAGAGACAACAAGAAAATAAATAAATGCAAAGGACAATTTCAAAAAGTGATCATTGTTATGGAGAAAGTTAAAGGAGATAGTATAGCAGAGTTACTGGGGAGAGTTAATTTGTCTTGATTGAGAAGGCATGAAGAAGTGACATTTGATCTGAGACCTAAACAAGGAGCTAAGCATGCACATATCTGGAGAGAAAGTATTCCAGAGAGAGAGACAGAGAGAACAATTTCAAGGGGCTTGGGGTGGGAATGAACTTGAGGAGTGGGGGAAAAAATAGTGAGATTAGAACCTAGGAAGCAGAGAAGAAAATAAAGAAGAGGTCAGAGAAGTAAGGACCTAGTAAGTCTTGAAAATACATTGATATTTTACCCTAAGTGAAATGAAGATTCACTAGAAAGTATCAAACAAGGGGGTTACAAGTTCTGATTTTTTATTTGAGGAGGTCTCTCTGGCAATTGTGTGCATAACGTATGTCTGAGAGGAGCAAGAGCAGAAGCAAGACAGGCTGCCAGGTGTTGAGGTGGTTAATTAGGAGAAAACAATAACGATAAGAATACTGAGATTTCCAAAGCTGGATATTTTCATGGACTTAGGTGTTTATAAATAATTCAAATTGAGAAACAGAAATTGAACTTACTGGTAGTGTCTGCTGTTGTTTAGTCACTAAGTCGTTTCCGACTCTTTTGTGACCCCATGAACTGCAGCCCGCCAGGCTCCTCCATCCATGGAATTTGGAAGGCAAGAAGACTGCAGTGGTTGCCATTTCCTTCTCCAGGGAACCTTCCTGACCTAGCGATTGAACCTGTGTCTCCCGCATCGCAGGTGGATTCTTTACCACTAAGCTACCTGGGGAGCCAACTTTATAGTTAGATTATATTAATTCATTTTTGTTCATGCATGTGATTAAATTTTTTACTAAATAGGTTTCTGAGAAAGGAAAGAGAAGATCAAAGAAAATACGAGATCTTATATTTGAAAAATGAGACTTATTTAAGCTAAAGTTTGGAAAATAACCTTTTAGTTTATTACAGAATATTGAGCAGAGTTCCCTGTTCCATACCGTAGGTCTTTGTTGGTTATCTATTTTAAATATAGCAGTGTGTATTTGCAATCCAAAACACCTGATCTGTTTTTTCCCCTAGGTCATCATAAGACCCAGGAGTGGGATTGCCAGGTCATGTGGTAGCTCTATTTTTAGTTTTTTAAAGTGGTGGTCCCCAACCTTTTTGGCACTGGGAACTGGTTTCATGGAAGACAATTTTGCCATAGAGCAGCAGTGGGATGGTTTGGGGATGATTCAAGCACATTACATTTATTGTGCCCTTTATTTTTATTACATTGTGACATATAATTAAATAATTATACAGCTCCCATAATGCAGAATCAGTGGGGCTTGTGAGCTTATTTTTTTGGGCTCAGAAGTAACACAGGTTCTGGGGAGTGGCTGTAAATATACTTCTTGCTGTGTGGCCCTGTTCCTAACAGGCCATGGACTGGTACTGTTTCGTGACCTGGAGGTTGGGGACCCCTGTTTTAGGGAACCTCTATACTGTTCCTCATAGTAGCTGTATCAGTTCTCACCAACAGTGCCAGAGGGTTCTCTCTTTTCCACACCCTGTCCAGCATTTATTATTTGGTGATGGCCATTCTGTCTGGTGTGAAGTGGTCCCTCACTGTAGTTCTGATTTGCATTTAGAGTCGGACACGACTGAAGCGACTTAGCAGCAGCAGCAGCAGCAGCAGCAGCAGCAGTAATTAGTGATGTTAGTATCTTTTTATGTGCCTCTTGGCCATCTGTATGTCTTCTTTGGAGAAATGTCTATTTTGATTTTCTGCCAGTTTTTTGATTGGGTTGTTTGGTTTTTTTAGATATTGAGCCACATGAGCTGTTTATAAATTTTGGAAATTAACCCCTTGTTGGTTGCATCTTTTGCAAATATTTTCTCCTATTCTGTGAGTTGTCTTTTCATTTTGTTTATAGTTTCCTTTGCTGTGTAACAGCTTTTGAATTAAATTAGGTCCCATTTGTTTGTTTTTATTTTCCATTACTCCAGTAGATGAGTCAAAAAAGTTATTGCTGCAATTTATGTCAAAGAGTGTTCTGCTTATGTTTTCCTTCTCCTAATTCTAAATGGTAAACGAATTAGTTAATGAATGAAAAACTTGCCTGGGGTTGTGGAATATATTCCTAAAATAAAACATAAGCAAGTGAGTGTGGCATGGTTTGCTAAAATGCTTGATAAAAACATTGTTTAAGCTTAAATTATCTTGAAACATTAAATAATATTGGGTCATTTTTATTGACAAATGATCATGTGCCAAGAACTTGTATAAGAGTTTTATGTAGTATATCATTTAATCCTCAACAACCCTATGATAAGGATTCTGAGTGCAGAGGTTACCAAGGGTTACACAGCTAATAATTAGGGGAGATAAGATCTGCCCAAAGCAACCAGGATCTACCTTTGCTTTGAAAAATGGTTTTTTGGTCAATTTGGCACCATTACCTCAGGATTGGTCTGAATCTGCTGGCCTTTTATGAGTAATATCATACTCTCATCCTCTTTTTTTAATGGTAGACCTAGAACTGGAATCTAGGTTTGCTCTACTCTAGTCTTTATGTAATTCAGGCTGTTCACAAATTTTTTAGAAGAGGAAATAGTCTGCTTGTATTTGTTCTGCAGATATGTATTGAGCATCTGTATGTTCCAGACACAATACTAAGTGCTGGCAACAGAATTCAAGATGGAACACGGAGCTGACTCTTGAAGAATTGAGGAGTCTACCAGGGGAATCAGCTATCTTAATAAATTATTGCATCAGGGTAGTGAGTACTTTAATAAAAGTGCAAACATGGTACTTTAAGAACAGAGAAAGAAGTACTAATCTTATTCCCTTTTCTTTCAGCCCTTTTAAGGAGTTGATGCATATTGGGAATTTTGAGCTCTCCCCTTATATGTGTCTTAGCATGTCTGACTTTTTGTGACTGACCCCAAGGACTATAGCCTGCCAGGCTCTTCTATCCATGGGATTTCCCAGGATAGAATACTGGAGCAGTTTTCCATCTCCTTCTCCAAGGGATATTCCTAACCCAGGGATTGAATCTATGTCTCTTGCAATGGCAGGTGGATTCTTTACCACTGAGCCACTTGGTCTGATTCTAAAGGAAAAATGTTTCTTTAACAGCAGGCAGAGAGGGGATGGAGTATGGTACAATGAAGGGCACTGGTAGATGCTTTAAAGAAAAAAGTGAAAGATTAAAGTAATATAAAAGTTATGGAATAAATTGTAGAAGAATATCTTCATGAGGTTTAAGTTGGGAAAGAATTCAAACCTCCATAAGCCAAATCATATTGTGAAAGCTGAGTTATTTGATTACATCAAAATCTAGTGGGAAAACCACTAGACCACTCAGGTATGACCTAAATCAAATCCCTTATGATTATACAGTGGAAGCAAGAGATAGATTTAAGGGACTAGATCTGATAGACAGAGTGCCTTATGAACTATGGATGGAGGTTCGTGATATGGTACAGGAGATAGGGATCAAGACCATCCCCAAGAAAAAGAAATGCAAAAAAAGCAAAATGGCTGTCTGAGGAGGCCTTACAAATAGCTGTGAAAAGAAGAGAAGCAAAAAGCAAAGGAGAAAAGGAAAGATATACCCATTTGAATGCAGAGTACCAAAGAATAGCAAGGAGAGATAAGAAAGCCTTCCTCAGTGATCAGTGCAAAGCAATAGAGGAAAACAACAGAATGGGAAAGACTAGAGATCTCTTCAAGAAAATTAGAGATATCAAGGGAACATTTCATGCAAACATGGGCTCGATAAAGGACAGAAATGGTATGGACCTAACAGAAGCAGAAGATATTAAGAAGAGGTTGCAAGAATACATGGAAGAACTGTACAAAAAAGATCTTCATGACCCAGATAATCATGATGGTGTGATCACTCACCTAGAGCCAGACATACTGGATTGCGTAGTCAAGTGGGCCTTAGGAAGCATCACTATGAACAAAGCTAGTGGAGGTGATAGAATTCCAGTTGAGCTCTTTCAAATCCCGAAAGATGATGCTGTGAAAGTGCTGCACTCAATATACCAGCAAATTTGGAAAACTCAGCAGTGGCCACGGAACTGGAAAAGGTCAGTTTTCATTCCAATCCCAAAGAAAGGCAATACCAAAGAATGCTCAAACTACCTCACAATTGCATTCTTCTCACACGCTAGTAAAGTAAAGCTCAAAATTCTCCAAGCCAGGCTTCAACAGTATGTGAATCGTGAACTTCCAGATGTTCAAGCTGGTTTTAGAAAAGGCAGAGGAACCAGAGATCAAATTGCCAACATCCGATGGATTATCGGAAAAGCAAGAGAGTTCCAGGATAAACATCTATTTCTGCTTTATTGACTATGCCAAAGCCTTTGACTGTGTGGATCACAACAAACTGTGGAAAATTCTTCAAGAGATGGGAATACCAGACTACCTGACCTGCCTCTTGAGAAATCTGTATGTAGGTCAGGAAGCAACAGTTAGAACTGGACATGGAACAACAGACTGGTTTCCAATAGGAAAAGGAGTATGTCAAGGCTGTATATTGTCACCCTGCTTGTTTAACTTATATGCAGAGTACATCATGCGAAATGCCAGGCTGGAAGAAGCACAAGCTGGAATCAAGATTGCTGGGAGAAATATCAATCACCTCAGATATGCAGATGACACCACCCTTATGGCAGAAAGTGAAGAGAAACTAAAGAGTCTCTTGATGAAAGTGAAAGAGGACAGTGAAAAAGTTGGCTTAAAGCTCAACATTCAGAAAACCTAAGATCATGGGATCTGGTTCCATCAATTCATGGCAAATAGATGGGGAAACAGTGGAAACAGTGACAGACTTTATTTTTTTGGGTTCCAAAATCACTGCAGATGGTGACTGCAGCCATGAAATAAAAAGACGCTTACTCCTTGGAAGAAAAGTTATGACCAACCTAGACAGCATATTAAAAAGCAGAAGCATTACCTTGCTGACAAAGATCCATCTAGTCAAGGCTATGGTTTTTCCAATAGTCATGTATGTATGTGAGAGTTGGATTTAAAGAAAGCTGAGCACTGAAGAATTGATGCTTTTGAACTGTGATGTTGGACAAGATTTTTGAGAGTCCCTTGGACTGCAAGGGGATCCAACCAGTCCATCCTAAGGGAAATTAGTCCTGAATACTCATTGGAAGGAGTGATGTTGAAGCTGAAACTCCAATACTTTGGCCACCTGATGCTAAGAACTGACTCATTGGAAAAGACCCTGATGCTGGGAAATATTGAAGGCAGGAGGAGAAGAGGACGACAGAGGAAGAGATGGGTGGATGGCATCACTGACTCAATGGACATGAGTTTGAGTAAACTCTTGGAGTTGGTGATGGACAGGGAGGCCTAGCATGCTGCAGTCCATGCGGTCACAAAGAGTAGGACACGACTGAGCAACTGAAGTGAACTGAACTGAGTTATATGATTACATCAAAATTTAGAATTTCTGTCCAAGGAAGCACACAACAGACAGATTTCAGAGGTAAATGACAGAGCAGGAGAAGATATTTGCAATTCCTAAAACATGGAATGTAGTAATTGAGGTGTGTGAGTGGCACCTGAAAACCAGTAAGAAGTCAAAAAATCCAATAGAAAAGTGACAACCAATATGCATTCAAGTACACGAAAAGGAAACGATGGTTAACAAGGATGTATTGAAGTGTTCAAACCCATGGAGATAATAGTGCAAAATAATGCAACATTGATATACCTTCCTTCCACCTGAGTGGCAAAATTTGCAAGTGGCATAATTCAAGATGTTGACAGGAGTGGGTTGACTGCCAGGGATCACAGGTAGGAATGTAAATTGTACAACAACAGTTATGGAAATTATCTAGCCTATTCTGTACACCGGAAATCCATTTGATGAACATATTTCTCAAGGATTTGAACTCAAGTCCTCAAGAGATCACATCAGTTCAGTTTAGTCGTTCAGTTGTGTCCGACTCTTTGCAACCCCATGAATCCCAGCACGCCGGGCCTCCCTGTCCATCACCAACTCCCAGAGTTCACTCAGACTCATGTCCATCGAGTCGGTGATGCATTCCAACCATCTCATCCTCTGTCGTTCCCTTCTCCTCCTGCCCCCAATCCCTCACAGCATCAGGGTCTTTTCCAATGAGTCAACTCTTCACATGAGGTGGCCAAAGTATTGGCGTTTCAGCTTTAGCATCAGTCCTTCCAATGAACACCCAGGACTGATCTCCTTTAGGATGGACTGGTTGGACCTCCTTGCAGTCCAAGGGACTCTCAAGAGTCTTCTCCAACACCACAGTTCAAAAGCA
The DNA here is from genome assembly GCF_029407905.1 of Bubalus kerabau. NCBI lineage: Eukaryota > Metazoa > Chordata > Mammalia > Artiodactyla > Bovidae > Bubalus > Bubalus kerabau. The sequence continues at coordinate 25,536,139 of NC_073626.1, forward strand.
TCAATTCTTTGGTGCTCAGCTTTCTTCATAGTCCAACTCTCACATCCATACTTGACCACTGGAAAAACCATAGCCTTGACTAGACGGACCTTTGTTGGCAAAGTAACGTCTCTGCTTTTTAATATGCTATCTAGGTTAGTCATAAATTTCCTTCCAAGGAGTAAGTGTCTTTTAATTTCATGGCTGCAATCACCATCTGCAGTGATTTTGGAGCCCCCCCAAATAAAATCTGACACTGTTTCCAGTGTTTCCCCATCACATCAGGATGTCCAATTAGTGTTTTTGTGACATTAGGGCATTGAAGATAGTGGAGATATCACTTTTCTATTGGATTTTTTTGTCCTTTTGTTACTGGTTTTCAGGAGCTACTAATATATCTCAATTGCTACATTACATTAGGGATGTGTCTACCCCCAGGAAAATGGAAATGTGAGAGATATATTCTCTATAATCCTCACAAAACTAGAAACAAAGTACGGGATGTACATATAGCAACATGGATCTTTAAGGCTATTAACAGCAAAAAATGAGATATAATTGATGAAATTAGATATCAATTCAGTTCAGTTCAGTCACTCAGTCGTGTCTGCTCTTTGCAACCCCATGAATTGCAGCACGACAGGCCTCCCTGTACATCACAAACTTCTGGAGTTCACTCAAACTCACATCCATTGAGTCGGTGATGCCATCCAGCCATCTCATCCTCTGTCGTCCCCTTCTCCTCCTGCCCCCAATCCCTCCCAGCATCAGAGTCTTTTCCAATGAGTCAACTCTTTGCATGAGGTGGCCAAAGTACTGGAGTTTCAGCTTTAGCATCAGTCCTTCCAAAGAAATCCCAGGACTGATCTCCTTCAGAATGGACTGGTTGGATCTCCTTGCAGTCCAGGGGACTCTCAGGAATCTTCTCCAACACCACAGTTCAAAAGCATCAATTCTTCGGCGCTCAGCTTTCTTCACAGCCCAACTCTCACATCCATACATGACCACTGGAAAAACCATAGCCTTGACTAGACGGACCTTTGTTGGCAAAGTAATGTCTCTGATTTTCAACATGCTGTCTAGGTTGGTCATAACTTTTCTTCCAAGGAGTAAGCGTCTTTTTATTTCATGGCCGCAGTCACCATCTGCAGTGATTTTGGGGCCCCCCAAAATAAAGCCTGACACTGTTTCCGCTCTTTCCCCATCTATTTCCCATGAAGTGATGGGACCAGATGCCATGATCTTCGTTTTCTGAATGTTAAGTTTTAAGCCAACTTTTTCACTCTCCTCTTTCACCTTCATCAAGAGGCTTTTTAGTTCCTCTTCACTTTCTGCCATAAGGGTGGTGTCATCTGCATATCTGAGGTTATTGATATTTCTCCCGGCAATCTTGATTCCAGCTTGTGCTTCTTCCAGTCCAGCGTTTCTCATGATGTACTCTGCATAGAAGTTAAATAAGCAGGGTGACAATATACAGCCTTGACGTACTCCTTTTCCTATTTGGAACCAGTCTGTTGTTCCATGTCCAGTTCTAACTGTTGCTTCCTGGCCTGCATACAGATTTCTCAAGAGGCAGGTCAGCTGGTCTGGTATTCCCATCTCTTTCAGAATTTTCCACAGTTGATTGTGATCCACAAAGTCAAAGGCTTTGGCATAGTCAATAAAGCAGAAATAGATGTTTTTCTGGAACTCGCTTGCTTTTTCCATGATCCATCGGATGTTGGCAATTTGATCTCTGGTTCCTCTGCCTTTTCTAAAACCAGCTTGACTATCAGGAAGTTCACGGTTCACATGTTGCTGAAGCCTGGCTTGAAGAATTTTGGGCATTACTTTGCTACCGTGTGAGATGAGTGCAATTAGATATACATACATGCAAATAAAAACTACAGATTATTTAGAGATAGAAGAATACTAAGAATAAACATTAATCACAGAGTAGTTATAGATGGGACTGAGGGTTCTGGGTAAAGGTGAAATATTAAAAAAACAGAAGAGTTTGTATTTTAAATCCACTTTGATCTGATTTCAGCCTTGGTTTTTCTTAATATCTGTATGGATTTGAATATATATTTAATTCAATATGCATGACTTCTTGCCTCTAAATAGGATAAGTGATAGAATTATATTGAATTTTAGGAAAATACTCTATTCAAAGTTCTTTTTTCTTGTTGTGTGCTTGGTTCAGGCATGCATGCATGCTAAGTTGCTTCAGTTGTGTCTGACTCTGTGTGACCCTATGGACTGTAGCCCGCCAGGCTCCTCTTGTCTATGGAATTGTCCCGGCAAGATACTGGAGTGGATTTCCGTCCCTTTCTCCAGGGGATCTTCCCAACCCAGGGTTGAATCTGGGTTTCCTGCACTGCAGGCAGATTTTTTACCATCTGAGCAACTAGGGAAGCCCATGCTCAATTCATATCATTTCCTTTTCTTCTCTCTTTCCATCCTTCTCTTTATAGGGATACCATCTTTGTTTACCTGCTTTTATCACCTTTTATTTAATCTTACTTTCTTTTTTAAATTAAATTTATTTATTTTAATTAATCTGACTTTCTTTGTCTTCTTTCTAATCTTGTTCTTTTCTCTTCTATTTTTGTTTCCACTCTCATTGTCCCTCATGTATATTAATACTTTTACTGCTTTTGATGATGAGACACTATAATCATTCTAATGAAATTGCACATTTAATCTTTTCCTATGTCTCTGGAATTAAGAAAATACTTCATTAGGAAATATTTCATGCATGTATATATATATATATATATATATATATGTTTAGATATATTTGTGTATAGTTCAAAGAATAATATCCATCTACCCAGCATCCAGGTGCTCCTATACCTGTTTGTCCTACTTGATTGCACATTTTGCCCCACTTACACCTCTTCATTCTTTGCTTAAATGAACCATGGTCCTGAATTTTGTTTTAATCCTTCCCGATTTACTCTCCATTCTTTTTTATTAGTGGGTTCTCTTCATTTGCTAAAGAGAATTTGATCGCATATATAAGAGAATTAATATTGCATATATAAGCAGTCTAGTGAAATTCTGCTTATATAAAATTAAAAGAGGCGAAAATACCTGAGTCTAAATTTGAATCTACTCAGAAGAGAAAACAGAAAATTCCAAAAAATTTCCCAGAAGGCTCTGAGAAAACTGTATTTAAGAATTAGAAAACTCACCAAAAGATGAAGATACATCTAAAAGTAAGTAAAAGAAATAAGTAAGGTTAGGTTTTCTGGACCAGTTACCCATGTCTTATCTAATCTTTGCATGGGAAACATAAACACTTAGGGAGTGCCTCATCTTCACAGTTACTCAGTTGTGATAAAGTGTACTGGGTGCAGCATCTTTGACTTTAAGAATAGTTCTAGTTCTTTCCTATCTCTGATTAATTGGTTTGGTGGACCTTCAGGGATGCTAGAGTGGGTATAATTTCTTCCAGTTTTTCACTTCATTTTTTAGCCCATCATTAGAAAACATTGCAGTGAATAAAAATTAAAGCATTTAGTATATCCCTATTTCTCACTATTTTTTAAATCATCATTCATTCTTTTTGTCTTCTCTCTGTTCTTATTTCTATCACCAAATACAGAAATATGTGATCCACTGGTTTTTGTTGTTTAGGAACCATCTTCAGTTTAATCAGTGCATTTCCCCCTTTATGTCAGAGCTGTCTTTACTTTCTAAATGTGTGAGTAACCTGTCAGGATAAAGAGAAGACTTTTATGGTCTAAATCTTCAGTGTGACAATGCTGGTGATCAGAGCATTGTACAGTAAGTAAGTCAATAGGAAAAGGAAGTTACTGGGAGTAACTACAGACATTTTGAAAGTAAAACATATTTTAAAATCTCTTCAGAGACACTGATGTATAGAACAGTCTTATGGACTCTGTGGGAGAGGGAGAGGGTGGGAAGATTTGGGAGAATGGCATTGATACATGTAAAATATCATGTATGAAATGAGTTGCCAGTCCAGGTTCGATGCACGATACTGGATGCTTGGGGCTGGTGCACTGGGACAACCCAGAGGGATGGAATGGGGAGGGAGGAGGGAGGAGGGTTCAGGATGGGGAACACATGTATACCTGTGGCGGATTCATTTTGATATTTGGCAAAACTAATACAGTTATGTAAAGTTTAAAAATAAAATAAAATTAAAAAAAAAAATCTCTTCCATTTAACACATGGAGAAGTAGCATGAGTTGATTACATTTTTTTCATAGGGTTACCAAATCCTTTACAACAGATTCTGCGGCATTTTTAACTCTACCAGGAGAGAGAGAACTTCTTTTCTTAAGTTTTTGAAGACAGTTATTGACTGTCAAAATTGCTCTACTTAAAAAATTTCTGCCCCTGGTTTCTTATTTCATTCTTTTTCTTATTTTTAGGTCTGTTTTCCATCTTCCTTTTTTCTTTATTATGTTGGAAGTTTCAATTAATAACCCATTACAATCAATCTTTGGAGACATTTCTCTTACTTCTGTTCTTTTGGCCAGTCATTGGGATTTTGTTTTCTAAATATGCTCAATGAATGGAAAGGATTTTATGTACTATTAAACCAAATAGAGAACCATGTTTCTCAGGTAAATCAGAGCCAGAACAGAAAATGGTTAAGTGTGGAATGGGTTTTATATATTTCAAAAGACTGAAATACACCAAAATTGAGAAAGAAATAAGCAACTCACTGCAAGTTGTAGAGATTTCTAAGAGAAAAAAATACATATGAATTAGCTCTAAAAGGTTAGTATTGCATTTTTGACATTAATAGCTATTTTCTCTAATATTCCTCCAATAAAAACACAAAAAAGGATGTTTACATAACATCAGTTTCCTCTCATTGAATGATTATGACATTGTAAGAGATTGGTGTGTGTGCATGCTAAGTCGCTTCAGATAGCCCAGCAGGCTCCTCTGTCCATGGGATTCTCCAGGTGAGCATACTGGAGGGGGTTGCTGTACCCTTCTTCAGGGGATCTTGTGTCTGTTGCACTGGCACGTGGGTTCTTTACCACTAGTGCCACCTGGGAAGCCCTTAGTAATTCTGAACAATCCCATTGTGGGGTTCTGTGGTCCTTAGCTTGGAAGAACTACAGGGAGACTAGACAAATGGAACTCATTATATCCTCTCACTTCTTTTCATCTGCTGAGCATCTCTTTCCTATCCCTAATTTTTTCCTCTCCTTTATGATTTTTTCCCTTTTTATACACATTTGTTTTCTGAATGGCAAGTATCAGTTTATATTGACAGTCTGTAGAAAACCTTTCCCAGACTAATGTTATTCCCTACTATGTTTAATTAGAAATGATTATGTTTTAAAGAAAATATTAATAATATAAGGGCTTCCCTGGTGGCTCAGATGGTAAAGAAGCTGCCTGCAATGCAAAAGACCTGGGTTTGGTTCCTACGTCAGGAAGATACACTAGAGAAGTGAATGGCTACCCACTCCAGTATTCTTGCCTGGAGAATTCTATGGACAGAAGAGCCTGGCCAGTTACAGTCCATGGAGTTGCAAAGAATCAGACATGACTGAGAGACTGACACCTTCACTTCACTTAATAATATAGCAGAATTCTGAGAAATAAGGTGCTAGGAATGAATATTAAACTTTTGTAAGGTTAGAAATGAAAGCACCCCCCCCCCACCCCGCCCCAGACATTGTGGAAAATCAAAATATATTTGGGAAGCATCTTATCTGTTGTTTTTACTGAAATATAATAAAGATATAGATGTTTTTGGTCTAATAAGAGACTAGACTTTTCTCTAAGACTTTAAAGAGTGCAATAGATTAAAGTTCATATAATTTCAAGTTTATTATTTAGTCTTATAGAAGTAATATATATTCTTAAAAACTTCAAAAATTTTGTAAATATAAGAAAAAAACCCAACAATATCCTGACCTACACCTTTTATTCCTATTTCTCTTTCTTGGAAGGAACTACTTTTAACATTCTTTGATTTTTTTTCTTGTGTTTTGTTTTTTTTTTCTGGACATTTTTCTTTTTTTTTTTTATTGTACTTCATTTCTTTAATTAGATCATTTGCAAATTACTCTTAGGCAAAACATTTTCTTGTGTTTTATATCTGTTTTTATCTAAATAAGTTATTTATAGAGTTATTTTTTGATTTATAGTAGTCCATCTTAATTTTTGACTGCTTACCAGGCTTTATTTCTCATATTCTCTCTCCTTTCCCTTACAGTGCATGTTCCTTTCTTCAATCCTTCCAATATATTTTGTCACAATTTTTGATTAAAATAATATATTCAGTGATTACATTGTTACAAACTTATATCCACAGTTAAGGCTTATATAGTGCTATGGTGGTTTTGTTTACTGTACTACTCTTTGTATTTGTAATTAATCTTTTTCTTTGTTTTAAAAGAAGCTTGCCTAGATTACCCTTTGAATTTTATGCCATTTTAATGCCTTAACTGTCACTTTCTTTGCTTTTAGAAAGCACTGATTTCATTAGAGTGGTTAAAATTGGTGTGTTTTAACTCTTACATCCTCCTAAGTCTCCTGTAATACTTTTCTCACAAATGGTTTTACAATTGGATCTGGTAAAAGCCAGAGCAAGCAAATATGTTTCACAGCATTAGATTAAAGCCATGAGAGATGAAAGTGGAAAAGGAAACTGTAACAGGGAAATACAAATCAAAAGCACAATGGGATATCACCTCACATGTTAGAATGGCTATTATCAAAAAGGCAAGGATGTGAAGAAGAGGGAATGCTTGTGGACTGTTGGTGGAAATGTAAATTGGTGCAGCCACTATAGAAAACAGTATGGAGGGTCCTTAATAAGTTAAAATAGAACTGCCATATGATTCAGCAATTCCACTTCTGAGTATTTATCCAAAGAAAATGAAAAAACTAACTTGATTGATATATGCACCCCCATGTTTATTGCATCGTTATTTACAACAGTCCACATATACAAACAGTTTGTGTCCATCAGCAGATAAATGGATGAAGATGTGGTGTGTGTATAGAATGGAGTACTGTTCAGCATAAAAAGATGGATGGACTTTGAGGGGATTATGTCAAGTGAAATAAGCTAGACAAAGACAAATACTGTATGATCTCACTTAAATTGGAATTAAAAAAAAAAAAAGAAAGCAACAACCCCCAAAATCCAAGATACAGAGCATAGACACAGAGAACAAATTGGTGGTTGCCAAAGGTTGAGGGTGGGAGTTGGGCAAAATGGATGAGGGGCATCGAAAGGCACAAACTTCCAGCGGTAAAACAAATGAATCATGGGGATGTAGTGTACAGCATGGCAACTATAGTTAATAATGAGAGAGTAGATTTTAAAAGTTTTTGTCATAAGAAAAAAATTCTGTAACTATGTATGGTGAGGAATGTTAACCAGACTTACTGTGGTCATTCTTTTATGAAGTATACAAGTATCAAATCATTATGTTGTACACTTGAAACTAATATAATGTTCTATGTCAATTTTACCACAGTAAGAAAATAAAAGAAAGAAAAAGGAACTGGGTAGCAAGTTGTGTGGTCTTTCCTCAGCATAAACAAAAGCCTAAGTGTAGTTTGTATGGAAGAAGATTGTTCTTCTAAAGATTCTCTACCAGAGTAAATTTTAAGACCAGAAATAATAGAGAGAGTAATAGGATTTCCAAGCAACTAGATATGAGAAATATGAGAGGAACTTACTCATGGGTGATTCTTTAGTTGTAACTGAAATGAAAACACAGATAAGAAGAATTAGTGTTATTCTGTGAGAAAGAGAAAACAGCTCTCTAACAGTTTTCATTATCAGAAAAATGCATAATTATATAAAAAATTTAAAATTGTGTTTTTATAATATGTGTATATATGTTTTAAAATTAAAAACTTTATTGGCCTATAATGAAATTTAACCATATGACTTAATTCTTTATACCCCCAATTCCCTCCCCAAAGAATCAAGCACTTTCAGAAATTTCAAAAGATGTTTTGTTTTCTGGTGTCATTTTTTTTGTCTTTAAAAAAATGGAACTATAGCTAACTTACAATATTATGTTGGTTTCAGGTACTCCATAGTGATTTGACATTTGCATACATTACAAATCTGTCCCCATACACAGTTATTACAACATTAATGACCATATTTCTTATGCTGTATATTGCACATCCATAACTTATTTATTTTGTAATTGGAGCTTTGTGCCTCTTAATTCCCTTCACTTATTTGTCTCAGCCTTCCACCCTCTCCCCTCTTGTAATCACTCATTTGTTCTCTGTATCTACAAGTCTGTTTTTATTTTGTTTGGTTTTTTAGATTCTACATATAACTGAGATCATGCAGTATTTGTCTTTCTTTGTCTGGCTTATTTCACTTATCATAATACCCTCTTGACTTCCCTGGTGGCTCAGATGGTAAAGCGTCTGCCTACAATGCAAGAGACCTGGGTCCAGTCCCTGGGTTGGGAAGGTCTCCTGGAGAAGGAAATGACAACCCACTCCAGTATTCTTGCCTGTAAAATCCCATGGATGGAGGAGCCTGGTAGACTGCCGTCTATGGGGTCGCACAGAGTCGGACACGACTGAAGCGACTTAGCAGCAGCAGCAGCAGGTTTATTTATGTTGCATGTGGCAAGATTTCATTTTTTTTAAAAAGCTCAGTAATATTCCATTGTGTGTATGTGTGTGTGTTCATCAACAGACAAATGAATAAAGAAGATGTAGTATATATATATATTATTCATCTACATCAATAGACAAATGAATAAAGGTTCAATATATATATATTAAATGAACACTTAGGTTGCTTCCATATCTTGGCAATTATAAACAGTGTTATAGTGAACATTGGGGTACACTTTTCAAACTAGTATTTTTGTTTACTTCGAGTAACTACTTAGAAGTGAAGTTGCTGGATCATATGGCATTTTTAGTTTTAAATTTTTAAGGAAACTCCATACTGTTTTCCATAATTCTGCACCAACTTACAATCCCGCCAACAATACACGAGGGTACCCTTTTCTTCATATTCTTGCCAAAACGTGTTATTTTATTTATTTACTTTTAGTGATAGCCTAAAGATGGGCACAATAAAGGACAGAAATGGTATTGACCTAACAGAAGCAGAAGATATTAAGAAGAGGTGGCAAGAATACACAGAAGAACTATACAAAAAAGATCTTCATGACCCAGATGGTGTGATCACTCACCTAGAGCCAGACATCCTGGAATGTGAAGTCAGGTGGGCCTTAGAAAGCATCACTATGAACAAAGCTAGTGGAGGTGAGCCTCAAATCCTAAAAGATGATGCTGGGAAGTGCTGCACTCAATATGCCAACAAATTTGGAAAACTCAGCAGTGACCACAGAACTGGAAAAGGCCAGTTTTCATTCCAATCCCAAAGAAAGGCAATGCCAAAGAATGCTCAAACTACCACACAATTGCACTCATCTCATATGCTAGCAAAGTAATGCTCAAAATTCTCCAACCGAGGCTTCAACAGTACGTGAACCGTGAACTTCCAGATATTCAAGCTCTGGATTTAGAAAAGGCAGAGGAACCAGAGATCAAATTGCCAACATCTGTTGGATCATCAAAAAAGCAAGGGAGTTCCAGAAAAACATCTATTTCTGCTTTATTGACTATGCCAAAGCCTTTGACTGTGTGGATCACAACACTCTGAGGAAAATTCTTCAAGAGATGGGAATACCAGACCACCTGACCTGCCTCTTGAGAAATCTGTATGTAGGTCAGGATGCAACAGTTAGAACTGGACATGGAACAACAGACTGGTTCCAAATAGGAAAAGGAGTATGTCAAGGCTGTATATTGTCACCCTGCTTATTTAACTTATATGCAGAGTACATCATGTGAAATGCTGGGCTGATGAAGCACAATCTGGAATCAAGATTGCCAGGAGAAATATCAATAATCTCAGATATGCAGATGCCACCACCCTTATGGCAGAAAGCAAAGAACTGAAGAGCCTCTTGAAGAAAGTGAAAGAAGAGAGTGAAAAATTTGGCTTAAAGCTCAACATTCAGAAAATGAAGATCATGGCATCCAGTCCCATCACTTCATGGGAAATAGATGGGGAAATAGTGGAAACAGTGACAGACTTTATTTTTTTAGGCTCCAAAATCACTGCAGATGGTGACTGCAGCCATGAAATAAAAAGACACTTACTCCTTGGAAGAAAAGCTATGACCAACCTAGACAGCATATTAAAAAACAGAGATATTACTTTGCTAATGAAGGTCCATCTAGTCAAAGCTATGGTTTTTCCAGTAGTCATGTATGGATGTGAGAGTTGGACTATAAAGACAGCTGAGCACTAAAGAATTGCTACTCTTGAACTGTGGTGTTGGAGAAGACTCTTGAGAGTCCCTTAGACTTCAAGGAGATCCAATCAGTCCATCCTAAAGGAAATCAGTCCTGAATATTCATTGGAAGGACTGATGCTGAAGCTGAAACTCCAATACTTTGGCCACCTGATGTGAAGAACTGACTCATTGGAAAAGACCCTGATGCTGGGAAAGATTGAAGGCAGGAGAAGGGGACAACAGAGAATGAGATGGTTGGATGGCATCACTGACTTGATGGACCTGAGTTTGAATAAGCTCCGGGAGTTGGTTGGTAATGTATGGGGAAGCCTGGCATGCTGCAGTCCATGGGGTCACAGAGTCAGACATGACTGAGCGACTGAGCTGAACTGAATTGATTCTGATGCTTATCTCATTGTTGATTTGCATTTCTTTGCTAATTAATGATATTCAGCATCTTTTCATGTACCTTTTGGCCATTGCTATGTCTTCTTTGGGAAAACTGTGTATTTAGGTCCTATGCCCATTTTTTTTTTTTTTTCCGGAGGGAGTTTGTTTTTTTTAGATGTTGAGTTGATTGAATTCTTTGTATGTTTTAGATATTAGCCTTTTATCACATATCATTTGCATATATCTTCTCTCATTCAGTGAATTGCCTTTTTGTTTTGTTGATAGTGTCTTTGATGTGCAGAAGCTTTTTAGTTTGAGGTAGTCCTGTTTGTTTACTTTTGCTTTTATTTCCCTTGTTTAAGGAGACATACTCCTGAAATATTGCTAAGAGTGATGTCAAAGAGTATACTGCCTATGTTTTCTTCCATATTTTTTATGGTTGAATATCTTACATTTAAGTCTTTAATTAAAGTTTATTTTTGATTTTATTTTTGTGTATGGTGTGATTAAGTCCAGTTTAACCCTTTTGTGTGTGGTTATTCAGTTTTCCGACGACCATTTACTGAAAGAAAGTGAAAGTTGTTCAGTCATGTCCGATTCTTTGTGACCCCATGGACTGTAGCCTGCCAGGCTTCTGTGTCCATGGAAGTCTCCAGGCAAGAGTACTGAAATGGGTAGCTGTTCCGTTCTCCAGGGGATCTTCCCAACCCCGGGGTCAGACCCATGTCTTCCGCGTTGCAGGCAGATTCTTTACCATCTGAGCCACCAGGGAATTCTTCATTACATATTCTTGGCCTCTTTGTTTTAAATTAATTGATCAAATATTCATGGGTTCATTGCTGGGTTCTCCTTTCCTTTTGATCTGTATGTCTGTTTTTATGCTAGTATCATATAGTTATGAATATTATACCATAATAAAGTTTGAAATCAGAGAGCATTTAAGCTTTAAGAATTTTGTTTCAAATTTTCTTCTGCTTGCATTCCTCTGTTATTTCTTAGACATAATAGTTTAGCCTTTTAAAATAAGTCTTTTCTCTCAATTTAATGGGTTCCCAAGCATGCCTGGAGGAAAACGAAATTTTAATTTTCAGCCTCAGTATCCCAATAGTACTCTTAATAACAAGATTTATGTAAGTGTAGGAAAGGAAATGTTTTGTTTTTCTTAAGAGAGCAAAACATCTCTTGGTGGTAAGCAATATAGAGGGAACTTACCCGTTTGTGTTGATACAGTTCCTATAGAAACAAATACAAAAAAACATACAAGTTAACTTAAAGGTGATACAGCAATTATTTCTAACTTTTAAATGACAGATGCAAATCTAGAAATGAAATGATGACAGATGGAGAACACAAAGATCTCGTGTTAATTGATATGAAAACACAATATTTGAGATTCAAAAGAGGAACTTACTGACAGGTTTTGAAGTCACAACTGAAATAAGAAGAAAAAGAAAAATATAGGCATTTGTTGCCCATTAGGAGGAAATTAATTTTCTTTTATATATTTTTAAAATCATACTACAGAATTCAAAAGTTACATAAGTTATTCAAGTCAAACATCCTATATCAAAGTTCATATGTATTTTAAAAGTAAGATTATTTTATGTGAGTAAAAACAGCAATTCTCTGACCATTTCCTTCTTGCCTTTAATTTCCATTCCATTTTCATCTCTTTGGATTGTCAATTTAACTAATATTTAGTTATAGAAGGTCTATTTTAGGATTAAAAAATATGGATAATGTATAAAGGCTTCCTACTATGGGCAACTGTGCTTAGCCTCTTTTTTTCGGTAGAAAAATTGGGTACTTCTCCAATTCAATTTCCATGAACCTATCTTTTAAAGAAACCTGTTGAACATTTTTTTTTTTTTGGGTAAATCAGTATATTTTGTTAGCAACATCATGATTATGTGAATTATTTTTATTGCTGAGTCATAATATTCTAGCTTTCATGTGCAAAATTTTCTTTTCTCTGAGGTAATTCTTTGTTTTTTTGGATTTCTTACATAGATTTAGAAGATTTTTGCCTTTTGTTATTTTTCCTCAGTCATTTAAGTGAGTTTCTGAAGGGAAAAGAAGATGGCGTCATATTCAATTATCTTTTTAATAAATATATTTTATTTTTTAATTTTTTGGCCATGCTGTGTGGCTTTTGTTGGATCTTAGTTCCCGACCAAAGGTTGAACCCAGGCTTTTGACAATGAGAACATAGAGTCCTAACCACAGGACCACCACTGAATTTTCCATATTTAGTTAACTTAATATGGGTTCTGATATTCTTCTTTGGTGATTATACAATTAAAAATGGTCACATTCCAAAATTGCAAATGCTTCGCAATTAGTGATCCAAATTATCCCAAGATTAAAAATAGAAAGAGAAGGTACTTAGTGAAAAAATAAAAATATTCCTAAGTTAGAGTGATTTAAAAATTGAAGTTATAGCTTGCAAAACTGAAAAGTTTTCCTTTTCACAAACAGAATGTGCAGATTTCAAAACTAACTTACAGATGGATTTTGAAGTCTCAACCAAAACATGAACAAAACCAATGCAAAATTCTTTGCTTAATGAAAGAAAACTAGGTTTTCTTATAATATTTTTGATTTAGTCACAATGCAAAATGGACATACTCAAATATATTATTAATGTTTACTTGTTTATGAAAGTCATATGTTTTCTAATTTTAAAGTCAAGTCATTGTATAGGTGTGTAGCAAAAGTAATTAGTTCCTTAGTGAATATATTCATAGTCTGATTTTTCTCCTCAAAGGCAGTTGTGTGCAATCTCTTTTTCTGGGATTTACAGGAAGTATTTCAAAACTGCTTTCTTGATATGTGGTTTCTTGTATTTTTAGTTTTAAATATCATGTACTGATTTCTTTTTTTTTTTTTTTTGTGCCTAGAAACTTTGCTTTAATGAAATACATTTACACAAGTCAGTTCCCAGGCATGCAAGTATATCAGTAATACATATTTCTATCAGACAAATCTATAGGTGGAAAGATATACACATTTGTAATTTTTTTTTTACTTTTTTATTTATTTATTTTTTAAATTTAATTTTATTTTTAAACTTTACATAACTGTATTAGTTTTGCCAAATATCAAAATGAATCCGCCACAGGTATACATGTGTTCCCCATCCTGAACCCTCCTCCCTCCTCCCTCCCCATTCCATCCCTCTGGGTCATCCCAGTGCACCAGCCCCAAGCATCCAGTATCGTGCATCGAACCTGGACTGGCAACTCGTTTCATACATGATATTTTACATGTTTCAATGCCATTCTCCCAAATCTTCCCACCCTCTCCCTCTCTCACAGAGTCCATAAGACTGTTCTATACATCAGTGTCTCTTTTGCTGTCTCGTACACAGGGTTATTGTTACCATCTTTCTAAATTCCATATATATGTGTTAGTATACTGTATTGGTGTTTTTCTTTCTGGCTTACTTCACTGTGTATAATAGGCTCCAGTTTCATCCACCTCATTAGAACTGATTCAAATGTATTCTTTTTAATGGCTGAGTAATACTCCATTGTGTATATGTACCATAGCTTTCTTATCCATTCATCTGCTGATGGACATCTAGGTTGCTTCCATGTCCTGGCTATTATAAACAGTGCTGCGATGAACATTGGGGTACGCATGTCTCTTTCCCTTCTGGTTTTCTCCATGTACTGATTTCTTACTCTCAAGATTAGGCATTCTTGTTCCTCCACTAAACATATGTGATAGCCATATTTTAAGGTAAATCCAATGAGTCACACCCTTGTGTAATACACTCCACTTGAGTGAGAATAGACCCTATAGTTAATAGCAGTTGGTGAAGGTTATAGGACAGTCATTACCATGATAGTGTTACAGAATCTATGGCTTAGTTCTAGGGGCTGGAGTGAGATTCTGCTGGCTTTGAGGATGTAAACTTCTATGTTGTGTGAGCATCTTTGAGAGAATAAGGTGGGAAAGAACTTTGGAAGTCTCTAACATCTGAGAGTGGCCTCAGTTGACAGCCAGTAAGAAAGTGGACACCTCACAAAAGAGACATATAGTATATTGTGAAATAACCTAACAAACATGACATTTTAGTTATAGAAGTGAGGCAGAGAGAATAGGGCAGGCACTAAAGGGAATGTTAAATGAAATAAAAGGAAAATAATTCCTGATGGAAGTATGGAAGTATGGTCATTTGGGATGCAATGCGCATAACACAAATTAGAAGTAAGTAAATATTATATGTTTAAAAATAATGACAAGGCATTATCAGGTTAAAATAAATGCTGATTTAAAATACATCTTAGCAAAAATGAAAGATGAAAATCACATGGCCATCTTAAAAGATAGAGAAAAAGCATTTGACAAAATTAAACATTCATTTATGATAAAAACTCTCAACAAAGTGGAAACAGAGGGAATGTACATTATCATAGCAAATACCACATATGACAAACCCACAGCCAGTATTACACTCAGTAGTGAAAAGCTGAGAGCATTTTCTTTAAGATTGGGTACAAGACAAGGATGTCCACTCACACCACTTTTATTCAGCATAGTTTTGGAAGTCCTAGCCACAGCAGTTAGACAAGAAAAAGAAATAAAGGGATCCAAAATTGGAAAGGAAGGAATAAAACTATCACTTTTTGTGGGTGACATAATGCTATTTTTTAAAAATCCTAACTGGGATGACCCAGAGGGATGGTATGGGGAGGGAGGTGGGGGGGGTTCAGGATGGGGAACATGTGTACACCCATGGCAGGTGCATGTTGATGTATGGCAAAACCAATACCATATTGTAAAGTTAAAAAAAAAAAAGAAAAAGAAATCCTAATGATACCACTGAAAAGCTATTAGGACTCATCAATGAATTCAGTAAAATTTCAGGATATAGAATTATTATATGGAAATCTGTTGTATATCTATACACTAACAATGAACTGTCAGAAAGATAAAGGAGACAATCCCTGTATCCAGGGCTCCTTTGATCCAACTTTTCCTGAGAATATTAAATTGTGGGATCAAAAAAGCTTGATTGAGAGGAGTAGAAGAGATGATTTATATAGACTTATTTTTAACAAACTTTCAGCTGATCATCCTGCCTTCATTTCCACCTTTACATGGTTGGTTAAATGTTACCCAGTCTGGAAATTCTGAGTCCTCTGGTTCTACTGTTAGATTTAATTCTCTTGAATTTTCTGGGATTCATGTTTTGTCTTAGCTAAGTTAGTTATTACTCATCCATCTGCTTTTTTTTTTAATTTAATTTTATTTTTTAAACTTTACATAATTGTATTAGTTTTGCCAAATATCAAAATGAATCCGCCACAGGTATACATGTGTTCCCCATCCTGAACCCTCCTCCCTCCTCCCTCCCCATTCCATCCCTCTGGGTCATCCCAGTGCACCAGCCCCAAGCATCCAGTATCGTGCATCGAACCTGGACTGGCAACTCGTTTCATACATGATATTTTACATGTTTCAATGCCATTCTCCCAAATCTTCCCACCCTCTCCCTCTCTCTCAGAGTCCATAAGACTGTTCTATACATCAGTGTCTCTTTTGCTGTCTCGTACACAGGGTTATTGTTACCATCTTTCTAAATTCCATATATATGCGTTAGTATACTGTATTGGTGTTTTTCTTTCTGGCTTACTTCACTCTGTATAATAGGCTCCAGTTTCATCCACCTCATTAGAACTGATTCAGATGTATTCTTTTTAATGGCTGAGTAATAATCCATTGTGTAAGATGGTCACTACATAATGATCAAAGGATCAATCCAAGAAGAAGATATAACAATTATAAATATATATGCACCCAACACGGGAGCACCGCAGTATGTAAGACAAATGCTAACATGTATGAAAGGAGAAATTAACAATAACACAATAATAGTGGGAGACTTTAATACCCCACTCACACCTATGGATAGATCAACTAAACAGAAACTTAACAAGGAAACACAAACTTTAAATGATACAATAGACCAGTTAGACCTAATTGATATCTATAGGACATTTCATCCCAAAACAATGAATTTCACCTTTTTCTCAAGCGCACATGGAACCTTCTCCAGGATAGATCACATCCTGGGTCATAAAGCTAGCCTTGGTAAATTCAAAAAAAAATAGAAATCATTCCAAGCATCTTTTCTGACCACAATGCAGTAAGATTAAATCTCAATTACAAGAGAAAAACTATTAAAAATTCCAACATATGGAGGCTGAACAACACACTGCTGAATAACCAACAAATCACAGAAGAAATCAAAAAAGAAATCAAAATTTGCATAGAAACGAATGAAAATGAAAACACAACAACCCAAAACCTGTGGGACATGGTAAAAGCAGTCCTAAGGGGAAAGTTCATAGCAATACAGGCACACCTCAAGAAATAAGAAAAAAGTCAAATAAATAACCTAACTCTACACCTAAAGCAACTAGAAAAGGAAGAAATGAAGAACCCCAGGGTTAGTAGAAGGAAAGAAATCTTAAAACTTAGAGCAGAAATAAATGCAAAAGAAACAAAAGAGATCATAGCAAAAATCAACAAAACCAAAAGCTGGTTTTTTGAAAGGATAAATAAAATTGAGAAACCATTAGCCAGACTCATCAAGAAACAAAGGGAGAAAAATCAAATCAATAAAATTGAAATGAAAATGGAGAGATTACAACAGACAACACAGAAATACAAAGGATCATAAGAGAGTACTATCAACAATTATATGCCAATAAAATGGACAACGAGGAAGAAATGGACACATTCTTAGAAAAGTACAACTTTCCAAAACTCGATCAGGAAGAAATAGAAAATCTTAATAGACCCATCACAAGCACGGAAATTGAAACTGTAATCAAAAATCTTCCAGCAAACAAAAGCCCAGGTCCAGACGGTTTCACAGCTGAATTCTACCAAAAATTTAGAGAAGAGCTAACACCTATCCTGCTCAAACTCTTCCAGAAAATTGCAGAGGATGGTAAACTTCCAAACTCATTCTATGAGGCCACCATCACCCTAATACCAAAACCTGACAAAGATCCCACAAAAAAAGAAAACTACAGGCCAATATCACTGATGAACATAGATGCAAAAATCCTTAACAAAATTCTAGCAATCAGAATCCAACAACACATTAAAAAGATCATACACCATGACCAAGTGGGCTTTATCCCAGGGATGCAAGGATTCTTCAATATCCACAAATCAATCAATGTAATACACCACATTAACAAATTGAAAAATAAAAACCATATGATTATCTCAATAGATGCAGAGAAAGCCTTGGACAAAATTCAACATGCATTTATGATAAAAACTCTCCAGAAAGCAGGAATAGAAGGAACATACCTCAACATAATAAAAGCTATATATGACAAACCCACAGCAAACATTATCCTCAATGGTGAAAAATTGAAAGCATTTCCTCTAAAGTCAGGAACAAGACAAGGGTGCCCACTTTCACCATTACTATTCAACATAGTTTTGGAAGTTTTGGCCACAGCAATCAGAGCAGAAAAAGAAATGAAAGGAATCCAAATTGGAAAAGAAGAAGTAAAGCTCTCACTATTTGCAGATGACATGATCCTCTACAGAGAAAACCCTAAAGACTCCACCAGAAAATTACTAGAACTAATCAGTGAATATAGTAAAGTTGCAGGATATAAAATCAACACACAGAAATCCCTTGCATTCCTATACACTAACAATGAGAAAACAGAAGGAGAAATTAAGGAAACAATTCCATTCACCATTGCAACAGAAAGAATAAAATACTTAGGAATATATCTACCTAAAGAAACTAAAGACCTATAATAGAAAACTATAAAACACTGGTGAAAGAAATCAAAGAGGACACTAACAGATGGAGAAATATACCATGTTCATGGATTGGAAGAATCAATATAGTGAAAATGAGTATACTACCCAAAGCAATCTATAGATTTAATGCAATCCCTATCAAGCTACCAACAGTATTCTTCACAGAGCTAGAACAAATAATTTCCCAATTTGTATGGAAATACAAAAAAACCTCAAATAGCCAAAGTGATCTTGAGAAAGAAGAATGGAACTGGAGGAATCAACCTACCTGACTTCAGGCTCTACTACAAAGCCACAGTTATCAAGACAGTATGGTACTGGCACAAAGACAGAAATATAGATCAATGGAACAAAATAGAAAGCCCAGAGATTAATCCACGCACATATGGACACCTTATCTTTGACAAAGGAGGCAAGAATATACAATGGATTAAAGACAATCTCTTTAACAAGTGGTGCTGGGAAAACTGGTCATCCATCTGCTTTTAAACTTGAATAGTTTTGTTTCAGATTTTCATCTGCTTATTTCTTTTGTTATTTCTAGACATCATAGTTTTGCCTTAAATTCTTTTTCTGTTATTTAATGTGTTTCCAGGAGTGCATGGAGGAAAATATAGTTTTTCAAGTGTTCATTTTCAACCTAAAGTACTCCAGTATTACTCTTATAATAATGGGATTTATTATTATTATTTTTTTAAATTTTATTTTATTTTTAAACTTTACATAATTGTATTAGTTTTGCCAAATATCAAAATGAATTTAAACTGTTATGACAGTCATCACTCTATAATTAAAATATTTTTCTACTGCTCAGATACCAAAGTGTACTAGCAATAAGAGATAGATAAGGAGCTTACTGGTTTGTCCTGAGGTAGTCCCTACAGAAACAAACACAAACAGACATATAAGCTAACAAAGGTATTATTTTCTCCAGTTCTCTAAATAGTATATTTACAAAGCTAGAAATGAAGACAACTAAAGTATGCAAGTATTCCTTGTAGGTTGTTTTCAACACAGGATATTTGAAATTTAAAAGAAAACTTACCAACAGGTTTTGAAGTGACAGCTGAAATAGGGAAAAAAAAAGGGCATTTATTATCTCTTAGAAGACTACTTTTCCTTAATATTGTTCTGAAAGCAACCTATAGAATGCAAAGTTTGCATGAAATATTTAAGTTTAATTTTTATTAAAGCACATGCATTTATTTTTTTAAAATTTACTTCCTTATTTGGCTGCGTTGGAAACTTCATTGTGTCATGCAGGCACTTTCATTGTGGTGCATGGGTTCAGTAGTTGCAGCATGCAAGCTCTCTAGTTGTGGTGAGTGGGTTCAGCAGTTGTGGTATGTGGGCTTAGTTGCCCTGAGGCATGTGGGAGCTTAGTTCCCCAACTAGGGATTGAACTTGTGTCCCCTATATTGCAGGCAAATTCCTAAACCCTGGACCACCAGAACGTAACCACATGTACGTATTTGAAAAGCCAAATTATTGAAGTTAAAACCACCAGTTCTCTTACTCATCCATTCTTACCTGTTATTTTCTTTTACTTACATACTTTTATGAGGGAGGACTTTAGAACTAATATTTAGTTGTGGAATAATTGTATGATATTTCATAATTTTTCTATTTTGGGTAATGAAAAATTTTAAAGAAGGAGGACTTCTGAACTTATTCTGAAACCAGTATCACTCTGATACCAAGACTAGGCAAAGTCATACAAATAAGAAAATTACAGCTCAATACCACCTGATGAAATAGATGCAAAAATCCTCAATAAAATATTCAGCAATGTCAAATTATTGACATGTTTGAAAGCCACAACTGAAATAGGAAGACAAATAAAAGTATAGGTATTTGTTCATTACAAGGTGATTACTTTTACTTTGGAGTTTCTCTAGTGGCTCAGTGGTAGAGAATATGCTGGCCAATTCAGGAGACTCAGGAGATATGGGTTTGATTTCTGGGTCAGGAAGATCCCCTGGAGAAGGAAATGGCAACCCCCTCCACTATTTTTGCCTAGGAAAGTCCCATGGACAGAGGAGACTGGCAGGCTACAGTCCATGGGGATGTAAAAGAGTCTGACACAACTGAGCAACTAAACAACAACTTTTACTTTATATCTTTCTAAAATTATGCACTGGAATTAAAATTTTACCTTAATTTATTAATTTTAATATATCAAAGTACCTGTACATATTTTAAAAGTCAAATTGTTTTATAAAATTAATATGCCAGGCCTCTTACCAATCAAATCTTACTCCTTGTTTCTTCTTTCATTTTCACTATGTTAAGGAGGTTTGGCTATTGAGTGATATTCAATACTAGAATATATACAAGATATTATATGATTTTTACAATTTGAACAATGTACACTAGCTTCCTTTTGTGGAAATCAAGGTTTTACCTCTTTTTCTACCCTCTCTCTTTCTCTCTCTCCAACAAAGTTATGTCACATTAAAAAGAAAATATGTTAGCAATACCATGATCATAAAACAATCTTTGTAGTTGAGCCATGTATCAGTTTTCTTGTGCAAACTTTTCTTTGACTTGCAGTTAATTTCTGCAATCTTTCCTGTTTTCTTAAAATGTTTTACAGGTTTGTGGTTTTTATAATTTGCTTAGCCATTTTAGCAAGCTTCAGGAGGGAAGAGAAGAAAGTGCCCAGCTTTTGATTTGTATAATATTGTCTCTGATACTGTTCTTGGGTAGTTTTACAATCAGAAATGGTGATACATGGAAAGCTCATATCCTCACAGTTAGCAGACCAGATCACCCAGAGCTTAGAAACACAAACAGAGGGTACTAATAGCTTCTAGGGTTTTTCCTAGAATACAAATAATAACATTAGTGTAACTTGTCTGAGATAAGATTATATTTTTATTCTCTGATCTATTCTAGAGAGGTTTTTTAATATGTAAATTATAATGGCTTGAGAGAGTGAAAAGTTTCATTTGGGAGATTAAAGCATGCAGGGAAGATTGAAAATGGACTTACTAATGGATTAATGGATTCTGGTATTTCAACTGAGACACATACAAAATAAACAAATGCGAATTGTTCAGTTCAGTTTTCAGTTCAGTCGCTCAGTCGTGTCTGACTCTTTGCGACCCCATGCATCACAGCAGGCCAGGCCTCCCTGTCCATCACCAATTCCGGAGTTCACTCATACTAACGTCCATCGGGTCAGTGATGTCATCCAGCCATCTCATCCTCTGTCGTCCCCTTCTCCTCCTGCCCCCAATCCCTCCCAGCATCAGAGTCTTTTCCAATGAGTCAACTCTTTGCATGAGGTGGCCAGAGTACTGGAGTTTCAGCTTTAGCATCATTTCTTCGAAAGAAATCCCAGGGCTGATCTCCTTCAGAATGGACTGGTTGGATCTCCTTGCAGTCCAAGGGACTCTCAAGAGTCTTCTCCAACACCACAGTTCAAAAGCATCAATTCGTCAGTGCTCAGCTTTCTTCACAGTCCAACTCTCACATCCATACATGACCACTGGAAAAACAATAGCCTTGACTAGACGGACCTTTATTGGCAAAGTAATGTCTCTGCTTTTCAATGTGCTATCTAGGTTGGTCATAACTTTTCTTATGTCTTCATAAGAAAGTCTTTTAAATTCATGGCTGCACTCACCACCTGCAGTGATTTTGGAGCCCCAAAAAATAAAGTCTGACACTGTTTCCACTGTTTCCCCATCTATTTCCCATGAAGTGATGGGACCAGATGCTATGATCTTTGTTTTCTGAATGTTGAGCTTTAAGCCAACTTTTTCACTCTCCTCTTTCACTTTCATCAAGAGGCTCTTTAGTTCCTCTTCACTTTCTGCCATAAGGGTGGTGTCATCTGCATATCTGAGGTTATTGATATTTCTCCTGGCAATCTTGATTCCAGCTTATGCTTCTTCCAGCCCAGCATTTCTCATGATGTACTCTGCATATAAGTTAAATAAGCAGAGTGACAATATACAGCCTTGATGTACTCCTTTTCCTATTTGGAACCAGTCTGTTGTTCCACGTCCAGTTCTAACTGTTGCTTCCTGACCTGCATACAAATTGTTACTTGACCCTAAAAAATAGACTAGTTTTCTCCAATAGGATATCATGATGAAGGGAATGCAATATTGTCACAATCAGATGGTATTATCAAAATTTAATTGTAATAAAATATATTTTCAAAAAATTAAAAAGTCAGTTGTATTTTTTTAAATTTAAACTTATTTATTTTAATTGGAGGCTAATTACTTTACAATATTGTATTGGTTTTGCCATACATCAACATGAATCTGCCACGGGTGTATACGTGTTTCCCATCCTGAACCCCCCTTCCACTTCCCTCCCCGTACCATCCCTCTGGGTCATCCCAGTGCACCAGCCCCAAGCATCCTGTATCCTGCATCGAACCTGGACTGGCGATTTGTTTCATATATGATATTATACATGTTTCAATGCCATTCTCCCAAATCATCCCACCCTCTCCCTCTCCCACAGAGTCCAAAAGACTGTTCTATACATCTGTGTCTCTTTTGCTGTCTCGCATACAGGGTTATCGTTACCATCTTTCTAAATTCCATATATATGCGGTAGTATACTGTATTGGTGTTTTTCTTTCTGGCTTACTTCACTCTGTATAATAGGCTCAAGTTTCATCCACCTCATTAGAACTGATTCAAATGTATTCTTTTTAATGGCTGAGTAATACTCCATTGTGTATATGTACCCCAGCTTTCTTATCCATTCATCTGTTGATGGACATCTAGGTTGCTTCCATGTGCTGGCTATTATTTAATCATACTTTTCTCTTTTCTGTATTTCTGGTGCTCTGATATCTGAGACCTTGCTGCCCCTTCCAGGCCTAGCCAATTCCTTGATACCTTAAAATAACTCTCTTGCCAGCATAACTGTAATATGCAAACTAACAAATCCAGAACCTATACCCCCAAACCACTTCCTTTATTGGGCTCTTGTACTCTGAGCCACTGTTTTCCCTGCCTTAATTCCCCCGGAACCAGGTATCAGACAATTAGGTGCAACTGCTATACCCTGGAGCTTGCTGAAATTCTTCAAATTAGCCATTCCTAGAACTGCTTAGCTTGTTTACTGTTCTGCTCATTTCCAGGAAAGCCGTAATAAAACCTCTTGCCTGGACCACCCCTCTCCTATTGTATTCCCTTTACTCCCTCTATTTTCTTCCTGACCCTGATGATTCCCCATGTGGCCTTGCCTGATATGGCATGTCCTGTCCTCTGGGGACCTGTGAGTTACAAACCATGTTTTCACTGTAGTCATCTACTTATCTATTGGCCTTATCACACATAAATAATAATAAACCCTACAGATTAAAACACCAACTTTGTATGCTTATATTGCTTCCTTACACCAACCATTTGAAATCAGATTTGCTCTTCCAAATTATATCTACCTTTTACCTAAGCGTAGGCTTCTTTTGTTGGAAATAACTTTCTGAAAATGTGATTTCTTTACTTGTTTTATACAGTATTTACCGACTTTCTACTAAGATGAGACCTTCCTGTTCATTCACTCAGTACCTCACTTCCTTTACCTTTCTGTGGTATTTAGAATTGCCCTAGTCACCCCTTGTTAAATGCCCTCCCCTTGAGTGAAGGAAGAACCTTTGACTTGCTTCCAGCTTAGAAACATGGCCAAAGCCATAGTATAGTCACTCCCATGATCATGTTGCATTATTTAAGACTCTCTGTTAGCAGATAAAATTGAGAGATTTTGCTGCTGGGCTTTGAAGAAGTAAGCTACCTAGTTGTGAGACTACCTGTGTGAGGGCAGTGGGGCAAAGAACTTCAGGGTTTCTGGGATTTGAGTGTCCCCAGGTGACATCCAGTAAGACAAAAGGGACCTTAGAGAAGATATATAAGATATCACAAAAGCATAAAATATTAGTCATACATGGATGGGGGAGAGAATGGTTCAAAAGTATTAAAAGATTTTAAAGGGAATAAAAAATTTTTTGAAGGAAGCATAGAAATGGAGGAAAGAATCAAGAAAAAAGTAAATATGTGGGCTGCTACTGCTAAGTCACTTCAGTCGTGTCCGACTATGTGTGACCCCATAGACGGCAGGCCACCAGGCTCCCCAGTCCCTGGAATTCTCCAGGCAAGAACGCTGGAGTGGGATGCCATTTCCTTCTCCAATGCATAAAAGTGAAAAGTGAAAGTGAAGTCGCTCAGTTGTGTCTGACCCTCAGCGACCCTATGGGCTGCAGCCTTCCAGGCTCCTCCGTACATGGGATTTTCCAGGCAAGGGTACTGGAGTAGGATGCCATTGCCTTCTCTAAAATATGTGGGCAAACATAAGTAAACATATATTGCAGTTAATTTTTACATTCTTTTATGCTTTCTTAACATGTTTTATAAGTTTGCGACTTTTGTTATTTTCCTGTCATTTTTGTGAACCTCAGGAGGGAAGAGAAGTACCCCTTTTCAATTTATTTCATAAGGACTCTGATACTCTCTACATAGAATTTTTTACAGTCAGAAATAGTGACATATATAAAGTTTAAAACCTTGCAATTAGCAGACCAAATCACCATAGATTAGACATAGAAGAAAGAAACTTACTGGGTTGTTGTGAGATATGTCCTATAAAAGGAAAAAACCCACAGATAAACATGTAAGCTAGCTTAAAGATATCATGACTATTTTCTCTAATTCTACAAAAGATAAATTAATAAAGCTAGGAATAATGATGACCAGAGAATGCAAAAGTCACATAAATGGTTATGAAAACACATAAGGTTTGAGCTTCAAAAGGGAAACAGGTTTTGAAGTCACAATTGTAATAGAAAGAAAATTGTAGGGTTTTATTGCCATTTGAAGGAGATTACTTTTAAAAAACAGCTTTCTAAAATCAATCTATAGAATGCAAAGTTTATATGACTCATTTTTCTTGTATCAAAGTACATCTTTATTTTAAAAATAAAATTGTTTTACATAGGTAAAAATATCAGTTCTCTTACTCACTCCTTTTCATCTCCAGTTTTTCTTTTACTCTTTTGGGAGGCTAGCTATATTTGGTCATAGAATTCCTAAATAATATTTCATGGTTTTTCAAATTTGGAAGATGTAGATTGGTTTTCTACTATGCAGAGGGCTTTATCTTTTTTTTTTTTAAAGGGATTTTTGTTTTTTACTTTCTCTTTCTGATATTTAATTATTGGTTTTAGAAACACAAGAGTTTTCTGTATATTAAACTTGTATTCTGCAACTTCACTGGAGTCATTTATTAGTTCTAGTAGTTTTTGGGTGGAGACTCTAGAGTTCTCTACGTAGATTATCATGTCAGCTGCACAGTGATAGTTCTACCATCTTCCTTTCCAGTTTTGATACTTTCAATTTTTTTCTTGTCTGATTGCTGAAGCTAAGACTTCCAATGTTGTGTTAAATAGAAGTGGTTAGAGTGGGCATCCTTATCTTGTCTTTGAATTTAACGGGAAAACTTTCAACTTTTCTCCATTGAGTATATTTGCTGTGTTTCTCATAAATGGCCTTTATCATGTTTAGATATGTTCCCTCTATAACAATTCTGATGAGAGGTTTTTAAAATTGTGAATGAATGTCAAATTTTGTCAAGTATTTTTTTCTGTGTCTATTAAGATGATTATGTAGTTTTTGTCTTTTCTTTTGTTAATGTGCATCACATTGATTTGTGAATGTTGAACCACCCTTGTGACCTTGGAATAAATCCAGGTTGATCATGGTTATTTATCCTTTTTATATTTTGTTGAATTTCATTTGCTAATATTTTATTGAGGATTTTTTTGTTCTATATTCATCAAAGATTTTGGCCTGTAATTTTCTTTTTTTGTAGTGTCTTTGATTTTGGTATCAGGTTAATGGTGGCCTCATAAAAGAGTGACTTTGGACGTGTCCCCTCCTCTTCAATTATTTGGAATAGTTTGGGAAGGATAGGTATAAGATCTTCTTTATATGTTTAAAAGAATTCTCCAGTGAAGCTATCTGGTCCTAAACTTCTGTTTGCAGGGAGTTTAAAAAATAACAGATTCTATTTCACTTCTAACAATCGGCCTGTCCAAACTGTTTGTTTTTCTTGACTTGGTCTTGGCAGGCTGTGTGTTTCTAGAAATTTGTCCATTTTTCTCTAGGTTGTCCAATCTGTTGGCTATAAATGTTCATAACATACTTTTATGATTTTTTGGTATCTCTATTTTATTGGTTATTATTTCTTCTCTTTCATTCCTTATTTTATTTGGGTCCTCTCATGTTGAGCCTAGCTAAAGGCTATCAATTTTGTGTATCTTAAAAAAACAGTTCTTTGTTCAATGGATCGTTTCAATTGTTTTTTTTTTTTTAATCTCCATTTTATTTATTTCTTTTCTGATCTATTATATCCTTCCTTCTGCTGACTTTGGGTTTTGTTTGTTCCTTCTTAAATTCCTTCAGGTGGTAGTGTAGGTTGTTTATTTGAGATTTTTCTTATTTCTCAAGGAAGTACTGTAATGTTATAAACTTCCCTCTTAGAACTGCTTTTGGAGTGTTGTTAGAACAGTTAGTTTTAAATTGTCAGATGATTCCTGGATCTCCATTTCTTTGTGACAGTAACTGGAGGTTTATTGTACTCCATTTGATGGAGTCATGTTTCCCTAGTTCTTCATGATCCTTTGTGTAGGTGCCTGAATATTTAGAGAAGTTATCTCTTCCAGACTTTGTGGACCTACTTTGGTAACAGAAGACATTCACCTACAGGTAGGATTATGCTGGAGCTTGGTCTAGTGGTCTAGCACTTTAGGTCTAGTGGTGCTAGGCACCATGTGTAGAGGCACATGGTGATACTGGGTCAGGGAGGGTATAATATCTCTTTGACTTAGGCCACCAGTGTCCACAGCATCAACAACTGGTTGCTGTGGGGGGGGTGTTTGCAGTGGGCACATGGGTTGTTGTTGTCCTTAGTGGCACCTCCATATCTAACAGTGAGGGACCAGAACTGGTAGTGGTGGTGGCTGGAACCAGTGGTGTGCACATCCTGACACCATTTGGCTGTAGAAACCAACTGCAAGTGCCTGTGTTGTGGTATACACTGGTTGCAGACTTACAGGTAGTAATGGAGGCCAGGGCAGTTAGCAAGGACTAGGAACAATTGTGGGCACAATAGCAGCTGTGGGGGCCCTGTGTCAATGTGCTCTCCCATGGCTACATAGAGTCCTCCTGGATGTGTGCATGTGGTGGAGGCCAGAGACTTGTGTTTGGTTGACACTATGTACTTGCATAGCTAGAGGTGTTATCCCTGAGTGGATGCATGGTGGTGGGGTCAGCTGCAGTGTTCTAGGCTGGTATCTTGCACTTGCAATGCCACAGAGTACTGGGCTAGATGCTATTACGGTTCCCAGACTCTGAATGGTCAGGGCTGGGGGTTGGGTAATGGAGAGGGACTCAGTTGGGTGGCATCAGGGAAGGTGAATATCTGTGGGGCAAAACCTCAAGAAACTGCAAGGTTCTGTGGTGGTTGTGCTGACTGATGATTTCTTTAGTGGCAATAGCTCTGGGTTTGTCTATAGAGCAGGATACTATGAACTGTGGCTGCTCCTGATTTGTGGCTACTCTTGGGAACCCTTACCTTTCTTCCTTGTTCCAGTTGTCTCTATGTGACTCAGTTATGCTGGCCTTTGTGGGGTGGAACTGAAGCAAGACTTTATTTATTTTTATTTTATTCCAATTTTACTGAAGTATGATCAGTAAATTAAAATTGTATATATTTAAGGTATACATGGAGTGTGAAGCCAAGTGGGCCTTAGGAAGCATCACTACCAACAAAGCTAGTGGAGTTG
Organism: Bubalus kerabau; assembly: GCF_029407905.1. Taxonomy (NCBI): domain Eukaryota; kingdom Metazoa; phylum Chordata; class Mammalia; order Artiodactyla; family Bovidae; genus Bubalus; species Bubalus kerabau. The sequence goes on from NC_073626.1 coordinate 25,564,417, forward strand.
ATAGAATTCCAGCTGAGCTATTTCAAATCCTAAAAGATGCTACTGCTAATGTGCTGCACTCAATATGCCAGCAAATTTGGAAAACAGCAGTGGCCACAGGACTGGAAAAGGTCAGTTTTTATTCTAATCCCAAAGAAAGGCAAGGCCAAAGAATGTTCAAACTACCACACAATTGCACTCATCTTACATGCTAGCAAAGTAATGCTCAAAATTCTCCAAGATAGGCCTCAACAGTACGTGAACCATGAACTTCCAGATGTTCAACCTGGATTTAGAAAAGGCAGAGGGACAAGAGATCAAATTATCAAAATCTGCTGGATCATTGAAAAAGCAAGAGAGTTCCAGAAAAACATCTATTTCTGCTTTATTGACTATGCAAAAGCCTTTGACTGTGTGGATCACAACAAACTGAGGAAAATTCTTCAAGAGATGGGAATACCAGACCACCTGACCTGCCTCTTGAGAAACCTATATGCAGGTCAGGAAGCAACAGTTAGAACTGGACATGGAACAACAGACTGGTTCCAAATAGGAAAAGGAGTATGTCAAGGCTGTATATTGTCATCCTACTTATTTAACTTATATGCACAGTACATCATGTGAAATTCCAGGCTGGATGAAGCACAAGCTGGAATCAAGATTGCTAGGTGAAATATCAATAACCTCAGATACACAGATTACACCACCCTTATGGCAGAAAGCAGAGAAGAACTGAAGAGCCTCTTGATGAAAGTGAAAGAGGAGAGTGAAAAAGTTGGCTTAAAGCTCAACATTAAAAAAGTTAAGATCATGGCATCCGGTCCCATCACTTCATGGCAAATAGATCGGGAAACAATGGAAATAGTGACGGACTTTATTTTCTTGGGCCCGCAAATCATTGCAGATGGTGACTGCAGCCATGAAATTAAAAGACGCTTGCTCCTTGGAAGAAAGCTATGATCAACCTAGTGAAGTCGCTCAGTCGTGTCTGACTCTTTGCGACCCCATGAACTGTAGCCTATCAGGCTCCTCCGTCCATGGGTTTTTCCAGGCAAGAGTGCTGGAGTGGCTTGCCATTTCCTTCTCCAGCGGATCTTCCCGACCCAGGAATCGAACCAGGGTCTCCCGCATTGCAGGCAGACGCTTTACCGTCTGAGCCACCAGGGAACCAACCTAGACAGCATATGGGAGAATGGCATTGAAACATGTATAATATCATGTATGAAACGAGTCGCCAGTCCAGGTTCGATGCACGATACTGGATGCTTGGGGCTGGTGTGCTGGGACGACCCAGAGGGAGGGTATGGGGAGGGAGGAGGGAGGAGGGTTCAGGATGGGGAACATAGGTATACCTGTGGCGGATTCATTTCGATATTTGGCAAAACTAATACAATATTGTAAAGTTTAAAAATAAAATAAAATTAAAAAAAAAAAAAAAGCAGAAACATTACTTGGCCATCAAAGGTCCATCTAGTAAAAGCTATGGTTTTTCTAGTAGTCATGTATGGATGTGAGAGTTGGACTATAAAGAAAGCTGAGCACCAAAGAATTGATGATTTTGAACTGTGGTGTTGGAGAAGACTCTTGAGAGTCCCTTGGACTTTAAGGAGATCTGACTGGTCCATCCTAAGGGAAATCAGTCCTGAATATTCATTGGAAGGACTGATGTTGAAGCTGGAACTCCAATACTTTGGCCACATGATGCAAAGAACTGACTCGTTTTGAAAAGACCCTGATGCTGGCCAAGATCGAAGGTGGAAGAAGGGGACAACAGAGGATAAGATAGTTGGATGGCATCACCGACTCGATGGCCATGAGTTTGAGCAAGCTTTGGGAGTTGGTGATGGGCAGGGAAGCTGGGTGTGCTGCAGTCCATGGGGTCGCAAAGAATCAGACACGACTGAGCGACTAAACTGAACTGAAAATATATATAGGCATTTTCTTTGAGTAGTCTGTTTTTTTCCCACAAAATTTTCTCTAAGGTTCTACCTGGTAAGCAAGTATATACCTGGTTGCCACTGTACTAAGAACTATGTAGAATGATGTTTTGTGTTTATTACTTGGAAATTTTTGTGTTTATTATATAGTCTCTTATTTAATTGCCTGATAGCAGTACTACTTCTGATCTCAACTGTGTATTGTGTTCGGAAGTTTCAACCTTCTCTTTCAACCTCTCTATTCATTGACCTCTAAAGTGCAGTGTTTGCCTGGCTGTGAGGAGTGAAGAGGGTATTCAAGGTTCTGAATAAAGACTTCTAATTAGTCATCTTGTTTTGGTCTCACCCTTCATATCTGCCATCAGTTCTTGAGCCTCTCTGGAGTTCTTCATTTGAATTGATATTTTTCTTGCCTTTCTCCATGGTTTAGGTGCAGGCTTCTTCTGTCTGCTAAGTTAGTCATCTGCTTTTGAAAAACTTCTCAACACTTAAAAATTGTTCTCATTTCCTTTTGTCCTTTTCTTTGTATTTTGTGTGTATGCTTTTTCCATTTCTTTATTTTCACTCCAATGAGATTTTAGAAGGGAGTTTAGATAAATGTCTTGTAAAATAGAACTCACCCTCCCTGCCCACTCTGAACTCATTTGGAGGTTCATATTTAAACATAATGGACATGGAACTAGTAATAACCACAGGGGTGAAAATTCTTCCACACACCATTCACACAGTCAGTTACAAATAAGAAACAAACAAGAAAGAAACTTACTTCTGGGTTCTGATTTCTCTTCTGAAATATAAACACAAATAAACATATAAATATCATTTGCTTAAGGGAAGGAGAATCTAGTTTTATTTAGTATTATTTTGTTGTGTGGTATGTAAGACTAAAAATATTAGTAATTAGATCAAAAAATTTTAAATAATTAATAAACTTAAGTTCATCAGAATTAAGGAACAGTAGAGGAACTTGCTGAAGATTCTGAATTTTTCATAGAATAGAAACAAATATACGACTGTTGTTTCCTTCATAGAAGGAGCTCAATGTCATGTTTTCTTCTAATAGTCTTTTGGGTGAATTCATTTTAAAGTTAGACTATTTTGGGACTCTAAGTCATCTCTATCTGTTGTTCCTGGTCTCTATGGTGGAAATTTTGTAGATTTTGGAAATCTGTGCAACCATTCTGTTTTCCGTTTCATCTCTTTTCACCTCAGGAACTATTGAGATTTCTTTAAATTTGCTGAGCAATAAAGTAACTTCTATTTTTGATCAGATAGTTCTGTCAGAAAGGTATCAAAGCTTTTTAATTTGTTTATGTTTTTAATTAAGAACAAAGCTTCTATTTACATTTTTAGTGAGGAACATCAGAAAAATCAATCTATAGTTTTGCATCAGGAAAGTTAGCTTCAGTAGGATTAATCAGTTTGTGCATCCCCTTATGTGATTTAAGAACAGAGTAATCTGATGGTTTTAAGATTTCTTGAGTTTTTTAGATTGAAGACAATAACAGCCATAAATATTTTTATGTATCTTTGATTGAAACTTTTCATTTTAGGTAAAAGCATTAGAACATGCAAATCCTATTGTATCCACATTTACATCATTATTCTTACTTTTCTCCTGTTTGTTAGGCAGCCTATATCAGAACAGCTCAACCACATATAGATGGTAGGAAAATAGATTTTGTTAACTACTCTACTTAAATGATTTTTTCCACTGTTAGTAAGCTAGTGGCAAGGTGACTTACTAGGGAAAGCTGACTTACTAGGGCAAGGGAAAGAGGGAATGATATACAGAAACATGAAGATTTTGGTAATATCCATAGTTATTATCTTCTGTCCCTATCAGTCATGGATTAAAAAAAACAACAACAACTGGAGATGTTAAGTAAAGAATTGCTAAAAGTTTTTGCATGTTTTTCCCATCTGTCTAAAATACCTACCAAAATAAATAAATGAATGTGGTTTGTCTTGGGTAAGAAGTTATGTTTCTTTTCTTGTGTTTGTTTTTTTTCAAAGTCAGAACTGGGATTTGAAATCAGCCTCTGAGATGTTTAAACACTGCACTGTGTTGTGTTTCCACTTCTGTTTTCTTCTCTCTGTCTAATTTTGCTTCTCATGCCTGCCTACTCACACCACCACCATCTTCCTACCCAGACTGAATATTTGTTGTTGAAAAGGCAGTATAAGTAATCCTGAGAAAGAGTTTTAATATGGTCATTGTTCCTTAGGCATGATACTTGCTTAGTGCTAAGGGACTCCATGTGCTAAGAGCTCCAGTGAGCTCTTTTCTATTGCTCTTCAAAAATGTTTAGCAAATATTTACTGTATTCAAGAATAAAAGATATTGATACTTGGTGATGTGAATACATTGTGATTCCCTGTCCTTACCTTTGAGTCTGCTGCTTCTATAGTGATCTTCAGGGAGAAAGAGTAGGAACACCACCTTCCTATGATAGAGCTGAGGCATTAGTACTAGTGGTGAGGACTTTTCTGTCCTTGAGGTCTGGGGAAAATGTTAAGATTTGCTGGCTCTTTGAGGGTGCCTGGCATGTGAAAACTGTGGAGCCCAATGGGAAAGGCTGTTCCTTTATGCTCATTTGTTTTCCTAGGAGAATATCCTTGACCCTGCCTGTCTTGCTGGGCCAGATTGCTCCCAGTTCTTGTAGTTAGGAAAGATCTGGTTAGGGAGAAACATGAATGCAAGGATCCTTTCTTCCTATATCACAGTAAGGAAGAATTTTCCACTTTGTACACAGACAAGTGAACAGGTACTGCCATGACTTTAATAGCATAGTGACTGTCAGTAGAAATCTTAAGAGTCTGATAGTTAATCTGATGGTTTAGGGGAGATTAGCCTGAACAATCAAAGAAGGATCTTTCACTCAAAAGCCAGAGGGAGGAAACCAAACTGAATATCTAAAGCATATTATCTTATGAAGTAGAGCAAATAAAAATCTCAGGTAAGAACAGTAAGAAAAAAAATTAAAGGACTCCAGATCAAGCTAACAAAGATATTTGAATTTAGCTCGGACTTGGTGATGACTTTTTCGTTCAACATGCCAAAGGCACAATTCATGAAAAAAATAATTTATAAGCTGGACTTCATTAAAATAAAAAATTTCTGTGAATGATGTCTGTTGACCTGGAGTGATATATGTGACATTATTAGGTGAAGAAATCAAGTTGCAGAAGGCATATGTTTGATTTCTTTTGCATATATGTTTATATGAGCATGGATTAAGATATGGAGAGATTCATAGGAAGTTATACTAACATTTTGAGTTTTTAATTGTTGGAGAGAAGTTTAATAAATATTTAAATATTTTTGAGACCTGGATTACACTGTGTGTAACCTGTAGTGTAAGTTGATTTCTCAGTCTTGGCAAATGCTCAGGATTCTGGATGATGATAGATAAGAATATTCCTTAAACATTAGAGATATAGGTTTTTATCTTTTCAAAACCTAATTGGAACCTCTCAAGTAGTTACTAAGGACAGTGGTTGTTTTTTGTACTCTTAACTACTTGAAAAGAGGAGAGTAATGGAATTTAATAAAATATAAAACAATATTCGAATCAGTTTTTCAGTTTATTCTTTTATTCCTTTGGATCTTGTTTTAAAATTCTATACTTTTCCCCTTTCAGTAGCTCCCTGTATTTACTTCCCAGATATGCCAGTTATTACCTGGTGAGAGGTATTTTGGAACAATGGGAAATTGTATTTTTAATGCAATTCTAACCCAGGAAATATTTTTTGGGATAGGAGTCACAGTAATTTTACATGAATCATTTATTTCCCAATATCTTTGCATTTCTTATTTAATTTTGTTGTTTCTAAAATCACTTTCCTCTTTTCCTTTCCTTATATTTGTCTTCCAAATGTAAAAGGACTAATGGTAAGGCTTCCACTTATTTTTTCTTTTCATCTTTACTAAGGTATAACTGGCAAATAAAAAAATTGTATATACTTAAAATGCAGAGTTCCAAAGAATAGCAAGGAGAGATAAGAAAGTCTTCCTTAGCGAACAATGCAAAGAAATAGAGGAAAACAACAGAGTGGGAAAGACCAGAGATCTCTTCAAGAAAATTAGAGATACCAAGGGAACATTTCATGCAATGATGGGCTCAATAAAGGACAGAAATGGTATGGACCAAACAGAAGCAGAAGATATCAAGAAGAGGTGGCAAAAATACACAGAAGAAATGTACAAAAAAGATCTTCACAACCCAGATAATCATGATGGTGTGATCACTCACCTAGAGCCAGACACCCTGGAATGTGAAGTAAAGTGGGCCTTAGGACTCATCACTACGAACAAAGCTAGTGGAGGTGATGGAATTCCAGTTGAGCTGTTTCAAATCATGAAAGACGATGCTGTGAAAGTGCTACACTCGATATGCCAGGAAATTTGGAAAACGCAGCAGTGGCCACAGGACTGGAAAAGGTCAGTTTTCATTCCAATCCCAAAGAAAGGCAATGCCAAAGAATGCTCAGACTACCGCACAACTGCACTCATCTCACATGCTAGTAAAGTAATGCTCAAAATTCTCCAAGCCAGGCTTCAGCAATACGTGCACCTTGAACTTCCAGATGTTCAAGCTGGTTTTAGAAAAGGCAGAGGAACCAGAGACCAAATTGCCAATATCTGATGGATCATGGAAAAAGAAAAACATCTATTTCTGCTTTATTGACTATGCCAAAGCCTTTGACTGTGTGGATCACAATAAACTGGAAAATTCTGAAAGAGATGGGAATACCAGACCACCTGATCTGCCTCTTGAAAAATATGTATGCAGGTCAGGAAGCAACAGTTAGAACTGGACATGGAACAACAGACTGGTTCCAAATAGGAAAAGGAGTACGTCAAGGCTGCAATCAGTGCAGTTGCAGAGAGTTGGACATGACTGAGCAACTGAACAACAACAAAACTACCAGTTGAACCCAGAGAGCTATAGAAAAATGATGTAAGGATCATGAAAACCTAAATATTTTAAACTATATTAAAAGGCTTCTGGTTACATTTTTCCTGATTAGCATAATATATGCAAGAAATATCAACCAAGATTCATAAAAAAGTCTTTAAATGTGTATATTCCAGAGACATATATTTGTGTGTGCTAAGTTACATTATAAAAATTTCATGTTCGATATTTATTCTCCTCCTCCACTCCATTTTTTTCCCCAATGCAGTCTTGCTAATAAATCCATGTAGATTATCAAAGGTCTTAGGGAGTTTTGAGACTCCTGAAATTAACTTAGGATTCTACACCAGGTGCGGGGCTCTGAGCACACGGGAGGGGTCCACACAGTGGTCTGACTTGTGGAGCTTCTCCTGTCAGCTTGTGGTTGAATAGCATGAGCCATTTATGTAATGTTTTATACTTTGGGGAGGTACTAAAGTATGGTTTCTTTCTCTTTGTTTTTGGTTAAAACCTCTTTAAAACCTCTTTAAAGAATCCTAGCATATTAGATTAGTTTAAAAAACTTCCTTGGAAGACATCCAGTTAGTCCAAAAGAATTTTGTACTTTGAAATATAAACTCATATTTGGAAGAAATCATAAAGATAATTTATTCCAACCACTTAGCTGATTCCTTAGAATCTCCTCTGCAGCATTCCCACTGATTGATCATGCACTCTTCTTTTTTAAAAAAAAACTTATTTTTAATTGGAGGATGATTGTTTTACAATATTGTGCTGGCTTCTTCCATATGATAATGTGAATCAACCGTAAGTATACATTAAACTCTTGCTCAGACTTTTAGGTATCCTGATTTTCCTTATTGCTTACATAAAAATCCATCACTTTGACTCTTCCATTCATTGATCTTATTTCCTTGGGGTTATACAAAATATTCTATTCCATGATGAACCCTCATATATTTGAAAATAATTCCCATTTTCTCCCTGTGTGTCCCTCTCCTACCACCCCAGGTGAGACTGTAGAACTTTCTGCTTACTTGAAATTATTTGAATTCCCTTATCATCATGGGCTTCCCAGGTGACACTAGTGGTAAAGAACCTGCCTGCCAATGCAGGAGACATAAAGAGACGCGGGTTCAATCCATGGGTCAGGAAGATCCCCTGGAAGAGGACATGGCAACCCACTCCAGAATTCTTGCCTGGAGAATCCTATGGACAGAGGAGCCTGGCAGGCTATAGTCCATAGGATCACAAAGAGTCAGACATGACTGAAGCGACTTAGCACGCACACATACCATCATAGTCTTTCTCTGCTGAAGGCACTCTACTTGATCCACACCCCATGACAGAACTGAATGTAATATTCAGAGTATGGGTTAACTAGCACATCAGACTAAAACTGACTTTATAATAAGGTATATTCTGTAGCTACTTAATTTGTCTCTATATTCTGCCTACTTACATTCCTTCTCCTGGCTATCTCATTTTGTAAAGTACTTTTTACAAGTTTATCAGTCATCTTCAAAACAGCAACGTCAGTGGTATATTTCTGTTCTTATTCTCCTTGGAGTCTCAGCTATCCTTTAATTGTACTTTCTTTTTGAAATTCTCATCTTCCTTAATTATCATAATGTTCATTATATAGATCCTCCTTCTATCTTCCCATACCTTAATTTTCTTCTTCAACATAGTACAAGTAACAAGGTTAGTTCTTAGGCCTGTGCTTTTGCTAGCTCTATACTTTATCCTTTGGGGAGGTCATTTACTCTTAAGGCTTCAACTCTGACCTCTATTGGACTGGCTGCAGACCCCTAAAGTGACAAGTGTTATTGTTTGTCCCCTTAAACTCAATATATCTGTTATTCCCTTTCTGCTCCACAAATAAGCTCCTTGTTTGTTATTGTCTGCCACTGTGTTTCAGTAGTCATGGAGTCATCAGTTATTTTGCTTTTCCTTACTCATAGTCAGTCATTATGAAGTAGTGATTCTTTTTGAGAAAATATGTCATATTTATCTCTTCTATTTATTCTCTATCATTTATTACTCCAAGTACCCCTTAACTAGTTTTACTACCTATGATGTTTCTCCTCTTCAGTCTATTTAAGCATTGTTCTTTAAATGCAACCTTATTTACTTGTGAGCCACCAGGGAAGATCTGGGTTCCATCCCTGGGTCAGGAAGATCCCCCGGAGAAGGGAGTGGCAACCCACTCTAGTATTCTTGCCTGGAGAATAACATGGACAGAAGAGCTTTGTGGCCTACAGTCCATGGGGTCGCAAAGAGTCAGACACAACTGAGCGACTAACACTTTCTAACATGACTAACACTTTATTTGCTTCACTGTCCTTCTCAAGGGAGAAGGCAATGTCACCCAACTCCAGTACTGTTGCCTGGAAAATCCCATGGATGGAGGAGCCTGGTAGGCTGCAGTCCATGGGGTCGCTAAGAGTCGGACACGACTGAGCGACTTCACTTTCACTTTCCACTTTCATGCATTGGAGAAGGAAATGGCAACCCACTCCAGTACTGTTGCCTGGAGAATCCCATGGACGGAGAAGCCTGGTAGACTGCAGTCCATGGGGTCGCAAAGAGTCAGACACGACTGAAGCGACTTAGTAGTAGTAGTAGTCCTTCTCAAACACTCAAAAGGCTTCTAGTTACCTAATGAATAAAGTATAAATTCTGGGTTTATTTTTAAAATCCCTTCAGAATCTTCTTCTAACCCTCCTTTTCAAAATTATACCACCAAATGCTTATGAGCCTGCTGCAACAATAAAATTTCCTACTTCCCCTGTAACATAACATGGCAGTCTTTAATCCCTTTGGTTTTCTTCTACTTGTTCTACTTCACTCAGCATCTCGTCTCTCTTTTGAGATACATCATATACTACTTCATTCTTCCTCATGAGGGTATCCCCTTCATCTTTCATCCAAAGAGGTTGCTAACTTGTATTATATTGTCCACATAAACTTCATTTTGATGCTTAGAGTTTACTTAAAAAAACTGTCACACATATACGTGCTATGTCATTGTATATGCTACAAGCTACTTGATTTGTAGGGACTCATATTTTTCTGTCCACCCCTTATTACTAGAACAGTGCCTTGCAAACAGATCCACCAGGAGGAATTGCTGGTTGATTGATTGGTCAGGCTATCACAAAGATAAAATATTTGTCAAAGGAAATTATTTTAATTTTTAAAATAGAAATGTTTTATTTCAGAAAGTATCCAGTCTTTATTGACTGAGTAAATCTAAGTATCAACTTACAACAGAGGTGGAAGTTGAGGTTTGTGACTGAAGAGGTCTAAAACTGTTGAAACTTCCGAATAGCAGAAACTCTGCAGATGTATAGTTTAAAGGCAATCTACTATGATACAGTTGAGTAGTGGCTAGGATATGACTTGTATTTGGAGGACAGAAGTCATAATAATCAGTTGTCTTATGGGCCTTTTATTTACCACTGCTCTTCCTTTTTGTTGTACTTTACAAGCAAGGAAAGCTTTACTTGGTTTTGCGCCTTTGTGAAGTTTCCACTTTTTTATCCTTGATTGTCAAGTTATTGTTTCCTTGAACTTTGTCCTTTTCTCCATGAACATTCTTGTTTTTGGCATCATTTTCTTCTTTATCTTTCCCTGTATCTCTCTTTTCATTGTCTTGCTTTTCTTTGTCTTCTGAACTCTCCTTTTCTTGGGCTGTTTGTCCATTTGATATTCTGGTCTCACTCTTCTCTACTTGGGACCCCTGCCCTATTGGTATTCTGGTTTCATTCTTCTTTACTTGGGACCCCTGCCCTATTGGTATTCTGGTCTCACTCTTCTTTACTTGGGACCCCTGCCCTATTGGTATTCTGGTCTCATTCTTCCTTACTTGGGACCCCTGCCCTATTGGTATTCTAGTTTCACTCTTCTTTACTTGGGACCCCTGTCCTTTTAGTATTCTGGTCTCACTCTTCTTTACTTGGGACCCCTGCCCTATTGGTATTCTGGTCTCATTCTTCTTTACTTGGGACCCTTGTCCTATTGGTATTCTGGTCTCATTCTTCTTTACTTGGGACCCTTGTCCTATTGGTATTCTAGTTTCACTCTTCTTTACTTGGGACCCCTGCCCTATTGGTATTCTGGTCTCATTCTTTTTCACTTGGGACCCTTGTCCTATTGGTATTCTGGTCTCATTCTTCTTTACTTGGGACCCTTGTCCTATTGGTATTCTGGTCTCATTCTTCTTTACTTGGGACCCTTGTCCTATTGGTATTCTGGTTTCACTCTTCTTTACTTGGGACCCCTGTCCTTTTGGTATTCTGGTTTCACTCTTCTTTACTTTGGGCCCCTGTCCTTTTGGTATCTTGGCTTCACTTTCCTCTGTTTGGGCGTCCTGTCCTTGTGGTATTTCAGCTTTACTTTTCTCTACTTGGGCTTCCTGTCCTTGTGGTACTTTGGCCTCACTCTTTTCTACTTGGGCTTCCTGTCCTATTGGTATTTTGGATTCACTTTTCTCTACTTGGACTTCCTGTCCTTGTGATGCTTTGGTCTCACTCTTTTCCACTTCGACATCCTGTCCTTTTTGTATTTTGGCTTCACTTTCCTCTGCTTGGGCGTCCTGTCCTTGTGGTATTTCAACTTTATGTTCCTCTACTTGGGCTTCCTGTCCTTGTGGAACTTGGGCCTCACTCTTTTCTACTTGGGCTTCCTGTCCTTTTGGTATTTTGGCTTCACTTTTCTCTGCTTGGGCGTCCTGTCCTTGTGGTATTTCAACTTTACGTTCCTCTACTTGGGCTTCCTGTCCTTGTGGAACTTGGGCCTCACTCTTTTCTACTTGGGCTTCCTGTCCTTTTGGTATTTTGGCTTCACTCTCCTCTTTTTGGGCTTCCTGTCCTTTTGGTATTTTGACTTCACTTTTCTTTACTTGGGCTTCCTGTCCTTGTGCTGTTGCGGCCTCATTCTTTTCTACTTTGGCTTCCTGTCCTTGCTGTATTTCAGCCTCACTCTTCTCTACCTGGGCTGCTGCTTCTCTTGGCATTTTCATGTCTCTCACTTTTTCTTGGGATTCCTGTCTTTTCATTATCTCAGCATTACTGTCTTTTACCTTGACTTCCATTTCTATCTTACGTTTCTGCAACTCAACATCTTGGAAATTGCTTAATTCTCTTTTGTGCTCTGCTATCACGACTTCATCAGAATCTGTAAATGAGATTTTTTTCTGTAGTTCTTCCTTGTTTTCTTCTTGGCTACTCTGAAACTTTGTAGTGCTTCCACTTTTTAGAATCTGGGCTTTGGAATCTGATTTTTTTATAAGTTCTCCATCCATGTAACCTGGAAATATAACTGAGCACACAACAAAAGTGCATGATTCAGATATCAAGTATTTTTGTTTTATTCCTACATAAAACTGACAAGTGGAGATAACTTGTGGAGATAAGTTGAGATTTTCCTCAAAATATAAAATGGGGAAACTCTACACATAAAATTATATAAATATCGATAACTTTCCAGACTTCTTTCAATAAATCAAAAGATTAATGGAAGAAAAGGTAAAATGTTTTCAAAATGAACTGGCATTTGTTCAATATATTGTGTCTAATAAATAATATTTGATAGCTAATGGAGGATGTATTCCAAAAAGAAATAGAAGTTAATTTTAGAAAAATTATAGAAAGCAATGATTGTTTCTTAAAATAGAAAGAAGAAATTCAAAATATGCTTTTCCTATTGAATAAAAGCTTATCTCATTAATATGCAAAAGTAATGCTAGTGCTAGCTGATAATTATTTAGTGCTTACCATATACCAGGCAGTAGTGTCCTGAGCACTTTGTATGTATTAACTCATTTAATCCTCACAAAAACCATATAGGGTAGATACTATTACTATCCCTATTTTACAGATTAATAAACTAAGGTACAGAATTTTTAAATGAATGTGAATATGGTCATGAAGTTAGTAGGTGGTGGAGCTTGGATTTGAACCTGAGTAGGAGAAGGCGATGGCACCCCACTCCGGTACTCTTGCCTGGAAAATCCCATGGATGGAGGAGTCTGGTAGGCTGCAGTCCATGGGGTTGCAAAGAGTCAGACACGACTGAGCGACTTCCCTTTCACTTTTCACTTTCATGCATTGGAGAAGGAAATGGCAACCCACTCCAGTGTTCTTGCCTGGAGAATCCCAGGGACGGGGCAGCATGGTGGGCTGCCGTCTATGGGGTTGCACAGAGTTGGACACGACTGAAGCGACTTAGCAGCAGCAGTCAGACTTCAAAGGTCAGTTTTAACCTTTACCCTAGACACCTGCTAATGCATTATGCAAAAATTTCAAGTCCTTTTTTTCATGTATAGGTAAATCAACTCTGTTGTGTCTCAATTTCTGTGTGTTCTATAAACTTGAATTTGTTAGTTTTTGCCTTTTTTTTTTTTTTGATGGTTTGATTCCCTGGATTAAGAAAAAACAGTATCTGTAGTACCAAGGAAAATTGTGTAGGTTCTTGCCATGAAGAAGAGGCATGCTTTGCTTTGAGCAAATCCAATATTTAATATTTAATGGCATAGAAAGAATACTGAATTTAAGACTTAAAAACATCCCCGTTAGCTGGGTTTATTTGGGTAAAACAGTTAATCCCCATAGACTTACTTTTTTCATATTTAGTCTTTTCTGCCCACTTTGTTCAGCTGTTTAAGGATTCTAGACAGTGTTTAAGGAACATGGCCTTTAGAGACAGACTGGTTTAAATCTGACTCCGTACTTGACTAGCTGGGTGATCTTGGGAAAACTTTCTAATCTGTAAAATGAGAACAGGTACTTCACAGAAGTATAAGTAGCTACTTCACAGAAGTATAAGGAGGATTAAATATCAATACTATCTAAGTTAAGCAGTCAGTTCAGTGCATGAAACACAGTATGTAGTGAATAAATGTTAACTATTATTACTTGCACATGAGACAGACACGTGTCTGTCTGTCTCTGTCTCTGATCTATCAAAACTCTCTGTGATCTATCAAGACATTCTTAGTTCCAATCAAATAATTTAGAGAAAGGGTTAATTGCATTACAGAAAGATTTACTACTTAAAATTTAACTTCAGTTTTTAATATAGGAAGCTCTTTGGTACATTTAGGGTTTGATGTTTGAAAAATTAATATATATAAAACTGAATTCTACTAGTTATAAATAAGTGAGATACTTGAATTAGGTAAGAAGGTAACTCTGAATCAAACTGGATATTGTAATTCAGTGTTTTCTGTTTGCTATTTTAAGACTTTGACACCAAGATAAATATAACATCAAGAACCCTGCAGTAATGCTTTTTGAGCCCTTTTGTATATTTTCTTCCCTAGTACTGCTCAGCAAGATATTAATATGGATATTTTATTCTAGAAAAACCCATTTCTAACTTTCTAATGAAAATCAGTGGTAATATATCTTAAGCATTTCTGTATTGAGAAAATCCAGAATATTTTGATTTTGACAGCACTACCAGTGGACACTTTGTTTGGGGGTGTGGTGTGGTAAAGAGCATGCTTTTCTACTGAACCTTCTAATCTAAAATACCTCTTAGTTACTTCTAACAGTATCTTCATACCCTTGGTTATTTTAATATCTTTGCTATATATTTTCTATTTAAAGTTAATTAACAGAAATAGATTTTCTAGGATTTATTTTTTAGAAAACTAGTTATCCCATAAAGTGAAATTTACCCCTATTTCAACTTTGAATTGCAGAAGTAAGCCACAGATCATTCTTTCATCAAATTCTAAGTTTGTCTCTCCCTTCTCCTAGATTTCTAGATGATACTTAAATCTTTTCTTTCCCTTGAACCACATAATCTCCGTATTGTAAAAATTTGTAAGCCCTGGTTGAAAGTCCATTTATTGCAGGCAATAGCCTATACAACAAAATTATAGTATAATCAAAAGACTTAATTAAAATTTTAGTGATCATTGTATTCAAGCTGATTAAAAACTTTAAATTGGGTTAATTTTTGCTAAAGCTAAGTGATATCATGAAACAACTGTCACATTAATAATTCTAATTCTGTGATAGTTAAATAAGGTAGAAAATAGATCATGGCTTTGTTGGATGTTAATCTTATTAGGTTTTTAATTTGGTGATTGTTAGAGCACAATCAGATGTAGACTCTAAAAGATCTTTAAGTATTGGAGAGATGAATCATAGTTCTCAGGCTTCGGGTTAAGTTTTGAAAGATCATACACTTATTAGTTGAAAGTGGAGGTGAGAAAATAAACTCAGCTTGAGAGGATGATGAAGTTTGATGGGCTGATCTGTCTTAAATCTTTGTTTGAACTATGAATTAAATTTTAACTTCTTTGCACTGAAAATATCAACTGGGAAGAATATGTGTGAAATATTGTCAATAAGAACATATCTTTCTTTTTAATGGCTGAGTAATACTCCATTGTGTATATGTACCCCAGCTTTCTTATCCATTCATCTGCTGATGGACATCTAGGTTGCTTCCATGTCCTGGCTATTATAAACAGTGCTGCGATGAACATTGGGGTACATGTGTCTCTTTCCCTTCTGGTTTCCTCAGTGTGTATGCCCAGCAGTGGGATTGCTGGATCATAAGGCAGGTCTATTTCCAGTTTTTTAAGGAATCTCCACACTGTTCTCCATAGTGGCTGTACTAGTTTGCATTCCCACCAACAGTGGAAGAGGGGTCCCTTTTCTCCACACCCTCTCCAGCATTTATTACTTGTAGACTTTTGGATTGCAGCCATTCTGACTGGTGTGAAATGGTACCTCATAGTGGTTTTGATTTGCATTTCTCTGATAATGAGTGATGTTGAGCATCTTTTCATGTGTTTGTTAGCCATCTGTATGTCTTCTTTGGAGAAATGTCTATTTAGTTCTTTGGCCCATTTTTTGACTGGGTCATTTATTTTTCTGGAGTTGAGCTGTAGGAGTTGCTTGTATATTCTCGAGATTAGTTGTTTGTCAGTTGCTTCATTTGCTATTATCTTCTCCCATTCTGAAGGCTGTCTTTTCACCTTGCTAATAGTTTCCTTTGATGTGCAGAAGCTTTTAAGGTTAATTAGGTCCCATTTGTTTATTTTTGCTTTTATTTCCAATATTCTGGGAGGTGGGTCATAGAGGATCCTGCTGTGATGTATGTCAGAGAGTGTTTTGCCTATGTTCTCCTCTAGGAGTTTTATAGTTTCTGGTCTTATGTTTAGATCTTTGATCCATTTTGAGTTTATTTTTGTGTATGGTGTTAGAAAGTGTTCTAGTTTCATTCTTTTACAAGTGGTTGACCAGTTTTGCCAGCACCACTTGTTAAAGAGATTGTCTTTAATCCATTGTATATTCTTGCCTCCTTTGTCAAAGATAAGGTGTCCATATGTGCGTGGATTTATCTCTGGGCTTTCTATTTTGTTCCATTGATGTATATTTCTGTCTTTGTGCCAGTACCATACTGTCTTGATAACTGTGGCTTTGTAGTAGAGCCTGAAGTCAGGTAGGTTGATTCCTCCAGTTCCATTCTTCTTTCTCAAGATCGCTTTGGCTATTCGAGGTTTTTTGTATTTCCATACAAATTGTGAAATTATTTGTTCTAGCTCTGTGAAGAATACTGTTGGTAGCTTGATAGGGATTGCATTGAATCTATAGATTGCTTTGGGTAGTATACTCATTTTCACTATATTGATTCTTCCAATCCATGAACATGGTATATTTCTCCATCTGTTAGTGTCCTCTTTGATTTCTTTCACCAGTGTTTTATAGTTTTCTATTATAGGTCTTTAGTTTCTTTAGGTAGATATATTCCTAAGTATTTTATTCTTTCCGTTGCAATGGTGAATGGAATTGTTTCCTTAATTTCTCTTTCTGTTTTCTCATTATTAGTGTATAGGAATGCAAGGGATTTCTGTGTGTTGATTTTATATCCTGCAACTTTACTATAGTCATTGATTAGTTCTAGTAATTTTCTGGTGGAGTCTTTAGGGTTTTCTATGTAGAGGATCATGTCATCTGCAATCAGTGAGAGCTTTACTTCTTCTTTTCCAATTTGGATTCCTTTTATTTCTTTTTCTGCTCTGATTGCTGTGGCCAAAACTTCCAAAACTATGTTGAATAGTAATGGTGAAAGTGGGCACCCTTGTCTTGTTCCTGACTTTAGAGGAAATGCTTTCAATTTTTCACCATTGAGGATAATGTTTGCTGTGGGTTTGTCATATATAGCTTTTATTATGTTGAGGTATGTTCCTTCTATTCCTGCTTTCTGGAGAGTTTTGATCATAAATGGATGTTGAATTTTGTCCAAGGCTTTCTCTGCATCTATTGAGATAATCATATGGTTTTTATTTTTCAATTTGTTAATGTGGTGTATTACATTGATTGATTTGCGGATATTGAAGAATCCTTGCATCCCTGGGATTAAGCTGGCAATTAATAAATATTCATTAAAAATGAATCCCCCTGCAATCCCTTCCCATAGCCCACTTTTCTTTTTGTTAGGAAAACATACACAGTATTATCACCTTCCCCATGTGGGGAGGGCATTTGAGAGCTACAGACACCTCAGGACTAGTCTGAATGTATGTTTCTTGTCCTGTGAATCAAAAGAAAATAATTGTCCCTTTCAATTTTGCCTCCTTCCCCCACCCACAAACCCACCCTCCTTCTAAGTGTGAACTGAGAAAGAACAGTAAGCCTTAAATATGATTAAATATAAAGACATATTTTATGTTTACCAGTGGTTAGAAAGGTTTGAGAAACTTGAAATGTATCTCATGACGTTTAAATATTGTTTCTTATGGTGACATTTTTCATAGTTTTAAGTTATTGTTCTGTTTTGTTTTATAAGATTTCATTGAAGAATTGAGCTCTTAATTAAATAATGCTGAAATAGACAAATCTGAATTTAAAAAAGTTAAAAGCTTAATCGATTTAAATGAGTTGTCTTCTATTTTTAAAAGGATTCTTTACACATTTAATTACATAGCTTTTCTAGTAGGTATATGTTTGCGTTTAAAAATATATGATTTGTAGATAAGGTTTCAGGTCTAATTACAAAAAAGGCATTGGCGGTTCAGTATAGGAGGCGATGTGTTGATGTGGAAAAGGTGTGTACTTCAGAGACAAGAAATCCTGGTTTTAGGTCCTGACATTGCCGTTTACAAATTCTTTTAACTTGGGCATGTCTGAACCATTTTCCTGATCTGTAAAGTGGGGGATAATAATAGTTTCCAGGCAGGGTTATAGTAGAAATAAGACATAATGTTTTTGAAAATGCCTAGCACACGCATGCATGCATGCTAAGTCAGTTCAGTCATGTCCGAATCTGTGTGACCCTGTATGGACTATATGGATTGCAGCCCGTCAGGCTCCCCTGTCCATGGATTCTCCAGGCAAGAATACTGGAGTGGGTTTCCATTTCCCTCTCTAGTGCCTAGCACAGTGCACAGTATATAAGAGGTGCTCAATACCTACTATATCTCTCAAAGGTAAAGTTATTTAGAAGGCAACAGGAAGTACATAAAATTTTGTTTTTAAGTAGTTTTCTTTTTCTTATCAATGTGATTCAGCTGAACTTCACTTATAACTAAAATAGAGTTCTAAATTACCAGCAAAGAGCTAACAGAATTCATAAATCAGTCTTTCATTGTATTTTCCTGGGAGTCAGTAAGGAGATTCCTTTTAGATGGCCAGATACTATAGTACCCTTTTATTTTATTTTTTTTAAATTTTATTTTATTTTTAGACTTTACATAACTGTATTAGTTTTGCCAAATATCAAAATGAATCCGCCACAGGTATACATGTGTTCCCCATCCCCCTTTTCTTTTTTTTTTTAATTTAATTTTATTTTTAAACTTTACATAGCTGTATTAATTTTGCCAAATATCAAAATGAATCTGCCACAGGTATACATGTGTTCCCCATCCTGAACTCTCCTCCCTCCTCCCTCCCCATACCATCCCTCTGGGTCGTCCCAGTGCACCAGCCCCAAGCATCCAGTTATAGTACCCTTTTAAAAATCTTAAATTTTTTTTTTCTATTTTCTTAGTCCATTATTTTTTTATTTGAAATAAGAGCTAGAGGGCAGATAAAATAGTCTGTCTTGGCTTTAGGAACATAGTATAAAAAATGCTAAAGTATTGTTTCAAAAATTGGTGTCATATATCTATGACATATGTTGAAGAAGACTCTTGAGAGTTCCTTGGACTGCAAGGAGATCAAACCAGTCAGTCCTAAAGGAAATCAATCCTGAATATTCATTGGAAGGACTGATGCTTAAACTGAAGCTTCAATAACTTTGGCCACCTGATGAGAAGAGCTGATTCATTAGAAAAGACCCTAATGCTGGGAAAGATTGAAGACATCAGGAGAAGGGGATGGCAGAGGATGAGATAGTTGGATGGCATCACTGACTCAATGGACATGAGTTTGAGCAAGCTCCAGGCATTGGTGATGGACTGGGAAGCCTGGCATGCTGCAGTCCATGGGGTTGCAAATAGTCAGACATGACTGAGCAACTGAACTGTACTGATATATGACATAAAGCAAAATTTGTCTCCAGTGTGTTTTCCAGTGGTATTGATGAATAGCAATACCTACAACTTAGTAATCTATCATACCCTTTTGTGTAAACTTGATCTCCTCTACAGCAACCTCTCCAAAAATAGTTGCTGAAAGTGTTGGAAAATTCTGGAGAATAGGGACATTTAAAATGACCTTGGAAGCACAAGACTATTTGGGGAGTAAAAACAATCAGGTCAGACAATAACTATAAATAATGTAAAATATCAAAGTTGTGAATAGATAATGAACTTACCCATAGGAGATAGTGCTAAAAATGAAACACAAAAGGAAGTCAGTGGGAATTTTATAACTCAAGAAGAACCCAATTCTCAATGATACCCTTTGTTGGTTGTTGTTCAGTCCTAAGTCATGTCCGACTGTTTGTGACCCCATGGACATTAGCATGCCAGGCTTCTCTGTCCTTCACTATCTTTGTTGGTGAGTTCAGAAATAGGACTTCCAGGGAGTAAAAAGCCCTCTGTTTCATACTCAGGAATCCTGGTGGCCAAAACTCCATATGTTACTCCATAGAGAAGTAACATTAGAAAGCCATTTAGTGGATTTGAATCTGTGGGTAAGTAATCTACCAAAATTCAAACAATTTCCCACCCTTCATTATTCTCTTACAAGTCAGATTTTTACCCACTTTACTTCAGTTTGAAAAATATGTATCATTAGTCAGTTATCAAAATCACCATCTTTTTCTGACATCTCTCATTATGTCAATCCTAGGTTTTTTTTTTTTTTTAGTAAAAATTATCTATTGCCAGATTTCAGCACGAAGAAAACAGACTCTTTTGTGACAGACTAGCTGGGAATATACACTGCCAATAATGTTTGGTAGTAAATAATCAGAACCAACTATAAGACCATTATATTTGGTGACAAAGAAAAAATAGAGAAAAGGAAATAAAAGTAAGAGAAAATCACTTATTTAAGAAATACTGATTAAGGTAGAAGAACTTGGAATACAAAAATATCTGGGAACAAAAACTCAAAGTATCTAGACACAGAAATGGGTAAGGAAAGGAAATGATCCAAACTTACTGACTTTTCCAGAACTGTCCACTGAAAGAGACAAAGATAAACACAGCAGTAGGTATTGGGTTTCCCTTCTTCAACCCTCAATCCTCTGCACTGGTTGCAATCTGTGTCATGAACAATTAAGTTCTTTGAATTTAATTTAAATTTAATTCAAATTAAGTTTATTTGAATATGGAGAACCTTCTTTTCCCTTCCCCCTTCTCTTGGTCTGTTGTGATTAGCTACTTTATTTAAAGATGTTTTAATGAATATATATAATTGACATACATTATACAAATTTGAAATATACATGTTAATTTGATGTATTTTATATATTGTAATATGACAGTCTTGGCAGGATCATTAGCAACTCTATCACATGACATAATGATCCTTTCTTTTTAGTGGTTGGAATTCTTATGTTGTAGTCTCTTAGCAAGTTTGACAGTTATAGTTTTGTTGTCTATATTCACTATACTGTGTATCAGATCTCCAGATCTTATTTACTACTTGTTGCAAGTTTGTATCCTTAAGCATCTCTCTATACCCGCACCCCCAATTCCCTGGTAACCACCATTTTACTTCTGTTTTTTACTAGTTTGACTTTTTTAGATTCCACATATAGAGTACATGTAGTACTTTACTTCCTCTGTCTCTCACTTATCCACTTAGCATAATATACTCATGGTCCATCCATATTGTTGCAAATGGTGATATGTGCTTTCTCATGACTGTGAATAATATTTCATTGTATACATACAGTCATCCCTCAGTATCTGTGGGAGATATTTTATTCTCTGCACCCCCTGCCTAAATCCATGGAGCTCATGTTTCTTATTATAAAATGGTGTCATATTTGCATATAACCTATGAACATCCTCCTGTATACTTAAATCCTCTCTAGATTTATTATAGTACCTAACACAGTGTAAATGCTGTGTAAGTAGTTGTTTGCATGTGGCTAATTCAAGTTTTGCTTTTTGGAAGTTTCTGGCATTTTTATTCACAAATGTTTTCTATACATGGTTGGTTGAATACATAGATGCTGCACCCATGAATACAGAGGAATGATTGTATGCCACATCTTCTTTATTCATTCATCCATTGATGGGCACTTGGGTTGTTTCCATATCTTGGCTATTGTGAATATGATGCAATAAACATTGGAATACATATATCTCATTGATATCCTGTCTCATTTTCTTTGGGTATATAGCAGAAGAGGCATTGCTGGATAATTTGGT
Organism: Bubalus kerabau; assembly: GCF_029407905.1. Classification (NCBI taxonomy): domain Eukaryota; kingdom Metazoa; phylum Chordata; class Mammalia; order Artiodactyla; family Bovidae; genus Bubalus; species Bubalus kerabau. The sequence goes on from NC_073626.1 coordinate 25,586,055, forward strand.
AGATCCTCTTTTAATTTTTTGAGGAATCTCTTTATTGTTTTCCATAGTGATTGAACTAATTTACATTCCCATCAACAGTACACAAGGTTTCCCTTCTCTCTGCATCCTTGTTACACTTGTTATCTCACACTCTTGGGTATAGCCATTCTACCTGCTGTGAGGTGATATGCCATTTGCTGAAGAGACTATCTTTTTCCCATTGGATGTGCTTGGCTTCCTTGTTGAATATTAATTGATTGTGTATGTGAAGGTTTAATTCTGAGCTATTTGGTTACATCGATTTATTTTTATGCCAGTACCATACTGTTTTAATTACTATAGTTTTGTAATATAGTTTGAGATCAGGAAATGTGACATATCTAGTTTTGTTTTTTTCCCATCAGGATTTGAGTTCTTTGTGGTTCCATACAAATTTTAAGACTTTTTTTTCTTCTATTTTTGTGTTGAATATGAAGAACACCATTTTAATGGGGATTGTTTTGAAACCTATAGATGGCTTTGGGTATTGTGAACATTTTAACAGTATTAAGTCTTCTGATCCATGAACATTGGATGGCTTTCCATTGTTTCTTCTTTGATTTCTTTTAGCAAAGTGTTAATAGTTTCTGTTGTACAGTGATTTCCCTTCCTTTGTTAAATTTGTTCCTAGATATCTTATTGGTTTTGATGTTACTGTGAATGGGAAAGTTGTCTTTATTACTTTTTTAGTTGTTTCATTATTAATGTGTAGAAGTGCAATTGATTCCCAAATATTGGTTTTGTATTGGAAAAGTGAAAGGGAAAGTGAAGTCGCTCAGTCATGTCTGACTCTTTGCAACCCCATGGACTGTAGCGTACCAGGCTGCTCTGTCCATGGGATTTTCCAGGCAAGAATAATGGAGTGGGTTGCCATTTCCTTCTCCAGAGGATCTTCCCAACCCAGGGATTGAACCTGGGTCTCCCACATGTAGGCAGACGCTTTACTGTCTGAACCACCAGGGGAGCCTTTGTGTTGGAAGCCTTACTGAAATTGTTGACTAGTTCCAAAAGTTTTTTGGTTGCATCTTTGATATTTTCTATATATAAAATCATACCAGCTATAAATAGTGACAGTTTTACTTCTTTCCTGATTTGGATTTCTTCTATTTCTTTTTGTCCTATCCTATGATCTGTACTAAAAAGCCTCTTGATGAAAGTGAAAGAGGAGAGTGAAAAAGTTGGCTTAAAGCTCAACATTCAGAAAACTAAGATCATGGCATCTGGTCCCATCACTTCATGGGAAATAGATGGGGAAACAGTGGAAACAGTGTCAGACTTTATTTTGGGGGACTCCAAAATCACTGCAGATGGTGATTGCAGCCATGGAATTAGGATGCTTACTCCTTGGAAGGAAAGTTATGACCAACCTAGATAGCATATTGAAAAGCAGAGACATTACTTTGCCAACAAAGGTCCATCTATTCAAGGCTATGGTTTTTCCAGTGGTCATGTATGGATGTGAGAGTTGGACTGTGAAGAAAGCTGAGCGCCAAAGAATTGATGCTTTTGAACTGTGGTGCTGGAGAAGACTCTTGAGAGTCCCTTGGACTGCAAGGAGATCCAACCAGTCCATCCTAAAGGAGACCAGTCCTAGGTGTTCATTGGAAAGACTGATGCTGAGGCTGAAACTCCAATACTTTGGCCACCTCATGTGAAGAGTTGACTCATTGGAAAAGACTCTGATGCTAAGAGGGATTGGGGGCAGGAGGAGAAGGGGACGACAGAGGATGAGATGGCTGGATGGCATCACCGACTCGATGCACATGAGTTTGGGTGAACTCTGTGAGTTGGTGATGGACAGGAAGGCCTGGCGTGCTGCGATTCATGGAATTGCAAAGAGTCAGACACGACTGAGCGACTGAACTGAACTGTACTGATGATCTGTCCCTGAGAGAGTTCCAATTTCACTTGAGAAGAATGTGTATTTTGTTGCTGTTGGATGGAATGTTCTATATATGTCTGTTAAGTTCATTTGGTCTAGCTTATAGTTAAATTCCAGCACTTCTCCGTTGATTTTCTCTCTGGATGATCTATCTATTGCTGATAGTGGGATCTTGAAGTCTCCTGCTGTTATTGTATTGTTATCTCTTTCTCCCTTCAATATTATAACTGACAATATATTTAGGTGCACCAATGTTGGGTGGATATATATTTACAATGGTTATATTTTCTTGATGTAGTGACCCTTTCCTTATTATGTAATGACTTTGTTTGTATCTTATTACTGTTTCTGGCTTAAAGTTTATTTTGTCTCAGGTAAGTATGTCCAAGCCAGGCTTCAACAGTACATGAACTGTGAACTTCTAGATGTTCAAGCTGGATTTAGAAAAGGCAGAGGAACCAGAGATCAAATTGCCAACATCTGTTGGATCATCGAAAAAGCACGAGAGTTCCAGAAAAACATCTACTTTTTCTTTATTGACTATGCCAAAGCCTTTGACTGTGTGGATCACAGTAAACTGTGTAAAATTCTTAAAAAGATGGGAATACCAGACCACCTGACCTGCCTCCTGAGAAATCTGTATGCAGGTCAAGAAGCAACGGTTAGAACTGGACATGGAACAACAGACTGCTTCCAAATAGGGAAAGGAATACGTCAAGACTGTATATTGTCACCCTGCTTATTTAGCTTATATGCAGAGTACATCATGAGAAATGCTGGACTGGATGAAGCACAAGCTGGAGTCAAGATTGTCGGGAGAAATATCAATAACCTCAGATATGCAGATGATACCACCCTTATGGCAGAAAGCGAAGAAGAACTAAAGAGCCTCTTGATGAAAGTGAGAGAGGAGAGTGAAAAAGTTGGCATAAAACTCAACATTCAGAAAACTAAGATCGTGGCATCTGGTCCCATCACTTCACGGGGAAATAGATGGGGAAACAGTGGGAACAGTGGCAGACTTTATATCTTTAGGCTCCAAAATCACTGCAGATGGTGACTGCATCCATGAAATTAAAAGATGTTTACTCCTTGGAAGAAAAGTTATGACCAACCTAGACAGCTTATTAAAAAGCAGAGATATTGCTTTTCCAATAAAGGTCCATCTAGTCAAAGTTATGGGTTTTCCAGTAGTCATGTATGGATATGAGAGTTGGGCTATAAAGAAAGCTGCTGCTGCTGCTAAGTCACTTCAGACTCTGTGTGACCCCGTAGATGGCAGCCCACCAGGCTGCTCCATCCCTGAGATTCTCCAGGCAAGAACACTGGAGTGGGCTGCCATTTCTTTCTCCAATGCATGAAAGTGAAAAGTAAAAGTGAAGTTGCTCAGTCGTGTCTGACTCTTTGCGACCCCATGGACTGCAGCCTACCAGGCTCCTCCGTCCATGGGATTTTCCAGGCAAGAATACTGGAGCGGGTTGCCATTTCCTTCTCCAAAGAAAGCTGAGTGCTGAAGAATTAATGCTTATGAATTGTGGTGTTGGAGAAGAGTCTTGAGAGTCCTTTGGACTGCAAGGAGATCCAACCAGTCCATCCTAAAGGAAATCAGTTCTGAATATTCATTGGAAGGACTGATGTTGAAGCTGAACCTCCAATACTTTGTCTACCTGATGTGAAGAACTGAATCAGTAAAGACCCTGATGCTGGGAGAGATTGAAGGTGGGAGGAGAAGGTAATGACAGAGGATGAGATAGTTGGATGGCATCACCGACTCAATGGACATGAGTTTGAGTAAACTCTGGGAGTTGGTTATGGACTGGGAAGCCTGGTGGGCTGCAGTCCACGGGGTTGCAAAGAGTTGGACATGACTGAGCGACTGAACTGGACTGAACTGAAGTATATCTACCTCTGCTTTGTTTTTGTTTCCACTTACATGAAGTATATTATTCTGTCCCTTCACTTCACACATGCCTCTGTGTGTTTAGAGCTGAAATAATTCTCCTATGGGCAGAATATGGTTGGATCTTGTTTTTGAATCCATTTAATGTTTATGTCGGAGAAGGCAATGGCAACCCACTCCAGTACTCTTGCCTGGAAAATACCATGGGGTCGCTAGGAGTCGGACGCGACTTCGGTTTCACTTTTCACTTTGGAGAAGGCAATGGCAACCCACTCCAGTGTTCTTGCCTGAGAATCCCAGGGACGGGGAGCCTGGTGGGCTGCTGTTTATGAGGTCGCACAGAGTCAGATACGACTGAAGTGACTTAGCAGCAGTAGCAGCAGCATGGTACCATCAAGATCTCTAGTAGAATAGAGTGCTATAGTAGGACAGCAGATTCCTCAATGTGTTGTAAGAATCTGGTACTTCCTGCTACCTTAATGACTCACTGTGACTCAAGTTACTGTCATTCCCCTAACTGATCTTTCACCCCTGTCTGCCAGTCAACTTTCCAATATAGTAGCTACAGGTATCCTTTTAAAGTTTCAGTCAGATCGGATCACCCTAGTTAAGATCTACCAATGATTCCTCATCTTGTTTAAGCCAAACTCATTACAGTGCCTTTCCAAGGAAGGCCTTAGAACATCTATCCCCTCATAGCTCTCTGATAGCTTCTCTTTATCTCTTTATGCTCCAGCTGCATGTGATTTCCTGTTTTTCTTCAAAGAGTTCAGAAATGTTTCTATCACAGAGTGGTTTGCTCATTGTCCTCTCTGCCTGAGATACTGCCCTTTAGATATCTGCCTGGCTAATTCTCTCACCTCTTTCATGCTCTATTTCGTAGTTCTATCAGTTGCTGAGAATGAGGTTTTGAATTTCCCAGCTGTAATTGTGAGTTTTATTGTTTCTCTTCTCATTCCTATTAGTTTTCTTTTCCGTATTTTTTAAAGCTCTGTTTGGTGCATACATATTTGGGATTTCTATGTCTTCTCGGTGTTTTGATTTTTTTCTTATCTTAATGTCATGTCCTTCATTGTTTCTGGTAAGTTTTGCTTTGAGGTCTACTTTTTGTGATATTAATTTACCCACTCTTGCTTTAAAAATTGATACTTTCATAGTATAGATTTTATATTCTTTTACTTTTCTTATAATTTCATAGTTGGATCATTAAAAATACACTATGCTAATTTTTAGTAAGCATTTTTAAGAGCAGTTTTAAGTTCACAGCAATTTTAAGAAGAAAATATGATTTCCCATATTCCTTCTACTGCTACAGACGCACAACCTTCTGTATTATCAATATCCCCCACCAGAGTGGTACATTTGTTAAACTGACATAGATTGACATATCATACTCATCCAAAGTCTGTAGTTTACATTATGATTCACTTTTTTTTTAATCTTTGTCTGATTTATTTCACTTAGCATAATAGCCTCTAGATCCATCCATGTCACAAATGGCAATATTTCATTTTTATGGTTGAGTAGGATTTCAGCCATGAAATTAAAAGACGCTTATTCCTTGGGAGGAAAGTTATGACCAACCTAAACAGCATAATTAAAAGCAGAGACATTACTTTGCCCACAAAGGTCCGCCTAGTCAAGACTATGGTTTTTCCAGTAGTCATGTATGGATGTGAGAGTTGGACTATAAAGAAAGCTGAGCACCGAAGAATTGCTGCTTTTGAACTGTGGTGTTGGGGAAGACTCTTGAGAGTCCCTTGGACTGCAAAGAGATCCAGCCAGTCCATCCTAAAGGAGATCAGTCCTGGGTGTTCATTGGAAGGACTGATGTTGAAGCTGAACCTCCAATACTTTGGCCACCTCATGCGAAGAACTGACTCATTTGAAAAGACCCTGATGCTGGGAAAGATTGAGGGCAGGAGGAGAAGGGGATGACAGAGGATGAGATGGTTGGATGGCATCACCAACTCAATGGACATGAATTTGAGCAAACTCTTGGAGTTGGTGATGGACAGGGAGGCTTGGTGTGGTACAGTCCATGGGGTCACAAAGAGCTGGACATGATCGAGCAACTGAACTGAACTGAATATTCCATTATATATATGTATATATATCTTAAAAAATAATTTATTTCAATTGGAGGCTAATTACATTACAATATTAAACTGGTTTTTGCCATACATCTACATGAATCAGCCATGGGTGTACATGTGTCCCCCATCCTGAGCCCCCTTCCCACCTCCCTCCCCATACCATCCCTCAGGGTTGTTCCAATGCACCGGCTTTGAGTGTTCTGTTTCATGCATATGATTCACTTTTGGTGTGATATATTCTATGGGTTTGGGGAAATGTTCAGTGACATGTATAGCATTATATTATCGTACATAGTATTTCACTGCACTCAAAATTATCATGCTCCACCTACTCATGTTTCCTTACACCTTTCCCCACTCCACACCTCACTCCTGGAAATGACTGATATTTTTACTGTCTCCATAATTTTGTCTTTCAAGAATGTCATATAGTTGGGATCATACAGTATATGATCATACAGTATACTTCCCTTGTGGCTCAGACAGTAAAAGCATCTGCCTACAATGTGGGAGACCCGGGTTCGATCCTTGGAGTTGGGAAGATTCCCTGGAGAAGGAAATGGCAACCCACTCCAGTATTCTTGCCTGGAAAATCCCATGGACAGAGGAGCCTGGCAGGTTATACAGTCCATGGAGTTGCAAAGAGTCAAACATGACTGAGTGACTTCACTTCACTATACAGTATATAGCTTTTTCAGATTGGCTTCTTTTATTTAGTAATATGCATTTAAGTTTCCTCTCTGTCTCTTCATGATTTTATAGCTCATTTCTTTTTAGTGTTGAATGATATTCCATTGCCTGGATGTACCACAGTTTGAAGAACATCTTGTTTGCTTCCAAGTTTTGATGATTACAAATGAAGCTGCTATGAAAATCTGTGTGCAGGTTTTAGTCTAGACATACGTTTTGAATCCCTTGAGTATATACCAAGGAGCATGATTGCCAAATTGTATGTTGAGAGTATGTTTAGACTTATAAGAAACAGCCAAATTGTCTTCCAAAATGGCTATACCATTTTGCATTTCCTTCAGCAAAGTTGCTTCATATCTGTGTCAGCATTTGGTATTGTCAGTATTCTGATTTTTGACCATTTTAAATAGGCATGCAGCGGTATCTAATTTTTAATTCGCATTCCTTGGTGACATATGATGTTGAACATCTTTTAAAATGTTTATTTGCCATCCATATATCTTCTTTGGTGAGGTATCTGTTAAGGTCTTTAGCTCATTTTTTAACTGGTTTTCTTATTATTGAATTTTAAGAGTTCTTTGTATGTTTTAGATTACAGTGTCTTTGCAAATATGTTTTGTCAGTCCATAGCATATTTTATAATTCTCTTGATAGTGCCTTTGCAGAGGAGAAAACTTTAAAGAAGTCAGCTTATCAATTATTTCTCTTATAAATTCTGCTCTTAGTTTTTTATCTAGAAAGTTATTGCCTTTCCCAACATCATCTAGATTTACTCCTATGCTATCTCCAAGGAGTGTTAAAATTTTGGGTTTTATATTTAGGGATGTGATCCATTTTGAGTTAAGTAAGATCTGGGTCAAGGTTCAGTTTTTGCAAGTGTATGTGCAGGTATTGCAACACCATTTGTTGAAGTTTATCTTTGCTCCATCATACTGTCTTTGGTCCCTTGTCAAAGATTAGTTGACTCTATATATACAAGTAGGGCTATTTCTAGGCTGTCTATTCTGTTCTACTGATCTATTTGTTATTTTTGTCACCAATACCACACTGTCTGGATTACTATAGCTTTATATATAAGTCTTTAAGTTGGGTAATGTTGATCCTCCAATTTTGTTCTTCTCTTTCAATATATTGTATTGGCTTTTCTGTCTTTTGCTACTTCATATACACTTTAGAATCAGTTTTTCAGCATTTACAAAATATCTTCCTAGTATTTTGATTGAAACTGCATTGAATCTATAGATTACTTTGAGAAGAACCGACTTGTTCTAGTTATGAACATGGACTATCTTTCCATTTACTTAGTTATTTGATTTCATTCATCAGAGTTTTGTAATTTTTGTTTTTCAGTTGATCCATTCAGACCAACTCTTTTTGGAAAATGGAGACGTATTCATTTTTTAAAAGTTTGCCTGAGTATTACATAAGTTCCTATTCTGTTCTTTCAAGGAGGGAGCATCAGAAAAGGCTTGTAGAACAGTGCTCCTAACGTTTAGTCTCTGAGCAGCAGTGGTGGTTCAGGTTTAGAGATGAAGGAGGGGACAAAGATCAACTTTTCTTTCTATATTCAACTTATTTTTCATTTGTTGTTCTTTGTTTACATTTGTGCATCTGTCCTTCCTTATACTCTCAGTTTACTCATATTTTCTAATTTTATTTTTCCACCTTTCATCTTTTGGAATTTTGTTTTGTGACCCCATATTTCAGATTAAAATATAAATTTGTTATTATGTTATATCCATGGTCTTTCTGGTGATCTGACTTCAGCGTATTTTGCCAGCATTGTTTCCCTTGGTTTCTATTCTGTAACTTAATTCTCTAATCAAAGGAACATTTTTTTTTTCTTTATCCTTGACATATGGTTTCCTATTTCTGTAGGCCTTTAATTTATAGCCCTCCTCCCTAAAACCTCCCAAACCTAACAACCCCCCAAACTATTTATTACCCAAAGTAATACTAAAAAGTGTGGAAGAAAAGTGGTGGAAAATAGTCCCTCAGGGTTCAGACTGCTCAGATGTTAAAAGTATCAGGGCAAATAAAGGAACACAGGTATTACAGATGGCCAGAAGAAACTGAGAAAGACGATTAGAACTTACCAGCTGCCACTGGACCAATTACTAAAAAAGAAAAATAAAACAAGTTATTATTTAAAAAAATTATGTACTTGGTTCCCATTGAAAACCCCATTAGGAACATCAGAAAAGGGACTTTGGGGAAACATTACATCTTATATCAATATTCTATTTGTATTAATTCAATTTTAACTACACTTGAATAGCCTAAATATCGAGATCATTTTTTTTTTGTTGTTGTTATTGTTCAGTTGCTAAGTCGTGTCTCTGTTACCCCATGTCAAACTCATGTCCATTGAGTTGGTGATGCCATCCAACCATCTCAACCTCTGTTGTCCCCTTCTCCTCCCAGTGGCCAAAGTATTGGAGTTTTAACTTTAGTATCAGTCCTTCCAGTAAATATTCCAGGTTGATTTCATTTAGGAAGGCCTGTTTAATGGATTATATGAGTGAAATTCACTTTTCTGATGAAATAATTTTTGTTTTTAAGATTCTTAACTAGGGCAAGAGTCACAACCTTTTAGGAGAATGATCACCAGTTCAAGATTACTATTTTAAGTTTCTCTTCTTTTTTTCTGTCTTTCAATATTCTCTCTCCATTTCAAACCTCTAACCACCATGTCAGCTCTCATGTTCCTTTTGCAGTAGAGAATGTTTATTTGTAATTGTCAATTAAAAAGCTTTTGTCATAATTTTTTAAATTTTTTTTCTTTCTGATAACCTCTGGGTTTTAACCAGAAATTTAAAATATGGTTTAATAAGTAGCATGTGTGAAACATGTAACCATTTTAGATTAAACTTCTTACTTGCATATCTTTCAAGGGTATCAGTTCAGTTCAGTCAGTTCAGTCGCTCAGTCGTGTCCGACTCTTTGCAACCCCATGAATCGCAGCACACCAGGCCTCCCTGTCCATCACCAACTCCCAGAGTTCACTCAAACTCATGTCCATCGAGTCAGTGATGCCATCCAGCCATCTCATCCTCTGTCGTCCCCTCCTCTTCCTGCCCCCAAGCCCTCCCAGCATCTTCACATGAGGTGGCCAAAGTATTGGAGTTTCAGCTTTAGCATCAGTCCTTCCAAAGAACACCCAGGACTGATCTCCTTTAGAATGGACTGGTTGGATCTCCTTGCAGTCCAAGGGACTCTCAAGAGTCTTCTCCAACACCACAGTTCAAAAGCATCAATTCTTCGGTGCTCAGCTTTCTTCACAGTCCAACTCTTACATCCATACATGACCACTTGAAAAACCATAGCCTTGACTAGATGGACCTTTGTTGGCAAAGTAATGTCTCTGCTTTTTAATATGCTGTCTAGGTTGGTCATAACTTTCCTTCCAAGGAGTAAGCGTCTTTTAATTTCATGGCTGCAGTCACCATTTGCAGTGATTTTGGAGCCCCCCAAAAATAAAGTCTGACACTGTTTCCACTGTTTCCCCATCTATTTCCCATGAAGTGATGGGACCAGATGCCATGGTCTTCGTTTTCTGAATGTTGAGCTTTAAGCCAACTTTTTCACTCTCCTCTTTCACTTTCATCAAGAGGCTTTTTAGTTCCTCTTCACTTTCTGCCATAAGGGTGGTGTCATCTGCATATTGAGGTTATTGATATTTCTCCTGGCAATCTTGATTTCAGCTTGTGCTTCTTCCAGCCCAGCGTTTCTCATTATGTACTCTGAATATAATAAGTTAAATAAGCAGGGTGACAATATACAGCCTTGACGTACTCCTTTTCCTACTTGGAACCAGTCTGTTGTTCCATGTCCAGTTCTAACTGTTGCTTCCTGACCTGCATACAGGTTTCTCAAGAGGCAGGTCAGGTGGTCTGGTTTTCCCATCTCTTGAAGAATTTTTCAACAGTTTATTGTGATCCACACAGTCAAAGACTTTGGCATAGTCAATAAAGCAGAAATAGATGTTTTTCTGGAACTCTTTTCCTTTTTCCATGATCCAGCAGATGTTGGCAATTTGATCTCTGGTTCCTCTGCCTTTTCTAAAACCAGCTTGAACATCTGGAAGTTCACAGTTCACGTATTGCTGAAGCCTGGCTTGGAGAATTTTGAGCATTACTTTACTAGTGTGTGAGATGAGTGCAATTGTGTGGTACAGAATAGGAAAAACCAAGATTGGTTATAATGACAAATGAAAAGGCTCAGGAGCTTCAATTCCTGATCTTTTATAGGCCTAAGTCTTTCATATGTTTAGAGTGGGCAAATGGAGTTGAGTTAAGCTACTCTCACTTTTCTTCTTGATTTTTATGAAAACTTAAAGTATTTATTTAAATTTTGCTCCAATTTTTTTCTACTTCAGAGTCTAATCTCATAATGTGTCTGTTCTGTTCTTCACTTTCCATTATATAATTCTTCTAAGTCCATCACTAAGTGATTATTAATTTACTTACTCCTTGTCTTATGTTGAAAATATTTGGGCTAAAACCTTTGCTATTTTAGGACATTTCTTCTATTAAAAATAAGGCCATATTATGTCTATTCTCTTTATTCTTTGCATGAATATATTTCTCACTTAATATCAATAATTTTGGGAAATACAGAAAAATTTAAAAGCAAAGGAGATGGGGAAATATACTACTTAGATTTTGCATTAATAAAAGTGATTACAGCCAGTCAAAGCATGGGACTGGAATCCTGTAGGGGCCAAAGGACACTAGGATTGCTAACCAAACAATTGTTGGTGGGTTTGGAAAAGAACTCTACTCACCTAACACAAAACTCAAGCTTCCAAAAATTCAATTACTAATCAATTTCTCTGTAGTGGAAGAGGAAAGAAATTCCTGAGACCACTTTCTCTTTTATTAATATCTAGATGTTATTAATAGTTCACATTATTATAAAGTATTAAAATGTCACAATTATGGATAAGCATTATTTATGAAGTGTAAGCTAATAGTGACTGTAAAGACTGTTATTACACTAAGTTAAAGATTTATTCTTTGCTCCTAGGTCATTTTGGAGAAGGCAATGGCACCCCACTCCAGTACTCTTGCCTGGAAAACCCCATGGACGGAGGAGCCTGGTAGGCTGCAGTCCACGGGGATATGACTCAGCGACTTCACCTTCACTTTTCACTTTCATGCATTGGAGAAGGAAATTGCAACCCACTCCAGTATTCTTGCCTGGAGAATCCTAGGGACAGGGGAGCCTGGTGGGCTGCCTGTCTATGGGATCGCACAGAGTCGGACACGACTGAAGCGACTTAGCTGTAGCTTAGCATAGGTCATTTAGAATAGAGTTGAAATATAGTCATTAGATAGAATGATTGGCCTTGTATGTGGAGGGGATATGAAAAGCTGCTGAAAAATAGGCAGCTGGTGAATTTATACCTAAAATCTCATCCAAGTCAAGGTCATATTTCCACCTAGTGTATTGAACAGAGTTTGTATTAATGCTATTACTATTCTTGAAAGTAGTAAAAATGGCCAAACATTTTATCATTTGATAAGAATAGCCAGTTTCTTCATGACACTTAGAGGGCCCTTAACTAACGTCAACCAAGAAGAAGCTCTGTGTGACTGCCAAATAAAGAACTAAACTCCTAGAGGTACTTCAAAATCCTGTGTCAAAAACATAAAAATAGATCTCTCTCTGGGGTGTTACTTTGAAATAATAATGTAGTCTCTCTGACTAAAAGAGTTAAAGAGGCTATTATCCTCTAGTAACTGGAACATGAAATTTTTAAGTCTATTTTAGGAGACATAGGTAAGAGGGTAAAGTATGTATTTATACATGTTTCTTAGGAAATTGAGAACAAAGAATTTCACATTCATTGGTAATTTTTGAAAAATTACTTCTTTTAAAAGTTCTCCACTGCAAAGTAAGTTAAAGTAGATCTTGAGGATAGTAGGAGAAAAGGTATCAGAATGTAGCTCATAATTTTCCTGCCTCTCTCTATTGGCGAAGAGATTTGACTTCCTGCTCTCGTCTCTTAATCGTCAGATTTTCCTCACAGCTTGACTTGTATTGATGAAATGTTTAAACTGTCACCAGCACTTGTTTCTCCCTATTTTTTTTTTTTTCTGTCAGTAGGGGTTTAGGTTTTCCACTAATTATAAATAAATTAGTTGTTCTAGTAATGTGGAATAATGAAATGGAATAAGGAAATGATTAAAGACAATACCAAATAAAGATAATATAAATTAAATTTTAAGAGACATTAAATAGTTTACCCACAGCCACATGGCTGGTAAGTGTTTTAACTGAGATTTGATTGGTCTGTCTGATTCCTTTCTTAAACACTGAAATATATTACCTTTCCTTTTTTTTTTTAACCAGTTAGCATCATGCAAATTGTTTTGTTCCATATTTAGAATGACTCCTTAGAGCATGTATATGGAAATAGAACTACGAGTTTAAAGGATACTCTATTCTTTATATCTTGCAACATACTGCCTCTGCATATTTGCTTTCTAAAAGGGTTATATTAATTTAAATGGGATCAGTGATGTATCAATGTATAATACTCACCAAAGCAATGCTGACATTCCTTATTCTATTAACATTTGTTTCTTCTTTGGGTGAAAAATACTACCTCAAGGTCTTAATTTTCTATCCTTTATTTTTTTTTACCAGTCATTGGGCATACTATTCGGAGAAGGCAATGGCAACCCACTCCAGTACTCTTGCCTGGAAAATCCCAAGGGCAGAGGAGCCTGGTAGGCTGCAGTCCATGGGGTCACGAAGAGTCCAGGTTCTTGCCTGGAGAATCCCAGGGATGAGGGAGCCTGGTGGGCTGCCTGTCTATGGGGTCGCACAGAGTCGGACACGACTGAAGCGACTTAGCAGCAGCAGCAGCAGCAGCAGGGCATACTATGGTTTTGAAATTTATCAGTAACTTAAGGGTACGGATAATGGGGAGGCAAAGTGGGTTTGAAAATGTGAATATGAAGTCCTTTACTTGAGGGCTAATTTTCAAAAAGACATTGGAATTAAGAAATAGATGAATAATAACTTACCAATAGGTACTGGAGTAACTGGCAGAACAACATGAAACAAATATATAATAGCAGAATTTTAGGATCAAGAATGTAGTTACCTTCCTTGTTTTTTCAAGGCAACAGAGAGATGTTTGGAAGAAACTAAACCTCCCCCAGAAAGAAATCCAAAATGGAATAAGAGGACTTAGCATTTCTTTGTGGTGAAGTAGCAGTCCTAGTCTGATGTGACTGTCTTCAGTATATTTCAATGTAGTAGAAAGGCAGTCTGGGCTAATAACATAAATGTTTATGTCATTCTTTTTCTTTCTCCTCTAGTATACAGGCTTTAAATCATGTGGAGAACTTTCAAAAAACTTGAATGCTAATTGCAATTATTCTCTTTCCTCTTCCCACACCTAACATATCATACTGAGTTTCCCTCTATTTTTTATTGGTATCTCCATATTTGTTCTATCCCACCTATATATCTTTCCTTTTTGTAGTATGGAAGGTTCTTGTTATTAAAAGCTCTTTGAATAGTTTTAGGAAACAAAATATTTTTTATACTTAGTCTCAATCAAATATTTATTCTTTTTATTTAAAAATTAATAACACAGCAGGTTGCCAAGTAAAAGAGAGAGAAACTACTTATAAATAGAATAAATGCAATTGGTCATATTTGGGAAACATATCTCAGTTTACGATCCCAATTTGTACCAACTTTATGAAATGAAAAAGGACTTACTGATAGGTACTGCTACATGTGCTAAAATCCAAACACAAATGATTAGTATGGGCTGACATTGATAACAGAATTGACACTGATAATAGAATTCTTACTAATACGATTTCCAGACAAGAATTTCTGGGATGAAAAAGGAAGAGTAAGTTCCACACGTTTTACATGAGTTACTTTAATCTTTCTTGTACAGTAACACAATCATTTTAAAAGGATAAGAAAGGGGGAGGCTATTTTCCTTTTATCATCTAATTTCTCATGGAAATTAAAATACCACAGAGCTGGAAAAGCCTCATATTCTTTATTTACTCTTTCCTGTGAGTTTTCCCGCTTTTCTCTGTCATTCCTGTCTTACATTTAGTTGAAAACGTATTCTTTTCTTGAAAAGTCAGTATAGCTAATTCCAAGATTTTCTTGGTATCTTTAATCATTTCTGCTTATCAGCTTCATCTTCTAGATATTATTTAATAATCCAACTGGGAAGAAGTTGGTCTGTGTATTTGCAAAAATTAATGAACATTAGCAACTCCAGCTGTCAGAAATGAAGATTGACTTTGCTTTCCTGTGTTTCTCCTTGGGCAATAATATATAATCTCTATCGTGTCCTTATCATAAGTCTCTTAAAACATATGAAGTCTAGTTTGTTTTTAGTAGGACATTTTAACTTACTATGAAAAAAATCAATCATGTTAATTTCCCCCACTTATCGTTGTAATCTGTGCTTTGTATAGAATCATAAATATTCTAGTAGGATTCTGAGGAGAGGGTGTGAAAAATATAAATGTCAATTTTTTCCTTGAAATGGAAACAATCATTTTTAGGAAAAAGCCCACAGTGAGTAAATAATAAATATCAAACAGAAAGGAAATTTCTTAGAATTGCAGTTGTCATTAATGTAGATACAGAGAATATGGCTCTCATTGATCTAATTGATATTGTTCGGTAAATAAAGATGGAAATATACTCTATAATACTACTGAAACATATGAGAGAAATAAGCTATTTTCTTCCTATTTTCCCCAACTTCTCTGGATGAGAAACATGTCTAGAATGTTCAAATTTACATATGAACTCTAGGACAGGAGTGTCTTTTTCTATTTTTGGTCCCTGTTATATTCCCAGTGCCTGGCACACAATAAGACCTCAATAATTATATTTTTTTGAATGAGTAAGATCTTAATGAATTTAACTTTGTCAGTTCAGCTTTATTTCTGTCTTATGCTTTTTAAATTTCTTACCAAAGAGAACTTATAAACTCTAATAAAAATACTAACAGTTAACACTTTTTTCCATAGGTAACAATTTACAAAAAAAAAAAAAAAAGTTCAAAAACATTATTTCCAACTCCAGGTCACCTTTAACCTGTTTGTTATTTGCTATTTGTGAGTTTTTTACTTTCAAAATATTCATCAGTGACTAGAGGAAGTTAATCAATATTAATAAAGAAATTGAAAAGCTTGAATGTCAAGGTCTTACTTGTTCAGAAAAGGATATAATCATAGAGGATCCTGCTGTGATGTATGTCAGAGAGTGTTTTGCCTATGTTCTCCTCTAGGAGTTTTATAGTTTCTGGCCAGTCCAGGTTCGAAGCACGATACTGGATACTGGATGCTTGGGGCTGGTGCACTGGGACGACCCAGAGGGATGGAATGGGGAGGGAGGAGGGAGGAGGGTTCAGGATGGGGAACACATGTATACCTGTGGTGGATTCATTTTGATATTTGGCAAAACTAATACAGTTATGTAAAGTTTAAAAATAAAATAAAATTAAAAAAAAAAAGAAAGAAAAGGATATAATCAACACAGGAACCAACCCCAGAATTGATGGATAGAAATGAAACTTACTTGGTGGTTCTTGCCTTACTGTGAAAGAGAAATAAAATAATTGAATGAATGAGACGCGAAGAACGAGTTACTTCTCAAACTCTTTATGCAGGAAGTTTTAAAACACAGGACTTTGAAAGACCACTAAACTCTCTATTTAGAATCAGTTAAATTAGTGGGAGAATAAATGTCTTCAGATTATTCTGCTTAAGTACCTTTTAATTTGAGTGCTTTTTTGGAAAGAAAGGATCAGAGAGGAATCATTGGAAGATGCTATTTCTTCCTTTTGATTTTTCTCTGCTAATTCAAACTTTCTGGTAAGATTTTTATGTCACAGTTTATTGCCTCATTATTATTCCTTTTTTTCTCATCCCTTCTTTGGAATGATCGTATTGATTTATCATGATCATTATTGTGATTCTTATTTGCTAATTACTGTTTTTTTAGATTAATTTTAGAAAAGTTCTCTTTTTCTCAGTCACATAGATATCTTAGGGCTGGTGACTCCCCATTTGAATGGGATGAAAGCAGTACTTGCTTTTAGATTCAGGTAAATAAACCTGAATTTGAATCCCAACCTCTTCTGCTCATAATTGTGGGGTCATGAGCAAGTTACCTAGTTTTACTACTTCCTTCTTCTTATAGGAATAACAATATTTATCTTATATAATGTATATGCATATATAAAGCTAAGTACAGTGCCTGGTACCTTGTAAGTATGTAACAACTAGTATTTGTTATTATAGTACCCCACAGTGTACCAATTAGTTTCAATTATAGCCTCCAAATGAATGTTGATAGTTCAGAATGAAGCAAGCTACTGAAAATATGAATAGGGAAACAAGAAGCTAGAAGGAGAGAAATGCTAGAAAAAAATAAACCATAGAGTCAGAAATATAAATCTTAAGCCTTGGTGAACATTCACACTAAAAACAAGGCACAAAAAGGCCTCTAGGTACCATGAAACACCAGTGATAACAATAGAATTGAGAGAAACATAGGACCTACCTTTAGATTTTTCAGGTCTTGCTTTAATTAAAAAAAGCAAAGGAACAAATTAGTGTGATTGTCTAATGAAACAGAAACACATTTTCACTGATGTTATGATGAGCATCATAGACTGAACAGTAGTGGAAAGAAAAAAAGAGATTCTGCAAGGACCTCTTTCCCTTGGAAATGTTATGGAAGAAATGGTCCATAGCTAGTGATGGAGCTCACTCTTTCTTTTCCCATCTAGGTCTCTGATTTTATTTAATTATCTGTTGTTTCAATTTCAGTAACTTTTTTCATTTCAAAGATTTCAACTTTGTTCTTTTTTATATCTGCTTATTCTTTTTCCAAACTGCATTAAAAAATATATGTAACTTCTTCTTTTACCTTTTTTTAAACATGGATAGTCTATCTTTTATTCCCCACGAGGAAAGTCACAACCTATCAGAGCTCCCGTCTTTGCTGCTCTTATGATGTTATCTTAGTTCTGCTGCTGCTGCTGCTGCTGCTGCTAGGTCGCTTCAGTCGTGTCCAACTCTGTGCGACCCCATAGACGGCAGCCCACCAGGCTTCACCATCCCTGGGATTCTCCAGGCAAGAATACTGGAGTGGGTTGCCATTTCCTTCTCCAATGCATGAAAGTGAAAAGTGAAAGTGCAGTTGCTCAGTCGTGTCTGACTCTTTGCGACCCCATGGACTGCAGCCCACCAGGCTCCTCCGTCCATGGGATTTTCCAGGTAAGAGTACTGGAGTGGGGTGCCATCGCCTTCTCCGTATCTTATCTCTACCATATGCTATATGCCATATCAACTGCTTTACCATTCTAACTTTTCTCTCTCTCCTTAACTCTTCAATTAGACTTTTGTTTCCCCTTTACCCTATTAAGATTACTAATAATCCTCATTTTACAAAATTCAATGACTAATTCTCAGTCCAAATTTTTATTTCTTAAAAGTTTTAGGTGCAGTTGTTTATATACCCTTTTCATCTGGAAATACCCTCTTGAGTTCTATAACCCACTCTCCTGGTTTTTCTTCTTCTTCCCTGCACACTCCTTTCTATACTTTGCTGGATTTTTTTCTTCTTCCTAACCTCTAAAACTGATGTTCCTGAGCACAATTCTTAGTGTTCTTATCTTTACAGGCACCACTGGTGATCAAATTTAGTCCAGTGGTTTTAAAATGCTGCTGCTGCTGCTAAGTCGCGGCAGTCGTGTCAGACTCTGCGCGACCCCATAGACGGCAGCCCAACAGGCTCCCCCGTCCCTGGGATTCTCCAGGCAAGAACACTGGAGTGGGTTGCCATTGCCCTCTCCAATGCAGGAAAGTGAAAAGTGAAACTGAAGTCGCTCAGTCGTGTCTGACTCTTAGCGACCCCATGGACTACAGCCCACCAGACTCCTCCATCCATGGGATTTTCCAGGCAAGAGTACTGGAGTGGGGTGCCATTGCTTTCTCCGGTTAAAATGCTATCTCTACACTAAATTTGTCAAGTTCATTCTCCACCTGCTCTCTCCCTAAAGCAAGGGGAAGAGGATGTGAAATGGGACTGTCTCTATTACCCCCACATTGACTACTGAGATAAAAATCTAAGGAAAAAGAGGCTATAACCTCTCATATTTCCTTCCTCATACAACTTAGGTGAGACAAACCCATAGGAAGGATTGCACGACTCAGAAGCATAGTGGGAAGGGATTCCTAGAGCTGTGCAATACAGAGATGCTGCTCTAAGGCTTTAACAAATGGTGGCCAAATTAGTTCTTCTGTCCCACATATCATCCTTCTTCCAAGCCTCCATGAGCACACAAGTTTAAGAGGAAGGAGATTTAAAGCAATCTTCAGTGTTGTGGGTAGTTGACTAAGAAACGATGTGGGATAGGAAGGTATAGTGGATTTCCTTCCTGAAAGCAAATGAGAAGGACTTCAAGAGATTTGCTTATAAAGACTGGGGCGGGGATTGTCTGTGAGAAAAAGTGTGTGGCAAACCATTTCCTAATTGAATGTCTGCTTGGTGGATTTGCTGATTTGTTTTGTGCATTTTGAGCATAAGGAAAAGAAAATTGAAGAGAGGGAGCAGTGTACAGTGAGGAGGATGCCTTGGAGCAGCAGGCATCTTCTTCCTTTTTCTAGTGACAAGGATACGAGCTTCTTGAAGGTCAGGTGGGCATTGTGGAAGATATCCAGGCTTGAGCTTTGATACTGGTACTTCACTCAGGTTGGTGGCCTATTTGATGAGGGTATCTCATCAATGACAGGTTATGAGATATACTCTCAGGGGGACAGAACTAAGGGGTTTTGAAATATTCCAGACTGGAGTCAGTACTTCCCCATCAAGGATAGTGCAGTGGAGCCCTTAGAAATGGGCAAGCTCTTGTAGATTTCTTCCAAGAACTAAAACATATATTCTACAAGTTGATGTTTTTGTTCAGTTACTAAGTCCTGTCCAACTCTTTGCAACACCATGGACTGCAGCATGGCAATTCTTTGCATCAGATGATCACAATTTTACCATTTGTGGGAAAATTGGGTAGAGTTAAGTAGTAGCTGTGTTCTTTAGACTGTATATGGCATTCTAATTCTCCATAATTCCTAGGGGATTTACTTTATTTCATTCAGTTATATTACCTTTTTGGGCTCTGTTGGCTTCTAAAATTTTAACCTTGACAGGCACTTTGGGTTTTAACATTAATGTGATTTTATTTCAATCTGAGAAACCCTAGGGGTATTGGGCTTGCATAAAAATCACTTATAGATATGAGAACCAAATTCAAATTATGGAACACTAGAACAGTGAAAAATATGGCTTCATGAATTCTATATTAAATATCACCATGTTTTGGTTTAGTTGCTAAGTTGTGTCTGACTCTTGCAACCCCATGAACTGTAGCCTGCCAGGCTCCTTTGGTCCAAGAGATTTTCCAGGCAAGACTATTGGAGTGGATTGCCATTGCCTTCTCCAAAATATCACCATGATGTCAGTGGTTTATCTGGTTTAAATATTAAGTCACTGTTGGTATTTGTAATCTGAGAACTTGCTGCTGCTGCTGCTAAGTCGTTTCAGTCGTGTCCGACTCTGTGCGACCCCATAGACAGCAGCCCAACCAGGCTTCCCCATCCCTGGGATTCACAAGGCAAGAACACTGAAGTGGGTTGCCATTTTCTTCTCCAGTGCATGGAAGTGAAGAGTGAAAGTGAAGTTGCTCAGTCATGTCTGACTTTTAGCGACCTCAAGGACTGTAGCCTACTGGGCTCCTCCATCCATGGGATTTTCCAGGATGTAATCTGACAAGTTAAGAGCTGAAATAATAGGAACTTCTATAGTTATGTATCAAAAAGGTCATTTTGCATTCCTAATCTTGAGGCCTTTGGGTAATATGGAAGCAAGTGAATATGAGAAACATGAGTCTCAACCTTTTGGCTAGTTAAAATAGAAACATCTAAGCTGAGAAAAAGTCTCACACAAGACAGATTGATAAGTAAAAAACTTACTTGAGGTTCTCTGTGAAATCACTAAAAAATAAAAAGAAATACATGAAATTTTTCTTAAATACAAAAAACATAATATTAGTTAATATATTCTGTCTGTGTCTGTGAGAGGAGGATTTGGGTGGGAATAAGAAGAAAGCATGGCAAGTGGCCATAGAAAGCAGTTGCAATGCAAACTTAGAGATGAGATTAAGCAGTGATGATTTAATAATGAAATCAAAGCAGGGTTTTATCAAAAGTCTTCTTCATATACTGTATCTGAACAACTTTGGGTATAGTACCAGGCAAAGATAACTGGATATTTCTGTTTCCTTTGGATAGCAATGTATTCTTTGAGAGAACACTCAAAAGTCTGTCTTCATTTAAACATCATTTTGGACTTCTCTCTCTCAAAAAAATCTGCCTACCTCTGTTATTTCATAATATTCAGTTTTTTTTTTTGTTGTTGTTGACAAATGCTACTTTACTCCTTCTTTTTGTTCTGGCTGTACCACATGGCATGCAGGATAGTTCCCCAACCAGGGATCTGAACCCCTGCTCCCTGCACTAGGAGCACAAAGTCTTAACCCCTAGATTATCAGGGAAGTCCCTAATCAGTATTTTCTTAAATTATGTATAATGTAGGGGGAAGTGTTAGTCACTCAGTCAGTCATGTCCGACTTTTTGTGACCCCATGGACTGTAGCCCACGAGGCTCCTCTGTCCATGGGATTCTCCAGGCTAGAATACTGGAGTGGGCTGCCATTTCCTTCTCCAGGGGATCTTCCTGACCCAGGGATCAAACATGGTTCTCTTACATTGCAGGTGGACTCTTTACTGACTGAGCCACCAGGGAAGCCCTTAATAATAATGCCCATAAAATAATGTAGGGGAAGCTGAGTAATAAAATAAGCGAGCAATGAAAAAATCAAATCACTATAACAGAAAAAAGTCCCTGAGACTTTGAAGACCAAACAGAACCAAAGTAGAGAAAGAGATGTTATACTTACTTATGGGTGCCAGGGGCAGACCTAAAAAACAAGTTAGACATCAGTGGATATTTGTTTGAAAAAACCAACTTTCTTTTTAAGGCATTATATTTGTGTAGGGGAGAAGCTTATTTGTACCATAGCTCTTTATTTAAATTATGGGTCTATGACTATATATTCTTGGGCCAGGATGTGGCCTCAGTTTCTTAGTCTTTACAGAGAAGTCAGTGAAGTTACTCTAAGAATTAAATAGTGTAAAGTATTAATAATTAAAGCACTTATATAGTTCTGATCACATAGGAGATGCAAAGTAAATACATGTTTCAGATCAGATCAGATCAGATCAGTCGCTCAGTCGTGTCCGACTCTTTGCGACCCCATGAATCACAGCACGCCAGGCCGCCCTGTCCATCACCAACTCCTGGAGTTCACTGAGACTCACGTCCATCGAGTCAGTGATGCCATCCAGTCATCTCATCCTCTGTCATCCCCTTCTCCTCCTGCCCCCAGGCCCTCCCGGCATCAGAGTCTTTTCCAATGAGTCAACTCTTGGCATGAGGTGGCCAAAGTACTGGAGTTTCAGCGTTAGCATCATTCCTTCCAAAGAAATCCCAGGGCTGATCTCCTTCAGAATGGACTGGTTGGATCTCCTTGCAGTCCAAGGGATTCTCAAGAGTCTTCTCCAACACCACATTTCAAAAGCATCAATTCTTCGGCGCTCAGCCTTCTTCACAGTCCAACTCTCACATCCATACATGACCACATGAAAAATCATAGCCTTGACTAGACGAACCTTTGTTGGCAAAGTAATGTCTTTGCTTTTGAATATGCTATCTAGGTTGGTCATAACTTTCCTTCCAAGGAGTAAGTGTCTTTTAATTTCATGGCTGCAGTCACCATCTGTAGTGATTTTGGAGCCCAGAAAAATAAAGTCTGACACCGTTTCCACTGTTTCCCCATCTATTTCCCATGAAGTGGTGGGACCGGATGCCATGATCTTTGTTTTCTGAATGTTGAGCTTTAAGCCAACTTTTTCACTCTCCTCTTTCACTTTCATCAAGAGGCTTTTGAGTTCCTCTTGACTTTCTGCCATAAGGGTGGTGTCATCTGCATATCTGAGGTTATTGCTATTTCTCCTGGCAATCTTGATTCCAGTTTGTGTTTCTTCCAGTCCAGTGTTTCTCATGATGTACTCTGCATATAAGTTAAATAAACAGGGTGACAATATACAGCCTTGACGAACTCCTTTTCCTATTTGGAACCAGTCTGTTGTTCCATGTCCAGTTCTAACTGTTGCTTCCTGACTTGCATACAAATTTCTCAAGAGGCAGATCAGGTGGTCTGGTATTCCCATCTCTTTCAGAATTTCCCACAGTTTATTGTGATCCACACAGTCAAAGGCTTTGGCATAGTCAATAAAGCAGAAATAGATGTTTTTCTGGAACTCTCTTGCTTTGTCGATGATCCAGCAGATGTTGGCAATTTGATCTTTGGCTCCTCTGCCTTTTCTAAAACCACCTTGAACATCAGGACGTTCATGGTTCACGTATTGCTGAAGCCTGGCTTGGAGAATTTTGAGCATTACTTTGCTAGCGTGTGAGATGAGTGCAATTGTGCTGTAGTTTGAGCATTCTTTGGCATTGCCTTTCTTTGGGATTGGAATGAACACTGACCTTTTCCTGTCCTGTAGCCACTGCTGAGTTTTCCAAATTTGCTGGCATATTGAGTGCAGCACATTCACAGCATCATCTTTCAGGATTTGGAATAGCTCAACTGGAATTCCATCACCTCCACTACCTTTGTTTGTAGCGATGCTTTCTAAGGCCCACTTGACTTCACATTCCAGGATGTCTGGCTCTAGGTGAGTGATCACACCATCATGATTATCTGGGTCATGAAGATCTTTTTTGTACAGTTCTTCTGTGTATTCTTGCCATCTCTTCTTAATATCTTCTGCTTCTGTTAGGTCCATACCATTTCTGTCCTTTATCGAGCTCATCCTTGCATGAAATGTTCCTTTGGTATCTCTGATTTTCTTGAAGAGATCCCTAGTCTTTCCCATTCTGTTGTTTTCCTCTGTTTCTTTGCATTGATCACTGAAGAAGGCTTTCTTATCTCTTCTTGCTATTCTTTGGAACTCTGCATTCAAATGGGAATATCTTTCCTTTTCTCCTTTGCTTTTTGCTTCTCTTCACAGCTATGTGTAAGGCCTCCTCAGACAGCCATTTTGCTTTTTTGCATTTCTTTTCTATGGGAATGGTCTTGATTCCTGTCTCCTATACATTGTCATGAACCTCATTCCATAGTTCATCAGGCACTCTATCTATCTATCTATCTGTAAATACATGTTTACAACTAAGTAAATATAAGTTGACTTCCCAGAGAAAGAAGTTGGATGAGCAGAAGGCAGAGGGAATTGAGAGCTATGAGTCTCAGGTCGCTACACAGAGTTAGAAATGAGGAGGACAGGGTCTGGTCCCTAGGCCTTGTAGAGAACAATAACAATAGGAAATAGTGGAAAAACGGATGAAACTTACCCCTGAGCATTGAAGGTGGACAAGCTGAAAGACAGAAAAATATCATCACAACTCTTTTTCTCTCCCACTGTATTTCTGTCTGCGTTTTTAAAGAGAGTTCCTTCTTGATAGGTCATTATAACAATAGGAAAAAATGTTACCTTTGGTCTTTATTTGCTTTTAACATAAATCAGCAGGATTGGACTTTTCAAAAAATCATTTATAACAGTGGAATTTTGACCATTAGAGGGTAAGTGGTTAGTTAAAGCAGCATGTACCCTATGCCCAGAAATTCCAGCACAACTGGGGAAAGGAGAAATAGGACCCCGCAGTGGAAGAAACATCGAGTGACTTACTGAGGGCTTGTGGAGCTGGCCCATCTAGAAAACACAACCGAGAAAATTTTTATCTTTCCCCCCACTTTTTCCCCATTCAATATGTTTTCATTTTGTGAAGTCCCTTGTAACATATCATTTTTAACTGCTTGGAAACTTTTCTCTCTGCTCTTTATTTTTTATGTGAATCAGTGGAGTTTGTTTTTTTTTTTACCCACAAAGTTATTAAAAAGCTGAGAGACTTATTGAAAATATGAATGTGAGACATGAAGGAAACAGTTACTTCTAATCTTTGAAATACCTATATGGTCAGGGAAGTTTTCTCAAGTATCTTGGAATTCAAATATGGAAAAACAGACTAAGTAGGGCAGGAGGTCCAAATGAAAACTGTCTTAGAAGCTTCTTATTCCCTCCTTTCTCTCCCATCATTTTTTCATTGTGTGTAGGTAGTCTCTTGTTGGTCTTTATAACTAAGCAAAACTTCTTTCTCCCCTCTTCATTTTTATGGAAATTAGTAGTGTCAGACCTTTCCTGGTCAAAATAACCCAGAGGCATTTTGATAGCCAGGTTGCAAGAGAACAAGATGTACCTCAAGCCCTTTGTATTCCAGTATGGCCAGGTAAAGAATTTTGGACCCCATTAGAAATCGGTTAAACTCTGGGGCAAACAATCAAACAGACTTACTGACTGCATAAGGAGTTGATTCCGCTGAAAACAAGCAGAGAGATTTTTTTTATTACTCCTTTCTTGTCTACTCTTCTGTTCAATTTTTCTCTCAGAGACAGAAAAAGTTTTTCTGATCAGACATTTGAACTTTCCAGAAAAATTATTATCAGCTGATGGAATACTGGTTAATGGAGAGGCAAAAGGGAAAATAAAATAGGAGTTTCAAATTCCTATACCAGAACTCAAGTTCCAATAGACATTACTGGACCTTAATAAGTGCACAGCAGAGAAATAAACAACTTACTAATTGCTGATATAAATGACCTATAAAATAGGAAATATTTTATTTCCTGGAAAATAAAAATATTATCTGTATCTTTTTCTCTTACTCATTTTCCTCTTCTGCATGGAAAGTGCCTAACTAACAATCTTTAGAACCATGGAGAAATTTTTTTTTTCTGCTCTTTATTTTTATATGACTCAGTGAACATTCTGGAAACTTATTAATAACTTAGTGGAATTCTGAATAATGAAAAAATAAAAGGTCAAGGAAGTGGGAGCTTTAAGTTATTGCAATCCCAATAAAGATTGATAAATTTTGGTTCAGGTAGATCTGTTAGATACTGCTAGAGACAGCTGAGTTCCTTTGGAAAGTGAGATATTCAAACTTACAGGATGATCTCGAAGCCGAAAAGCAAAGAGAGAAATCAGTGTGGAAAGGCTGATGAAATAAGAACTAGTTTTCCTCTTACTATTCTGAGAGAGAGTATCAGAAATATCTGTGGAGATAGAATCAAATCCTTGTAGGTGTTGTAGCACACTGCGGTGGGGAATACAATTGCCATCATACCTTGTAGGTTGAATTGTAGGATTCTGCCTTCTGCTTAGTCTGGGAGGCTGCGGGAAAGGGAGATGACTTATCTCTTCCCTTTTTGCAGTGGCTGGTCAACTGCTTAAAATCTTACAGTGGGGTTGGTAATTTAAACTGTATTGCCTTTACTATTTTTCTCCCTTTTTCTGCAGCCTCCTCAAGGTCTCCTTCACTCATATAAATATACTGCCTCCCTTGCTGACAAGTCACAGTAAACTTCAGATAGTTTCCTCTATTTTAAAATATAACATAATGTATATATATACACCTTATGTATGTATATATTTGTATATAATGTATGTGTGTATGTATGTGTGTGTATGTGTTAGAAATGCAAAAAAGCAAAATGGCTGTCTGAGGAGGCCTTACAAATAGCTGTGAAGAGAAGTAAAAAGCAAAGGAGAAAAGGAAAGATATTCCCATTTGAATGCAGAGTTCCAAAGAATAGCAAGGAGAGATAAGAAAGCCTTCTTCAGTGATCAGTGCAAAGAAATAGAGGAAAACAACAGAATGGGAAAGACTAGAGATCTCTTCAAGAAAATTAGAGATACCAAGGGAACATTTCATGCAAGGATGGGCTTGATAAAGGACAGAAATGGTATGGACCTAACAGAAGCAGAAGATATTAAGAAGAGGTGGCAAGAATACACAGAAGAACTGTACAAAAAAGATATTCACGACCTAGATGATTACGATGGTGTGATCACTCACCTAAAGCCAGACATCCTGGAATGTGAAGTCAAGTGGGCCTTAGAAAGCAGCACTATGAACAAAGCTAGTGGAGGTGATGGAATTCCAGTTGAGCTACTTCAAATCGTGAAAGACGATGCTGTGAAAGTGCTGCACTCAATATGCCAGCAAATATTGGAAAACTCAGCAGTGGCCACAGGACTGGAAAAGGTCACTTTTCATTCCAATCCCAAAGAAAGAGAATGCCAAAGAATGCTCAAACCACTGCACAATTGCACTCATCTCACATGCTAGCAAAGTAATGCTCAAAATTCTCCAAGCCAGGCTTCAGCAATACGTGAACCGTGAACTTCCAGATGTTCAAGCTGGCTTTAGAAAAGGCAGAGGAACCAGAGATCAAATTTCCAACATCCACTGGATCATCGAAAAAGCAAAAGAGTTCCAGAAAAACATCTATTTCTGCTTTATTGACTACGCCAAAGCCTTTGACTGTGTGGATCACAATAAACTGTGGAAAATTCTAAAAGAGATGGGAATACTAGACCACCTGACCTGCCTCTTGAAAAACCTGTATGCAGGTCAGGAAGCAACAGTTAGAACTGGACATGGAACAACAGACTGGTTTCAAATAGGAAAAGAAGTACGGTAAGGCTGTATATTGTCACCCTGCTTATTTAACTTATATGCAGAGTACATCATGAGAAACGCTGGGCTGGAAGCAGAACAAGCTGGAATCAAGATTGCTGGGAGAAATATCAATCGCCTCAGATATGCAGATGACACCACCCTTATGGCAGAAGGTGAAGTGGAACTAAAAATCCTCTTGATGAAAGTGAAAGAGGAGAGTGAAAAAGTTGGCTTAAAGCTCAACATTCAGAAAACGAAGATCATGGCATCCAGTCCCATCACTTCATGGGAAATAGATGGGGAAACAGTGTCAGACTTTATTTTGGGGGGCTCCAAAATCACTGCAGATGGTGATTGCAGGCATGAAATTAAAAGACGCTTACCCCTTAGAAGGAAAGTTATGACCAACCTAGATAGCATATTAAAAAGCAGAGACATTACTTTGTCAACAAAGTTTTGTCTAGTCAAGGCTATGGTAGTCATGTATGGATGTGAGAGTTGGACTATAAAGAAACCTGAGCGCAGACTAATTGGTGCTTTTGAACTATGGTGTTGGAGAAGACTCTAGAGAGTCCCTTGGACTGCAAGGAGATCCAACCTGTCCATACTAAAGGAGATCAGTCCTGGGTGTTCATTGGAGGGACTGATGTTGAAGCTGAAACTCCAACACTTTGGCCACCTCATGCGAAGAGTTGACTCATTGGAAAAGACCCTTATGCTGGGGGGGGGGTTGGGGGCAGGAGGAGAAGGGGACGACAGAGGATGAGATGACCGGATAGCATCACCGACTCAATGGATGTGAGTTTGCGTAAACTCTGGGAGTTGGTGATGGACAGGGAAGCCTGGCGTGCTGTGATTCATGGGGTCACAAGGAGTCAGACACGACTGAGCGACTGAACTGAACTGAGCTGAACTGATGTGTTAGTTGCTCAGTTGTGTCTTTGTGATCCCATGGACTGTAGCCTGCCAGGCTTCTTTGTCCATGGAGGAGTGGGTTATAATCCCCTGCTGTAGGGGATCTTCCCTACCCCGGGATCGAACCTGGGTCTTCTGCATTGCAGGTGTATTCTTTACTGTCTGAGCCACCAGAGAAGCCCGTAATGTATGTTCAGTTCAGTCGCTCAATCGTGTCCGACTCTTTGTGACCGTATGAATTGCAGCACACCAGGCCTCCCTGTCCATCACCAACTCCCGGAGTTCACTCAAACTCACTTCCATCAAGTTGGTGATGCCATCCAGCCATATGTATATATTACATTATATATTTTAGGTTATTAAGTGGGATTGTAGTCCCCTCAATTCATTTATTCTTGGGGTGAATAATAGTGGAATCCAGTGCAGCTAGATAGTGGAATGAGCAAGGGATAAGGAAACATAAATTTCTATACCCAGACCCTGTAGGAAGCTGAAAGCAACTATAAGAACAGGCATGGAACTTACAGGTTGTTTCTGAAGTTTCAGCTGGTGGAAAAATGGAAGGAAAAAAAAAGGAGAAATTAGTTTGTAGAACCAAGAGAACTCAGTTCTCACATTATAGGCTTAAAAAGAGTAACTGCAGAGAGGATGCAGGGAGCTCTGAAACCTGCCTGTTAGCTGAGGGTCTGGGCTTAAGCACCCACCCCTGTGCTTTGTATCCTTACGTCTGTATCTCCTGCCTGCGGCAGAAAAGTGGTCATCCTTTCCATTCCTTATGGGTCTTGAAATAGAAGGAACACTTCCAGATGTTCATAAATTCTTAAACTTGTGCTTCTACACTTCTGTGTAGTTTTGCCATTCTTATTTTCACTAGTCTTTTTCCTTCCTGACGTTTTAATTGATTTGAAAAGTTTTCTTCCAAATGCTTCTCTTTCCTAGTCCCATTTTAAGCACTTGCTTTTGTTAATTAAAAAATTAATCAATGTGTTTTGTGCATTCTCCAAATCATGTGTAATCTAGGGGAAAGCTTAGGAAGGAATGAATTTAGCAATATAATTCATTTAAACATTGCTATATATTTAAAAGTGTTTACATATTGGGAGAGGGAATTAAGCAGGGAGCAAAAGAAGGGAAAGGGAATTGAGGTACCTATATAGATTCTCTGGCACATGTGACCATTAGGGGACTTGGACCAATGGAGCCCTTTCTTTAGCCACAGTGGGATCCTCTGAGGTGAACTGATTTATGATTTTTTTCCCCTTATAAGAATTATGAGAACTTTCAGGATTGTAAGTCTTGGTGATAATAAAAAATACTGAGAAAGGCAGCCTTGATTTAGGGGAATAGTCAGTAAATAATGGCTGGTATTCATCCACAACAAGAAGCATTTAGGGCAGGTAACATCCATTTCAGCAGTCATAGTATGATTGTGTGGGAGACCGCCTGTAGTCACCACATTTTGAGTTCCTTTTTCCAAGACATCCTGGAGGACTGTAAACTCCACAGTACTGGAGGTCAACCACATCTTTCTCTTATTCATGACTTTATCCCCGAGGCTCATTAGTTTCTGATACATGGTAGAAGCTCAGCTAGTTGAAATAATGTCTGAGTACACCCGACTTGCTTTCTGATAATTTTTTCCTATTTGGCTTAAACTTTGGGATGCTATTACTTAATTTCCATACTGAAAATTTTCTATCACATGGGGTTGGTTTTGATACTCCAGATTTTGACACCAGTTTTGTTCTTTCTAGTTGCAGTACAAACTTAACCTTCCACTTTCTTCTACTTGTGGTTTGTAGGTACCTGATGAATCTGTCAGTTCCTGTAATTACAGCCCAACTACTGTCATATCCTGTTCCCTGAGCTCATGTGTGTATGTGTGTGTGTGTGTGTGTGTGTATGTGTGTGGGTTGAGGGTTGTTTGGGGTGATTGGGCAGGATGGGACTTGAGAAAGAAAAAGGTCTTGGGGGAAAAGATGAGGGATCCTAGGGTAGACTAGATTCTGAGCAATATTCCTGGAAGCTAGAAGGAACCTTGTAAAACCTCTATCTGTTTACATTTGATTGTCTTTTCCCTCTTTTACATTTATTTTCAAATATTGCCTGTCTTTTCTTATTGTCTTTACATTGTCTCCATTATCTTTGAGTTGGCCCTTAATAAACTACAAAGCACTTCAGAACTGGAAAGTCATCCTTATTATTCTTCCTCTGTCACATTAGAAAATTTTATATTGTTTTAGAAGCAATTACTGATCATTATTGAGGGAATTTTCTTATTCCTTTTCCATAAAAAATAGCCCTGGAAAATTCTAGGCAGGTAGAAACTGGAAAGCATGAAAACATGTCTAAAACCACCATTCTTCTGGCAATAGACACAATTAAAACAGGAAACAAGCCCTTTAGACATTGTAGAACACCAGAGGAAAGAAATAGGTAAGGGACTTACCACTGGGTCCAGTATATTGTACTAAAAACAGAAATAAACATAAATTATTGTACTTTTTAAACATGAAAAACACATGTATACCATCGATGTTTTCCAAAGGAGAGCAATGAAAATGGTTTCCCTGGAATAGCTAAATCCCAATTTTCAAGATTAAATATTTTTTACTGCACTGCTGCTGGACTATAGCCTTTCCATAAGAATCGCATCTTCCTCTGGGAGATTTGTAGCCCTGTTTTAGTTGGCAAGATAACCATTACATTGTTGCCTTTCCAAGAGTTTAAGGTAAAATCTTAATTATATTCTCTTCTCTCCATTTGCCTCATATTTTTTCTTCACATCATTTTTTATCCCTCTCTGAGCCATCTTTCTATTGTCTTCTTCGTCATTTCTTACATCATCCTTATTAATGTACATATGTATCTTATTAATACATACATACATATGGGCAACTTACCAATAGGTCCTGGAGTTTGCACTAAAAAGAAATTCAAATTGACAAATGAGTATGGGTGTTCAGATGAAGAATACATCTTTTAATGAATTTTATTTAGGGATGAGACTTGGAGAGGTAGAGTATGGAAAGGAAGTTGTATCAGTAATGAGAACATCAGGGAGCTTGGTTAACTATAGAACAAAAGGGATATTCAAATGTACTGCAATATTTCAGCCTGAGGTAAGGGTTTCCTAGGATCCTTGTCAACCAAGGAGATAGTAAAGAAATGCGAAACTTTTTTCTTTTCTTTCCTATCAGTAACAGAAGATACTGCTTTTTCAAGGGACCACCCTGTACTAAAGTATTTCTGACCAGCTAATATGTTCTAGGAGTAGGTATTAGGGTAGGAAGATAAGGGTCCTGTCTTCTCACAGCTTCCAGCTTACTGGGGACTGATAAAGGGTCAAAGACTGTCTTGATTAGTTTTAGTGTCTGTGGACAAAGAGTCAACAAAGTCTTCAGTTTTTAATGAGAATTTAGCCTTCAGTTGATTTTCTAGCTCTGATCCTTTGGTGACCTGATAAAGATTGTAAATCTGCCATGTTACCTGGAAATATTGGTTTTATACAAGGATGATCCTTGAACAGTGAACTGCATCTGAACTGGGAGAACTCTAAATACCTATTAGAAAGCCATGGCTTTGGGCTTCCTTGAGTGTAGTGCCCATGTGTTTAGGCATTTTCTTATGGGATCTCTTTAGACATCTGCACAGATCATTGTCAAGATTACTGTAACAGAAGAGGAATGGGTATAATATCTGCTTTACCCACCACCATTGAATCCAACAACATAATGCATTTGAGATTTAGAAAAGTCATAAAGCATTATAAGAATCATTCAAAGAATGTGACTAGATACAAATACAAGACTCATATTCATTTTGTCAAATGAGCACAGAGGAACCTAAAATCATATTTCTTTAATTTTATAATTTAAAAATGTTTTCAGTTTTCGCTAGGAATACTATAATCCAGTGTGTGAAGCTATGACTGTTTGCTCATGTTTATAAGCATATAATTATAGATAATTGTATCTAGAAGCCTAACCATTATTTATAATGTTTCTCTGGAAAAATGCAACAGGGCAAGTTGCTAAAAGTTGGTGAAATAGAGCCTACCTATCCTGGAGAGAACTTTTCAGAGTAGTTAGAAATGAAAAGAATCTTAAAACTTCTTTTCTTTTTTTAACAAAATGAAGATTATATAATGAAAGATTACATGCACAGAAAGCAAGAAGTTTAGAAGCTATGTTCTAAATTTTTATTACATATTGGTTTTAAAGAGCTAGATTATGTACTAAAGTGGGAACAGCTCACAGAAGACCATCCTTAGGGGACTTTTTTTTTTTTTTTAAACTTTGTTTTTCAGCTTTGTAATTAATATCCTTTATTGCAGAATCGGGGTGAATCCAACCTTTAGGAATTCTGGGTGGGATAATGAGGCAGTGGAAACACTTGGTCCTGGAGTCTGTGGGCATGAATCATTGAAATAAAAATAGACTGATGTTTTAAGCATTATAAAAGATTAAAAGGTGTTATAATTTGAGACTTAGGTGACTTACCGATGGTCTTTTGAGAGAGCTCTATAAAAGAATAAAAAAGAAGAAAAGAAGTGAAAAAAACTGAGGAGGTGCTTTCAGGTTCTGGTTTGTGTTCCCTAGTAAGACCCTGTACCACCAAACTTGGGGAAAGATGCAGCTGGGTAGTGGGGCTATTGCCTTTCTTACTGGAGTGGTAAGAAAATTTATTACATATAAGAGTTCCTCGTCTAATGGATCCACTGAGAGGGTAAGTAGTAAAGAGAGATTACCCTGGTGGTCCATTAAAATCTCTGTAGAGGACAGGAAAAATTCTTCTCCATTTAATCTTGGTTATCTTCCTTTCTCCCTTGTTTCATTTCACTTCATCTCATTCTGGTTTTAAAAGTCTTTTGTATGATGTTGACAAGTCTTTGGAAACCTTCTACAAGTGTTTGTCTTTTACTTTATAGCCTGTATTTAGCAGTGGAATGTACATTCACAGAATCATTAGTGACTTGCAGAAATGCTTGGTAGAAGAAAATTGAAAGGTCAAGAAACTGTGGACCCTCAAACCCCTGAAGTCCTAACGTGGAATCCAAGGGAGGATTCTTAATATACCAAAGGCAATTAAAATGCTCTATAGTGAAGAATTAGACAGAAAACTTACTGATAGGTCCTGTAGCTCCAGCTGAGAAACAGAGAGAGAGAGGGAGAGAGAGAGAGGGAGAGAGAGAGAGAGTTCAGTATGTTGCATAACTGTAAAAGAGATACCCATTCTCCAACATTTACTCTAGAGGGAGTGTCATAATGAAAACCCCAGGGAGATCAAAGGTTGCGTGTATGGCAGTCCTTGGATAGGCTTACTGTTGCACAGCCTAGGAGACCTACAGGAATGGAGGCCTTCCCTTTTCAGTGTTGATCAAAATTCTTTAGAGGATTTGGAAAGACTCATTCCTGCTAATTTGTAATGCCTTTTTTTTTTCTTAAAATTTTTTTCTTTTTTTCTCTCATTCCTTTAGGGACTTACTGTTATTTGAAAAGTGAACCTTCCCTTGCTGACAGCGTTAGGACTGGTTCTAAGAGGGTCCTTTTCTATTTTCTTACATTAGCCCACAGAAGCTGTACTTCATTCAGAGCTTTTTTTGGAAACTGTGATAGGAATACTAGGGGAGTCAAGAAGCATGATATCAAGAAAAAGGGCAGATCAGTTCTAAAGACCTGTAGGTCAGATGTCAAAGGAACCAGAGTAGATAAACAAGTTCGATACTTACGAATAGGTGCTGTGAATTGCACTGAAATGCAAAGAGGAAGGAAATTGGTGTGGTTTGATGTTAACTGAATTCTTATGCCACTAATATTATTTTTAAGAACCTAGGAAGACCCATAATCCACCCACTGGATCAAATCATTCAGCATTCATCTTAAGTGATAAATCTATGGCAGAGAAGAACATATAGAACCTAGTCTGAAGGTCGTTCTCTCTTCTCCTTCACCCTCATCCCTCTCCCTCATCTGTTTTCCTCTTTTCTCTACCTTTCAGCTGTCTCAAAGGATTCTAACTATTTGGGAATTGGTAGATGTCAGTTCCTTTATCTTTGTTTCATCACCATCTCTTCTTTTGTCTTTACCATGCTTATTCTTTTGCCTTCTTCTAGAACTACCTGTTTTTCTTGTAGTTCTTCCCTCAATTTAGGAAAAGCCCATAAATAACAGTTTTGATTATTTTGATGATAACTCAGAGAATTTTTTCCTGGTCATTATTTTAAATATAAATTATTTGGCTTTCCCTTGTCTTAAACTCAGTTACAATTCAGGGTATCTATTTCTGATAGCTTAGGCATCAGGAGATTCAAATGCAATCAAGTAGTGTGACTGGGAAAGCCTAGAGATGTAGAAATGGAAACAGGGTGAAGAGAGGGTCTCCTATCCCACAGAAGACCAAAGAGTGTCAGAATTAGGAAACAGAAAAAGAACTCACTTATTGGGCCAATAGTTCCAGCTAAAATATGAGAAAAACAAGACAGAACTAATTAGAATGGTTCTAGGAAAATGCAATTTTCATTGAAATTATTTCTGGGAAAACATCAAAAGTATAGGCACCAGGACTAAAATTTCCACTTCACTGGAAAAGTAAATGAAGTTTATTCTTAATTCTCCATCTTGGAGAATCCCAGGACTACTGGCTCTGGCAGCTGGAGCTGCAAGGGTGCAGTGGTCAGTGTTCCTTCCCCAGTGGGTGCCCTATTTGTAGCTCTGTAGATTACAAGCCATTGTCCTTCCTCCAGCTGGGCTAATTTGAACTTGTTTAGCTAGAAACCATAGCCTCATCTTATGAAGGAGGAAGTGGAAATTTCTGTCTCTTTTAAGTGACTTTGGTTCCCTTATTCAACAGATTAACTTAGTCTTCAATATCTTAGTGTCTAAGAAGGAATAGAGACTTCTAGATAGACTCAAGACATTCATAGTTATAGTTGGGGGCTAAAGAGATTGAGGCATGAGATACCCATGCTTAGCAATAACAGCCTTCTCTTTCTTTACACACATACACACGTACCCCTCTATACCTCCTAGGTGCACTTTTGTGACACCTCTCCAGTATTTATGCTTAAAGTTTGCATGTTGATTATCTTAATCATGTTTCATGTGCATAAACACTCCAGGAGGAGTAGACACAGGATGTGATTTGCCATGAGCCCTAACTCCTCAAACTGTTCTTCTTCCTCCTCCCTTCAGGGTTGGCACTGCCCAAGTGCTCAAGTTCTGAACATCTTCAGGAGTGATGAATACAGATGTGTTAGGAAATTAATCAAACCTCTTTGAGTTTCATGCTTTAAGGCTACTCTTTGTGTGGAGAATCTTTAGAGATAGAGGAACTAGTTAACCTTAGGTCAAGTACACTCAACTTTTTATTTCCTTTCCAAATGCAAAAGCATTGAAACTCTGTAAAGCAATGCTGCTAAGTCGCTTCAGTCGTGTCCGACTCTGTGCGACCCCATAGACGGTAGGCCACGAGGCTCCCCCGTCCCTGGGATTCTCCAGGCAAGAACACTGGAGTGGGTTGCCATTTCCTGCTCCAATGCATGAAAGTGAAAAGTGAAAGTGAAGTCGCTCAGTCGTGTCCGACTCTTAGCAACCCCATGGACTGTGGCCCACCAGGCTCCTCTGTCCATGGGATTTTCCAGGCAAGAGTGCTGGAGTGGGGTGCCATTGCCTTCTCCGTAAAGCAATAGTTCTAAACTTTACTGTGCACACAAATGACTTGGGGATCTTGTTAAAAAGCAGATTCTGATTTAATAGTTCTGAGAATGGGTGTTAGCCTGAGATTCTGCATTTCTCATAAACTCCAAGGTGATGCCAACACAGGTCCTTGGACTCACTTTATACAACAAGGCCGTAAAGGACTGGTAAAGTTTCAGAGCATTTGTACATTGCTCTCTCCTTTTACCTGTTTTTTTTTTTTCATTTCTAAATCAACTGCCTCTCTCTTATCTCTCAGTCTTTATTCTCCCCTAGTGCTTCTACCAGAAATGTTTGGTTATATCATTTAAAATGCTATCTGGACCCTTCTTCCAGATTTACTCTTTGATAATAGCAGGGCATATAAATTCCACACAACTGTCAACAATATCCTGGGTATCCAGGGTCAGCCAGTTGAAACTCACTATCCTCATCCTCTGAGTTGCTACTGGGATTTTTAGAAAGGAAACTTCCTACTTTTCTAACAATTCCCTCTGCCGCCGAATCTGAAAATTTTTATATAATTAAAACTGACAGTACTTCCTCACAGAGGAACCTAACTTGTTAAGATAATATTAGAGAATAAAGAGAAAAGAATTAACAAGTTGTGCCGGAGCGATTAAAAACATCCAGGGATAGGAGTGTCTTACATATTCTAACGGTATAGTGATGCAAAACACAGGAGGATTAAAATACAGAAAAAGAACTTACTTATGGGTCCTACAGTGCCAGCTAAAATGTAAACATAAAAAAGTTTGACTGAAGAATGTACATTTCATGGAGTTTCAGAATAAGCATTTACTGCATATCAGATTTACATGGAGGGCAGTGAGAAGGTGAATCTGTAACCCCCACCCCGACCCTTTTCCTTAGGAATCCAATAAGATCATATTCTCCCCAATTATTTTTTGTATTCTCAATTTTTATAGTCATCTTGCTGTCAGATCCTTCTAAAAGTTTGTTTTTGCTAAATGACCCCATCGAACTGGGGATTTTATTTTACTTTTTGGTTAAATTCTTTATTTTTTATTAGCGGAATTTCCACTTTGCAAAATAAGAAAATCATTAGTTACTTAGGGGGATCCTGAAATCAACATCAAGTTCCTCATACCAGTAAAGGAGAGCAATAAAATAATGAGTAATTGTTTCTCTTTCTTCCATCTTTACCTGCCTCCTCAACTCCCTCCCCAACAGTCCCCTAATAGTAGGCACTCCCCTGGGCAGGCAGCCCAGTCCCACAGTGGTAGGCACTTTGTAACAGATGGAAACAACTGAGTTGAGGGGAAACTTACGTAAAAGTTCTGGAGTTGCTTTTAAGTCATTTGTGTCACCTATGATGAAAATTGACAAGAATTTTGAGAAATAAATGTTTGCTGTTTAACCAAAAGAGAAAGAAAATTGACAAATATAATCCCACTTAGATTTAGACTTTCAGAGGGCATGAGGTACAAATACCCTTGAGGTTTAAGATCCAATATTAGAGAGTCCTAGCTTTGCTACTTTCTAGCTCTTTGACTGGGTAAGTCACTAAACCTTTGAAGCATTAATTTTCTAATCTTTAAAATGGAAATCATATCTCCTGTCTTACTTACATTGCAATGTTGCAGTGAAAAAGCAAGCATAATAATGGATAGGAAAGCTGAAAAGTTCTAATAGAAATATTATGGAAAGAAATATTCAGTGACTATAACGAATGAAATTCTTCTGCAAAATAGTAAGTTTTCACTGCATTTAAGGTATTCTGCTTTATTTTACTTTTATTCTACTTTCTTGTTTCTCTCTTTTATTTCTTAATGTCATTTAGAAGGTTCTGAATGTTGGTGACAGGACATAATTATGAGCATTTTCAGTATGTTTTTCTGATTTATTAATCTGTGTGATTTTACTCTTAAAAAACCTATCCTTTTGTTTTCCTTAGTTACCTTGCAGTCTCTTAACTGTTGTTTCTGGCTTGAAAAACCCATCTTATTTTCAGATGCCAAAAGTCTCTTTACTGAACCAACTTTTTTTTAATGAAATGAGTTAATTTTCTCATGGAATTCCCAAGGTTTTACATATATATAAAATTATGGCTTGGACTTAGAACCTACTTTGGTCTTTAACTTTTCTGTTTTAGAGATTTTCAGTGATATTCTTGCTCCGTATTACTTTCTTCACCTTGTCCTTTTTTTTTTTTTTTAACCTATTCAGGTCTTTGTTTTTATTCTCTTTGTTTATCACTGTTTGAGTGCTGAAGTCTTATTTAAACAATTATATTTAGTAGGAAATATTGTGAGTTGCACAGTTTACAATTTCTTTTTCTTTTTTTCTTGAAGTATAAAGCGAAGTTGCTCAGTCTGACTGTATCATGCCAGGCTCCTCCATCCATGGAATTTTCCAGGCAAGAGTACTAGAGTGGATTGCCATTTCCTTCTCCAGGGGATCTTCCTGACCCAGGGATTGAACCCAGGTCTCCCACATTGCAGGCAGTTGCTTTACTGTCTGAGCCACCAAGGAAGACCAACTATACTTATTGAAGTATAGTTGATTTAAAATACATTAGTTTCAGGTGTATGGCATAGTGACTCAGTATTTTACATATTATGCTCCATTAAAAGTTATTACAAGATAATGGCTATAATCCTCAGTGCTATGTAGTAAATCTTTGTTTTCATTTGCATATTTATGACTCTGTTTTTGTTTATTTATTTTTTATGTTAGGTGGGAAATAATAGCTTTTTCCGTAAATGATGAGATCTACTTCAGCATTTGGGAAGAGATGTCAGTTTTTCTAAATGGTATAAATTGAAGTAACATGTCACACCCACTACCAAATAAAGGTAGTTTAAAAATACATATATTGTTAAGAATATGAGTTGTATGCTAATTCTAAGTAACAACTCCCTGGAGATTAGGAGAATTTTAGGTTGCATGTGGGCTGAGTAGGAATGAGCAGGAAAGAGAACTATGATCCATTATTGAAGTCTGCCACCGGCAAAAGTGTGAACAGAGGTGGTATGCATATCATATATTTTCTATTCCTGACCTAAAGTACTATAGAATAATGAGGACAGGAAAATTTTAAGTTGAGAGTTTTGTGGCCTTGTCTAGGTGAAGACAATAAGTAGGACAGTGAAAGATAACCACTTACTGACTTTCAGAGTGGAGAAGTAGCTAAAAAAGGATGACATGAGTATCTTGCCCAAGTACTACTATGTGCTTTTTTTTTTTTTTTTTAATTAAGAATGTGGTTTGAGAATAGTTACTCTTCTTAATGAAAATTTCAGGATTAGTTCTTTTAGAAAGTGCTAAATTTTCCATATTGGACAGAAATCACAATACTGGTTATCTTTGTGGGTATCACAAACTTAGTTGCTGTTAGGAGCCAGCAGTTCTCACGAATTATGAATGTTAGTTATGGGGCTAGTGGGAATGTTGGCCACTTGAAAAATGCACACCCTATCTAAAAACACAAAATACAAAACTTAAAATAATGCTATGCTGTTCAAACAAAATACATCTACAGGTGGCATTT
This sequence comes from Bubalus kerabau, assembly GCF_029407905.1. NCBI lineage: Eukaryota > Metazoa > Chordata > Mammalia > Artiodactyla > Bovidae > Bubalus > Bubalus kerabau. The sequence goes on from NC_073626.1 coordinate 25,625,475, forward strand.
TATATGACATAGATAAGATAATTAAAGAGAAGGTGGAGAATTGTGAGCCTCAAGCCTGGTCACTCTGACAAAGCAGGGAACAGATAAGACAGGGAGATTACCTCTGCCTAGTATAGGAGCCCTACAAACCAGATTAAAAAAAATTTTTTTTCTATTAAAAATTTTTTTACTGTGCTGCATGGCATGTAAGATCTTAATTCCCTGACCAGGGATCAAACCTGTGTCCCATGCAGTGAAAGTGCAGAGTCTTAACCACTGGACCACCAGGGAAGTCCCCAGAACATTTTAAAATCACAGATTCACTAAATTTTCTAGGCTGCAATTCAGTTCACATGATTTTATCTCATCTCATTTTATATACAGCTCTTACAAACCAGATTTTGAAACAAAAAGAAAACTTACTCACAGATTCTTGAGGTAAAACTAAAGAACAATAGAAAAATTCAAATCAGTCTAGAATTAATTATTTAAATAATCCACCTATTTCCCAAGTCTTTCCAGAAACTGTACATTAGACCCTCAATTCTCCAGTAGGTACAAGTTACCACACCTCTTGAATCTTTAAGTCTCAAATCTTCTTTCCTCTTGGATACAATGCAGGAGTGGAAATTTTTTGGAGAGAATTCAAACTTACTATATTCCCAATATAATGATTCTATTCAGCACCTTTTATTTCCCCTATTTTCATTCCTTACCCTTTTCTTTTTTCAGTTAGGAGAGTATCCTCTCCAAAATGTGATAGCTTCAAGAACCAAAGAAAGGCTACGTTACTTTTATAAAAAAGAAAACTAAGACTGAGAGGGGCAAAGGTCTGTGCCTGAATATCCAAAAAATTATAGGCAGTTTTAGCCTCCAGTGTCTCTGACTCTAAGTTCGTGCACTTTCCTCTGTACCCACTCAATTTTCTCCTCTTTCTATTCTTCCTGGAACATTCTTTTAAAAAGTAATTTCTTTCCTACTTCTAAACTCATTTTTTTTTCTATTCTTTTCCATTGATCTTTGGAGTGTTCTTATAAAATAAGTTATAGAGAAAGCTTGTGATAATTATTCATGATAATAATTATGACAGTAATAGTAACATACAAACTTTGGTAGAATGAATCCTCACTATATTCAGTGCAGAAAAGATAAGCATTTGTCTTACTTGCTTTGTTAAATTTTAAATTGCTATATGAAATTTGATAATTTTCATTATCTTTCCGGACCTTATTTAATGAATCTTTAAAAAATAGGGTTTAACAACACTTTTTGGCTCAACTTTTAATGATTTACTTAGTCTGAATTCACAGACTGAAGTCCTATATTCCTGGGCCTTTCATCATTAACCGATAAAGTCTACGATAATGGAGAAGCAAAAGGGCTGACATTCTTCATGGTGGAGAAACAACTGGGAACATGGTCAATTCCTGAGCTCCATTAAATGGACACACAGATAAATCCTTGAGGTCAACTCCTTAAAAACGTCAGAGTTAATTCCTTTTTGAAGAGAAGCATGAGAAAAAGACTCTCACCCTCCCCTCCTGAGGGAACACCCAATTCTCTGTTCCACCTGTGATGAGATTTGGTCATAGATTTTTAAAGATCCTGTGCTTTGGTGCTGTGACTGAAGCCCAGAAAAATGTTTAGGACAAGTGATGAGCATGGAGGCCATTTACTCTTTCTTTTCAGTTTTTGTAAAGGTTGAAACTCTTCAGGGAGCTTGGAAGACCTTAGTCTTAGCTAAACTTTCTTTAGTTGCCCTATGTTCTCCTTTGTTTTTACTCAGTTGCTCTCATTTCTCTTTCCTGAATTGAGAAATAGAAAGAAGACTTAAATAAAATTCCTGGAATAGACACTGAGGAATAATAAAAACCTACAAAAGTCTGAATTAATTGATTTAAAAAGCACATAATTCTCATGAAACTCTTTAAAATGGGACCCTAATTAGTTCTGTTTAGGTACAGTGGGCGATCATGTGCTAGAATACTTGAATTTACGTCCTCATTCTTTTACTTGTTAGCTGTGTGACCCACACAAACTTCTTAACTCTTTTTTTGTACCTAAGTTTGTTCACTTAAAATAGAGCATTTGTAATAATGTCTGCTTCATAGGGTTATTAAGAAGATGTAAAATACCTGGTAAATGTAAATGGTAGATGTAAAGAAGATGTAAACTGCTTATTTAACTTATATGCAGAGTATATCATGCGAAATGCCAGGCTGGATGAAGCACAAGCTGGAATCAAGATTGCCAGGAGAAATATCAATAACCTCAGATATACAGATGACACCACCCTTATGGCAGAAAGCGAAGAAGGACTGAAGAGCCTCTTGATGAACGTGAAAGAGGAGAGTGAAAAAGTTGGCTTAAAACTCAACATGCAGAAAACTAAGATCATGGCATCTGGTCCCATCACTTCATGGGAAATAGATGGGGAAACAGTGGAAACAGAGACAAACTTTCTTTTTTTGGGGGGCTCCAAAATGATGGAGTTTGTGACTGCAGCCATGAAATTAAAAGACGTTTGCTCCTTGGAAGAAAAGCTATGACTAACCTAGACAACATATTAAAAAGCAGAGACATTACTTGCCAACAAAGGTCAGTCTAGTCAAAGCTCTGGTTTTTCCAGTAGTCATGTATGGATGTGAGAGTTGGACTGTGAAGAAGGCTGAGCACCGAAGAATTGATGCTTTTGAACTGTGGTGTTGGAGAAGACTCTTGAGAGTCCCTTGGACTGCAAGAAGATCCAACCAGTCAATCCTAAAGGAAATCAGTCCTGAATATTCATTAGAAGGGCTGATGCTGAAACTCCAATACTTTGGCCACCTGATGTGAAGAACTGACTCATTGGGGAAGACCCTGATGCTGGGAAAGATTTAAGACAGGAGGAAAAGGGGACAACAGAGGATGAGATGGTTGGATGACATCACTGACTCAATGGACATGAGTTTGAGTAAGCGCCAGGATTTGGTGATGGACAGGGAAGCCTGGTGTGCTGCAATCCATGGGGTCACAAAGAGTCGGACATGACTGAGTGACTAACCTGAAAGGAACGTACCAATATTGGATTGAGACAGTGCTAAAAGAAAACAGGAAAAGAAGATCAGTGTGTCTCAGGGAGAACTTAGATTCTATAGCTACTATATTAGGAAGAGGTTATGGAAAGAGGTCACATTCCCTTTTCTATTATCAGTTGCAGTGCCATCTGATGGGAAGATGGATATCCATCTATGGATTGCTTTTTGGGTATGAACTTCAGATTTTATTTATTCTATCAGTAATAGTCTTAAGATAGGACAGGAGTGCAAGATCTATGCAATCCATCATTTAATTTCTTTTATTAAAAGAATAACACTGTTGCGGGGATTAATAGTTTCTCAGACCGTGGAAACTTTCCTGCCTCCCTGTCTTCTTTCATTTCTGATCCTGCTGCTTTTGTCCTTTCCCCTCTTCCCTCTTGTCTCTCCTCTTCTTCCTTTTCCCTGTCCTTAATTTTCTTTGTCTTATTTTCTCCTTTGAAAGATCCTTTGTTGCACCAAATTATTACTATATAACTGCTTCAACAAAGGGTTTCCATTTCAAAATCAATTATGTCCTATGGGAATGCTGAATAACAAGAAAAAACAGGATGTACCTGAATGTTAGAAGATAAAATGTCAAGGCTCACTGTCAAGATGGATATTTTACCTGCTTCTCTAATCACTTGGAAAAGTTGGGCACAATATTTCTTAAAAATTTAAAATGTAGAGCTGAGCTTGAAAACTAGGAAAAAAAGTCTCCTGGAATAATATATCAGGAGGTAATCCATACTTTGGATAGTGAATGGGAAGTTTCATCACTCGTGTATCTTAACAGGAGGCCGGGATGTCAACAGCCGATCAGAAACAAAAATGAAGGCCATGTGTCTTATGCATTTTAAGAGCCTGGGACTAGTCTTCTTGTATATCTAAGACTAACAAAATCTCAATCTATGAAAAGGGCACCATTAATTCTCACCTGTTGGTTAGGTGGTGTATGCCAGGCAGCAACCTGTTTGCACCAGGCCATGGTTGGAAACGGAGTCATCAGCAATGGTAGAACTTCAGTGCAAGCTGAGTTCAGGTATAGAGCCCGCATTTGAATCCCTCATGTAGGGAAGAAACTATGTGTGTAGAAACTTATAAAAACTTGCCTATTAAGTCTGTGCAGTAATAGGATTATTATACAACAAAGATTTATGAGAAACTCAAACAGATGAGCTCACAGACAGAAGTCAGAATATATCTGAGGAAACCTACTGTTGTGATAGACAGTAGCCACAACAAATGGGACAACACATGAAGGAAGAGAAATTCAAAAGAGATTTTCAAATAGTGAAGTGAAGTGAATTGTAAGTCGCTCAGTCATGTCCAGCTCTTTGTGACCCCATGGACTGTGTCCATGGAATTTTCCAGGCCAGAATACTGGAGTGGGTAGCCTTTCCCTTCTCCACAGGATCTTCCCAACCCAGGGATTTAACCTAGGTCTCCCACATTGCAGGTGGATTCTTTACCAGCTGAACCACAAGGGAAGTTAATAAAGGATAGAATTCATAAAGCAAGAATAACATTAATTCAGAAGAAGTATATTTGATAGAGAATAAAATGGAATGAAAAAAATGTAGAAAATGTAGTCATTAAATTACAAAAATCATTAGGCGGGTAAACAAAGAGAAGAGACTCAGAGAAAGAATTGGGGTTTACAATCTTGAGAAAGAAGAATGAAACTGGAGGAATCAACCTACCTGACTTCAAGCTATACTACATAGCAACAGTCATCAAGATAGTATGGTACTGGCACAAAGACAGAAAAATAGATCAATGGAGCAAAATAGAAAGTCCAGAGATAAATCCATGCACCTGTGGACACTTTATCTTTGACAATGGAGGCAAGAATATACAGTGGAGAAAAGACAATCTTTTTAATGAGTGGTGCGGCAAAACTTGTCAACCACTTGTAAAAGAATGAAACTAGAATACTTTCTAATACCATACACAAAATAAACTCAAAATGGATTAAAGATCTAAACATAAGACCAGAAACTATAAAACTCCTAGAGGAGAACATAGGCAAAACCCTCTCTGACATAAATCACAGCAGGATCCTCTATGACCCACCTCCCAGAGTAATGGAAATAAAAGCAAAAATAAACAAATGGGATCTAATTAACCTTAAAAGCTTTTGCACAATGAAGGAAACTATAAGCAAGATGAAAAGACAGCTTTCAGAATGGGAGAAAATAATAGCAAACGCAGCAAATGACAAAGAATTGATCTCAAAAATACACAAGCAGCTCCTGCAGCTCAATTCCAAAAAAACAAACAACCCAATTAAAAAATGGGCCAAAGAACTAAACAGACATTTCTCCAAAGAAGACATACAAATGGCTAACAAATACATGACAAGATGCTCAACATCACTCATTAGCAGAGAAATGCAAATCAAAACCACAATGAGGTACCATCTCACGCCAGTCAGAATGGCTGCTATCCAAAAGTCTATGAACAATAAATGCTGGAGAGGGTGCGGAGAAAAAGGAACCCTCTTACACTGTTGATGGGAATGCAAACTAGTACAGCCACTATGGAGAACAGTGTGGAGATTCCTTAAAAAACTGGAAATAGAACTGCTATATGACCCAGCAATCCCACTGCTGGGCATACACACTGAGGAAATGAGAATTGAAAGAGACTCATGTACCACAATGTTCAACGCAGCACTGTTTATAATAGCCAGGACGTGGAAGCAATCTCGATGTCCATCGGCAGATGAATGGATAAGAAAGCCATGGTAGATATACACAATGAAATATTACTCAGCTATTAAAAAGAATTCCTTTGAATCCGTTTTAATGAGATGGATGAAACTGGAGCCTATTATACAGAGTGAAGTAAGTCAGAAAGAAAAACACCAATACAGTATATTAACACATATATATGGAATTTAGAAAGAAGGTAATGATGATCCTATATGCGAGACAGCAAAAGAGACACAGATGTAAAGAACAGACTGTTGGACTCTGTGGGAGAAGGCGAGGGTGGGATGATTTGAGAGAATAGCATTGAAACATGTATATGCTGCTGCTACTGCTAAGTCACTTCAGTTGTGTCTGACTCTGTGTGACCCCATAGACAGCAGCCCACCAGGCTCCTCATTCCTTGGGATTCTCCAGGCAAGAACACTGGAGTGGGTTGCCATTTCCTTCTCCAATGCATGAAAGTGAAAAGTGAAAGTAAAGTCGCTCAGTTGTGTCCGACCCTCAGCGACCCCATGGACCGCAGCCTTCCAGGCTCCTCCATCCATGGGATTTTCCAGGCAGGAGTACTGGAGTGGGGTGCCATTGCCTTCTCCCGAAACATGTATATAACATATGTGAAATAGATCACCAGTCCAGGTTTGATGCATGAAGCAGGGTGCTCAGGGCTGGTGCACTGGGATGACCCTGAGAGATGGGATGGGGAGGGAGTTGGGAGGGAAGGTCAGGATGGGGAACACATGTACACCCATGGCCGATTCATGTGAATGTATGGCAAAACCACAATATTGTAAAGTAATTAGCCTCCAATTAAAATAAAAAAATAAAAGAATTGGGCTTCCTCAGTGGCTCAGTGGTAAAGAATCCACCTGCAATGCAGGAGGTGTAGGTTCAATCCCTGGGTCAGGGGGATCCCCTGGAGAAGGAAATGGCAACCCACTTCAATATTCTTGCCTGGGAAATCTACATGAATAGAGGAGCTTGGCAGGCTACAGTCCATGGGGTAGTAAAAGAGTTGGACACAACTTAGTGACTAAACAACACAGAGAAAGAATTAGTGAATTATATAATCTGAGGAAAACATCCAGGGTCAAGCATCGAGAAATAAGGAAATGATATAGAACCCCTCCACTCTCCTGTCCTCCACGGTCACATCCTAATCCCTGGAATCCTTGAATATGTTAGGTTATATGGAATCAGGGTTGCAAATGGAGTTAATGTTGCTAATCAGTTAATCTTAAAAAAGAGAGATTATTCTGTATGATCTGTGTGGGCCCAGTGTAATATTAAGAAGTGTTAAAAGCAGAAGCAGGAAGTTGAAGGGAGTCAAAGAAAGAGATGTAATAATGAACAAAGTTCAGAGTGATATGATGTGAAAGTTTAGCTTATTTTAACTAGCTTTGAAGGTGGAGGAAGGGGACCATAAGCCAAGGAATGTGGGCAGCCTCTAGAGGTTGAAAAAACAAGGAAACAGATTGACTCCTAGAATTTCCAGAAAGAATGCTGCTGCTGCTGCTGCTGCTAAGTGTCCGACTCTGTGCGACCCCATAGATGGCAGCCCACCAGGCTCCCCCGTCCCTGGGATTCTCCAGGCAAGAACACTGGAGTGGGTGGCCAATTCCTTCTCCAGTGCATGAGAGTGAAAAGTGAAAGTGAAGTCACTCAGTCATGTCCAACTCTTCGTGACCCCATGGACTGCAGCCTACCAGGCTCCTCCATCCATGGGATTTTCCAGGCAAGAGTACTGGGGTGGGGTGCCATTGCCTTCTCCGTCCAGAAAGAATACAGCCTTGCTAACACCTTGATTTTTAGTCAAGCAAGACATGTCAGATTTCTAATCTATAGACCTATAAAATAATAAATTTGTGTTGTTTTAAGCCATTAAAGTTGTGGCATTTTGTTATAATAGCAATAGAAAATTAATACAACATGGTTAGACTATTGCCCCCAGATTCCCTTGCCATTAGGTGTAGCCATATGATTGAATTCTATCCAATTATTTGGAAGTGATGTGTGAGACAACATCCAGGCTTATCCATAAAAGTCTCCCACTCATGATCTAAAAGCTTTCCCCCCTCTTCTCACTTAAGGTAGGCAAGATGAACTTAGAAGCCATAAGGTAAAGATGGTGGAGATATAAGATGAACTTGAATGCTTAAGTCATTGCTGACAGAAGAGCTAAGCATGAACCAGGCATATTTGATACTACAGAATAATGGGATTTTTATGAATAGAATCACTGAAATTTTAAGATTTACCTATATAGGAGGTGGAGTTAACTAATGCAAATGAGAAATATGAAAGAGATGTTACCAGACCTGATGCTGTGAGGAGAGTCTTTACACATATTTGACAGTTATTTTAGAAGAAGAGACTATACTTTGTTAGATAGATGCAGCTCCTACATTGCAGGTGAATGGTTTGCTGCTGAGCCACTGGGGAAGCCAGTGGCTTATATATATATATATATATATATATATATATATATATATATAATTTAATTAATATATGTATAAATTAAAATGCAGACTGTAAGGATAAAATCTTAAAACCATATTTATTAGGTACAGTCATCAAAATAGTAGCATATTCTTTTCAGCAATAGTAAATGCCAGAAGACAATGGAATAAATCTTCAAAGTGTGAGAAAAAATAATTGTTAATTGTTTACTCAGCTTAACTCTCATTTAAGGCTGAAGATGAAGTAAAACTATTTTCAGTCATACAAAGGCTTAGAAAAAATTTTTACATACACAGGGACTTAAAGAACCACTAAAGGATTATCTTTGGGCCAAAGTAAAAGAAGAAAGGCACAGGATGAAGCAAACAATGCTAAACCCCAAAAATGCCCAAACATTTATATACATCTATGACTGTAAAAAAGTAATTTAACTTATCAAAGTGGCAGTAGTGTAAAAGTATGACAAAATCTAGGTTTGAATTGATGCAGGGAAATGGGAAACTTTTATACGTTTTGCTATGTTTCACACCAAGCACATTTTGCTATGTCTAACTACCATGGAACTCACACAATAGTAAACTTAAAATGTCCCTAACTTACGTGAATGTTCATACACAGTGTGATTCATTCATCTCACTTCAGGGTAGGTACCTTGAATAAACTATTTTCCACTTACTGAAGGACATTTTATAATATTACTTGTGACAGTAGAAATTGGAAACATTAAGAATGTATCAGTAGGGGAAAAAATAAAAATAATGTATATTTGTAAGTTAGAATATCATTCAATGATTAAAATGCATAATTTGGATTTCTATATATATAAAAATTACCATGTTTTTTGGGAAAAAAGCAGGTTGTAATGATGGTTTTAGAATGATGCCATGTTAGTAAAATTTTTAAAAATGTATACAAAACAATACTATATGTTGTTAAGTGTTATAGAGAGATTATATAAATATGTGAAAATAAACAAAAGATTTATAATACACTTATAATTCTTTGGGAAGAGAAGAGAGTAGAATAGATCTACAAATGGGGACATAAGATTTTTACCTGACAGTTAAGAATTATGACAAAAATAATACCAGTTATCAAATTTAGGGTGTGGGTTTACAAGTGTTGATTATTTTTGTCTTTTAATTTTAAAACTTCTTTAAGAGAAAGAAAAAATCAAATACAGGAATGTCAGGACTTGCAAACCAGATGACAGTAGAATTGAAAGAAAGCCACAAAGAACTTACCGAGGGAACTGGTTGATGGCGCTAAAACACACACAACACAGGGACACAGGAGGCAAATCATCAGAATTTGGATCCCTAACCTTTGCCCATTAGCTTCAGTCATTGCAGCCTTTCAGGAGATGAAGCCCTGGCTGAGGGAGATCCACTGACTTGGTGGTGGGCACTGGAAGTCATGTCCAGCAGATCTCTCATCCCTTCAATCTCTGTAAAGGGTTTTGTGTTTTAGTAGATGGATGCTATTCCTATGAAACTTGTGGCTTGCATTTTTTTTCTATTCTCCTTTTTGTCTCTTTTTCTCTTCTCCCTGTTTATCTCTATCACTTCCTTTTTCTCACATTCAACACTTTCTCTAATTTTTTTTTTTTTCTTTCCTTTCAGTCAGTTTGGAAATGTGTTACTGACAGATCATCCTAAATCAGCACTGGGTGACCTTGTCTAATGCTTAGTAGTCATATAAACCGATAGGATTTCTCTTTCCCCAAAACTTTGACAACCTAGGGAAATGTTACTTAATGGGAAACACACTTTTGTTGAGAAATAAGAGGATACTCACTGTAATTTCTGTTGTATCCCTCTAAAAACACAAAACAAAGAAAAGTCATTTTGAATTGTTTCTATAGTTTTGATATCATTATGAAGGATTACTTAATCAACACCCTTAGTAGCCAAGTAAGCAAGAAACTAAGGCAAAATCTCTTTATGCCTTAGTTTATGAGCCAAATAACAAGCCCAAAGGAAAAAAATAAAGGGCAGGAAAGGTTAATTAAGGTAAATAAGTGTAGTGAGAAGAAATAATGAGCTATATACATGGAAACACTAAAACAGTACATATTAGCTATAAAATAAGTTGAGGCCAAATAAGAGAAAAAATGGAAAAGATTTACTCAGCTGATTGAAAATTCAAGTTCAATGATGATATAGCAAATTATAATGAATCCATATGCATACGCTTATTGTGATTGGATGTATATCCTTTCATCTAAAACTTGTTTTTTAGTGATTTCATAGAAATAGACTTTCTACAAAAGCTCCAGAGACATACAAATCTTGACGTGTTATCACTATTACACAAAAACTTGTCATATTATCACTGTTATTTTCATGAAAATGTAAAAATAAATAATACTGGCACTCTGTAAGTGACTTAAATTATGTTGTTTAATGATATAATTTGTTATTTTACTAAAGTAGTTAAAGATCCACCCAGAACTGTGAAGACAGCATGTATTTTTTTCCCAGCTCTTTTTCTGAAAATGAGTGCTTTGCTCATTTGTATGAGCATTTATATGAGCTCATTTGTTGGAGGAGATACTTGGTTGTCTTTGTAATGTGAATTAAGACTAAAACACACAAAGTCCCTGCTTTCCATTAATGCTACTTGTTTCTTATGGTTCTATGGCTATTTTAAAGATAGAAAATGCTACATTTGCTATAGAAGTTAATAACATTAAAAATAAATTCAGTGCATTCCATGCACAGATCATACTCTAATGTGATAAATTTTCAGGGGTTTATTCCTTTGTTTCTTAGCATTTATATTAAGAAAGGCTCACTGAATATTTAGCATTTCTGAGCTCTAAGATACTGAATTTCTCCTGAGTTACTCAGATTACTTTTGTTAAACCAATTAGGAAGTAAATAGGTGAGGAATTGAATAGCACTTAGGAAAAAGTGTCTCACAGTGTGAAGGTGAACATTTCTGAATGTCACAATCTTCTATATGTTACTTTGGTTTCTTATCTTTTACATGGGTAGGTTTTATAGCCCTTCATGTATAAGAGGAAAAAAGTATAGATTTTCCTTTAATTTTACCATAATCTCTAAATAGACTTACCTCGATTATCATATGAAATGTCTAGAGGATTAAGGGAAAAAAATAAAGATTCTTAATTTCTCATAAACAATTTCTGTATTAATTTCTTAGCAAGCTGGGATCTAATTTATTTACCACTTTCTGTTGAGTATAAATTCCGGAATCCTAAAAAAGAAGAGGAAAATATAATGAGATTCTACCTTGACAACTATGTCTACAATATTTTCTTATTAGGTGAAAATCTATTTACCTCTTCCTCTTTTAGATCTTGGAGAAGAAAAATCTTTTGGGGGGAAAAACAGATAAAGTTAACTAACGACCCATCAAGAAATGTTTCATCATTAGTTTCAGTCTAGCTCCTAAGAGATTTTTCTAGTTTCCCAGATATTCTCATTTTCTTTGGATTCTGTTTCAGAAAAGAAAGAGGAAATTGTCAGGGCCCTTTGCTCCTCAATCTTGTTGGTCGAGACAGATGAATCATAGAGATAAGAAGTGGGGAAATGGGCCAACAGTCCAAATGTGGGACAAGCAAAGTGACCAAGTTACCTTTTCTTTCCTCTTGGGGATGTGAATCTATGTGCTTGTAGTGTGTGTGTGTTGTGTCCTTACAAAGAAGTAGAGTGTGTCTTGGAATCTCCTTAGAATCATTGGATTTCTGAATGTTTTATTTCAAATAAGCTTTATCATTTCATTTTATCACTCATGTCAGACCACATGTTCTGATTTGAGGGACAGAGTGTAACTATTTATAATAATAAATACTCAGTATAAAATAAGCCTCTTTTTTGTCTTAAATCAATTTTGGATAGTATGATGTAAGAGTGTGAATATTGAGTTCAGGGCCAAAAATTGGCTTTACTATTCAACTCCTTCCTTTGCTAGGTGAATTTGGATAAGTATCTTAACCCTTTGTGTATCAATTTTATCTTCTAATATGAAGATAAAAATATAAGTTGTGCTCAACTCTTATACTTTATACCTTATAAAGTATCCTCATGTATGCTGCTTCATGACAGCTCATGAATTATGTATTTTATTCTCATTTTACACATCCAGGTAATTGTTTCATTTCAAAAGTTCATTAACTTTTCCAAGATCTTGGCATTAACAGGAACTGGAAAGAATTCTTTTAGTGGTCTTAAGAAGGGAACATATTTGTCTTTTCTCAGAAAAAAATACACTATCTTTCACGTATTTGTATATGCAGAAGGAGACAATTTGGCAATTGGAAATTATAACAACAAAAGACGTGCTATGTAATAAATCATGCTCAAAGGGAGATGAGTTCATTTTATCCCCTCAGGAACACTTTCCTAGTTTTTCTCTAGTATTTCCTAGTTTAATTACCTCTGTCATCCTCATAGTCCAGCAGACCAGCACCTGGACCGAAAAAGGAGAGAGCGCTCCATGATTTTGCTTCTTGAAAATTAGTGGGGCTTTAAGACTCTGAGACCTAATGTAGACATGAACTCCTGATAACAGGTAATTATGGGGAGTTAATTTACTTTGCAGGAACTAAGGACTGTGCATAAGTAGCAGGAGTATGCTAAGTGACCATGCCAGTCACCATTTTCCTATTATTATCTGGGCTGAATAATAATCAAAAGGGGTCTCAAAGTTGCTTTTTCCTTTTGGTGAAATTCTCCCAGTAACTCAGTTCAGTTCATGGAATGATGCATTATGCAAGGTGCTGGAAATGCAATGATAAACAAGACAGATTTGGTCCCTGATTTATGGAAATTTCATAAATGCTTACTTTCTTTTTCTCATGGGTATAAGTACTTACTTTGTTCAGAACTGTATCTTGAGATATCAATTTCTGTGGAAGAATTAAGCAAAAATATTTCTATTAGCCACTTGTGAGAGGTGTTCTTTATCCTGTTTCAACTCTCCTCACTCTAAACCATGCTTCTTTGCTCCCCAAATGGTCTTGATATCATGCATTACTGGTTCCTACCTTTATTCCCATGCCTCCAGTCAGCCTTGTTTTGTTTATCCTTCCATATGACTTACTATTCTTTGAGAGCTTATAGGCACTGAATATGAGAAATAAAGAGGGGATGTGAAATCCCATGGATGGAGGAGCCTGGTAGGCTGCAGTCCATGGGGTCACGAAGAGTTAGACACGACTGAGCGACTTCACTTTCACTTTTCACTTTCATGCATTAGAAAAGGAAATGGCAACCCACTCCAGTGCTCTTGCCTGGAGAATCCCAGGGACGGGGGAGCCTGGTGGGCTGCCGCCTATGGGGTCGCACAGAATCGGACACGACTGAAGCGACTTAGTAGCAGCAGCAGCAGCAGCAGCAGCAGTTGACTAGAAGGAAGTGGGAAAGATGCTAAGAAAATTCCTGAAGATGTCTCATGGCACAGGAATAGGTCAATGTAGATCTAAGCCATATCTCTGTTTCACTGACAACTATTACTCTATATTTGTTTCTTCTTATCAGCTCCCTAATCACTAAAAATATTGAATTCTTTCCATATAATATTAACCAGTGGTATCTACTAGTGTAGTGCCTTCTCTCTTCTGTTTTCTTTTCCTAAGGTAATTTCTCTTGGAGCTCAGATAACTTTCTTTTAGACTATTCATATTATTTCTCTTGTTAAACTCAATGTGATCTTTTTTTTTTCTGTAATGTGAGATGCAGGGGGAATCACTAATAGGTCAGAGATTACATGTATGGAAATGGATTTCCAAAATACTGGCAAAGTCTCTGGATATCTGGTAAATAGGGACAAACTCAGACTGAATCTTGACATTCCTACCTCTGTGGCTTTCATAGAGAATCTCCATTTTCATTCATTGTTACTCACCATTTTGCTTGCGCCGTGTCCATCTTGTTAACAAAATAGCGAGAATGGCAAATCCCAGTAGAGTCAGGATAACAGCCAAAACTATTTCTGAAACGAAAACTCACCTGTAGCTTGTTTATTTAGACACGATCATTATCAGAGACAATTTCTGGGCACCTCTTACATACATATAGACATATCCCCTTCACCCCCTTTTGTGCTACCTCAACTCTGTTCTTCCTTTTTCATCATCTTATTGTCCCCACATATTTTCCCCACCATTTCTTGGCTTTTCTGTTGGTCCTTTTTGTCAGATACTAAGACCCTCAGATGCTTGTACTCTTGGTTTAGAGTGGGAAATCTGACAGATTTCCTCCTCATTGAACTCCTTACTCTGTGGGCAAGAGATGGTTAGCGGAGCCAGTGGCATGTAAAGAAATCCATTGGGATGTTAGAAAGAAATATTAGTTTTATTTTTATGTAACTTATAACTTAAAATTTTATAGACTTTCTGTTTTAAAGTCTGTAAAAATTTTTATAGACTTTCTGTTTTCGTTATGTATCAGTTGAGTAGTATGTTCATAAAATTTGGATTATACATATACAAGAAATGAAAGCTCAAAATTTTTTCATAGGTGATCAAAAAATTTGACTGTAGGCCATTCAGTTCATACTAATGCAAGTCACAGCAGAGGACAGAAACTTCTTATTGAAAAAGACCCCTCAAACATCATTTACCAAGTCCTTATAAGATAGATGTTTATGAGGGTTGCTACTGTGGTCAGTAGGAGAGAGCACAGTGAGACTTTCTAACCTTAGTGTGTGTTTATGTGTCACTAAAGAGAGAATCTTAACAAGATTATATTGCTGTGGTTATGAAGAGCATAGACTGTGGAGGCTTTGGGAGAAGGAAAAAAGGGAAGGAAAGATGGAAAGAGAGAGAGAAAACAAAGGTAGGAATGAGGAAGGATGGGAGAAAGAATGGGAGGAATGAATGAATTAAAGAACCAACCATAAATCTGCCTATGACTGAAAAATGCTGAAGAAAATTAGACTTTGAAGGGCTAAGAAAATTACACCAAGATTAAGGATACTGCAAAAAAGCAATATGTGAATTCACCTCAAGATGTAACAATATACCTCCAATTAGGGCAAATTAGGAAAATGTTTGCTGAGTCTTCTAGGTATTAGGTCAGAAGAGAAAATACTCTTACCAAATAACCTTCAGAGATTTGCTCTTAATATACCACTAAAATGAAGAGCAAACAGTTTGGCCTGTATCATGAAAGTAACAATTTCATATCTGATATGAAATAATCCTTAGGAGAGGAAGGAATAAACACATAGGATATTGGATCAAGCCTCTTGAATCGTGCCTGGAATGTTCTTATGTTAGACCACTAAGAAAATGCTCCTCTCTCTTCCTGAAGAAAATAAGAGGAAGAATTGAGGAAGATTATAAAGTGAGCAATATTACAGGCAGTGAGATAAAATACTGAGGAATTTTCCTATTTCTCCAGAAAATAGCTATTTTCTTTGACCAATTCCAACTCCAGAAACTGAAGGAGAAATCAGCACTCACTGTACAGGTTGAATGTGGGTTTGTTTTCCTCAGGCTTCCAGAGGAATCAATGAAAGTGAAAGGAAGGATATTGAATTTGAAAGAAAGCAGGCAAGAAAGGGAAAGCAGTTGTATTAAAGTTCCCAAAGAGAAGACTCCTGAGCCAGTAAGATCAAGGAGGCCTCAAAGAAGGGGTCAGTTCATACCCAAGACTGCCATGTTCCAGGTATTGTCTTCAGTGGGTTCTGTGTCATCTGGATTTCTTTGTCAGAGGGAGATCAAGATAAAATAAACACCCCAAGCTCACTGTTTCTGAGCAGTATGAACTTGGATGTGGGGGAGGCCCTTGTAAACAAGGATGCAGAGAGTCACAGAGGAATTGTGTGGCTCAGGTTGATCGGACCTAAGCAGACTACAGGAGTATGGCCTATGAAAGTTCTGGAATGTGTGTCATAACAAAGAACTAGAACTTAGAGGCAGGAGGAAAGGAAGAGCATAACCAAGAGGCTGTAAAGATAATCAGAATACTTTGGAGGATCTTAAACTTAGGATACTGGAAGGGAACTTACTCTGTCTGGGCTCTGGGATAATTTCTAATTTTCCAGGGATTTTGAGACCAGAGATTCTGTTTCATTCATCTTTGTAACTCTTGAGGCAGTTAGGGACTTAATAAATGTTTGATGATTAAAAGCAAAAAACATTTCTAGGTTCCTTGAAACAAATGAAGGGTGAATCATGAAGCTGAGTCAATGGAGTTAAATGTAGTAAGGGAAAGCTAAGAGGTTGTGGTGCGAGGAAGAATGAGCCAGTGAATGGGATTTCACAAGCCATTGTGGAGGACAAAGAGAGCAGTAAAACCCCCTTTTATTAAGTGTTTAGGAACCATAAGGCTCTGTGGTGGTTTAGTTGCTAAGTCATACCTGACTTGCGACCCCATGGACTGTAGCCTGCCAGGCTCATTTCTCCATGAGATTTCACAGGCGAGAATATTGTAGTGGGTTGCCATTTCCTTCCCCAATATAGCTCTGTAGTAGATACTTTCCAAGGACCAAGACATTTGATCCCCAATAACCTTCACAATGAAATCCTTTAAGACTGAGACATCTGAAACTGCCCAACCAGCAAACAGTAGAGTTTCTGACTCCAGAGTCCATATTCTGTTTACAAAGCCACAGTTCATTTCAGTTTTGGAGGCCTACTGTCCATGGTGATATATTTTAGACTAAGCAGTAAGGTGCAGGAGGAAGAGAGTAATGCTCTCCAGTTATAGGATTCTCCACCTACCTACTTTGTCTTCTAAGATTGACTTTGATAGTTGAAATCCTTATTTAGCCTATTTTTATGACCTAGATTGATGAAGGAGTCATTTAAAAATTTTACATATATAAATTTAAATTACTAGTATTTAAATAATCACTCCATATTTTGACTCATCTATTTACATAGATTCAGTTCAGTCGCTCAGTCGTGTCTGACTCTTTGCGACCCCATGAATTGCAGCATGCCAGGCTTCCCTGTCCATCACCATCTCCCGGAGTTCACTCAAACTCATGTCCATCGAGTCAGTGATGCCATCCAGCCATCTCATCCTCTGTCCTCCCCTTCTCCTCCTGCCCCCAATCCCTCCCAGAATCAGAGTCTTTTCCAATGAGTCAACTCTTCACATGAGGTGGCCAAAGTACTGGAGTTTCAGCTTTAGCATCATTCCTTCCAAAGAAATCCCAGGGCTGATCTCCTTCAGAATGGACTGGTTGGATCTCCTTGCAGTCCAGGGGACTCTCAAGAGTCTTCTCCACACCACAGTTCAAAAGCATCAATTCTTCGGTGCTCAGCCTTCTTCACAGTCCAACTCTCACATCCATACATGACCACAGGAAAAACCATAGCCTTGACTAGACGGACATTTGTTGGCAAAGTAATGTCTCTGCTTTTCAATATGCTATCTAGGTTGGTCATAGCTTTTCTTCCAAGGAGTAAGCGTCTTTTAATTTCATGGCTGCAGTCACCATCTGCAGTGATTTTGGAGCCCCCCAAAATAAAGTCTGACACTGTTTCCACTATTTCCCCATCTATTTCCCATGAAGTGATGGGACCAGATGCCGTGATCTTTGTTTTCTGAATGTTGAGCTTTAAGCCAACTTTTTCATTCTCCACTTTCATCAAGAGGCTTTTTAGTTCCTCTTCACTTTCTGCCATAAGGGTGGTGTCATCTGCATATCTGAGGTGATTGATATTTCTCCTGGCAATCTTGATTCCAACTTGTGTTTCTTCCAGCCCAGCGTTTCTCATGATGTACTCTGCATATAAGTTAAATAAGCAGAGTGACAATATACAGCCTTGACATACTCCTTTTCCTATTTAAAACCAGTCTGTTGTTCCATGTCCAGTTCTAACTGTTGCTTCCTGACCTGCATATAGGTTTCTCAAGAAGCAGGTCAGGTGGTCTGACATAGATTAATTCTAGTTATATCACAAAGTTATCAGAACCATTGTAAATCCAATAGTCAACTACAAATATTAACCATATAATTTTGACTATGTTAATAGCATACCATAATAGAATTATATAGAATTTGATTGCATAACATTTTGCAAAATAGCTTAATATCTCAGCAGCCTGGTTTCTGAATTGCAGCTATCTTACCATAGCCTAAATGTGAACATGCAGAAAAATTCTAATGGAGAAACATTATAGTTCCTTGATATTACCATTATTCTACTCCTGCCATCATAAATCTGAACCCAAACTCAACTAAACCAAACAAACCTAAACACCCCTTGTGATGGTTAATGCTATATATCAACTTGGCTAGGGTATGTGCCCAGTTATTTGGTCAAGGAGTAGTCTAGATGTTGCTATGAAGGTATATTTTAGATGTGATACACATTTACAATCACAAGACTTTAAGTAAAGCAGGTTATTCTTCATAATATGGCTGGGACTCATTGAATTAGCTGAAGGCCTTAAAAGCAAAGGCTGAGATTTCCTAAAGAAAAAAGAATTATGCCTCAAGAATGCATCATAGAAACTTTGCCTGTGTTTCCAACTTGCTTGGCCTTCCCTGTGGATTTCAAACTCAAGACTGCAATATCAACTCTCTTGTGCTCTTATAGCCTACTCACCAGCCCTAAGATTTCAGACTTGCAAGCCGTCACAATTGTGAGCCAATGCCTTACAATAAATCTCTTTTTCTAGATATATTAATACTTTATTTGTTCTGTTTCTCTGGGGAATACTAATACACCCCTGTGCTAAATGTCTTATTATTGTCAATATGATGTAGTGTACATGTTAAAAAAATTACATATGGGCCCTTTGTATACTTCCAGTGGGGGTGGGGAACATTTGATCTATTTTAGAAAACTGACCACACACAAAAGGAATTCTAAAACACTAACAAGGAAAAAGAAATAATGTAGAAAGAGTTCAGATATGCAACTTTCAATGGATTTGATTTGTTAGTTTGCAGTTTAAGAAATGTACAGTAATGAATAACAAGTGTCACCTTTGATCTGTACACTTTGTTTGCTTAACATTGATAATCAAAGATTACATCTTAAAGGCATACTTGTCCTTTACTTTAGGCATTGGATGAGATGAGAAAATTTAATGTTACTATTGCCAGCCCTTCCCAGAGGGTGCAGTGGCAAAGAACTTGCCTGCCAAAGCAGGAGACATGTCCCAACCCAGAGATTAAACAGTAATTTGAGATGGAATATGCACTCAAGTTCATTGTAACATTGTTCACAATAAACTAAGCAATGGAGACAATCTAAGTTGTTATTCATTGATAGATGGATAATGAAGATGTAGTATACATATATACAGTGGACTATTACTCAACCGTGTAAAAGAATGAAAAATTTCCATTTTCAACAACTGGATTGACCTAGAGGGTGTTCAGTCAGTTCAGTCACTCAGTTGTGTCCACCTCTTTGCAGTCCCATGGATTGCAGCAGGCCAGGCTTCCCTATCCAAAACAAACTCCTGGAGCTTTCTCAAACTCATGTCCATTGAGTTGGTGATGCCATACAACCATCTCATCCTATGTTGTCCCCTTTTCCTCCTGCCTCAGTTCTTCACATCAGGTGGCCAAAGAATTGGAGCTTCAGCTTCAGCATCAATCCTTCCAATAAATAATCAGGACTGATTTCCTTTAGGATTGATTGGTTTGATCTTCTTGCAGTCCAAGGGACTCTCAAGAGTCTTCTCCAACACCACAGTTCAAAAACATCAATTCTTTGGCTCTCAGCTTTCTTTATGATCCAACTCTCACATCCATACATGACTACTGGAAAAGCCATGCTGCTGCTGCTGCTGCTGCTGCTAAGTCGCTTCAGTCATGTCCGACTCTGTGCGACCCCATAGACGGCAGCCCACCAGGCTCCCCCATCCCTGGGATTCTCCAGGCAAGAACACTGGAGTGGGTTGCCATTTCCTTCTCCAATGCATGAAAGTGAAAAGTGAAAGTGAAGTCATTCAGTCGTGTCTGACTCTTCGCAACCCCATGGACTGCAGCCCATCAGGCTCCTCCGTCCATGAGGTTTTCCAGGCAAGAGTACTGGAGTGGGGTGCCATTGCCTTCTCCGGCAAAAGCCATAGCTTTGACCAAATGGATCTTTGTTGGCAAAGTAATCTCTGCTTTTCAATATGTTGTCTAGGTTGGTCATAGCTTTTCTTCCAAGGAGCAAACGTCTTTTAATTTTATGGCTGTACTCACCATCTACAGTGATTTTGGAGCCCAAGAAAATAAAGTATGTCACTATTTCCATTGTTTCCCCATCTATTTGCAATGAAGTGATGGGACTGGATGCCATGATCTAGTTTTCTGAATGTTGAGTTTTAAGCCAGGGTTTTCACTAGCCTCATTATACTAGAGGGTATTATGCTAAGTGAAATGTCATGCAGAGAAAGAAAAGTACCATATCATTTCATTTATATGTGAAATTTAAATACAAAACAAATGAACAAACATATGAAAATAGAAACAGAAACATAGATACAGAGGAAAAACAAGTGGTTGCTGGAGGGAAAGAGGATGTGGGGATGAGTGAAATTAAGAGGTACAAGCTTCTAGTTACAAAATGAGTCAGAAGGGTGAAGTGTACAGTGTGGGAAATTAAAAAAAAGAAAGATAAACCTAAATGTGTTAAAACAAAGGGATTATTTGATAAATTATTGTACACCTGAATATATTACACAACACAGAAAAGCATGTTTTTATAGAATTTTTAATGACATGGGAAGAGCACGTGATATAATTAGTTACATGGAAAAAAAGAAGCTCAAATAAATTAAAATACAAATGAATCTGAAAGTCAAAACATGCATTAAATTAATAATAATGATCTTTCATTGTGGTATTATGAAGAGTTTTTTGTATTTTCTAATATTTTCTGTGTTAGCACAGTGATTTTTTATTATTATTTTTAATATAAATTTATTTATTTTATTTGGAGGCTAATTACTTTACAATATTGTAGTGGTTTTGCCATACATTGACATGAATCCGCCACGGGTGTGCATGGGTTCCCTATCCTGAATCCCCCTCCCACCTCTCTCCCCATCCCATCCCTCTGGGTCATCCCAGTGCATCCTGTATCATACATTGAACCTGGACTGGCAATTCATTTCACATATGATAATATACATGTTTCAGTGCCATTCTCCCAAATCATCCCACCTTCACCCTCTCCCACAGAGTCCAAAAGACTGTTCTATACATCCATGTCTCTTTTGCTGTCTCACATACAGGGTTATCGTTACCATCTTTCTAAACTCCACATATGTGCATTATTATACTGTATTGGTGTTTTTCTTTCTGGCTTACTTGATTCTGTATAACAGGCTCCAGTTTCAATCACCTCATTAGAACTGATTCAAATGTATTCTTTTTAATGGCTGAGTAATACTCCATTGTGTATATGTACCACTGCTTTCTTATCCATTCATCTGCTGATGAACATCTAGGTTGCTTCCACGTCCTGGCTATTATAAACAGTGCTGTGATGAACATTGGGGTACATGTGTCTCTTTCAATTCTGGTTTCCTCACTGTGGATGCCAGCAGTGGGATTGCTGGGTCATATGGCAGTTCTATTTCCAGTTTTTTAAGGAATCTCCACAGTGTTCTCCATAGTGGCTGTACTAGTTTGCATTCCCACCAACAGTGTAAGAGGGTTCCCTTTTCTCCACACCCTCTCCAGCATTTATTGCTTGTAGACTTTTGGATAGCAGCCATTCTGACTGGCATGAAATGGTACCTCACTGTGGTTTTGATTTGCATTTCTCTGCTAATGAGTGATGTTGAGCATCTTTTCATGTGTTTGTTAGCCATCTGTGTGTCTTCTTTGGAGAAATGTCTGTTTAGTTCTTTGGCCCATTTTTTGATTGAGTCGCTTATTTTTCTGAAATTGAGCAGCAGGAGTTGATTGTGTATTTTTGAGATTAATTCTTTGTCATTTGCTGCGTTTGCTATTATTTTCTCCCATTCTGAAGACTGTCTTTTCACCTTGCTTATAGTTTCCTTTGTTGTGCAGAAGCTTTTAATTTTAATTATGTCCCATTTGTTTATTTTTGCTTTTATTTCCAATATTCTGGGAGGTGGGTCATAGAGGATCCTGCTGTGATTTATGTCAGGGAGGGTTTTGCCTATGTTCTCCTCTAGGAGTTTTATAATTTCTGATCTTACTTTTAGATCTTTAATTCATTTTGAGTTTATTTTTGTGTATGGTGTTAGAAAGTGTTCTAGTTTCATTATTTTACAAGTGGTTGACGAGTTTTGCCAGCACCACTTGTTAAAGAGATTGTCTTTTCTCCATTGTATATTCTTGCCTCCTTTGTCAAAGATAAGGTGTCCATAGGTGCATGGATTTATCTCTGGACTTTCTATTTTGTTCCATTGATCTATATTTCTGTCTTTGTGCTGGTACTATACTGTCTTGATGACTGTTTCTTTGTAGTACAGCCTGAAGTCAGGCAGGTTGATTCCTCCAGTTCCATTCTTCTTTCTGAAGATTGCTTTGGGTATTCGAGGTTTTTTTGTATTTCCATACAAATTGTGAAATTATTTGTTCTAGCTCTGTGAAAAATACCGTTGGTAGCTTGATAGGGATTGCATTGAATCTATAGATTGTTTTGGGTAGTATATTATTTTCACTACATAGATTCTTCTGATCCATGATCACGGTATATTTCTCCATCAATTAGTGTCCTCTTTGATTTCTTTCATCAGTGTTTTATAGTTTTCTATATATAGGTCTTTTGTTTTTTATGTAGATATATTCCTAAGTATTTTATTCTTTTGTTGCAGTGGTGAATGGAATTGTTTCCTTAATTTCTTTGTCTATTTTCTCATTGTTAGTGTATAGGAATGCAAGGGATTTCTGTGTGTTGATTTTATGTCCTGGAACTTTAGTATATTTATAGGTTAGCTGTAGTAATTTTCTGGTGGAGTCTTTAGGGTTTTCTATGTAGAGGATCATGTCATCTGCAAATAGTGAGAGTTTTATTCTTTTCCAATTTGGATTCCTTTTATTTCTTTTTTTGCTCTGATTGCTGTGGCCAAAACTTCCAAAACTCTGTTGAATAGTAGTGGTGAGAGTGGGTACCCTTGTCTTGTTCCTGACTTTAGGGAAATGCTTTCAATTTTTCACCATTGAGGATAATGTTTGCTGTGGGTTTGTCATATATAGCTTTGATTATGTTGAGGTATGTTCCTTCTATTCCTGCTTTCTGGAGAGTTTTTATCATAAATGGATCTTGAATTTTTTCAAAGGCTTTCTCTGCATCTATTGAGATAATCATATGGTTTTTATTTTTCAATTTGTTAATGTGGTGTATTACATTGATTGATTTGTGGATATTGAAGAATCTTGCATCCCTGGGATAAAGCCCACTTGGTCATGATGTATGATCTTTTTAATCATACATCATGTTGTTGGATTCTGATTGCTAGAATTTTGTTAAGGATGTTTGCATCTATGTTCATCGGTGATATTGGCCTGTAGTTTTATTTTTTTGTGGCATCTTCATCAGGTTTTGGTATTAGGGTGATGGTGGCCTCATAGAATGAGTTTGGAAGGAATTTGAAAATTCCTATGCAATTTTCTGGAAGAATTTGAGTAGGATAGGTGTTAGCTCTTGTCTAAATTTTTGGTAGAATTCAGCTGTGAAGCCATCTGGACCTGGGCTTTTGTTTCCTGGAAGATTTCTGATTACAATTTCAATTTCCATGCTTGTGGTGGGTCTGTTAAGACTTTTTATTTCTTCCTGGTTCAGTTTTGGAAAGTTGTACTTTTCTAAGAATTTGTCCATTTCTTCCACATTGTCCATTTTATTGGCATATAATTGCTGATAGTAGTCTCTTATGATCCTTTGTATTTCTGTGTTGTCTGCTGTGATCTCTCCATTTTCATTTCTAATTTTATTGATTTGATTTTTCTCCCTTTGTTTTTTGATGAGTCTGGCTAATGGTTTGTCAATTTTATTTATCCTTTCAAAGAACATGCTTTTGGCTTTGTTGATTTTTGCTATGGTCTCCTTTGTTTCTTTTGCATTTATTTCTGCCCTAATTTTTAAGATTTCTTTCCTTCTACTAACCCTGGGGTTCTTCATTTCTTCCTTTTCTAGTTGCTTTAGATGTAGAGTTAGGTTATTTATTTGACTTTTTTCTTGTTTCTTGAGGTATGCCTGTATTGCTATGAGCCTTCCCCTTAGCACTTATTTTACAGTGTCCCACAGGTTTTGGGTTGTTGTGTTTTCATTTTCAATCATTCCTATGCATATTTTGATTTCTTTTTTGATTTCTTCTGTGATTTGTTGGTTATTCAGCAGCGTGTTGTTCAGCCTCCATATGTTGGAATTTTTAATAGTTTTTCTCCTGTAATTGAGATCTAATCTTACTGCATTGTGGTCAGAAAAGATGCTTGGAATGATTTCAAAAATTCAAAATTCACATTTTTTGAATTTACCAAGGGTAGATTTATGGCCCAGGATGTGATCTATCCTGGAGAATTTTCCGTGTGCACTGGAGAAAAAGGTGAAATTCATTGTTTTGGGCTGAAATGTCCTATAGATATCAATTAGGTCTAACTGGTCTATTGTATCATTTAAAGTTTGTGTTTCCTTGTTAATTTCTGTTTAGTTGATCTATCCATAGGTGTGAGTGGGGTATTAAAGTCTCCCACTGTTATCGTGTTATTGTTAATTTCCCCTTTCATACTTGTTAGCATTTGTCTTACACATTGAGGTGCTCCTATGTTGGGTGCATATATATTTATAATTGGTATATCCTCTTCAATTGATCCTTTGATCATTATGTAGTGTCCTTCTTTGTCTCTTTTCACAGCCTTTGTTTTAAAGTATTTTATCTGATATGAGTATTGCTACTCCTGCTTTCTGTTGGTGTCTATTTGCGTGGGATATCTTTTTCCAGTCCTTCAGTTTCAGTCTGTATGTGTCCTTTGTTTTGAGGTGGGTCTCTTGTAGATAGCATATATAGGGGTCTTGTTTTTGTATCCATTTAGCCAGTCTTTGTCTTTTGGTTTGGCCATTCAATCCATTTACATTTAAGGTAATTATCAATAAGCATGACCCCATTGCCATTTACTTTGTTGTTTTGGGTTTGAGTTTATACACCCTTTTTGTGTTTCCTGTCTAGAGAAGATCCTTTAGCATTTGTTAGAGAGCTGGTTTGGTGGTGCTGAATTCTCTCAGCTTTTGCTTGTCTGTAAAGCTTTTGATTTCTCCTTCATATTTGAATGAGATCCTTGCTGGGTATAGTAATCTGGGCTGTAGGTTATTTTCTTTCATCGCTTTAAGTATGTTCTGCCATTCCCTCCTGGCCTGAAGAGTTTCTATTGAAAGATTAGCTGTTATCCTTATGGGAATCCCCTTGTGTGTTATTTGTTGTTTTTCCCTTGCTGCTTTTAATATTTGTTCTTTGTTAATTTGATTAGGATGTGTCTTGGGGTGTTTCGCCTTGGGTTTATTCAATTTGGGATTCTCTGGGTTTCTTGGACTTGGGTGATTATTTCCTTCCCCATTTTAGGGAAGTTTTCAACTATTATCTCCTCAAGTATTTTCTTATGGTCTTTCTTTTTGTCTTCTTTTTCTGGAACTCCTATGATTCGAAAGTTGGGGTGTTTAACACTGTTCCAGAGGTCTCTGAGCTTGTCCTCATTTCTTTTAATTCGTTTTTCTTTTTTCCTCTCTGATTCATTTATTTCTACCATTCTATCTTCTACCCCACTAATCCTATCTTCTGCCTCCGTTATTCTACTGTTGGTTCCCTCCAGAGTGTTTTTTATATCATTTACTGCATTATTCATTATTGATTGACTCTTTTTTATTTCTTCTAGGTCCTTGTTAAACCTTTCTTGCATCTTCTCAATCCTCATCTCCAGGCTATTTTTCTGTGATTCCACTTTGTTTTCAAGATTTTGGATCATTTCCACTATCATTATTTGGAATTCTTTATCAGGTAGAATCCCTATCTCTTCATCTTTTTTTTGGTTTGGTGGGCATTTATCCTGTTCCTTTACCTGATGGGTATTCCTCTGTCTCTTCACCTTGTTTATATTGCTGTGTTTGGGGTGGCCTTTCTGTATTCTGGCAGTTTGTGGAGTTCTCTTTATTGTGGTTTCCTCACTGTGAGTGGGGTTGTATGGGTGGCTTGTCAAGGTTTCCTGGTTAAGGAAGCTTGTGTTGATGTTCTGGTGGGTGGAGCTGGATTTCTTCTCTCTGGAGTGCAATGAAGTGTCCAGTAATGAGTTATGAGATGTCAGTGGGTTTGGAGTGATTTTGGGCAACCTGTATATTGAAGCTCAAGGCTATGTTGCTGTGTTGCTAGAGAATTTGCATGGTATGTCTTGCTCTGGAACTTGTTGGTCCTTGGGTGGTCCTTGGTGTCAGTGTAGGTATGGAGGCATTTGATGAGCTCCTGTCAATTAATGTTCCCTGGAGTCAGTTCTCTGGTGTTCTCAGGATTTGGACTTAAGCTTCCTGCTTCTGGTTTTCAGCCTTATTTTTACAGTAGCTTCAAGTCTTCTCAATGTATACAGCACCATTGATAAAACATCTAGGTTAAAGATGAAAAGTTTCTCCACAGTGAGGGACACCCAGAGAGGTTCACAGAGTTACATGGAGAAGAGAAGAGGGAGGAGGGAGATAGAGGTGACCAGGATGAGAAGAGGTGGAATCAAAAGAGGAGAGAGCAAGCTAGTCAGTAATCACTTCCTTACGTGCGCTCCACAGTCTGAACCGCTCAGAAATGTTCACAGATTTATACAGAGAAGAGAAGACGGAGGAAGGAGACAGAGGTGACCAGAAGTAGAAAAGGGAGAATCAAAAGATGAGACAGATCCAGCCAGTAATCAGTTCCCTAAGTGTTATCCACCGTCCAGAACACACAGAGATTCACAGAGTTGGGTAGAGAAGAGAAGGAGGAGGGAGGAGAGAGAGGCGACCTGGTGGAGAAAAAGGAAAGTCTAAAGAGGGAGAGAGCAGTCAAGCCAGTAATCTCGCTCCCAAGTAAAAATGGGTACTGAAGATTGGGTTCTTAAAGGTACAAAATTATAACAAATTCCAAAAAGCAAAGATTTAAAAATCTAGAGTAGAGGTTGGATTCTCAAAAATACAATATTAAAGTCACAAAAATTATAATATATATATATATATATGAAGTTTGCTTTAAAAATTAGTGTCTTTTTATTTTGCAAATAATAGTAGGTTATAAAAATGAAAATTAAAGGAGTAATAGAGGACTTAAAAATAAAAAAATTTTAAAGAATGATAATATTAAAAATATTATCTGGGACTTTCTCTGGTGTTGTTGTGGACAGTGTGGGGTCAGTTCATTTTCAGATAGTTCCTTGATCCGGCTTATACTTCTCAAGATCTATAGTCGGTGGTAACTACAAGGTTTTAATCTATTGCACCTGTCACTTCCAAGGCAGTTCCCTGTCAGCTTCTTTTGTCTGCTGGTCTCTTCAGTGTCTAATTTCTGCCCTGGCACAAGGGGGCGGTGGTGGACACTTTTTAAGGATCACTTGTTCAGTCGTGCTGTGGGGAGGGAGGAACACTGCAAACAAATAACACTGGCGTGTGCTCACAGTGTCTCGGCCACACTGGGTTTGCACCCGCTCATGGGGGCTTTCCCTGTCTACACTGCTTAGGCTCTAGGTTGCTCTTCTGGGAACTGTCTGAGGCCGGCCCTGGGTTGTGTGCACTTCCCAGGTCTAAGCCGCTCAGGTTCAGGTACTTGGGTAGTCCTCAGAGGCGCAGACTCGGTTGGGCCTGTGTTTTGTGCCCTTCCCAGGTCCGAGCAGCTCAGGTGATCAGGTGTTTGGCGAGCACGGTCACTGTGACTTATCACCTCTTCATCCCTGCCACTCTGTTTTCTGGATGTACAACCAGCACACCTTCTCAGGTGTGCCATGTGTCTCTTCTGGGGAGCTAATCTCTGGCTGAGACCCTCCTGGCAGATGTTGACCATCCAGAATCCCAAGAAGTCTTGGTTAGCAATGAAACCTGCTTGTAGTTTGGTAGATGATGCCTCTCTGGGGCTGCGATTGCCCCCTTCCAGCTCTGGCTGCCCTCACCTGCCAATCTCTGGTGAGGGATGGGCTGGTCCGCAGCCGGCTAGCTCTGCTCAGTCCTTTGTTCTGTAAGCAGGCCTGGTGGTGCCTTATATTAGGGCTTTTTGCCGGGTAGCTATCCCACAGTCTGGTTTGCTATCTCAAGTTAGTTCCCTCAGATTGTCCTCGGGGCATTCATGCCCAGTCCTTACCCTAAGCAATGCAGCCCGCACCTCCCTGACCAGACCCTGCTTGCTAGTGGTGGATGAGGGTGTCTGCACTGCTTCTCCGCTGGGAGTTACCATTGGGCACGTAATCTGTGGGTTTTAATTATTTATTTATTTTTCCTCCCGGTTATGTTGCCCTCTGAGGTTCCAAGGTTCACCACAGACTCGTCAGTGAGAGTGTTTGGAAACTTCTTTCTTTTTTAAAGACTCCCTTCCCGGGACTGATCTCCGTCCCTACCTCTTTTGTCTCTTTTTTAATCTTTTATATATTTTTCCTACCTCCTTTCAAAGACAATGGGCTTCTTTTCTGGGTGCCTGATGTCCTCTGCCAGCATTCAGTTTTGTGGAATTTACTCAGCGTTCAAATGTTCTTTTGATGACTTTGTGGGGGAGAAAGTGGACTCCCCATTTTATTCCTCTGCCATCTTAGGACTGCTTCCTCTATACAGTGATTTTGCTTTACCTTTTAAATCATAAATGTAGTAGATAGATAGATGCATAAGTAAATATAGATACGTAAAATTTCTCACAGGGAAACATTTATAGTCGTCTCTGCTTGATTTTATGTTTTGTGTCTGCCTGGATAGGCCAAAGTTGCCTAGAATGTTTCAGGGAAGTCTTTGCATAAGAAGGTTGCTCTGGGATGAATGGCCTTTGGAGACTCTATTCACAGTGGTTCACCAGGCTACAACAGTTGACTTTATCATTTTGGTAGATTATACTGGTACATAATATATATGATGCACATGAGCCGACAGACTTCTTTAATGCTCCTGTTCATTGATAAAGTAAATATTTACTCCATACTTACTGCATGCAACGTCCTATAGGTCAAGTAATACCTATTTAAAATGACATGAAATAACATATTTTAAAATCTAATACAAACCTTGAAA
Organism: Bubalus kerabau; assembly: GCF_029407905.1. Classification (NCBI taxonomy): domain Eukaryota; kingdom Metazoa; phylum Chordata; class Mammalia; order Artiodactyla; family Bovidae; genus Bubalus; species Bubalus kerabau. The sequence continues at coordinate 25,654,802 of NC_073626.1, forward strand.
AATATAACCCTCTGTCAGTAAACCCTTCCACAAGTTCCTCAGAAATACTGTTTTGGCTCATCTTCCTATCCTGGTGCTCCTGGTAACATTTATGGCAAAGGACAGCTCTGCCAGTCAATCTTTAAACATTTTCCCTCTTATAAAAGCAATTCATGCTCAACACTGCATGATGAAAATAAAGAAACAAAAAATAATAAAAAATTAATTACTCCTTTTTCTGGAGAGAAAAATCATTGAACATTTCAGTGTCTTTTCTCTTAGTCTTTTGGCTATTTCATAGTTGTAATAAATGACAGCTAAAATGTAATGTACAGTTTTTTTGAGCTGACATTTTTAAATTAAAAAAGATGCATACTTTTTATTAAAATAAAAATTATAGACAATCATAAAGCTGAAAAGAAAAAAATTTCCTTCTGGAAATTCTGGAACTGGATCTTAACCATGTTAAAAGTTCGGAGTTTGTTGTTAAATCTAATATATGTGCAGAAAAGTGCACAAACCTTAAGTGCACAGCTTAATGTATTTTTATGTGAAGGTATATCAGTTATACTTCACCTAGATCAAGATATAGAACACTTTTAGCCCTCTAGAAAGTTCTTTTTTGGTTCCCTTTCCATATCACCCCTACTAAAATTACCTATGGTTTGATTTCTATGCAAGGGTTGGTTTTCTCTGTTCTTAAACTTTATATAAATGGAATTATAGATTATATACTCTTTGCTGTCTGGCTTCTTTAACTTAAAATTATGAGGTGAGATTCATCCATGTTGTTGTGCTTGCAGCTGTAGTTTATTCTTTTTCATTGCTGCAAAATATTCTGTTTTAGAAATATACTACAACTTATTTATCTATTCTCCTGTGCATGAACATTTGAGTTATATATATATAATGTTTGGTTCTTATAAACAAAGTTTCTATGAGCACTCGTACATATTGTTTGATAAGTATTTGCACCAGTTTCTGTTGCGTATTTATCTGGGAGTGAAATTGCTGGGTCATAGCTAGGCTATGTTTAGCTTAAGTAGATACTTATCAAATAGTTTTCAAAAGTGGCTACAATAATTTACACTCCCACAGGCAGTGTATAGGAGTTCCAGCTGCATGTATTCTTTGAACATGCCTGTTGTTGGCTTATGAGGTAGCGCTTAGAGGGTATGACATTAAAGATGATTGACTTGGACCATAAAGAAAGCTGAGTGCCAAAGAATTGATGATTTTGAAATGTGGTGTTGGAGAAGACTCTTCAGAGTCTCTTGAACTGCAAGGAAATCAAACCAGTCAATCCTAAAGGAAATTAGTCCTGAATATTCATTGGAAGGATTGATGCTGAAGCTGAAGCTCCAATTCTTTGGCCACCTGATGTGAAGAACTGACTCACTGGAAAAGACCCTGATGCTGGGAAAGATTGAGGGCAGGAGGAGGACATGACAGAGGACAAGATTGTTGGATGGCATCACCGACTCAATGGACAGAGTTTGAGCAGGCTCTGGGATTTTTTGATGGACAGAGAGGCCTGGCATGCTGCAGTTCATGGGGTCACAAAAAGTTGTACATTACTGAGCAACTGAACTGAACTGAACTGAACTGAACTGACTTCACTCATTGTGAATTTACTTAAGTATTTTATCTGACAGTCTGGTCTTATTATCACATCTGTTGATAAGAAACAAATTACCCCAAAATTTAGCAGCTCAAGACAACAAACATTTATTATCTCACTTATTTTCTGAGGGTTAAAAACATTTTTCTGAAAGTAAGAGTAGCTTAGCTGGGTGGTTCTTGTTTAAGTTCTTTTATGTAATTGCAATCAAGCTGTTGACTGGGGTTGTAGTCATTTGAAGGCTTGATCAGGGCTGAAAGATGTGTTTCCAAGATATCTTACTCATGGCTGTTGGTAGAAGGCTTTGATTCCTTGCTATGTGGGCTTCCTTTGGAGTGCTGCTCATGACATGATAGCTAATTTTCTTCTGTGGGTGATCCAAGAGAGAGACTAAGAGAGCAATAAGACAAAGGCCTCGCTGTCTTTTAAAATTAAATCTTGGGGGGGAGGGGAGGTCCTAAGATGGTGGAGGAATAGAACGGGGAGACCACTTTCTCCCCAACAAATTCATCGAAAAATCATTTGAACACTGAGTACCACAAAACAACTTCTGAATGCTGGTGGAGGACACCAGGCACCCAGAAAGGCAGCCCATTGTCTTCGAAAGGAGGAAGGACAAAATATAAAAGATAAAAAGAGAGACAAAAGAGGTAGGGACGGAGACCCACCTGGGGAGGGAATTGTAAAAGAGGTTTCCAAACACCAGGAAACCCTCTCACTGGCGGGTCTGTGGGGAGTTTTGGAATCACAGAGGGCAACATAAATGGAAGGAAAAAATAAATAAATAAACCCCAGAGATTACGCGCCTAACTGCAACTCCCAATGGAGAAGTAGCCCAGATGCTGGTGTCTGTCACCAGCCAGTGGGGGCTGAACAGGGAGGCGCAGACTGCATTGCTTAGGGCAAGGACCAGGCCTGAACGCCCTGAGGGCAATCTGAGGGAGCTAATGTGAGAAAGCAACCCAAACTGTGGGATAGCCAGAGAGAAAGAGAGGAAAAAAAAAAAAAAAAGAAGAAAGAGAGAAAGAGAACTTTCCCACGAAACGCTCTAACCTAAGGCACTGCCTGCCCCGCTCACAGAACAAAGGAATGAGGGAATACCAGAGGAAAGTTAGCTGGCAGCGGACTGGCCCATCCTCTAACAGAGGCAGAGAGGCAGGCAGGTGACAGCCAGAGCTAGAAGGCAAGGGGCAAACTCGGCCCCAGAGATGGCATCCCCTACCAAACTGCGAGCAGGTTCCCAGTTGCTAACCAAGTCTTCCTGGGATCCTGGACAGTTGACATCCATCAGGAGGGTCACAGCCAGAGATCAGCTCCCCAGAGGAGACACACGACACACCTGAGATGGTGCTCCCACTGCGCATCTGGGAAACTGAGCGGCAGGGACCGGGGAGGTGATAAGATGCACTGCCCGACCTGAGGAGAGTGAGCTCACCAAGCACCTGGTCGCCTGAGCTGCTTGGACCTGGGAAGGGCACAAAACACAGGCCCAACCGAGTCTGTGCCTTTGTGGGGTACTCAGGAAGCTTAACCTGAGCGGCTTAGACCTGGGAAGAGCACACAACCCAGGGCCCACTTTAGATAGTTACCCTGCAGAGCAACCTGGAGCCTGAGCAGTGTTGATGGGGAAAGCACACATGCAGGGAGCGGGGGCAAACCCAGTGTGGCCCAGACACTGCGAACACTCCCCACACATGCCAGTGATATTTGTTTGCAGTATTCCTCCCCACCCCCCCCCCCCCGCCCACAGCACAATTGAACAAGTGAGCCTAAATAAATGACCACCTTCACCCCCTTGTGTCAGGGTGGAAGTTAGATACTGAAGAGACTTGCAAACAGAGGAAGCCAAAATAAACAAAGATGAGGGAACTGCTTTGAAAGTGACAGGTGCAACAGATTAAAACCCTGTAGTTAGCATTGACTACATTGTAAGGGACCTATAGAACTTGAGAAGAAGTATAAGATGGAACAAGGAACTATCTGAAACTGAACTGACCCCACACTGCCCTCAACAGCTCCAGAGAAATTCCTAGATATATTTTACTATTATTATTTTTTAATGTTTAAAAAAATTTAAGTTCTTTATTACTCTTTTAATTTTCATTTAAAAAACCTACAGTATATTAACACATATATATGGGATTTAGAAAGAAGGTAACTATGATCCTATATGCGAGACAGCAAAAGAGACACAGATGTAAAGAACAGATTGTTGGACTCTGTGGGAGAAGGCGAGGGTGGGATGATTTGAGAGAATAGCATTGAAACATGTATATGCTGCTGCTACTGCTAAGTCACTTCAGTTGTGTCCGACTCTGTGTGACCCCATAGACGGCAGCCCATCAGGCTCCCCCGTCCCTGGGATTCTCCAGGCAAGAACACTGGAGTGGGTTGCCATTTCCTTCTCCAATGAATGAAAGTGAAAAGTGAAAGTGAAGTCACTCAGTCGTGTCCGACTCTTCGCGACCCCATGGACTGCAGCCTTCCAGGCTCCTCCATCCATGGGATTTTCCAGGCAAGGGTACGGAGTGGGGTGCTATCGCCTTCCCCGTTAAAACCTACTATTACCTTGTAAAAAAAAAGACCCTATTTTTAAAGCAAATTTCATATATATATATATTTTTATAATTTTTGTGATTTTGTATTGTTTTTATTGTATTTTTGGGAGTCTAACCTCTACTCTAGATTTTTAATCTCTGCTTTTTGGTATTTTTTTAAATCGGTTTTGTACCTTTAAGAATCCAATCTTCAGTACCCATTTTTACTTAGGAGTGTGATTACTGGCTTGATTACTCTCTCCTCGTTTGACTCTCCTTCTTCTCCCCCAGGTCACCTCTATCTCCTCACTCCCCCTTCTCTTCTCTACTTAATTAACCCTGTGAATCTCTGGGTATTCCAGGCTGTGGAGAACACTTAGGGAACTGATCACTAGCTAGATTGGTCTCTCTCCTTTTGACTCCCCCTCCACTTCTTCTGATCACCTCTATCTCCTTCCCCCCTCTTCTCTTCTCTGTGGAACTCTGTGAACCTCTTTGAGTGTTCCAGACTGTGGAGAGCAAAGGGAGAATTGATTCCTGGCTAGATTGCTTTTGCCCGTTTTGATTTCCCCTCTTCTCCTCCTGGTCACCTCTATCTCCCTCCTCCCTCTTCTCTTCTCCATGTAACTCTGTGAACCTCTCTGGGTGTCCCTCACTGTGAAGAACCTTTTCACCACTAACCTAGATGTTTTATCATTGGTGGTGTATGGATGGAAAAGTTTTGAGGCTACTGTAAGAATAAGACAGAAAGCCAGAGGCAGGAGGCTTAAATCCAAAACTTGAGAACACCAGAAAACTCCTGACTCCAGAGAACATTAATTGACAAGAGCTCATCCAGGAGCCTCCATACCTACACTGAAACCAAGATCCACCCAAGAGCCAACAAGAATCAGAAAAGACATACCAAGCTAATTCTCCAACAAAAATAGGAACATAACCTTGAGCACAAAAGTACAGGTGGCCAAAAGTCACACCAAACCCATAGACACCTCAAAACTCACTACTTGACACTTCCTTGCACTCCAGAGAGAAGAGATCCAGCTCTACCCACCAAAACACTGATGCAAGCTTCCCTAACCAGGAAACCCTGACAAGCCACTCATCCAACCCCACCCACAGGGAGGAACCTCCACAATAAAGAGGAACCACAAACTTCCAGCATACAGAAAGACCACCCCAAAACACAGCAACCTAAACAAGTTGGAAATACAGAGAAATATTCAGCAGGTAAAGGGACATGATAAAAGCACATCAAACCAAACAAAAGAGGAGGAGATAGGGAGTCTACCTGAAAAAGATTTCAGAATAATGATAATAAAAATAATCCAAAATCTTGAAAACAAAATGAAGTTACAGATAAATAGATTAGAGATAAGGATTGAGAAGATGTAAGAAAAGTTTAATAAGGACCTAGAAGAAATTAAAAAGAGTCAATCAACAATGAATAATGCAATAACTGAGATCAAAAGCACTCTGGAGGAAACCAACAGTAGAATAACTGAGGCAGAAGATAGGATAAGTGAGGTGAAAGATAGAATGGTGGAAATAAATGAAGCAGAGAGGAAAAAACAAAAAATAATTAAAAGAAATGAGGACAACCTCAGAGACCTCTGGGACAATGGCAAACGCTCCAACATTCAAATCATAGGAGTCCCAGAAGAAGACAGAAAGGCCGTGAGAAAATAGTTGAGGAGATAATAGTTGAAAACTTTCCTAAAATGGGGAAGGAAATAATCACCCAAGTACAAGAAACCCAGTGAGTCCCAAACAGGATAAACCCAAGGTGAAACACCCCAAGACACATATTAATCAAATTAACAAAGATCAAACACAAAGAACAAATATTAAAAGCAACAAGGGAAAACCAACAAATAACTCACAAGAGGATTCCCATAAGGATAACAGCTGATCTTTCAATAGAAACTCTTCAAGCCAGAAGGGAATGGCAGGACATACTTAAAGTGATGAAAGAGAAAAACCTACAACCCAGATTACTATATCCAGCAAGGATCTCATTCATATATGAAGGAGAAATCAAAAGCTTTACAGACAAGCAAAAGCTGAGAGAATTCAGCACCACCAAACCAGCTCTCCAACAAATGCTAATGGATCTTCTCTAGACAGGAAACATAGAAAGGGTGTATAAACTCTAACCCAAAACCACAAAGTAAATGGCAATGGGATCATACTTATCAATAATTACCTTAAATGTAAATGGGTAGAATGCCCCAACCAAAAGACAAAGACTGGCTGAATGGATACAAAAACAAGACCCCTATATATGCTGTCTACAAGCAACCCACCTTAAACCTAGGGACACATACAGGCTGAAAGTGAAGGGCTGGAAAAACATATTTCACACAAATGGAAACCAAAAGAAAGCAGGAGTAGCAATACTCATATCAGATAAGATAGACTTTGAAATAAAGGCTGTGAAAAGAGACAAAAAAGGACACTACATAATGATCAAAGGATCAATTGAAGAAGAAGATATAACAATTATAAATATATATGCACCCAACATAGGAGCACTGTGATATGTAAGGCAAATGCTAACAAGTATGAAAGGGGACATTAACAGTCACACAATAATAGTGGGAGAGTTTAATACCCCAATCACACCTATGGATAGATCAACTAACCAGAAAATTAGCAAGAAAATACAAACTTTAAATGATACAATGGACCAGTTAGACCTAATGGATATCTATAGGACATTTCACCCCAAAACAATGAATTTCACCTTTTCCTGAAGTGCACAAGGAACCTTCTCCAGGATATACCACATCCTGGGCCATAAATCTGGCCTTGGTAGATTAAAAAAAATTGAAATCATTCCAAGCATCTTTTCTGATTCACAATACAGTAAGATTAGATATCAACTACAGGAAAAAAACTATAAAAATTCCAACATATGGAGGATAAACAACATGCTTCTAAATAACCAACAAGTCACAGAAGAAATAAAAAAAGAAATCAAAATATGCATATAAATGAATGAAATTGAAAACACAACAACCCAAAACCTATGGGACACTGTAAAAGCAGTGCTAAGGGGAATGCTCATAGCAATACAGGCATACCTCAAGAAACAAGAAAAAAGTCAAATAAATAACCTAACTCTACAAGCAAAGACATTACTTTGCCAACAAAGGTCCATCTAGTCACGGCTATAGTTTTTCCAGTGGTCGTGAATGGATGTGAGAGTTGGACTGTGAAGAAAGTTGAGTGTTGAAAAATTGATGCTTTTGAACTGTGATGTTGGAGAAGACTCTTGTGAGTCCCTTGTACTGCAAGGAGATCCAGCCAGTCCGTTCTAAAGGAGATCAGTCCTGGGTGTTCATTGGAAGGACTGATGCTAACGCTGAAGCTCCAATACTAAAAAACACACTTCTGAATAACCAGAAAATCACAGAAGAAATAAAAAAGAAATAAAAATATGCATAGAAACGAATGAAAATGAAAGCACAATAACCCAAAACCTATGAGACACAGTAAGAGCAGTACTAAGGGGAAGGTTAATAGCATTGCAAGCCTACCTCAAGAAACAGGAGAAAAATCAAATAAATAGCCTAACTCTACACCTAAAGCAACTAGAAAACGAAGAAATGAAGCACCCCATAGTTAGTAGAAGGAAAGAAATCCTAAAAATTAGGGCAGAAATAAATGTGAAAGAAACAAAGGAGACCATAGCAAAGCTAAAATCTGATTCTTTGAGAAGATAAATAAAATAGACAAGCCATTAGCCAGACTCATCAAGAAAAAAAGGGAGAAGAATCAAATCAACAAAATTAGAAATGAAAATGGAGAAGTTATAACAGACAACAGAGAAATACAAAGGATCATAAGAGACTACTATCAGCAACTATATGCCAATAAAATTGACAACTTGGAAGAAATGGCCAAATTCTTAGAAAAGTATAACGTTTCAAAAGTGAACCAGGAAGAAATAGAAAATCTTAACAGACCCATCACAAGCACAGAAATTGAAACTGTAATCAGAAATCTTCCAACAAACAAAAGCCCAGGACCAGATGGCTTCACAGCTGAATTCTACCACAATTTTCGAGAAGAGCTAACACCTATCCTACTCAAACTCTTCCAGAAAATTGCAGAGGAAGGTAAACTGCCAAACTGATTCTATGAGGCCACCATCACTCTAATACCAAAATCAGACAAAGATGCCACAAAAAAGAGAACTACAGGCCAATATCATAGATGCAAAAATCCTTAACAAAATTCTAGCAAAGAGAATCCAACAACATATTAAAAAGATCATACATCAGACCAAGTGGGCTTTATCCCAGGGATGCAAGGATTCTTCAACATTTGCAAATCAATCAATGTGATACACCACATTAACAAATTGAAAGATAAAAACTATATAATTATCACAACAGACACAGAAAAAGCCTTTGACAAAATTCAACATCCATTTACGATAAAAACCCTCCAGAAAGCAGGAATAGAAGGAACATACCTCACCATAATAAAAGCCATATATGATAAAGCCACAGCAAATATTATCCTCAATGGTGAAAAATTGAAAGCATTTCCCCTAAAATCAGGAACAAAACAAGGGTGCCCACTCTTACAACTACTATTCAACATAGTTTTGGAAGTTTTAGCCACAGTAATCAGATAAGAAAAAGAAATAAAAGGAATCCAGATAGGAAAAGAAGAAGTAAAACTCTCACTGTTTGCAGATGACATGATTCTCTACATAGAAAACCCTAAAGACCCTACCAGAAAATTACTATAGCTAATCAATGAATATAGTAAAGTTGCCAGATATAATATTAACACACAGAAATCCCTTGCATTCCTATACACCAACAATGAGAAAACAGAAAGAGAAATTAAGGAAACAATTCCATTCATCATTGCAATGAAAAGAATAAAATACTTAGGAATATATCTACCTAAAGAAACAAAAGACCTATATAGAGAAAACTATAAGACACTGATGAAAGAAATCAAAGATGACACAAATAGATGGAAAAATATACCATGTTCATGGATCAGAAGAATCAATATAGTGAAAATGAGTATACTACTCAAAGCAATCTATAGATTCAATGCAATCCCTATCAAGCTACCCACGGTATTCTTCACAGAGCTAGAACAAATAATTTCACAATTTGTATGGAAATACAAAAAAACCTCGAATAGCCAAAGCAATCTTGAGAAAGAAGAATGGAACTGGAGGACTCAACCTGCCTGACTCAGATTCTACTACAAAGCAACAGTCATCAAGACAGTATGGTACTGGTACAAAGACAGAAACATAGATCAATGGAATAAAATAGAAAGCCCAGAGATAAATCCATGCACATATGGACACCTTAACTTTGACAAAGGAGGCAAGAATATACAATGGAGAAAAGACAATCTCTTTAACAAGTGGTGCTGGCAAAACTTGTCAACCACTTGTAAAATAATGAAACTAGAATACTTTCTAACACCATACACAAAAATAAACTCAAAATGGATTAAAGGTCTAAATGTAAGACTAGAAATTATAAAAGTCCTAGAGGAAAACATAGGCAACACACTCTCTGACGTAAATCACAGCAGGATCCTCTATGACCCACTTCACAGAGTAATGGAAATAAAAGCAACAATAAACAAATGGGACCTAATTAAACTTAAAAGCTTTTGCACAACGAAGGAAACTATGAGCAAGGTGAAAAGACAGCCTTCAGAATGGGAGAAAATAATAGCAAATGAAGTAACTGACAAAGAATTAATCTCAAAAATATACAAGCAATTCCTACAGCTCAATTCCAGAAAAATAAACAACCCAATCAAAAAATGGACCAAAGAAATAAACCAACTTTTCTCCAAAGAAGACATACAGATGGCTAACAAACACATGAAAAGATGCTCAACATCACTCATTATCAGAGAAATGCAAATCAAAACCACAATATGTACTATCTCATGCCGGTCAGAATGGCTGCTATCCAAAAGTCTACAAACAATAAATGCTGAGAGGGTGTGGAGAAAAGGGAACCCTCTTACACTGTTGGTGGGAATGCAAACTAGTACAGCCACTATGGAGAACAGTGTGGAGATTCCTTAAAAAACTGGAAATAGAACTGCCATATGACCCAGCAATCCCACTGCTGGGCATACACACTGAAGAAACCATATTGAAAGAGACATGTGTACCCCAATGTTCATTGCAGCACTTTTTACAATAGTTAGGACATGGAAGCAACCTAGATGTCCATCAGCAGACGAATGGATAAGAAAGCTGTGGTACATATACAGTATGGAATATTCAATTCAGTTCAGTGCAGTGGCTCAGTCCTGTCTGACTCTTTGCGACCCCATGAATCGCAGCACACCAGGCCTCCCTGTTCATCACCAACTCCCGGAGTTCACTCAGACTCACGTCCATCGAGTCAGTGATGCCATCCAGCCATCTCATCCTCTGTCGTCCCCTTCTCCTCCAGCCTCCAATCCCTCCCAGCATCAGCGTCTTTTCCAATGAGTCAACTCTTCGCATGAAGTGGCCAAAGTACTGGAGTTTCAGCTTTAGTGTCATTCCTTCCAAAGAAATCTCAGTGCTGATCTCCTTCTGAATGGACAGGTTGTATCTCCTTGCAGTCCAAGGGACTCTCAAGAGTCTTCTCCAACACCATAGTTCAAAAGCATCAATTCTTCGGCATCAATTTATCATCATAGTAATATTCTATGGAATATTACTCAGCCATTGAAAAGAATGCCTTTGAATCAGTTCTAATGAGGTGGATGAAACTGGAGCCTATTATACAGAGTGAAGTAAGTCAGAAAGAAAAACACCAATACAGTATATTAACGCATATATATGGGATTTAGAAGGATGGTACCGATGACACTGTATGCGAGACTGCAAAAGTGGAACAGGTGTAAAAAACAGACTTTTGGGCTCTTTGGGAGAAGGCGAGGGTGGGATAATTTGAGAGAATAGCATTGAAACATGTATATTATCATATGTGAAATAAATTGCCAGTGCACGTTCTATGCATGAGACAGGGTGCTCAGGGCAGGTGCCCTGGGATGACTATGAGGGATGGGATGGGGAGGGAGGTAGGAGGGGGGTTCAGGATGGGGAACACATGTACACCCATGGCTGATTTATGTGAATGTATGGCAGAAACCACCACAATATTGTAAAATAATTAGCCTGCAATTAAAATAAATAAATTAAAAAGAAAAAAATAAAGTCAAATCTTGGAAGTGATAAACCAATCTTGGTTTGATGTAGGAGGGGATTGCTTGAAGGTATGAATAACAGGAGTTGGGGATTATTAAGTCCATTTCTTCTTTTTTTTTTTTTTTAGTATTTATTTATCTTATTTATTTGGCTGTCCTAGGTCTTAGTTGTGTCATACAGGATCTTTGATGTTTGTTGAAAAAATGCAGGATCTTTTAATTGTGGCATATAAACTGTAAGTTGGGTGCATGTGGGATCTAGTTACCTGACTGAGGATTGAACCTGGTCTCTCTGCACTGGGAGCATGGAGCCTTAGCCACTGGACCTCCATGGAAGTCCCTATTAGGTCCATTTTAGATGTGGTCTACTGAAATTATTGGTGGCTCAGATGGTAAAGAATCTGCCTGCAATGCAGGAGACCTGAGTTTGATTCCTAGGTTGGGAAGATCCCCTGGAGGTTGCAATGGCAACCCACTCCTATTCTTGCCTGGAGAATCCCATGGACAAAGGAGCCTGGCAGGCTACATTCATAGGGTCACGAAGAGTCAGACACGACTGAGGGGCTAACCCTTTTCATTTAAATTATCAATGAACTTCCCTGGTGGTTCAGACAGTAAAGTGTTTGCCTACAATGCTGGAGACCTGAGTTCAAGCCCTGGGTGGGGAAGATCTCCTGGAGAAGGAAATGGCAACGCAATCCAGTATTCTTGCCTGGAAAATCCCGTAGATGGAGGAGGCTGGTAGGCTACAGTTCATGGGGTCACAAAGAGTTGGACACGACTGAGTGATGTCACTTCACATGTATATTATTTTCCCATGCTTATTTGATTCAAGTTTAACATTGAAGTCTTTACAGAATTCAGTTCAGTCACTCAGTCATGTCTGACTCTTTGCGAACCCATGAATCGCAGCATACCAGGCCTCCCTGTCCATCACCAACTACCGGAGTTCACCCAAACTCATGTGCATCGAGTCGGTGATGCCTTCCAGCCATCTCATCCTCTGTTGTCCCCTTGTCTTGCCCCCAAATCCCTTCCAACATCACGGTCTTTTCCAATAAGTCAACTCTTCACATGAGGTGGCCAAAGTACTGAGTTTCAGCTTTAGCATCAGTCCTTCCAAAGAACACCCAGGACTGATCTCCTTTAGGATGGACTGGTTGGATCTCCTTACAGTCCAAGGGACACTCAAGAGTCTTCTCCAACATGACAGTTCAAAAGCATCAATTCTCCGGTGCTCAGCTTTCTTCACAGTCCAACTCTCACATCCATAAATGACTACTGGAAAAACCATAGCCTTGACTAGACGGACCTTTGTTGGTAAAGTAATGTCTCTGCTTTTTAATATGCTGTCTAGGTTGGTCATAACTTTCCTTCCAAGGGGTAAGCGTCTTTTAATTTCATGGCTGCAATCACCATTGGCAGTGATTTTGGAGCCAAGAAAAATAAAGTCTGATACTGTTTCCACTGTTTCCCCATCTATTTCCCATGAAGTGATGGGACCAGATGCCATGATCTTCGTTTTCTGAATGTTGAGCTTTAAGCCAACTTTTTCACTCTCTTTCACTTTCATCACAAGGCTTTTTAGTTGCTCTTCACTTTCTGCCATAAGGGTGGTGTCATTTGCATATCTGAGGTTATTGATATTTCTCCAGGCAATCTTGATTCCAGCTTGTGCTTCTTCCAGCCCAGTGTTTCTCATGATGTACTCTGCATATAAGTTAAATAAGTAGGGTGACAAAATACAGCCTTGATGCACTCCTTTTCCTATTTGGAACCAGTCTGTTGTTCCATGTCCACTTCTAACTGTTGCTTCCTGACCTGCATACAGGTTTCTCAAGAGACAGGTCAGGTGGTCTGGTATTCCCATCTCTTTCAGAATTTCCCACAGTTTATTGTGATCCACACAGTCAAAGGCTTTGGCATAGTCAATAAAGCTGAAATAGACATTTTTCTGGAACTCTCTTGCTTTTTCGATGATCCAGCGGATGTTGGCAATTTGATCTCTGGTTCCTCTGCCTTTTCTAATGCCAGCTTGAACATCTGGAAGTTCATGGTTCACGTATTGCTGAAGCCTGGCTTGGAGAATTTTGAGCATTACTTTACTGGTGTGTGATATGAGTGCAATTGTGTGGTAGTTTGAGCATTCTTTGGCATTGCCTTTCTTTGGGATTGGAATGAAAACTGACCTTTTCCAGTCCTGTGGCCACTGCTGAGTTTTCCAAATTTGCTGGCATATTGAGTGCAGCACTTTCACAGCATCATCTTTCAGGATTTGAAAGAGCTCAACTGGAATTCCATCACCTCCACTAGCTTTGTTTGTAGTGATGCTTTCTAAGGCCCACTTGACTTCATATTCCAGGATGTCTGGCTCTAGGTGAGTGATCACACCATTGTGATTATCTGGGTTGTGAAGATATTTTTGTATGGTTCTTCTGTGTATTCTTGCCACTTCTTTTTAATATCATCTGCTTCTGTTAGGTCCATACCATTTCTGTCCTTTATCGAGCCCATCTTTGCATGAAATGTTCCCTTGGTATCTCTAATTTTCTTGAAGAGATCTATAGTCTTTCCCATTCTCTTGTTTTCCTCTATTTGTTTGCATTGATCACTGAAGAAGGCTTTCTTATCTCTCCTTGCTATTCTTTGGAACTCTCCATTCAGATGTTTATATCTTTCCTTTTATCCTTTGTTTTTCGCTTCTCTTCTTTTCACAGCTATTTGTAAGGCCTCCTCAGACAGCCATTTTGCTTTTTTGCATTTCTTTTTCTTGGTGATGGTCTTGATCCCTGTCTCCTGTACAATGTCACAAACCTCCATCCATAGTTCCTCAGGCATTCTATCAGATCTAGTCCCTTAAATCTATTTCTCACTTCCACTGTATAATCATAAGGGATTTGATTTAGGTCATACCTGAATGGTCTAGTGGTTTTTCCCTACTTTCTTCAATTTCAGTCTGAATTTGGCAATAAGGAGTTCATGATCTGAGTCACAGTCAACTCCCAATCTTGTTTTTGCTGACTGTATAGAGCTTCTCCATTTTTGGCTGCAAAGAATATAATCAATCTGATTTAGGTGTTGACCATCTGGTGGTCAACACCTGGATATCTGGTGATATCCATGTGTAGAGTCTTCTCTTGTGTTGTTGGAAGAGGGTGTTTGCTATGACCAGTGCATTCTCTTGGCAAAACTCCATTAACCTTTGCCCTGCTTTATTCCGTACTCCAAGGCCAAATTTGCCTGTTACTCCAGGTGTTTCTTGACTTCCTATTTTTGCATTCCAGTCCTCTATAATGAAAAGGACATCTTTTTTGGGTGTTAGTTCTAAAAGGTCTTGTAGGTCTTCATAGAACCGTTCAACTTCAACTTCTTCAGTGTTACTGGTTGGGGCATAGGCTTGCATTACCACGATATTGAAAGGTTTGTCTTGGAAACAAACAGAGATCATTCTGTTGTTTTTGAGATTGCATCCAAGTACTGCATTTTGGACTTTTTTGTTGACCATGATGGCTACTCCATTTCTCCTAAGGGATTCCTGCCAACAGTAGCACTAATCATAGCAAAAGCCTTTTTCAACAACACAAGAGATGACTTTCAGATCAGATCAGATCAGATCAGTTGCTCAGTCATGTCCGACTCTTTGCGACCCCATGAATCGCAGCACGCCAGGCCTCCCTGTCCACCACCAACTCCCGGAGTTCACTGAGACTCACGTCCATCGAGTCAGTGATGCCATCCAGCCATCTCATCCTCTGTCGTCCCCTTCTCCTCTTTCCCCCAATCCCTCCCAGCATCAGCGTCTTTTCCAATGAGTCAACTCTTCGCATGAGGTGGCCAAAGTACTGGAGTTTCAGCTTTAGCATCATCCCTTCCAAAGAAATCCCAGGGCTGATCTCCTTCAGAATGGACTGGTTGTATCTCTTTGCAGTCCAAGGGACTCTCAAGAGTTCTCCAACACCACAGTTCAAAAGCAGAGATGACTTTACACATGGACAAATGATCAATACCAAAATCAAATTGGTTACATTCTTTGTAGCTGAAGATGGAGAAGCTGTATACAGTCAGCAAAAACAAGACCTGAAGCTAACTGTGGCTCATATCATCAGCTTCTTATAACAAAATTCTGGCTTAAACTAAAGAGAGTGAGAAAAGCCACTAGGTCAGCCTGGTATGACTTAAATAAAATCTTCCATGAATACGCAGTGGAGGTGATGAATAGATTCAAGGTATTAGATCTAATAAACAGTGTGCCTGAAGAACTATGGATGGAGGTCCATAATATTGTACAAGGGGCAGTGAACAAAACCATCTTGGAGAAAAGGATAATCAAGCAGGCAAAGTTGTTATCTGAGGAGGCTTTACAAATAGCTGGAGAAAGAAGAGACGTGAAAAGCAAGGGAGACAGGGAAGGGTACATCAAACTAAATGCAGAATTCCAAAGAATAGCAAGGAGAGACAAGAAATACTTCTTCAATGAACAGTGCATAAAAATAGAGGAAAACAACACAAGGGGAAAGACTAGAGATCTCTTCAGGAAAATTGGAAATATCAAGAGAACATTTTGCCCAAAGATGGGCACATTAAAGGACAGAAACAGTGTCTATTTAGTAGACGCTAAAGAGATGGAAAGAATACATGGAAGAACTATACAAAAAAGATCTTAATGAACTGGATAACTATGATGGTGTGGTCAGTCACCCAGAGCCAGACATTCTGGAGTGTGAAGTCAAGTTGGTCTTAGGAAGCACTGCTGTTAATAGAGCTAGTTGATGAGATGTAATTCCAACAGAGCTATTAAAAACCCTAAAGGATGATGTTATCAAAGTGCTGCACTCAATATATCAGCAAATCTGGAAGACCCAGCAGTGGCCACAGGACTGGAAAAGGTCAATCCTTATCCCAATTCCCAATAAGGCTAGTACTAAAGAACGTTCAAACCATCAGACAATTGCACTCATCACCCATGCTAGTAAGGTCATGCTTAAAATCTTGCATGCTAGGCTTCAGCATTATATGAACCAAGAACTTCAGATGTCCACGCTGGGTTTAGGAAAGGAGGAAGAACCAGAGATCAAATTGCCAACATTCTCTAGATCATAGAGGAAGCAAAGGAATTCCAGAAAAACATCTACCTCTGCTTCATTGACTATAGTAAAGCCTCTGTGGATCATAACAAACTGTGGAAAGCTCTTAAAGAGGTGGAATACCAGACTGTCTTACCTGTCTCCTGAGAAACCTGTATGCAGGTCAAGAAGCAACAGTTAGAACCCTGTATGGAACAACTGATTGATTAACGACTGAGAAAGGAGTAAGACAGGGCTGTCTGCTGTCACCTTCTTTATTTAAGCTATATGCTGAGCACATCATGAGAAATGCCAGGTTGGATGAGTTACAAGCTGGAATCAAAATAGAGATAAACATCAACAACCTCAGATATGGAGATGAAACCACTCTAATGTCAGAAAGTGAAAAGGAACTAAAGAGCCTCTTGATGAGAGTGAAGGAGGAGAGTGAAAGAGTCAGCTTAAAACTAAATACTAAAAAAACTAAGATCATGGCATCCAGTCCCATTACTTCAAGGCAAATAGAGGGGGAAAAAGTGGAAGGAGTGAGAGATTTCCTCTTCTTAGGCTCTAAAATCATTGCAGATGGTGACTGCAGCCTTGAAATCAGGAGACGATTGCTTCTTGGCAGGAAAGCTATGACAAACCTAGACAGTGTGTTGAAATGCAGAGACATAACTGTTGACAAATGTCTGTATAGTCAAGGCTATGGTCTTCCTAGTGGTCACATATGATTGTTAGAGCTGGACTGTAAAGAAGGCAGAACGCCAAAGAATTGATGCCTTTGAACTGTGGTGCTGGAGAAGAGTCCTGAGAGTCCTTTGGATAGGAAGGAGATCAAACCAATCAATCTTAAGGGAAATCAACCCTGAATACTCACTGGGAGGACTGGTGCTAAAGCTGAAGCTCCAGTATTTTGGTCAGCTTGATGTGAACAGCCTGACTCATTGGAAAAGTCCCTGGTGCTGGGAAAGATTGAGGGCAGGAGGAAAAGAAGGCATCAGAGGATGAGATGGCTGGATGGCATCACTGATGCAATGGACATGAGCTTGGGCAAGCTTTGGGAGATGGTGAGGGACAGAGAGGCCTGGCATGCTGCAGTCCATGGGGTCACAAAAAGTCAGACATGACTGGGTGACTGAACAACAATAAGACTTAGAAGTTTAAAGAAAGGGAAATTTTAATAAAATTTTTTTGTCAGTCTTAATTAGAATTTTTTATTGTATTTATTGTGGAAATATTTTTCATTTATATTATTCCCTAGAAGATATTGCTGAGTAGGTGTTTGTATTTTTATTTTATTTATTTACTCCTTAATTAAAGGATAACTGCTTTACAATGTTGTGTTGGTTTCTGCCATACAATGCAAATCATTCATAACTATATCTATCCCCGCCCTTTTTAATGAAATTGATTGCAAAATAGGGAATTGCAAATAACATCCCATGGGCGGAGGAGCCTGGCAGGCTGCCGTCCATGGGGTCGCTAAGAGTCGGGCACGACTGAGCGACTTCACTTTAACTTTTCACTTTTCTGCATTGGAGAAGGAAATGGCAACCCATTCCAGTGTTCTTGCCTGGAGAATCCCAGGGACGGGGGAGCCTGGTGGGCTGCCGTCTATGGGGTCGCACAGAGTTGGACACGACTGAAGCGACTTAGCAGCAGCAGCAGCAGAGATGCATAGGAGCATTACCAGATAATACTAGTGTGCAAGAGTTGATCGGTGATTACACATGTATAGGAAAGCAATCTACTCATTTGCATGAATTGTTATTGCACGATAAATTGCCAACATGAGAAGTGGATAATTAGATCAATTCATATTTGGAATTTTGCCAGGTTGATGTGACAGGACAGTGACAACAAGAGTTTTATTTATTAATAAGAACATACTTGAAATTATTAGCCACGATACATAAATAGGAAAGGGTATGAAGTCAGGAGTGACTGATGAATTAGAAGAAATAAAGGGGCTTAATGAGACTGACACACTGGAGGAGTAGGAGTAGTTAAGTGATAAGTACAGAACTTTACACCTCCAGTTTCACCTGCATATTCAATTGTGGGTGTCATCTGCTGCCAAACTTAAAAGGGAGAGTGCATCAGTAAGGGGAAGAATCACAAGTGACAAATATCCAACATATAAGTTGATTAAAGATATAAGTTTATGTCTCACAGAAAAGAATTCTAGAGCTGGGTAATAGAGTAGCCCCATGAAATTGTCAAAAACACAGTTCATTTTAATTTCTTCACCATCCATGTCATATTACATGTCATATAATTTTTGAGTTCTAGCCATCATGATATATTACAGCCAGCAGAAAGTAAAGAAGAATAGAAAGGCACAATTTACCTTTAAGGACACATCCTTATAATTCAGCTGATATACAGCATCATCATTTATTCACTTTCAGTAGAGGAGATAAGGAAATCTAATATTTATATTATATTAGCTGTCATAGGAAAGTATAATAATAAGGATAAATAAAGAAGATTTAAGAAGGATAAATTAAGAAGGATAAATAAATAAAGAAGGATAAAATAAAGAAGAAGGGAGAATTGATATGAGGCAATCATCAGTCTGTGTCCAGAGCTTCATCTTGAGAATGAACAAGTAAGGAATAAGAAAAATATCTATTTGTATCTCATTGGGGGAGAATTGTGATTTTCATTGGGGATCAAAGTAATCATTTCTCATGGAGTGGGGTAGACATATGAATTACAGCATCTCACATTCTTCACCTGCACAGATGGTTAGGGATCCTGACTCAGAGGACCAAAGTCTGAAAAGTGATCTTAGGACACCACAGAAGGTATTCTGGGGAAAGGTGAAGATGTGGGATTCATCTGTCATATTATAGAAAGATACATCTCCAGCCTCATAATCTAGAAATACCCTCACAATAAAGGGTTTTTCTCTTAGAGTAAGATGGGTTTCTGGGGAGGTGAGGGCCCAATACTCCCCCTCATAGAACCTAATGGCCCAGAAACCATTCTTTGGGGACATTGTGACCCTCCCCTTCTTTGTTACATTATCCCTACAAACTCCTAGGTCCCAGGAACAGGCACTCTTAACCTCTACGTCCCAGGAGTATCTCCCTGAGATGATGCGCAATTGACCCAGCACACAGGGAATGGAAATGAATCTCTGTGAGGAGCTGGGAATTTCTTGATACGTTTCTTGCCAGAAAACTCGTCTCCCTTCTTCAGACAGGAGGAGGGCATGATGAGCAGTGGCTGCATCCAGGGTCATATTTACTGCAAAGACAAGTAGACCATCATGTTTCTGGGAAGGCTCTCAGTAGGCCTGGGCCAGAGGGTTCTCATTCTGTGAGGACTCCTTTGACCCTGGGTAGATCAGCTCACTTGCACCCAACATTCCTCCAGACTGTCCCACAAAGAAAAAGATCCCTTGTGGATCATCACATACTCACCAGCTTTGAATTCTTCTTTCCTCCAATCTACAAGGAACAAGTGAACATGAGAACCTACTATCTGAAAAAAAAAAGCTGCCTGTCTGTCAAAAATACTATGAGTATAAACTCCCTAGGATTAATTCAAGAATAATAGCAATCAAAGAATACTTTTTTTATAAGTTAAACTGTTTTTTAAAACATTCTTCTAAATTATGTCTGACTTGAGACCTGACCCATCCCTATGCCCTCTAAGTTGACATTCCTGCAGGATAAATATCTAGACTCTATTTACAATGTTTGAGAGAAAATAGGGAACGTGGTGTTTCTGACAAAATAGCTTGTTGATCACATTAGTTTCCTCAGATTTTAGCCAGTGAAAACCACTTTATATAGAATGTAAGACAATTAAAAAGCCTGCTAAAATTTAGCATTTCACACACATTATTATCTCTTATCATATGAGTAATCTATGGAATTCATGTTATGTATGCTTTGGAGTTTCTTTGATTTTTAGTATATGTTTTACACACAGTAGATGTTCATTTAAAATATTTTTGATCATAGGATTTTCTTCAGCAGGGTCTGTGTAACTCACCAGGGTATAATGGTACATTCCTCCAGGCTGCAAAAGAACAAAATAGGAAACACTTTACCTTTTTTTTCCTTACCAGATTTCTCTTACTATTGTTTTCTTTTTCTGTTGTCTTTATTCCCTTTCTTGTTTTGAATCCCTTGGGCTTTCTCTTTCTATCCTGTATTATCTTCATACTCTGTTTTTTTCAAACATGAAAATAAAAGTGGTCAGGTGTAGGAAAGGTAGAAATAAAGAAGCAACAAAAGATCAGAAGGATATTGGAGGAGGGTGAGTAAGATTAAATAAAGACGAGAAGGAAGAAAGGAGGAAAGGAGAAAAAATATGCTGAATTACTCATCATTTACCCTTCAAATACAATTCACTGAAATTACAGAAATTTAGAAGATAATGTTAGAAATTCTTCTTTGCTGACTACAGACATTTTTATTTTGTTTTCCCATTCTATCCTACTGCACTAGGGGCAAGACTCAAGATAGACACAAGAATGGAGTTTTCTGAGAGCTAAGCATTACTCACCATGTTTGTATTGAGTCTTCCTCTTATCTGAGGGACAATATAGAAACACACATATATGAGACAGGATTTCTTAACATCATAAGGAAGAGGCAATTAAAGCCACACATCTGCCAATGTTTGTGTTTGCATACTGATCAGGTATTGCTCATTCAAAAATAATGACAGAAATCTCTAAAGTTCATTCCATATGAAATATTTACTAGAGTATGAAGAATACAGTTTGACATGTAGAGTGATGAGGATATAAATAATTCTTATAATAGGTTACTAAAATTGTATTGGAATATCTTATAAAATCATTTTAGAATTTAGGAATATGTTATCAATGAAGTTTCTCTGAGTCAAAATGCAATACAAAAGATGCTGAAGGATGAACAATTTGTTGAATAATTGAATTAATCAAAGCAAATATGAAAGAAGAATAATAGCTATGATAGGAAACAAAAATAACAAGGCAAAATCAAGAAAAACATTTATATACCTTGGTGTCTTGAGAATACGGTCAAGAGAAGTTCACTAGCAAGTCTTAAGATTACATTTGTTATCAATAGACAAAGTCCTTCTGGATGAACTTCTCTCATTCACCAGGTTTGGAGCCTGAGTTCAGCCTTCTAAGAACTGGGACAATATCATGTACAAAACAATGGGCCTTGCATCTCAGAAGACAACTTGGAGAACCCAAGTTAAGGAAAACTTTCTATTAAATGGATAAAACCACATTCTTCTAGCCTAATCCCTTTCATGTCAACAAGCTTATGACAAAATTATGATAATCATCTGAAGATTATATCAAAGGAAGGGAGGGAAGCAAAGAAAGTATGTTTCTAGAAATTATATCATTAAAAGGATGTAAAAATAACAGTTACCAATTTCATTCTGAAGTTTCCCTGAAAAGTAAACAGAAGAAACTCAAATAAGTGTCAAGGAAAAACAACACAGAAAATGAAAATATGCTGAAAATTTTTGGTTCACAGAAAAGTTCACTAGCAAGTCTTAAGATTACATTTGTTATCAGTAGACGAGGTCCTTCTGGATGAACTTTCCTCACTCACTAGGTTTGGAGACTGAACCCTTCTAAGAACTGGGACAATATCATGTACAAAACAATGGGCCTTGCATCTCAGAGGACAACTTGGAGAACCCAAGTTAAGGAAAACTTTCTATTAAATGGGGAAAACCACATTTAAAAAAAAATTTATTATTAATGGAGAAAACCACATTCTTCTAGCCTAATCCCTTTCATGTCAATAAGCTTATGATGAAATTATGATCATTATCTGAAGATTATATCAGAGGAAGGAAGGGAAACAAAGAAAGTGTGTTTCTAGAATTTACATCACCAAAAGGATGTAAGAATAACAGTTACCAATTTCATTCTGAAGTTCCCCTGAAAAGTAAAATGGAAGAAACTCCAATAAGTGTCAAGGAAAAGCAACACAGAAAATGAAAATAAGCTGGAAATTTCTGGTTCACAGAAAATTTCCAGTTCACAGAAAATTTCCAGTTCACCGAAAATGGTAGGATGAATGTAATCAGAAAACAAAACAAAACAAAACAATACAAAAATGGGAAATTGGCAAGGAATTCCATTTATATCTTAGAAAAGTGAGAAAAAGAAATGAATTCCATAATTGACTAAATAAGAAGAATGGCTAAGGTGTTGACAGAAACTAACTAGGATTTGATCTGGTACATATTTCTTTTATGCATAGTTTTAAGGATATAAGTAGTTAAAAATTTTGATCAAAAATATACTTAATAAAATAATCTTAGAGTGAATGTTATCTTCGTTGTAGTGTAGTGATATTGATTTTCTAATTTTACAAATCTTTCTAAATATATAAGATTAAGCAGGATATCATTAAGTGAAAACATCATTTGTATATTTAGGGTAAATGTGTAAGTCCTGAAAAAGTCTTTCAGGAAGATATCACAAACATTGATAAAGTGAATGGCTGTAATAAGTCGGGGTACAATATTTTTGAAAGGCAGATGGTTTCTAAATCTTTACACTTAACACAACTGCAATATATTTAGTTTAGTTGTCAACTGAAGGACTTTCAAAATCAGTTGTGAAAGCCTGTAGTCTCTGGTTTTATCATCTACTGCAGAAAGCCAAGAATTGAGTGTCATGGCTCTAACTAAATTCTTTCCATTCCTATTAACTTACATAATTGAATGTTTTCTAGAAAACATATATAGAATAGAAAACATCTACCTATCAACTTCATGACTTTCATCTTACCAACTTCTTAATGAAACTTGCAAATCCCTGCAAGACAGAAGCCAGTCTTTATCGGGAATGCATGGTATGAAGTGAAAAGAGAAGGAATGGAAAACTAGAGAAGGTATGGAAACAGAAATGGACAGATTGAAAATGGGAGAATTCCCACACCAAAATATTAGGGTTGGAACTAATAGACACGCAGGAGAAAGGCATGCCAATACAAGGAATACAAATGAGAAGTCAGGCAATGTTAAATGTTGCATCAGTCATTTTAAAGGGGATCAAGACTAATGAGACATCAGAAAATTTACCTAGTTTATTCCGAAGTACTTCTAAAAAAAAAAAAAAAAAGGGAAAATAAGTGTAAATGACATAGGGAAAAACTACAAAGAGAATGAAAATTTATTGGAAAATTCATATTTAAAATTAACCATATCCGGTTTCAGATAAACACACACACACACACACACACACACAGAGAAATTGACTCAGAGGTCAGTATTGTTCAAAGATATGCTACAGTAAGTGAAGAAAGGAGAAATGGAGTTAATGTAGTTAATTGACAAATGTTTTAGGATGTTTAACCACTTCTGGTGGTTAATTTGTAAAATTACTCTTGATCCCTTTGGCAATATTTCGGCTCCTATTGTCTTGTTCATTAGCTTTAGTATGGTCATTGGATGTTTTTAGATGTATTAGTCAATTCATATCATTGCAGTAGCTACAGTGTATAAAGTTGCCACAAACACTGTTTAAAGGAATATCGAAGCACTGTTGGCGTAGATCATATACTGTCAGGTTTCTGAGTGCCTCTTTTTACAACCCTTATTGCCACCAATTAATTTGCTACCTTGTTGTATGTGAGTTTCTGTTTAATTATGCGTGAATGAAACTTAACCCAATCACATGAGTGCTGAATCTAGGAGAAAGGAGTAGGTTTTCTGAGAGATATTCTGTTTCTCAACAACCATGCTTTTTACTGTTTCTACTCCTCTTTGAGAGAAAATATTTAAACACACAATATAAGACAGGTTTTCTGAACATTATAAAGCTGCAACTAAAGTGCTACCTCTCCTAATGATTGTTTCTGCGACATTTTCAAATCATGTTCTTTCTGTAATTAAAGAGGTACATCTCTATAACCCATTCTACTGAAAATATCACTACAATTTGAAGAACACTATCATGTGATATGTAGAGATATAGAATTATAAATAATTTTTGTGCTAGAATATTAAAAAGAACTGTGTAATTATCTCAGGACATAACTTTAGACTTTAGTGATTTATTATCAATGACATTTGAGTGAAAAAAAAATAGGATCCAAAAGGAAGAGCGATTTGGCAAATTAACAATCAAATGAGTAAAAATAAAAATGAAAGAGGATTCCTAACTATGGTTGGAAATTGAAAATAACTGGGCCAGGAAGGACTAGTGTTGGAAGGACTGACTTTGCAGCTGAAACTCCAATACTTTGGGAATCTGATATGAAGAACTGACTCATTGGAAAAGACCCTGATGCTGGGAAAGATTGAAGGTGGGAGGAGAAGGGGATGACAGAGGATGAGATGGTTGTATGGCATCACTGACTCAATGGACATGAGTTTGAGTAAACTCTGGGAGTTGGTGATGGACAAGGAGGCCTGGTGTGCTGCTGTCCATGGGGTTGCAAAGAGTTGGACATGACTGAACGACTGAACTGAACTGAACTGATGAGTAGTGATTTGGAACATTTTTGTTTGTTTTACAAACCTATTGGCCATTTGTATGTCTTTTTGGAGAAATGTTTATTCAAATTTTTTGTCCATTTTTAATTGACTTATTTGGTTTTTGCTGTTTTCAGCAAAATGGTTTTTTGGGTTTTGCCATTGTGAGTTATTTGGTTTTGGTATTGAATTCCTTATATAGTTTGGATATTAACTCTTTCAGATACATGGTTTGCGAATATTTTCTTCCATTCTCTAGGTTGCTCTTTACTTTGTTGGTCATTTCCCTTGCTGTGCAGAAGCTTTTGATGAAATCCCATTGGTCTATTTTCAAAAATTTTTTATTGCCTGTGCTGTTGGAGTCATATAAAAAATATGCCCAGACTAATGTCAAAGAGACTTTTCTCTAGGTTTTCTTCTAATAGTTTTAAGTCTGAAATTCAAGTCTTTAATCCATTTTGAGTTGATGTTTGTATAAGTTTGAAAGAAAATTTCCATTTATTCTTCTATTTTATGTTATTGATGTCATAATTTACCTGTTTTTGTGTTGAGTATCTATTAACAAATTATTATTTTTTAATTCATTTTTAATTGGAGGCTAATTGCATCACAATAGTGTGTTGGTTTCTGCTGTACAACAAAGTGAATCAGCTATAAGTATACACATATCCTCTCCCTCTTGAGCCTTCCTCCTAGTCCCTATCCTACCCCTCTAGTTCATCACAGAGCACCAAGCTGAGCTCCCTGTGTTATAGCAGTTTCCTACTAGCTATCTGTTTGTTTCTTTATTTGTTTTAAACAGTTTGTCTTTTAACTTTTTTAAAACTAGAGTTAAAAGTGATTTATGTACCATTTATGTAAAGTGATTTATGTACCATTTATGTAAAGTGATTTATGTACCATTTATGTAAAAGTGATTTATGTACCACTGCAGTACTACAGTATTCTGAATTTGACTGCATAACTTCACCAGTGAGCTTCATATTTTCAAATGTTATGTTACTAATTAATATCCTTTCATTTCTACATGAAAAACTTCATATAACATTTCTTGTAAAGCAGGTTTAGTGGTTATGAGTCAGCTTTTTGGTCTGCAAATTTTTTCTTTCTTTTTCATTGTTGGAGTTTAGTTTTGCCAGATATAATATACTTGTTGGGCAGTTATTTTTCTTTCAGTAGTTTGAGTATATTATCCAAGTCTCTTCTGACCTACAAAGTTTCTTCTGAGAAATCCATTGATAGCATTATGAGGGAATTCTTGTATATGGGTTTCTCTCTTCTCTTGATCCTTTCAAAATTCTCTATTTTCTTTGTATTTTTACTATGAAATATTCAAGAAAAATTAATGCCAAACTTTCTCAAAGTCTTGCAAAAAAGAATGGGAGAGGAAACTTTCAAACTCATTTTATGAGGCCAGCATCACCCTAATGCCAAAATCACAGAAGAAAAGAAATCTAATACAAAAACCTCAAGAAAAGAAATTTATAAGCCAATAAACCAGCCACAAAAAGACAAATACTGCATGATTCCACCTAAATCTAGTATCTACAACAGTCAAATTCATAGAATAAAAATGTGAAGTGAGGATTGTCAAGGGCCAGGCTGATGGTCAAATAGGAAATTATTAATGAATAGGCATGACGTTTCAGTTAAGCAAGAGAAATAAATTCTAGAGATTTTCTGTACAACATTGTATCTATAATAAACAACATTGCATTGTACACATAAACTTTTATTATATCTCACATAAGTGTTCTTAGCATAATACAATGAAATTATTGAATTATAGTTTGTTCAAATTTCCCAAGGCCATTTTCTTTCTACAGGGAAACCTTCACTCAAAAATTTTTTTCATCAGCTTAATAATCAATATTGTTGCTCTGAACTCTTGTCTTCAAAAAGATAGAGATGAAAAGTGAGAGTTCATTCCCCCATAATTTGTCAATTAGTACTTTTTTCCATTTCCTCAGTTTTTTACCTTTTACTGATGTTACTCACTGAGAACAAAAGATTATTTATTACCTAATATTCCTTCTAATAGAGGGTGATTAATTCTAAACATCTGCAATAAGAGGTAAAATAAACTTTACTTAATTTGTATAGTGGTTTAAAAAGCAAATTCTCTGAGCACATTTTAGACAAAATGCATATTTCCTCCACTTAAAAATTCCAGAAATTCAGTAGTGTATAATTAATGGAATTCATTATCAAACATGGTTCATGTATGTCTATTTTTTAACAGAGAACAACTTGTAGCATGAATAATTTAAATGCAATAGTGTTTAAGTGCAAATGGAAACAACTTTGTTGACTTCAGTTGGTTGGAGTGAGAAAATATAAGGCACAATGATGTAAATTTAAGTCATATAGCATACAAGGAACATGTTGTTTCAAGGACAGTAAAACAACAAGGAACAAGGCAAGATGGACAAAAGATCCAAAGACTATGTGCACAGTGTAAAATGGCTAATGGAACTTACCATTTTCTACTACTACTGCATCTGAAAAACAAAGAGAAATATTAATTTATTTAATTTATTATTCAATCAGAATAATCATAGGTTGTGGTCAGTGTCATATTTTCTGAAAAATATATAGATGGGATTTTATTCAAACCCAGAGTCAGGGAGCTAATTGAAAATGGCCTTCTCTGATGGCTTTTATAGATATTTTCTTGGGAATGATTATGGGAAAATGAATAAACTTTAGAGAGGAAATATGCACTCCTCTCTCAGGATAGTTGAAAGAATATAATGTGCCCAGATAGGGACATATCAACTTAGAATTAAACAGATTGTAAAGGAGAAAATTTTGGAGCTTTTATCCAGAAAATGACCCTGATGATCGTGGCAGTGGATCCTTTAATCTGTTTCTCAACAAACTTATCATGAAGATACAGAATACTTCTGAAGCACAAAGTGAAGATAATAAGCAAAAGGAAAGAGAATGAAGGAAGGGAAGAGAAGGGAAGAAGGGGAAAGAAGGAAACAGAACATGGAGTAGACCTGAAAGCAGAAATGTAGTATGACATTTTGGAAACGAAGTAGGAGTAAGAGATAATAAAAGGCAAAAGAAACAAAATGAGGGAGTGAAAACAAGGGAAAAAATCTCTAACAGGCAAAGTAGCAGAGTGCTTGAAGAACGAATGCTACCAGGTGTCTGCAAAAATTGATCTGAAAAATAAAATGGAAAGTACCATATTAATGATGTGGGAAACAAACAGATTAAAATCTTAAAAATCTGCTTGCACAAGGGTAAAGGTAGCAAGTTGAGGGTTAAGAAGAAGAAATTAACAACCACTGATTTTTCTGTTTTCAGTAACATTAATGTCCACTGTGTTACAATAACATAGCCTTATATTCCACCACGGATGGATTAGTAAGTACTATGACTTTCTAAATCCCCAAATAGCCTCAACTGTCTTATACTTCTTTCTTATTCTCTCTTACTCTATCATTTCTGCTTAACTTTTCCTTTGACATTATTTATTCCCTTTCCTCAGTACTTTGAATTTTTTGCCATTTTCCATATAAAAACAGAAACTTGGTAATTTATGTCTTCTCATTTTTTTTAATACTTGCCAGTCTGATTGATCAATTGCATTATTTTTTCAAAGAACAAACTTTGTTTTATTAATTTTCTCTATTGTTTTTCTGCTTTTAATATCATTGATTTCTCATATTATATTTATTATTTATCTTTTCAGAATTGCTTTGGGTTTATTTTGTTCATTTCAAAACTTTCTTAATCTGTAGTATTAGATAATTCATTGATATGTTCTTAATTTTGAATATAAGAATATAATTTACTAAGATGGTGGAGTAATAGGATGGGGAGACCACTTTCCCCCCAACAAATTCATCAAAAAACATTTGAACACTGAGTAAATTCCACAAAACAACTTCTGAATGCCGGCAGAGGACATCAGGCACCCAGAAAAACAGCCCATTGTCTTTGAAAGGAGGTAGAAAAAAATATAAAAGATAAAAAGAGAGACAAAAGAGTAGGGACAGAGCTCTGTCCTGGGAAGTGAGTCTTAAAAAAGAGAGAACTTTCCAAACACCAGGAAACACTCTCACTGCTGAGTCTGTGGCAAGCCTTGGAACCAGAGAGGGCAACATAACCGGGAGGAAAAATAAATGAATAATTAAAACCCACAGTTTACATGCCCAATGATAACTCCCACAGTGGAGAAGCAGCGCAGACTTTTGCATCCGCCACTAGCAAGTGGGGGCTGAGCAGGGAGGCGCGGGCTGCATTGCTTAGAGTAAGGACAGGGCCTGAATGCCCCAAGGGCAATCTGAGGGAACTAACTTGGGATAGCAAACCAGACTGTGGGATAGCTACCACGTGAAAAGCCCTAACCTAAGACACTGCCAGGCCCGCTCACAGAACAAAGGACTGAGCAGAGCTAGCCAGCTACAGACCAGCCCATCCTCCTCCATTGACAGGCAGGCGAGGGCAGTCAGAGCTGGAAAGGGGCAATCACGGCCCCAGAGAGGCATTATCTACGAAACTGCAAGCAGGCTTCATTGCTAACCAAGACTTCTTGGGATTCTGGACGGTTAACATCCGCCTAAGAAGGTGTACCAGATGTACACTCGGAAAACTGAGCCGCAGGGACAGGGGAGGCGATAAGTTGCAGAGACCGTGTTCACCAAACACCTGGTCATCTGAGCTGCTCGGACCTGGGAAGAGCACAAAACGCAGGTCCAACGGAGTCTGCACCTCTGAGGACTGCCCGAGTGCCTGAACCTGAGCGGCTTAGACCTGGGAGGTGCATACAACCCAGGGCCGGCCTCAGACAGATCCTGGCAGAGCAGCCTAGAGCCTAAGCAGTGTAGACAGGGAAAGAACACTCGCCATGACCAGGGGCAAACCCAGTGTGGCCAAGACACTGTGAGCACACGCCAGTGTTATTTGTTTGCAGTGTCCCTCCCCAAGCACGACTGAACAAGTGAGCCTAAAAAAGTGTCCACCACCGCCCCCTTGTGTCAAGACGGAAATTAGACACTGAAGAGACCAGGAAACAGAAGCTAAAACGGAGGGAACCTCCTTGGAAGTGACAGGTGCAATAGATTAAAACCCTGTAGTTAGTACTGACAACATAGGAAGGGGCCTATAGATCTTGAGAAATATAAGCCGGACCAAGGAACTATCCGAAAATGAACTGACCCCACACTGTCCACAACAACACCAGAGAAAGTCCTAGATATATTTTTACTATCATTCTGTAACTTAAATTTTTAAAAAAATTTTTAAGTCCCCTGTTACTCCTTTAATTTTAATTTTTATAACCTACTATTACTTTTCCAAAAAAGTAATAATTTATTTTTTTAAAAGCAAACTTCATATATATATATATTTAATAATTTTTGTGACTTTTTTTCTTTAATATTGTATTTTTGAAAGTCCAACCTCTACTCTAGATTTTTAATCTTTGCTTTTTGGTATTTGTTATCAATTTTGTACCTTTAAGAACCCAATCCTCATGGGGAGGAGCCAAGATGGCGGAGGAGTAGGACGGGGAGAACACTTTCTCCCCCACAAATTCATCAAAAGAGCATTTAAATTCCACAAAACAACTTCTGAATGCCGGCAGAGGACATCAGGCATCCAGAAAAGCAGCCCAACTCTTCGAAAGGAGGTAGGAAAAAATATAAAAGACAAAAAAAGAGACAAAAGAGGGAGGGACGGAGTTCCGTCCCGGGAAGGGAGTCTTAAAAAGAGAGAAGTTTCCAAACACCAGGAAACCCGCTCACTGCCAAATCTGTGCCGAGCTTTGGAAGCACAGAGGGCAACATAAAAGGGAGGGGAAAAAAAATAAACAATTAAAAATCGCGGATTGTGAGCCCTACGGTAACTCTCCCAGCGGAGAAGCAGCGCAGACGCCTGCACACGCCATTAGCAAGCGGGGGCTGGGCAGGGAAGTGCGGCGCGGGCTGTGTCCCTTAGAGTAAGAATTGGGCCGAATGTCCTGAGCGCTATCTGAGTGAAATAATTTGGGCTAGCAAACCAGACTGTGGGATATCTACCACGCGAAAAGCCAGCCCTAACCTAAGACACCGCCAGGCCCACGCACAGAACAAAAGACTGAACAGAGATAGCCGGCTGCAGACCTTCCCCCTCCGGTGACAGGCAGCCAGAGCCGGAAGGGGGCAATCGCAGCCCAAGAGAGACACTATCTATAAAACTGTAAGCAGGCTTCTTTGCTAACTAAAACTTCTTGGGGGTCTGGACGGTCAACATCTGCCTGAGAAGGTGCGCTGGTTTTACACCCAGATAACCGAGTGGCGGGGAGGCGATAGGTCGCAGCATTGGCGCTCGCCAAACACCTCATCACCTGAGCTGCTCGGATCTGGGAAGAACACAAAACGCAGGCCCAACCGAGTCTGCGCCTCTGAGGACTACCCGAGTGCCTGAACCTGAGCGGCTTGGACCTGGGAGCTCAGCCCAGGGCCGGCCTCAGATTGTTCCCTGCGGAACAACCTAGAGCCCGAGCAGTGTGGGCAGGGAGGCTACAAGCGCCGTGAGTGGGGGCAGACCCAGTGTGGCTGAGGCACTGCGAGCGCACGCCAGTGTTATCTGTTTGCAGCATCCCTCCCTCCCTCCCCACAGCGCGGCTGAACAAGTGAGCCTAAATTAAAAAAAAAAAAAAAAAAAAAAATAGTGTCCTCAACCATCCCCTTTGTGTCAGGGTGGGAACCAGACACTGAAGAGACCAGCAAACAGAAGAAGCTATAACAGAGGGAAACGCCTTGGAAGCTACAGGCCATAGATTAAAACCCTGTGGTTACTACGGATTACATAGGAAGGGGCCTATGGATCTTGAGAAATATAAGTCGGACTAAGGAACTGCCAAAAATGAACTGAACCCACAATACTCACAACAAAACCAGAGAAAGACCTAGATATATTTTTACTATTTTTACGATCAATCTTTCTTTCTTTTTTTTTTTAATTAAAAAAAAATTTTTTTTAAAGTCCTCTATTGTCCTTTAATTTTCACTTTTATAACTATTACTTTGCAAAAAAAAAAAAGACCCTATTTTTTTTTCTTCTTCAGCAAACTTCATATATATATTTTATAATTTTTTGACCGTGGTGTGTTTTTTTTTTTATTTATTTTTTATTTTTTATTTTTCTTCTTTTCTTTAACATTGTATTTTTGAAATTCCAAACTCTACTCTAGATTTTTAATTTTAGCCTTTTGATATATGTTATCAATTTTGTACCTATAGTTTTTTTCATTATTTCTGTGACTTTTTTTTCCTCTGTTTCTTTCTCTTCTTCTTTTATATAACATCGTATATCTGCAATTCCAAACTCTACTCAAGATTTTTAATTTATGCTTTTTGGTATTTGATATCAATTTTGTACCTGTATTTTCTTTATAATTTTTGCAACATTGTTTTTGTTGGTTTGTTTGTTTTCTCTCTTTATTTTTCTTCTTCTTCTTCTTTTTTTTTTTTAACGTTGTATTTTTGAAATTCCAAACTCTACTCTAGATTTTTAATTTTTGCTTTTTGGTATTAGTTATCAATTTTGTACCTGTAGTTTCTTTATAATTTTCACGACCTTGTTTGTTTTTCTTTGTTCGTTTTTTCTCTTTCTTTTCCTTCTTCTGCCTCCTTCTTCTCTTCCCTGTATAACTCCGTGAACATCTCTGAGCGGCCCAGTTGTGGAGTGCACATAAGGAAGTGACTACTGGCTAGCCCACTCTCTCCACTATTGATTCCACCTCATCTCATTTGGGTCACCTCTAACTCCCTCCTCCCTCTTCTCTTCTCCATGTAACGCTGTGAACCTCTCTGAGTGACACTCACAGTAGAGAAACTTTTCATCTTTAACGTAGATGTTTTATCAGTGGTGCTGTATAGAAGGAGAAGTTTTGAAACTACTGTAAAATTAAGACCGATAACTGGAAGTAGGAGGCTTAAGTCCAAACCCTGACTCCAGGGAACTCCTGACTCCAAGGAACATTAATTGACAGGAGCTCAACAAACGCCTCCATACCGACACTGAAACCAAGCACCACACAAGGGCCAACAAGTTCCAGGGAAAGACATAACAAGCAAATTCTCCAGCAACAAAGGAACACAGCCCTGAGCTTCAAGATACAGGCTGCCCAAAGTCACCCCAAAACCATAGATATCTCATAACTCATTACTGGACATTTCATTACACTCCAGAGAGAAGAAATACAGCTCCATCCACCAGAACATCGACACAAGCTTCCCTAACCAGGAAACCTTGACAAGCCACCTCTACAAACCCACACACAGCGAGGAAACGCCACAATAAAGAGAACTCCACAAACTGCCAGAATACAGAAAGGACACCCCAAACTCAGCAATTTAAACAAGATGAAGAGACAGAGGAATAGCCAGCAGATAAAGGAACAGGATAAATGCCCACCAAACCAAACCAAAGAGGAAGAGATAGGGAATCTACCTGATAAAGAATTCCGAATAATGATAGTGAAATTGATCCAAAATCTTGAAATTAAAATGGAATCACAGATAAATAGCCTGGAGACAAGGATTGAGAAGATGCAAGAAAGGTTTAACAAGGACTTAGAAGAAATAAAAAAGAGTCAATATATAATGAATAATGCAATAAGTGAAATTAAAAACACTCTGGAGGCAACAAATAGTAGAATAACAGAGGCAGAAGATAGGATTAGTGAATTAGAAGATAGAATGGTAGAAATAAATGAATCAGAGAGGATAAAAGAAAAACGAATTAAAAGAAATGAGGACAATCTCAGAGACCTCCAGGACAATATTAAACGCTACAACATTCGAATCATAGAGGTCCCAGAAGAAGAAGACAAAAAGAAAGACCATGAGAAAATACTTGAGGAGATAATAGTTGAAAACTTCCCTAAAATGGGGAATGAAATAATCACCCAAGTCCAAGAAGCCCAGAGAGTCCCAAACAGGATAAACCCAAGGCGAAACACCCCAAGACACATAGTAATCAAATTA
Source organism: Bubalus kerabau (assembly GCF_029407905.1). Classification (NCBI taxonomy): domain Eukaryota; kingdom Metazoa; phylum Chordata; class Mammalia; order Artiodactyla; family Bovidae; genus Bubalus; species Bubalus kerabau. Next base: position 25,688,655 of record NC_073626.1, read on the forward strand.
ACAAAGATCAAACACAAAGAACAAATATTAAAAGCAGCAAGGGAAAAACAACAAATAACACACAAGGGAATTCCCATAAGGATAACAGCTGATCTTTCAATAGAAACTCTTCAAGCCAGGAGGGAATGGCAAGACATACTTAAAATGATGAAAGAAAATAACCTACAGCCCAGATTATTGTACCCAGCAAGGATCTCATTCAAGTATGAAGGAGAAATCAAAAGCTTTTCAGACAAGCAAAAGCTGAGAGAATTCTGCACCACCAAACCAGCTCTCCAACAAATACTAAAGGATATTCTCTAGACAGGAAACACAAAAATTGTGTATAAATTCGAACCCAAAACAATAAAGTAAATGGCAACGGGGTCATACTTATCAGTAATTACCTTAAACGTAAATGGGTTGAATGCCCCAACCAAAAGACAAAGACTGGCTGAATGGATACAAAAACAAGACCCCTGCATATGTTGTCTACAAGAGAGCCACCTCAAAACAGGGGACACATACAGACTGAAAGTGAAGGGCTGGAAAAAGATTTTCCATGCAAATAGGGACCAAAAGAAAGCAGGAGTAGCAATACTCATATCAGATAAAATAGACTTTAAAACAAAGACTGTGAAAAGAGACAAAGATGGTCACTACATAATGATCAAAGGATCAATCCAAGAAGAAGATATAACAATTATAAATATATATGCACCCAACACAGGAGCACCGCAGTATGTAAGACAAATGCTAACAAGTATGAAAGAAGAAATTAACAATAACACAATAATAGTGGGAGACTTTAATACCCCACTCACACCTATGGATAGATCAACTAAACAGAAAATTAACAAGGAAACACAAACTTTAAACGATACAATAGACCAGTTAGACCTAATTGATATCTATAGGACATTTCATCCCAAAACAATGAATTTCACCTTCTTCTCAAGCGCACATGGAACCTTCTCCAGGATAGATCACATCCTGGGCCATAAAGCTAGCCTTGGTAAATTCAAAAACATAGAAATCATTCCAAGCATCTTTTCTGACCACAATGCAGTACGATTAGATCTCAATTACAGGAGAAAAACTATTAAAAAATCCAACATATGGAGGCTGAACAACACGCTGCTGAATAACCAACAAATCACATAAGAAATCAAAAAAGAAACCAAAATTTGCATAGAAACGAATGAAAATGAAAACACAACAACCCAAAACCTGTGGGACACGGTAAAAGCAGTGCTAAGGGGAAAGTTCATAGCAATACAGGCACACCTCAAGAAACAAGAAAAAAGTCAAATAAATAACCTAACTCTACACCTAAAGCAACTAGAAAAGGAAGAAATGAAGAACCCCAGGGTTAGTAGAAGGAAAGAAATCTTAAAAATTAGAGCAGAAATAAATGCAAAAGAAACAAAAGAGACCATAGCAAAAATCAACAAAACCAAAAGCTGGTTCTTTGAAAGGATAAATAAAATTGACAAACCATTAGCCAGACTCATCAAGAAACAAAGGGAGAAAAATCAAATCAATAAAATTAGAAATGAAAACGGAGAGATCACAACAGACAACACAGAAATACAAAGGATCATAAGAGACTACTATCAACAACTATATGCCAATAAAATGGACAACGAGGAAGAAATGGACAAATTCTTAGAAAAGTACAACTTTCCAAAACTCGATCAGGAAGAAATAGAAAATCTTAACAGACCCATCACAAGCACAGAAATTGAAACTGTAATCAAAAATCTTCCAGCAAACAAAAGCCCAGGTCCAGACGGCTTCACAGCTGAATTCTACCAAAAATTTAGAGAAGAGCTAACACCTATCCTGCTCAAACTCTTCCAGAAAATTGCAGAGGATGGTAAACTTCCAAACTCATTCTATGAGGCCACCATCACCCTAATACCAAAACCTGACAAAGATGCCACAAAAAAAGAAAACTACAGGCCAATATCACTGATGAACATAGATGCAAAAATCCTTAACAAAATTCTAGCAATCAGAATCCAACAACACATTAAAAAGATCATACACCATGACCAAGTGGGCTTTATCCCAGGGATGCAAGGATTCTTCAATATTCGCAAATCAGTCAATGTAATACACCACATTAACAAATTGAAAAATAAAAACCATATGATTATCTCAATAGATGCAGAGAAAGCCTTTGACAAAATTCAACATCCATTTATGATAAAAACTCTCCAGAAAGCAGGAATAGAAGGAACATACCTCAACATAATCAAAGCTATATATGACAAACCCACAGCAAACATTATCCTCAATGGTGGAAAATTGAAAGCATTTCCCCTAAAGTCAGGAACAAGACAAGGGTGCCCACTTTCACCACTACTATTCAACATAGTTTTGGAAGTTTTGGCCACAGCAATCACAGCAGGAAAAGAAATAAAAGGAATCCAAATTGGAAAAGAAGTAAAACTTTCACTGTTTGCAGATGACATGATCCTCTACATAGAAAACCCTAAAGACTCCACCAGAAAATTACTAGAGATAATCAATGAATATAATAAATTTGCAGGATATAAAATTAACTCACAGAAATCCCTTGCATTACTATACAATAATAATGAGAAAATAATGAGAAAGAGAAATTAAGGAAACAATTACATTCACCATTGCAATGAAAAGTATAAAATACTTAGGAATATATCTACATAAAAAACAAAAGACCTATATATAGAAAACTATAAAACAGTGGTGAAAGAAATCAAAGAGGACACTAATAGATGGAGAAATTACCATGTTCATGGATTGGAAGAATCAATATAGTGAAAATGAGTATACTACTCAAAGCAATCTATAGATTCAATGAAATCCCTATCAAGCCACCAATGGTATTTTTCACAGAACTATAAAAAATAATTTCACAATTTGTATGGAAATACAAAATACCTTGAAAAACCAAAGCAATCTTGAGAAAGAAGAATGGAACTGGAGGAATCAACCTGCCTGACTTCAGGCTCTACTACAAAGCCACAGTCATCAAGACAGTATGGTACTGATACAGAGACAGAAATATAGATCAAGGGAACAAAACAGAAAGCCCAGAGATAAATCCATGCACCTATGGAGAAGTGAAAGTGGAGAGTGAAAAAGTTGGCTTAAAGCTCAACATTCAGAAAATGAAGATCATGGCATCCGGTCCCACCACTGCATGGGAAATAGATGGGGAAACAGTGGAAACAGTGTCAGACTTTATTTTTCTGGGCTCCAAAATCACTACAGATGGTGACTGCAGCCATGAAATTAAAAGACGCTTACTCCTTGGAAGGAAAGTCATGACCAACCTAGATAGCATATTCAAAAGCAGAGACATTTTTTTGCCAACAAAGGTCCGTCTAGTCAAGGCTATGGTTTTTCCTGTGGTCATGTATGGATGTGAGCGTTGGACTATGAAGAAGGCTGAGCACCAAAGAATTGATGCTTTTGAATTGTGATGTTGGAGAAGACTCTTGAGAGTCCCTTGGACTGCAAGGAGATCCAACCAGTGCATTCTGAAGGAGATCAGCCCTGGGATTTCTTTGGAAGGAATGATGCTAAAGCTGAAACTCTAGTACTTTGGCCACCTCATGTGAAGAGTTGACTCATTGGAAAAGACTCTGATACTGGGAGGCATTGGGGGCAAGAGGAGAAGGGGACGACAGAGGATGAGATGGCTGGATGGCATCACTGACTCGATGGACGTGAGTCTCAGTGAACTCTGGGAGTTGGTGATGGACAGGGAGGCCTGGCGTTCTGCAATTCATGGGGTCGCAAAGAGTCAGACACGACTGAGCAACTGATCTGATATGATCTGACGGACAACTTGTCTTTGACAAAGGAGGCAAGAATATAGAATGGAGAAAAGACAATCTCTTTAACAATTGGTGCTGGGAAAACTGGTCAACCACTTGTAAAAGAATGAAACTAGAACACTTTCTAGCACAATACACAAAAATAAACTCAAATGGATTAAAGATCTAAACTTAAGACCAGAAAGTATACAACTCCTAGAGGAGAACATAGGCAAAACACTCTCTGACATAAATCACAGCAGGATCCTCTATGACCCACCTCCCATAATATTGGAAATAAAAGCAAAAATAAACAAATGCGGCCTAATTAAAATTAAAAGCTTTTGCACAACAAAGGAAACTATAAGCAAGGTGCAAAGACAGCCTTCAGAATGGGAGAAAATTATAGCAAATGAAGCAACTGACAAAGAATTAATCTCAAAGATATATAAGCAACTCCTGCAGCTAAATTGGAGAAAAATAGATGGGCCAATCAAAAAATGGGCCAAAGAACTAAATAGACATTTCTCCAAAGAAGACATACAGATGGCTAACAAACACATGAAAAGATGCTCAACATCACTCATTATCAGAGAAATGCAAATCAAAACTACAATGAGGTACCATTTCACGCCAGTCAGAATGGATGCGATCCAAAAGTCTACAAGCAATAAACGCTGGAGAGGGTGTGGAGAAAAGGGAACCCTCTTACACTGTTGGTGGGAATGCAAACTAGTACAGCCACTATGGAGAACAGTGTGGAGATTCCTTAAAAAGCTGGAAATAGAACTGCATTATGACCCAGCAATCCCACTGCTGGGCATACACACTGAGGAAACTAGAATTGAAAGAGACACGTGTACCCTAATGTTCATCGCAGCACTGTTTATAATCGTCAGGACATGGAAGCAACCTAGATGTCCATCAGCAGATGAATGGATAAGAAAGCAGTGGTACATATACACAATGGAGTATTACTCAGCCATTAAAAAGAATACATTTGAGTCCGTTCTAATGAGGTGGATGAAACTGGAGCCTATTATACAGAGTGAAATAAGCCAGAAAGAAAAACACCAATACTAACGCATATATATGGAATTTAGAAAGATGGTAACAATAACCCAGTATACGAGACATCAAAAGAGACACTGATGTATAGAACAGTCTTTCGGACTCTGTGGGAGAGGGAGAGGGTGGGATGATTTGGGAGAATGTCATTGAAACATGTATACTATCATGTATGAAACGAGTCGCCAGTCCAGGTTCGATGCACGATACTGGATGCTTGTGGCTGGTGCACTGGGACGACCCAGAGGGATGGTACAGGGAGGGGAGGAGGGAGGAGGATTCGGGATGGGGAACACGTGCATACTTTTGGCAGATTCATGTTGATATATGGCAAAACCAATACAATGTTGTAAAGTTAAAAAATAAAATAAAATTAAAAAAATCCAAATACTGTGGGGGAAGGTAATCCATTTATCTTTCTGTTATTGATTTATAATTAAATTTATTTATGGTCATAGAGCATAACTTCTATTATTACAGATTTGTTACAGCATGTGTTGTCACCTGGATTTTGTTTTAGGTGTACATTCTATGAAAAATTGAGAAAAAAAGTGTGTTCTACAGTTATGTGTAGAGTGCTTCATAAATATCAAGTTGAGGGTCTTATTTAGATCTTCTATCAATAAATCCTATTGTTTCCTGTCTACTGAAAGAGGAATATTGGTGTATTCAAGCATTATTCTATGAAGTTTTTGCTTCATGTATTTGATGGTTTTTGTTGTAAAGTTTATATTTGTTGTGAGTTTAGATTATGGTATTTTGATGAATTTACTGTTTCCTCATTAATTAATGTCCACTTCTACTCAAAATATTCTACTTTGAATTCTTTTTTATATTAGTATATTAGTATAAAAAAGCTTTATTTTAGTGTTTATACTGCATATCTTTTTATACTTTGTTTACTATTCATATTTTTTATTTAACTGATAATATTTTTATGTGAACTTTTAACAGTGTGTTAAAAATATAACAGTCTGCCATTTTAATTGTCATATTTAGTTCATTTTGATTTAATATAGCTATTTATATGGCTGGACATAGGTTTACTACTTTATATTTGGTTTATGTTTGTTCCTTGTTTTCTTCTGTTTCCCCATTTTTACTTTTAAATAAGTTATTCCAGTACATTTTAGCATTTCATTTAAATTTGATTATTAGCCTTTGGCCATGTCTCTTTATATTCTATTTCATATATGAGTGTTCTAGAAATTTTAAAAAGTGTATACCTAAGTTTTCACATTCTACTCAGAATCAATATTCTACCATTTCAAGTAAAACGTAGAACTCTTACATCCATATATGTACCTTTCCTTTTTTGCATGCATCACCTCTACAAATATTAAGAACCACACAATGTTAAAATTATTTCATTTAATAGTCATACATATTTTTGAAAATTTAAAACTGGAAGGGGGCGGTCCTGAGATGGCAGAAGAATAGGATTGGGAGACCACTTTCTCCCCTACAAATTCATCGAAAGATCATTTGAACGCTGAGCAAATTCCAGAAAACAACTTCTGAATGCTGGAAGAGGACACCAGGCACCCAGAAAGGTAGCCCATTGTCTTCAAAAGAAGATAGGACAAAATATAAAAGATAAAAAGTGAGGCAAAAGAGTTAGGGACGGAGACCCGTCTCGGGAGGGAGTCTTAAAAGAGGAGAAGTTTCCAAACACCAAGAAACCCTCTCACTGGTGGGTCTGTGGGGAGTTTTGGAATCACAGAGGACAACATAACTGGGAGGAAAAATAAATAAATAAATGAGTTAATAAATAAACCCCACAGATTATGTGCCTAATGGCAACTCCCAGCAGAGAAGAAGCCCAGATGCTCCCATCCATCACCAGCAAGCAGGGGCTGAACAGAGAGGTGCAGGCTACCTTCCTTAGGGTAGGGACCAGGCCTGAATGCCCTGAGGGCAATCTGAGGGAGCTAACATGAACTAGCAACCCAAACTGTGGGATAGCCAGAGAGAGAGAGAGAAAAGAGAGAGAGAGAGAGAACTTTCCTTTGAAAAGCTCTAACCCAAGGCATATGGCACCCCACTCCAGTACTCTTGCCTGGAAAATCCCATGGATGGAGGAGCCTGGTGGGCTGCAGTCCGTGGGGTCGCTAAGAGTCGGACACGACTGAGCGACTTCACTTTCACTTTTCACTTTCATGCATTGGAGAAGGAAATGGCAACCCACTCCAGTGTTCTTGCCTGGAGAATCCCAGGGATGAGGGAGCCTGGTGGGCTGCCGTCTATGAGGTCGCGCAGAGTTGGACACGACTGAAGTGACTTAACAGCAGCAGCAGCAACCCAAGGCATGCCGGCCCACTCACAGAACAAAAGACTGAGGGAATACCAGAGGAGAGCTAGCCGGCTGCATACCGGCCCATCCCCCACCAGAGGCAGAGAGGCAGGCAGCAACAGCCAGAGCCAGAAGGCAAAGGGCAATCTCGGCTCCAGAGATGGCATTCTCTACCAAACTGCGAGCAGGCTCCCAGTTGCTAACCAAGTCTTCCTGGGATCTTGGACTGTTGACATCCCCTGGGAGGGTCGCAGCCAGAGATCAGCTGCCTGGGCAGAGTGCGCTTGCCAAGCACCTGGTCGACTGAGTTGCTTGCACTTGGAAAGGGCACAAAACGTAGGCCCAACCAAGTCTGCACCTTTGTGGAGTACCTGAGAACCTGAACCTGAGCAGATTAGACCTGGGAAGTACACACAACCCAGGGCCCACTTTAGACAGTTCCCCTGCAGAGCAACATGGAACCTGAGCAGTGTAGACTGGGAAAGCACACACGCCATGAGCCAGGCCAAACCCAGTGTGGTCAAGACACTGTGAGCACACAGCGAGCATTCCCCACACATGCCAGTGATATTTGTTTGCAGTGTTTGCTTCCCTGGTGGCTCAGAGGTTAAAGCATCTGCCTGCAATGTGGGAGATCTGGGTTCAATCCCTGGGTCGGGAAGATCCCCTGGAGAAGGAAATGGCAACCCACTCCAGTATTCTTGCCTGGAGAATCCCGTGGATGGAAGAGCCTGGTGGGCTACAGTCCACGGGGTCGCAAAAAGTCGGACACGACTGAGCGACTTCACATTCACTTTTCCCTCCCCAGAGCAGGACTGAACAAATGAGCTTAAAAAAGTGTCCACCACCGCCCCCTTGTGTCAGAATGGAAATTAGACACTGAAGAGACAGATGAAGCCAAAATAAACAGAGGGAACTGCTTTGAAGTGACAGGTGCAACAGATTAAAACCCTGTAGTTAGCACCGACTACATTGGAAGGGGCCTATAGACCTTGAGAAGTAAAAGCTGGAACAAAGAACTATCTAAAACTGAACTGACCCCACACTGCCCACAACAGCTCCAGAGAAATTCCTAGATATATTTTTACTATTATGATTTTAAAAAATTTTAAGTCCTTTGTTACTCCTTCAATTTCCATTTTTATAACCTTGCAAAAAAGAAAAGATTCTACTTTTAAAGCAAATTTCATATATATATTTTAAAATAATTTTTGTGATTTTGTTTCTCTTTTTTTAATATTGTATTTTTGAGAGTCTAACCTCTACTCTAGATTTTTAATCTTTGCTTTTTGGTACTTGTTATCAATTTTGTACCTTTAAGAATGCAATCTTCAGTACCCATTTTTACTTAGGAGTGTGATTACTGGCTTGATTGCCCTCTCACCCTTTTGATTCTCCTTTTTCTCTCCTAGGTCACCTCTATCTCCTCCCACCCCTTCTCTTCTCTGCCCAACTCTTTGAATCTCTTTGGGTATTCCAGACTGTGGAGAACACTTAGGAAACTGATTATTGGCTAGATCGGTCTCTCTCCTTTTGACCCCTCTCTTCTCCTCCTGGTCACCTCTATCTACTCCCCCCCCCCCAACCTCTTCTCTTCTCTATGTAACTCTGTGAACCTCTCTGGGTGTTCCAGGCTGTGGAGAGCACATAGGGATTTGATTAGTGGCTAGATTGCTCTCTCTCCTTTTGATTCCCCCTCTTCTCCTCCTGGTCACCTCTATCTCCCTCCTTCCTCTTCTCTTCTCCATGTAACTCAGGGAACCTTTCTCGGTGTCTTTCACTGTGGAGACTCCTTTCTCCATTAACCTAGATGTTTTATCATCAGTGCTGTATGGATGGAGAAGTCTTGAGGCTACTGTAAGAATAAGACTGAAAACCAGAGGCAGGAGGCTTAAGTCCAAATCCTGAGAACACCTGAGAACTCCTGACTCCAGGGAACATTAATTGATAGGAGCTCATCAAACGCCTCCATACCTACACTGAAACCAAGGGCCACCAAAGGGCCAACAAATTCCAGAGCAAGACATACCATGCAAATTCTCCAGCAACACAGGAACATAGCCCTGAGCTTCAACATTAGGCTGCCCAACGTCACACCAAACCCATAGACATGTCAAAACTCATTACTGGACACTTCATTGCACTTCAGAGAGAAGAAATCCAGCCCCATCCACCAGAACACTGACACAAGCTTCCCTAACGAGGAAACCTTGACAAGCCACCCGTACAACCGCAACCACAGGGAGGAACCTCCACAATAAAGAGAAAACACAAACTGCCAGGATACGGAAAGGCCACCCCAAACAAAGCAATATACATAAGATGAAAAGGCAGAGAAATACACAGCAGGTAAAAGAGTAGGATAAATGCCCACCAAACCAAACAAAAGAGGAAGAGATAGGGAATATAACCTGATAAAGACTTCTGAATAATGATAGTGAAAACGATCCAAAATCTTGAAAATAAAATGGAGTTACAGATAAATAGCCTGGGGAAAAGGATTGAGAAGATGCAAGAAAGGTTTAACAAGGACCTAGAAGAAATAAAAAAGAGCCAATCAATAATGAATAATGCAATAAATGATATAAAAAACACTCTGGAGGGAACCAACGATAGAATAACTGAGGCAGAAGATTGGATAAGTGAGGTGGAAGATAGAATGGTGGAAATAAATGAAGCAGAGAGGAAAGAAAAAAAAATATGAAAAGAAACGAGGACAACCTCAGAGACCCACATGCCCCAACATTCGGAACATAGGAGTCCCAGAAGATGAATACTAAAAGAAAGGCCATGAGAAAATACTTGAGGAGATAATAGTTGAAAACTTCCCTAAAATGGGGAAGGAAATAGCCACCCAAGTCCAAGAAACCCAGAGAGTCCCAAACAGGATGAACCCAAGGCGAAACACCCCAAGACACATATTAATCACATTAACAAAGATCAAACACAAAGAACAAATATTAAAAGCAACAAGGGAAAAACAACAAATAACACACAAGGGGATTCCCAAAAGGATAACAGCTGGTCTTTCAGTAGAAATGCTTCAGGCCAGGAAGGAATGGCAGGACATACTTAAGGTGATGAAACAGAAAAACCTATAACCAGATTACTATACCCAGCAAGGATCTCATTCAAATATGAAGGAGAAATCAAAAGCTTTACAGACTAGCAAAAGCTGAGAGAATTCAGCACCACCAAACCAGCTCTTCAAAAATGCTAAAGGATCTTCTCTAGACAGGAAACACAAAAAGGGTGTATAAACTCAAACCTAAAACAACAAAGTAAATGGCAATGGGATCATGTTATCAATAATTACCTTAAATGTAAATGGGTTGAATGGCCAAACCATAAGACAAAGCTTGGCTGAATGGATACAAAAACAAGACCCCTATATATGCTGTCTACAAAAGACCCATCTCAAAACAAGGGACACATACAGACTGAAAGTGAAGGGCTAGAAAAACATATTTCATGCAAATTGAGACCAAAAGAAAGCAGGAGTAGCAATATTCATATCAGATAAGATAGACTTTGAAATAAAGGCTGTGAAAAGAGACAAAGAAGGAGACTACAAAATGATCAAAGGATCAATCAAAGAAGAAGATATAACAATTATAAATATATATGCACCCAACATAGGAGCACTGCAATATGTAAGGCAAATGCTGACAAGTATGAAAGGGGAAATTAACAGTCACACAATAACAGTGGGAGACTTTAATACCCCACTCAAACCTATGGATAGATCAACTAAACAGAAAATTAGCAAGGAAACACAAACTTTAAATGATACAATAGACCAGTTAGACCTAATGGATATCTATAGGACATTCCACCCCCAAAACAATGAATTTCACCTTTTTCTCAAGTGCACATTGGAACCTTCTCCAGGATAGATCACATCCTGGGCCATAAATCTGGCCTTGGTAAATTAAAAAAAACATTGAAATCATTCCAAGCATCTTTTCTGAACACAATGCAGTAAGGTTAGATATCAAGTACAGGAAAAAAAAAACTATTAAAAATTCCAACATATGGAGGATAAACAACACGCTTCTAAATAACCAACAAATCACAGAAGAAATCAAAAAAGAAATCAAAATATTCATAGAAATGAATGAAAATGAAAACACAACAACCCAAAACCTATGGCACTCAGTAAAAGCAGTGATAAGGGGAAGGTTCAAAACAATACAAGCTTACCTCAAGAAACAAGAAAAAGGTCAAATAAATAACCTAACTCTACACCTAAAGCTTGGATTAAAGCTCAACATTCAGGAAACTAAGATCATGGCATCTGGTCCCATCACTTCATGGGAAATAGATGGGGAAACAGTGGAAACAATGGCAGACTTTATTTTTTTCAGCTCCAAAATCACTGCAGATGGTGATTGCAGCCATGAAATTTAAAGATGCTTACTCCTTGGAAGGAAAGTTATGACCAACCTAGATAGCATGTTGAAAAGCAGAGACATTACTTTGCCAACAAAGGTCCATCTAGTCAAGGCTATGGTTTTTCCTGTGGTCATGTATGGATGTGAGAGTTGGACTGTGAAGAAAGCTGAGCACTGAAGAATTGATGCTTTTGAACTGTGGTGTTGGAGAAGACTCTTGAGAGTCCCTTGGACTGCAAGGAGGTCCAATCAGTCCATCCTAAATGAGATCAGTCCTGGGTGTTCAATAGACGGACTGATGCTAAAGCTGAAACTCTAATACTTTGGCCACCTCATGCGAAGAGAGTTGACTCATTGGAAAAGACTCTGATGCTGGGAGGGATTGGGGCAGGAGGAGAAGGGGACGACAGAGGATGAGATGGCTGGATGGCATCACTGACTCAATGGACATGAGTTTGAGTAAACTCTGGGAGTTGGTGATGGACAGGGAGGCCTGGCATGCTGCGATTCATGGGGTCAGAAAGAGTCAGGCACGACTGAGCAACTGAACTGAAATGAAAACCCAGAGCAACTAGAAAAGGAAGAAATGAAGAACCCCCCCAGTTAATAAAGGAAAGAAATCATAAAAATTAGGGCAGAAATAAATTCAAAAGAAACAAAAGAAACCATAGCACAAATCAACAAAGCTACAAGCTGGTTCTTTGAGAAGATAATTAAAATAGAAAAACCATTAGCCAGACTCATCAAGGAAAAAGGGAGAAGAATTAAGTCAACAAAATTAGAAATTAAAATGGAGAAATCACAGCAGACAACACAGAAACACAAAGGATCATAAGAGACTACCATCAGCAACCATATGCCAATAAAATCGACAACTTGGAAGAAATGGACAAATTCTTAGAAAAGTATAACTTTCCAAAACTGAACCAGGAAAAAAATAGAAAATCCTAAAAGACCCATCACAAGCACAGAAATCGAAACTGTAATCAGAAATCTTCCAGCAAACAAAAGGCAGGACCAGACGGCTTCACAGCTGAATTCTACCAAAATTTTAGAGAAGAGCTAACACCTATCCTACTCAAACTCTTCCAGAAAATTACAGAGGAAGGTAAACTTCTAAACTCATTCTATGAGTCCACCATCACCCTAATACCAAAACCAGACAAAGATGCCACCAAAAAAGAAAACTATAGGCCAATATCACTGATGAACATAAATGCAAAAATCCTTAACAAAATTTAGCAAACAGAATCCAACAACATATTAAAAATATCATACATTATGACCAAGTGGGCTGTATCCCAGGAATGCAAGGATTCTTTAATATCCACAAATCAATCAAGGTAATACACTGCATTAACAAATTGAAAGATTAAAACAATATGGTTATCTCAATAGATGCAGAGAAAGCCTTTGACAAAATTCAACAACCATTTATGACAAAAGTCCTCCAGAAAGCAGGAATAGAAGGAACATGCTGCTGCTGCTGCTAAGTCGCTTCAGTCATGTCCGACTCTGTGCGACCCCATAGGTGGCAGCCCACCAGGCTCCGCCATCCCTGGGATTCTCCAGGCAAGAACACTGGAGTTCATTGCCATTTCCGTCTCCAGTGTATGAAAGTGAAAAGTGAAAGTGAAGTCACTCAGTTGTGTCCAACTCTTCACGACCCCATAGACTGCAGCCTACCAGGCTCCTCTGCCCATGGGATTTTCCAGGCAAGAGTACTGGAGTGGGTTGCTGTAGAAGGAACATACCTCAATATAATAAAAGCTATATATGACAAACGCACAGCAAACATTATCCTCGATGGTGGAAAATTGAAAGCATTTCCCCTAAAGTCAGGAACAGGACAAGGGTGCCCACTCTCACCACTACTATTCAACATAGTTTGGAAGTTTTGGCCACAGCAGTCAGAGCAGAAAAAGAAATAAAATAATCCAGATTGGAAAAGAAGAAGTAAAACTGTCACTGCAGATGACATGATCCTCTCCATAGAAAACCGAAAGACTCCACCAGAAACTTACTAGAGCTAATCACTGAATATAGTAAATTTGCAGGATATAAAATTAACTCACAGAAGTCCCTTGCATTCCTATATACTAACAATGAGAAAACAGAAAGAGAAGTTAAGGAAACAATTACATTCACCATTGCAATGAAAAGAATAAAATACTTAGGAATAAATCTATTTAATAAATCTTTTGTTAAATAAAACAAAAGACCTATATATAGAAAACTATAAAACATTGATGAAAGAAATCAAAGATGACACAATAGTTGGAGAAATATACCATATTCATTGATCAGAAGAATCAATGTAGTGAAAATGAGTATACTACCCAAAGCAATCTGTAGATTCAATGCAATCCCTACCAAGCTACCAATGGTATTTTTCACAGAACTAGAACAAATAATTTCACAATTTTTATGGAAATACAAAATACCTCGATTAACCAAAGCAATCTTGAGAAAGAAGAATGGAACTGGAGGACTCAACCTACCAGACTTCAGGCTCTACTACAAAGCCACAGTCATCAAGACAGTATGGTACTGGCACAAAGACAGAAATATAGATCAATGGAACAAAATAGAAAGCCCAGAGATAAATCCATGCACCCCACTCCAGTACATTGGCCTAGAAAATCCCATGGACGGAGGAGCCTGGTAGGCTGTAGTTCATGGGGCCGCTAGAGTCGGACACGACTGAGTGACTTCACTTTCACTTTTATGCATTGGAGAAGGAAATGGCAACCCACTCCAGTGTTCTTGCCTGGAGAATCCCAGGGATGGGGAAGCCTGGTGGGCTGCCATCTATGGGATCTCACAGGGTCGGACACGACTGAATTGACTTAGCAGCAGCAGCATGGACAACTTATCTTTGACAAAGGAGGCAAGAATATACAATGGAGAAAAGACAATCTCTTTAACAAGTGGTGCTGGCAAAACTGGTCAACCACTTGTAAAAGAATGAAACTAGAACACTTTCTACACAATACACAAAAATAAACTCAAAATGTATTAAAGATCTAAATGTAAGACTAGAAACTATACAACTCCTAGAGGAGAACATAGACAAAACACTCTTCGATGTAAACCACAGGAGGATCCTCTATGACCCACCTCCCAGAGTAATGGAAATAAAAGCAACAATAAACAAATGGGACCTAATTAAACTTAAAAGCTTTTGCACAACGAAGAAAACTATAAGAAAGGTGAAAAGACAGCCTTCAGAATGGGAGAAAATAATAGCAAACGAAGCAGCTGACTAAGAATTAATCTCAAAAATACATAAGCAGCTCCTGCAGCTCAATTGGAGAAAAATAGATGGGCCAATCAAAAAATGGGCCAAAGAACTAAACAGACATTTCTCCAAAGAAGACATAGAGATGGATAACAAACACATTAAAAGATGCTCAACATCACTCATTATCAGAGAAATGCAAATCAAAACCACAATGAGGCACCATCTCACGCCGGTCAGAATGGCTGCTATCAAAACGTCTACAAGCAATAAATGCTGGAGAGGGTGTGGAGAAAAGGGAACCCTCTTACACTGTTGGTTGGAATGCAAACTAGTACAGCCACTATGGAGAACAGTGTGGAGATTCCTTAAAAAACTGGAAATAGAACTGCCATACGACCCAGCAATCCTACTGCTGGGCATATACACCAAGGAAACGAGAATTGAAAGAGACACATGTACCCCAATGTTCACCTCAGCACTGTTTACAATAGCCAGGACATGGGAGCAACCTAGATGTCCATCAGCAGAGGAATGGATAAGAAAGCAGTGGTACATATACACAATGGAATATTACTCAACCATTAAAAAGAATACATTTGAATCAGTTCTAAATAGGGGGATGAATCTGAAGCCTATTGTACAGAGTGAAGTCAGTAAGAAAAACACCAATACAGTATAATAATGTATGTATATGGAATTTAGAAAGATGGTAACAATGACTCTATATGCAAAACAGCAAAAGAGACACAGATGTATAGAACAGTCTTTTGGACTCTGTGGGAGGAGGCGAGTGTGGGATGATTTGAGAGAATAGCACTGGAACCTGTATATTATCATATGTGAAACATATCGCCAGTCCAGGTTCGATGGATGAGACAGGGTGCTCTGGGCTGGTGCACTGGGATGACCTTGAGGGATGGGATGGGGAGTGCAGAGGGAGGGGGGTTCAGGATAGGGAAGACATGTACACCCATGACAGATTCATGCCAATGTATGGCAAAATCCACTACAATAAGGTAAGGTAATTAGCCTCCAATTAAAATAAATTAATTAAAAAAGAAAAAAAAAGAAAAGAATTAGGCCATATCTGGCAAAAATATGTATACACTGGATCACTTGATGGTATGGTCAAGAGAAGTAGATCAGCAAGTCTTACGTTTACTCCTGATATCAGTGATAGACAAAGTGTGTAAATCAAAAGGAAAAAGTTCTCCCTCTCACCAGGTTGGAAGTCTGAAGCCTTCCCTTAAAAACAGGGACAATATCATATACAAAACAATGGGCATTCCATCTCAGAAGACACTTTGGAGAGCCCAGGCTAAAGAAAGCTTTCTATTAAATGGAGACAACCACATTCTTTTAAGTCTAATCCCATTCATGTCAACAAGCTTATGATGAAAATTTGGTAGTTGTTTGGAAGATAGAAGCCCAAGAATATACCAAAGGAAGGAAACAAACAAAGAAAAATATTTCTAGGAAATATATTCATTAAAAAGTCAGAAAGAAGTTACTCATTTAATACTGAAGTAATTATGAAAGGTCTTGGCTGATTCATGATGTATGGCAAAAACCACCACAATATTGTAATCATCCTCCAATTAAAATAAATTAGTTAATTAAAGAAAGAAAAAAAACTCATGTAGATGTCAAACAACTCCAGCAAACAAAAAAGGAAATATTTCGAATGTTCTCACTTTATGTAAAATTGGTAGGAAGAATGTAATTTAAGGAAAAAACATAAACAAAAACAACCCCCTGCTCAAAAAAACGAAGGAAGAAAAAATATAGTAAGGGAGCACTTGGAAAAGTTAAGAAAGGGAATCAATTTCTCAATTGACTTAATAAAAGAACCATGTGAAATGTGTAGGTAGAATGAAAACCAGGATTTCATATCAAACATGTTTTATTTTTGGAGAATTTTACAGGATATAAGTATTTCAAATTTAGACCAAGATACCTGTTTAATAGCGAGTGGAGGTGATGGAATTCCAGTTGAGCTCTTTCAAATCCTGAAAGATGATGCTGTGAAAGTGCTGCACTCAATATGCCAGCAAATTTGGAAAACTCAGCAGTGGCCACAGGACTGGAAAAGGTCACTTTTCATTCCAATCCCAAAGAAAAGCAATGCCAAAGAATGCTCAAACTACTTCACAATTGCACTCATCTCACATGCTAGTAAAGTAATGCTCAAAATTCTCCAAGCCAGGTTTCAGCAATATGTGAACCGTGAACTTTCTGATGTTCAAACTGGTTTTAGAAAAGGCAGAGGAACCAGAGATCAAATTGCCAACATCTGCTGGATCATGGAAAAAGCAAGAGAGTTCCAGAAAAACATCTATTTCTGCTTTATTGACTATGCCAAAGCCTTTGACTGTGTGGATCACAATAAACTGTGGAAAATTCTGAAAGAGATGGGAATACCAGACCACCTGATCTGCCTCTTGAGAAATCTGTATGAAGGTAGGGAAACAACAATTAGAACTGGACATGGAACAACAGACTGCTTCCGAATAGGAAAAGGAGTACATCAAGGCTGTATATTGTCACCCTGCTTATTTAACTTATATGCCGAGTACATCATGAGAAATGCTGGGCTGGAAGAAGCACAAGCTGGAATCAAAATTGCCTGGAGGAATATCAATAACCTCAGATATGCAGATGACACTACCCTTATGGCAGAAAGTGAAGAGGAACTAAAAAGCCTCTTGATGAAAGTGAAAGTGGAGAGTGAAAAAGTTGGCTTAAAGCTCAACATTCAGAAAATGAAGATCGTGGCATCCGGTCCCATCACTTCATGGGAAATAGATGGGGAAACAGTGGAAACAGTGTCAGACTTTATTTTTCTGGGCTCCAAAATCACTGCAGATGGTGACTGCAGCCATGAAATTAAAAAATGCTTACTTTTGGAAGGAAAGTTATGACCAACCTAGATAGCATGTTGAAAAGCAGAGACTTTGCCAACAAAGGTCCGTCTAGTCAAGGCTATGGTTTTTCCTGTGGTCATGTATGGATGTGAGAGTTGGACTGTGAAGAAAGCTGAGCGCTGAAGAATTGCTGCTTTTGAACTGTGGTGTTGGAGAAGACTCTTGAGACTCACTTGGAGTGCAAGGAGATCCAACCAGTCCATTCTGAAGGAGATCAGCCCTGGGATTTCTTTGGAAGGAATGATGCTAAAGCTGAAACTCCAGTACTTTGGCCACCTCATGTGAAGAGTTGACTCATTGGAAAAGACTCTGATGCTGGCAGGGATTGGGGGCAGGAGGAGAAGGGGAGGACAGAGGATGAGATGGCTGGATGGCATCACTGACTCGATGGGCGTGAGTCTGGGTGAACTCCGGGAGTTGGTGATGGACAGGGAGGCCTGGCATGCTGTGATTCATGGGATCGCAAAGAGTCGGACAGGACTGAGCGACTGAACTGAACTGAACCATACATGACCACAGGAAAAACCATAGCCTTGACTAGATGGACCTTTGTTGGCAAAGTGACATCTCTGCTTTTCAACATGCTATCTAGGTTGGTCATAACTTTCCTTCCAAAATTAAATGTCTTTTATAATAAAATAATTTTGCAATAATAATTTTATTTTGGTAGTAGTTTACAGAAACTGATTTTTAGTTTTCAAATTGATTTTTAGTTTTTTTTTTTAGTTTTGGTTTCTAATTGTTTACACTTAATAAAACTGGGATAAATTAGTGGTTAATAGAAGGACTTCCAAATCAGCTTTGAAAGACTATACTTTCTTATTTTATCATTTACTTCCGAAAGTAAAAAAATTGATGACATGGTTCTAACCAAATTCTTTCCATACTTTTCCACTTTCATTATCAAGAATTTTCAGCAAACAAATTTTTTACAAGCAGAAAATAAATGGAAAAATTGATGTAGATGACTGATTTGTGTATTTGGGGGAACTATAATCTTCAGCACTGAGTCAATGGTGGAAAACAAATGCTGTGATTATACCATATAATCAAAGCAAAGTGTTAGAAGACTGTACTTTAAGCACTAATTTTATCTCTTTCTATAATGTGACTCTGGGCTATATTGAAGTCACTTATAAAGCTTTCGTATAAATTTCAAGAGATTAGCTCATTTATAGAAATTGACATTTTGTTAAAAGACAATATTTGGCAGTCCTTGTGATTTATAGGTTTCAAGGTGTTTGCCCTGTGCACACTGTCCCTTATCCTACTTTTGGAGGAAAGCTCCCTGGCAGTGTTAATCCACTGTGTGGTCTTTCCCACATCTCTCCTGTGTTCACTAGAGTAAAATATCTATTAATGTTCACCTCTGCCTCTCAAGTTATAACCTTCCTAAATTTAGATGTCTTTTAGGATATACTTCTTAACTTAAAAAAGGGGAGAATAATGTAATCTCATATACATTACTGTGAGGAAAAACTCATCCTTCCAAAGCAAATAGGGTAGAAAAGGAATAGAAAAGAGATGTTATGTGGAAATGAAGAGAGATCGAAATTGAAAAAGCCTATCTTGGGGAAAACTGACAGGTCAGAACTTTACTCAAATCTGACACATATCTTGATGCTAAAATTCTGTTCACAGAAGGGCCTTGCCTTCTTGATATAGATAGAAATATGAAAGAGGTAATAATGGCATAAACTGAATTGCAAATGACACTTAGGTAACTGAGTTGAAAGTTAAGATACTGAAATAAATCATGTAAAAACATGTCGCTGTTTGAGATATGGCAGGTGATCAGCAGAACTTTCAATATTAAGAGTTTCAAAGATACAGGAAATAGAGAAGAATAGCAAAGTACACAACGGAAAACTTATTGGTACTTGCCTCTTTCCTGTTTACTCTTTCCTGAAAAGCAAAATGAAGAAACAAAAATTCATTCCAAATAAAAGCATATTGTCGGGAAGAAAGGAGAACAAAAATTGGGATTCCTTTCATAGTTTACTCCGTGGTACAACTTGACCCATATTTGTGAAAACTGGAGCCATAAGGTTGCAAAGGATATCTCATCAGTCAGAGACAGTGTCATTTTACATCATTCCACCCCTTAGTGCAAAAGAAACTAAATTAGGAAATGAAACCATTAAGGAGAGTTAGGGTGGGAATTCTTTTGGGATGTACAACATCAGCCGTTCTTCTTTCATTGGGACATTCTTTTTCACTTTAAAATGGAAATGTACACACATGCACAAGACAGGTACTTATTAAATAGTGAGGAAGAATACAGAGAAGGCATGTATTTGTGCCAAACTGAATTTGTCACCGTAGCCGTGTGAAATTTACTATATTCATTGTTGTTGTTGTTGTTCAGTTGGTAAGTCATGTCTGACTCTTTGCAATCCCATGAACGCCAGGCTTCTCTGTCCATCACTATCTCCCGGAGTTTGCTCAAACTCAAGTCCATTGAATCAGTGATGCCATGCAACCATCTCATCCTCTGTTGCCCCCTTCTCCTCTTGCCCTCAATTTCCCCCAGCATCACAGTCTCTTCCAGTGAGTCAGCTCTTCACATCAGGTGGCCAAAGTACTGAGGCTTCAGCTTCAGCATCAGTCCTTCCAGTGAATATTTAGGATTGATTTC
This sequence comes from Bubalus kerabau, assembly GCF_029407905.1. NCBI lineage: Eukaryota > Metazoa > Chordata > Mammalia > Artiodactyla > Bovidae > Bubalus > Bubalus kerabau. The sequence goes on from NC_073626.1 coordinate 25,709,007, forward strand.
CTTTGGGATTGGCTGGTTTGATCTATTTGCAGACCAAGGGACTCTCAGCAGTCTTCTCCAGCACCACAGTTCGAAATCGTCATTTCTTCGGTGCTCAGCTTTCTTTATGGTCCAGTTCTCACATCCATACACGACTACTGGAAAAATCATAACCTTGGCTGTATAGACCTTTGTCAGTTCACTGATGCCTCTGCTTTTTAATACACTGTTTAGGTTTGACATAGCTAATCTATATTAGCTATATTCATTAAAGTCATATATTTCTAAGATACATTCCTCCAAAACAAGAATGTAATTTGAATTGTTATAAGAAAGGAAGGATATTAAAGTTTGAATGAATCTATTAGGTTTTCTTTTGAAAGCTTGCAAGACAATAGTGCTTGTGTCCTTCACTTAATGTTTTCAGTATTGAGAAATATTTTTTAACCTCATTTAAGATACAATTCTTCCAAAAATATTTAATGGGATTTGTGGCTGATGTTTTGATAATTATGTAAATAAATTGCAAAAGAATAAAGAACAATTAGTAAGGTTGGATTTTGTTAAAAATAAAACAGGAAACCTTCAGTAATATATTTAGATACCTGGGAACACTTTGTTCCTATGTTCAAGTACAGTGGAAGAGTGATGTCCAAGTTCACACTTGACCAATGAATAATATCATATACCATTTAGATTTTGAAAGGGCAATGAATAGAGAAGATTAACCCAGCATTTTTGGTGTCTTCTCTCATAATTTATGTTTTAAAAGAAGTATTGATTGTGTCATAAGTATCCTCAAACTTGAAATAGCTGACAAAGAACACCAGCTATGTATGGTACTATGTATGGATGGTTTCCAACAATATATATCTGAATAGAAACCTTCTCAGCCTCATGCCTTTTATGTTACCAGCTTCCTAATGACACCATGAGAAGTCCTTGCATGAGAGAAGAAACCAGTCTTTAAAGGGATGGCATGGTATGAAGTGAAAAAAGAAGAAATGGAAAAGTAGAGAAGGTAGAGAAACAGAAATGATCAGAATTAAAATGGGAGAAATTAAACACCAAAATATTGGGGTGGAACTAGTATACCTGAGGAGGAGGCAAGCCAACACAAGACATTCAGACAAGAATTCAGGCAATATTAAATGATGAACCAGTCATTTTAAAGGGGATCAATTGTAACGAGAGCAGAAATTTTACCTAGTTCTTTCCAAGGTTCTTCTAAAAAAAAAAAAGGAAAGAGAAATGTTAGCTTCATGAGACAGAACTACAATAAGAAAGAAAATTTACTGAAAAGTTCGTATCTAAAATGAACCCTATACAGTTTCAGATAAACACACACATACACAAATTGGTTCAGAAGTCAGTATTTCCCAGAGATATTCTATAGTAAATGAAAGAAGGGGAAATGCAATCAATTTAATTAATTGACAAACTTTTCAGAAATATTCTGGTGGTTAATTCGTAAAAATTATTCTTGATCCCTTTGGCAATATTTAGGCTCCTGCTGTCCTGTTAGTTGGTGATGGACAGAGAGGTCTGGTGTGCTGCAGTCCATGGGGCTGCAGAGTCGGACACGACTGAGCGACTGAACTGAACTGAACTGAACTGTCCTGTTTGTTAGCTTTAGTATGGTCATTGACTGTTTTTACATGTATAAATCAATTCTCATGATTGCAGTAGCTACATTGTATAAAGTTGCCACAAACACTGTATAAAGGAATACTGAAACACTTTTGGTATAGGTAATACATTGTCAGGTTTCTGGGTGCCTCTTTTCACAATGTTACTGCCAGCAATTAATTTGCAACCTTGTTGTATTTGAGTTTCTCTTTTAACTCATGGGTAAATGAAATTATCTGAAGGCAATCACACGGGTGCTGAATCCAGGAGAGAGAAAGAAAAGGGTTCTCTGAGAGAGATTTTGTTTCTCACCAACCATGCTTTTACTGTGCCACCTCCTCTCTGAGAGAAAATATCTAAACACACATATATGAACATTATAAAGAAGCTGCAACAAAGCTCTTCTTCTAATAGTTTTTTCCTGCAACATTTTTTGTCACATCCATTCCATAATTAAAGAGGTAGATTTCTAAAATCTATTCCATTGAAAACATCACTACAATTTAAAGAACATCTTTGATATCTAGAGATACAAAGGTTTAAATAATTCTTGTGTTATGATACTGAAAAGTGGTTCAGAAGCATCTTAGAACTAGCCTTAGACTTTTGAGGCATGTTATCAATGAGAGTTCCTAGAGTAACAAAATGTATATATACATACATATACATGCACACACACACACACACACGCGCACACACATACACACACACACAGAAACAGCAAGGACCTAACAGAAGCAGAGACATCACTTTGCCGACCAAGGTCTGTACAAGGTCTGTTGGCTTATCTAGTAGTCATGTATGGATGTGAGACTTGGACTATAAAGAAGACTGAAAGTGTTACTTGTTCAGTCATGTCCAATTCTTTGTGACCCATGGACTGAAGTCTGTCAGGCTCCTATGTCCATGTAATGCTCCAGGCAAAAATACTGTGGTGGGTTGCTATTCCCTTCTCCAGGGGATCTTCCTGACACAGGGATCAATCCCAGGTCTCCTGCATTGCAGGAAGATTCTTTACTGTCTGAGCCACCCTTCAGATCAGATCAGATCAGTCGCTCAGTAGTGTCCGACTCTTTGCGACCCCATGAATCGCAGCACGCCAGGCCTCCCTGTCCATCACCAACTCCCGGAGTTCACTGAGACACACGTCCATCGAGTCAGTGATGCCATCCAGCCATCTCATCCTCTATCGTCCCCTTCTCCTCCTGCCCCCAATCCCTCCCAGCATCAGAGTCTTTTCCAATGAGTCAACTCTTCGCATGAGGTGGCCAAAGTACTGGAGTTTCAGCTTTTGCATCATTCCTTCCAAAGAAATCCCAGGGCTGATCTCCTTCAGAATGGACTGATTGGATCTCCTTGCAGTCCAAGGGACTCTCAAGAGTCTTCTCCAACACCACAGTTCAAAAGCATCAATTCTACCGTGCTCAGCCTTCTTCACAGTCCAACCCTCACATCCATACATGACCACTGGAAAAACCATAGCCTTGACTAGACGAACCTTTGTTGGCAAAGTAATGTCTCTGCTTTTGAATATGCTATCTAGGTTGGTCATAACTTTCCTTCCAATGCTCTCCTAAAGAAGGTTGAGTGCTGAAGAATTGATGCTTTCAAACTGTGGTTCTGAAGAAGATTCTTGAGAGTCTCTTGGGCTACAAGGAGATTAAACCAGTCAATCCTAAAGAGAATCAACCCTGAATGTTTATTGGAGAGACTGCTGCTGAAGGTGAAGCTCCAATAATTTGGCAACTTGATGCAAAGAGCCGACTAATTGGAAAAGATCCTAATGCTGGGAAAGATTGAAGGCAGGAGGAGGAGACAACAGAGGATGAGATCGTTGGTTGGCATCACTGACTCATTGGACATGAGTTTGAGCAAACTCTGGGAGATGGTGAAGGACTGGGAAGCCTGGCATGCTGAAGACCATGGGATCACAAAGTGTTGGACATAACTTAGAGAATGAACAACAAGTTAAGGCAACTTGACCTTAACATTTTACATTACTACTTTTTAATCTCCTTTGAGGTTGGGAAAGCTGGTGAAAACATTTTTTAAAATTGCTTGTGTCATATTTGGGTTTGTAGTTCATAAGATTTGGAAGAGCAAAGCAATACATTTTTGCCATTCTGATTTAAACTAAAAAGTATAAGTGAGATCATGTGATATATTTATATTTCTGGCTTATTTCCACTTAGTAAAGTGTCCTCTAGGTTTATATATGTTATTGTAAATGACAATTTCTTTCTTTTTTAGAAAGAAATAATATTCTACAATATTCTATATTACAATAGAATACAATAATATTCTATAATATTCTATGTATCTATTCTCGATATATACATTCCATATATTTATGTGTTCTTTTATTGCTGAGCATAGAAGTTGTTTTCATATCTTGGCTTTTGTGAATAATGCTGCAGTGAACACAGGAGTGTTCATATCTCTTTGAGATACTGATTATATTTGCTTTGGATTTATATCCAGAGGTAAGATTGCTGGATCATATGGTAATTTTAGTTATAATTTTTGAAAGAAATTACATAGCATTTTCCACAATAACTGTATCAGTTTACATTCTTAGCAACAGTGTTCCCTTTTCTCCACATCCTTGCCAAACTTTTCTTTTTTTTTCTTTTTGAATTTTTTGTCTTTTTGATAAAGCTGTTCAGCAGCTATGATGGTGTTAGTTGCTCAGTGGTGTCTGACTCTGCGATCCCATGGACTGTAGCCCACCAGGCTCCTCTGTCCATGGATTTCTCCAGGCAAGAATACTGTAGTGGGTAGCCATTCCCTTCTGCAGGATTCTTCCCGACTCAGGGATTGAACTTGGGTCTCTCACATTGCGAGCAGGTTCCATACTGTCTGAGTCACCAGGGAAGCCCCTTCAGCAGCTATCAGGTGATAGTTTATTGTGGCTTTCATTTGCATTTCCCTGACCGAGTGGCAAAGAATTGATGCTTTTGAACTGTGGTGTTGGAGAAGACTCTTGAGAGTCCCTTGGACTGCAAGGAGATCCAACCAGTTCATCCCAAAGGATATCAGTCTTGAATATTCATTGGAAGGACTGATGTTGAAGCAGAAACTCCAATACTTTGGCCACCTGATGCGAAGAACTGACTCATTGGAAAAGACCCTGATGCTGGGAAAGATTGAAGGTGGGAGGAGAAGGGGATGAGATGGTTGGTTGGTATCGCTCACTCAACGGACATGAGTCTGAGTGAACTCCAAGAGTTGGTGATGGACAGGGAGGCCTGGTGTGCTGCAGTCCATGGGGTTGCAAAGATTCGAACACGACTGAGTGACTGAACTGAACTGAACTGATGAGTAGTGATTTGGAACATTTTTAAAAATTTGTTTTACAAACCTATTGGCCATTTGTATGTCTTTTTGGAGAAATGTTTATTCAAATTTTTTGTCCATTTTTAATTGACTTATTTGGTTTTTGCTGTTTTGAGTAAAATAGTTTTCTGGTTTTTGCCATTTTGAGTTATTTGGTTTTTGCTATTGAGTTGAATTCTTTATATAGTTTGGATATTAACACTTTCAGATACATGGTTTGTGAATATGTTCTTCTATACTCTAGGTTGTCTCTTTACTTTGTTGGTCATTTCCCTTGCTGTGCAGAAGCTTTTGATGAAATCCCATTGGTCTGTTTTAAAAAAATTTTTATTGCCTGTGCTGTTGGAGTCATATAAAAAATATGCCCAGACTAATGTCAAAGAGATTTTTCTCTAGGTTTTCTTCTAATAGTTTTAAGTCTGAAATTCAAGTCTTTAATCCATTTTGAGTTGTTTTTGTGTAAGTTTGAAAGAAAATTTCCATTTATGTTATTGATGTCACAATTTACCTGTTTTTTGCATTGCATATCTATTAACAAATTATTATTTTTTAATTCATTTTTAATTGGAGGCTAATTGCATCACAATATTGTGTTGGCTTCTATTGTACAACAGTGTGAATCAGCTATAAGTATACACATATCCCCTCCCTCTTGAGCCTCCCTCCTAGCCCCCTATCCCACCCCTCTAGTGCATCACAGAGCACAGGGCTGAGCTCCCTGTATTATACAGCAGTTTCCCACTAGCTATCTGTTTATTTATTTATTTGTTTTAAACAGTTTTGTCTTTTAACTTTTTTAAAACTAGAGTTAAAAGTGATTTATGTACCATTTGTGTAAAAGTGATTTATGTACCGTTGCAGTATCACAGTATTCTGAATTTGACTTCATAACTTCACCAGTGAGCTTCATATTTTCAAATGTTATGTTATTAATTAATATCTTTTCATTTCAACTTGAAAAACTTTATTTAACATTTCTTGTAAAGCAGGTTTAGTGGTTATGAGTCAGCTTTTTGGTCTGCAAACTTTTTCTTTCTTTTTCATTTTTGGAGTTTAGTTTTGGAGATATAATATACTTGGTGGGCAGGAAACTTGGATGATATACTCAAAGAAATGGATGAAAGAAAAATAACTGCCTGATGGTCAAATAGGAAAGTATTAATGAATGGGCATGAAGTTTCAGTTAAGCAAGAGAAGCAAATTCTAGAGATTTTCTGTACAGCATTGTATCTATAATAAACAACATTGCATTGTACACATAAACTTTTATTATATCTCACATAAGTGTTCTTAGCACAATACAATGAAATTATTGAATTATAGTTTGTTCAAACTTCCCATGGCCATTTTCTTTCTACTGGGAAACCTTCACTCAAAAATTTTCATCAGCTTAATACTCAGTATTGCTACTCTGAACCCGTGTCTTCAAAAAAATAGAGATGAAAAGTGAGAGTTCATTTCCCCCCCAATTTGTCAATTAAGTACTTTTTTCCATTTCCTCAGTTTTTACCTTTTACTGATGTTCCTCACTGAGAACAAAAGATTATTTATTACCTAATATTCCTTCTAATAGAAGGTAATTAATTTTACACATCTGCAATAAGAGGTAAAATAAACTTTACTTAATTTGCATAGTGGTTTAAAAAGCAAATTCTCTGAGATTTTAGACAAAATGCATATTTCCTCCACTTAAAAATTCCAGAAATTCAGTAGTATATAATTAATGGAATTCATTATCAAATATGGTTCATGTATGTCTATTTTTTAATAGAGAACAACTTGTAGCATGAATAATTTAAATGCAATAATGTTTAAGTGCAAATGGAAACAACTTTGTTGACTTCAGTTGGAGTGAGAAAATATAAGGCACAATGATGTAAATTGAAGTCATACAGCATATAGGGAACATGTTGTTTCAAGGACAGTAAAACAACAAGGGACAAGGCAACATGGACAAAAGATCCAAAGACTATGCGCACAGTGTAAAATGGCTAATGGAACTTACCATTTTCTACTGCTACTGCATCTGAAAAACAGAGAGAAATATTAATTTATTTAGTTGATTATTCAATCAGAATAATCATAGGTTATTGTCAGTGTCATATTTTCTGAAAAATATATAGATGGGATTTTACTCAAACCCAGAGTCAGGGAGCTAATTGAAAATGGCCTTCTTTGATGCTTTTATAGATATTTTCTTGGGAATGATTATGGGAAAATGAATAAACTTTAGAGAGGAAATATGCACTCCTCTCTCAGGATAGTTGAAAGAATATAATGTGCCCAGATAGGGACATATCAACTTAGAATCAAACAGATTGTAAAGGAGAAAATTTTGGAGCTTTTATCCAGAAAGTGACCCTGATGATCATGGCAGTGGATCCTTTAATCTGTTTCTCAACAACCTTATCATGAATACACAGAATACTTCTGAAGCACAAAGTGAAGATAATAAGCAAAAGGAAAGGGAATGAAGGAAGGGAAGAGAAAGCAAGAAGGGGAAAGAAGGAAACAGAACATGGAGTAGACCTGAAAGCAGAAATGTAGTATGACATTTTGGAAACGAAGTAGGAGTAAGAGAAAGTAAAAGGCAAAAGAAACAAAATGAGAGAGTGGAAACAAGGGGAAAAAAGTCTCTAACAGGCAAAGTAGCAGAGTGCTTGAAGAACAAACATTACCAGGTATACGCAAAAGTTGATCTGAAAAATAAAATGGAAAGTACCATATTAATGATGTAGGAAACAAACAGATTAAAATCTTAAAATCTGCTTGCACAAGGGTAAAAGTAGCAAGTTGAGGGTTAAGAAGAAGAAATTAACAACCACTGATTTTTCTGTTTTCAGTAACATTAATTTCCACTGTGTTACAATAACATAGCCTTATATTCCACCACGGATGGATTAGTAAGTACTATGACTTTCTAAATCCCCAAATAGCCCCAGCTGTCTTATACCTCTTTCTTATTCCTTCTTACTCTATCATTTCTGCTTAATTTTTCCTTTGACATTATTTGTTCCCTTTCCTCAGTACTTTGAATCTTTTGCCATTTTCCATATAAAAACAGAAACTTGGTAATTTGTGTCTTCTCATTTTTTTTTTTTTTTTTAATACTCGCCAGTCTGGCTAGAGGTTGATCAGTTGCATTGTTATTTCAAAGAACAAACTTAATTTCATTAATTTTCTTTATTGTTTTTGTGCTTTTAATATCATTTATTTCTCATATTATATTTATTATTTATCTTTTCTGAATTGCTTTGGGTTTATTTTGTTCATTTCAAAACTTTCTTAATCAGTAGTATTGGATAATACATTGAGATGTTCTTCATTTTGAATACAAGAATATAATTTACCAAGATGGTGGAGGAATAGGATGGGGAGACCACTTTCTCCCCCACAAATTCATCAAAAGAACATTTGAACACTGAGTAAATTCCACACAACAACTTCTGAATGCCGGCAGAGGACATCAGGTACCCAGAAAAATAGCCCATTGTCTTCGAAAGGAAGTAGGAAAAAATATAAAAGATAAAAAGAGAGACAAAAGAGGTAGGGACAGAGCTCCATCCCAGGAAGGGAGTCTTAAAAAAGAAACAAGTTTCCAAACACCAGGAAACACTCTCACTGCCGAGTCTGTGGTGAGCCTTGGAACCACAGAGGGCAACATAACCAGAAGGAAAAATAAATAAATAATTAAAACCCACAGATTATGTGCCCAACAGTAACTCCCCCAGTGAAGAAGCAGCACAGATGCCTGCATCTGCCACTAGCAAGCAGGGGCTGGGCAGGGAGGCACGGGCTGCATTGCTTAGAGTAAGGACCAGGCCTGAATGCCCCAAGGGCAATCTGAGGGAACCAACTTGTGATAGCAAACCAGACTGTGGGATAGATACCACGTGAAAAGCCCTAACCTAAGACACCGCCAGGCCTGCTCACAGAACAAAGATCTGAGCAAAGCTAGCCAGCTGCACACTGGCCCATCCTCCGCTGGTGACAGGCAGGCAAAGGCAGCCAGAGCTGAAAGGGGGCAATCATGGCCCCAGAGAGGCATTATCTACCAAACTGCAAGCAGGCTTCGTTGCTAACCAAGACTTCTTGGGATTCTGGACAGTCAACATTAGCCTGAGAAGGTGCACTGGTTGTACACCCAGAAAACCAAGCAGCAGGGACGGGGGAGGCGATAAGTTGCAGCGACCGCATTCACCAAACACCTGGTCACCTGAGCCGCTCGGACCTGGGAAGAGCACAAAACGCAGGCCCAACTGAGTCTGCACCTCTGAGGACTACCTGAGTACCTGAACCTGAGTGGCTTAGATCTGGGAAGTGCATACAACCCAGGGCTGGCCTCAGACAGATCCTGGTAGAGCAATCTAGAGCCTAAGCAGTGTAGACAGGGAAAGCACACAAGCCATTAAGTTCAGTTCAGTTCAGTCGCTCAGTCGTGTCCGACTCTTTGTGACCCCATGAATCGCAGCACGCCAGGCCTCCCTGTCCATCACCAACTCCTGGAGTTCACTCAGACTCACGTCCATCGAGTCAGTGATGCCATCCAGCCATCTCATCCTCTGTCCTCCCCTTCTCCTCCTGCCCCCAATCCCTCCCAGCATCAGAGTCTTTTCCAATGAGTCAACTCTTCGGATGAAGTGGCCAAAGTACTGGAGTTTCAGCTTTAGCATCATTCCTTCCAAAGAACACCCAGGACTGATCTCCTTTAGGATGGACTGGTTGGATCTCCTTGCAGTCCAAGGGACTCTCAAGAGTCTTCTCCAACACCACAGTTCAAAAGCATCAATTCTTCAGTGCTCAGCCTTCTTCACAGTCCAACTCTCACATTCATACATGACCACTGGAAAAACCATAGCCTTGACTAGATGGACCTTTGTTGGCAAAGTAAAGTCTCTGCTTTTCAATATGCTATCCAGGTTGGTCATAACATTCCTTCCAAGGAGTAAGTGTCTTTTAATTTCCTGGCTGCAGTCACCATCTGCAGTGATTTTGGAGCCCAGAAAAATAAAGTCTGACACTGTTTCCACTGTTTCTCTATCTATTTCCCATGAAGTGATGGGACCAGATGCTGTGAGCAGGAGCAAACCCAGTGTGGCCAAGACACTGTGAGCACAAGCCAGCGTTACTTGTTTGCAGCATCCCTCCCCACAGCTCTGCTGAACAAGTGAGCCTAAAAAAGCGTCCACCACCGCCCCCTTGTGTCAGGACGGAAATTAGACCCTGAAGAGACCAGCAAACAGAAGAAGCTAAAACAGAGGAACCCTCTTGGAAGTGACAGGTGCAATAGATTAAAACCCTGTAGTTAGTACCAACTACATAGGAAGGGGCCTATAGATCTTGAGAAATATAAGCCAGATGAAGGAACTATCCGAAAATGAACTGACCCCACACTGTCCACAACAACACCAAAGAAAGTCATAGATATATTTTTACTATTTTTATTATTATGCTTTAACTTAAAAAACAGTTTTTCAATTTTTAAGTCCCTCTATTACTCCTTTAATTTTAATTTTTATAACCTACTATTACTTTGCCAAAAAAAGGAGAGACCCTATTTTTTAAAGCAAACTTCATATATATATTTTATAATTTTTGTGACTTTTTTTTCTTTAATATTGTGTTTTTGAAAATCCAACCTCTACTCTAGATTTTAAATCTTTGCTTTTTGGTATTTGTTATAAATTTTGTACCTTTAAGAACCCAATCTTCAGTACCCATTTTTACTTGGGAGTGAGATTACTGGCTTGACTGCTCTGTCCCTCTTTGGACTCTCTTTTTATTCCACCAGGTCACCTCTCTCTCCTCCCTCCCCCTTCTCTTCTCTACCCAACTCTGTGAATCTCTTTGTGTGTTCTAGATGGTGGAGAACACTTAGGGAACTGATTACTGGCTGGATCTGTCTCTCTCCTTTTGATTCCCACTTTTCTCCTCCTGGTCACCTCTGTCTCCTTCCTCTGTCTTCTCTTCCCTGTATAACTCTGTGAACATCTCTGAGTGGTTCAGACTGTGGAGCACACATAAGGAAGTGATTACTGGCTAGGTTGCTCTCTCCTCTTTTGATTCCACCTCATCTCATCCTGGTCACCTCTATCTCCTTCCTCCCTCTTCTCTTCTCCATGTAACTCTGTGAACCTCTCTGGGTGTCCCTCACTGTGGAGAAACTTTTCATCTTTAACCTAGATGTTTTATCAATGGTTCTGTATAGATGGAGAAGTCTTGAGGCTACTGTAAGAATAAGACTGAAAACCAGAAGCAGGAGGCTTAAGTCCAAATCCTGAGAACACCAGAGAACTCCTGACTCCAGGGAACACTAATTGATAGGAGCTCATCAAACGCTTCCATACCTACACTGACACCAAGGACCACCCAAGGACCAACAAGTTCCAGAGCAAGACATACCATGCAAATTCTCTAGCAACACAGCAACATTGTCTTGAGCTTCAATATACAGGTTGCCCAAAGTCACTCCAAACCCATTGACAACTCATAACTCATTACTGGACATGTCATTGCACTCCAGAGAGAAGAAATCCAGCTCCACCAGCAGAATACTGACACAAGCTTCCCTAACCAGGGAACCTTGACAAGCCACCCATACAACCCCACCCACAGCGAGGAAACGCCACAATAAAGAGAACTCCACAAACTGCCAGAATACAGAAAGACCACCCCAACACAGCAATATAAACAAGATGAAGAGACAGAGGAATACCCAGCAGGTAAAGGAACATGATAAATGCCCACCAAACCAAACAAAATAGGAAGATATAGGGAATCTACCTGATAAAGAATTCAGAATAATGATAATAAAAATGATCAAAATCTTGAAAACAAAATGGAATCACAGATAAATAGCCTGGAGACAAGGATTGAGAAGATGCAAGAAAGGTTTAACAATGACCTAGAAGAAATAAAAATGCTATGCTATGCTATGCTAAGTCACTTCAGTCATGTCCGACTCTGTGTGATCCCATAGACGGCAGCCACCAGGCTCCCCCGTCCCTGGGATTCTCCAGGCAAGAACACTGGAGTGGGTTGCCATTTCCTTCTCCAATGCATGAAAGTGAAAAGTGAAAGCAAAGTCGCTCAGTCGTGTCTGACTCTTATCGACTCCATGGACTGCAGCCTACCAGGCTCCTCCATCCATGGGATTTTCCAGGCAAAAGTACTGGAGTGGGGTGCCATTGCCTTCGCCAGAAGAAATAAAAAAGAGTCAATCAATAATGAATAATGCAATAAATGATATCAAAAACACTCTGGAGGGAACCAACAGTAGAATAATGGAGGCAGAAGATAGGATTAGTGAGGTAGAAGATAGAATGGTAGGAATAAATGAATCAGAGAGGAAAAAGGAAAAATGAATTAAAAAAATGAGGACAATCTCAGAGACCTCTGGAACAATGTTAAACGCCCCAACATTCGAATCATAGGAGTTCCAGAAAAAGAAGATGAAAAGAAAGACCATGAGAAAATTCTTGAGGAGATAATAGTTGAAAACTTCCCTAAAATGGGGAAGGAAATAATCACCCAAGTCCAAGAAACCCAGAGAGTCCCAAACAGGATAAACCCAAGGTGAAACACCCCAAGACACATATTAATCAAATTCACAAAGATCAAACACAAAGAACAAATATTAAAAGCAGCAAGGGAAAAACAAAAAATAACACAGAAGGGAATTCCCATAAGGATAACAGCTGATCTTTCAATAGAAACTCATCAGGCCAGGAGGGAATGGCAGGACATACTTAAAGTGATGAAAGAAAATAACCTACAGCCCAGATTACTGTACCCAGCTAAGATTTCATTCAAATATGAAGGAGAAATTAAAAGCTTTACAGACTAGCAAAAGCTTTTCAAAAATGCTAAAGGATCTTCTCTAGACAGGAAACAAAAAAGGGTGTATAAACTCAAACCCAAAACAACAAAGTAAATGGCAATGGGGTCATACTTATCAATAGTTACCTTAAACACAAATGGGTTGAATGCCCCAACCAAAAGACAAAGACTGGCTGAATGGATACAAAAACAAGACCCCTATATATGCTGTCTACAAGAGACCCACCTCAAAACAAGGGACACATACAGATTGAGAGTGAAGGGCTGGAAAAAAATATTCCATGCATATAGAGACCAAAAGAAAGCAGGAGTAGTAATATTCATATCAGATAAAATAGACTTTAAAACAAAGGCTGTGAAAAGAGACAAAGAAGGACACTACATAATGATCAAGGATCAATCGAAGAAGAAGATATAACAATTATAAATATATATGCACCCAACATAGGAGCACTGCAATATGTAAGACAAATGCTAACAAGTATGAAAGGGGAAATTAACAATAACACGATAATAGTGGGAGACTTTAATACCCCATGCACACCTATAGATAGATCAACTAAACAGAAATTAACAAGGAAACACAAACTTTAAATGATACAATAGACCAGTTAGACCTAATTGATATCTATAGGACATTTTACCCCAAAACTATGAATTTCACCTTTTTTCTCAAGTGCACACGAAACCTTCTCCAGGGTAGATCACACCCTGGGCCATAAATCTAACCTTGGCAAATTCAAAAAATTTGAATTTAGAATGCTTCAAATCATTCCAAGCATCCTTTCTGACCACAATGCAGTAAGACTGGATTTCAATTACAGGAGAAAAACTATTAAAAATTCCAACATATGGAGGCTGAACAACACTCTGCTGAATAGCCAACAAATCACAGAAGAAATCAAAAAAGAAATCAAAATATGAATGAAACAAATGAAATGAATGAAAATGAAAAAACAACAACCCAAAACCTGTGGGACTCTGTAAAAGCAGTGCTAAGGGGAAGATTCATAGCAATACAGGCATACCTCAAGAAACAAGAAAAAAGTCAAATAAATAACCTAACTCTACACCTAAAGCAACCAGAAGAGGAAGAAATGAAGAACCCTAAGGTTAGTAAAGGAAAGCAATCTTAAAAATCAGGGCAGAAATAAATGCAAAAGAAACAAAAGAGACCATAGAAAACATCAACAAAGCCAAAATCTGGTTCTTTGAGAGGATAAATAAAATTGACAAACCATTCGCCAGACTCATCAAGAAACAAAGGGAGAAAAATCAAATCAATAAAATTAGAAATGAAAATGGAGAGATCACCACAGACAACACAGACATACAAAGGATCATAAGAGACTACTATCAGCAATTACATGCCATTAAAATGGACAACATGGAAGAAATGGACAAATTCTTAGAAAATACAACTTTCCAAAACTGAACCAGGAAGAAATAGAAAATCTTAACAGCCCCATCACAAGCACGGAAGTTGAAACTGTAATCAGAAATCTTCCAGCAAACAAAAGCCCAAGTCCAGACAGCTTCACAGCTGATTTCTACCAAAAATTTAGAGAAGAGGTAACACCTATCCTACTCAAACTCTTCCAGAAAATTGCAGAGGAAGGTAAACTTCCAAACTCATTCTATGAGGCCACCATCACCCTAATACCAAAACCTGACAAAGATGCCACAAAAAAAGAGAACTACACTCCAATATCACTGATGAACATAGATGCAAAAATCCTTAACAAAATTCTAGCAATCAGAATCCAACAACACATTAAAAAGATCATACACCATGACCAAGTGGGCTTTATCCCAGGGATGCAAGGATTCTTCAATATCCACAAATCAATCAATGTAATACACCACATTAACAAATTGAAAAATAAAAGCCATATGATTATCTCAGTGGACACAGAGAAAACCTTAGATAAAATTCAACATCCATTTATGATAAAAACTCTCCAGAAAGCAGGAATAGAAGGAACATACCTCAACATAATAAAAGCTATATATGACAAACCCACAGCAAACATTATCCTCAATGGTGAAAAATTGAAAGCATTTCCCTTAAAGTCAGGAACAAGACAAGGGTGCCCACTCTCACCACTACTATTCAACATAGTTTGGAAGTTTTGACCACAGCAATCAGAGCAAAAAAAGAAATAAAAGGAATCCAAATTGGAAAAGAAGAAGTAAAACTCTCACTGTTTGCAGATGACATGATCCTCTACATAGAAAATCCTAAAGACTCCATCAGAAAATTACTAGAGCTAATCAATGAATATAGTAAATTTGCAGGATATAAAAATAACTCACAGAAATCACTTGCATTCCTATACAATAATAATGAGAACCTAGAAAGAGAAACTAAGGAAACAATTCCATTCACCATTGCAATGAAAAGAATAAAATACTTAGGAATATATCTACCTAAAGAAAGAAAAGACCTATATGTAGAAAACTATAAAACACTGGTGAAAGAAATCAAAGAGGACACTAACTGATTGAGATATATACCGTGTTCATTG
This sequence comes from Bubalus kerabau, assembly GCF_029407905.1. Classification (NCBI taxonomy): domain Eukaryota; kingdom Metazoa; phylum Chordata; class Mammalia; order Artiodactyla; family Bovidae; genus Bubalus; species Bubalus kerabau. The sequence goes on from NC_073626.1 coordinate 25,724,318, forward strand.
ATCGGAAGAATCAATATAGTGAAAAAGAGTATACTACGCAAAGCAATCTGTAGATTCAATGCAATCCCTATAAAGCTACCAACAGTATTCTTCACAGAGCTAGAACAAATAATTTCACAATTTGTATGGAAATACAAAATACCTTGAAAAACCAAAGCAATCTTGAGAAAGAAAAATGGAACTGGAGGAATCGACCTGCCTGACTTCAGGCTCTAGTACAAATCCACAGTCATCAAGACAATATGGTACTGGCACAAAGACAGAAATATAGATCAATGGAACAAAATAGAAAGCCCAGAGATAAACCGACGCACCTATGGACACCTTATCTTCGACAAAGGAGGCAAGAATATACAATGGAGAAAAGACAATCTCTTTAACAAGTGGTGCTGGCAAAACTGGTCAACCACTTGTAAAAGAATGAAACTAGAACACTTTCTAACACCATACACAAAAATAAACCCAAAATGGATTAAATATCTAAACGTAAAACTAGAAACTATAAAACTCCTAAAGGAAAACATGGGCAAAACACTCTCCGACATACATCACAGCAGGATCCTCTATGACCCACTTCCCAGAGTAATGGAAATAAAAGAAAAAATACAGAAATGGGACCTAATTAAACTTAAAAGCTTTTGCACAATGAAGGAAACTCTAAGCAAGGTGCAAAGACAGCCTTCAGAATGGGAGAAAATAATAGCAAACAAAGCAACTGACAAAGAATTAATCTCAAAAATACACAAGCAGCTCCTGTAGCTCAATTCGAGAAAAATAGATGAGTCAATCAAAAAATGTGCCAAAGAACTAAACAGACATTTCTCCAAAGAAGACATAGAGATGGCTAACAAACACATGAAAAGATGCTCAACATCACTCATTATCAGAGAAATGCAAATCAAAACCACAGTGAGGCACCATCTCATGCCGGTCAGAATGGCTGCTATCAAAATGTCTACAAACAATAAATGCTGGAGAGGGTGTGGAGAAAAGGGAACCCTCTTACACTGTTGGTTGGAATGCAAACTAGTACAGCCACTATGGAGAATAGTGTGGACATTCCTTAAAAAACTGGAAATAGAACTGCCATATGACCCATCAATCCCACTGCTGGGCATACACACCAAGGAAACAAGAATTAAAAGATACACGTGTGCCCCAATGTTCATCGCAGTACTGTTTACAGTAACCATGACATGGAAGCAACCTAGATGTCCATCGGCAGATGAATGGATAAGAAAGCTGTGGTACTTATACACAATGGAATATTCAGCTCAGTTCAGTCACTCAGTCGTGTCCGACTCTTTGTGACCCCATGATTGCAGCATGCCAGGCCTCCCTGTCCATCACCAACTCCCAGAGTTCACTCAGACTCACGTCCATCGAGTCTGTGATGCCATCCAGCCATCTCATCCTCTGTCGTCCCCTTCTCCTCCTGCCCCCAATCCCTCACAGCATCAGAGTCTTTTCCAATGAGTCAACTCTTCGCATGAGGTGGCCAGAGTACTGGAGTTTCAGCTTTAGCATCATTCCTTCCAAAGAACACCCAGGGCTGATCTCCTTCAGAATGGACTGGTTGGATTTCCTTGCAGTCCAAGGGACTCTCAAGAGTCTTCTCCAACACCACACTTCAAAAGCATAAATTCTTCGGCACTCAGCTTTCTTCACAGTCCAACTCTCACATCCATACATGACCACTGGAAAAACCACAGCCTTGACTAGACAGACCTTTGTTGGCAAAGTAATGTCTCTGCTTTTCAATATGCTATCCAAGTTGGTCATAACTTTCCTTCCAAGGAGTAAGTGTCTTTTAATTTCTTGGCTGCAGTCACCATCTGCTGTGATTTTGGAGCCCCCAAAAATAAAGTCTGATACTTTTCCCACTGTTTCCCCATCTATTTCCCATGAAGTGATGGGACCAGATGCCATGATCTTCGTTTTCTGAATGTTGAGCTCTAAGCCAACTTTTTCACTCTCCTATTTCACTTTCATCAAGAGGCTTTTTAGTTCCTCTTCACTTTCTGCCATAAGAGTAGTGTCATCTGCATATCTGAGGTTATTGATATTTCTCCAGGCAATCTTGATTTCAGCTTGTGCTTCTTCCAGTCCAGTGTTTCTCATGATGTACTCTGCATAGAAGTTAAATAAGCAAGGTGACAGTATACAGCCTTGATGTACTCTTTTTCCTATTTACTCAACCATTAAAAAGAATACATTTGAATGAGTCCTGATGAGGTGGATGAAACTGGAGCCTATTGTACAGAGTGAAGTAAGTCAAAAAGAAAAACACCAATACAGTATAATAACACATGCATATGGAATTTAGAAAGATGGTACGATGACCGTATATGCGAAACAGCAAAAGAGACACAGATATATAGAACAGTCTTTCGCACTCTGTGGGAGAAGGCAAGGGTGGAATGATTTGAAAGAATAGCACTGAAACCTGTATATTATCATATGTGAAACAGATCACCAGTCCAGTTTTGATGCATGAGACAGGGTGCTCTGGGCTGGTGCACTGGGATGACCTTGAGGGATGGGATGGGGAGGGCAGTGAGAGGGGGTTAAGGATAGGGAACACATGAACACCCATGACTGATTCATGTCAATGTATGGCAAAACCTACTACAATACTGTAAGGTAATTAGCCTCCAATTAAAATAAATGTTAAAAAAGAAAGAAAAAGAAAATAACTAGGCCATATCTGGCAAAAATATTTACATACACTGGATCACTTGAGGGTGTGGTCAAGAGAAGTAGATTAGCAAGTCTTACATTTACTCCTGATATCACTGATAGACAAAGTGTGTAAATCAAAAGGAAAAAGTTCTCTCTCTCACCAGGTTTGAAATCTGAAGTCTTCTCTTAAAACAGGGACAATGTCAAGTACAAAACAATGGGTATTCCATCTCAGAAGGCATTTGGAGAGCCCAGGCTAAAGAAAGCTTTCTATTAAATGGAGAAAACCACATTCTTCTAAGTCTAATCCCATTCATGTCAACAAGCTTATGATGAAAATTTGGTAGTTGTTTGGAAGATAGAAGCCCAAGAATATACCAAAGGAAGGAAACAAAACAAAGAAAAATATTTCTAGGAAATATATCCATTAAAAAGTCAGAAAGAAGTTACTCATTTAATAATGAAGTAATTATGAAAGGTCTTGGCTGATTCATGATGTATGGCAAAAATCACCACAATATTGTAATTATTCTCCAATTAAAATAAATTAGTTAATTAAATAAAGAAAAAAAAAAAAACTCATGTAGATGTCAAAGAACACCAGCAAACAAAAAAGGAAATATTTCAAATGTTCTCACTTTATGTAAAATTGGTAGGAAGAATGTAATTTAAGAAAAAAACATAAACAAGAACAACCCCCTGCTCAAAAAACAAACAAAGAAAAAATATAGTAAGGAAGCACTTAGAAAAGTTAACAAAGGAAATCAATTTCTCAATTGACTTAATAAAAGAACCACGGGAAATGTGTAGGAAGAATGAAAACCAGGATTTCATATCATACATGTTTTTATTTATGGAGAGTTTTACAGGATATAAGTATTTCAAACCAGGTATTTTAAACCAAGATACCTGTTAGATAAAATAATAAAGTAATTTGGAAACAATAATTTTATTTTGGTAGTAGTTTACCAAAATTGATTTTTAGTTTTCAAATGTTTCTGACTATGTCAGATTAAACAAGATATCTATAATAGAAAATGTCATTTGTATGATTAGGGTGAAAGTGAAATTGTTAGTTGGGTCTGATTCTTTACAACTCCATGGACTGTAGCCCACAAGGCTCTTCTATCCATTTTGGAATTTTCCAGGCAAGAAGACCAGAGTGGGTTGCTGCTCCCTTCCCAATCCAGGGACTGAACCCGGGTCTCCTGCACTGCAGGAAGATTCTTTATGTCTGAGCCACGAAACACATGTATAAGTCCTGAAAAGGTATTTTTAGAAGATGCCACAGCCATTGAGAAAATTAATGACTATATGTCTGGGTACAATGTTTTTGCAAGTCTGTTGGTTTCTGATTGTTTACACTTAATAAAACTGGGATAAATTAGTGGTCAATAGAAGGACTTCCAAATTAGCTTTGAAAGACTATACTTTCTTATTTTATCATTTACTTCCGAAAGTAAAAAAATTGAATGACATGGTTCTAACCAAATTCTTTCCATACTTTTCCACTTTCATTATCAAGAATTTTCAGCAAACAAATCTTTTACAAACAGAAAATAAATGGAAAAATTGATGTAGATGACTGATTTGTGTATTTGGGGGAACTATAATCTTCAGCACTGAGTCAATGGTGGAAAACAAATGCTGTGATTATACCGTATAATCAAAGCAAAGTGTTAGAAGACTGTACTTTAAGCACTAATTTTATCTCTTTCTATAATGTGACTCTGGGCTATATTGAAGTCACTTATAAAGCTTTCGTATAAATTTCAAGAGATTAGCTCATTTATAGAAATTGACATTTTGTTAAAAGACAATATTTGGCAGTCCTTGTGATTTATAGGTTTCAAGGTGTTTGCCCTGTGCACACTGTCCCTTGTCCTACTTTTGGAGGAAAGCTCCCTGGCAGTGTTAATCCACTGTGTGGTCTTTCCCACATCTCTCCTGTGTTCACTAGAGTAAAATATCTATTAATGTTCACCTCTGCCTCTCAAGTTATAACCTTCCTAAATTTAGATGTCTTTTAGGATATACTTCCTAACTTAAAAAAGGGGAGAATAATGTAATCTCATATACATTACTGTGAGGAAAAACTCATCCTTCCAAAGCAAATAGGGTAGAAAAGGAATAGAAAAGAGATGTTATGTGGAAATGAAGAGAGATCGAAATTGAAAAAGCCTATCTTGGGGAAAACTGACAGGTCAGAACTTTACTCAAATCTGACACATATCTTGATGCCAAAATTCTGTTCACAGAAGGGCCTTGTCTTCTTGATATAGATAGAAATATGAAAGAGGTAATAATGGCATAAACTGAATTGCAAATGACACTTAGGTAACTGAGTTGAAAGTTAAGATACTGAAATAAATCATGTAAAAACATGTCGCTGTTTGACATATGGCAGGTGCTCAGCAGAACTTTCAATATTGAGTTTCAAAGATACAGGAAATAGATAAGAGAATAGCAAAGTACACAACGGAAAACTTATTGGTACTTGCCTCTTTCCTGTTCACTCTTCCCTGAAAAGTAAAAGGAAGAAATAAAAGTTAATTCCAAATAAAAGCATATTGTTGGGAAAAAAGGAGAACAAAAATTGGGATTCCTTTCATAATTTACTCCATGGTACAACTTGACCCATATTTGTGAAAACTGGAGCCATAAAGTTGCAAAGGATGCCTCATCAGTCAGAGACAGTGTCATTTTACATCATTCCACCCCTTAGTGCAAAAGAAACTAAATTAGGAAATGAAACCATTAAGGAGAGTTAGGGTGGGAATTCTTTTGGGATGTACAATATCAGCCATTCTTCTTTCATTGGGACATTCTTTTTCACTTTAAAATGGATATGTACACACATGCACAAGACAGGTACTTATTAAATAGTGAGGAAGAATACAGAAAAGGCATGTATTTGTGCCAAATTGAATTTGTCGCCATAGTCATGTGAGATTTATTATATTCATTGTTGTTGTTCAGTTGGTAAGTCATGTCTGACTCTTTGCAATCCCATGAACGCCGGGCTTCTCTGTCCATCACTGTCTCCCAGAGTTTGCTCAAACTCAAGTCCATTGAATCAGTGATGCCATGCAACCGTCTCATCCTCTGTTGCCCCCTTCTCCTCTTTCCCTCAATTTTTCCCAGCATCACAGTCTCTTCCAGTGAGTCAGCTCTTCGCATCAGGTGGCCAAAATACTGAAGCTTCAGCTTCAGAATCAGTCCTTCCAGTGAATATTCAGGATTGATTACCTTTTGGATTGGCTGGTTTGATCTCCTTGCAGACCAAGGGACTCTCAACAGTCTTCTCCAGCACCACAGTTTGAAAGTATCATTTCTTCGGTGCTCAGCTTTCTTTATGGTCCAGTTCTCACATCCATACATGACTACTGGAAAAATCATAACCTTGACTATATAGACCTTTGTCAGTACACTGATGCCTCTGCTCTTTAATACACTGTCTAGGTTTGACATAGCTAATTTATATTAGCTATATTCATTAAAGTCGTATATTTCTAAGAAACATTCCTCCAAAGCAAGAATGTAATTTGAATTGTTATAAGAAAGAAAGAATATTAAAGTTTGAATGAATCTATTAGGTTTTCTTTTGAAAGCTTGCAAGACAATAGTGCTTGTGTCCTTCACTTAATGTTTTCAGTATTGAGAGATATTTTTTAACTTCGTTTAAGATACAAAATTCTTCCAAAAATATTTAATGAGATTTGTGGCTGATGTTTTGATAATTATGTAAATAAATTGCAAATAAATAAAATTAGAAATGAAAGTGGAGAGATCACCATAGACAACACAGAAATACAAAGGATCATAAGAGACTACTATCAGCAAATATATGCCAATAAAATGGACAACGTGGAAGAAATGGACAAATTCTTAGAAAAGTACAACTTTCCAAAGCTGGACCAGGAAGAAATAGAAAATCTTAACAGACCCATCACAAGCACGGAAATTGAAACTGTAATCAGAAATCTTCCAGCAAACAAAAGCCCAGGTCCAGACAGCTTCACAGCTGAATTCTACAAAAAATTTAGAGAAGAGCTAACACCTATCCTACTCAAACTTCCAGAAAATTGCAGAGGAAGGTAAACTTCCAAACTCATTCTATGAGGCCACCATCACCCTAATACCAAAACCTGACAAAGAGGACACAAAAAAAGAAAACTACAGGCCAATATTACTGAAGAACATAGATGTAAAAATTCTTAACAAAATTCTATCAATCAGAATCCAACAATGCATTAAAAAGATAATACATCATGACCAAGTGGGCTTTATCCCAGGGATGCAAGGATTCTTCAATATCTGCAAATCAATCAATGTAATACACCACATTTACAAATTGAAAAATAAAAGCCATATGATTATCTCAATAGATGCAGAGAAAGCCTTTGACAAAATTCAACATCCATTTATGATAAAAACTCTCCAGAAAGCAGGAATAGAAGGAACATACCTCAACATAATAAAAGCTATATATGACAAACCCACAGCAAACATTATCCTCAATGGTGGAAAGTTGAAACATTTCCTCTAAAGTCAAGAACAAGACAAGGGTGCCCACTTTCACCATTACTATTCAACATAGTTTTGGAAGTTTTGGCTACCACAATCAGAGCAGAAAAAGAAATAAAAGGAATCCAAATGGGAAAAGAAGAAGTAAAACTCTCACTGTTTGCAGATGACATGATCCTCTACATAAAAAACCCTAAAGACTCACCAGAAAATTACTAGGGCTAATCAATGAATATAGTAAAGTTGAAGGATATAAAATCAACACACAGAAATCCCTTGCATTCCTATACATTAATAATGAGAAAATAGAAAGAGAAATTAAGGAAACAATTCCATCACCATTGCAATGGAAAGAATAAAATACTTAGGAATATATCTACCTACAGAAAGAAAAGACCTATATGTAGAAAACTATAAAACACTGGTGAAAGAAATCAAAGAGGACACTAAGTGATGGAGAAATATACCATGTTCATGGGTCGGAAGAATCAATATAGTGAAAATGAGTATACTACCCAAAGGAATTTATAGATTCAATGCAACCCTAATCAAGCTACCAACGGTATTCTTCACAGAGGTAGAATGAATAATTTCACAATTTGTATGGAAATACAAAAAACCTCAAATAGCCAAAGCAATCTTGAGAAAGAAGAATGGAACGGGAGGAATCGCCTGCCTGACTTCAGGCTCTACTAAAAGCCACAGTCATCAAGACAGTATGGTACTGACACAAAGACAGAAATATAGATCAATGGAACAAAATAGAAATCCCAGAGATAAACCCATGCACCTATGGACACCTTATCTTTGACAAAGGAGGCAAGAATATACAATGGAGAAAAGACAATCTCTTTAACAAGTGGTGCTGGCAAAACTGGTCAACCACTTGTAAAAGAATGAAACTAGAACACTTTCTAACACCATACACAAAAATAAACTCAAAACGGATTAAAGATCTAAACGTAAGACCAGAAATGATAAAACTCCTAGAGGAGAACATAGGCAAAACACTCTCCGACATACATCACAGCAGGATCCTCTATGACCCATCTCCCAGAATATTGGAAATAAAAGCAAAAATAAACAAATGGGACCTAATTAAAATTAAAAGCTTCTGCACAACAAAGAAAACTATAAGCAAGGTGCAAAGACAGCCTTCAGAATGGGAGAAAATAATAACAAATGAAGCAACTGACAAACAACTAATCTCAAAAATATACAAGCAACTCCTACAGCTCAATTCCAGAAAAATAAATGACCCAATCAAAAAATGGGCCAAAGAACTAAATAGACATTTCTCCAAAGAAGACATCCAGATGGCTAACAAACACATGAAAAGATGCTCAACATCACTCATTATCAGAGAAATGCAAATCAAAACCATAGTGAGGTACCATTTCACACCAGTCAGAATGGCTGCGATCCAAAAATTTACAAGTAATAAATGCTGGAGAGCGTGTTGAGAAAAGGGAACCCTCTTACACTGTTGGTGGGAATGCAAACTAGTACAGCCACTATGGAGAACAGTGTGGAGATTCCTTAAAAAGCTGGAAATAGAACTGCCTTATGACCCAGCAATCCCACTGCTGGGCATACACACTGAGGAAACCAGAATTCAAAGAGACACGTGTACCCCAATGTTCATCACAGCACTGTTTATAATAGCCATGACATGGAAGCAACCTAGATGTCCATCAGCAGAGGAATGGATAAGAAAGCAGTGGTACATATACAGAATGGAGTATTACTCAGCTACTAAAAAGAATACATTTGAATCAGTTCTAATGAGGTGGATGAAACTGGAGCCTATTATACAGAGTGAAGTAAGCCAGAAAGAAAAACACCAATAGAGTATACTAACGCATATATATGGAATTTAGAAAGATGGTAACAATAACCTTGTATACGAGACAGCAAAAGAGACACTGATGTATAGAACAGTTTTTTGGACTCTGTGGGAGAGGGAGAGGGTGGGAAGATTTGGGAGAATGACATTGAAACATATATAATATCATATATGAAGCGAGTCGCCAGTCCAGGTTCGATGCATGATACTGGATGCTTAGGGCTGGTGCACTGGGACGACCCAGAGGGATGGTACGGGGAGGGAGGAGGGAGGAGGGTTCAGGATGGGGAACACGTGTATACCTGTGGCAGATTCATGTTGATATATGGCAAAACCAATACAATATTGCAAAGTTTAAAAATAAAATAAAATAAAACAAAAAACAAAACAAAACAAAATGTGAAGTGAGGATTGTCAAGGGCCAGGCTGATGGTCAAAGAGGAAATTATTAATGAATGGGCATGAAGTTTCATTTAAGTAAGAGAAGTAAATTCTAGAGATTTTCTGTACAGCATTGTATCTATAATAAACAACATTGCATTGTACACGTAAACTTTTATTGTATCTCACATAAGTGTTCTTAGCTCAATACAAGGAAATTATTGAATTATAGTTTGTTCAAATTTCCCATGGCCTTTTTCTTTCTACAGGGAAACCGCCACTCAAAAATTTTCGTGAGCTTAATACTCAGTATTGATACTATGAACCCATGTCTTCAAAAAAATAGAGATGAAAAGTGAGAGTTTATTCCCCCCATAATTTGTCAATTAGTACTTTTTTCCGTTTCCTCAGTTTTTACCTTTTACTGATGTTCCTCACTGAGAACAAAAGATTATTTATTACCTAATATTCCTTCTAATAGAAGGTAATTAATTCTACACATCTGCAATAAGAGGTAAAATAAACTTTACTTAATTTGTATAGTGGTTTAAAAAGCAAATTCTCTGAGATTTTAGACAAAGTGCATATTTCCTCCACTTAAAATTTCCAGAAATTCAGAAGTGTATAATTAATGGAATTCATGATCAAATATGGTTCATGTATGTCTATTTTTTAATAGAGAACAACTTGTAGCATGAATAATTTAAATGCAATAGTGTTTAAGTGCAAATGGAAACAACTTTGTTGACTTCAGTTGGAGTGAGAAAAAATAAGGCACAATGATGTAAATTTAAGTCATACAGCATACAAGGAACATGTTGTTTCAAGGACAGTAAAACAACAAGGGACAAGGCAACATGGACAAAAGATCCAAAGACTATGTGCACAGTGTAAAATGGCTAATGGAACTTATCATTTTCTACTGCTACTGCAGCTGAAAAACAGAGAGAAATATTAATTTATTTAGTTGATTATTCAATCAGAATAATCATAGGTTGTTGTCAGTGTCATATTTTCTGAAAAAAATATAGATGGGATTTTACTCAAAACCAGGATCAGGGAACTAATTGAAAATGACCTTCTCTGATGGCTTTTATAGATATTTTCTTGGGAATGATTATGGGAAAATGAATAAACTTTAGAGAGGAAATATGCACTCCTCTCTCAGGATAGTTGAAAGAATATAATGTGCCCAGATAGGGACATATCAACTTAGAATTAAACAGATTGTAAAGGAGAAAATTTTGGAGCTTTTATCCAGAAAATGACCCTGATGATCGTGGCAGTGGATCCTTTAATCTGTTTTTCAACAACCTTATCATGAAGATACAGAATACTTCTGAAGCACAAAGTGAAGATAATAAGCAAAAGGAAAGAGAATGAAGGAAGGGAAGAGAAAGGGAGAAGGGGAAAGAATGAAACAGAACATAGAGTAGACCTGAAAGCAGAAACATAGTATGACATGTTGGAAACGAAGTAGGAGTAAGAGAAAGTAAAAGGCAAAAGAAACAAAATGAGAGAGTGGAAACGGGGGAAAAAAATCTCTGACAGGCAAAGTAGCAGAGTGCTTGAAGAACAAACATTACCAGGTGTTTGCAAAAGTTGATCTGAAAAATAAAATGGAAAGTACCATATTAATGATGTGGGAAACAAACAGATTAAAATCTGCTTGCACAAGGGTAAAGGTTTGTCTAGTCAAGGCTATGGTTTTTCCAGTAGTCTTGTATTGATGTGAGAGTTGGGCTATAAAGAAAGCTGAGTGCCGAAGAATTGATGCTTTTGAACTGTGGTGTTGGAGAAGACTCTTGAGAGTCCCTTGGGCTGCAAGGAGATCCCACCAGTCCATCCTAAAGGAAATCAGTCCTGAATATTCATTGGAAGGACAGATGTTGAAGCTGAAACTCCAGTACTTTGGCCACCTGCTAGGAAGAGCTGACTCATTAAAAAAGACCCTGATGCTGGGAAAGATTGAAGGGGGGAAGAGAAGGGGATGACAATGGATGAGTTGGTTGGATGACATCACCTACTCTATGGACATGAGTTTGAGTAATCGCCAAGAGTTGGTGATGGACAGGGAAGCCTGGTGTGCTGCAATCCATGGGGTTGCAAAGAGTTGGACATGAGTGACTGAACCCAACTGAACTGGGTTGCTTCCATATCTTGGCTATTGTAAGTAGTGCTACCATGAACATTGGGGTACATGTAACTTTTCAAAACAGAATTTTTTTCTTTTCCAGTTATCCCAAGAATGGGGTTGCTGGATCATATTACAACTCTATATTTATGTTTTTAAGGAAAATCCATACTGTTTCAATAGTGGTTGCTACAGTTTACATTCTCACTAACAGTGCATGAGGTTTCCTTTTCTTCACCCTCTCTCCAGCATTTATTATCTGTAGACTTTTTGATTATGGCTTTTCAGACAAGTGTGAGGCGATACCTCACTATAGTTTTCATTTGTATTTCCTTTAATAATTAGCAATATTGAGCATCTTTTCTTGTTCCTTTTTGGCCATTAGTATATCTTCTTTGGATAAATATCTATTTAGGTCCTATGCCTACTTTTTTTCCTATTCCATTTTTTGATTGCCGTGACCTTTTCCACAAAACTAGGAAAAAATAATCCTAAAATGTTTGTGGACCCACAAAAGACCCAGAATTGCCAAAGCAATACTGAAGCAAAAGAACAAAGCTGGAAGCATAGGCCTTCCATAATAGAGACAATACTACAAAGCTACAGTAATCAAAACAGTATGGTATTGGCAGAAAAACAGACATATGGATCAATGGAAGAGATAGAGAACCCAGAAAGAAACCCATATGCCTAAGAACTCAGAAATAAACCCATGTGCCTATAGTCCGTTAATCTTTGATAAAAGAAGGAAGCATATACAATAGAGAAAAGACAGCCTTTTTGGAAAGCTACACAGTCACATGTAAATCAGTTATGTTAGAACATACCCTAACACCATACACAAAAAGAAAATCCAAATGCCCAAAATACTTAAATATAAGACTTGACACCATAAAACTCCTAGAAAAGAGCATAGGTAAAGCATTCTCTGACATAAATGATAGCAATATTTTCTTAGATCAGTTTCCTAAGACAAATAAATAGGGATTTTAACAGTAAGTGTGTACCATCAAGAACACTGATGTTTAGTTGCTAAGTCGTGTCTGACTCTTTTGTGACCCTATGAACTGTAGCCCATCAGTCTCCTCTGCCCATGAAATTTTCCAGGCAAGAATACTGAAGTGGGTTGCCATTTCCTTCTCCAGGGATCTTTCCAACCCAGGGATCGAACACATTTCTCCTAATTGGTAGTTGGATTCTTTACTGCGGAGCCGCAAGAGAAGCTCCAGAAGGAAATAAAAGTAAAAATAAACAAATAGATGCATGCATGCTCAGTTGCTCAATCATGTCTGACTCTTTGTGACCTCATGGGCTATAGCCTGCCAGGCTCCTCTTTTCATAGGATTACCCCAGCAAGAATACTGGAGTAGGTTGCCATTTCCTCCTCCAAGGGATCTTCCTGACCCAGGGATCCAATCTGTATCTCCCTAATCAAAATTATAAGCTTTTGCACAGCAAAGGAAACTGTAAACAAAATGAAAAAAAACCCTACAGACTGGGAGAAAATATTTGCAAATGATAGAACCTACAAGGGCTTAATTTTCCAAATATACAAACAACTCATACTGTTGAATATTTGAAAAACACAAACAATATAATCAAATTCTTAATTTACACTCTACTACAAATGTATGTCTCTTCTATATATCAGTTAAATGTCACTATTCATCTAGCAGTTGACCTTATATACATGAAATTCATTTTCTGACATTTTTATTTCTATAGATGCACTAAATTATGATGGTTTAAAAAAATCATCTATAGTGCTAATAGATGTCAGAATAGTGGTTCTTTGTGGATAAGGGGGCTATAATTGGGAGGTGCAAGAAGGAAGCTTTCTGTGTGTTGTTGATATTCTATTCTGATCTCATTGTTTGTGACACAGGTATGTTCGTTTTGTGGCAAATCAATAATGTGCACAATTATGATTGTTGGACACTACTGTCTCTTGATCCCAGAGTTATATTCTCCAGAATTATAAGACAATTAATTTCTGTTACTTAACCTATCCAATTTGTTATGGAAGCTTTAGCAACTAATAAGCAAATCTTCATAAATAAACTCTGAAAGGAGGAAAATGCGCTCAGTTGTGCCTGACTCATTGCGACCTCAGGGACTGTAGCCCAACAGACTCCTCTGTCCATGGAATTCTCTAGGCAAGGATACTAGAGGGGGTTGCCATTCCCTTCTCCAGGAGATCCTCCCACCCCAGGGATTGAACCTGGTCTCCTGTGTCTCCTACATTGGCACACAGATTCTTTATCACTAGCACCACGTTATAGTTTATAATATTATCTTATTTTTATGCTTAAGTAATTTAATTATTTCTATTGGGGGGGATTAATATTTCAATCTTACCTGAGTGTCCTTGGTAAAAACCTGAAAGGGAAGGGAATCTTTCATTAGCCCTCTTAGATTGATGGGGAATAGAGAGCAGAAGCACAATATTAAATCAATATTTTATGTTATAAAAAAGTCAAAATGTTATATTTTTTATATGATTATATAGTTGTTTAATAATTTTCAGAAAAACTATTTTCAGTCATGATGTATGTAAAGCTTTTAAATCCTACTGTTTTCAATTCTCATAGTTTTTCAAAAATATATTCATTAATAGCTAAATTAAGTAAGGCTTGATATTTTATGGGCCTTGGCCAAATTTACATGAAATTTAATTAGAACATCCTATAAACCTGAGAAAAGAATTATTATGGAATAAATGAGATTTATAAGTATGAATGCAAAGTTCACATCAAAAATTTAGTTATATGACAATATATGAAGAAATTATACATCTTGAACAAGTTTTGATCAGAATAAGAATAATTTAAAAATGAGAAAATATGATAATGTGTATTTCCAAAATATGATAATGTATATTTCCAAAATAATTTCTTCCTCATTAATTAGTACCAAAGCCTCAGGTTTTTTTGCCATGTCATTTCTTCACAAATTTATTTTCTTTGTTTAAAAAGTATATAAAATCCTACTTTGATGACTTCTTAGTTTTTACACCTATGAGATCTCTGTATGTACAAAATTAATTTTTTTATCTTGCTAATTTACCTGTGTCAACTTAATTATTAGACTAGCTAAAAAACAAAAGGAGAGTGGGGGAATTTTTTTCCTTCCCAGGGAATCTCTTTTTTTTTTTTTCCCCTAAATAACGTAGGACAAAACTGATATTACTCTTTCCTTATTTTCATTTTCCCAATTATTTTGTTGGGCTTTGTTATATTTATTGCATTGATTTTTTATATCTTACCCCGTTTTTTGTATCTTTTTATGTGATAACAGAGAAATCCATTTATTATTATTATGACAATGATTCCGATTCCAAACACAATTAAAGTTATATCTTTCCATGAAAATTTTTCTGAAAAACAAAATATAGACATGTACAGTTAAATTCAATATTCATTTTTTGCCCCTTGCATCCCCAAATAATCCACTTTCATTTTTCTTCTCCCATCTGTAGGAGTTTAAGAGTTGTCTCTTTGTTCAAAAAAACAAAAACATGTTTTTTAACATCAGCTATGTTTGGTCAATGAATGGTTGGTTAAGTTAATTTAGCCATAGAGGACTAAATTAGGAAAGAAAACTTGCAGAGACTTTTTATGGCACCCAATCAAAACAGCAAAAGGAGACAGAATTTAAAATTTGCAGAGAGTAAAGCACAAAATCAGTAAAACATCTCCATATACTGTTGGGAATGATGCAGAAGTATATTTTGTAATAGAAAGAATAATGGTCTTCTAAAAATTCCGATATACTAATTAATCCTTGGATTCTGAGAGTATGTTATCTTACATAGCAAAAGGGACTATGCCAATGTGATTAAGCTACAGACATCCAGATGGGGAGGTTATCTTTGATTCTCTTGGTGGGTCAAATGCAGTCACAAGGATCAAGTGAAAGATAGAGGTGGAATGTCAGAATCAGAGGAGGTGTGAAGAAAAAAGCAATGTGTGGAAGAAAGGTACATTTAACAATTGTGTAGGCTTCAAACTGAGAGACAAATTTAAATATACTTATATGCCTTCTCAGGTGACACAGTGATAAGGAATCCACCTGCCAATGCCAATGCAGGAGATGCGAGTTAGGTCCCTGGGCCAGGAAGATTCCTGGGAGTAGGAAATGGCAACCCACTCCAGTATTCTTGCCTGGAAAATTCCAGGGACAGAGGAGCCTGGCAGGCTACAGTCCATGGAGTCACAGAGAGTTGGACATGATTGAGCACACGCAAGCTTCAATCTGAGAGAGAAATTTTTCCAGGTGGCTCTAGTGGTAGAGAACCTGCCTGCCAATGCAGGAGACATAAGAGACATGAGTTTGAACCAAGGGTGGGGAAGATCCCCTGGAGGAGGAGATGGAAACCCATTCCAGTATTGTTGCCTGGAGAAGCCCATGGACAGACAGCCTGGTGGGCTACAGTCCATGGGGTCTCAAACAGTCAGACATGACTGAAGCGACTTAGCAATATGCCTAGGATCATAAAGGAATGCAGTGGAAGGTGAAAGTCCAAGGGAAAAATTGAAAAGGTAAAAAAATAGCAGTAGCGAATAAGTAGATGTAAAAAGGGTAATGAAACTTACCTTCTTTTGCTTCTGAGCAATTTCCTGACAAACCTGTGCAAGAAAGATTGAATTCAATCAATACAATTAGGAAGCAAATAAATTATTCAGTTTGGTGTTACAAGTTCCCAAAGCAAGGTTGTCTGACAAATTGTAAGTGGGCACATTCAATAATGACAGAATGACAAAGGAGAAATCATAACTTTGATATTTAGAGATGTTAATAAAGATTTCTTGAGCATGTCAGTTAAAAAGGATTTCTTTGAAGTAATAGCCACCAAAAAGAAATTTATTAGCCTCTTTATGGCACCCCACTCCAGTACTCTTGCCTGGAAAATCCCATGGATGGAGGAGCCTGGTGGGCTGCAGTCCATGGGGTCGCTAAGAGTTGGACAAGACCCAGCGACTTCACTTTCACTTTTCACTTTCCTGCATTGGAGAAGGCAATGGCAACCCATTCCAGTGTTCTTGCCTGGAGAATCCCAGGGACGGGGGAGCCTTGTGGGCTGCCCTCTATGGGGTCGCACAGAGTCGGACACGACTGAAGCGACTTAGTAGTAGTGGTAGTACTAGGCTCCTCAAAGATTTGGAAAAATTAAAATGAGTGCTTCAAGGAAATTCTGTATCAGAAATTGCAGTGCTGCTGCTGTAGCTGCTAAGTCGCTTCAGTCATGTCCGACTCTGTGCGACCCTATAGACGGCAGCCCACCAGGTTCCCCCATCCCTGGGATTCTCCATGCAAGAATACTGGAGTGGGTTGCCATTTCCATCTCCAATGCATGAAAATGAAAACTGAAAGTGAGGTCGCTCAGTGGTGTCGGACTCTTAGCGACCCCATGGACCGCAGCCTACCAGGGTCCTCTGTCCATGGGATTTTCCAGGCAAGAGCACTGGAGTGGGGTGCCATTGCCTTCTCCAAGAAATTGCAATAGGTATCTAAAATTTAGAATGCTTTGCAAAAGATTCTACAAATAGCAGTGACTGAAGGCTCCATACATCAGTACTTCTCAATTGAAAATCTTAATGCCTCAACACCTCTTATCTCAATATCTCACAGAATCTGATAACCATTGGGGCTTACTAAAAAAAAATATTATCACCTTATCTCTCTGTTTTGATCACTGGAATTAAAAGAAAAATATTCTGCATTTATCTAAATGCCAGAATAATTAAGAAAATTTGTGTTTGTGTTCTAGAGAGGTGAGTAGACTAATTTTCAATTTGTTTCTCATAGACTATTTCACAGATTTTATTTCTGCCTCTTATCTCTATCATACATACTATTATCATCCTGAATGAGTACATCATTTACATGGACAAACATCCATCACATTTGCCATTGCCATTTACAGGTAGATTGTATTATTTTCTATTTAATGCTTTTTCATGTGAATGTACAGTTTTTCCAACACTTTTGAAAAGACTGTTCTTTCCCCATTGCTAAAAATTAGTTGACCTTATATGCATGTGCTCATTTCTGGACCTTCCATTCTGTTTCATTGGTCTATATGTTTATTTGCATGACAGTTCCATATTGTTTGGATTAGTATAATTTGAAATCAAGAAAGTGTAATACCTCCATTTTATTCTTGCTCTAGATAGCTATGGCTCTTTAATGTCTTCCGGTTTCATACAAATTTTAGCATTGATTTTTCTATTTCTATGTAAAATGCCATTGAGATTTTAATAGGCATTTCATTGAATTTTTGGATTACTCTGGGTAATATGACCATTTTGCACTATCGATTCTTCCAATTCATGTGCATAAGATATTTTTTCCACTTATTTGTGTCTTCTTAAATTTCTTTCATCAATACTTTGTAGTTTTCAGTATATAGATATTTTATCTCCTTGGTTAAATGTATAGGATTGTTTTCTTGATTTCTTCTTTCAATATTTTGCTGTTATTGTAAAGAAATGGTACTGATTTTTGTGGTTTTTTATCTTGAAAATTTATATAATTCATTTGTGAGTTCTAGAAGTTTTTGGTGAAGTCTATGGTTTTCTACATGTAGAATATGCAATTTGGGAATAGAAACAATTTTACTTTTCCATTGTGACTTGGAGAGCTTTACCTTTTTCATGTGTAATTGCTCTTGCGAGTACTTTCATGACTATGTTGAATAAAAGAAGAGAGAGAGTGGGCATGCTTGCCTTTTTCAGGATCTTTAAGAAGAAGCTTTTTCCTGTTAATTATAATGCTAGCTGTGGGCTCTTCACATATGGCCTTTATTGTGTGTGAAAAGTGAAAGTGAAAGTTAAGTGGCTCAGTCGTGTCTGACTCTTTGCGACCCCATAGACTGTAGCCTACCAGGCTCCTCTGTCCGTGGGATCTTCCAGGCAATAGTACTGGAGTGGATTGCCATTTCCTTCTCCAGGGGATCTTCCCAACTGGGGCTCGATCCCGGGTCTCTCGCATTGTAGACCGACGCTTTACTGTCTGAGCCCCCAGGAAAGTCCTGCCTGTGTTAAGTTATTGTGTTTAGTTCCTTCTATATCTATTTTGTTTGGAATTTTCCTTTTTTTTTAAAGTTTTAATGGATGTGGAATTTTGTCAATTGCTTTTTCTGCATCTATTGAGATGATCTTTTTGTTTTAAATATTACATTCTGTTATATTGTATCACATTGATTGACCTGTATATATAGAACCAACCTTGTATCCCAGGGGTAAATCCCATTTTGTCATAGTGTACAGTTTTATGACATGCTAGAATTTGACTGAGGATTATTACATCTATGTCTAAGCAGTATTAAGAGGGAAGTTCATAGTTGTAAAAGAAAGTGAAAATGTTAGTCGCTCAGTCGTGTCCAACTCTTTGCAACCCGATGGATTGTAGCCTGTCAAGCTCTTCTTGTCCTTGGGATCATCAAGGCAAGAACACTGGAGTGGGTTGCTCTTCTCTTCTCCAGGGGATCTTCCCGACCCAGGGATCAAACCCCAATCTTCTGCCTTGCAGGCAGATAAAATGGAAAGAAAATGAAAGTGTTAGTCTCTCAGTAGATAGTTAAAAAAGACTACACTAAAAAACCTCTAAAATTAAAAAAAAAATCAAATAAGTTAATGTAAGAAAGGCAATGCCAAAGAATGCTCAAACTACTGCACAATTGCACTCATCTCACATGCTAGTAAAGTAATGCTCAAAATTCTCCAAGCCAGGCTTCAGCACTACATGAGCCGTGAACTTCCAGATGTTCAAACTGGTTTTAGAAAAGACAGAGGAACCAGAGATCAAATTGTCAATATTTGCTGGATCATGGAAAAAGGAAGAGAGTTCCACAAAAACATCAATTTCTGCTTTATTGACTATGCCAAAGCCTTTGACTGTGTGGATCACAAGAAACTGGAAAATTCTGAAAGAGATGGGAATACCAGACCACCTGACCTGTCTCTTGAGAAATCTGTAGGCAGATCAGGAAGCAACAGTTAGAACTGGACATGGAACAACAGACTGCTTCCAAATAGGAAAAGGAGTACGTCAAGGCTGTATATTGTCACCCTGCTTATTTAACTTATATGCAGAGTACAGCATGAGAAACGCTGGGCTGAAAGAAGCACAAGCTGGAATCAAGATTGCCGGGAGAAATATCAATAACCTCAGATATGCAGATGACACCACCCTTATGGCAGAAAGTGAAGAGGATCTAAAGATCCCCTTGATGAAAGTGAAAGTGGAGAGTGAAAAGGTTGGCTTAACTCAACATTCAGAAAAGGAAGCTCATGGCATCTGGTCCCATCACTTCATGGGAAATAGATGGGGAAACAGTGGAAACAGTGTCAGACTTTATTTTTTTGGGCTCCAAAATCACTGCAGATGGTGACTGCAGCCATGAAATTAAAAGATGCTTACTCCTTGGAAGGAAAGTTATGACCAACCTAGATAACATATTCAAAAGCAGAGACATTACTTTGCCAACAAAGGTCCATCTAGTCAAGGTTATGGTTTTTCCTTGGTCATGTATGGATGTGAGAGTTGGACTGTGAAGAAAGCTGAGCGCTGAAGAATTGATGCTTTTGAACTGTGGTGTTGGAGAAGACTCTTGAGAGCCCCTTGGACTGCAAGGAGATCCAACCAGTCCATTCTAAAGGACATCAGTCCTGGGTGTTCTTTTGAAGGAATGATGCTGATGCAGAACCTCCAGTACTTTGGGCACCTCATTCAAAGAGTTGACTCATTAGAAAAGACTCTGATGCTGGGAGGGATTGGGGGCAGGAGGAGAAGGGGACAACAGAGGATGAGATGGCTGGATGGCATCACTGACTCGATGGACGTGAGTCTGAGTGAACTCCGGGAGTTGGTGATGGACAGGGAGGCCTGGTGTGCTGTGATTCATGGGGTCGCAAAGATTCGGACACGACTGAGAGACTGAATTGAATAGCTCAGTTGGTAAAGAATCTGCCTGCAATACAGGAGACCCTGTTCAATACCTGGGGTGGAAGATCCCCTGGAGAAGGGATAGGCTTCCTACTCCAATGTTATTGGGCTTCCCTTGTGGCTCAGCTGGCAAAGAATCTGCCTGCAATGTGGGAGACCTGGGTTGGATCCCTGGGTTGGGAAGATCCCCTGGAGAAGGGAAAGGCTAACTCCAATATTCTGGCCTGGAGAATTCCCTTGGGTCACAAAGAGTCAGAAGCAACTGAGTGACTTTCACTTTCACTTTCTTTCACTTAGCCAGACAAGATTAATTTAGAAAAAAAAAGAAGACTCCAATAAGTAAAATAAAAAATGAGTGAAAAAACTTTAAACAAGATACCTGAGAAATTAAAAAAAAAGGATACTGAGGCCTGTTTCTCATCTGTATATTTTCTTTGGAAAAAACATCTATTCAGTTCTTCTGCCCTTTCATAAATCAGGTTTTTTTTTTATATTGAGTTATATGAACTGTTTATTTATTTTGAATATTAACCCATTTTGGTCATATCATTTGCAAATATTTTCTTCCATTCAGTAGGTTGTCTTTCCTTTTGTACAAAAACTTTTAAGCTTAATTAGGTTCCATTTGTTTATTTTTCTTTTGTGTCCCTTTCTTGAGGAGAAAGTTCTAAAAAATATTGCTAAGACATGTCAAAGAGTGTACTGTCTATGTATTCTTCTGGAGTTTTATGGTTTCTGGTCTTACATTAAGGTCTTTAATCCGTTTTGAATTTATTTTTGTATATAGTGTGAGAAAATGTTCTAATTTCATTCTTTTATATGCAGCTGTCCAGTTTTCCCAGCACCAAACTTTCAGCTATAGATGAATAACTACTAAATAATAAACAACATGACAGAGGTAATTAACACTTTTTTACATTATAGATGAACATTGTTAAGAGAATAAATCTTAAGAGGTCTCATCACAAGAAATTTTTTTCTATTTTATGAATATGTATTTATATGAGATGAGGATGTTTATTAAAATTATTATGATAATCATTTCATGATAAATGAAAGGCAAAAGATGCCATATGCCTTAAACTTATACAGTGCTATTACATCTTAATAAATGTGAAAGAAAAAAATTACTGTGGATTTAAAAAAGAATTCATACAGATTATTCTTAATTCTGCCTGAGTAATTCTATCAGTTGACTACTGATCAAACTAGATAGTTCATTATGTATTTAAAAGTAAAATAATTGCTACATCTCACAAAGCTTTCCTTTCCCTAAGTCTTTTATTTATTTAATCATTCTTTCTCCATTAGAGTTTGTGGACCCTGCAGATTCTGGAAAATATAATCTGATGTCTTTAGCACTGTTGATCCCAGAGTTAACACAGATTTTATGTGACCGCTGAATGATGATGCTGGGAAAGATTGAAGGCAGGAGGAGAAGGGGACAACAGAGGGTGAGATGGTTGGATGGCATCACTGACTCAATGGACATGAGTTTGAGTAAACTCCGGGAGTTGGTGATGAACAGGGAGGCCTTGCGTGCTGCAGTCCATGGGGTCACAGAGAGTCGGACACGACTGAGCGACTGAACTGAAGTGAATGATGAAATGATAGAGCGAGTTTATCAGATACGGTCCATAGAAATTACTTTCTTCAGATACATTAAAACACTGTTCATATCTTTCTTGGCACCATGCAGAAGTCTAGTATTATAAATACCACTTCACTCATTTTTCAAACTTACCACTTCCTCCAGGCTTCTGAGAGATGCCTTGATAAGACAAAGTTAGCGTGCCGATTAGAAGAGCAGCTGAAGTGATACGGAATAATTTAATCATAATGTAAGATATGAAAAATGGAAACCCAGAGATTTCTTAGTTGGCTTCTATGTAGAAAACAAAGTTTTTCTTTGCTTCTTTCCTGTAAACAAACAAAAATCACAACTCAGGTCCATTTTCCTCAGGAAAGCTGACCTCCATTATCCCCTGGGGAGTCAAGGGAAGATTGCTGTCTGGGTTGACCCAAGGAGGGAAATCAAGAAGGGGTTGGGATGAGGAGGAGCTTCTCTCCTGGGTCCTATGCTGTGAGTGAGGTACCTTCATCTGACAGCACCAGCACATGGGAGTGAGGGAAGCTCCACCTGACCACAGACCTGCTGTCATTCTCATCTTCCTTCCCAAAGGAGGTATGAGAAGATGGAAAGTGTTGGAAAGATTTCAGACCTTTAGAAGAAGGTTTGCCTGAATGAATTCTTGCGTTGGTTTTGGATGAATGATTGAGTTCAGGTGAAGGAGTGCAGGTGAAAAGAGACTCACTTTGTTCTCATCTGACAAAGAATAAATATCTCTGCTGGCTAGACAGTGATGGAAAGAAAACCAAGGGATGTAGAGATAATGCAAGGAACATGCAGAGGATCTAGAACCAACTAGGAATGATCCCCCTGGTGGCTCAGACGGTAAAGCATCTGCCTGCAATGCGGGAGACCTGGGTTCAATTCCTGGGTCAGGAAGATGCCCTGGAGAAGGAAATGGCAATCCACTCCAGCACTCTTGCCTGGAAAATCCCATGGACGGAGGAGCCTGATAGGCTACAGTCCATGGGGTCGCAAAGAGTTGGACACAACTGAGCAACTTCACTCAGGATAGAACTAGATAAGTTCAGGAGCAGAGACAGCAAGATAAAAGCCAAATATCTAAGGTTGGAGAGGATTACAGCTTTTCTAGAAGAGCCCTTAAGGCTTTCCAACTAGAACAAAGACGGACAAATCATGAGAGTTGAAGATGCTAAATTTATTTTGCTTAGACTCTTTACTGTCTCTATTGACCTTTCTCAGATTCTTCACACACACACACACACACACACTCGCACAAACACTCACACACACTCTCTCTCTCTCTCTATCTCTTCAACACTACCCTTCTTCTACATGATAAAAGTTTCTTTTTACACTTACCTGGCTTAATCAGTGACAGAAAATATCAGTTTCTTAGCATACACTGGACATTTCTCTTCTCCTTTTAAGCCTTCTCTGAAATACTGAAGCCCTAGAAGCATTAGTTAGACCACTCACTTGTGTCTCTTCTATGTACTCCAACCAACAGGGACATAAGTGTAGCACAAGGAAAGGAGATAGCTGAGAGGGAACTTTAGACTGCACTCTGCTCTTCTGCATTCATGTGACCATAATAAAAACCTCACAGGGCAATAAAGCCAAGTATTTAATTTAGATATATATGTGCTCATATGAACATGTACAGACTGCCTTTCACCCTGCTTTTATTACTTTTATTATTATTTTAAAGATCATAGCATATAGTGGGTGTATGTGTGTGTTAATTGCTCAGTCATATCCAACTCTTTGCAACCCCATAGACTGCAGCCCACCAGGCCCCTCCATCCATGGGATTCTCCAGGCAAGAACAGTGGAGTGGGTTGCCATTTCCTTCTCCAAAAGGAACTATAGAAAGAAAGAAAGTGAAGTCGCGCAGTCATGTCCAACTCTTTGCGACACCATGGAATGTAGCTTACCAGGATCCTCCATCCGGAGAAGGCAATGGCACCCCACTCCCGTACTCTTGTCTGGAAAATCCCATGGACTAAAGGGCCTGGTGGGCTGCAGTCCATGGGGTCGCTAGGAGTTGGACACGAATGAGTGACTTCGCTTTATTTTTTCACTTTCATGCATTGGAGAAGGAAATGGCAACTCACTCCTGTGTTCTTGCCTGGAGAATCCCAGGGATGTGGGAGCCTGGTGGGCTGCCGTCTATGGGGTTGCACAGAGTCGGACATGACTGAAGCGACTTAGCAGCAGCAGCAGCAGTAGGTTCCTCCATCCATGGAATTTTCCAGGCAAGAGTACTGGAGTGGGCTGCCATTTCTTTCTCCTAACATATAGTAGAGACTGTAAATGATACTTTCTCACACCAGGGCCCCAGATTTATGTATTTACCTAGATCAGAGGGAGGAATGTGTATATATGCTACCTCTACAAGTTTTTGCAGTCTTAGCCTTATTGATCCTACAGTTTATGGAAAATCTACCCAGGATGTTGAGAATAGCTGATTTCTACATCTCCAGCCCTATAAATATTTCTAGCCCATTCATTCAAAAAGCTGATGCAGATATTTACAATCATCAAGAGTTCATTTTCTCTAGGATATTCCCATGAATTATGTATTATCAGCCCATAAAATTAATTAGAATTCTAATGATTGCTCTAGCAAGAACACACCTTTCATGTGTCGTTGGAACATCTGCATTCAGTTTAATCAATTAGGACAAAAACTAAATCCTAGGGATCATCAGCTGAATTTACAAGATGTCTCCTGGTTTCTTGCACTTGATCCCTGATAGACAAGTGTAACTGATTCTAAAGGTTCTCAGGTCCCACGCTGATGTCAACATTGTTGGGGGCCGGCGTGAGGCACTCCGCCCATGGCAAAGGTCATGAGGAACGAGGCTCGACATACGCAAAGGCGGGATCGAGCCTCAGGAGTCCCCCTGGAAATCCTTGAGCATCTACCCCCATAACCAGAGCCTGCCTACTTTACTACTTTGTGCTCTCACCTACACCTCTGACTTTATGGGGGGCTGTCCCCCACCACCTCTTTCGGAGAAGGAGTTAACTTAGAGCTCCAGTTAAAAATAATTCCTGCATGTGATAGGAGTGTTTCAACCTACAAACTCCTCTGAACGTTCTCTAGCCTGCCTGACAGGCTTGTCCGGCCACATGTGATTGCTCACAGCCTCCCAACCGTGAGAGGCACGAGATGCTTTAAACCTTCTAAAAACAGTTTCCTTAGAAAACTCTTAGTATAAGTATAGTGGGCTGATTAGAAATTGTATTGGTGAAGGGTTTTTCATTTGTTGAGCCAATGTTTGTTGCTAAGATTCCACATCCCCTACCCTTACACACATTAATGAATATATAGAAGAAATAAGTATTAACCTTTGATATAAATCACGTTAGACCTTAGGCCAAGTAAATTCTTTCCTTAACTAAAACCCACTACACCCTCACCCTATAGGAATGTAACTTTATTTGAGTGACATCTGTTTTAAGAGTAATCACCCTTGGAGAAAAAAGTATTCTGGTTGACTGACCACTGTCACAAGGAGAGGGTCATAAATTGTCAGCAGGCCCCCCTGGCCAGAAGATGATGTAACACCCCTAAGACCTCTGTATACGTTTGTGTGAAGCACCTGACTTTTATTATAATAAAAGTCAGGACTGCTGTCCCCATGTGACTTTTGTATAACATCTCAGTGTATAAAAACAGACTCTGGAAAATAAAGAATTGGGATCAGTTCCTCAAAAGACTGGTCTCCCCATGTCTCTCTCTCTTTCAAATTCTGGCTGAGTCTCCATCTGGAGTGCGGAGCCTGCCATGCTTACTAATTATGCCTGGGCTTCTAAGATCCAACCCGGGAGGCCTCAGTGTCTCCTCTCCTTCGGGAGAATGGAAGGACGCCTGCGGCCTACGTAAGTGGTGCAAGCTTCTTGTCTTGAAGTTTTATTGGTCTCCCGGATAAACCAAGCTACTCAGCCTCTTTTCTCCACTGAATTTTCCTACTGAGCTATCCTCATTCTATTATTCTTTTTATCTTTGATGAATAAATAAATAAATAGGTCGCCGACGCCATCCCCTCTTTGAATACCCTGGATCAGCCGGGGCTGGACCCTGGCACACATGATGCATTTCTTTGGCCTTGGAGGTGTTTACACCTGGTCTGAGAATGCTGTACATGATCTGGCCTCTCACATGGCAATTTGGGTGACTTAGTGCAACAAATTCTCAAACCTATCCCATCCTGCTGTTAAGCTAGAGAATATATACACACAGAAGCCTTTGTAGATGAGAAATGCTGAATGATGTTATTTGGAGGATGTTCTTTTAGATTAATGGACAAGATTAAGAACAGATTTCAGTGGTCTTAAATGCACAAGGGACATCAGAAAGGCAAATGCCTCCTTAAACCTCTCCCCTGCTTTGGGGAATTTCAGGGACTTGAAGGATACAATGGCCTGCAACTGTGTAGCACCTGTGGATAACTCATCTCTCTGAGTCTACCTAGTAATCACTAATAACTCTCTTTTTACTGGACAAATTGTGAATTCTGTGGTTACTGACAAACAAAAAAGTTAAATAGGAAAAATCTAAGGCAAAAAGTAACAGCCAAGCCCTACCATAAAAATTCCATTAAAAATATCAGGAATTTACATGAAGTAAACCCACTCTTGGACTTCCCAGGTGGTGCTAGTAGTAAAGAACCCACGTGCCAATGTAGGTAGACATTAGAGCTATGGGTTCGATCCCTGGGTGGGGAAGATCCCCTGGAGGAGGGCACGGCAACCCACTCCAGTATTCTTGCAGAGAGTATCTCATGGACAGAGGAGTGTGGCAGGTTGCAGTCCATAGGGTTGCACCGAGTTGGACACAACTGAAGTGACTTAGCATGCTCAAAAGCCCACTATTATTCTAAGATGGTCAGGTGAGAGAGTTTGCTTACTGCTGATAGAGGAATGGGGGTTGGTTTCTCTACCACTTAACTTTATGGAGGGCTCCAAAAAGGAAAAAATGATAAAGACATTTCTGAGATTTTTTGCTTTAAATCCTGGTTTCCCTTGGTAAAGACAATGCTTATGCTTCTCTGATTTAAGACTGTGTCTTGTGCTTATGTATAAATGTCCTGTCTATGTAATTTTCATTTTTTAGTTTTTGGCATTTCTGCTGAAATATGTTTATATTCTTTCTCCAGTTACATAGTAGCTCATGAAAATTTATTTCCAGTAGTAGAATTCCATCACATATCAAATCAAGGGACTATAGTTTGTCTCTCTTAATGCTCAGGAGACAATTTCCTTGATTGAGAGCTTTTAAAAATTTTGTTTCTTTATACTGACCTGCACAATGTGAAACTGGGTTAAAACCTAGTAAATACATTTACAACAAATGAGCAATTGAATGAATGAATTTCATATTTCCTTATTTTTACTGTCTATACCATTCTATTGTATTTTCAAAGTAAGTCATATAGAATAATCTTCAAATTGTTTCCCTCCAAGGTTTGCTGATTTTCTCATCTCTGTTTGCTCTTTATGAACTCTCTACTGAGTGTAATAAGTGCCTGTCTCTCTGTCCCTCTCTTTTTTCTTCCATTTCGGTATATTGTTGATCTTTAAACGTTTTACTTTAGATAATGAGAAATCAAGTCTTATAAGATTTTATTGCCTACATGGGAATGATTGCAATAATAACTCAGCCACAACTGATGAGTTAGCAAAGACATCTGGGATGTATCTGGTTGACCTTTGTCCACAAGGGAGGGGGGAGATATAGTTTTATTGCTGAGAAGTAACTTGATAAGAACCATTACATGTTTCCTTTTTTAAAAACCAAGAAGATCTTCCAGGTTCAAAAACATATTGGGACATTTCAGAGGCAAAATCCTGACAGAAATGGTGCACAAGAGCAATTAGAGAAAATATTTGAAAAGATTTTAACAATCGAATGTGATACAGGTCAAAGGAGCTTTTGAAGAAGCAAGAGCAAATATCTGGAAGGAGCTGACAGAATCTTGGAAGATTATTTCTATACCAAGATGTAATGATGGCTATGAGGGTTGTTGGTACTGCATATATAGGGGAATGACTCTGGGCTCAGCCTGGGGATTATTATAAATAGATACAAACTTCATGGGACTTGGCAGTGTTTGAGCTCCCCACTTGAAAAAGCCAAATGGTGACAAAGCAAAAGCATAACTAAGTAAGAGGCAAAAATGCAACTGGAACCATTTTTATGATTTACCTGTACAGACAATTCCAGTTTCTCACACTTGTTCATTGTCCTAAGCACTCAGAGATGCCCCCTTTCCCAGAGCCTGCTGTCCCCTCTGCTCTCATCATATTTCTCCCAGTTTTTGAGAGTCTTGGCCTCCAGAAGCATTCACTCTCCATGGGATCTAACCTTGTGTAGATTACTTTAGTCAATATATAACTGTAGCCTAATTGAGTACTTTGGCTTCCCTGTTGACTCAGTGGTAAAAGTTCGCCTGCCAAGCAGGAGACGTGGTTTCAATCCCTGGATCAGGAAGATCTCCTGGAGAAGGAAATGGCCACCCACTCCAATATTCTTGCCTGCGAAATGTGTGGACAGAGGAGCCTGGAGGGCTACAGTTCATGGGGTAGCAAAAGATTCGGACACAACTTAGTGATTAAACAACAATTGACTACTCTAACCATGATTTGGTGGTAATGTTCTGCCTTGAAGATCTTTTCTACCATCCAAAACTGGATCTCTGTTTGCCAAGGACTAGATTCTGTCCTTCCTATACCAACTATCCACCTGTTTTGGTTTCTGCTTCCTGGGCATATCCATCAGACTCTCTGTAGATTTTTCTGCTTTGTCCTCATGAAGGGCCCTCCTTGATGTTGGCTACTTGTGTAGCTATTATTTGAGACCTTCCTGCCTTGATGGACTCCTTCACCTTCTTGCTGCTGGAACTGAGTCTAATATCTGCCTCATGTTTGCCACCTCCCTCAGTGTGTCTAGTTTCTCTAGCCTTCCTGTTTAGCTTGTCCAGCTGCCACCCAAACTCTAGTGCTGGAATCGGAAAGGGCAGGTTTATGAAACTTAAATAAGAAGGTGATGTTGGTGGGCCACTGGGGCTTTCCTGACTCCACAACAAGTGTTTTGTGTGTGTGTGTGTGTGTGTGTGTGTGTATGTGTGTGTATGTGTGTGTGTGTGATTTTAGAAAAGTTCTCATAATTCTGTGGACCAGGGACCTTGTAAAATATGATAAATGTTTTCGTTGGTATAGTATATAATGGTAACAAATATGCAGAGTGTAAGTGTTCTAGGTCATTAAGCATTAGAATTTGCAGAGTAAAGCTTTCAGAACCCAGAGTGTGCAGATTGATCTAAAGTTAAAGAGAAAGATCTCCAGAGAAGGGATAAGCTACCCATTCCCGTATTCCTGGGACTTTCCTGGTGGCTCAGATAGTAAAGAATCTGCCTGCAATGTGTGAAACGTGAGTTTGATCACTGGATGGGGACGATTCCCTGAAGAAGAGATTGGATACTCATGCCAGTATTCTTGCCAGGAGAATTCCATGGACAGAGGAGCCTGGCTGGCCACAGTCCACAGGGTCACAAAGAGTCAGATAGGACTGAGTGACTAACACTTTCACTTTCGAAAAGAAAAGGAATACCCAGGCTTCCAAGGGTCTAGTAACTTATAAGTGTAGGTTCAGATCTAGGTGACACAGGCAGTCTATTCCAAAGTCTAAGATGCAGTGGAAGGTGTGGATTTGGCCAGTGACCAAAGCTCAGGTGAACTCTTAGGAAAAAGTTTCAAAAGTGATTGGCACTGGCCACACTTGCCCTCTGTGACAGCCTGCACTCTGTCTGTGGCATATGTTTCTAAATAAATCCACTTCTTACTTCTAAGAGAGACACGCTTTATCTCTCACTGAATTCTTTCTGCATTGAGCCATCAAGAACCTGAGCTTAACTAGGTCCTGAAACCAGCCCATAGCTGATATGGCTTGAAGAAATATGTGGAAGAGGATATCAAAAGTCTCAGATATACAACTTCTCCGTGCGCAGTTATTTCATTTAATGAATCTATTTTTCAGAGCTGACTTGGGCTTCCCTGGTGGCTCAGTGATGAGGAATTCACCTGCCAAAGCAGGAGGCACAGGTTTGCTCCCTGATCCTAGAGAATCCAGCATGCCACAGAGCAAATAAGCCCATGTGCCAGAACTATTGGACCTGTGCTCTAGAGCTCAGGGCCTGCAACTACTGAAACCTGTGCACCCTAGAGCCCATGCTCCTCAACAAGGGTATCCTGCACTCTGCAACTAGAGGGTGGTCCCCGCTCACTATAAGTAGAGAAAAGCCACACACCAACGAAGACCCAGCATAGCCAAAAATAAATAAATAAATTTTAAAAAGTTGCTTGGATTTAGGGATCAGTTGAGGGAATTGCTGTGCAGAAAATATGTTCAGTTCAGTTCAGTTTCTAAGTCTTGTCCAACTCTTTGTAACCCCATGGACTGCAGCACACCAGGCTTCCCTGTCCATCACTAGCTCCTGAAATCTATTCAAACTCATGTCCATTGCGTCAGTGATGCCATCCAACCATCTCATCCTCTGTCATTCCCCTTTCCTCCTGTTTCAGTCTTTCCCAGAATCAGGGTCTTTTCCAGTGAGTCAGTTCTTCGCATCAGATGGCCAAACTATTGGAGTTTCAGCTTCAGCATCAGTCCTTCCAATGAATATTAGGACTGATTTCCTTTAGGATTGACTGATTGGATCTCCTTGCAGTCCAAGGGACTCTCAAGAGTCTTGTCCAACACCACAGTTCAAAAGCATCAGTTCTTCAGTGCTCAGCTTTCTTTATAGTCTAACTCTCACATCCACACATGACTACTGGAAAAACCATAGACTTGACTAGACAGATCTTTGTTGGCAAAGTAATCTCTCTGCTTTTAAATATGCAGAAGCATAGCTTTTCTTCTAAGGAGTAAGTATCTTTTAATTTCATGGCTGCAGTCACTGTCTGCAGTGATTTTGGAGCCCCCCAAAATAAAGTCTGTCACTGTTTCCATTGTTTCCCCATCTCTTTGCCATGAAGTGATGGGACTGAATGCCAGGATCTTAGTTTTCTGAATGTTGAATTTTAAGCCAACTTTTTCACTGTCCTCTTTCACTTTCATCAAGAGGCTCTTTAGTTCTTCTTCATTTTCTGCCATAAGGGTGGTGTCATCTGCGTATGTAGGTTATTGATATTTCTCCTGGCAGTCTTGATTCCAGCTTGTGCTTCATGCAGCCTGGCATTTCCCATGATGTACTCTGCATATAAGTTAAATAAGGTGGGTGACAGTATACAGCCTTGAGATACTCCTTTCTCAATTTGGAACCAGCTTGCTGTTCCATGTCCAGTTCTAACTGCTGCTTCCTGACCTGTATACAGATTTCTCAAGAGGCAAGTCAGGTGGTCTGGTATTCCCATCTCTTTCAGAATTTTCCACAGTTTACACAGTCAAAGGGTTTGGTGTAGTCAATAAAGCAGAAGTAGATGTTTTTCTGGAACTCTCTTGCTTTTTCGATGATCTTACAGATGTTGGCATTTTGATCTCTGGTTCCTCTGCCTTTCTAAATCCAATTTGAACATCTGGGTGTTCATGGTTCATATACTGTTGAAGCCTGGCTTGGAGGACTTTGAGCATTACTTTGCTAGCATGTGAGATAAGTGCAATTATGCAGTAGTTTGAACATTCTTTGGCATTGCCTTTCTTTGTGATTGGAGTGAAAATTAACCTTTTCCAGTTCTGTGGCCACTGCTGTTTTCCAAATTTGCTGGCATATTGAATACAGCACTTTAAAGTATCATCTTTTAGGATTTGAAATAGCTCAACTGGAATTCCATCACCTCTACTAGTTTTGTTTGTAGTGATGCTTCCTAAGGCCCGCTTGACTTCACATTCCAGGATGTCTGGTTCTAGGTGAGTGATCACACCTTTGTGGTTATCTGGGTCCCGAAAATCTTTTTTGTATAGTTATTCTGTGTATTCGTCCCACCTCTTTTTAATACTTTCTGCTTTTGTTAGGTCCACATCATTTCTGTCTTTTATTGTGCTCATCTTTGCATGAAATGTTCCCTTGATATCTCTAATTTTTGAAGAGATCTCTAGTCTTTCCCATTCTTTTATCTTCCTCTATTTCTTTGCACCGATCACTGAGGAAGGCTTTCTTCCTCACTTCATGGCATATTAAGGGGGCTAAGGGGAAGCAGTGAGAGATTTTGATGGGCTCCAAAATCACTGCTGCCGGTGACTGCAGTCATGATATTTAAAGACACTTGCTCCTTGAAAGGAAGCTATGACAAACCTAGACAGTGCATTAAAAAGCAGAGACATCACTTTGCCAACAAAGGTCCACATAGTCAAAGCTATGGTTTTTTCAGTAACCATGTTATGGAGGTGAGAGTTGGACCATGAAGTAGGCTGAGCACCAAAGAATTGATGCTTTCATACTGTGATGCTGAAGACTCTTGAGAATCCCTTGGACTGCAAGGAGATTGAAAGTTTGTAGCTAGGAACCAGGAACTATACTACGATTTGTAACTTTTGGAGGATAGGATTTCGATCCAGGGTCAGAGACAAGGCTTCATCTCATGAAACTTTTGTGTAATAAAGTTTTATTAAAGTATGGAGGGATAGAGGAAGCTTCTGACATAGACATCAGAAGGGAGTAGAAAGAGTGTTCCCCTTGCCAGCTTTTAGCAAAGAGTTATATATCTGTTAAATAATCACTCAAAACTGAGAGAGTTCCATCAGGCCCCTCTCCCACAACATGCATTTTGAGATAGCCTGGGCACAAGATGAGTCATTCCCAGCCATGAAACAATGGACATGAATCTTAAAGAAAGGCAGCTTTTCAAGCAAATGCAGAGTTTCATTAGCATAGCTTAAGAGAACATTTCCATGAGTAAGACACACTGGTGTGCTCAGCCTTTACTGGTTCAAGGTTTGAGTCTTAGGCAGAACTGACTTGAAAAAAGGCAGATCCTAATGCAAATACGTAGTTCATTAACATAGCTTAAGAAAAACATTTCCATAAGAGAAATGAATGCATTGGTTAGCTTAAGCTTTGAGAAAAGTTAAGTTCAGGTGGAACCAGGTGTAATCATGACAACGCAGAATTTTAAAAGAAACCTCCTTTTAATTTTGTATAGAGAAGGAAACAAAAATGTCTGTCACTTGAGTTTGTTTCCTCCTGCTGCTTTAGAGAGAACAAAAAGTCTGACACTTGTAGTCTATTTCCTTTGCTTGGGGACCTCTAGCCTTCCTGCCTGTTACTCTCTCAAGATCAAACCAGTCAATCCTAAAAGAAGTCAACTCTGAATATTCATTGGAAGGACTGTTGCTGAAGTTGAAGCTCCAATACCTTGGCCACCTTATGCAAAGAGCCAACACATTGGAAAAGACACTGATGCTGGGAAAGATTAAAGGCAGGAGGAAAAGGGAGTGGCAGAGGATGAGACGGTTAGATAGCGTCACAACTCACGGACATGAATTTGAGCAAATTCCAGAAGATAATGGAGGACAGAGCAGCCTGGCATGCTGCTATTCATGGGTTGCAAAGAGTCAAGCATGACTTAGAGACTAAACAACAGCAACAACAAAATTATAGAGCCAGAATCAGAGGTACCCGGGTACACAAAGCTAAATTTTGGAGAGTGCCCAGTGTTGTGGTCTGTGCGTGGGTTGGAAAAGAATTTCCAGACATGAGGCAGAATAAAAGGAGAATAAAGTTTATTAGAGTGGGAGACACTGTTAGAACAGGAGGCCAGCTAAAGGGAGAACCGACACTGAACAGGGGTCCTTAGTCCACTTTTATACCCAGGGTACAAGAAGCAGGATAGGGGTCTTGGGGGTCATTTGCTGATTGGATGAGGCATGTACACTGGTTGGGAGAAGAGAAAGGCAAATACCTTCTCACTGTGTGGAGTAGGAGGGGAGACAGGTTATACTGCTCAGGAGGACCTGAAATCTGTTAATAGTTACAACATGGGGAAGGGAAGGATGATAAGGGTCTGATTTTTCCGTTCTTGCATTCCAAGACCCTCTTTGGTTTCATCTGGTCTTTCATCCTTGGGTCACCGTATTCCTTCCTCTATTTTTAGGGGCAATTCTTTGGCCCCTTTTGATACCCTACTCATGTCTAACTCTCTACCTATTTCCCTTCTCAGGCCTTTGGGAACCCAATCTCAAAGGAAAAGGGGCAATAACTGTTCTCGCTTCTTCAGGCTGTACAGGGGTGTCGTGGGGCTCTGGGTTCTCTTTGCCTGCTCTCTGTCAGGGTGATTTATGGAGGGAGATGAGAGTCCACAGAAGGATAAGGCAGCTTGTTTCAGCATTGTCTGGGTGTTGGCTAGGGACTATTCTTGTACTACCACTTGGAAATTTGTTGTATTCTAGAAGAAACAGACTTAATGAGAAAGTTAAAGATACATGGCCCAAAGATTAATAGATGTAGAAAATCTGCTGAGGAGGTAGCCAGGAGAACCAGGCCTAGACATTGCTTTGTGATGTTAGTGTTTCTCTAGGTATGATAAGATGCAAGAATTTGGACTCATAAAATCTTTATCTCAAAACATATGTCTATCTGAAGACTTGGTCTTCCAGATTTTTCCCAGAACACAGAGTGCCTTATTTCTGATCTCCAAGCTGAACTCCTTTCAAGGGATGTTGAAGGTCAGCAGCCTGCAGTGGTAATGATTTAATCTTTGTAGAGGCAACTGGCAAGTGCCAACTTCTAGTCAGTAGGGCGCCTTCATAGCCACATATTTGACCATGCATTGGGGCATTTCATGACCATTGTGTCCCGTGGTGCTGGGAAGGCTCATTCCCAGGTCTAATGATGATTCCATTGACAGGCCACTCAATGTATTGTTACTAGACCAGACCTTGCAAGTAGCAAAAGTCTCTGGACCATACCTGTCTTACTAGCCCTTTGGTCCTGGAAAATATTCCCTCTTGTTGCTTTTCCCATGTCTTAGAGTTACTTTATTACAGTCATTGATCTCATATGGTACTGCATATTAGCATTTTATCATAGGCTCAGTCACACATTTGGTAACGTAAGAAACAATCTTCTGAAACAAGTGACATAGAAAATAATACAGCTAGCAGTTATTAGTAAGGTCACAAGCAAGAACTTAAGTCAAGAACTTTCATTAGCTATAGATAGCCCAGTATACCCCAGGTCATCTGGCTTAGTTAAATGATTATATCCAGGTGTTAATCTCCTGGTTGTACATCATGGGGCATCTGACGTTTATCCAAAGACTGGTTACTGAGATAAGCTTTAGAAGCAAACTTAGAGTGTCCTTTTTAATAACTTAATTAAACCTTTTAGCAATAGCAACAAGGAACTAGCTCAGAAATGAGTTGCTGTAGACACAGACCTTATAAGGTCTATGTAAACATAGACCTTAACAAAATTAGAACTTAATATTGAATGAAACACAATTTTTTTTGTCATTGTGAGGGCATTAACCATGTAGCAAGGGAAGGCTTTAATCCATCAAATAAAAATGAGGTTTGTCAGGGAGCCCAGAAAAGCCAAGTGACCGTCTTGGATTTCCCATAGCCCTGACTCTTTGATTTACAGCTATTTTTCATCCTTTTTTTTTTTTTTTTCACTTTACAATATTTTATTGGTTTTGCCATACATCAACATGAATCCGCCACAGGTATAGACACATTCCCCATCCTGAACCCCTCCCCACTCCCACCTCCCTCCCCGTACCTTCCCTCTGGGTCATTCCAGTGCACCAGCCCCAAGCATCCTGTATCCTGCATTGAACCTGGACTGGCGATTTGTTTTTAATATGGTATTATACATGTTTCAATGCCATTCTCCCAAATCATCCCACCATCTCCCTCTCCCACAGAGTCCAAAAGACTGTTCTATACATCTGTGTCTCTTTTGCTGTCTCACATACAGGGTTATCATTACTATCTTTCTAAATTCCATATATACACTGTTGGTGGGAATGCAAACCAGTACAGCCACTATGGAGAACAGTGTGGAGATTCCTTAAAAAACTGGAAATAGAACTGCTTTATGAGCCAGCAATCCCACTGCTGGGCATACACACCGAGGAAACCAGAATTGAAAGAGACATGTGTACCCCAATGTTCATCACAACACTGTTTATAATTGCCAGGACATGGAAGCAACCTAGATGTCCATCAGCAGATGAATGGATAAGAAAGCAGTGGTACATATACACAATGGAGTATTACTCAGGCATTAAAAAGAATACATTTGAATTAGTTCTAATGAGGTGGATGAAACTACAGCCTATTATACAGAGTGTTCACCCATTTTTAATTCCCTGATTTAGGAGCAGACTATGCCATGTTTTAAGGACGTCAGGATAGCAAAAGTCTAACCATGAGGGGTTATTTTTGTAGAAGCAGAATGAGCTTTGTCTGCATGTACCATAATGTTAAATAATGCTTATTTACTTTACAAAAGTAATAACGATTTGAAAAACAAATATAAATCACTTAAAGGCAAAGAAATTCAAAATCTGTTTTTGAAAGCTTCATTCTAAGAAAACTTTGTTCTCTTAACATTGAGAGTAGACTAAATTCCAGTCTGGTACCAGTTTACCGGATAACAAACAGACAAACTTTGTTTGTTGGTTACCTTAGAAAGGTCTTTTCCATACATCTTGAAGTAGCAATATTCTCGCAAAGGCATCAGAATGAAACCATAGAAGGCATGTTTAAAATCTGATTAAATTGCAGTTGACAAAGTAACCTGGTCATTGCTGTGACTTGTAACACTTTAATATGTTAACTAGAATTATAACTGACAACATTTTACCAGGACATATCAGATTTTCATGAATTTTACATAATTTCTAGGATATCTATATTAGTAACATCAACCATACAATATAACCTGAGAAGATTCATCACTCTTCTAACAATACTTCCCGTGTAATTTAACATGTCAAATGAACTTTCTTTGGGATGTCTCAGGGGCCCTTTGAAGCATCCCAAAATTAGCTAGATGTCAAGTTATTTAGGAAGTTTTGTCAATAAATATCAAAAGGGTTTATAACAATCAGGTAGGATCATATAAGTCACTGTGAAACATAGTCATCCGCTTAGCCAAAGTTAACAAAAGATTTCAAAGGTAAACATAGAACAAATCACTTCAGAGGTAAAGGAACTTAAAATCTATTATTAAAGGCCATTCAACATCTCAAGAAAACTTGTATTATGTGCAAAATTCTTTTCTGAGAGTCCACTTTTCATGAAACCTCCTTATCACTTTCTGTACCCATTCCTTTTTTCTCCTATCCCGAAACAGCCAACTGTACATCAGAACTACTTCTTTTTCCCTTCATAAAATGCAGTTTCATTCCTCATACCTTCTTTATTAACAAAATACACATCCTACTTTCCTTAAGCAACCAAAACCTGATCTTTATATTAGCATTCTATAGACTGGTGAACATAAAATTTAGAAATGATAATTTCTAAAAAAAATTTCGCTTTCTTATAGAGAACATCTCAGGATGGCACCAAATGCTGTTCATTAATACTGAAAAATCTCTTTAGTTTCTGTGTAAGAGGAAGTTAGTGTTAAGTAGTGAATGTTTCAGAATCTTATTTTATTTGGAAATGACCTAGGTATTCAATAAACTTTAATCACTTAGTTTACCACAATGTTAGTAATTCATGTTACCAAAATCTGGAGAGACTATTTTAGACAGATATTTTTAAAGTATAATTATTTTGAATAGTTTATCTGAAAGCTCATATCTCATTTACATTTTTTAGGAGTTATTATTTTTTTTCTAGAGGTACTTTCCTTGTTGACAAACTTGTTACAGATATAACAATATAGCAATATTTAACTTACAATAAACCTGTTATAATGTATAATACATAATAATATAATATAATATAAACCTATTTAATTAAACCTATTATAATGTATAATACATAATAATATAATATAAACCTATCTAATTTAATATAAACCTATCTAACTTATATGTATGTGAGAGTTGGACTGTGAAGAAGGCTGAGCACAGAAGAATTGATGCTTTTGAACTGTGGTGTTGGAGAAAACTCTTGAGAGTACCTTGGACTGCAAGGAGATCCAACCAGTCCATTCTGAAGGAGATCAGCCCTGGGATTTCTTTGGAAGGAATGATGCTAACGCTGAAACTCCAGTACTTTGGCCATCTCATGCGAAGAGTTGATTCATTGGAAAAGACTCTGATGCTGGGAGGGATTGGGGGCAAGAGGAGAAGGGGACGACAGAGGATGAGATGGCTGGATGGCATCACTGACTCAATGGACGTGAGTCTGAGTGATCTCCGGGAGTTGGTGATGGACAGGGAGGTCTGGCGTGCTGTGATTCAGCACTCTTTGCATGCTGTCGCAAAGAGTTGGACACGACTGAGCAACTCATCTGATCTGATCTAACTTAAAACTTGGCACAATGACAATATTATGCTTAATATTAATTAATGACTCTTAGACACTCGTAGCTCAGTTGGTAAAGACTCTGCCTGCAGTGCAGGAGACCAGGGTTCGATTCCTGGATCAGGAAGATCCCCTGGAGAAGGACATGGCAACCCACTCCAGTATTTTTGCCTAGAGAATCCCATGGACAGAGGAGCCTGGCGGGCTACCGTCGATGGGGTCGAAAGAGTCAGACATGACTGAATGACTAAACTACCACCACCACCAGACATGTCTATATTAGATTAGCAAGCAAACATTAACACTAGATATTTAATATTGAATATTTCCTAGTTCAAGTGAATCTGAAATTCATTTAGGTTAATTTTGTTGTTGTTGTTTAGAACTGTTTGATATGTAAGTGCTTACTTTTCTTTCAGTTCAGTTCAGTTCAGTCGCTCAGTCATGTCCGACTCTTTGCGACCCCATGAATTGCAGCACACCAGGCCTCCCTGTCCAACACCAACTCCCAGAGTTTATTCAAACTCATGTCCATCGAGCCAGTGATGCCATCCAGCCATCTCATCCTGTCATCCCCTTCTCCTCCTGCCCCCAATCCCTCCCAGCATCAGAGTCTTTTCCAATAAGTCAACTCTTCACATGAGGTGGCCAAAGTACTGGAGTTTCAGCTTCAGCATCATTCCTTCCAAAGAACACCCAGGGCTGATCTCCTTCAGAATGGACAGGTTGGATCTCCTTGCAGTCCAAGGGACTCTCAAGAGTCTTCTCCAACACCACAGTTCAAAAGCATCAATTCTTCTGTGCTCAGCTTTCTTCACAGTCCAACTCTCACATCCATACATGACCACAGGAAAAACCATAGCCTTGACTAGATGGACCTTTGTTGGCAAAGTAATGTCTCTGATTTTCAATATGCTATCTAGGTTGGTCATAACTTTCCTTCCAAGGAGTAAGCCTCTTTTAATTTCATGGCTGCAGTTACCATCTGCAGTGATTTTGGAGCCCCCAAAAATAAAGTCTGACACTTTTCCCACTGTTTCCCTATTTCCCATGAAGTGATGGGACCAGATGCCATGAGCTTCGTTTTATAAATGTTGAGCTTTAAGCCAAATTTTTCACTCTCCTCTTTCACTTTCATCAAGAGGCTTTTTAGTTCCTCTTCACTTTCTGCCATAAGGGTGGTGTCATCTGCATATCTGAGGTTATTGATATTTCTCCTGGCAATCTTGATTCCAGCTTGTGCTTCTTCCAGCCCAGCGTTTCTCACGATGTAAGTTAAATAAGTAGGGTGACAATATACAGCCTTGACATACTCCTTTTCCTATTTGGAACCAGTCTGTTGTAGTCCAGTTCTAACTGTTGCAAATAGCTGTGAAAAGAAGAGAAGTGAAAAGCAAAGGAGAAAAGGAAAGATATAAGCATCTGAATGCAGAGTTCCAAAGAATATCAAGGAGAGATAAGAAAGCCTTCCTCAGCTATCAATGCAAACAAAAAGATGAAAACAACAGAATGGGAAAGACTAGCGAGCTCGTCAAGAAAATTAGAGATACCAAGGGAACATTTCATGCAACGATGGGCTCAATAAAGAACAGAAATGGTATGGACCTATCAGAAGCAGAAGATATTAAGAAGAGGTGGCAAGAATACACAGAACTGTACAAAAAAGATCTTCAAAACCAAGATAATCACGATGATGTGATCACTCACCTAGAGCCAGACATCCTGGAATATGAAGTCAAGTGGGCCTTAGAAAACATCACTACTTTTCTTTAGGCCAATTAAATAAGAACTCATTTACAACTTCAGCAATATTATAAAAAAGCAAAAGACACACACTGAGACATACATAAATCCAGACAGACAGACGGACAGAGATCTCATAGTTTTCTGCCTGAGATTTAAAATATTTCTTTGACCTTGTCTTTTTGGCTTGAAGTTCTAATTTGCCCAAGGCTGAGGTCTCAGGCAAAGTGAGCAGTGTATTTCAAGGATATGGAAAGGCTTAACTTTAAGCTTTTCCCTAGTCAGGCTTTTTTAACAAGCTAGTTGTTTTTAATTGCATATGCAAAAAATAACTGGTTTGGCAGTTTCCAAGAAAAGAAATTTCATTTTAACCAATTTTCTCTGGAGTCTAAAGAATATCAGGGCCATCAAGTCATCTTCCTTTCTGTAGTCATAGTTTTATATCTGAATTATACAGCAAATAGTGCTCAAATTGATCTGATATCAGGGGAATATCAGCTGATAAAAATCTTGGATTGTCCCTCTGGTGGGAAGTGAGACCTTTGTCCCATCAGAAGAATCTGAAAGGTTAAGGGAATTTACTGGAATTGGGGAAACTTGGTCCATCCCCACCCTGAGAGACAGGAAGTAGTTAGAAGGGAGTTCTTTAGAATGTTAGGAGAGTTTTTGATCCCATATTTCAGTTCAGTCACTCAGTTGTGTTCAACTCTTTGCGACCCCATGGACTGCAGCATGCCAGGCTTCCCTGTCCATCACCAACTCCCAGAGCTTGCTCAAACTCATGTCCATCGAGTCAATGACGCCATCCAACCATTTCATCCTCTGTTGTCCCCTTCTCCCCCTGCCTTCAATCTTTCCCAGCATCAGGGTCTTTTCAAATGACTCCATTCTTCCAATTAGGTGGCCAAACTATTGGAGTTTCAGGTTCAGCATCAGTCCTTTGAATGAATATTCAGAACTGATTTCCTTTAGGATCGACTGGTTGGATCTTGCAGTCCAAGGGACTCACAAGAGTCTTCTCCAACATCACAGTTCAAAAGCATCAATTTTTCAGCACTCAGCTTTCTTTATAGTCCAACTCTCACATCCATACAAGTCTACTGGAAAAACCACAGCCTTGACTAGATGAACCTTTGTTGGCAAAGTAATGTCTCTGCTTTTTAATATGTTTTCTAGGTTGGTTATAACTTTCCTTCCAAGGAGCGCTTGCTCCTTTTAATTTCATGGCTGCACTCACCATATGCAGTGATTTTGGAGCCCAAGAAAATAAAGCCAGTCACTATTTCCACTGTTTCCCCATCTATTTGCCATGAAGTGATAGGACCAGATGCCATGATCTTCATTTTCTGAATGCTGAGTTTTAAGCCAACATTTTCACTCCTTTTTCACTTTCATCAAGAGGGCTCTTTCATTCTTCTTTGCTTTCTGCCATATGGGTGGTGTCACCTGCATATCTGGGTTATTGCTATTTCTCCTGGCAGTCTTGATTCCTGCTTGTGCTTCATCCAGCCTGCATTTTGCTTTATGTACTCTGCATGTAAGTTAAATAAGCAGGGTGGCAATATACAGCCCTGATGTACTTCTTTCCCAATTTGGAATCAGCCTGTTATTCCATGTCTGGTTCTAACGGTTGCTTCTTGACCTGGATATAGATTCCTCAGGAAGCAGGTAAGGTGGTCTGGTATTCCCATCTCTTGAGGAATTTTCCACAGTTTGTTGTGATCCACAGAGTCAAAGGATTTGGCATAATCAGTAAAGCAGAAGTAGATGTTTTTCTGGAATTCTCTTGCTTTTTTGATGATCCAACAAATGTTGGATCCAAGTAAACACATGGACCACAGCCTTTTCTTACTCAGTGAAACTATGAGCCACGCCAAGTATGGCCACCCAAGATGGGTGGGTCATGGTGGAGAGTTCTGACAAAACGTGGTCCAGTGGAGGAGGGAATGGCAAACCACTTCAGTATTCTTGCCTTGCGACCGCATGAATAGTATGAATTGGCCAAAAGATATGACACTGAAAGATGAACTCCTCAGGTCAGTAGGTGCCCATATGCTACTGGAGAAGAGTGGAGAAATAATTCCAGAAAGAATGAAGGCATGGAGCCAAAGTGAAAACAATGCCCAGTTGTGGATGTGACTGCTGATGGAAGTAAAACCCGGTGCTGCAAAGGACAATACTGCATAGGAACCTGGAATGTTAAGTACATGAATCAAGGTAAATTGGAAGTAGGCAAACAGGAGATGGCAAGAGTGAATATCAACATTTAGGAATCAGTGAACTAAAATGGACTGGAATGGGTGAATTTGATCCCTCAGATTTTTGAAAATAGGAGAAAGACCTGGACCAAAGGGAATCTCAGAATCCTTTCCTAGAGATCACGTGGATATGAAAGGTCGAGTCGGGGTCATCTGGAAATCTGATGGAAAGAAACAGAGAGGGACAGGAGATAGGGAGACAACAGAAAGACACACGTGGCATGAATCTCTCAAATCTGGATTCGGACTGAGGGCTTTGAAGGAATGTACATAAGGAAATTCGGAGTCCTTTCTCTGTTTTTGGCAAAAGCTATTGTGCCATTCAGAGACCATTTTTTGGGAGCCCCCCAGTTTGTATTTGGGCCATGCCTTTTGCAGGGTCAAAATTTTGCAGTTTCTGAGACTGTAGCCAAGGAGTGAGTCTGAGAAAGGCCAGGACATACCAAAACCCACTCTTAGCCTACCTGGCATAGAATGGGGGTACTGAGAATCACTGGCTAACAGAAAGTTGTCCCTTTGGTCCCAGTGATCTGTCCATGTGACTAATAGCACACAATGGGAAACCATCCCAACAGTCTCATCCGAAGTGAGAGGTGACCCCTGAGAGCCATGTGCTAAGGCACCATGTGACAGAACCGTGTGCTAAGGCACCTTGTGACCCAGGCAGACAGACATTCCTGGGTGACTCACCATTTGGTGATTCCCTGAAACATGGAAGGCATTCTTGGGATGGCTCAGAGGTAATATCTAGTCTCCGTAAATTAATCCAGACTGATAAAAGAAGAAGTGAAAGTGAAAGGGAAGAAGGCTGAGGAATGTGCATTACAATCCTATTGGGGAGGCATGG
Organism: Bubalus kerabau; assembly: GCF_029407905.1. NCBI lineage: Eukaryota > Metazoa > Chordata > Mammalia > Artiodactyla > Bovidae > Bubalus > Bubalus kerabau. Next base: position 25,767,714 of record NC_073626.1, read on the forward strand.
CCAGGGGACAATTGTCTCTGTTTTGCTTGAACCACTATATGCCTGACAGAGTGCATGGAAGTTGTCTTGCTGGGGCTGAATTCCCTTGTGGCCTGATCCATTCCATGTCCCCCTTATCCTCACATGGGAGTCTTCATGTGGCAGGCACCCTAATTGCTTTTAAGTGCCTGACCTGTGCCCATGCAATATTGGTTGGCTTAGTCTTCAGTTAGAAAGAAGTCTAAAGGAGAGACCCTCACCCATTTGGGTGGCAGCTACTGGGGCACAGTGAGCAGTGGGGACTTTGGAACACACCAGAGGGTAACCCTGGCCAGAGTTCCTCAGTTGCTTCCATAGCACTTGCCAGTTCGCAGAGGGTCCCTATGTGAATGGAGAAGTGAGGAGGTGGGAGAGGAGACCCCAAGTTCCCACACGGGCCATCAAAAATGTCATGGACCAAGTGAGGATTGGAAAAGAATTTCCAGACATGAGGCAGAATTAGAGGAGAATAAAGTTTATTAGAGTGGGAGATGCTTTTAGAACAGTGGGCCAGCTCAAGGGAGAACTGACGTTGAACAAGGGTCTTTAGTCCATTTTTATACCCAGGGTACAAGGAGCAGGATAGGTGTCTTGTGGGTAGTTTGCTGATTGGATGAGACATGTGTACTAGGTGTGGGAAGAGTAAGGCAAATACCGTCTCCCTATGGGGTAGGAGGGGAGACAGGTTATACTGCTCAGGAGGACCTGAAATCTGTTAATAGTTACAACATGGGGAGGGAAGGATGATAAGGGTCTGGTTTTTCAGTTTCTGCATTCCAAGACCCTCCTTGGCTTTATCTGCTCTTTCATCCTTGGGTCACCACGTTCCTCCCTCTATTTATAGGGCCAATTCTTTTGCTCCCTTTGGCAAGCCTCAGGTATGGGATGTGTTATTTTTTCCTTCCTGCCATCCACAGGTGGACAGGGTTCTGAACAAAGGCACTTTAGTTTAACAGTCAGGCAGAGGGGCAGGATTATCTGAGGCAAATCATTCTGTATGATTATTAACAAAAGCAAATAAAGCAAGTCAAAGAAATAGTTCCATCATGGAGTCAGAATTGGCTTCCATGGTTTACTTATTATGAGGGGGTAAGTGGTGTTGGTTTAATTATTGTGAGGACTATCAAATCTGAAATCCATAGGGCAGGGCAAGTTGGCAGAATCTATTTCTTTTGACTGCTTCACTTTTAGGGTTGAAATAATTTAGAATGGCACTTTCTAGAAAATACAGCAACCTATAGAATTTTATAACTTTTACATTAGAAAAGATATGAGAGCTTTATTTAAGCAAGAGGCTATCACAGAACTAATGTTCTTTGGAATCATACTTTGAGAATTAATAGCTTGTGATCATTTAAACTAAGAGCTTTAACACCCACTGTTTAACTATAACAAAGAAGGAAATGGCTCCCCACTCCAGTACTCTTGCCTGGAAAATTCCATGGACAGAGGAGCCTGGTGGGCTGCTGTCCATGGAGTCGCTAAGAGTCGGACACGACTTCACTTTCACTTTCACTTTTCACTTTCATGCATTGGAGAAGGAAATGGCAACCCACTCCAGTGTTCTGGCCTGGAGAATCCCAGGGATGGGGAAGCCTGGTGCGCTGCCATCTATGGGGTCACACAGAGTCGGACACGACTGAAGCGACTTAACAGCAGCAGTTTAATTGTAAAGTGGGCTTGTCAGGTGGTGCTAGTGGTAAAGAACCCACTTGCCAATGCAGCAGATGTAAGAGACATGGGTTTGATCCTTGGGTTGGGAAGATCCCCTGGGGGAGGGCATGACAATCCACTCTAGTATTGTTGCCTGGAGAATTCCATGAACAGAGGAGCCTGGTGAGCTTCAGTCCCTGGAGGCACAAAGACTTGGCCACAACTGAAGCAACTTAGCATAGCATACATACATTTACTATAACTCTTTGGTCACACTGCTGTTGATTTTACTTCTTTAATCATAAACCTGTAACTTGTCTTCAGCATGAAGTATATGTATCGTGATGCTTTTGTCTAGATAAATAAGAAAAGAGTGAGTTTGTTTAGGAGAAGTTGCCTTGGATTTGTTGAGTTAAAAGACTGGGACTCTAGTTCCAGTTCTGGCATCTAGTAAATGTGTGACTTTGGGAAATATTAAAAGTCTGATAACAATATAAATAATCAAAGCCTTACTTTACTCATCTGTAAAATAGGAATTAAGGATATTGATAGCTTTAACATGAAACAATGGGTATTAAGGCATGCAGAATTATGAACACTGAAATACACTCGTAATTATCATAGAATTAAGTACTGTACATAAATTCATTACAGTCGTAGAATTTAAAACTTTTTTTCTATGTTGGTTTTCAACTGTTTCATGAAGTTTATATAAATGCAGAAATTCTCTGGAGTTTCTGTAACAGGTTTTGGGTTATTATTTTTTTTAAAGAATAAATGATCAGATTGTGTTTAACAAACCAAAATAAAAAAGAGTACATTGGCTTGCTGGGACTATTAATAGATTGTAATGAAGTATCACACATTGATCGCCTTAAATGACTGAAGTTTATTATATCACAGCTCTGGGGGCAAGAATTGTGATACTAAGGTGTGGCAGGGCTATGTTCTTTCTGAAGGTGCTGGGGAGGAATCTGTTCCAAGTTTCTCTCCTAGCAGCTGGTATTTTGTTAGCAATCTTGGGCATTCCTTGGCTGTGGAAGCAGACTTCAGACTTCACATGACATTCTCCTTGTGCCTATGTGGATGTCTAAATCCGCCCCCACCCCCCCTTTTTAAGGTCAACAGTCTTACTGTATTAGGGATGCATTCTACTCCATCATTAATGACACCTGCAATGAACCTATTTCCAAACAAAGTCACATTTAGAGGTACTGGAGGTAAGGGCTTTCAATACGTGAATTTAGGAGAGGTGGTGAGGGACATACAGTTTAACCCATAACCTTGAGTATATGAAGAAGGAAATGGGAATCACAGAAATACAAACACAGTTTTTATGTAATTATTTTGAGGAGTTTATGAAAGAAGAGTATAGAGGAGGATCTAGAGTAGGTACAAAATTGTATTGTTTTGATTTTTAAGGTGGACAAGATTTTGAAAAACATAAGGCTTGTGGGAAAAAGCTTGTGGAAAGTCTGAGAGGAATAACTGAAGGATCGAAGTCCAGAGAGCACAGTACAGATTGAATGGAGATAAAGATGGGTTGGTGTTCCCGTGAAGAAAGGGAAATACTTCTGTTAATGACACAGTGAGAGAGGAGTAATGGAGAAGTGGAGATTTAGATTTGTTATATTTATTATTGCAAAGATGAGATAATTGTCTTCTAATTGATTATTATTATTATTAATATTATTTTTCAAAGTGGGAACACAGTCATATATTGAGTAAAGGTGGGAGTAGATTTGGAAGTTGAATGAAGGTAGATTTTTTAATGAATGAGAGGATTACTTGATAGTGCTGGTGTCCAAGTTGTGATAGGTAATCACACACGTAAAGAGGAACCATCTGCTCACATGTGTGGATTTCTATAGCATGTTTAACTGCCAGTATGAGAGATAGGTAATTAGATTTATCCATATTTGGACTTTTTTTGCAAGTACATGTGATATAAGGGCAATGAGGCCAAGGATTTTTACTCATTAGTAAGATAATACTTAAAATTATTAACCATGGTAACCACAAAGGAGAAGGTAGGAAGTAAAGTCAAGAGGTACTGAGGATTCAGGAGAAATTGAAAGACCCTAAATGAGACTGACACACTGGAGTAGCTGAGCAAGCAAGTACAGGACTTTACATTTCCTGTTCCATCTGAATATTCAACTGTGGAAGTCATCTGCCACCATCCTTAAAGGGAGGATGCTGAGTTAGTATTGGATTTGGTCGCTACAGACAAAAATACAGCATACAAATTGTTTAAAGATATAAAATTTATTTCTTACTGGAAGTAATTAAGAAAGTGAGCATATAGTAGTTTCATAAAGCTGTCAAAACTCTAGACTCATTCTATTAATATATTTTCTGTCTGTATCTTATTACATGATCAGAGATGTTCTTAGAGTTCCATCCATCATGCCACATTCCAGCCATCCAAATAATTAGAGAAAAGAAGAAAATCACATAATTTTCCTTTAAGAACACATTCCAGAGATCATACTGAATGTTGTTGTTTAGTTGACAAGCCGTGCCCAACTTTTCACAACCCCACAGACTGTAGCACTCCATGCTTCCTTGTCCCTCCCCATCTCCCAGAGTCTGCCCAAGTTCATGTCCATTGAATCAGTGATGCCATCCAACCACTTCATCCTCTGTCATCCTCTTCTCCTCTGCCCTCTGTCTTTCCCAGGATCAGAGTCTTTTCCAAAGAGTCATACAGAATAATTCATCTTAAAATGCACTGGTCATAATTTAGTCACATTCAGCAGGGGATGTGAGGAAATCTAATTTTTGTACTAGGCTGTCATAGGCATAGTGATAAGAAGAGGGACCTATAACTTAGGAAGAAGGGAGAGTTAATATGGGAGACAACCATCAGTCTGTGTATCAGAGCTTCAACTGAGAATAAATCAGTAAAGGAGGAAGAAAAAATAAATTTGTGTCTAGTGGGGAGAATTGTAATCATCATGGAAGGTTAGGCATATGAATTACAGCATCATTGTGTTCTACTCCATCTGGACAATGGTCAGAGGGCCTGAGTCAGAGGACCAAAGTCTAAAAAGTGGTCTTAGGCCACCATAAAATGCTTGTTTGGAAAATGTGTAGATGTGGGATCCATCTGTCATGTTATAGAAAGATACATCTCCAGCCCTATAATCAAGGAATACTCCCACCCTACAGAGTTTTTCTTTTAGAGTAAGAGAAGTTTCTGGGGATGTGAGGCCCCAGTACTCCCCGTCATAGAGCCTAATGGCCCAGAAACCATTCTGCGGTGACACTGTGACCCTCCCCTCCCTTGCTACATTATTCCTACAAACTCCCAGGTCCCAGGAATGTGCGTCCTGAACCTCCACCTCCCAGAAGTATCTCCCTGAGCTGACGTGCAGCTGACCAAGCACACAGGGAACGGAGACAAATCTCTCTGGGTGGCTGGGAAGTTCCTGACATGTTTCTTGCCATGTTACTCTTCTCCCCTCTTCAGACAGGAAGAGGGCAGGATGGGCGGTGGCTGCATCCAGAGTCAGATTTACTGCAAAGACAAGAGATCATCAGGTTTCTGGGAGGGTCTCAGTAGGCTTAGGCCACAGTCTCCCTTCTGTGAGGGCTCCTCTGGCCCTGGGAAGATCCAGTTCACCTCCCCCACCCATCCTCCCTGGGACTACCCCACAAGGAGCTGGGTCTCTCTTGGATCATTACAGACTTACCAGTCTGGAACTCTTCTTTCCTCCAGTCTGCAAAGAGCAAATGAACATAAGAATCCACCATCTGACAGATAGAGCTTCCTGTCTGTCCAGAATACTATGGTAATAAACGTCTTAATTGAAGAATAGCAGCAACCAAAAAAGAAAAGAAAAACCAACCTCTTTTTATACACTTGAACCTCTTTTTATAAGATGCTAAATTATGTATGACTTGAAGACCTGTGCCAATGCTATGCTCTCCTCATCCAAAATACATATAAGACAAATATTTGCAATCTATTTGGGATGTTTGAAAGGAAATGCAGGATGTGATGGGTCTGAACAAATAACTTATTGTTCAGTTTAGTTTCTTCGGATTTTAGTAGATGATAACCATTCTACCTTCACTCAAATCACAATGTTATATGCAACTAAAAATAATAAAGCTGTTAAAATGTTATATTCCAAACACATTATTATCTGTTAGAATAATGAGCAATATACTGAATTCATGGAATAAAGCCTTGGAGTTTCCTTGATTTTCAGCAAACCATTTTGCACACAGTAGGGTGTTCATTTAAAATATCTTTGATAATAGAATTTTCTTCATCAGAGTCCAGGTTGCTCACCAGCATATAATGGTATTTCCCTCCATGCTGCAAAAGAACAAAATAGGAAAAACTTAACTTTTATTCTTGCGTGTCTTCTTTCATTGTCTTTTTTGTTATATTAAAAGCAAATATAAGAAATATTTGTCTTTGTCCTATTTCTTCTATTGAATCCTTTGAACTTTCTCTTTTTATCCTATATCCTCATATTCCAGTTTCAAACATGGTGATAAAATTATCAGGTGAAGGATAGATAGAAGTATAGAAAAAACAAAGGTGGCAGGGATAGAAGCATGAAGGAAGGAGCAGAGATGGAAGGAAGGAAAGGGGAGAGGAAGGATTACATGCTGAGTCATCAATAGTGGCTTCACTTCAGAGAGAGTTTATTAAAGCATTGATATTTATAAAGATAATGCTTCCAGTGCTGTTTTGCTTACACTAAAAATTTTTTTTAAAAATATTTTTGCATTCTATCCTACTAGCATAGGGGCAGAACCTAAGAAAAACAGAACAGTGAAGGTGTCTGAGAGATAATCATTACTCACCAGACTTGAATTGAGCCTTCTTCCTCTCTGAAAGAAAATACACAATCATGCATGTATATAAACAGATTTTCTTAACATCATGAAGAAGATGCAAGTAACGCCATACATCTGTCAATATTTGTGTCTGAAACTTGCTAAGTAATGTCCATTTCAAAAGCAATGAAAGAAATGTGTAAAGTTCATTCCATCTGGAAACTTCACTATAATTTGAAGAATATAATCAGATATGAATGGACATGAAGATTTAATAATTCTTGTAGTAGGATACTAAAAATAATGTAGAATTATTTTAGAAAATAGCCATAGAATTTATGTATAAAATATCAATGAAGTTTATTTGAGTGACTGAAAAATGTATGTTCAAGACCCTGAAGGAAGAGAAATTTGTTGAATTAGCTATTAAATAGTTAAAATAAAAATGAATAAACTAATAATTTTGCTTGGAAAGAAAAAGTGATGCAAATTCATGTAAAAATATTTATATACCTTAGATTACTGGAGATTATGGTCAAGTAAAGTGTATCAAGATTACACTTGACATTAGTATATGCAAAGTGTTTGAAAGATCAACAAAGGAAGAACTTATTCAGCAGCTTTGGAGTCTGAACACTATTCTTAAGTTGAAAGAATATACTATATAAAAAATGGGAACTCCATCTCAGATTACATGAGAAAAAACCGAAGTTAAAAGAAGCTTTCTATTGAATGGAAATAACAACATTCTTCTTAGCTTAATCCCTGTGATCTCACCAATCCTTTTTTTTTTTTTTTCACCAACCTTATAATGAAGTCATGGTTATCACCAGAAAGATAAAATCAAAAGGAAGATTAAAAACTAGAGGAGGGAATTAAGAGACTTAATACAGGAGGAGTTCATGAAGCCAAAAAGAAAATGGATAAGGTAATTTGAAATTCACAAGAAGGCAAAGGAAAGACAGGAGTATGTAAGAGGTGAATGTCATAAGAGGAAAACTATATCTAGGAAATAAATCTTTTTAAAAAAGTCACAGGAAAAGAGACACAGATGTATAGAGCAGCCTTTTGGACTCTGTGGGAGAGGGTGAGGGTGGGATGAGTTGAGAGAATGGCATTGAAAGATGTATATTATCATATGTGAAGTGAATTACCAGTCCAGGTTTGATGCATGAGACAGGGTGCTCGGGGCTGGTGCACTGGGATGACCCAGAGGTTTGGGAGGGAGGGAGGTGGGAGGGGGCTTCAGGATGGGGAACACATGTACACTCGTGGAGGATTCATGTCAAATTTTTTTTTAATTAAAAAAATAAAGTCACAAAGCTTACCAATTTCTTTCTTGAATTGTTCTGAAAAATATAATGGAAAAACTCATGTAAATTTCAAGGAAAAACAATACAGAAAATAAAATAAGAAGAAAAAAATATATATAGGAAATAAATCTTTTTTAAAAAGTCATAAAACTTACCATTTTCTTTCTTGAGTTGTTCTGAAAAATATAATGGAAAAACTCACGTAAATTTCAAGGAAAACCAATACAGAAAATAAAATCAGAGGAAAAATATATATAGGAAATAAATCTTTTTTAAAAAGTCATAAAACTTACTATTTTCTTTCTTGAGTTGTTCTGAAAAATATAATGAAAAAACTCATGTAAATTTCAAGGAAAGCCAATACAGAAAATAAAATAAGAGGAAAAAAACATATCTAGGAAATAAATCTTTTTTAAAAAGTCATAAAACTTACCATTTTCTTTCTTGAGTTGTTCTGAAAAATATAATGGAAAACCTTATGTCAATTTCAAGGAAAAACAATATAGTATATGAAAGTGAAAATAAAATTCCACTGCTCAGTAAATAGATAAGATGAATGTAATTAGAAAAAAAACCAAAGAAACAAAAAGTCCTGAGAAATACCAAGGAAACAAGTATTTTTATCTTGGGAAGAATGGAAGATTTGTTCTTGCAGAGAAAAAAATCTTAACCTGACATTTTGGTAAGCAATGAATATTGCTCACCATGAAGCCATCAGAACCCGAGAGTGGATTCAGGATGGAGGAAAACAGGATACTGGCCCAGTAGTTATGATGCATGTCAACGGAATAATTTCGGTGAGCCCAGGCACTTGTATCTTACCACACATAGAAAGGCATTAATATCATTAACTTGAGATGCCTGTTTTGTTTCTTTTTAAAATTATTCTCAGAGGTAATCTTGATGTGTTTCTACTACAGTTCCTCCCTTCCCCCCGGTAAAAACTTCAAGATATCTTGAATCCTTTCTTACCTCTCTGGAAGAGTTCCTCAGAACTCTCTGGGATCCTGTCTCCCAGACTGTAGTCCTGAGTAAGGACCCAGATAAAACATAACTTGAAACTTTAAGCTTGTGCATTTGTTTTTCAGTCAATAATTTTGGTTTGGTGACCAATAAAGGAATCAAAAACATACTTCTCTCCTTCACCTGAACTCCATGAGGATCTCTATTTTTGTCACTAGCAGAAGTTCATTTGTGCCCATCTGCCTCCTCAGAGAGTCCAGATGATTCTGGGTGGATCTTGAATCTCCCATTTTACTGATGAGCCTGAGTTTTAGTCTGTGGTGTTAAATCTCTGTCTGAAATGTAGTGTCAAGAAGAGATGCCTGGGTGAATGTAGTGGGAATTCTTGATAATGTACTTTCACAGCCCTGAGAAATTTCATAGAATTGCACCTGGAAAAACAGCATATATTAAGAAACTGTGTTTTTCTTAAGAATAATCTTCTTGTTACAAACCCCAAGGCCGAACCCGGAAGGGAGTATGACTGGGATCATGAAAGTATGGACTTTGGAACACCGGGTTGGCATCAGGCATGAACATTGCCTACGAAATTGCTGATTGTTCCTGAGACGAGCCCAGATGGGAACAGCCTGGGGTAAAAACAAGGAGATCTGGACTATGTCAGTGTAGTGTGTTGGGAAAGATAAGATCAAACAAAGTCTTGTAGTCTGCAGTTAGCAACAAAAGCTGGACTCAGAGTGGACTCTGAATCTCACTCCAGTAGAGGCTGCAGGTCTCCTGAGCCATTGCTCCAGATTTTGTGTTCTGTCATTATCATCACTTGTTCCCAGATCATTAGGGCAACAGGTAAAAGACACTGAGAAACTTTTGCTCAGTTGAAAGACACTGAGAGGTTTATCCTCAGTTGAGACACATTGGGAAGATTTTGTTGTGTATGTACAGTATTTATACTTACAAGTACTTGCTTTGTTGTGAATTAAAAGACATTTCATCCTAAAAATGGCCAAATTGAGGCTCTTTTGACATCACTTCATGGGAAATAGATGGGGAAACAGTGGAAACAGTGTCAGACTTTATTTTTTTTGGGCTCCAAAATCACTGCAGATGGTGACTGCAGCCATGAAATTAAAAGACGCTTACTCCTTGGAAGAAAAGTCATGACCAACCTAGATAGCATGTTGAAAAGCAGAGACATTACTTTGCCAACAAAGTCCGTTTAGTCAAAGCTATGGTTTTTCCAGTGGTCATATATGGATGTGAGATTTGGACTGTGAAGAAAACTGAGTGCTGAAAAATTGATGCTTTTGAACTGTGGTGTTGGAGAAGACTCTTGAGAGTCCCGTGGACTGCAAGGAGATCCAACCAGTCCATTCTAAAGGAGATCAGCCCTGGGTGTTCTTCGGAAGGAATGATGCTAAAGCTGAAACTCCAGTACATTGGCCACCCCATGCGAAGAGTTGACTCATTGGAAAAGACTCTGATGCTGGGAGGGATTGGGGGCAGGAGGAGAAGGGGAGGACTGAGGATGAGATAGCTGGATGGCATCACCGACTTGATGGACATGAGTCTGAGTGAACTCTGGGAGTTGGTGATGGACAGGGAGGCCTGGCGTGCTGCGATTCATGGGGTCCCAAAGAGTTGGACATGACTGAGTGACTGGACTGAACTGAACTGAACTGACATACCAAAATTATATTTTTGCATGCACAGATAAAAAAGACCTTGCTTGTTGGAACATCTTTTCAGAATTCTGACTTTAAAGGGAAAAAAAAAAACCCTCTTCTATGGGCGAACTTGCACTTTTGTCCTTGTGTCTTTGAGATGTAAATGTTCTACCTCCTCTTCTCAGATTTTTTTCTGTGTTTTGAGGGTGTGTTCTCTGCATACCAAGGTAACATATTGCCAGGACCCAGCACGGGAGTTCCCACCCATGACAAGGTCATGCGGGAGAGCCCTGATGGGCAAGGCAAGTCAGGGCTCAAGGGCGCCCCCCCACCCCCCCACTGGATCTGCCTGAGCATCTACCCCAAAACCAGAATCTGTCTGTTTTACTATTTTATGACTTTTACCAACTCCTCTGACATTAATGGGGGGCTATCCCCGACCACCTTTCTCTGAAGAAAATCAACTTAAAACTCTAGTTAATAAGTCTCCTGGGCATAATAGGAATGTTTCAATTCAAACCCCTCTGATGACTTTCTAGCTTGCCTGACAGGTTTGTTCGGACTCCTGCAGCTATGCATGTGATTGTTCACAGCCTCCCAACCACGAGAGGCATGGGAAGCTTAAGATATTCTAACAATGCAGAGCTTCTCAGAATTAAAATTCTTAGAATAGGACTAGTAGAAGATTTCTTTGTTGAGCTAATGCTTGCTGCCAAGTTTCCATATCCCTTACCTACTGTGTCCCTGGGAGTGTATTGATTAATATAGTTGGTATACAGAAATGTAAGTAGTAGCTTTAATGTTTGTAACCTTGGACCCTTGAGTTAAATCTTTTCTTGTTATAGCCCACCACACTTTTGCCTTATAGGAATGCAACTTTATCTAATGCTTTCGGAGGGTGGCGCCTGACTTTAGAATAATCACCTTTAGAGAAAAATAAGTTTTCTGAAGAAAGGGTCATAAAATGTAAACAGGCCTCCTGGCCAGAAGATGATGTAAATCACCTAAAGCGTTTGCATACGATAAGTTTGCAGAAAGAACGCCTGGCTTTGATAAGGATCAAGGACTGCTGACCTTGCATGACTCCGCCCCTCCCCCCATTATCCTCTATGCACAACTTAAGGTATAAAATCTACTTTGGAAAATAAAGTGTGGGCCTTGCTTACTGAAGCTTGGTCTCCCCATGTCGTTCTTTCTCTTTCCGTTTCCTTTTCAGGCTGATTCCCTGGAGCACAGGGCCCTCTGCGTTCACTTTCCTGCCTGGGCTTCTGAGACCCACTCGAGAAGGTGCCTAAGGTGGGGCACCTTCAGCTATTGAGTGGGCGCCTGCAACCTACATGAACAGAGCAAGTCCCATGCTGGGGCTTTATTGGCTTTCTGAGTAAACTAAGGAATATCATCCTCTTTTTTCTCCTCTATTTTCTTAACTGCAAATTTTTTTCCTTATCTCTTTCTCTATTTCTCTCAATTGCCAACACTGTCCTCCTGAGGGAATCCCTGGATCCAACTGGGGCTGGACCCTGGTAACATATGGTCTATATATGGCAGCCATTTAAATAGACTAGAATTCCAAGCAACCTTTTTGTCTGGTTATGACAACTCTTGGTAAATAATCTGCTTGCAGTGCAGGAGACCTGGATTCAATCCCTGGGTCAGAAGATCCCCTGGAGAAGAGAATGGCTATCCACTCCAATATTCTTGTCTGGAGAATTTCAGGTACAGAAGAGCCTGGCAGGATATAGTCCATGGGGTCACATCAGACATGACTGAGCAACTCTCAGTCATGCCAACTCTCAGAGCATGCCAATTTTGAGGGAATTTGTCATAAGGGTCCCTAACTATAAGGCCTTTGCCATCTTCTCCTTCAGTGCACTGCCTGTACAATGAAGGCCCTTTACTTTCTTAGACTATTTTTGGGAGTAAACATTTTAGATCTTGTGAAGACTACATCGTTGCTCTCTCTTGTGGGGACACCTTTAGTGTCTGATTGGCTTGAGTTGCTATTAAGGTACTACTCATCAATGGCCAGATAATAGAGTCAAGTTTGATACGCTCTGGCTAATAACTCAAGGACTAGATGAATATCCAGAACAATTTCTAGCCAGGTTAACAGAAGTCCAGAAAAATATACAAGATTAGACCCCACTTCCACAGAGGGCACCACTGTCCTTAATACCCATTTTATCTCCCAATAGTCCCCAGACATCCTAAAGAAACTAAAAAGCAGAATAAGCTCCTAAACCCTCCAACAAGACCTTTTAAATTTAGCTTTTAAGATTTTCAATAACCAGGAAGAACAGGCAAAGCTAGAGAAGGCCCAATGAGATCAGGCCAAATATCACATTTTAGCCTCTGCCCTACATGGCTCCAAACCTCCATCAACCAACAAAGACAAGAAGCCACCTGCCTTGCTTCAAATGTGGCAAAGAAGGCCACTGGGCCATTCTTGCGTAGACCCGAGGCTCTTTCCAGGTCAGTGTACCAACTGTGGCATAAAGGGACATTGGAAGGTCAAGTTCCCAAATTCCCCTCTAGGGATCAGACATCCCCTCCTGGTCCTGAGCATGAATCCTCTGACCCAGCTCTGCCTAGCTTCCTCAGGCTTTCCGCTGAAGACTGAATGTGCCCAGGGCTCCAGGCCCCAACTCTCATCATGTCTACTGAGCCCAGAGTAACTCTCACAGTGGCAGGTAAGCCAATCTCTTTTTTCATCAATACGTGGGCCACTTACTCTGCTATGCCTGCCTACTCTGGAAAAACCAAGGCTTCTCAGGTCTCTGTTATGTGGGTTGACTCTTTAATGTTTATGCCATGAAAACTGAGCCTTTCCCTTGCACACTTGAAGATACCCCATTTTCCCATTCTTCTCTCATACTCCTAAAATGCCCCACTCCTAATCTTGGGAGAGGACTTTTTTTCAAAATTCAAAGCCTCTAATACTATCCCAAGTCCACCTTCTGGTCTAGCCTGGTTACTGCTCCTCAATCCCACCTCCTCTTCCCCTTCCCCATTGCCCTCCTTGTCCATAAACCCCATAGTTTGGGATACAGACAACCCATCTGTCACCTCTCACCATGCTCCAATTCATATTTGTCTCAAAGACCCCTCTATATTCCCCAATCAACAACCATACTCCATCTCTCAGAAATATCAATAAGGGCTAAAGCCTATCGTCACTAAACTCCTACATCAGGGTCTCTTGTGCCCAACCCACTCTCCCTATAATACCCCTATCTTACCCATCAAAAAGCCAAATAGCTCCTATCACCTGAATCCAGGACCTGAGACTTATCATTGCGGCTGTTATTCCCATACACTCAGTAATTCCAAATCCCTAGACTCTTCTCTCTCATTCCCTTTTCCACTACCCACTTCACTGTTCTAGACTGCAAGGATGCCTTCTTTACCATCCTTTTACACCCAGACTCTTAAGACCTCTTTCCCTTTACCTGGACTTATTCATACAATCATCAATCCCAATAGCTGACATGGACAGTCCTCCCACAAGGCTTTTGTGAAAGCCCTCATTTCTTTGGCCAAGCTCTAGCATCAGACCTAACCTCTCTTGACCTTATTCCAAGTACTGTCCCCCAATATGTGGGTGATATCCTCCTTTGTAGTCCTTCACTTACACACTCTCAACAATATACTATATAACTCAATTTTCTAGTCAACTGAGGGTATAGAGTATCTCCCACCAAGGTTCATCTCTCTCTTCCTAGAGTCACCTATCTCAGGGTCCTTTTGACACCAACCAAAAGATATATCACTACTGGTACAAAGTCCCTTATATCCACCCTACCATTCCCTACATCCAAAACAGAGATCCTGTCCTTGGGATTAGCTGGATATCTAATTTTGGATTTCTAATTTTTCCCTCTTGGCACAATCCCTATATCAACCACCAGAGAAGATCTTTCAAAATCCCTATGGCTAAAATCAAACACGCATTCAGCCTTTAACACCCTTAAGCAAGCCATTATCTCAGCCCCAGCTCTAACACTTTCTGACCTTTCTCACCCCTTTATACTCTACACTACTGAGAGACACAAAATTGCCCTAGGAGTTTTGGGACAAAATCAGGGCCCCTTCTTTGACCCTATTACTTATCTATCAAAGCAATTAGATACCACAATTCGAGGATGGCCAGCCTGTCTGCATGCTCTGGCAGCAGCTGCACTCCTTGTTCAGGAAAGTAAAAAACATACTTTTGAAGGACCCACTGTCATTCATTCACCACATGACTTTAAGGACTTACTTTCTCACAAATCCATGACCCTTCTATCTCTTTTACACATCCAACTAATTCATGTCGCCCTTCCTGAATCTCCTATGTTCTTCTTTGAATGCTGTCCTACTCTCAACTCTGCCACACTTATTCCTAATTTTTCTGAGTCCCCCATCCATACTTGCAAAGAGGCATTAGAAGACCCGACCATTTCTTGCACATTTCCTCAGCCGCTTTAAATAACCCTGACTTTACTTGGTATATTGATGGCAGCTCTGTTATGACATCAGAAGGAAAAAAAAAGATAGCTGCATATGCAGTTATCTGAAATTATTGATTCCCAACCCATCCCCTCAGGAACCTCTTCTCAATAGGCAGAACTTATTGCACTAACTAGAGCACTTACCCTCGTAGCTAACAGAGCAAACATGTACACTGATTCTAAATATACTTTCCACATCATACACTCACATGCTGCCATCTTGAAAGAATGAAGGCTCCTATTTATGAAAGGCTCTCCCATAACTAATGCCCCATTTATACTCCAGCCTTTAAATACAGGTAACATGCCAACTGAAGTAGGCATCATACATTGTCCAGGTCACCAGGTGGCCTCAGACCCCATTTCATGGGGCAACAATGCCACAGACAGAGAAGCAAAATAAGCCTCACTCCCATCACCTGCCCAACAACTCATAGTAATCCTCAACATAAAGCCTCTTTACTTCTCTGAAGTAAAAAACATGATTATTACAAGAGCGAGCACAACCACAAAGACAGATGTTACAAAAACAGAGCCGTTATCTTCTCCCCAAATCTCAGGCCACACAGATTCTTATGGTCATTCATCAGGCCCTGCACATTCATCAGGCCCTACACATAGGCACTAAACCGCTTTATCATCTCTTAAGACCTCTTATCACTTATCCTAACCTTCTTTCAGTCCTACAACAAATCACTCAGTCTTGCATTATCTGCTCCTCAGTCTCACTGCAGGGAGACTTAAAGCTTATTTTCTCATTCAGGCTCAACTATCCCAGGGGATGACTGGTAAACTGACTTCGCTCACATGCCTCCAACATGAAAAATAAAACTCATGCTTACTCTAGTAGACACTTTTTCAGGGTGGATTGAGGCTTTGCCTATGAGATCAGAAACTGCCTCAGAGGTAACACAGTTTCTCATATGAGAAATCATCCCTTGGCCTCCCACTCCCCCTCCAATCTGAAAATGGCCAGCTTTTATCTCCCAAATCACTCAACAAGTAGCCCAATCCCTTGGCATAACCTGGAAACTGTATATTCCTTACAGACCCCAATCCTCAGAAAAGTAGAAAAGGCAAAGTCTATTCTCAAAACACACCTAACCAAACTCTCTCTAGAACTACAAAGGCCATGGACTGAATTCCTTCCCATGGCTTTGGGTTGCATTAGGGCTACTCCACGGGCTCTGTCTTTCCTCAGTCCTTTTGAGCTCATGTATGGATGCCCTTTTCTCTTAGGTCAATTCCCTACTGAGAGCCCCTTGCTAGGAGAGTATCTTCCCACCCTTAATCTTATTAGAGCCCTTGTGAGAGAGCATGCAGATCACTCTCTCCCAAAGCCTCATCAAACAAATCCAGCTGACTTAACACTCATACTGGGAGTCCTACTTAAGACCTTATACTATAAAGCTCTCCAGCCTCAATTGACTGGTCCATTTGAGGTTGTTTTAACCATACCACAGCTGCTAAACTGGCATGTCTTTACTCATCATTTTGTGAAAATGAAAGTAAAAGTCGCTCAGTCGTGTCTGACTCTTTGCGACCATATGAAATAGTCCATGGAATTCTCCAGGCCAGAGAACTGGAGTGGGAAGCCGTTCTCTTCTTCAGGGGATCTTCCCAACCCAGGGATTGATCCTAGGTCTCCTGCATTGCAGGCAGATTCTTTACCAGCTGAGCCACCATCTCTAGATTAGAATGGGCCCCAGGAGTCTCTCCATCTCCACTAAGAAACATTCCTAGCTCAAAACTCTTTGCTACACCAGCACTGTTCTGAGACCCACCAGGCTTTGACTGGATGGAATTTCTGAAGAAACAGAATAGCTGAAACCAAATATCAATCAATAAAATAAAAACAGATGCATTGGTTACTAATTGGACTGGGATTTCCCCTACCTACCCTATTTGCAATAGGACTTTATGTCTCCCTCTGAGTGGACTATTATTCAAAAGCTTTCCCTCTGCTTTACCTACTTCTCCATAGTTCTTGTTTTTTTTTTTTTTTTTTTTGGAGCGTGGTCCTCCCCTTACTGTGATCAGCCAAGATGAATTCATTATCCACTTTTCTTCACATAGTAACACAAACCCTTACCTTTCTTGGAGACACCATTGCTACTGATTGCCCTTTACTCCTTGACTTTATAAACAATCTTTGGCTCCAAGGAGATTTCATAGAGTTCACACCAAAATTTCTTTCTACACCTGGATTCTTATTTTTATAATTTTCCCCCCTTAGACATGAGACATCACATCATGATTTTACTATTACTCCCTCTTCTTTTACAGTCCAAACCTCACAATAATACCCTGCCTATAACTCACCCTTCCCCAAACCTTGCCTACCTATTTAGAACACTAAATCTGATCTATCGTTTACTCAGTACCTAAAACCCAACCCTGGCCAGTGATTGTTGGATTTGCTTATCTATCTCCTCTCCTGGAGGATAGGTGCATCTCATTTCCACAGGCAAATGGACTCACATAAACAACTCTCTTTATCACACATACAGAGGAGAATCTTTTCATCATACATATGTTATTTATATTCAATTGATCAAATTCACAATCCTGACAAGATATTGACCTCCCTCCTTACAGATCTCACTTTTACTCATAAAGGACCAGCTATAGGAAGACATTACTTTGCCAACAAAGGTCCATCTGGTCAAGGCTATGGGTTTTCCAGTGGTCATGTATGGATGTGAGAGTTGGACTGTGAAGAAAGCTGAGTGCCAAAGATTTGATGCTTTTAAACTGTGGTGTTGGAGAAGACTCTGAGAGTCTCTTGGACTGCAAGGAGATCCAACCAGTCCATTCTAAAGGAGATCAGCCCTGGATGTTCTTTGGAAGAAATGATGCTAAAGCTGAAACTTCAGTACTTTGGCCACCTCATGCGAAGAGTTGACTCATTGGAAAAGACTCTGATGCTGGGAGGGATTGGGGGCAGGAGGAGAAGGAGATGATAGAGGATGAGATGGCTGGATGGTATCAGTGACTCGATGGATGTGAGTCTGAGTGAACTCTGGGAGTTGGTGATGTCAGGCCTCCCTAGGCCTGACATGCTGCAGTTCATGGGGTCGCAAAGAGTTGGACACGACTGAGCTACTGAACTGAACTGATAGTAAGACACGCCCCCCACCCCTCCACCCCCAACCTTTGATGTTCATCTACAACAACAGACTCCTTTCTGTTTTTCTAGACAAAACTTTGTAAACAATTCTTACCCCCAACTAGGAACTATGCCACTGCACCTCTGTAATTACACTTCACAACTCTCCTTTCCTTCAGGCCTCTCCGTCTACAAAATATCAGGAACTTCAGGACATTCTTTTGCTTTCTCAGGGAGACTCCCTTCTACATATGGCGTAAATACTCCTTTTGTAGGGGCTACACTGGTGAGTTCACTGTCAGTCTCAGAAACTACTAACAAGTTCCCAGAAAGACTCCTATTTGCTATTAATTTCAGCTGTTGTCTTCTTACACTTGGAATATTTTTTTAATTTGGAACCACCACCTATTTATGTTTTCCCACTAATTGGACAAGAACATTCACCCTGGTATATCTAGCCCTGGATCTTTCTATTGCTCCTAAATATTAGACCCTCCCTATCCCACTAATTCATAACTGACCCAAATGGGCAATTCAATTCATTCCCCTGTTAATCAGTTTAGGAATAGAAACTGGGATTGGAACAGGGACTGCAGGACTCACAACCTCTTTAAATTACTACCAAAGCCTTTCTAAAGACCTCACTGAGAGCCTAGACTAACTACTAGTCTTATCATTATCCACACCCAGCAAGCTTACCTGGCTGCCATGATCCTCCAAAATAGAAGGAGATTAGATCTTCTAACTGCAGAAAGAAGGGGCCTATGTCTATTTTTGGAGGAAGCTTGCTACTTCTCCACCAACAAATCAGGAAGCAGCAAGAAATCTGACAAACAGGGCCTTGAAATATGTTGACACCTCAGCAATTCATGGGAAAACTGGCTAAACAGTTGGAATTGGATGCCCTGGGTTCTACCTTTTCTAGGCCCTCTCCTTCTACTTACCCTCATTCTAAGTTTCTGCCCATGTTTAATGAGTCTTTTTTTTTCAAAATTTCTTCAGGACCACTTACAAGCCTTCACCAACCAAACTATGCATAAGCTATTTCTAACTCGTTCAGATTATCAAAAACTTTGGCCCCACACAAATCCCCTTGACCCATATTCCAACCTTTTCTCATCTTACCCTTACAACACCCCTGTCCCACAGGAAGCAGTTAGAGAAGATTGACCTTCGGCTCTTATCCTAAATCAAAAAGGCTGGAGTGAGAGGGCCTCCATGGGGCTTCCTGGTAGAAATGGCTCATTATACTGACCTTGCAAACAAAGAATAAAGTCACAGTGACCCTTGAGACTGGCCAAGTTGCCAAAATGATATTCTGTTTTCCCACTGGTGCCAACCTTCTCAAGGCTATGAGACCACCAGATTCCAGACCTCTGGCTACATGACTGCAGGACTCAGCTACAGGATAATAATGAACCATCCCTCCAGAGAATTTTTCATTGTTGTGTTATAAGAAAGACCCCATCTAAAAGGGAGGATGCTGGTTCTCCTTAAGGGCCAGTCACCCTCTTGTTTCCCTCTAATAAATTTCCCTTTTCTTTGCCTGATTGCTAGGTTCACTCTCTTTCTTCCCTACTCACCTTACATCAGTATAATCTTACCCGAGAAAAAGAAAAAAGGAAGAGAAAAGCAATTGAAAAGAAGCCAGTGTTTTAGGGGAAGATAGCTGTCAGTAAAAGGAAAGGATGAGAAAAGATAAAATTTAGATAATATAAAATGATGAAAGTTTTTTTTTTTAAGGTGCAGGTAACAGATTAAACAAGAACTAAGAACAGGAGAAAAAAATTGACTTGCCTTTTTCCAGTGCAGTATTATCTGAGGAAGAAAAAAAAGAGAAAAACAATTGAAAAGAAGCCAATGTTTTAGGGAAGGGTTGGTATGGATAAAAGGTAAGAATGAGAAAAGATGGAATTTAGGTAACATAAAATGAGTTTTTTTTAAGGTGCAAGTAACAGATGAAACAAGAGCTAAGAACAGGCGAAAAAAAATTGACTTGCCTTTTTCCTGTGCAATATTATCTGAGAAAAAAAAAGAAGAGAAAAACAATTAAAAAGAAGTCAATGTTTTAGGGGAAGATTGGTGTGGATAAAAGGTAAGAATGGGAAAAGATGGAATTTAGGTAACATAAATGAGTTTTTTTTTTTTTTTTTTTTTTTTTTTAAGGTGCAAGTAACAGATGAAACAAGAGCTAAGAACAGGCGAAAAAAATTGACTTGCCTTTTTCCTGTGAAATATTATCTGAGGAAAAAAAAAAAAGAGAAAAACAATTAAAAAGAAGTCAATGTTTTAGGGGAAGATTGGTGTGGATAAAAGGTAAGAATGGGAAAAGATGGAATTTAGGTAACATAAATGACAGTTTTTTTTTAAGGTGCAAGTAACAGATGAAACAAGAGCTAAGAACAGGCGAAAAAAAAATTGACTTGCCTTTTTCCTGTGCAATATTATCTGAGAAAAAAAAAAGAAGAGAAAAGCAATAGAAAAGAGGCCAATATTTTAGGGGAAGATTGGTGTGTATAAAATGTAAGAATGGGAAAAGATGGAATTTAGGTAAGATAAAATGACAGTTTTTTTTAAAGGTGCAAGTGAGAGATGAAACAACTAAGAATAGGCAAAAAAAAAAAAAAAAAAAAAAAAAAAATCCCCAGTTTTTGACTTGCCTTTTTCTTGTTTAATCTTATCTGAAAAAAAAGAAGGAAAAAAGCATCTCATCAAAATGTGGGCCCAATCTAAAAAAAGGAGAGCATAAATTTGAAATCCTTCTGTAGTTGACTCCATAAGTCAAATTGACCAAAGCGTAAAGGTATGTTCCACAGGACATCTTGCATTCAGAATTATTGTTTTATTATATCCCACCATCTCCATCTCCAGTTCCTGGACCAAAGTAGCAAAGACAGATAATGACTCAAGGAGAGGAGATAGAATAGGGCTACAAAGGCAAACAATATCAATTGTTCATCTTTCAGTGGACATTCTCCTTTTTTTAGGGTGGAGGGAAACAAGCACACATACATGAGTCACATATTTAGCAAGTCATAAAGAGGTCTACAGTAAAAGTATCCATCAGTCTAAAATGGTATCTGTAACTGCAGTTTTATGAAGGCTGCTCAGTATAAAGAGGAGGTGTGTTGCTAAGTTCATTAAACTTGTAAACAAAAAATGATTGAAAACCATCATTAGCAAAACAAGGTTGTTAAATTTTGGATGTTTATAGTATTGTATTATTAAAAAAGCTTTTAGAAGTATCATAGGACTCTAGTTTCTCATGTCATTCACTTAAAAATTCAATATTGAGAAATGTGTTATATATTTCCTTAAAAGTCTTTCTACCAAAATAAGTACAGATTGCTAAATTAATAATTATTTCAGAATAAAAATGAAGGACAAGATGGAACAATTAGTACAGTATGAAAGAAAATAAAGCCAAGGAATGCCATGTAAATGTTTGTTATTTAGGGTACTTGGGTGCTATGATCAAGGGCAATGGAAGAGGGAGTCCAAACCTCACACTGGAACCATGAAGGATATCTGAGTTTACATAGTCCTTAAAAGGACTATAGACCAAGAAGTTTCACTCAGAAAGAATGGAATTTTAGCTCATCTCCTAAGGTTTGGGAAGATATCAATTGCATGTAATGGCCTTTGAACTTTGAATATATGCAGATGTACTAACAAGGGATAGTTTTCAGAAAATAAGTACAGAGTGTAATCATGTACCCATCAGTCTCTTCTTTTTTGTTTTATAAAATGCACACTGAAATTCTGGCAAGACTCTACAGAGTAGAAGACAGTGCTTACAGGGAAGAAACATCTGTTCTGAAAAAATAAAGGGATGGAAAAAAAGGAGGGTAGAGGGTAGGAAAACAGAAATGGAGACAACTTAATATAGATGATGCTTATGAAGCAAAATAATAGACATTGAAGGGTAGGGTATGCCAAAAGATGGAGTAGAGATTAAAGGAATATGAAAGACTGTGAGGAAGCAGTCATTTAGAAGCATATTGGAGTATAAATGTTGTCAGAAAATTTACCAAAATGCAAACCCTGATCAGAAAAATAAAGTGAAAAGGTCCGTATAAGTGTTAGAGAACAGAAAAAGAAGGAAAATATAAATTTAATGACAGCTCATATGCAGTATTAAATATTCCAGGATGTGGGCCAACCCACAAAATTCACACACTCATGCAAGTACACACACACACGTACACATGTACACAGAGCAGCTAAAAGTTACCTTTTTCAGGAGAATATTGGTTATGAATATAAAAGAAGAAACAATGAATTTACTTAGGAAAAATATCGGGAACAGTTGTAATAAAAAATATTTCTGACATGGTTTTATGTAATTTTTGCAAAGAATTTCTTTAAAAAATGAAAAGGATAAAAATGAGTGAACTTTCGGAATTGAAAAAAAATTATTTCTTCCTATTATTATCATACAAAAATTATGTTGATCCCATTCAAATTGTTTAACTTTCTAATTACTTGGAGGTTAACCTTCATAAATTCCTTGACTGCTACTAAATATAGAGTCACTGCTTATTATTTTGGTAGCACTAGCTGTACAGTAGCCACACTCGCTGAATTAAAGGAGTCTGAACCACTGCTAATAGAAAAAATACCAAGTTAGGTTCCTGGGTGCTCGCTTTCACAAAATTTTCTACAACTGAGTAAACTATAACTTTTAAAACATAGATTAATATTTCAATTGATGGCTAAAAGAAGTTCATTTTAATTAAATCACATGAAAAAAGGAAATGATGCTCTAGACATAACATATGGGGATTGAAATAAAATGGCTGGGCATACATGGGACAAACTTTCACATTAGTTCCTGAGGCTGCCAATACTTTAGAAATGTATGATTAATAAAATGTACACAGCAGGAAGGGTCTGTTTATGCCAGTTTAAACAAAGTGACAAAGAAGTGATAACTGGGGAAATTGAACGAGAAATAAAAATGGTGAATTTCACTTGAAAAGACAAAATAATGAGACAAAACTATATAAAAGTATGTATAAAGACTTAAAGACAAATGTACCAGAAAAGAATGAATCATTGACTAG
The DNA here is from genome assembly GCF_029407905.1 of Bubalus kerabau. Classification (NCBI taxonomy): domain Eukaryota; kingdom Metazoa; phylum Chordata; class Mammalia; order Artiodactyla; family Bovidae; genus Bubalus; species Bubalus kerabau. The sequence continues at coordinate 25,790,790 of NC_073626.1, forward strand.
GTAAGCAAGGAAGATGCCTTTATGTTGGGGACTTGACCTTTTTCTCTTCACATAAAAAAGGAAAAGAACTCAAAATGCATTTAAAATGATAATCCAATGTGAAGAAGAAACAAAGAAAAATTGGAAAAACTTCCATACTTTACTCTGTGATTCAAACATAACCTAATTTTTTGTAAGATTTGAAGAGCTTTCTAGAAATCTGGGAAAAGACTGTTTTACTTTCATTCACCCTTTGAGGTTAAAGGAATCAAGACAAGAAATGACACTGGGGAAGGAGATAGAATAGAACTTCCTCTTGGATAAACAATGTCTGTCATTAGTCCTGTATTAAACCTTCTACATTTTTCAGAATAAATTGCAGACTTACAGTTTTGCACAAAAGAATAGCTTAAAAAGGGTGAGGAAGCAAAGACAAAAGGCATTCATTTTTCAGAAACAATGTATAACAATAGTCATATGAATCCTGCTACATGCATTAAAGAAATATATTCCTAAATTCCATTCCCTTTGAAGACAAAATTATAATAGAAAATTTCATTAGAAGAGAAGGATGTTAAGTTTAAAATAACTCTATTAGTGTGATATAAACGAAGAAAACAACAATAAAAACTGCAACAAAGAAATTGGCTACATCTGATAGGAGGAGAACAGAAATATGGAATGTTTTTGTAGCTTACTCCAAGTTTCAAGTGACCAATATTTTTTAAATTGGAAGCAAATATTTCCAAAGGACATCTTGTCAGGGCAAAAGTGTATTACACACACACACACACACACACACGCACGCACACCACCTGATGCAAAAGTTATAGAGATGGAAAATGACACTATGAGGTAGAAGATTTCTTCTGGGATAAACAACATCAGTCATATATGTTTCACTGGACTTTCTCCTTTTTCTCAGAATACAATCCAAACATGCACACGTACATGAGTGCTTAAAGTGCTTAAGAAATCATGAGCAAGCCTACAACAAAAGCACCCATCTGGCTAAAACTCTATCAATAGCAGTAGACGTATGAAGTCCTTTATGCATTAAAGAGATGTATTCCTTAGTTCCATCTAATCTGTAACCAAAAATATAATTGAAAATTATCACTGTAAAAAGAAGGTTGTTAAGCTTTTAATGGAGAAGGCAATGGCACCCCACTCCAATACTCTTGCCTGGAAAATCCCATGGACAGAGGAGCCTGTTGGGCTGCAGTCCATGGGGTCGCGAAGAGTTGGACACGACTGAGCGACTTCACTTTCACTTTTCACTTTCATGCACTGGAGAAGGAAATGGCAACCCACTCCGGTGGTCATGCCTGGAGAATCCCAGGGACGGGGGAGCCTGGTGGGCTGCCGTCTATGGGGTTGCACAGAGTCGGACAGGGCTGAAGTGACTTAGCAGCTTAGCAGCAAGCTTTTAATGGTTATATTAGTGCTTCATTAAAAAAAAAAATATATATATATATATATTTAGGAGTATCCTAGAATTCTAGCCTCGTGTCATTCACACAAAATTTCAAGATGGAGAAATATAAAAAATCTTGCTCAATATATAAAGTCCTAACACAAACACTTAAAAGTTATTGCAGTGTGACAAATTAATAATTATGTCAAAAAAATACAAGAAAAAGACAGTAAAATTCCTATGGTATGAGAGAAAATTAAGCTGGAAGTGGTATGTAAAATATCTGTGCCTGAGAGAAGACTCTAGTGAATGGTCTAGGGTTTTGAATGTATGACCCTAAAGCCCACATTAGATCTACAAGGTACACCTGAATTTGCACAGTCTTTGAAAGAATAAAGTTGGAAAAAATTCACTCAGCAAATCTAGAGTCTAGTCTTAAAGTTTGGAGAGGTATCAGTGGCATATTAAAGACTCCTTGAACTTTGAATACATGACATAAACCCTAAGTTATTGAAAGTGTACCAGAAAATAAGTACAGAATGTAAACCACATGCTTATCAGTCTCATCCCCTTCATCTCACAAAATTCATAGTGAAACTGACAAGGCTCTGGATGAGAGAAGAAGACAGGACATATATGGAGGTAATATAGGAAATGAAACAAGAAGCACTGAGAAAGAATCAGGTTAGGGTAATAGATGGAAAGAATTTAATATGACAGAAGTCCATAAACAAAAACATCGAGGAGAGAAGAGTAGAGAATAAGATAAAGTGTGAATTAAAATTGGGTGTATAGATCAAAAGAAAGGGAATGTTAACCAAGAAAGTAGTTGTTTAAAGCTTATTGGAATAAAAATGTTTTCAGGGAAATTTATCTAATTTTTTTCCCAAAGATTAAAAGAAAATTTAAAAGAAAACATGCAGGTAAGTATAATGGGATTAAAGCACCAGGGAAATTCAAATTTAGTGAAAAAAATCACATAAAATGTTAAATGTAATAAGATTTAAACAAGTGCAAACACATGGTGATATACACAATGTGCCACAGTTTCTGACAGCACCCTTTGGTTTTGATCAAAAATTAAAGGAAGAAAAAGATCAGTCTTGCTAACTTGAGTAAAAATTTCAGGCATATTAGTAGTGGTGTTTACCATGCAAAAATGTTCTTGAATGATTTGGACACTACATGGGCTGTTATTGTTTGGTAGATTACCTTTAATAAATCCTTTGGCTGCTACTAAACATACATTATTAAGTCTCACAATTATTGTAGCTATGTTGCATAAAGTATCCACAAACAGTGAATTAGAGGATACTGGACTGCTTCAAGAGAAAATGCAGGGTTTGGTTCTTAGGAACCTCTATTTACACTTTGTTAAGCAATGATGACATGATTTTCTTTCTGGAGAACTGCTGTATTAGCCCATGGCAAAATGAAGCTCATCTTATCGTGACTGCCTTTTCAGAAAAAAATGTAAACATGTGCCCATGAAAACAGAATTGGTTAAGAAGATATGAGTAACTAAGGAGAAAAAGAATCACTCATTTGTTCAAAATAGTATATGTAGCAGTGCCTGCATGCATTAAAGAGGTAATATGACTTTTCTCTGCAAATAAAAATATACTGAAAAAATGTCATTAAAAATAGGATATTTAAATTTTAATGGATAATTTTGCATCTTATATAAAATATTTTTGAAAGCATTGAAGACTATGGTTTGTGGCTTCATTCATATAAAATATCAAGTTGAGAGATAAAAAGTTCCTAACAATACAAAATCTTTCCACAAATATTTGAAATACTTGCAGTTGACCAAATTGACCAAATTAACAGTTGTGTTAATAAAAGTAAGGAACAATGAATTAAAATTATTCTCTTCAGATATAATACAAATTGGAGGGGAAAATGGTGAAAAGTATTTTAATACTTGGAGTAGCGGATTTAGGGCAGTGTAAGAATGACCCTCAAATTTACATGTGACCAATGAATGATTTCAGATATTATTCAGGTTTTGAAGACCAGAAAAGAGAGTACTATGGGAGAAGTCAACAAGCAAAATATTGCCTTAGAATGGCAGAGATCTGTATAGTGCAAGGCAAGGATGGTACATTGACTGAAAACTGGTATATGATTAAGACATCAGGAAAGCAACCATCTTAAAGTCTTTTGGGAATAAAGGGATGTCAAAGATACTTTACAATTTTTAAAAATTTCATCTGTAAAATTCAAAGAAGTGTCAATATAAATGTCAGTGGAAAGAAATACACAAAAAATTCATATTTGTTAAAAACTGTATGTAAATTTAAATAATTAGGATACAGATAAACACACAAACCCCACTCATTTACACCAACACACACACAGGCACACATACAGTGTTTGAAATTTCCCATTAGAGAAATGAATAGTATTCAATAAATGAATAAGGAAAAAAGGAATACATTTTTGAATTGAGAAGACAAGAAACATTTTTTTGTTAAATATCTGATGAAATTATTATGATTTCATAATAATCATAATAATCAGCAATATGTTTGGCCTGGAGAATTCCCTGGACAAGAGGAGCCTGGAAGGCTACAGTCCATGGGGTTGCAAAGAGTTGGGCATAACTGAAAGACTAACACACTCAGCAATATGTACTCTTTTGTTACCAACTTTTTTATCTTTAATAAGTGATTTGCATGTTGTTAAACATATCAATAAATACACAACTGTCCTAGAGTGGTAGTTTTGCCATATAAAATCACCAAACACAGAATTAAGGATCCTAAACAACTGCTCTTATAGGTTTTCACTTTCAGGTTCATGGTGCCTCTTTCCACATGTTAGTCAACTGATTAATATGTAACTGTATTTTATGAGAGCTTGATTTTAACTCATTCCTCAATGAAACTTACCTTCACAAAGTAAAATAAAGGGAATGGAGATGAAATATTAAGTGGCAGTGAAGGGGCTTTTAAAACAAAAGAATGAAAATCTCTTGGACAAAAATTTTAAATCAGAAACTTAAAAATGGCAAAATTTTATAGGTAAGTTAGTACGCATATACACTTTCCCAAAAGGAAAATGTCTACATTAATTACACAGATGGGACAAATCAAAGCAAAAGTAATAGGCATTGAATAACAAATGAAGGGGGCAGACTTCAGTTGAAATAATCATAAAATGAGAAAGAATGATGTAAAGCTATATGTACATTGAAGCTGAGGAAGATGATTGATGAAAGTTGAAGACCAAAGTCAAAGAAACAAAAGAAACACAACAAACTGCAAACTGAAACATTAATGGGACTTACATTTATCCTGTTCATCCTTATCTGAAAAATAAAAGGAAGAAAGAGCCATGTAAACCAAATGAAGGCACAATGTAAAAGGAGTCAATAATTTGATTCCTTTCCATCATGTACTCATTCAATAAAAATGACCTCCCTTGCCTAAGAGTTGGAGCCTAATGTTCCAAAGGCCATATCACTCATGCGAGGTAATGCTGCTTTTTATTCCCTCATCTTTTGTGGCAAAGGAATAACTATAGAAAGGGAAATCAGGAAAAGTGAATTCAGTTTATCCCAGTTTATCCTTTGGGATAAGCTGAATAAATATCGTATACGAACGCACATATCACTAGACCATTCAGGTATGACCTAAATCAAATCCCTTATGATTATACAGTGGAAGTGAGAAATAGATTTAAGGGACTAGATCTGATAGACAATGGACAGAGGTTTGTGACATTGTACAGGAGACAGGGATCAAGACCATCCCCATGGAAAAGAAATGCAAAAAAGGAAAATGGCTGTCTGGGGAAGAAAATGGCTGTGAAAGAAGAGAAGTGAAAAGCAAAGGAGAAAAGGAAAGATATAAGCATCTGAATGCAGAGTTCCAAAGAATAGCAAGGGGAGATATGAAAGCCTTCCTTAGTGATCAATGCAAACAAATAGAGGAAAACAACAGAATGGGAAAGACTAGAGATTTCTTCAAGAAAATTAGATACCAAGGGAACATTTCATGCAAAGATGGGCTCAATAAAGGACAGAAATGGTATGGACCTAACAGAAGCAGAAGATATAAATTAGAGATACCAAGGGAACATTTCATGCAAAGATGGGCTCGATAAAGGACAGAAATGGTATGGACTTAACAGAAGCAGAAGATATTAAGAAGAGGTGGCAAGAATACACAGAAGAACTGTACAAAAAATATCTTCATGACCAAGATAATCACGATGGTGTGATCACTCACCTACAGCCAAACATCCTGGAATGTGAAGTCAAATGGGTGTTAGAAAGCATCACTATGAACAAAGCTAGTGGAGGTGATGGAATTCCAGTTGAGCTCTTTCAAATCCTGAAAGATGATGCTGTGAAAGTGCTGCACTCAATATGCCAGCAAATTTGGAAAACTCAGCAGTGGCCACAGGACTGGAAAAGTTCAGTTTTCATTCCAATCCCAAAGAAGGGCAACGCCAAAGAATGCTCAAACTACTGCACAATTGAACTCATCTCACACGCTAGTAAAGTAATGCTCAAAATTCTCCAAGCCAGGTTTCAGCAATATGTGAACCGTGAACTTCCAGATGTTCAATATGGTTTTAGAAAAGGCAGAGGAACCAGAGATCAAATTGCCAAAATCCGCTGGATCATCGAAAAGCAAGAGTTCCAGAAAAACATCTATTTCTGCTTTATTGACTATGCCAAGGCCTTTGACTGTGTGGATCACAATAAACTGTGGGAAATTCTGAAAGAGATGGGAATACCAGACCACCTGACCTGCCTCTTGAGAAACCTGCATGCAGGTCAGGAAACAACAGTTAGAACTGGACATGGAACAACAGACTGGTTCCAAATAGGAAAAGGAGTACATCAAGGCTGTATATTGTCACCCTGCCTATTTAACTTATACGCAGAGTACATCATGAAAAATGCTGGGCTGGAAGAAGCACAAGCTGGAATCAAGATTGCTGGGAGAAATATCAATAACCTCAGATATGCAGATGACACCACCCTTATGGAAGAAAGTGAAGAGGAACTAAAAACCTCTGGATGAAAGTGAAAGAGGGGAGTGAAAAAGTTGGCTTAAAGCTCAACATTCAGAAAATGAAGATCATGCCATCTGGTCCCATCACTTCATGGGAAATAGATGGGGAAACAGTGGAAACAGTGTCAGACTTTATTTTTTTGGACTCCAAAATCACTGCATTGGTGACTGCAGCCATGAAATTAAAAGACTCCTACTCCTTGGAAGGAAAGTTATGACCAACCTAGATAGCATATTAAAAAGCAGAGATATTACTTTGCCATCAAAGGTCTGTCTAGTCAAGGCTATGGTTTTTCTAGTGGTCATGTATGGATGTGAGAGTTGTACTGTGAAGAAAGCTGAGCACCGAAGAACTGATGCTTTTGAACTGTGGTGTTGGAGAAGACTCTTGAGAGTCCCTTGGACTGCAAGGAGATCCAACCAGTCCATTCTAAAGGAGATCAGTCCTGAGTGTTTATTGGAAGGACCTATGCTAAAGCTGAAACTCCAGTACTTTGGCCACCTCATGCGAAGAGTTGACTCATTGGAAAAGACCCTGATGCTGGGAGGGATTGGGGGCAGGAGGAGAAGGGGACGACAGAGGATGAGATGGCTGGATTGTGTCACTGACTCAATGGACATGAGTTTGAGTGAACTCCGGGAGTTGGTGATTGACAGGGAGGCCTGGTGTGCTGTGATTCATGGGGTCGCAAAGAGCTGAACACGACTGAGTGACTGAACAGAAGTGAACTGAATGCACATATACAGAATCTAGAAAAATAGTACTGAAGAATCTATTTTCAGGGCAAATGGAGAAACAAACATAGAGAGTAGACTTATGGACATGCGGAGAGCGTGGGAGAGGGTGAGATGTATGGAAAGAGTAACATGGAAACTTACATTACCATATATAAAACAGATAGCCAATGGGAATTTGCTGTATGTCTCAGGACACTCAAACAGGGGCTCTGTATCAACCTAGAGGGGTGGGATGGGGAGAGAGATGGGAGGGAGTTTCAAAAGGGAGGGGCTATATGTATACCTATGGCTGATTAATGTTGAGGTTTGACAGAAAACAACAAAATTCTGTAAAGCAATTATCCTTCAATTAAATAAATTAAAAAAAAAAACACAAAACTTGTATTGGGCTTCCCAGCTTTTTCATAACCAAAGACAAACATGCTCACATAGATGAAATGCATCTGGAAAGGTGACACAAACGTGCACAGTGAAAGTACCTGTCAGAAATTGGACCTGTGGTAATATTCATATGAAGCCTGCTACATGCATTAAGGGATATATACCCAAGTTTGACCCGACATGCAAGCCAAGATACAATTGAAGCATATCATTAGCAAAGGAGGATGTTAAACTTTGAAACTTGAATTGCACATTGAAAAAAATTTTTGGAATCATTCTAGGAAAATAGCTTTCCTTGTCATTTGCATAAAAAGTCCTGAGTTTTAGATATAGTATATATGAATTTTTCTTAAGATATGACATCCTTGTATATTTATTGAAAAGACATAGCTGTTTTTATAACTATTAATTACATGGATAAAAAATGTAAAAGTATAAAAAATAAAGTAGATAGAAAAAGACAGAAAAATATTGTAAAATATTTTAAAAACAGGAATATTTGAGTAATATGTTCAAAAACAGTAAAAGCATGTGACTCAGTCTCACAGTTAACCAGTGGATGGCATCAGGTTTTATAAGATGTTTAACAGGAAAATGGGAGGAGAAACTTCATTATCAAATTGGAAATCCTCTTTTATCTTAAACTTGGGAAGGAATTAATAGCATAGTAATGTCTCCTTCAGCTTTAGAACTTGTTAAAGTCCTAAATTAACTGACAATTTTCAGAAAACAGAATGGTAAATTGTGTGATGGTCAGTCCAATTCCTTTACCTCAGAAAATAAAAACAAGTTTGGCAAGTCCTGGGCAGACAGACAAAGGCAATATGATAGGATGGAAATGGAAAAGGTGTAATGAGCAAGGGTGGATGGAACACAGGGAAACAGCAATGAAAGGAATCAAATAAGAAAGAGGCTTATATCCTAAAATTGCATGGAGGTGAATGGACAGCCAGGTGAAAAGTGAGCCAGTGGATGGCATAATGATAAAGGAGCAGGGGATGTTCAAGACAATGCAGAAGCAGGCAATGAGAGTTACTGGACTGAAAGTTATTACAAATTTACCAAGTTTTTTCCAAAGATCATCTGGAAAATAAAATGGAAAGCTTCATGTAAACACCATGGAAAACAAACATGAAGAAAAGTGAAATATTTTGAAGAATCCAAAAATAATGTTAACACTCTCTAGATACACTGAAACATATTCACATATGCATATTATGAACACAAAATAAACTCACCAATAGTGGCCTTGATTTTGTCCAGAGAATATTCTATGTTAAGAAAGAGAAAGAAAAAAAGGAAATTGCATTCAATTTTCTAAATGAAGAGTGATTTTTAGAAATATTAGTTTAGGTAGTTAATTTCAAAGTTTGTGTACCTTATAATTTTATTTAGGCTCTTATAAGTCAATATGTTTGCTATAGTAATTTTCTTGATAGCTACTTATCTGTTGCACAAGATAACCATAAACACTTAATCAAGAATCTTGGAGTCAGGTACTTAAGAAGCCATGAGGAAGCCTATGGTAAAAGCACCCATCTAGCTAAAACTATCATCAGCAGTAGTTACATATCATGATTCATATATTGAAAAGATGTATTCCCTACTTCCAGTCAATCTGTAACAGAAAATATAAATGAAAAATATTTCTATAAAAGGAAGGATGTTAAACTTTTAATGGTTCTATTAATGTTAGTGTTTTTTAAACAAACAATTAGGAGTTAGTCTAGTCTCTCATGTTAATCATATAAAATATAAAAATGGAGAAATATGTTATATATGATCTTTGCTCAATAAAAGAAGTCCTTCCATAATACAAACACTTAAATTTATTGCAGTTCTCCAAGTTAAAAATTATGTCAATAAAATGCAAGAAAAAGACAGCAAAATTCCTATGGTATGAAGAAAATAAACCCAGGAGATGATATGCAAAATACCTCAACACTTAAGACAAGACTCAGTAAGTAATCAGGGGCACTGGATATGTGAACCTAAAGCCCACAGTGGACCTATGCAGTACATCTGAATTTACAGTCTTTGACAGAACAATTGGAAAAACCACTCAGGAAATGTGGAGTCTTGTCTTATAAAGTTTAGGCAGTATCATGGGAAATGGAGAAACAGTGGAAACAGTGTCAGACTTTTATCTTTTTGGGCTCCAAAATCACTGCAGATGGTGACTGCAGCCATGAAATTAAAAGATGCTTACTCCTTGGAAGGAAAGTTATGACCAACCCGGATAGCATATTGAAAAGCAGAGACATTACTTTGCCAACAAAGTTTCGTCTAGTCAAGGCTATGGTTTTTCCTGTGGTCATGTATGGATGTGAGAGTTGGACTGTGAAGAAGGCTGAGCGCTGAAGAATTGATGCTTTTGAACTGTAGTGTTGGAGAAGACTCTTGAGAGTCCCTTGGTCTGCAAGGAGATCCAACCAGTCCATTCTAAAGGAGATCAGCCCTGGGTGTTCTTTGGCAGGAATGATGCTAAAGCTGAAACTCCAGTACTTTGGCCACCTCATGTGAAGAGTTGACTCATTGGAAAAGACTCTGATGCTGGGAGGGATTGGGGGCAGGAGGAGAAGGGGACGACAGAGGATGAGATGGCTGGATGGCATCACTGACTCAATGGACATGAGTCTGAGTGAACTCTGGGAGTTGGTGTTGGACAGGGAGGCCTGGTGTGCTGCGATTCATGGGGTCTCAAAGAGTCAGATACGACTGAGTGACTGAACTGAACTGAATGGCTTATTAATGGCCCCCTGAACATTAAATACATGATAGAAGCCCTAAGTTATTGACAGGGTATCAGAAAACAAATATAGAATGTAAACCATGGGCCCATCAACCTCCACCCTTCCTCTCACAAAACTCCTTGTGAAACTGACAGGGCTTTGGATGAGAAAAGATAGTTTTTATAGGCAGGGAATATAGGAAGTGAAACCGGAAGCATTGAGAAAGAATCAAGTCTAGGGTAATAGAAATTGAGAGAATTTAATATCAGTGAAGTTCATGAATAATTCAGAAAGGAAGAATAGATACCCAGGAACAAAACAAGTCAACAGATGGCCAACAGTTACAAAGACAGGGAATATTAAAAACACTGGAAGTGTCATTCAGAGTGTTTTGGAAACACAGCTGTGAGAGAAATTTACCAAATTTCTTCTGAAGGTCATCTGAAAAATAAAAAGGGGACACCACCATAAATATCATGCCACAGAAGCACAAAAGAATTCAACTTAAGTGGATAATTCACAAACAATATTATATGTAACTGATATATACACACACATGTGCAGGCACATACCCATGTACCAATGTGACTGAAAGCTTCTTTTTGTCCTGTGAATATTGATCAAAAATTGAAAAAAGAAAAGAAGTGATCTTACTGACTTGAGGAAAAATGTCAGGGATAATACTACTAGTGATTATCCTTTAAATAGTTTATTGATTCATGGGACTCACTTGGGTGGCTGTTTATTTGGTTCACTGGTTAAATTTCATAAGTTCTTTGGCTGCTACTATATATAAATTATCAAGTCTCTTATTTGTTGTAGTTATGTTGTATAAAGCATCTGCAAACAGTGAATTAGAGAATACTGAACTGCTTCAAGAGAAAATGCAGGGTTTGGTTCTTAGGAACCTCTAGTCACATTCTGTTAACAAGTGATGACATAACTCTGTTTTTGGTGAATTGCTATTTTAGCACATGCCAAAATGGAGTTCATTGTATCTTGATCAGTTTTTCAGAACAAAATATTAACATGCTCTCATGCAAATTGAATTAGTGAAAAAGAGCGGAGGGACCAAAGAGAATAAATGATCCATTTGTTCAAAATAGTATCGGAAGCAGTGACTACGTGACCTGTGCTGCCTGCATTAAAGAGATAAATTTGATTTCCTCTGATAAAACAAAATAATGTTGAAAAATGTCATTAGAAAAACAATATATTAAAACTTTAATGAAGAATTATAGTTTTATAGAAAAAGATCTTTTGGAAGCATTACAAGAAAATTGCATATGGTGACATTCACATAAAGTAGTCTCCTATGATAAACGTATTGGTGTTTGACTTTCCTAACAATATAAAATCTTTTCACAAATATTTGCAGTACTTGCAGTTGGCCCAGTTTTCATTTGTGTCAATAAAAGTAAGTAAGAATGTATTAAAGTCACTCTCATTGGATATAAAAAATTCCAGGAAATAAATTATGTCAGGTATTTGCATATTTGGGAGTCATAAGATTTTGGGCAGTTTAAGAATGACCCTCAAGTTTATGCTTGACCAATGAGTCATTTCAGATTTTATTCAGGCCCTGATAAACCAGAAGAGGAAAAAAATATGGGAGAAGTTGATAAGCAAAATATTGCCTTAGAATGGTAGAAATTGAGACGAGTACAAGCAAAGATGGTATATTGACTAAAACCTGGGATATGATTAAGACATTAGGAGAGCAGGCATTTTAAAGTGTTTTGGGAGTAGAGGGAAATCAAAGATACTTTACAATTTTTTTTTTCTGAATTTCATCTGTAAAATGAAGTGTCAATGTAAATTTCATTGAAAAAGCAAGAAATTCAAATTTGGTGAAAAATTGTATATAAAATTAAATTATTAGGATGCAGATAAACACACAAAAATCAGATGCACCACAATACACAGAAAGGCACACATAAAGTATTTGAAAATCTCTTTTGAGAAATTAGTATTCAATAAATGAAGAAGGGAAAAAGGAATGCATTTCCTGAAATGATAAAATTTTTATGATTCCTGTGGCAGTGTGTAATCTTGTTTCTCAGTTTTTTATCTTTGCATACTATTAAATATAAATACTCAACTGTCCTTGAGTGGTAGTTTTGCCATATGGAATCACCAAACGCTGAATTACAGAATCCTGAACAGCTGCTTTATGTCACCTTCAGGTCTGTGATTCTCAAATTCTTCTCAAATATTTTTGTTAACTGATTAATACCTCACTGCATTTTATGAGAGTTTGATTTTAACTCATTCCTCAAAGAAACTTACCTTCACAAACTAAAATAAAGGGAATGGAGATGAAATATTAAGTGGCAGTGAGTAGAGTTCAGTTGCTCAGTCGGTGTCTGACTCTTTGCGACCTCATGAATCGCAGCACGCCAGACTACCCTGTCCATCACCAACTCCCAGAGTTCACTCAGACTCACATCCATCGAGTTAGTGATGCCATCCAGCCATCTCATCCTCTGTCGTCCCCTTCTCCTCCTGCCCCAATCCCTCCCAGCATCAGAGTCTTTTCCAATGAGTCAACTCTTCGCATGAGGTGGCCAAAGTACTGGTGTTTCAGCTTTAGCATCATTCCCTCCAAAGAACACCCAGGGCTGATCTCCTTCAGAATGGACTGGTTGGATCTCCTTGCAGACCAAGGGACTCTCAAGAGTCTTCTCCAACACCACAGTTCAAAAGCATCAATTCTTCAGCGCTCAGCCTTCTTCACAGTCCAACTCTCACATCCATACATGACCACAGGAAAAACCATAGCCTTGACTAGACAAAACTTTGTTGGCAAAGTAGTCTCTGCTTTTCAATATGCTATCCAGGTTGGTCATAACTTTCCTTCCAAGGAGTAAGCATCTTTTAATTTCATGGCTGCAGTCACCATCTGCAGTGATTTTGGAGCCCAAAAAGATAAAGTCTGACACTGTTTCCACTGTTTCCCCATCTATTTCCCATGAAGTGATGGGACCAGATGCCATGGTCTTCGTTTTCTGAATGTTGAGTTTTAAGCCAACTTTTTCACTCTCCTCTTTCACTTTCATCAAGAGGCTTTTTAATTCCTCTTCACTTTCTGCCATAAGGGTGGTGTCATCTGCATATCTGAGGTTATTGATATTTCTCCCAGCAATCTTGATTCCAGCTTGTGCTTCTTCCAGCCCAGTGTTTCTCATGATGTACTCTGCATATAAGTTAAATAAGCAGGGTGACAATATACAGCCTTGATGTACTCCTTTTCCTATTTGGAACGAGTCTATTGTTCCATGTCCAGTTCTAACTGTTGCTTCCTGACCTGCATACAGGTTTCTCAAGAGGCAGGTCAGGTGGTCTGGTATTCCCATCTCTTTCAGAATTTTCCACAGTTTATTGTGATCCACACAGTCAAAGGCTTTGGCATAGTCAAGAAAGCAGAAATAGATGTTTTTCTGGAACTCTCTTGCTTTTTCGGTGATCCAACGGATGTTGGCAATTTGATCTCTGGTTCCTCTGCCCTTTCTAAAACCACCTTGAACATCTGGAAGTTCATGCTTCATGTACTACTGAAGTCTGGCTTGCAGAATTTTGAGCATTACTTTACTAGCGTGTGAGATGAGTGCAATTGTGTGGTAGTTTGAGCATTCTTTGGCATTGCCTTTCTTTGGGATTGGAATGAAAACTGACCTTTTCCAGTCCTGCGGCTACTGCTGAGTTTTCCAAATTGCTGACATATTGAGTGCAGCACTTTCACAGCATCATCTTTCAGGATTTGAAAGAGCTCAACTGGAATTCCATCACCTCCACTAGCTTTGTTCATAGTGATGCTTTCTAAAGCCCATTTGACTTCACATTCCAGGATGTCTGGCTCTAGGTCAGTAATCACACCATTGTGATTATCTGGGTCGTGAAGATCTTTTTTGTACAGTTCTTTTGTGTATTATTGCCACTTCTTCTTAATAACTTCTGCTTCTGTTAGGTCCATACCATTTCTGTCCTTTATCGAGCCCATCTTTGCATGAAATGTTCCCTTGGTATCTCTAATTTTCTTGAAAAAAACTCTAGTCTTTCCCATTCTGTTGTTTTTCTCTATTTCTTCGCATTAATCACTGAGGAAGGCTTTCTTATCTCTTCTTGCTATTCTTTGGAACTCTGCATTCAGATGCTTATATCTTTCCGTTTCTCCTTTGCTTTTCACTTTTCTTATTTTCACAGCTATTTGTAAAGCCTCCCCAGACAGACATTTTGCTTTTTGCATTTCTTTTCTTTGGAGATGGTCTTGATCCCTGTCTCCTGTACAATGTCATGAACCTCAGTCAATAGTTCATCAGGCACTCTATCAGATCTAGTCCCTTAGATCTATTTCTCACTTCCTCTGTATAATCATAAGGGATTTGATTTAGGTCATACCTGAATGGTCTAGTGGTTTCCCCTACTTTCTTAAATTTCAGTCTGAATTTGGCAATAAGGAGCTCATGATCTGAGCCACAGTCAGCTCCCAGTCTTTTTTTCCCAGACTGTACAGAGCTTCTCCATCTTTGGCTGCAAAGAATATAATCAATCTGATTTCGCTGTTGATCATCTGGTGATGTCCATGTGTAGAGTCTTCTCTTGTGTTTTTGCAAGAGGGTGTTTGCTATGACCAGTGTGTTCTCTTGGCAAAACTCTATTAGTCTTTGCCCTGCTTCATTCCATATTCCAAGGCCGAATTTGCCTGTTACTCCAGGTGTTACTTGACTGCCTACTTTTGCATTCCAGTCCCCTCTAATGAAAAGGACATCTTTTTTGGGTGTTAGTTCTAAAAGCTCTTGTAGGTCTTCATGCTGCTGCTGCTGCTAAGTCGCTTCAGTTGTGTCCAACTCTGTGCGACCCCATAGACGGCAGCCCACTAGGCTCCCCTGTCCCTGGGATTATCCAGGCAAGAACACTGGAGTGGGTTGCCATTTCCTTCTCCAATGCATGAAAGTGAAAAGTGAAAGTGAAGTCGCTCAGTGGTGTCCGACTCCTAGCAACCCCATGGACTGCGGCCTACCAGGCTCCTCCGTCCATGGGATTTTCCAGGCAAGAGTACTGGAGTGGGGTGCCATTTCCTTCGCCAGTAGGTCTTCATACAACCGTTCAACTTCAGCTTCTTCAGCGTTACTGTTTGGGGCATAGACTTGGATTACTGTGATATTGAACGGTTTGCCTTGGAAACGAATAGAGATCATTCTGTCGGTTTTGAGATTGCATCCAAGTACTGCATATCAGACTCTTTTGTTGACCGTGATGGCTACTCCATTTCTTCTAAGGGATTCCTGCTCACAGTAGTAGATATAATGATCATCTGAGTTAAATTCACCCATTCCCATCCATTTTAGTTCCCTGATTCCTAGAATGTCGATGTAGAGGAGCTACCCCCACGTCAAGGTCAGGGGTGGCGGCCAAGAGTGCCAGGCTGCGACAGCACAGGAGTGGCCAGGAGGAGCTACCCCCCACCCGAGGCCAGGCGCAGCGGCCAGGAGGAGCTACCCCTGGTCCGAGGAGCGGGTGCAGGAGGGCTGAGAGGAGCTACTCCACGTTCAAGGTCAGGAAGGGCAGCAGTGAGGAGATACCCCTCATCCAAGGTAAGGAGCAGTGGCTGCGCTTTGCTGGTGCAGCTGTGAAGAGATACCCCACGTCCAAGGTAAGAGAAACCCAAGTAAGATGGTAGGTGTTGCAAGAGAGCATCAGAGGGCAGACACACTGAAACCATACTCACAGAAAACTAGTCAATCTAATCACACTAGGACCACAGCCTTGTCTAACTCAATGAAACTAAGCCATGCCCTGTGGGGCCACCCAAGACAGGCAGGTTATGGTGGAGTGGTCTGACAGAATGTGGTCCACTGGAGAAGGGAATGGCAAACCACTTCAGTATTCTTGCCTTGAGAACACCATGAACAGTATGAAAAAGCAAAATGATAGGATACTGAAAGAACTCCCCAGGTCAGTAGGTGCCCAATATGCTACTGGAGATCAGTGGAGAAATAACTCCAGAAAGAATGAAGTGATGGAGCCAAAGCAAAAACAGTACTCAGCTGTGGATGTGACTGGTGATAGAAGCAAGGTCCGATGCTGTAAAGAGCAATATTGCATAGGAACCTGGAATGTTAGGTCCATGAATCAAGGCAAACTGGAAGTGGTCAAACAGGAGATGACAAGTGGCAGTGAAGGGGTTTTTAAATAAAATGAATGAAAATATCTTGGACAAAAATTTCAAATCAGAAACTTAAAAATGGCAAAATTTTATAGGTAAGTTAGTATGCATATACACTTTACCATGTGGAAAATGCCTATGTGAATTACATAGATGGGACAAATCAAAACAAAAGTAATAGAGCACTGAATAACAAATGAAGGGGGCAGGAACTTCAATTGAAATAATCATAAAATGAGAAAGAATGTTGTAAAGCTATATGTACATTGCAGCTGAGGAAGATGATTGTTGAGAGTTGAAGACCAAAGTCAAAGAAACAAAAGAAACATGACAAACTGCAAACTGTGAAACATTAATGGGACTTACATTTATCCTGTTCATCCTTATCTGAAAAATAAAAGGAAGAAAGAGCCATGTAAACCAAACGAAGGCACAATGTAAAAGGAGAGAATAATTTGATTCCTTTCCATTATTTACTCATTCAATAAAAATTACCTCCCTTGTCTAAGAGTTGGAACCTATGTTCCAAAGGCCATATCATCATGTGATGTAATGCTGCTTTTTATTCCCTCATCCTTTTCTGCACAGGAATTACTATAGGAAAGGAAATTAAGGTAAAATTGAGCTTCCGCTGGGATAAGCCAAATCCATATTTGATCTTGAATTTGGCTTTCCAGCTTTTTCATAATAAAAGACAAACATGCTCACATAGATGAAATGGGTCTATAAATGTGATGATAAACTGTATAGTTAAAGTACCTCTCTGTCAGAAATTTGACCTGTGATAAGAGTCTTATGAAGCCTGCTACATGTTTTAAAGGGATATGCACCCAGGTTCAATCCAATATGCAGGCCAGGATACAACTGAAGCATGTTATTAGTAAAGGAAGATGTTAATCTTTGAAATTTGAAGTGCATATTGAAAAAAATTTTTGGATTCATCAAAATCATCCTAGGACAACAGCTTTCCTTGTCATTCACATAAAAAGTCCTGAATTTTAGATATACCATATGTGAATTTTTCTTAAGATATAACATCCTTGGTTAATTATTGAAAAGACATTGCAGTTTTTATAACTATTAATCGTATGGGTAAAAATGCAAAAGTACAAATACTGTAGATGGAAAAAAGAAAAATATTGTAAAATATTTTAAAGACTGGAATATTTGAGTAATACATTCAAGAACAGTAAAAGTGTGTGACTCATTCTCACAGTTAACCAGTGGATGGCATCAGATTTTATAAGATCTTTAACAGGAAAATGGAGAGAGAAACTTCCGTACCAAACTGGAAATCCTCTTATATCTTAAGCTTGGGAAGGAATTAACACTACAGTAATGTCTCCTTCAACTTGGGTACTTGGGTCCTAAATTAACTGACATTTTTCAGAAAACATAGAATGGTAAACCATGTGCTGGGCAGTCCAATCACTTTATCTCAGAAAATCAAAACAAGTTTGACAAGTCTTGGGCAGACAGACAAAGGCAATGTGATAGGATGGAAATGGAAAAAGTATAATGAGCAATGATGGAACATAGGGAAACAGCAATGAAAAGAATGAAATAAGAAAGAGGCTCATATCCTAAAATTGCCAGGTGAATGGACAGCCAGGTGAAAAGTGAGCCAGATAAAAGGCCAAGAGATGTTCAAGACAATGTGAAAGCAGGCAATGGAAGAGTTACTGGAGTGAAGAGTTACAAATTTACCAAGTCTTTTCCGAAGATCACCTGGGAAATAAAATGGAAAGCTTCATGTAAACACCATGGAATACAAGCACAAAGAAAAGTGAAATATTTTGAAGAAACCAAAAGTAATGTTAACACTCTCTAGATACACTGAAACACACTCACCCATGCACATTATGAACATAAAATAAACTCACTGACAATGACTGAAAGCTCCTCTGTTTTATCCAGAGAATATTTTGTGTTAAGAAAGAGAAAGAACACAAGGGAATTGCATTCAACTTTTTAAATGAAGAGAGGTTTTTAGAAATATTAGTTCAGATAGTTGCATTTTCAAAAGTTTTGTGTTCCTTTTGACTTTATATGGGCTCTTATTATTCAGTATGCTTGCTGTAATAAGTTTCTTAACATCTACTAAATATAATATAAATATATTATAGTATATTTACATAATATATTTATATAATATCTACATAAATATAATGTAGTCCAAATCTTAGTTTTGTTGTATCTCAATTGAATGTTAGTCATAAACACTGAATCAAGAATCTTTAGCCACTGCTTCTAGTAGAAAACATTGAATTATTTTCCTAGTTTCCTTTGTTCACATTATCTTCATTGGCCAGATAATGTATCACCTTGTTTTATGTGTGTTTCTATCAATGAATGCCTAAATGAACTTGAAGACAATGGGTACAAGAAAAGATGTATCTTTAACTAGGTTCACAGGGAAATACATCAAGGGGAATTGGGATTTTTTTTTCTTCTCACTTTTTGATAAAAAGGGAAACAACTTAAAATTCATTCAAACTGAAGGTGTAATATCAGGAAAGGAAAAGGACAGACATTTGAGAAACTTCCATCCTTCACACTGTGTCTCAGCCTGACCCACATTTTCTGAGAACTGGCATCATTTTCAGAGAAGGTTCAGTGCCCTTCCCAGAAGTCAAAGGAAACTTTTTTTTTTTTACTTTCATTCAACCCTTGTGCCAAAGAAACAAGACCAGAAATGATAGCAGGAGAGGAGGTAGGACAGGATTTCTTCTGGGATAAAAACACCATTATGGGTGTGAGCTTAGAGCCCACACTGGACCAATGAATTCACACAGTCTTTGAAAGGACAAGAGCAGTAGAAACTTCACTCAATAACTTTGGAGTCTTGTTTTATCTCATATGGTTTGAAGAGGTATCCATGGCATATTAATGGCCCCTGTTCTTTGAAAACATAACAGAGGTTCCAAGGGGAATGGAAGTGCTCCAGAAAAAAAATATAGAATGTAAACCATGTTCTGATCAGTCTTACCTCCTTCACTGCACAAAACATAATGAAACGGGCAAAACTCTAAATGATAGAATGCAACAGTATTTATAGGGAAGGAACATAGGAATAGGCAAAGGAAGCATTGGGAAAGAATCAGGTATAGGGTAACAGAAATGAAGAGACTATTAGTGAAGTTCCTAAGCAAATAATTTGGGAAGTTAGAGTAGATGTCCATGAGAAATAGTTTAAGGTTAAAAGGACAGGAAATATTCAAACTGTTGAGAAAGGATAGTTTAGTGAGGGCTTGGAATATCAGTGGTAAGAAAAATTTACCAATTTTTTTCTGAAGGTCATCTGAAAAAAATAAAAAAGAAAACACCATTATAAATATGCCTCAGAAACGAAAAGGAATTTAAATGTAGTGGAAATTTCACATACAATATTAAATGTAACAGAGTATAGACAAACACAGATACTTACACAACATATGTGCAGGCATACACATATGTACGAATATGACTGATAATTTCCTTTTGTTCTGAGACTATTGGTTGAAAATTAAAAGAGGAAAAGGAGTGATCTCACTGACCTGAGGAAAAATTTCAGGAATAATACTACTCGTGGTTATCCTTTTGTTTTTGATTTACCTGACATCACTTGGGCTCTTACTGTGTGGTCTGTTGCTGCTGTTGCTGTTTAGTTGCTAAGTTGTGTCTGACTCATTTGTGAACCCATGGACTATAGTCTGCCTCTGTCCATGGGATTTCCCAGGCAAGAATACAGGAGTGAGAAGGAAGTCACAGTTGCCAGCAATTCCAGCCCTCCAGAGTCCTCAGAAAGGAGAAGAATAACTGTGCAATCTGGCAGCCCCCAGGCTGCAGCCACTCCTTATGATGAGCACTGAGGAACTCAGGATGTGGAAAAAAACACAGGATACTGGTCCCAGGATGGCTGAGGTGCATATGAAAAGAATGATTTCAGTTAGCCCAGAAAACTCTTGCATCCTCCCATACATACAAAAGTGCTAAATTCCTTAACTTAGGATATCTAGTCCTGTTTAATTCACAAAAATATTTTTGATTTTCTGACTGCATGCCCTTTGTTGCAAACTTCTATATAACCTGACTTCTTCCCCTGCCTCCTCAGAGCAGTTCTCTCAGGGTCACTTGAGATACCGTCTCCCAGGCTTGAAGTCTTAAAATTCCCCACTGAATAAAACACAACTCAACTTTTGTGTTGTGACTGTTTTTAAGTCGACGATGGTCTTTTCTATTATCAAGACCTTGACAATTTGGTATAATGAAATTTTATTGATTTACAAATACTTTCATGTTTCCTTTCTCCTTTCAGAATTGAGCTTGCTCAGTTTGAGAGTCAGGCTTGTTTTGGTTAAGAATTTTCAGGTTAGGGACAATTGCAAGACAAAGGAACAGATAGTCCTGTGGTTTTCTTCCATAACATTTCAGTGATCTGCATAATTTATGATTCTTTAGTGCTCAGACAGTAAAGAATCTTCCTGCAATGCAGGAGACCCAAGTTTGATCCCTGGGTTGGGAAGATCCCTGTAGAAGGGAATGGCAAACCACTCCAGTATTCTTGCCTGGAGAATTCCATGGACAGAGGAGACTGGCAAGCTACAGTTCATGGGGTTGCAAAGAGTCAGACATGACTGAGTGACTAACACATACACACAAAACTAAGAGCTAGCTTGATTTCATTTAACTGAGCTATACTAATATATTGGGGAAAAGTATTCAACTTTCAGATATAAATGTTCTCAACTTAAAAAAAGAATACTGGAGTGGATTATCATCACCTTCTCCAGGGGATATACATGACACAGGGATCTTACCCATATCTCTTGAATTGGCAGGTGGATTCTTTACCCCTGAGCTGCCAAGGGAGCCCATTTGGTTGGTTACTTTTAATAAATTCTTTGCCTGCTACTAAAAACAAGCAATCAAGTCTAGTATTTGTTGTAACTATGTTGTATAAAATATCCACAATAGTGAACTAGGGAATACTGAACTGCTTGAAGAAAAAAATGCATGGTTTGGTTTCTTAGACTATCTATTCACATTTTTGTTAAGTGATGATGACATAACTGCTTTAGCACATGTCAAAATGGAGTTCATGATATCTCAATCACCTTTTCAGAAAAAAAAAAAAGATATTACATGCACCTATGCAAACAGTATTAGTTAAAAAGAGATGAAAAACCAGAGAGAAAAAAAAATCACCCACTTGTTAAAAACAGTATCTGTAGCAGTGGCTGGCTTCCCAGGTGGCGTTAGTGATAAAGAACTCGCCTGCCAATGCAGAAGATGTAAGAGATGGGGTTTTGATTCCTGGGTCAGGAAGATACTCTGGAGAAGGGCATGGAAATCTACTCCATTATTCTTGCCTAGAGAATCCCACATACAGAGCAGTCTGGCAGGCTAGAGTCCATAGGGTTACAAAGAGTCAAACACAACTGAAGTGACTCAGCACACAGCACAGCACAGCAGTGGCCACATGACCTCTGCTGCCTGACTTAAAGAGGTAAATTTTATTTCTTCTAAAAACAAAAGTATATTGAAAAATGTCATTAGAAAAACAGGATATTAAAGTTTTAATGAATAATTTCTGCTTTTTGGGGGGAAAATCTTTTGGAGACACTGCAGGATGGTAGTTTTGGTGAAATTTACATAAAGTATTTGGGTTTGATATATGCATTATTTTTCAGCTTTCCTAACAATATAAAGTTGAGAGTCCCCTGGACTACAAGGAGATCCAACCAGTCCATTCTAAGGGAAATCAGTCCTGGGTGTTCATTGGAAGGACTGATGCTAAAGCTGAAGCTCTAATACTTTGGCCATCTCATGCGAAGAGTTGACTCATTGGAAAAGACTCTGATGCTGGGAGGGATTGGGGGCAGGAGGAGAAGGGGACGACAGAGGATGAAATGGCTGGATGGCATCACCGACTCGATGGACATGAGTTTGAGTGAACTCCGGGAGTTGGTGATGGACAGGGAGGCCTGGTGTGCTCCGATTCATGGGGTCACAAAGAGTCAGACATGACTAAGCGACTGAAATGAACTTAAATGAACAATATAAAGTGGCTTCCCAGGTGGTACTAGTGGTAAATTACCTGCCTGCCAATGCAGGAGGTGTAAGACACCTGAGTTCCATTCCTGGGTCAGGAAGATCCCCTGCAGGAGGGCATGGCAACCCACTCCAGTATTTGTGCCTGATAAATACTAGGCTAGAGTCCATAGGGTTGTACAGAGTTAGACACGACTGAAGTGACTTAGTATGCATGCATGCAGTAATAGAAAATCTTTCCACAAATATTTGAAGTAATTGCAATTGGCCAAATTGACAGTTGTGTCAGTAAAAGTAAATAAGAATGAATTAAAATTGTAGTCTTTGGATGTAAAAATTTCCAGGAAAAAATTATATGAAGTATTTGATATTTGAGGGTAATAGACTTAAGGGCAATGTAAGAAGGACCCTCAAGTTTACCCCTCGCCAATAAATGATTTCAAATTTTATTCAGATCTCGAAAGAAAAGAAAAGGGAGGCATATGGTAGAAGTCCATAAGCAAACGTTTGCCCTAGAAGGGTAGAGATTCAGGAGAGTACAGGCCAATGAGGGCATGTTGAATAAAAGCTGGGATATGTTTAAGATATCAGGAAAGGAAGTCTTTTAAAGTGTTTGGGGAATAAAGGGATGTCAAATATACTTTACCAATTTTTATCTGAAGTTTGTATGTAAAATAAAATGAAAGACAATTTAAATTTCATTGGAAAGAAACACAAAGAAAATTCAGGTTTGTTGAAAATTGTATATAAAATTAAATTATCAGAATATAGATGAATACACAAAACACAAACACACACATACAGATTTTGAAAGTTTCCTTTTGAGAAATAAATAGCATTCAATGAAAAAGAAAAATGAATACATTGTCTGAATTGAGAAAACTTAGGAAATATTATATTTGGTTAATTACCTAATAAAATTTTTCATGATTTCTTTTGAAAGCATTTAATCTTTTATTACTTAGTTTTTTTAAAAATTTTTAATTACTTATCTGAGCCCTGCTGAATATATATATATATATACACATATATATATATATACAAAAATCTCCTATACTTGTAGTTTCTCTGTATATAAGGTCACCAAAAGCTGAATTACAGAATTTTGATCTACTGCTCTTATGATATTCAGGGTCAGGCTCATGGGTGCCTCTTTTCACAACCCTTTGTCAACTGATCAAAACATAACTGCATTTTATGGGAGTTTGATTTTAACCATGGCTTAATGAAGTTTACTTTCACAAAATCAAAGAAAGGGAGGGGTATGAAATATTAAATGAGAGTGAAAGGAATTCTAAGTCAAATGACTGAAACTATTTGGACAAAGCTTTCATATCAGAAACTAAAAATAGCAAAATTTTGCAAATAAATTCTTAGTCGTATGTACTTGACAAAAAGGAAATTTCTTTTAGATAACAAGAACAGGATAAATCACAGAATAACACATGAAAAGCATAAACTTCAGTTGGAATAATAATAAAATGAAAAAATATGATGGGAAGTTAGGTATATAGGTTGGGGTTGATAGAGATGGAAATGACAATTAAAGACAATGTAAAAAAAATAGATGAGGCATAAAATATAGAGTGTAAAAAATTAATGGTATTTATCTTTATCCTGTTCACCCTTAACTGAAAAATAAAACAAAGAAATAATCATTCAAATAAATAAATCATTCAAATATCGGCAAGAGGACAATAATTTGCAACATTTTTTATTCTTTATTCTTCTTTTAAAACTGTCCCATCTTTCTAAGGATTGAAATCAAATTTTCCTAATGCCATGTAACCCAAGAGAAGTAATGTTGCTTTATAACCTTTCATTTTTTTTCTCATTTACAGATTGAAACCAAAACCAAAATATGACATTATTATTTCCCAAGGATTTTTCTCCTTTCTTTTTTAATTGGAGGGTAATTGCTTTACAATGTTGTGTTAGTTTCTGCCATACAAGGATAGGAATCAATTTTTATATATCATTATATAATCAATCAATCATTATATATCAATTTATTTATAATATATGTTCTCTCCTCCTTGAGCCTCCCTTCGCCATCCTGTCCCACCCTTCTAGGTAGTCACACAGCACCACCTTGGCTTCCTGTGTTCTATAGTAGCTTCCCACTACCTATCTGCTGTACAGGTGATAGTGTACATATGTCAATGGTACTTTCTCAGTTTTTCCTCCCCTCTCCTTCCCCTGTGGTGTCCACAAGTCTGTTCTCTAGTCTGTGTATCCATTTCTTCCTTGCAAATAGGTTCATTAGTACTATTTTTCTAGATTCCATATATATGCATTAATACACAATACTTGTTTTACTCTTTCTGACTTATTTCACTCTGTTTAACAGGCTCTAGTCGTACACCTCACTCCAACTAACTCAAATTTGTTCCTTTTTATGGCTGAGTAATATTTCATTGCATAGATGTACTGCATCATATTTATCCATTCATCTGTCTATGGACATCTAGGTTGCTTCCATGTCCTAGATATTATAAATAGCGCTGCAAAGAAAACTGGGATACATGTGTCTTTTTGAATCATGATTTTCTTAGGATATACACCCAATAGTAGGATTGCAGTGTCATATAGTAGTTTTAGTCCTAGTTTTTTTTTTTTTAAGAATCTCTATAACTATTCTCCATAGTGACTGTAACAACTTACATTCCCATCAACATTAATTGTTTGTAGTTTTTTGAGGATGGTCATTTAGATTGGCATGAGGTGATACTTCATTGCTGTTTTGATTTGTATTTCTCTAATAATGAGCAATGTTGATCATATTTTCATGTGCTTATTGGCTATCTGTATATCTTCTTTGGAGAAGTCCCTCAGTTTTGTGCAAAGAAGATTAACTTGAGAAAGAAAATAATGACAGAATATAGAGTAGAACTTTCCCTGGTATAAGCCATGAAAATCATTAATCCTACAATGGGCTCATGGGCTTTTTCACAATAAAAGACAAAGATGATCACATGTATAATAAGATATCTACAGTTTTTACTTGTAAAAGCAATGGTAAAAGCACCCTTGTGTTACAAACTGCATTTGTTATTATATCCGTATGAAGTCTACTTCATGTTATTAACAAGATATGTTCCCTAATTTCATTCAATTTGTAAATCAAAATATAATAAAAAATATTAGAAAAATGAGGATGTTAAACATTTATTAGTGCTTTATAAAAACCTTTTGGATTTATGCTAGAACAGCAGCATCCCCTGTCATTGACATGATAAGTTCTAAATTGAGATATGTATTGTGCATAAACTTTTCTTAAAATATAACCTCCTTCTGCAAACATTGAAAAAGGATTGCAGTTTGAAGAATTAATATTTATGTGAAAAAGTATAAAAGAATGAAGAACATTTATTATAGTTGAAAAAAGGAAAGTATTGCAAAGTATTTGTAATACTGGAAACAGTTTGGTAATAAGATAACAGGTTAGGAATGGAGGAGGACAACTTTTTGAAACTACTGTAGTGTTCTGTGCGATTCTAACAGACACATATTTCTGAGACTGAAAATGTGAGATTCCAAGGTTATCTCAGTAATTAGAAGATAACGCTTTTGTACTACCATACATGTCTGGTTGCAAAAAAATAAATATTATTGAAAATTATACCCAACAATACTGCTGTATAGCACTCCCTCTTGTATAAAAAGATATCAATCATTGTTCTTGCATTGAACGTTCCACCTTTTCAGAATATGATGGAAACATATACTCATTCACCAGAAAGGTAATTGAAAATAGATGACATAGACAAAGTAAAGACACCCATCTATCCATAGTTCTGCTGTAGCAGTAGTCAAATAAGGCTGCTACATAAATAAGTTTAATATATAACTGAAATGAATTCTTTCTGAAATGAAAATTATTATTAAAACTGTCTTTTAAAAATATCAGTTTTAAGGATTATATCCTGTTTTTGGAAAAAATTCTTTGGCAATCTCCTAGGACAACGTTTTCTTTGACTTTCACATCAAAAGTTAAGAACTGAGAGAGAGGTGTAAACCAAATGAAAAACTTTGGCATATAAATTTCTTCTAAAACATCAAACAAAATTCAAGTTGTCAACATGATGACTGTGTCATTCAAAATTCCAAAAAGAAAGAAAACAATTTAAAAAAGGAAAATTGCCATTGTTAGAAGAAAAAAAATCCCAAACCAGTCTTTGGAAATATTCTTATGCCTGGGAATGTTAAGGTAATGTATTTGGGTACAGTGGGTCAACCTCCTTTTCCAAAATTCAGTAAAAACAGACTACAGGAGAGGTACTTGACAAGGATGAGGAAGAACAGAGTAAAGACACCCATCTATCCACAATCTATCTGCAGCAGAAGTATCAAGCTTCTTAGATACATAATTTTGATATATAACTGAATTAAATTATCTTTGAAACAAAATACACCACTGAAAGATATCATTAAAAGATATTAAAGTTTTACATATTCTATCATGCTGTAGGAAAAATAATATTTGGCAATTTGCTAGGGCAATGGTTTCTTAGTCTTTCAAACTGAAAACTGAGAGAGGAATATAAACAATTGAAAATTTCCTAGGATACATATTTCTTCTAAAACCATTAAATAAAATTTGGTTGTGAAGAAGATCATGTGTTATTCAAAGTGCAAAACAAAGAATAAAAAGGGAAAAGATTACTAATATTGGAAGAAAACATTGCAAGGATAACATTGGAAATATTATTATATCTGAAAATGTGTTCAGGCACAGTGGAAGAATGAGTATCAAGTTAATGGACCAAGAAAACAAAGCAGAATTTATACAGGCTTTGAAGATTCAATGAGTAGTCAAGCTTTACTCAGCCTGTTAGTGGTCTTCTCTGATCTCTGCAGGTTTGGGAAAGTCTCATTGACCTAAATGTGGGCCCTAGATATTGGAATTAGCCAGAGGACCTAATTGTGATGTGTTCTGACAAATGAAGAGAAGGAACACAGTTCCTGTCAACCTAATATCCTTAATTTCCTCACCTTTTAAGTAAGCCTATAACATTTCTTAAAAAAGAAAAAAAAGTTAATGTTAACAGAAAAGAAATGCTATGGAATGGAATAAGGAGGCATTGAAATAGGTTTTTAGAAGTGGAAATTAATGAAGAGAACTCTCTATGGACAAGTCTATAACTAACATTTGGAGAGATAAAAGTAGACATCCAAAAATAGTGCAATACAAAGAAAGCGTATGGATTAAGAGACTGGGAATGTCAAGGCCTCAGAAAATCACTTATGTAAAATAGGTTTGTGAGAAACATGTTTAAGAATACTTACCATTTTTTCCCTAAGGTTCTGCAGAAAAATAAAATGAGAAGTTTAAGGGCAATGTCATGGAAATGGTACATTAAGAAACAAAATTTATTATAAAATTCATATTTATGTCTTAACGATCTAAATGCAAATACACAAACATGGCCACACACATACACAGAGTGGCTGAGAGCTCACTTGGTTAAGAGACTATTCTCCCAAAGGGAATATGGATAAAAAGTAAAAGTATTGTGTTAATTGTGAAAAAAATTAAAAAAAATAATTCTAAAGTCTACATTTAAAAAATATTCATTATCTACATTGAATATACTACTGTTGTTGCTTTCCAGCTTATTATGTCTAATTTGTCGCTGGGCTTTTACTCTATAAATGGAGTCAACTTCTTCAGTGCTATACCTAAGAGAGATTGCAGCAACAGGACAAATCACAGAAGCACCTATGTGGGAAATTGACTAACAAGTATATATGGCACACAACCATTGAAAGGACATAAAAATGAGATAAAATCATACAAGAACGTGTGTACTGACTCTAAGGAGGATGATGATCAAGCATTGAAGGCAAACTTACAAAAGAAAAATGAAGCTATGACTAGGTACACAGGGAAATACGTTAACAAGAGTTGCATTTAAAGAAGTAACTTGTTAGGAATGGTGGAGGACAATATTTTCAAACACTGCCATATTTTTCTGTGGAGTTCTAACCAAAACACATTTATAAATATTTGAACCACGAGAGTCAAAGGCTATTTCAGCAATTAGAGGGAAATGAGTTGTACTTGTTATATGCCTGAGTTCCAACACTTCCCTGGTGGCTCAGACAGTAAAGCATCTGCCTACAATGCGGGAGACCTGGGTTTGATCCTTGGGTCGGGAAGACCCTCTGGAGAAGAAAGTGGCAACCCACTCCAGTACTCTTGCCTGAAAAATCCCACGGATGGAAGAGCCTGGTAGGTTACAGTCCATGGGGTCACAAAGAGTCGGACACGACTGAGCGACTTTACCTTCACCTTATGCCTGAATTCTAAAAAGAATAAGATTGAAAATGATACCAAGCAAACAGGTAGTATAGTTCACCCTTAGTGATAAAAATCATATCAATAATAGGTCTTGCCTTAAGCCATTTCTTTTTAAGAACACACAGACAGCAAACAAAAGCTCATTTGCAAGAGAGGTAGTTGAGAAGACATGAGGAGGACAGAGTTCCTCTGTCCACAAATCTACCCTGTAACAGTGGTCATTTAACTTCTGTCAAATATGTTAATTTGATATATTCCTGAGTTGAATTATCTTTGAAATAAAAACTATCACTGAGGGCAGTCCTAAGATGGTGGAGGAGTAGGACAGGGAGACCACTTTCTCCCCCACAAATTCATCAAAAGAACATTTAAACTCAGTAAATTCCAGAAAACAACTTCTGAATGCTGGCAGAGGACATCAGGTACACAGAAAAGCAGCCCATTGTCTTTGAAAGGAGGTAGGAAAAATATAAAAGACAAAAAAAGAGACAAAAGAGGGAGGGATGGAGCTCCGTCCCGGGAAGGGAGTCTTAAAAAGAGAGGTTTCCAAACACCAGGAAACACTCTCACTGCTGAGTCTGTGGCGAGCCTTGGAAGCACAGAGGGCAACATAATAGGGAGGAAAAATAAGTAAATAATTAAAACCCACAGGTTACTAGTCCAACAGTAACTCCCCCAGCAGAGAAGCAGTACAGACGCCTGGACCCGCCACTAGCAAGCAGGGGCTGGGCAGGGAGGCACGGGCTGCATTGCTTAGAGTAAGGATCAGGCCTGAATGCCCTGAGGGTAATCAGAGTGAACTAATTTGGGCTAGCAAACCAGACTGTGGGATAGCTACCATGCGAAAAGCCCTAAGACTCCGCCAGGCCTGCCACAGAACAAAGGGCTGAATAGAACTAGCCGGCTGCAGACCATCCCCCTCCAGTGACAGGCAGCCAGAGCTGGAAGGGGACAGTCGCAGCCCCAGAGAGAGATTATCTACCAAACTGCAAGCAGGCTTCTTTGCTAACTAAGACTTCTTGGGGTTCTGGACAGTCATCATCCGCCTGAGAAGGTGCACCAGTTGTACACCCAGAAAACCGAGCGGCAGGGACGGGAGAGGCGATAAGTCGCAGTGACTGCGATCACCAAACACAGCATCACCTGAGCTGCTTGGACCTGAGAAGGGCACAAAAAGCAGGCCCAACGGAATCTGCGCCCCTGGGGACTACCCGAGTGCCTGAACCTGAGCGGCTTAGATCTGGAAGGTGCATGCAGCCCAGGGCTGGCCTCGGATAGTTCCCAGCAAAGCAACCTAGAGCCTGAGCAGTGTGGGCAGGGAGGGTGCACACACCGTGAGCAGGGGCAGACCCAGTGTGGCTGAGACACTGTGAGCACACGCCAGTGTTATTTATTTGTAGGGTCCCTCCCTCCCCACAGTGCAACCAAACAAGTGAGCCTAAAAAAAAAAAAAGTGTCCACCACCGCCCCCCTTGTGTCAGGGCAGAAATCAGACACTGAAGAGACCCAACAGAAGAAGCTAAAACCGAGGGAACCGCCTTGGAAGTGACAGGTGCAATAGATTAAAACCCTGTAGTTAGTAGTGACTACATAGGAAGGGGCCTATAGATCTTGAGAAATATAAGCCAGACCAAGGAACTATCCGGAAATGAACTGACCCCACACCCCACACTGCCCACAACACCACCAGAGAAAGTCCTAGATATATTTTTACTATTTTTATGATCATTCTTTTCTTTTTCTTTCTTTCTTTTTTAATGTTTTTAAAATTTTAAGTCCTCTTTCACTCCTTTAATTTTCATTTTTATAACCTACTGCTGCTGCTGCTAAGTCACTTCAGTCGTGTCTGACTCTGTGCGACCCCATAGATGGCAGCCCACCAAGCTTCCCTGTCCCTGGGATTCTCCAGGCAAGAACACTGGAGTGGGTTGCCATTTCCTTCTCCAATGCATGAAAGTGAAAAGTGAAAGTGAAGTCTGACTCTTAGCGACCCCATGGACTGCAGCCTACCAGGCTCCTCTGTCCATGGGATTTTCCAGGCAAAAGTACTGGAGTGGGGTGCCATTGCCTTCTCCTATAACCTACCATTACTTTTCAAAAAAAAAAAAAAGACTATTTTAAAAAGCAAACTTCATATATATATATTTAAAATAATTTTTGTGACTTTTTTTTTCTTCTTTCTTTAATATTGTATTTTTGAAAATCCAACCTCTACTCTAGAATTTTAATCTTTGCTTTTTGGTATTTGTTATCAATTTTGTACCTTTAAGAACCCAATCTTCAGTACCCATTTTTACTTGGGAGAGAGATTACTGGCTTGATTACTTTCTCTCCCTTTGGACCCTCCTTTTTCTCCATGAGGTCGCCTCAGTCTCCTCCCTCCCCCTTCTCTTCTCTACCCAACTCTGTGAATCTCTGTGTGTTCCAGATGGTGGAGAACACTTAGGGAACTGATTACTGGCTGGATATGTCTCTCTCCTTTTCATTTCCCCCTTTTATCCTCCTAGCCACCTCTGTCTCCTTCCTCCCTCTTCTCTTCTCTGTATAACTCCATGAACATCTCTGAGAGGTCCAGACTGTGGAGCGCACATAAGGAAGTGATTACTGGCTAGCTTGCTATCTCCTCTTTTGATTCCACCTTATCTTATTCAGGTCACCTCTAACTCCCTCCTCCCTCTTCTCTTCACTATGTAACTCTGTGAACCTCTCTGGGTGTCCCTCACTGTGGAGAAACTTTTCATCTTTAACCTAGATGTTTTATCAACGGTGCTATATAGAAGGAGAAGTCTTGAGACTACTGTAAAAATAAGACTGAAAACCAGAAGCAGGAGACAAGTCCAAATCCTGAGAACACCAGAGAACTCCTGACTCCAGGGAACATTAATCGACAGGAGCTCATCAAATGCCTCCATACCTACACTGAAACCAAGCACCACCCAAGGGCCAACAAGTTCCAGAGCAAGACACACCACACAAATTCTCCAGCAACACAGGAACACAGCCCTGAGCTTCAATATACAGGCTTCCCAAAGCTACTCAAAAACCATTGATATCTCATAACTCATTACTAGACACTTCACTGCACTCCAGAGAGAAGAAATCCAGCTCCACCCACCAGAACACCGACACAAGCTTCCCTAACCAGAAACCTTGGCAAGCCACCGATACAACCCCACCCACAGTGAGGAAACTCCATAATAAAGAGAACTCCACAAAAAGCCAGAATGCAGAAAGGCCATCCCAAACTCAGCAATATAAAGAAGATGAAGAGACAGAGGAATACCTAGCAGGTAAAGGAACAAGATAAATGCCCACCAAACCAAACAAAAGAGAAAGAGATAGGGAATCTACCTGATGAAGAATTCCAAATGATGGTGAAAATGATCCAAAATCTTGAAATAAAAATGGAATCACAGATAAATAGCCTGGAGACAAGGATTGAGAAAATGCAAGAAAGATTTAACAAGGACCTAGAAGAAATAAAAAAGGGTCAATATATAATGAATAATACAATAAATGAGATCACAAGCACTCTGGAGGCAACAAAGAGTAGAATAACAGAGGCAGAAGATAGGATTAGTGAAGTAGAAGATAGAATGGTAGAAATAAATGAATCAGAGAGGAAAAAAGAAAAACGAATGAAAAGAAATGAGGACAGTCTCAGAGACCTCCAGGACAATATTAAATGCTCCAACATTCGAATCATAGGAGTCCCAGAAGAAGAAGACAAAAAGAAAGATCATGAGAAAATACTTGAGGAGATAATAGTTGAAAATTTCCCTAAAATGGAGAAGGAAATAATCACCCAAGTCCAAGAAACTCAGAGAGTCCCAAACAGGATAAACCCAAGGTGAAACACCCCAAGACACATATTAATCAAATTAACAAAGATCAAACACAAAGAGCAAATATTAAACGCAGCAAGGGAAAAACAACAAATAACACACAAGGGGATTCCCATAAGGATAACAGCTGGTCTTTCAATAGAAACTCGTCAGGCCAGGAGGGAATGGCAAGACATACTTCAAGTGATGAAAGAAAATAACCTACAGCCCAGATTACTGTACCCAGCAAGGATCTCATTCAAATATGAAGGAGAAATCAAAAGCTTTACAGACAAGCAAAAGCTGAGAGAATTCAGCACCACCAAACCAGCTCTACAACAAATGCTAAAGGATATTCTCTAGACAGGAGACACAAAAATCGTGTATAAACTCGAACCCAAAACAATAAAGTAAATGGCAATGGGATCATACTTATCAATAATTACCTTAAACGTAAATGGGTTGAATGCCCCAACCAAAAGACAAAGACTGGCTGAATGGATACAAAAACAAGACCCCTATATATGTTATCTACAAGAGACCCACCTCCAAACAGGGGACACGTACAGACTGAAAGTGAAAAAGATATTCCATGCAAATAGAGATCAAAAGAAAGCAGGAGTAGCAATACTCATATCAGATAAAATAGACCTTAAAATAAAGGCTGTGAAAAGAGACAAAGAAGGACACTACATAATGATCAAAGTATCAACCCAAGAAGAAGATATAACAATTATAAATATATATGCATCCAACATAGGAGCACTGCAATATGCAAGACAAATGCTAACAAGTATGAAAGGGAAAATTAACAATAACAGAATAATAGTGGGAGACTTTAATACCCCACTCCATGGATAGATCAACTAAACAGAAAACTAATAAAGAAACACAAACTTTAAATGATACAATAGACCAGTGAGACCTAATTGATATCTATAGGACATTTCACCCCAAAATAATGAATTTCACCTTTTTCTCAAGTGCACACGGAACCTTCTCCAGGATAGATCACATCCTTGGCCAAAAATCTAGCCTTGGTAAATTCAAAAAATTGAGATCATTCCAAGCATCTTTTCTGACCACAATGCAGTAAGATTAGATTTCAATTACAGGAGAAAAACTATTAAAAATTCCAACATATGGAGGCCGAACAACACGCTGCTGAATAGCCAACAAATCACAGAAGAAATCCAAAAAGAAACCAAAATATGCATAGAAACAAATGAAAATTAAAACACAACAACACCAAACCTATGGGATGCTGTGAAAGCAGTCCTCAGAGGAAAGTTCATAGCAATACAGGCACACCTCAAGAAACAAGAAAAAAGTCAAATAAATAACCTAATGCTACACCTAAAGCAACTAGAAAAGCAAGAAATGAAGAACCCCAGGGTTAGTAGAAGGAAAGAAATCTTAAAAATTAGGGCAGAAATAAATGCAAAAGAAACAAAGGAGACCATAGCAAAAATCAACAAAGCCAAAAGCTTTTTCTTTGAAAGGATAAATAAAATTGACAAACTATTAGCCAGACTCATCAAGAAACAAAGGGAGAAAAATCAAATCAATAAAATTAGAAATGAAAATGGAGAGATCACAACAGACAACACAGAAATACAAAGGATCATAAGAGACTACTATCAGCAATTATATGCCAATAAAATGGACAATGTGGAAAAAATGGACAAATTCTTAGAAAAGTACAACTTTCCAAAACTGGACCAGGAAGAAATAAAAAATCTTAAGAGACCCACCACAAGCATGGAAATCGAAATTGTAATCAGAAATCTTCCAGCAAACAAAAGCTCAGGTCCAGACGGCTTCACAGCTGAATTCTACCAGAAATTTAGAGAAGAGCTAACACCTACCCTACTCAAATTCTTCCAGAAAATTGCATAGGAATTTTCAAATTCCTTCCAAACTCATTCTATGAGGCCACCATCACCCTAATACCAAAACCTGACAAAGATGCCACAAAAAAAGAAAACTACAGGCCAATATCACTGATGAACATAGATGCAAAAATCCTCAATGAAATTCTAGCAATCAGAATCCAACAACACATTAAAAAGATCATACACCATGACCAAGTGAGCTTTATCCCAGGGATGCAAGATTCTTCAATATCCGCAAATCAATCAGTGTAATACACCACATTAACAAATTGAAAAATAAAAGCCATATGATTATCTCAATAGATGCAGAGAAAGCCTTTGACAAAATTCAAGATCCATTTATGATAAAAACTCTCCAGAAAGCAGGAATAGAAGGAACATACCTCAACATAATAAAAGCTATATATGACAAACCCACAGCAAACATTATCCTCAATGGTGAAAAATTGAAAGCATTTCCCCTAAAGTCAGGAACAAGACAAGCATGCCCACTTTCACCACTACTATTCAACACATTTTTGGAAGTTGTGGCCACAGCAATCAGAGCAGAAAAAGAAATTAAAAGGAATCAAGATTGGAAAAGAAGAAGTAAAACACTCATTGTTTGCAGATGACATGATCCTCTACATAGGAAACCCTAAAGACTCCACCAGAAAATTACTAGAGCTAATCAATGAATATAGTAAAGTTGCAGGATATAAAATCAACACACAGAAATCCCTTACATTCCTATACACTAATAATGAGAAAATAGAAAGTGAAATTAAGGAAACAGTCCCATTCACCATTGCAACGAAAAGAATAAAATACTTAGGAATATATCTACCTAAAGAAACTAAAGACCTATATATAGAAAACTATAAAACACTGATGAAAGAAATCAAAGAGGACGCTAATAGATGGAGTAATATACCATGTTCATGGATCAGAAGAATCAATATAGTGAAAATGAGTATACTACCCAAAGCAATCTATAGATTCAATGCAATCCCTATCAAGCTACCAACAGCATTCTTCACAGAGCTAGAACAAATAATTTCACAATTTGTATGGAAATACAAAAAAACCTCAAATAGCCAAAGCAATCTTCAGAAAGAAGAATGGAACTGGAGGAATCAACCTGCCTGACTTCAGGCTCTACTAGAAAGCCATAGTCATCAAGACAGTATGGTACTGGCACAAAGACAGAAATATAGATCAATGAAACAAAATATAAATCCCAGAGATAAACCCACACACCTATGGACACCTTATCTTTGACAAAGGAGGCAAGAATATACAATGGATTAAAGACAATCTCTTTAACAAGTGGTGCTGGGAAAACTGGTCAACCACTTGTTAAAGAATGAAACTGGAACACTTTCTAACACCATACACAAAAATAAACTCAAAATGGATTAAAGATCTAAACATAAGACCAGAAACTATAAAACTCTTAGAGAAGAACATAGGCAAAACACTCTCAGACATAAATCACAGCAGGATCGTGTATGACCCACCTCCCAGAATATTCGAAATAAAAGTAAAAATAAACAAATGGGATCTAATTAAAATCAAAAGCTTCTGCACAACAAAAGAAACTATAAGCAAGGTGCAAAGACAGCCCTCAGAATGGGAGAAAATAATAGCAAATGAAGCAACGGACAAACAACTAATCTCAAAAATATACAAGCAACTCCTGCAGCTCAATTCCAGAAAAATAAACTGACCCAATCAAAATGGGCCAAAGAACTTAATAAACATTTCTCCAAAGAAGACATACAGATGGCTAACAAACACATGAAAAGATGCTTAACATCACTCATTATCAGAGAAATGCAAATCAAAACCACAGTGAGGTACCATTTCACACCAGTTAGAATGGCTGTGATCCAAAAGTCTACAAGCAATAAATGCTGGAGAGGATGTGGAAAAAAGGGAACCCTCTTACACTGTTGGTGGGAATGCAAACTAGTACAGCCACTATGGAGAACAGTGTGGAGATTCCTTTAAAAACTGGAAATAGAACTGCCATACGACCCAGCAATCCCACTGCTGGGCATACACACCGAGGAAACCAGAATCGAAAGAGACATGTGTACCCCAATGTTCATCGCAGCACTGTTTATAATAGCCAGGACATGGAAGCAACCTAGATGTCCATCAGCAGATGAATGGATAAGAAAGCTGTGGTACATATACACAATGGAGTATTACTCAGCCATTAAAAAGAATACATTTGAATCAGTTCTAATGAGGTGGATAAAACTGGAGCTGATTATACAGAGTGAAGCAAGCCAGAAAGAAAAACACCAATACAGTATACTAACACATATATATGGAATTTAGAAAGATGGTAACAATAACCCTGTATGTGAGACAGCAAAGAGACAAAGATGTATAGAACAGTCTTTTGGACTCTGTGGGAGAGGGAGAAGGGGGATGATTTGGGAGAATGGCATTGAAACATGTATAATATCAAATAAGAAACGAATCGCCAGTCCAGGTTTGATGCAGGATACAGGATTCTTGGGGCTGGTGCACTGGGATGACCCAGAGGGATGATATGTGGAGGGAGGTGGGAGGGGGGTTCAGGATTGGGAACACGTGTACACCCGTGGCAGATTCATTTTGATGTATGTCAAAACCAATACAATATTGTAAAGTGATTAGCCTCTAATTAAAATAAATATATTTAAATTAAAAAAAATCACTGAAAATTGTCATTAAAGGATATTAAAATTGTTAAAATTTTATCCTCTTGTAGGAAAACATAATTCTCAGTGACTTCCCAGGTAATGATTTCTTTATCTTTCACATCAAAAGTCAAGAAGTAAAAGAGAATAATATAAACAACTGAACATTTCCTAAGATATAAATTTCTTCTGCAATCATTAAGCAGAATTCAGATTGCCATGATGACCTGTCATTCACAATATAAACAAAAAGCGTTAAAAGATGATTACTATTCTTGGAAGAAAAAAAAAATCTAAGAATAACATTGGAAATATTCTTAAAACTAGAAGTGCTTGGGTAAAGTACTCAAGGACATGGAAGAATGTGCCTCAAGTTTATGAATGATGGAAAGATAGCAGAATTTGCACAGGATTTGAAGGGACAATGCTTCCCTTGTAGCTCAGCTGGTAAAGCATCCACGTGCAATGCAAGAAACCCTGGTTCGAATGCTGGGTTGGTATGATCCCCTGGAAAAGGGAACAGCTACCCACTCCAGTATTCTGGCCTGAATTTCATGGACTATCCATGAAGTGGCAAAGAGTTGGACACAGTTGAGTGACTTTCACTCACTTTCACTTTGAAGGGACAACGAATATGGAAATTTGGCTCCGTCTTTTAAGCATTTTCTTTCATCACTGCGGGTTTGAGAAGGCTTCATTGACATAAATGTGGACCCATGAAGTTGGATTTTCTCGGAAGTGTTAACTAGTAAAGTGCTAACTAGTCCTGGGAGATAAACAGAGTGGAGCCCAGTGCCTTTTAACTTAATGTTCTTCATCTCATCACCATCTTAGTGAACCTATAACAAGTCACTAAAAGGGTTTCCTTCATTTCTCAGACGGTAAAGAACTTGCCCACATTGTGGGAGACTTGGGTTGAATCCCTGGGTTGAGAAGGTCCCCTGGAGAAGGGAATGGCAACCCACTCCAGTATTCTTGACTGGAGAATTCCATGAACAGAGGAGACTAGTGGGCTGTAGTCCACAGGATTGCAGAGTCGGACAAGAATGAGCAACTTTCACTTCACTAAAATAGGAAAAAACTAATGTTAACAGGACAAAAATGATATGGATACACACTACTACATGGAAAATAGTCAAAGAGGATCTACTCTATAGTACAGGAAACTCTACTTATTCTAATATTTATTATATGTCAAATGGGAAAAACTTGAAAAAAATAGATACATGTCTATACCAATGAATTACTTTCCTGTACACCTGAAATCATGATGGCATGATCACTCACCTAGAGCCAGACATCCTGGAATGTGAAGTCAAGTGGGCCTTAGGAAGCATCACTACAAACAAAACTAGTGGTGGTGATGGAATTCCAGTTGAGCTCTTTCAAATCCTAAAAGATGATGCTGTGAAAGTGCTGCACTCAATACGTCAGCAATTTGGAAAACTCAGCAATGACCACAGGACTGGAAACGGTCAGTTTTCATTCCAATCCCAAAGAAAGAAAAATGCCAAAGAAAGCTCAAACTACGGCACAATTGCACTCATCTCACACGCTAGTAAAGTAATGCTTAAACTTCTCCAAGCCAGGCTTCAGCAGTACGTGAACCATGAACTTCCAGATGCTCAAGCTGGTTTTAGAAAAGGCAGAGGAACCAGAGATCAAATTGCCAACATCCGCTGGATCATGGAAAAAGCAAGAGAGTTCCAGAAAAACATCTATTTCTGCTTTATTGACTACGCCAAAGCCTTTGGCTGTGTAGATCACAACAAACTGTGGAAAATTCTTCAAGAGTTAGGAATACCATACCACCTGACCTGCCTGTTGAGAAATATATTTGCAGGTCAGGAAGCAACAATCAGAACTGGACATGGAACAACAGACTGGTTCCAAATTGGGAAAGGAGTATGTCAGGGTTGTATATTGTCACCCTGCTTATTTAACTTATATGCAGAGTACATCATGAGAAATGCTGGGCTGGAAGAAGCACAGATTAGAATCAAGATTGCCAGGAGAAATATCAATAACTTCAGATATGCATATGAAACTACCCTTATGGCAGAAAGTGAAGAAGGACTAAAGAGCCTCTTGATGAAAGTGAAAGAGGAGAGTGAAAAAGTTGGCTTAAAACTCAACATTCAGAAAACGAAGATCATGGCATCTGGTCCCATCACTTCATGGCAAATAGATGGGGAAACCATGGAAACCGTGACAGACTTAATTTTCTTAGGCTCCAAAGTCACTGCAGATGGTGACTGCTGCCATGAAATTAAAAGACGCTTACTCCTTGGAAGGAAAGTTATGACCAACCTAGACAGCATTTTAAAAAGCAGAGACATTGCTTTGCCAACAAAGGTCCATCTTGTCAAAGCTCTGGTTTTTCCAGTAGTCATGTATGGATGTGAGAGTTGGACTATAAAGAAAGCTGATCACTGAAGAATTGATGCTTTTGAACTGTGGTGTTTGAGAAGACTCTTGAGAGTCCCTTAGACTGCAAGGCGATCAAACAAGTCCATCTTAAAGGAAATCATTCCTGAATATTCATTGGAAGGACTGATGCTGAAGCTGAAACTCCAATACTTTGGCCACCTGATTGGAAGAACTGATTCATTTGAAAGGAGCCTGATGCTGGGTAAGATTGAAGGCAGAAGGATAAAGGGATGACAGAGGATGAGACAGTTGGATGGCATCACTGACTCAATGGATTTGAGTTTGAGTAAACTCCGGGAGTTGGCAATGGACGGGTGGCCTGGCATGTTGCAGTCCAGGGGGTTGCAAAGCTTTGGACATGACTGAGAGACTGAACTGAACTGATGGATCAATAAAAAAACTATATTCCTGTAGTATGAAAGATATTTGACATTATCTTTGGTAACTGCGTCTCATGAAATTTTAATGAAAACTGATATTTTAGAGATATTTATAATAGACCAATTCCTGAGATATAGGTCTTTCTATAATTATGTATCAGGAGGGTCAATTTGGCAGTTTAAATTATGTTAATGAAAATGCAAAAATAAAAAGAACAAAATGATTGCTCATTAAAATTTTTCCAAGAGAATCATGTAAAATTATTTATATACTTGGAAATATTTTCAGAACATGTTAAAAAGAATTGAATAAATGAGCCTCAATTTCATATTAACTAATGATTGAAATTTACTCATGTTTCAGAGGACAATGGATGGAGAAACATCACTCACATGATAGACATCTCCTCTTGTCTCTAAATATTTGGGCTATATCATTGATATATTAATAGACATGGCCTCTTGAACTTGGTATATGTGAGAGTTCCTATCTTTGGATGTGTTTTAGAAAGACAGTAAAATACTCCTGTCAACTTAATTGCCTTCAATCTCACCAATTTCTCCAAGAAGCTATTGCAAGTCTCTAGAAAACATAAAAAGTCTGACCTGCCTCTTGAGAAACCTATATGCAGGTCAGGAAGCAACAGTTAGAACTGGACATGGAACAACAGACTGGTTCCTAATAGGAAAAGGAGTACATCAAGGCTGTATATTGTCACCCTGCTTGTTTAACTTATATGCAGAGCACATCATGAGAAATGCTGGGCTGGAAGAAGCACAGGCTGGAATCAAGATTGCTGGGAGAAATATCAGTAACCTCAGATATGCAGATGACACCACCCTTATGGCAGAAAGTGAAGAGGAACTAAAAAGCATCTTGATGAAAGTGAAAGAGGAGAGTGAAAAAGTTGGCTTAGAGCTCAACATTCAGAAAACGAAGATCATGGCATCTGGTCTCATCACTTCATGGGAAATAAATGGGGAAACAGTGGAAATAGTGTCAGACTTTATTTTTTGGGGCTCCAAAATCACTGCGAATGGTGACTGCAGCCATGAAATTAAAAGATGCTTACCCATTGGAAGGAAAGTTATGACCAACCTAGATAGCATATTCAAAAGCAGAGACATTACTTTGCCTACAAAGGTCCGTTTAGTCAAGGCTCTGGTTTTTCTAGTGGTCATGTATGGATGTGCGAGTTGGACTGTGAAGAAGGCTGAGCGCCGAAGAATTGATGCTTTTGAACTGTGGTGTTGGAGAAGACTCTTGAGAGTCCCTTGGACTGCAAGGAGATCCAACCAGTCCATTCTAAAGGAGATCAGTCCTGGGTGTTCTTTGGAAGGAATGATGCTAAAGCTGAAACTCCAGTACTTTGGCCACCTCATGCGAAGAGTTGACTCATTGGAAAAGACTCTGATGCTGGGAGGGATTGGGGGCAGGAGGAGAAGGGGACAACAGAGGATGAGATGGCTGGATGGCATCACTGACTCTACGGACATGAGTTTGAGTGAACTCCGGGTGTTGGTGATGGACAGGGAGGCCTGGGGTGCTGCAACTCATGGGGTTGCAAAGAGTTGTACACGACTAAACGACTGTACTGAACTGAACTGAATAGGTAAATAATTGTATGAAATAAATGAAGTTAAGAATGGAATATGAAGGAAAATGGGAAAGTAAATTAACTTCAAGTAACTTAAGAAAGAAGTGCATAAATATTTAACTGAGAGAGAAGGTAGATATACCAGAGAAGAGCAAGCCAATGGATCATTATTGACTAAAAGGCAAAAGACATCAATGCAAGGAGAAACCATCATTTTAATGGTGTTGGGAGCAATAGGCTTTTTGAAAAAATTACCTATTTTAACTGATGTTCTTTCTGAAGAAGAAAATAAAAAGATCAAAGTAAATATAATATAAAAATGGGACTATAATTCAAATTGAATGTGAAATCTATCTTTTGAACCCACATGAATGTGCACACAAATACACACATGTATGTACCACTGCAGGAAGGCACACACATTCACATACTTATACACATGCCCAGTAGCTGAGAGTTCAGTTTTATCCAATGAGTATTTTTCTCAAAGTGAAAATGGGCATAAAATGAGTGAGTATTCTGACTTGTGAGAACTTTTAGAAATAGCAGTTCTCATGCTCATCTTTAAAATATTCCTTCTCCTCTTTGAGATAGTTAGGCTTTTATTATTCAGTTTGTATGCTTTCCCAATACCTCAGCTGGTAAAGAATCCGCCTGCAATGCAGGAGACTCCAGTTTGATTTCTGGGTTGGAAAGATCTGCTGGAGAAGAGATAGACTACCCATTCCAGTGTTCTTGGGCTTCCCTTGTGGCTCAGCTGGTAAAGAATCCTCCCGCAATGCAGGAGACTTGGGTTTGATTCCTGGGTTGGGAAGATCTCTTGGAGAAGCAAAAGGCTACCCACTCCAGTATTCTGGCCAGGAGAATTCCACGGACTGTATAGGCCATGGGGTCGCAAAGAGTTGGACACAACCGAGAGACTTTCACTTTCACTTTGTATGTTGTAATAATTACTTTGCCTTTTAATTAACATGTGCATTCAATCTGGTTATTATGACATCTATATGTGATAAAATAGCCACAAACACTGATTTGGAGGATCTTAGACCACTGCTTCCAAAGGTACTATAGGGTATATTACCTCCTCTATTAAGAATGTTTTCATCACCTAAAGAATATATAACATGGTGCATGCAAATTTATCTTTTAAGTATGCATAAATAAATTTTTTCTTAATTTCCGTGAATGGAAAAGAAATATTAAAAGTCAGTAAAGTAGGTATAAATGAAGTGACCTGAGCATATCTTGGACAAAATTTTTACATCAGCCACTTGAAAAGACAATACTTTAGAGAAATATTATTGATAAAATTTACTTGACTCAATAGGAATGCCTGCATACATTACAGCAATAGGACAAATCAAATAGTTATACTGGGGGATAATTGAATAGCTAATAAAGATGGAGCCCTTAGTTGCAAAGATAAGATTGAAGTGAAAAATCATGTAAAATATGTGTATCTTGGAGTTGAGAAAAATCATGTTTGGAAGTTGAAATAAAAGGTATTAAAACAAGTAACAGTTGAAACAAGACTCAGTGGTAAAGAATCCACCTGCCAAGCAGGAAATATAGGTTTGATCCATGGATTGGGAAGATGCTCTGGAGAAGGAAATGGCAACCCCACTCTAGTATTCCTGCCTGAGAAATGCCATGGACAGAGGAGACTGGCAGGCTACAGTCCATGGGACTGAAAAAGGTCAGACACCACTTAGTGACTAAGCAATAAAGAGTTGAAACCATGCTTAGGTACACAGGGAAACATATTTATGGGATTTATGTTTTTTTCTTCACCTTTGTCAATAACTAAAAGAAAGAAACCATTCATTCAAAATGATGCACAAGGTCACAAAAGAGGAGCACAAAACTTTCAAACATTTCCAAAGTTGCTTTTGACAGTTGTCTTCTGAGAATTGAAAGTTCAGTGTTCAAAGACCATCTCACTAATCAAAGGAAGATTTATTTCACCTCTGCATATCTTCTGATGATAAGGGACTAAGCAGAAATCACAGAATGCAAGGCCGTGGAATAGTACTCCCTCTGGGTTAAAGGCTATGTGTATGCATACTAAGTTGCTTCAGTTGAGTCTGACTCTTTGAGACCCTATGGACTGTAGCCCACCAGGCTCCTCTTTCCATGGGATTCTCCAGGCAAGAATATTGGAGTGGGTGGCCATGCCCTCCTCTAGGAGCTCTTCCCAACCCAGGGATCGGATCCATCTCTCTATGTCTCCTGCATTGGCAAGCTGGTTCTTTACCACTAATGCCACCTGGGAAGCCTGGGTTAAAGGCTATAGGATACATCGATCATTGATTTCTATTCGGTTTTTGACTTTTTTAAGAAAAAAATTTTTCTTTTTTAAAAGTTTTTCTTTTTTAAAGAAAA
Source organism: Bubalus kerabau (assembly GCF_029407905.1). Classification (NCBI taxonomy): domain Eukaryota; kingdom Metazoa; phylum Chordata; class Mammalia; order Artiodactyla; family Bovidae; genus Bubalus; species Bubalus kerabau. The sequence continues at coordinate 25,834,757 of NC_073626.1, forward strand.
ACACACAGGTATATGCAGAAAGAGGTACTTGAAAAGAGACAGACTGAATAAATAAAGGCCCCATTGTCCAATACTCTCTGCATTACTAAACTTCAGTTCAGTTCAGTCACTCAGCCATGTCCGACTCTTTGAGACCCTGTGGATGGCAGCACGCCAGGCTTCCCTGTCCATCACCAACTCCCAGAGCCTGCTCAAATTCATGTCAATCGAGTCAGTGATGCCATCCAACCATCTCATCCTTGGTTGTCCCCTTCTCCTCCTGCAGTTTAGACAGTTGCTAAACTTATACACAATTTTATAGAAGCATTGAATCAATATATGCATGAATTGAATTCCTCTTAAAATAGAATTTTCATTTAAAATAATGTTACTTGGAGTAAATGTACAAATTAAGGAGAAGGATGAGCAAAGGAAAGAATACAGATTAACAGACTGGGAACATTAAGGCCTCAAGAAATCCACCATGTAAAAGGGTTTGTGCCAGGAGCCACCACGGGAGATCCCACCCATGACAAGGTCATGTGGAAGAGTCATGACGAGCAAGGTGGATCATGGCTCAAGGGACCCCCTGAATCTGCTCAAGCATCTACCCCAAAGCCAGAATCTGTCTGTCTTACTATTTTGTGCCTTTCACCAACTCTTCTGACATTAACAGGGGGCTATCTCCAACCACCTTTCTCTGGAAAAAATCAACTTAGGGCTTTAGTTAATAAGTCCCCTGGGCATGAAAGGAATATTTCTATTTTAACCCCTCTGTTGGCATTCTAGCTTGCCTGACAGGTTTATCCATACTCTTGCAGTTAACACACATGATTGTTCACAACTCCCCAACCCTGAAAGGCACAGGAAGCCAAAACATTCTAAAAGTCCTAATGAATGAACTTTGCAAAAGGTCAGAAGAATAATTACATAAAAATAATAATTTCTTGATTATTGTGCATCTGATCTGATCTGATCTGACTAAACATTAAACCTATGTTAAGTGCTTCATTTACATAATCTCATTTAATCCTCACAATAATCCCATGAAGTAGTTACTATTTTTATTTTTATTTTACAAATAAGGATGAAAGTTGATAGTTGCCTGCAAAACTGATATGCATAGCTGATGTGTAAAGCCAAGATGTGTTGTTAGTATAAAGCTTTTTGGAATTCTTAGGATACAATAACTTGCTTGGCTGAGCAGTGCACGAAACATGCTGTTGTTTAGTCACTAAGTCGTGTCTGACCCTTTTGTGACTCCATGGACTGTAGCCCACCAGGCTCCTCTCTCTATGGGATTTTCCAGGCAAGTATACTGGAGTGGGTTGCCATTTCCTTCTCTGGGGGATCTTCCTGACCCAGGGATGGAACTCGGGTCTCCTGCATTGCAGTCAGATTCTTTACCACTGAGCTACCTGTGGAAGCCCACAAATGTGGGTACAGATCTACAAATTGAGGATGCAAGTGAGGATACAAAATAACATCTGTTCAGACTCCAGATTACTCTTAACATCTCTGCACATGCAAGGTATTATTATTATTTTGTATGTTAATAGCATAAGTGAGTTTTAATGATATGGTGATATAGAAAGAATATCTGTTTAATTATTTCAAAGTTATTGACTGACATGTTTTACATATTCATTTCTGATGTTTTTAAGGGAACCGTACTAAATAAAAATAATGACTACCTCCTAAAAAAAAAATTAAAAATAAAAGTCTAATGAGCATAGTGTCCTTTAAGGGATGAAAAATTATTAGAATAGATAGTACTGGTAAAGGGCTTCATTATTGGGCCAATGCTTGCTGCCAAGTTCCAATATCCCTTATCCATTGTGCACCTGGGAGTGCATTGGTTAACATAGTTGGAATGTAAGAAAAACAAGTAGCAGCCTTGGAATTAACCACATCAGACCTTTGAGCTAATTGGTTCTTTCTTTGTTGTAACTTACTGCACCTTTGCTCTGTGAGAATGTAACTCTGTTTAGCACTTTCTGAGGCTGACATAGATTAGCAATATAAAGAAAAAACACTTCAAGGGAAAATAAGTTTTCTGGCTGATCAGCCTTTATCGAAAAAGGGTCATAAAGTGTCCACAGGCCTCCAAGGCCATTAGATAATGTACACAACATTGTTTATGGGAAAGGTATGCAGAAAAAACCCTGGTTTTGATAAAGACAAAACAGATGTAATGTTTGGGCTGACTCTGTATGACTTTGCATCTTTCATATCCCTCTATGTACAAGTCAAGGTATAAAAGTTCCTTTTGAAAATAAAGTTATGGGCCTCGCTCACTGAAGCTTGGTCTCCCCTTGTCATTCTTTTTTTTCCTTTTCTCTCTTTTTCTCTCTCTGTTCTTCTTTCAGGATGACTCCTTGGAACACAGGAGCTTTATTGGTTTTCTGTGTAAACCAAAGAAGATCAAGCCTCTCTCTCTCTCTCTCTTTTTACTTTCCTTATTGCCTATGTCATCATCCTGAGGGTACCCCTGGATCCTGCTGGGGCTGGACCCTGGCAGGTTTGTGAGCAACAAGTTTTTAGCAAACATACAATTTCTTTCCTGTGTTTCTTTAGAAAAATAAAATGTAAGTTTAAGGGCAATATCATGGAAATGGAACACCAAAACCCCAAAATTTATTGAAAAATTCATATTCAAAATAATAGCTATCTGAAAACATATACAAACACAGGAACACACACACAACACACACGCACACACACAAAATGGTTGAGAGCTTGTTTTGTCAGGAGACTCTTCTTCCATATGGGAATAGGGTAAAAGTTAAAACTTTGTGTGTTAATTGAAGAAAAATATTAAAATAATAGTTTTGAAGTTTACCTTTAAAATCTGCTCTTTATCTATTTAGTTATTACTAGGGCTAATTTTCTGTTTATTAACTCCAATAGGTTCTTTGGCAGTTATTACACAGATGGAGCCAAGTTTATTGTTGTAATATCTAAAATGTGTTAAGAAGGCATGAACATTGAAATAACATCTTGAACCATTGACATAGAGAAAATGCCTGGTTCATTTCCTGTGTGATTCTATTCATACTTAGGTTAACTGGTGAATACATGAACTCTTATAATGTGAATTTCTACTTTAGCTGAAACTTAAGTGATACATGTCTTAATGAGATCACACTAAAAAGGGATTTAACTACTAAATGATAGTGAAATTGGTTATAAATCAAACGATGTGCATATACTGGAGAAAACCCACACTTCAATATCTTGAGAACGGCAAAAGTATAAAAAGCACCATTACTCACATTTAGTTGACACAAAAGTGATGTCTTCCTGCTGCTGCTAAGTCACTTCAGTTGTGTCCGACTCTATGAGACCCCAGTGCTGCTGCTGCTGCTAAGTCACTTCAGTCGTGTCCGACTCTGTGCGACCCCATAGACGGCAGCCCACCAGGTTTCCCCGTCCCTGGGATTCTCCAGGCAAGAACACTGGAGTGGGTTGCCATTTCCTTCTCCAATGCATGAAAGTAAAAAGTGAAAGGGAAGTCGCTCAGTCGTATCTGACTCTTCGCGACCCCATGGACTGCAGCCCACCAGGCTCCTCCGTCCATGGGATTTTCCAGGCAAGAGTACTGGAGTGGGGTGCCATTGCCTTCTAGATTACATCAAGATGAGAAATCACAGAAGTACTAATGGAGAAAACTGAATAACAATCACAGAAGGTGAACTTCTAATGCCTAGCCTAATATCTCTCATGCCTACAAAAATCAATAAAATAAGGACACTTCACTGACGACATGTACAATAAAACCCTAGTGCTTACAGAGAAGAAAAGGTGTGCAATGAAAATCAAGAAATGAAAAAGGAAGGAATTAGTAAAAACAGATCAAAGAAATTAATACAGCATAGTCTACATCCAAAAAATTGGGAGGGAAGGATGAGCCATGGGTGGCATACACATAGAAAGGCAGAGAATTTTAGCATTCATTTAAGGTTATGGGGCAAAGAATGTCAGAAAAAATTATCAATTTCCCCCTATAAATTCTGAAAAATAAAATGTAAATATCAAAAGAAAAAAAGATATTTCAATTTTATTGAAAAATTTTATAGAGATTTGTATGTGCTATAAATTAATTAATGTACAGATATACACACACATACTAGGAACACCTCTATGGAAGACATGAATATATAAGAACACACACACACACAAATATGCTCACAAGTCCACACTGGCAAATCTTGCTCTTGCTCAAGGATAGTCTCCAGAAATAGAAAGGGTCATAAACTGAGTAAATGTAATATGTTTAGAAATATATTTAGACACTTAGTCCTGGAATTTACCTTTTAAAAAATGTCTTAATTATATTTATCATCAGTTTGACTATCTTTTTCAGTCTGTAAGACAAAACAAGCTATTTGGGTGCTACTATGCATCTTGAAGGTAGTAGGGAAAATCACTAGGCCACTCAGGAATAACAATTCAAGTCCCTTACAATTATACAGTAGAAGTGACAAATAGATTCAGGGATTAGACCTGATAAAGTGCTTGAAGAACTATGGATGGAGGTTTGCAACATTATACAGGAGGTGGTGACCAAAACCATATCCAAGAAAAAGAAGTGCAACAAGGCAAAATGGTTGTTCGAGGAGACCTTACAGATAGTTGAGAAAAGAAGAGAAGCATAAGGCAAAGGAGAAAGGGAAACATATACCCATCTGAATGCAATGTTCCAAAGAATAGCAAGGAGAAATAAGAAAGCTTTCTTAAGTGAACAATGCAAAGTAATAGAGGAAAACAATAGAATTCAAAAGACTAGAGATCTCTTCAAGAAAATTAGATACCAAGGGAACATTCCATGCAAAGATGGGCACAATAAAGGACAGAAACGGTATGGACCTAACAGAGGCAGAAGAGATTAAGAAGAGGTGGTAAGAATACACAGAATAACTATACAAAAAATGTCTTAATGACTCAGAAAACCATGATGGTGTGGTCACTCAACTAGAGCCAGACATCCTGCAGTGTTAAGTCAAGTGAGTCTTAGGAAGCATTGCTACAAACAAAGCTAGTGGAGGTGATGGAATTCCAGCTGAGCTATTTCAAATCCTAAAAGATGATGCTAAAGTGTTGTACCCAGTATGATAGCAAATATGGAAAACTCAGCAGTGGTCACAGGACTGGAAAAGGTCAATTTTCATTCCAGTCCTAGGGAAGGGCAATGCCTAAGAATGCTCAAGCATATCGCACATTTGCGCTCACTTCACATGCTAGCAGAGTAATGCTCAAAATCCTTCAAGCTAGGCTTCAACAGTATGTGAACTGAGAACTTTCAGATGTACAAGCTGAATTTAGAAAAGGTGGAGGAACCAGAGATCAAATTGGCAACATCTGTTGGTTCATAGAAAAATCAAGAGAATTCCATGAAAACCCCTACTTCTGCCTCACTGACTATGCTAGAGCATTTAACTGTGGAGCATAACAAACTGTGGAAAATTCTCAGAGATGAGAATACCAGACCATCTTACCAGCCTCCTGAGAAATCTGTATGTGGGTCAAGAAGCAACAGTTAGAACCAGACATGGACAAAGGACTGATTCCAAATTGGGAAAGGAGCATGTCAAGGCTGTATACTGTCACTCTGTTTATTTAATTTACATGCAGTGTACATCATGTGAAATGCCAGGATGGATGAATCACTAGCTATAATCAAGGTTTCCAGGATAAATATCCACAAACTCAGATAGGCAGATGACACCACCTTAATGGCAGAAAGCAAAGAGGGACTAAAGAGCCTCTTGATGAAGTTAACAGAGGAGAGTGAAAAAACTGGTTTAAAACTCAACATTCAAAAAACTAAGATCATAACATCTGGTCTCATCACTTCATGGCAAGAAGGTGGGGAAACAATAGAAACAGTGACAAGCATTATTTTCTTGGGCTCCAAAATCACTGCCAATGGTAACTTCGGTCATAAAATTAAAAGATACTTTCTCCTTGAAAGAAAAGTTTTAACAAACTTAGACAGCATATTAAAAAGCAGAGACATCACTTTGATGATAAAGGTTTCCATAGTCAAAGCTGTGGTTTTTTCAGTAGCCATATATGGATGTGAGAGCTGGACCATAAAGAATGCGAAGGCCATAGAATTGATGCTTTCAAACTGTGGAGCTGGAGAAGACTCTTGAGAGTGTATTGGGCAGCAAGGAGAACAAATCAGTCAATCCTAAAGGAAATCAACCCTTAATATTCATGTGAAGGGTGAAGCTGAAGCTCTGATACTTTGGCCACCTGATGCAAAGAGCCAACTCATTGGAAATGATCCTGATTCTGGGAAAAGTTGAAGGCAGGAGGAGAAGGGGGCAACAGAGGATGAGATGGTTGGATGGCATCACCGAATCAATGGACATGAGTTTGAGCAAACTCCAGGAGATAGTGAAGGACAGAGGAGCCTGTCATATTGCAGTCCATGGGGTCGCAAAGAGTTGGACATAGACTGAGCGACTGAACAATAACAAATGCATCTCTGGGCTTCCTTAGTGGTTCAGATGATAAAGAATCTGCCTGCAGTGTAGGATACTCCGTTTCAATCCTCTGTCAGGATGATCCCCTGGAGGAGGGCATGGCAACTCGCTCCAGTATTCTTGCCTGGAGAATTCTATGGATGGATGAGCCTGGCAGGCTACAGTTCAAATGGTCACAAAGAGTAATAAATGACAAGCAACTTGGCACACACGCACCATTTGAGCCAATGCCTAAATGAAATCATCTGAATTAAATCTCATGAAAGTAAGGGAAATAAAATATTCAATTCCAGTGAAAGAAGTTTTAAATTACAGGACAACAATTTGTATTAGGCAAACATATTACATCAGCCACAATGAATATGACAGTATTTCAGTGGTATGTGATCACTAACTTTAACTGGATTGGAATAAAACATCTGCAGAGATTGCAACTCTAGGATGGATCATAAAAGTACCAATGGGGAAAATTGAATAACAGCAGAATATGTCAAATATCCTTGAAAAGACAAAGAAATGAGAGAAAAATCATACAAGAATGTTCATACAATATCTTTGAAAATGATGGTAACTGAACATTAATGACAAAAATACAATATCAGATGGATCCATGACTAGGTACACAGGGAAACACATTAATAGGACTTGTCACTTTCCCCCCACATTTATTCATAAAGTCAAAAGCACAAATAAACAATTCACTCAAAATGAAAATAAAAAGTCAGGAAGGAAAGAGGACAAAATTTTCAACCTACTGGAGTTATCTGTGAGGTTCTTATAGACACATATTTCTGAGCACTGAAACCGTGAGATTCCAAGACTATCTCATTAATTATAAAATAATGTTATGCTTCTATGCCTAGGTACAAAAGAGAATATTATTGATAATGACACCAGGTAAAGTGGTAGTATAGCAGCCCTTCTTGGATAAAAACCTATCAATCATTCTTTCATTGGGCCTTCCACCTTTTCCAGAACAGAATGAAACCATATATCAATGCATATACCAGAGAGGTAGAGGAGTCAGATTCAGAGATGGAAAATAGAATGGTGTTTGCACATGGTGGGGAGAGAGGAAATGGAATGTTTGTTTAATGGGAACAGAGTTTTAACTGGTGAAGATGAAAAAGTTCTAGAGTTGGAGAGTGCTGATGGTTGGAGAAAAATGTGAATGTACTTAATGCTACTGAATTGTACACTTAAAATGGCAAATCTTATGCTGTTTATTTTACCACGATAAAAAATAGTGGAAAAAAAAAAAAAGAGAGACATGAGAAGAACAGAGTAGAGGCGCCTGTCTGTCCACAATTCTAGCTGTAACTGTAGTCAGATAAAACCTGCTATATAAATAAATTTGATGTTTAACTGAATTGAATTATTTTTGAAGTGAAAATTATCACTAAAAATGTCTTTAAGAAATGTCAAAGTTTCAAGGATTATATCCTGTTGTAGGAAAAAAAAATCTTTGGTTACTTCCCATGACAATGTTTTATTTGACTTTCACATCAAAAGTTAAGAACACACAGCTGAAAAATTCCTGGAATATATATTTCTTGTAAAAACAGTAAACAACGTTTGGGTTGCCAGGATGTTCACTGTGGCATTCAAAATGAAAACAAAATATCAAATAAAAAGGAAATAATTACCATTGTTGGAAGAAAAAAATTCCAAGAATAACTGGAAATATTCTTATGTCTGGGAATGCTAGGGTAATATATTTGGGTACCATAAAATAATGTGTCAAGTTTATGGACCGAGAAAAGAAAGCAGAATTTACACAGGCTTTGAAAGGACAATAAATAGGCAAACTTCACTCAGCCTGTTAGGTGTCTTTTCTCATCTCTGAAGATTTGGGAAAGTCTCATTGACCTAAATGTGTGCCCTTTAAAATAGAAAATGATGAAATTCCTGACTAGGGATGTGCCCAGAAGAGAAATAGGATGGAACCCTGGGCTTTAAATTTAATGTCCTTTATCTCATCAAGTTTTTAGTAGACCTATAACAAGTCTCTGGAAAATAGAAAAAGCTGATAAGTGTAGGAAAGAAATGATGTGGAATGGGAAAAGTGGAAACTGAAATGGCTTCTAGGAGGAGAAACTAAATGGAAAGAACATCCTCTAAATAAGTCTATAACAAATTTGGAGATATAAGACAGACATCCAGGGGAAGGGCAAGACAAGGAAACCTATGGATTAAGAGAGTGGGAATTGTTAGGTGTCAAGAAATTAGTCATGTAAATTTCATTTATGAGTAATAAATTTTACTTGCCAGTCCTTTCCTGAGGTTCTTTAGAAAAATAAAATGGAAAGTTTAAGGTCAATCATGGAAATTCAAGAGACAAAATTTATGGTAAATATTGATACATATGATATCATGTATCATACATGTATCATGTTTAAAATGATAACTAACACACAGACACAAAAGAAACACACAGAAAACAAGTGGTTCTGGGAAAACTGGTCAACCACCTGTAAAAGAATGAAACTAGAACACTTTCTAACACCATACACAAAAATAAACTCAAAATGGATTAAAGATCTAAACGTAAAACCAGAAACTATAAAACTCCTAAAGGAAAACATAGGCAAAACACTCTCTGACATAAATCACTGCAGGATCCTCTAAGACTCACCTCCCAGAGTAATGGAAAAAAAGCAAAAATAAACAAATAGGACCTAATTAAACTTAAAAGCTTTTGTACAATGAAGGAAACTATAAACAAGGTGAAAAGACAGCCTTCAGAATGGGAGAAAATAATAGCAAATGAAGCAAGTGACAAACAATTAATCTCAAAAATATACAAGCAGCTCCTGCAGCTCAATTCCAGAAAAATAAACGACCCAATCAAAAAATGAGCCAAAGAACGAAACAGACATTTCTCCAAAGAAGACATACAGATGGCTAACAAACACATGAAAAGATGCTCAACATCATTCATTATCAGAGAAATGCAAATCAAAACCACAGTGAGGCACCATCTCATGCCGGTCAGAATGGCTGCGATCCAAAAGTCTACAAGCAATAAATGCTGGAGAGGGTGTGGAAAAAAGGGAACCCTCTTACACTGTTGTGTAAGAATGCAAACTAGTACAGCCACTATGGAGAACAGTGTGGAGATTCCTTAAAAAACTGGAAATAGAACTGCCTTATGATCCAGCAATCCCACTGCTGGGCATACACACTGAGGAAACCAGAAAGGAAAGAGACACATGTACCCCAATGTTCATTGCAGCACTGTTTATAATAGCCAGGACATGGAAGCAACCTAGATGCCCATCAGCAGATGAATGGATAAGAAAGCAGTGGTACATATACACAATGGAGTATTACTCAGCCATTAAAAAGAATACATTTGAATCAGTTCTAATGAGGTGGATGAAACTGGAGCCTATTATACAGAGTGAAGTAAGCCAGAAAGAAAAACACCAATATAGTATACTAATGCATATATATGGAATTTAGAAAGATGGTAACAATAACCCTGTCTACAAGACAGCAAAAGAGACACTGATGTATAGATCAGTCTTATGGACTCTGTGGGAGAGGGAGAGGGTGGGGAGATTTGGGAGAATGGCATTGAAACATGTATAATATCATGTATGAAACGAGTCGCCAGTCCAGGTTCGATGCACGATACTGGATGCTTGGAGCTGGTGCACTGGGACGACCCAGAGGGAGGGTATGGGGAGGGAGGAGGGAAGAGGGTTCAGGATGGGGAACACAGGTATACCTGTGGTGGATTCATTTCGATATTTGGCAAAACTAATACAATATTGTAAAGTTTAAAAATAAAATTAAAAAAATAACAAAAAAATAAAAAAAAAGAATGGCTGCTATCAAAAAGTCTACAAACAATAAATGCTGGAGAGAGTGCGGAGAAAAGGAACCTTCTTACACTGTTGGTGGGAATTCAAGCTAGTACAACCACTATGGACAACAGTGTGGAAATTCCTTAAAAAACTGGAAATGGAAATGCCATATGACCCAGAAATCCCACTGCTGGGCATACACAGTGAGGAAACCAGAATTAAAAGAGACACGTGTACCCCAGTGTTTTTCGCAGCACTGTATACAATAGCTAGGACATGGAAGCAACCTAGATGTCCATCGGCAGATTAAAGGATAAGAAAGCTGTGGTACATATACACAATGGAATATTACTCAGCTATTAAAAAGGACACATTTGAATCAATTCTAATGAGGTGGATGAAACTGGAGCCTATTATATAGAGAGAAGTAAGTCAGAAAGAAAAACCACAGTACAGTATATTAACACATATATATGGAATTTGGAAAGATGGTAATGATGACCCTATATGCGAGACAGCAAAAGAGACACAGATATAAAGAATAGACTTTTGGACTCTGGGAGAAGGTGAGGGTGGGATGATTTGAGAGAATAGCATTGAAATATGTATATTAACATATGTGAAATTGATCACCAGTCCAAGTTTGATGCATGAAACAGGGCACTCAAAGCTGTTGCACTGGGACAACCCTGAGAGATGGGGTGGGAAGGGAGATGGGAGGGGTTTCAGGATGGGAGACACATGCACATCTATGATTGATTCATGTCAATGAATGGCACAAACCATTACAATATTGTAAAGTAATTAGCCTCCAATTAAAAGAAATAAATTAATTTTTAAAAAAAGAAAACACATACTGTGGACTATGAATGAGAACTCATTTTTTAAATATAGTATTCTCCTGAAAGAGAACAGGTGTAAAAATAAAAGTCTTGTCTAAATTGGGAAAACGCATTGAATACAGGGTTTGTAGACTGGATGATTCTATTCACATGTTTGTCAATAAATGAATATATAAACTCAGTTCAGTTCAGTTCAGTTCAGTCATTGAGTAGTGTACGACTCTTTGAGACCCCATGGACTGCAGCACACCAGGTCTCCCTGTCCATTGCCAACTCCCGGAGTTTACTCAAACTCATATCCATTGAGTCAGTGATGCTATCCAACCATCTCATCCTCTGCATCCCCTTTGCCTCCTGCCTTCAATCTTTCCCAGCATCAGGGTCTTTTCAAATGGGTCAGTTCTTCGCATCAGGTCGCCAAAGTATTGGAGTTTCAGCTTCAGCATCAGTCCTTCCAGTGAATATTAAGGACCGATTTCCTTTAGGATGGACAGGCTGGATCTCCTTGCAGTACATGGGACTCTCAAGAGTTTTCTCCAACACCACAGTTCAAAAGCATCAATTTTTCAATACTCAGTTTCCTTTATAGTCCAACTTTCACATCCATACATGACTACTGGAAAAACCATAGCCTTGAATAGACAGATCTTTGTTGGCAAAGTAATGTCTCTGCTTTTTAAAATGCTGTCTAGGTTGGTCATAGCTTTCCTTCCAAGGAGCAAGCATCTTTTAATTTCATGGCTGCAGTCACCATCTGCAGTGATTTTGAACCCCTCCCCCCCAAAAAAAGTCTGACATTGTTTCTACTGTTTCCCTATCTATTTGCCATGAAGTGATGGGACCAGATGTCATGATCTTAGTTTTCTGAATGTTGAGTTTTAAGCCAACTTTTTCACGCTCCTCTTTCACTTTCATCAAGAGGCTCTTTAGTTCTTTGTTTTCTGCCACCAGGGTGGTGTCATCTGCATATCTGAGGTTATTGATATTTCTCCCAGCAATCTTGATTCCAGCTTGTGCTTCATCCAGCCCAGCATTTCTCATGATGTACTCTGCATACAAGTTAAATAAGCAGGGTGACAAGATACCCTTGAAGTACTCCTGCAATTCTCCCAGGCCCCATACTTATGTCAACATCATGCACTTCTTAGGCCTTGGAGCTGTTTCCTCCTGGTCTAAGAATGTTCTACATGGTCCTGCCTCTCACATGGCAATTTGGGTGACTTAGTGCAGCAAATTCCCAAATGTATCCCCTCCTGCTTTCATATTAGAGAAAATACCCACACAGGAACCTTTGCAGATGAAAACTGCTTAACTATGCTGTTTGGAGGATGCTCCCTGGTGGCTCAGAGGGTAAAGCATCTGCTTGCAAGGCAGGAGACCTCGGTTTAATCCCTGGGTAGGGAAGATCCCCTGGAGAAGGAAATGGCAACCCACTCTAGTATTCTTGCCTGGAGAATCCCATGGATGGAGGATCCTGGTGGGCTACAGTCCACGGGGTTGCAAAGAGTCTGACACGACTGAGCAACTTCACTTTCTTTCTTACTTTTAAATGGACAAGATTAAGAACAGATTTCAATGGTCTTGAAAGCACAAAGGACACCAGAAACGCAAACACCTCTCAAAACCTCTCCCCTGCTTTGGAGAATTTCATGGACTTGAAGGACGGTATGGCCTGCACCTGTGCAGCACTTGTGGCTACCTCGTCTCTTTGAGCCTATCTAGTGATTGCTAATAACTCTCTTTTTACTGGACAAATTGTTAGCTCCATGGCCAACGTCAAACAAAACATGTTAAATAGGAAAAATCTAAGGCAAAAAGTAATAGCCAACTCCTACTATAAAAATTCCATTAAAAATATTGGGAATTTCTACCACTCGGGATTCCCAGGTGGTGCTAGTGGTAAAGAACCCAGCTACCAATTCAGGTTTATGTAAGAGACGTGGGTTCGATCCCTGGGTGGGGAGGATCACCTAGAAAAGGGCATGGCAACCCATCTCAGTGTTCTTGCCTGGAGAATCCCATGGACAGAGAAGCCTGGCAGGCTGCAGTCCATAAAGTCACACTCAGCTGGACATGACAGAAGTGACTTAGCACAGACACATGCAAACCCACTATTATTCTAAGTTGCTCAGGTGGGAGATTTGGCTACTGGTGCTAGAAGAATGGGAATTGGTTTCTCTACCACTTACCTTTATGGAGAGCTCCAAAAAGAAAAAAAAAATTATAAAGACATTTCTGGAGCTTTTTTACTTTAAATCCTGAATTCCCTAGGTAAAGACAACTGCTTAGGTTTCCCTGATTTGAGACTATGTCTTGTTCCCGTGGAGAAGGCAATGGCAACCCACTCCAGTACTCTTGCCTGGAGAGTCCCATGGATGGAGGAGCCTGGTAGGCTGCAGTCCATGGGGTCGTGAAGAGTCAGACACGACTGAGCGACTTCACTTTCACTTTTCACTTTCATGTATTGGAGAAGGAAATGGCAACCTGCTCCAGTATTCTTGCCTGGAGAATCCCAGGGATGGTGGAGCTTGGTGGGCTGCCATCTATGGGGTCGCACAGAGTTGGACAAGACTGAAGCGACTTAGCAGCAGCAGCAGCAGCAGCAGTAGCTTGTTCCCATATATCAATATTCTGTCTGAGTAATTTTCCTTCTGTTTTAGTTTCTGGCATATATATATTCTCCAATTACATAGTGATTCCTGAAAATTTATTTCAAATAATGAATTCAGTCACATGTCAAATCAAGGGACAATAATTTATTTGTCTCTCCTAATGCTCAGGAAAGAATTTCCTTGATTGCAAGCTTGTTTTAATTTTGTTAGTTTATACTGGCTTGCACAGAGTGAAAGAGGGTAAAAACCTAGTAATTACATTTAGAATAAATGAACAATTGAATGAATGAATTTCATTTTTCATTATATTTACTGTCTTTACCATTCTCTTACCACTTATATTTCAAAGTAATTCATATAGAATAATCTGCAAATTGTTTTTCCCCCAGAGTTTGCTGATTTTCTCATCTCTGTTTGCTCTCCCTGGACTTTCTGCTGAGTGTCATAGGTGCCTGTCTGTCTTTTTTTAAATTCCTTTTTAGGTTATTTTTTACCTTTAAACACCTTACTTTATATAATGAGGAAAAGCTATGTAAGATTTTATTGCCTACATGCTAATGATTGCAGCAATAAATCAGCCACAACTTAGGACTTAGTGAAGATATCCGGGTTGTAAATTGGTTGACCTTTGTCCATGAGGGAAGGGTAAGGAAAGATATAGTTTTTATTGCTGGGAGAGTAATTTGATGAGAAATTTTTTTATGTGCTTCATTGTTAAAAACAGAGAGAATTTTCCAGGTTCATAAACATATTAGGACATTTCAGATGCAAAATCATGACAGAAATGGTGCACAAGCACAATGAGAGAAAAGGAGATTTGAAAATAATTTAACAGTGAAATATAATACAGGTTAGAGGAAACTTTGAGAAAGACTGAAAGTAAGTATCTGGAAGGAGCTGACAGAATGTTGGAAGGTCATTTCTGCATCAGGATATGATGTTGATTATGGATGTCATCAGTACTACATGTAAAGAGAGGCATCCTCTAGGTCTTTTGCTCCTATGGTAAAGAATCTGCCAGCAATGCAGGAGATGCAGCTTCGAACCCTAGGTGGGGAAGATCTCCTGGAGTAGGGAATAGCAACCCACTCCAGTATTCTTGCCTGGAGAATGGACAGAGGAGCTAGAGGGCTATAATCCATGGGGTCACAAAGAGTTGGACACAACTGAGCGACCAACACTTTTCTATAGGATCACAACTCCGGACTCAATCTAGGGTTGTAATAATTAGATACAAACTTCATGTGACTTGACAGTGTTGGAGCTCCACTCTTGAAAAGGCAAGTGGTGGCAAACAAGAAGAGGCAAAAATGAGACTGGAACCATTTTTATGATTTATCTGCACAAACAATTCCACAGTTTCTCATACTCGTTTATTGTCTTAGACACTCAGCGATGCCCCTCTCCCCAGAACGTGCTGTTCCCTCTGTTCTCATGATGTTTCTACCAGTTTTTGAGAGTCTTGTCCTCCAGAAGCATTCACTCTCCACAGGATGTAACCTTGCATAGATTAGTTTAGTCAACTCATAACTGTAGCTGAAATGACTACTTTACTCATAATTTGGTAGTAATGTTCTTCTGCCTTGATGATATTTTCCACTTCTGTGGGGCTTCCAAAGTGGCTCAGTGGTAAGAATCTGCCTGTCAATGCAGGACCTGCAGGAGCTATGGGCTGGATCCCTGGGTCGGGAAGATCCCCTGGAGGAGGAAATGGCAACACACTCCAGTATTCTTACCAGGGTAATCCCAAGGACAGAGGAACCTGGTGGGCTACAGTCTACTGGGTTGCAAAGAATTGGACACAACTGAGTATGAACACACACACACACACACACACACACACACACACACACTCGTTCTCTTATGCAGTCCTCACTAGAGGGTGAAATATCACCTCCTATATTCTTTCCCAGGCACAATCACTTCGGATAACACCATTCCCCTGTGTCTTCCATTTCTCACTCTGTTCTCCTTTCTATATAAATATATATTTTTATATTTCCCATTTAAAAACAGAATAAAATTAAGCAAAGCTATTCAAAACAAGCTCAAACAAAATTCCTTCCTTCTAACCTGCCTTCTGTTAAAGATTCTGACATTTCTCTTTTTTGGGTATTAGTTCTAGAAGGTCTTGTAGGTCATAGAACTGTTCAACTTCAGCTTCTTCAGCATGAGTGGTAGGGGCATAGGCCCAAATTACTCTGATATTGAATGGTTTGCCTTGAAAACAAACAGAGACAATTCTGTCATTTTTGAGATTGCACCCAAGTACTGGATTTGGACTCATTTTTCAGTGTCATATCTTTTTGTCTTTCCATACTGTTCATGGGTTCTCAAGGCAAGAATAATGAAGTAGTTTGCCATTCCTTTCTCCAGTGTATCATGTTTTGTCAGAACTCTCCACCATGACCTGTCCGTCTTAGGTGGCCCTATACAGCATGGCTCATAGTTTCACTGAATTAAACAAGGCTGTGATCCATGTGATTAGTTTGGTTAGTTTTCTGTGATTGTGGTTTTCCTGATGGATAAGGATAAGAGGCTTGTGGAAACTTCGTGGTGGGGGAGACTGACTGTGGGGGAATCTGAATCTTGTTCTGATGGGTGGGACAGTGCTTAGTAATTCTTTAATCCAATTTTCTGTTGACTGGGCTGTGTTCTCTCCCTGTTGTTTGGCCTGAGGCCAAACTATAGTAGGGTTAATGGTGGTAATGGTGACCTCCTTCAAAAGGATTTATTCAGTGCCCCGACCCCCAGTCAACCCACACCTCCACCAGAGACTCCTGGATACTCACAGGCAAGTCTGACTCAGTCTCTTGGGACACTGCTCCTTTCTCCTGGGTCCTAGTGTGCACAATATTTGGCTTGCGCCTTCCAAGAATCTGTTTCTCCAGTACTGTGGAAGTTCTGTAGTCAAATCCCACTGGCCTCCAAAGTCAAATTCCTTGGGAGTTCTCAGTCCCTTTTTCAGATACCCAGGTTGGAAAATCTGTTGTGGGTCCTACAACTTTCTTAACAGTGTTCTGCAGTTTGTGGGTCATCTGCTCAGTGGTTCTATGGTGGGGCTAATGGCGATCTCCTACAAGAGGGCTTATGCCACATGCTGTGTGTCCCAAATCTGCTGCAGCCAGAGCCCCTGTCCCTGTGGCAGGCCACTGCTGACCCACTCCTTTGCAGGAGACACTCAACACTCAAAGGCAGGTTGGCTCAGTCTCTGTGGGGTCTCTGGATCCTCATGTGCACAAGGATTTCTTTTGAGCCCTCTGAGTGTCTCTGGTGGGTATGGGGTTTGATTCTAAACGTGATTTTGCCCCTCCTACCATCTTATTGGGACTTTTCTTTTGCCCTTGGATGTGGGGTATCTTTTTTTGGTGGGATCCAACATTCTCCATCTGATGGTTGTTCAACAGTGAGTTGCAATTTTGGAACTAACACCAGAATTTTGGAACTAACACCTTCTAGAGATAACACCATAATAAGATGTCATTTTCATCATAGGGGACTAGAATGCAAAAGTAGGAAGTCAAGAGATATCTGGAGTAACAGGCAAGTTTGGCCTTGGAGTACAAAATGAAGCAGGGCAAAGACTAACAGAACTTTGCCAAGGGAACACACTGGTCATAGCAAACACCCTCTTCCAACAACACAAGAGACAACTCTGCACATGGACGTCACCAGATGGTCAATACCAAAATCAGATTGATCATATTCTTTGCAGCCAAAGATAAAGAAGCTGTATACAGTCAGCAAAAACAAGACTGGGAACTGACTGTGGCTCAGATCATGAACTCTTTATTGCAAAATTCAGACTTAAATTGAAGAAAGTAGGGAAAACCACTAGACCATTCAGGCATGACCTAAATCAAATCCCTTATGATTAAGCAGTGTAAGTGACAAATAGATTCAAGGGATTAGATCTGTTAGACAGAGTGCCTGAGAATTATGAATGGAGTTTCATGACATTGTACAGGAGGCAGTGATCAAGAATATCAAGAAAAAGAAATATAAAAAGGCAAAATGGTTGTCTGTGAAGTCCTTCCAAATAGCTAAGAAGAGAAGCTAAAGGTAAAGGAGAAAAAGAAAGATATACCCATCTGAATGCAGAGTTCCAAAAAATACCAAGGAGAGAAATAAGAAAGTCTTCCTAAGAGATCAATGCAAAGAAACAGAGGAAAATAATAGAATGGGAAAGACTAGAGATCTCTTCAAAAAAATTAGAGATACCAAGGGAACATTTCATGCAAAAATCGGCACAATAAAGGACAGAAATAGTAAGGACCTAATAGAAGTGGAATATCTTAAAAAGAGGTGGCAAGAGTGCACTGAAGAATTATACAAAAAAAGATCTTCATGATCCAGATAACCACGATTGTGTGATCACTCACCTAGAGCCAGACATCCTGCAGTGTGAAGTCAAGTGGACCTTAGGAAGCATCACTATAAACAAAGCTAGTGGAGGTTATGGAATTCCAGTTGAGCTATTTCAAATCTTAAAAGATGATGCTGTGAAAGTGCTGCACTCAACATGCCAGCAAATCTGGAAAACTCAGCAGTGGCCACAGGTCTGGAAAAGGTCAGTTTTCATTCCAATCTCAAAGAAAGGAAATGCCAAAGAATGTTCAAACTACCATACAATTGTGCTTATCTCACATGCTAGCAAAGTAATGCTCAAATTCTCCAAGTGAGGCTTCAACACTATGTGAACCAAGAACTTCCAGATATTCAAACTGGTTTTAGAAAAGGCAGAGGAACCATAGATCCAGTTGCCAACATCCATTGGATCATAGAAAAAGCAAGAGAGTTCCAGAAAACATCTAATTCTGCTTTATTGACTATGCCAATAGTCATTAACAAACTGTGTAAAATTCTTCAAGAGATTGGAATACCAGACCACGTTATCCGCCTCCTGAGAAATCTGTATGTAGCTCAAGAAGCAACAATTAGAACCAGACATGGAACAATGGACTGGTTAAATTGGGAGGAGTTCATCAAGACTATATATTGTTGCCCTGCTTATTTAACTTATATGCAGAGTACATCATGCAAAATGCTGGGCTGGATGAAGCACAAGGTGGAATCAAGATTGCAGAGAGAAATAGCAATAACCTCAGATATGCAGATGACACCACCATTATGGCAGCCTACTGATGAAAATAAAAGAGGAGAGTGAAGAAGCTGGCTTAAAACTCAGCATTCAAAAAACTAAGATCATGGTATCTGGTCCCAGCACTTCATCGCAAATAAATGTTGAAACAATGGAAGCAGTGACAGACTTTATTTTCTTGGGCTCCAAATTCACAGCAGAGGGTGCCTGCAGCCATATAATTAAAAGATGCTTGCTCCTTGGAAGAAGAGCTATGACCAGCCTAGACAACATATTAAAAAGCAGAGATAGTACTTTGCTGACAAAGGTCTGTTTAGTCAAAGCTGTGGTTTTTCCAGTAGTCATGTATCAATGTGAGAGTTGAACCACAAAGAAAGCTGAGTGCCAAAGAATTGATGCTTTTGAACTGTGGCAGTGGAGAAGACTCTTGAGAGTCCTTTGGACTGCAGGGATATCAAACCAGTCAATCCTAAAGGAAATCAGTCCTGAATATTCATTAGAAGGAGTGATGCTGAAGCTGAAACTCCAATACTTTGGCCACCTGATGTGAAGAACTGACAGTTCTTGATGTGGAAAAGACTGATGCTGGGAAAGATTGAAGGCAGGAGGAGAAAGGGATGACAGAGGATGAGATGGTTGGATGGCATCACCGACTTGATGGACATGAGTTTGAGCAAGCTCCAGGAATTGGTGATGGACAGAGAAGCCTGGCATGCTGCAGTCCACAGGATCACAAAGAGTTGGACATGACTGAGCTACTGAGCTGACCTGAACTGATTTCTTTTTACCTTTTACAGCTAATGTTTCTTTGAAAGAGTGGTTCACAGTCAGCCTCCTCACTCATCTAATAGCCATTGTTTATAAGATTTCACAATGTTAGCATTCTAATGCCTTTTAATTGAAGAATGAATAAACACAATGTGGTATATCCATACAGTGTTGCTACTGCTGCTGCTGCTAAGTCACTTCAGTCGTGTCCGACTCTGTGTGACCCCATAGAAGGCAGCCAACCAGGCTCCTCCATTCCTGGGATTCTCCAGGCAAGAATACTGAAGTGGGTTGCTGTTTCCTTCTCCAATGCATGCATGCATGCTAAGTCACTTCAGTTGTGTCCGACTCTGTGCGACCCCATGGACAGCAGCCCACCAGGCTCCTCTGTCCACAGGATTCTCTAGGCAAGAATACTGGAGTGGGTTGCCACTTCCTTCTCCAAGATAAATTCTATCAAAAAGGAACAAACCACTGAAATATGCAAAAGAGTGTGTGTCTAAGATATTATGCTAAATGAAAGAAGCTAGACATAAAAGACCATATATTATATGACTGCAACTGTGTATATCCAGAAAAGGCAAATCTATGTATAGAGAAAATAGATTAGTGATCCCTGGGCCTGGGAACAAAGATTATTTGAAAACGAAAGCAAGAGCTCTTTTGGGGAGATGGAATCCTTTACGATTGGATCAATGATGATTGCTGAACTATGTAAATATGTTAAAAATTATTGAGATGATTTTTTGGAATGAATGAACACTTGAATGAATGTATGGTATGCAAATAACACCTCAACAAACCTTTTTCTCAGAATTATCACAGAATTAAGTACCTTGTATGGATTTATCAGAGTTTCAGAATTCTTACTTTATTTAAGGTACATTTTCTCTATGTTGATTTTCAACCATGGCATGAAATTTGTGTAAATGTAGAAATCCTTTGTAATTTCCATAACAAAGTGTTTACTTCTGGATTATTTTTATTAAAGAAAACAAATGAGCATATTTTATCTAACAAAAAATTGGGGCTGGTGCACTGGGATGACCCAGAGGGATGGAATGGGGAGGGAGGAGGGAGGAGGGTTCAGGATGGGGAACACATGTATACCTGTGGCGGATTCATTTTGATATTTGGCAAAACTAATACAGTTATGTAAAGTTTAAAAATAAAATAAAATTAAAAATTAAAAAAATAAAATAAAATTAAAAAAAAGAAAAAAAATAATATGCACACTTTTTCTATGCTTTCTTTAAAATAATAAAGGCTGTCACTGAAAAAAAAAAAAAAGAATTGTATTTGTTTGCTACACCTTCTACTATACCACAACAAAATACCACAAGCTGAGTAGCTTAAATGTTGGAAGTTATTTTAATATAGTTGCGGAGGCCATAAGTCTGAGTTCAAGATGTTGACATGGTGATGCTTCCTCTGAAGGTGCTAGGAAAAGGTTGGTTCCAAGCTTTTTTGTAAACTTCAGGTGGTTTGCCAGCAGTCTTGGACCTTCCTTGCCTTGTGGCAGCAAAACTCCAACCTTCACAAGCTGTTCTTTATGTGCATGTTTATGTCCAAATTTTCCCTTTTCATAAGGACTCCAGTTATGTTGATTTAGGCATCCGTTCTATGCCATCTTAACTAACTATATCTACAATGACCCTATTTCCAAATAAGGTCACACAGTGAGGTATTGGTGGTGAGGATTTGCATATCAAAGAGTATACTAAGAAAATAAAAATGAGGGAAATATAAACAGAGACTTTAGATAAATGTTTTGAGAAGTTTGATTATGAAAGAGAGTCAAAAGAGTTAATAAGAAGATGTAGAGTTGATGGAAAATTGCATTGTTTTGATTTTAAGATGGACAAGATTTAAAATTTTTAAGTTTATGGTAGAAAAACTAGTCGGAACACTGAGAGGAATAATTGATGGACCTTAGTACCATGTAAGATAGTATAAGGTGGAAAGATGGGTAGAGAGGAGAGATAAGTTGGTGTTCCCTGTAAAGGAGGAGGGATATTTCTTTTAATGTAACAGTGAGGAGTAATGTAGAGTTGGGAGATTTTGATAATTTCGCTATATTTGTCATTACAACAATGAGACAATTCCCCTCTGATTGATTCATTTGTTATTATCTTTACTGTTTTTTCAAAATGGAAATACAGTATTATACTGAGAATTAGGTGGGAGTAGAGTTAGAAGTTTTAAAAAGTGGAATTTTTGATGAAATTGACTGGAAAGGCAAGGGACTGTAAATGACTGGAGACACTTGGGAAGATTGCCAGATAGAAGAGTGCCATCAACAGTGCCAGTGCCCAAGTTGTGACAGGTTACTGCACATTTATAGAGTAACCACTCTACTCATCTGTATGGATTTTTATAGCATGTTCAACTTCCAGTATGAGAAGTGAATAATAGATTCATTCATTTTGGGATTTCTTTCCAAGCAGATGTGAAAGGACAATGAGATCAGGAATTTTCACTTATTAGTAAAAGAATACCTAAAATTATTAACCCTGGCATCTAAATAGGAAAGAGAAGGAAGTGAAGTCAGGAAGGTCTGATGAGTCAGGAGAAATTGGGAGATCCTAACTTGACTCATACACTGGAGGAGTAGGAGTTGCTAAGAAATCAAGTACAGGACTTTATGCCTACTATTTCACTTAAATATTCAACTGTGGGTGTCATCTGTTGCCATCCTTAAAGGGAGGGTATACAAACTAGGATTAAATTCAATAATAAATGACAAAAATCCAAAGTATAAAAAGCTTAGAGAGAGAACAGTTTATTTCTCACTGAAGATAATTTAGGAACTGAGTAATAGAATAGTTTCACAAGTTATCAAAAACCTAAGCCATTGTATCTTGTCTGCCATCCATGATCTCTACATGGTCACAGATGTTTCATTAATGATAGATTAATTCAGGCATCATAAAAAGTAAACAATGAGAAAAGCACATAGTTTTCCTTTAAAGAAACATCCCAGAAATTACACAGAAAAATAAATCTATAATGCACTGGTCATCATTTAGTGATATTCAGCTGGTAGTCTAGAAAATTTAATCTTTATACTAGGTTGTCACAGGCAGAGTAATAATAGGAGTTTATAATTAAGGAAGAAGTAAGAAGTGATATGAGAGGCGACAATCAGTCAGTCTCACAGAGCTTCACCTTGAGAATGAACCAATATGCAGGAGGGGGAAAAAATCATTTTGTGGCCAGTGGGGAGAATTATAATGATCACTTGGGCCCAATGTTATACTTTCTCAGGGAGCTGTAGGCACATGAATTACAACATCAGTGTGTTCTACTCCACCTGGACAATGGTCAAGGGGCCAGAGTCAGGGAACCAAAGTCTGAAAAGTGGTCTTAGGACACCATAAAATGTCTGTTTGGAAAATGTGAAAATGTGGGATTCATCTGTCATATTATAAAAAGATACATCTCCAGCCTCATAATCCAGAAATATCCCCACACTAAGGGGTTTTTCTCTTAGAGTAAGATGAGTTTCTGAGATGGTAAGGGCCCAGTAATCCTCCTGGTAGAGCCTAATGGCCCAGAAACCATTCTGTGGGGACATTTGGAAAGTCCCCTTTCTTGATACATTATCCCTACAAACTCCCAGGTCCCAGGAATGCAGTTCCCCAACTTCCACCTCCCAGTAGTATCTCCCTGAACAGATTTGTGGCTGACCCAGCACACAGGGAACGGAGACAAATCTCTGTGTGGAGCTGGGTAGATCTTGCTGTATTTCTTGCAAGGTTACTCCTCTCCCCTCTTCAGTCAGGAGGAGGCTGGGATGAGCAGTGGCTTCATCAAGAATCACATTTACTGCAAAAACAATTAGATCATCATGTTTATGGAAAGAGTCTCAGTAGGCCTGGGCCAGAGGGTCCCCATTCTGTGAGAAATTCTCTGGCCCTGGGAAAATCCAAGTCATCTTCACCCATCTTCCTTTCTTACCCCACAAGGAGCAGGGTCCCCCCTGGACCATCATACTCACCAGCTTGGAACTCTTCTTTCCTCCAATCTGCAAGGAACATATGAATGTGAGAAGCCCCATCTGATAGATAAATACATCCATCTGCTCAGATTATGAGTATAAATTCTCAAGGATTAATTTATAAATGATAATAACCAAAGAAAATATTCTTTGATATACTTGCACCTCTCTTCACAGTCTGTTAAATTATGTCTGGCTTGAAGAATTGATTTCTTCAATCAGCATTCCCATAGGATAAGTGTCCCTAATCTATTTAAGATGTTGGAAAAGAAATAGAGATTATGATATGTCTGACCAAATAAATTCTTTTTGTTGTGGTTTCCTCAGACTTTATAGGAGATGATTTTTTACTTATCCTCAAAGCATGATTTGAGATGTCATTTAAAAAATAATAAAACAAGTAATAAATGTTGGCTAGGATGTGGAGAAAAGGAAACCTTGTAAATGGTTGATGGATGTAAACTGGTGGAAAATAGTATAAAGGCTCCTCAAAACACTAAAAATAGAACTGCCATATGATCCAGCAATTCTACACCTGGGTATATAACCAGAGAAAATGAAAACACAAATTTGAAAAGGTACATGCACCCCATTGTTCATACTACACCTGAATTTAGTATATATATATACTACAAGTGACTAAATATTGTTCCTTTGTGTGTGTATATATATATATATACACACACATACTGATTACTGTTCCTGTGTGTGTGTGTGTGTGTGTATACACATACATGAAATTTTGACATTTGCAACAATATGGATGGACTTGGATGGTATTACTATTAATGAAATAAGTCAGACAGAGGAAGATAAATAGAGTATGTTATCACTTATATGTGGAATCTAAAAAATAAAATAGTGAATGTAACAAAACAGAAACAGACTTACAGATATAGAGAGCAAACATAATTATCAATGGAGAGAGGAAATGGGGGAGGAATAATATTAGGGTTTCAGAGGTACAAACTACTATGTATAAAATAAATAAACCTAAAAGATATATTGTACAGCACGGGGAATATGCTTCTCTGGGCTGGGAAGATCTCCTGGGGAAGGAAATGGCAACCCACTCCAGTACTCTTGCCTGGAGAATCCCATGGACGGAGAAGCCTGCTAGGCTACAGTCCACTGGGTCACAAAGAGTCGGACACGACTGAGTGACTTCTCTTTCTTTCTTTCATGGGAAATATAGCCAATTTTTATAATAATTTAAATGGAGTATAGCCTACAAAATTTTGAAGTCACTATGTTGTACACCTGAAACTAATGTAATATTGTAAGCCAACTATGCCTGGTAGAAAGTGAAGAGGAACTAAAGAGCCTTTTGATGAAAGTGAAAGAGGAGAGTGAAAAAGTTGGCTTAAAGCTCAACATTCAGAAAACTAAGATCATGGCATCTGGTTCCATCACTTCATGGCAGATAGATGGGGAAACAGTGGAAAAAGTGTCTGGCTTTATTTTTCTGGGCTCCAAAATCACTGCAGATGGTGATTGCAGCAATGAAATTAAAAGACGCTTACTCCTTGGAAGGAAAATTACGACCTAACCTAGACAGCATATTAAAAAGCAGAGACAATACTTTGTCAACAAAGGTCTGTCTAGTCAAGGCTACAGTTTTTCTAGTGGTCATGTGTGGATGTGAGAATTGGACTATAAAGAAAGCTGAGCACAGAAAATTGGTGCTTTTGAACTGTGGTGTTGGAGAAGACTCTTGAGAGTCCCTTGAACTGCAAGGAGATCCAACCAGTCCATTCTAAAGGAGATCAGTCCTGGGTGTTCGTTGGAAGGACTGATGTTGAAGATGAAGCTCCAATACTTTGGCCACCTAATACGAAGAGCTGACCAATTGGAAAAGACCCTGATGCTGGGAAAGATTGGGAGCAGGAGGAGAAGGGGAAGACAGAGGATGAGATGGTTGGATGGCATCATCGACTCGATGGACATGGGTTTGGGTGCACTCTGGGAGTTGGTGATGGACAGGGTGGCCTGGAGTGCTGTGATTCATGGGGTCGCAAAGAGTTGGACACAACTGAGTGAGTGACTGAACTGAACTGAACTCTGGGACGACCCAGAGGGATGGTATGGGGAGGGAGGAGGGAGGAGGGTTCAGGATGGGGAACACATGTATACCTGTGGCGGATTCATTTTGATATTTGGCAAAACTAATACAATTTTGTAAAGTTTAAAAATAAAATAAAATTAAAAAACAAACAAAAAAAGAAAATAATAATGGTCAAATTGCTAAATTTAATATTTTAAATACATTATTATTTTTTAAAATACTGAGTAATCTATTGAGTTCATAGAATGCATATTTTGGAGTTTTGTTTGTTTTTTTTGTATTGTTTTGCATACAGTAGGTATTCATTTAAAATATATTTTGCAATAGGACAGTCTTTATCAGAATCCATGTCACTCACCAGGGTATAATGTTGACTCCCTCCAGCCTGCAAAAACCAAAATAGGAAACTTTACTTTTTTTCTTCCATTTTTTTCTCATTGTCTTTTTCATTTCTCCTTGTCTTTGTCATATATTTTCTTCTGCATTCTTTGGACTTCCTTTTTTTATCTTATATTCTCATATTCCATTTTTAGAAAACACAATGATAAAAATGATCAGGTGGAGGGTAGATAGAAACATAGAGCAATAAAAAGTGGGAGGGATGAAGGAGAAGTGGGAAGGAGAGGACATGAAATAAATTAAGGAAGGAAGGGGAGAGAAGGAAAAACATGCTGAATCACTGATGGTTTGTCTTTTGAAAATAATTTATTGAAATTACTAGAATTTAGGAAGATAACATTTCAAATGCTTTTTGCCTACTATAAGCATTTTTTGTTGCATTTCTAAATCCTATTCAATTTCTACAGTGGAAGAATCCGAGATTTAGAAGAATAAAGGTTCTTGGGAAATAAGTTTTACTCACCTAATTTGAACTGAGCCTTCCTCCTATCTGAGAGAAAACAAACAAGTATAAATACACATATATAATGTTAACTAATTAATTTTAAAAAATGTTTTCTTAACATCATAAAAAAGATTCAAGAAAAGTCATACATCTGCACATACATTTGCCAATGCTAGTAGTGTCTGAAAGTTGACAAAGTAATATCCATTTTATTTTTTATTTTTTTAAATATAAATTTATTTATTTTAATTGGAGGTTAATTACTTTACAATATTGTATTGGTTTTGCCATGTCCATTTTAAAAGCAACTAAAGAAATCTCTGAAGCCTACTACATCTAAAAACCTTTCTACAATTTGAAGAATATAATTTGATATGTAGGGATACGAGAGTTTAATAATTCTTATGATATAATACCAAAATAGTATAGGAATAACTTGGAAAATAACTTTAGATTTTAGGTTTACCATGAAGTTTATTTGAGTGAAAAAAAAGTATGTATAAAGACCTTGAAGTATTAATGATTAAAAAGGTAAAAATAAAAATAAAAGAACAACAATAATTATGGTTGGAAAAAAATCCAGCAAAGTCGTGCAAAAAATATTTATACATCTTAAATCACTTGAGAATATAGTCAAGAAAAATGGACTAGTAAGTCTCAAAATTAACTTGACATCAATATATATAGCATAATATACAAAAAAAAAAAAAAAAAAAAAAAGAAACATCTCACTCAGCAACTTTGGAGTTTTAACTTTCCCATATAAACAAGAAGAATATCATGCATAAAACAATGGGCACTCCATATCAGAGCACATGTTGAAGAACCCAAATTAAAAGAAACTTTCTGTCATCATTCTTAGCTTAATCTCCTTTATCTCACCTACTGTAAAGTGAATTACTATAAAATTCCAGTAATCACTTGGGATATATTAATAGAAGAAGCCTAAAAATAAAGCATAGAAAGGAAAGAAAGTGAACAAAAGCTGAGAGAATGAAAAGGGAACTTAACATGGAATGAGTTCAGGAAGCTAAAAAGAAAACAGATAGGGTAATTTGAAATCCACGAGAAGAAAAAGGCAAGACAGGAGTGAGTAAGAGGTAATGAGACAGGAAATGACAGGAAACTTTTTTTCAAAGAAATATATTAGTAAAAAAGAATGTCAGAAAAAAGTTACCAATTTCTTTCTGAAGATCTTCTGAAAAATAAAATGGAAATCTCATGTAAATATCAAGAGAAACCAATATAGAAAATGAAAATGAATAGAAAATTTCCATTGCATAGTAAACTGGAAGGATGAATGTGATTAGAAAAAAAACAAACAAAAACTCCTGGAAAAAAAAAAAAAAAGCCAAGGAAGCATAGTTCTATCTTCAAAAACTGAGAAAGGAAGTGAATTTCCCCAGTTGAATAAATAAAGAAGAATGATTAGGGCAGAGAAGCTAGCGAGGATTTTATCCCATACATACATATTTTATGAACAATATTAAGGACATTCAGAATTGAAGATTTGGACAAAATCCATATTTAATAAAGGAATAAAATAATTCCATAACAAATGTTATCTCCATAGTAGTATGTTGAAACTGATTTTGAATTTTGCAAGTCTTTCTATATCAGATTAAACCAGTTGTCTTTAAGTGAAACAATTTGTGAATTGTAGTCAACAAACACTAAGTCCTGAGAATATCTTTTTAGAAGATGTCATAGGCATTAAGAAAGCAAATGACTATAATGTTTGAGTACAATCTTTGGTGACTGCAGCCATGAAATTAAAATCTGCTTATTTGCTCCTTGGAAGAAAAGCTATGACCAACCTAGCTGGCACATTAAAAAGCAGAGACATTAATTTGCCATCAAAGGTATGACTAGTCAAAGCTATGGTTTTTCCAATAGTCATGTATGGATGTGAGAGTTGGACTATAAAGAAAGCTGAGGCTGAAGAATTGATGCTTTTGAACTGTGGTGCTGGAAAAAACTCTTGAGAGTCCCCTGGGCTGCAAGGAGATCCAACCAGTCCATCTTAAAGGAAATCAGTACTGAATATTCATTGGAAGGACTGATGCTGAAGCTGAAACTCCAATACTTTGGCCACCTGATGGGAAGAACTGACTGTTTGGAAAAGACCCTGATGCTGGGTAAGATTGAAGGCGGGAGGAGAAGGAGATGACAGAGGATGAGATGGTTGGATGGCATCACCGACTCAATGGACATGAGTTTGAGCAAGCTGTGGGAGTTGGTGATGGATAGGGAAGCTTGACGTGCTGCAGTCCATGTGGTCACAAGGTCTGACACAACTGAGTGACTGAACTGAACTGACATCTTTCCTGAAGTCTGATGGTTTCTATTTACATTGAATAATAGTGCAATGAAATTTAATTGAGTTGTCAGTTGAGAGAACTTTTAAAATTAGATTTGATAAACTCACTCTCAATTTTATCATGTACCTCAGAAGAAGTTCAAAGAATTGAAGTTAGGACTGTAATGAAACTTCCATTTCTATTAACTTACATATAAGTACACCATTTATCAGCACATAAATATTTTATAAGCAAGCAGAAAATTAATGAAATAAATTAATGTTTATTTTAGATTCATGTATTTGAAGGCACTTTTAATAAAATATGAGTTAATGGAGATAAAGTAATGCTAATATTACATGAGAAAAATGTTAGAAGATCATTCTTTAAGCAGTTTCTTTTTAATCTTATTCCTATAATGCGACTCTAGGCTTTATGGGATTTCCCTGGTGGTTCAGATGATAAATAATTGCATGCAATGAAGGAGACCCAGGTTTGATCCCTGGGTGGGTAAGATTCCCTGGAGATGGGAATGGCTACCCATTCCAGTATTGTTGCCTGGAGAATTCCAAGGACAGAGAAGACTGGTGGGCTTATAGTCCATGGGGTCGTAAAGAGTGAGACATGACTGAATGAATAACACTTTCACTTCACTTTCAGGTTTTATTAAAGTCCTTTAAAAAGCTTACATATACATTTCAAGAGATGAGCTCTTGTCTAGAATTCATGTGTTGTAAAAAGTATCTTGGACATTCTTGCATGTTATAAGTTTTAAGCTTTTATATAATATTTACATAAAAGTAGAGGACTTCCCTGGTGGCTCAGTAGTAAAGAATCTGCTGCAGAAGATTCTCTCCCTGAAGAAGAAAATGGCAACCCTATCCAGTATTCTTCCCTGGAGAAATCTATGGACAGAAGAGGGGTTGCAAAAGAGTTGGACACAACTTAGAGACTAAACAACAACGATGACATAAAAGTACATACGTGCTTTTCCTACATTTTTGAAGAAACCTCTTTGGTGGTATTAATTCCACTGCTTCCTCCTTTCCCCATTATTCTTGTATTCTCTAGACTTAACCATCTATTAATACTCATTCATGTCTCTCAAGTTATAACCTTCTTGAATTTTTATGCCTTCTAACCCAATTTTCCTCATGGGAAAAATGAGGATATTGCTATACAATTACAGTGAAGAAAATCTTATAATTTCTATACAATGAAATGAAAGGAAGGGAAATAAAATATTAAAAGGCAGGTGAAGTAGGCTCTAATAATATTACCTGAGCTTATCTTGGATAAAGGTAGCACAAAAGTTTTCTAAAAAATACCATAAACTTCTAAAGTATATTATTAATAAAAATTTATTTTACAGAAAAGATCTGTATACATAGATTGGAATGGCAGGATAAATTATGCCAACGATAATGGTGAAAACTGAATAACAAATGAAGATGTGAAACTTCAGTTGGAATCACAGGATCATCAGAAAAAAAATCATTTAACACATATGTAGATTGGAATTGCAGAAAATGTTCTTTGATAATTGAAGAAATAAGTACAAGGAGATCAAACCAGTCAATCCTAAAGGAAATCAACCCTGAATATTCATTGGAAGGACTGATGCTGAAGCTGAAGCTCAAATACTTTGGTCACGTGATGCATAGAGCTGACTCATTGGAAAAGACCCTGATGCTGGGAAAGGTTAGAGGCAAAAGGAGAAGGGGATGACAGAGGATGAGATGGTTAGATAGCATCGTTAACTCAATGCACATGATTTGAGCAAACTCAAGGTGATAGTGGAAGATAGGGGAGACTGGCATGCTGTAGTCCATGAAGTCACAAGGAATCAGACATGATTTAGCATCTGAACAACAAGAGGTGACATAATGACTAGATAACAGAGTAAACTACATAAATGGGATTAACCTTTTCATTGTTCATACTTAGCAGAAAATAAAAAAAAGAAAGAATCAATTCATTTAAAAGCAAGTCACTATGTCAGGAAGGAAAAGGACAAAAATTTGAAACACATCCATAGTTTTCAAAAGGACTCCTATCTCTGACAAGTTGAAACTACAGGGTTCAAAGCCCATCTCAAAGGCCAATAAAAGGCAATAGTGTTTTACATGACCCCCATCGCTTACATAAAAGAAGGTACTAAGACAGGAAACAAAACCTAAGAGGAGATATCATAAGATTTGTTGGGATAAATCATATCAATCATTCATCTTGAACTGAACTGTCACCTTTTTAAGAAAAAAATGCAGAAAGATTGCTTACAAGATGGTGGAGTAGAAAAACCTTGAACTCCTCTCCTCTCATGAGCACATCAAAACCACAACTATCTTCTAAACAACCATCAATAAAAGGCATTGGGACTTACCAAACAGATTTTCTATAACTAAAAACACAAAGAAGAAATCACAATGAGATGGTAGGAGGGGCACACTTGTGATATAATCGAGTCCAAAATCCCCTGAGTGGGTGACCCAAAACTAGAGAATGGTTGTATTGCACAGGTTTTCCCACAAGAGTGAGAGTTCTGAATCCCATGTCTCTGCAGCCTGGGGGTTTGGTATCAGGAAGAGGAGCCCCCAAATTACTTGACTTTGAAGGCCAGTGGGGCTTAAATTGCAGGGGCTCCACAGGACTGGGGGACAAGAGGCTTCATTCTTAAAGGGTGCACACAAAATCTCAAATGTACCAGTACTGAGGGCACAGTAACTTCATAGGAGCCTGGGCCAGACTTACCTGCTGGTCTTGGAAGTTCTCCTGGGAACATAAGGGGGGCACAGCTGTAGCTTACTCTGGGGAATAGACACAGCGGTGGATATATTGGGGAGTATTCAT
The DNA here is from genome assembly GCF_029407905.1 of Bubalus kerabau. Classification (NCBI taxonomy): domain Eukaryota; kingdom Metazoa; phylum Chordata; class Mammalia; order Artiodactyla; family Bovidae; genus Bubalus; species Bubalus kerabau. The sequence goes on from NC_073626.1 coordinate 25,866,424, forward strand.
GTGCATGAACTCTCACTGGAGGTTGACATCTTGCTTAGGTCATTAACACCAAGTTCTGGCCCCACCCAACAGTTGGTAGGAGCCAGTTCTGGGATGCTTCAGGCCAAACAACCAACTGGGGGAAATACAGCCCCACCAATCAGCAGACAGGCTGTCCAAAGATTTCTTAAGCCCACAGCCACCTCTAGACACACCCCTTGACATGGCCCTACCCACCAGAGGGCCAGGACCTAGCTCTACTCATCAGTGGTCAGGCATTGGCTCCTCCTGCCAGAAAGCCTACACAAACCTCTAGACCAGACTCATCTACCAGGGAGCAGATGTCAGAAGCAAGAAAACCACAATCCCACAGTCAGTGGAACTGAGCCTGCAATATACACTACCATGTGAAGAGCCGACTCTGGGAAAGGACCCTGATGCTGGGAAAATTTGAGGGCAGAGGAGAAGGGGGCAACAGAAGATGAGATGGTTGGATGCATCACTGACTCAATGGACATAAGTTTGAGCAAACTCTGGGAGATAGTGAAGGACAGGGAAGCCTGACAAGTCTGCCATTCATGGAATTGCAAAGAGTTGGACACAACTGAGTGACTGAACGACAAATGTGTAAAATAGCTGGTGAGAAGTTGCTGTGCAACACAGGGAGCCCAGCCTGGCACTCTGTGATGATCTAGAGGGATGAAATGGGGGGAGGGGAGGGGACGGATGCTCAAGAGGTAGGTGATATATGTATAGTTATGGCTTATTAGCTTTGCTGTATAGCAGAAACCAACACAACCTTGTAAAGCAATTTTCTCCCATTAAATAATAAAAACAAACAAACAAACAGATCAGACCTTACCCTGGGAGCAGCTGATCCCTGACCCTTGAGTGGTGCAAGGGGAGTGCACTACTGGGACACCTAAGACATCCCCTACAGAGGGTCACTTCTCCAAGGTCGAGGAATGTAGCTAACCTCTGAGTGTGTGTGTGTTTGTTGCTCAGTTATGTCCAATTCTAACATACAGAAAAACACAAACAGAACTTCAGATAAGATGAAGCAGCAGAGGTAAATGTTCCAGATGTAGGAACAAGAAAGAAATGCAAATATGCAGATCACACTAGACAGGCGCTCAAAAAATGATAGGGAATTGCATGGTAAAAGCACTCATCTATCCAAAACTATCTGCAGCAGTAGTCATATGTGTTAAATATTTCAACACAGACCATTAGAGTGAAATGGCTTTAATATTTTGATAACTTATATAAGCAAAACCTAAGCTAGAAAAGGTATGGAACTAACAGAAGCAGAAGAGATTAAGGAGAGGTGGCAAGAATACACAGAATTATACAAAAAAGATCTTAATGACCTAGATAACCACGATGGTGTGATCACTGACCTAGAGCCAGACATCCTGGAGTGTGAAGCCAAGTGGGCCTTAGGAAGCATCACTATGAACAAAGCTAGTGGAGGTGATGGAATTGCAGCTGAGCTATTTCAAATCTTGAAAGATGATGCTGTGAAAGTGCTGCACTCAATATGCCAGCAAATTTGGAAAACTCAGCAGTGGCCACAGGACTGGAAAAGGTGTTTTCATTCCAATCCCAAAGAAAGGCAATGCCAAAGAATGCTCAAACTACCACATTTGCACTCATCTCACACACTAGCAAAGTAATTCTCAAAATTTTTCAAGCGAGGCTTTACCAATATGTGAACTAAGAATATCCAGATGTTCAAGCTGGTTTTAGAAAAGGCAGAGGAACCAGATATCAAATTGCCATCATCCACTGGATCATAGAAAAAGCAAGAGAGTTCCAGAAAACATCTACTTCTGCTTCATTGACTATGCCAAAGATTTTGGCTGTGTGGATCACAACAAACTGTGGAAAATTCTTCAAGAGATTGGAATACCAGACCATGTTATCTGCCTCCTGAGAAATCTGTATGCAGGTCAAGAAGCAACAGTTAGAACTGAAATGGAACAATGGACTGGTTCCAAATTGGGAAAGGAGTTCATCAAGCCTGTATATTGTCACCCTGCCTCTTTAGCTTGTATGCAGAGTACATCATGCAAAATGCTGGGCTGGATAAAGCACAAGCTGGGATCAAGATTACTGGGAGAAATATCAATAACCTCAAATATGCAGATGACACTACTCTTATGGCACAAATTGAAGAGGAACTAAAGAGCTTCTTGTTGAAAGTGAAAGACGAAAGTGAAAAATCTGGCTTAAAACTCAGCTTTCAAAAAAAGATCATGGCATTCAGTCCCATCACTTCATGGCAAATAGATGGGGAAATAGTGACTTTATTTTCTTGGGCTCCAAAATCACTGCAGATGGCAACTGAAGCCAAGAAATTAAAGGACACATGCTTCTTGGAAGAAAAGCTATGACCAACCTAGACAGCATCTTAAAAAGCAGAGACATTACTTTGCCTACAAAAGTCTGTCTAGTCAAAGTTATGGTTCTTCCAGTAGTCATGTGTGGATGTGAGAGTTGAACCATAAAGAAAGCTGAGCACCAAAGAAATGATGCTTTTGAACTGTGGTGTTGGAGAAGACTCTTGAGAGTCCCTTGGACTGCAAGGAGATCCAACCAGTCAAACCTAAAGGAAATCATCCCTGAATGTTCATTGGAAGGACTGATGCTGAAGCTGAAGCTCAAATATTTTGGCCACCTGATGAGAAGAAGTGACTTATTAGAAAAGACCCTGATGCTGGACAAGATTGAATATAGGAGGAGAAGGGGATGACAGATGATGAGATGGTTGGATGGCATCACTGACTCAATGGACATGAATTTGAGCAAGCTCTGGGGGTTGGTGATGGACAGGGAAGTCTTGTGTGCTGCAGTTTATGGGGTTACAAAGAGTCGGACACGACTAAGTGACTAAACCGAGCTGAAGCCAGAGTCAATGCCCTTCAATCCAAGAAAATGGAACTTAACAACAGCCAATCACAGTCAAATAAGCTTTCATAAATAAGGCAACAGTTTAAGCTATGACCAGTAAAATAATTGCTTTGCTTCTGCATTATTTTCTCTATAAAGAGCTTGCCCCTGGTTTCTTTTGGTAGAGCACACTTAACCACTTTCAGTTTAGTGCTGCCAATTTGAATTGATGTTTACTCAGGTAAACCCTTGAAAATGATATTGTGCCTCAGGTTATCTTTTAGTATATGAAAACTAGTGTGTGCATTAAAGAGACATATTCTTAAATTCAATTCCCTCTAAAAACAAAAATATATTTGAATGTCTTTAGAAAAAGAGGTTATAAAACATGATAATTACATTAGTGTTTCACTAAAAAATCTTTTGGAAATATCTCAGGAATCATGCTTCATATGTGATTCACACACAAAATTCAAAATTGAGAGATGTGTTATATTTGAACTTTCCTTAAAATTAAAATCCTCCTATAAGTATTTGAAAGGAATTACAGTTTGTTGATCTGATAATAAAAATGAAAAAGGTGAAGAAAAATTTTTGTGGTTGAAAAGTTAAAAAATCTAAGAATACTTAAGTAAAATAATATATACCAGGAAACTCTGGGGTAATATGTTCAGTGTAGTGTAAGAATGAATTTTGACCAAGGAATTATATCTGAATTCACACAGTAGTTGAAAGAAGAATATAGAAGGAAACTTTAATCAGCAAGTTTGGAGACTTCCTCTCATCTCCTAAAGTATGAAAAAGTATCAATTTCATAGTAATAGGCCTTCAGATTTAGAATATAGATGTCCAAATTTTGGGTATTTTCAAGAAATACATATATAGTGTAGAAACCATGTGCCTATCAGCCTAAGCTCCTACATTGCATAAATTTCATAGAGAAACTTTTGCAAGTTTCTAGAAACAGAAGAGGCCAGTGCATGTGGGGGAAGATCAGGTATGAAATTAAAAAAGAAGAAATAGGAAGAATGAAGGTAGGGAAACAAAATGAATAGCACTTAGTATGAACAAAGTTTATAATGCAAAATTCATGTGGAAACAGGAGACATCCAGGGTGAGCCAAAAGGTGACATGTTTATAAAAAGGCATGGAATAGAAAGATATCAAGAAAGCAGTTATTTAAAAGTGTTTTAGGAAGATGTGGATGTTAGAGAAAATTTACCTGATTTTTTCTGAAGTTCTTCTGAAAAAAAAAGGAAAGATCACTGTAAATTTTGGGAGAAAGAAATATGAATAAAATGCACATTTATTGAAAGGATGTGTTTAATATTAAACCTATAATGACTTATGTAAACGCATGCATATGCATGAATACATGCGTGCATGCACACACACATGTGAACACACATGCACACACACACATAGACACACATACACTTGGCTGAAAGCTCCCTTTTGTGCCAAGAATATTCTTCAAAAGATGGAGAAGGAGGAAATGAATGAATTTTCTGAATTGAAAACAAGCTGGAATTTTTGTTCTGATCATTATACAATTTTTCTTGATCACTTTTAAAATTATATGGATGTTTACAGAAGTTCTTAGTGCTTAATAAGTTCTTTGCTCTTAATTATATGTCAGTTATAATTACAGGGTTAAGTTTATGGATGCCTTTATTCACAAAATTTTTTCAACCAATTAAAGCATCATCTTATTTTATGCTTTTGATTTTAACTCATACCTAAATGCAACTTATCTTAAAAATAGTCAGATGAAAGAAATGGAAATAAGGTTTTAAATGACAGTGAAGGCGGTTATAAATCAAAAGACATAAAGTTCAGATCAGAAACCTTAAAAAATACCAAAATATTACAGATAAATTGTTACTAAAATTTACTCAGCAGAAAGAAAATACATGCAGAGTTTGCAGTAACAGGAAAAATCAGTAATAATGAAACAGATACATAAGAAATGATGAAGAAGCATTACCTTTCAAATACTGTATCTGAATTACAGGTGAAGAGAGTTAATTTTATTTGAAAAAATAAAATAATAAAAAGCATGAACATGTAAAACTATATGTATATTGGCATTGAGGAAGATAATTATTGAAGTTGAAGACAAAGGTAAAATAAGCAGGAAAACATTGCCTAGGCATGAAGTGAAATATATTAAAGGCATTTACCATTTTCCTGTTTATATTTATCTGAAAAATAGAAGAAAGAAAAACCAATTCATTAAAAATGAAAACACAGTATCAGAGAGAAAAGAGTAGAATAATTTGAAATCCTATGAGCTTTACTTCTTTAAAAAAATTGATTGTTATTTCTAAAATATTGGAACTAAAATTTTTGAAAGACCATCTAACCAATGAAAGGCAATGCTGTTTTCCATACAAACCCTTAGTGCAAAAGGAATTAAGAAATGAAACCATGACTGAAAAAAAATGAGACTTCCTCTAGGATAAATAATGTCAATCATCCTTCATTGGGCTATCTCCTCTTTTTCAGACTAAAATACCATATTAACATACACAAATATGACATAGGAACTTAAAATGTAATGAAAAGCCTATAGAAAATGTACTCATTAGTCAAAACTGCATCTGTTGTAGTAATTACATGAAACCTGCTACATGCGTTAAAGATATAAGTTCCCAAACTATATTCAACCTGTAAACAGAAATATAATTTAAAATTTGGAAAAGAAAGATGCTGAACTTTTAGTGATTATATTGATGTTTTATGAAAAAATCTTTCAGAATCATGTTAAGAAAATAGCTTTTTGTGTCATTCACAAAGAATTTTGAATTGAAGACACATGAAATTTTCTTGATATAATATCCTTCTACAAACATTTAATAGGTATTGCAGTTCATAGAATTAATAACTGTGTGACCGAAAGTGCAAAAGAATAAGAACATTTATTATAGTTGGGAAAACAGCCAGAAAAAATTGTGTAAAATATTTGTATGACTGAGAACACTTGAGTAATATAATCAAGGGCAGTGAAAGAGTGAGATCCAAGGTCATAGGTGACCTGTGAATGACAGTGGAATTTATACAGTCTTTGACAGGATAATGCAGGAAGAAACTTCACTCATGAAATCTGGAATCTTCTTTTATCTTGGGAAAATATCAGTTGTACAGTAATGGCCTCTTGAACTTGGAATATGTGCAGTGACCCTAAGTTAATGGATGTTTTCAAAACAGTATGTACAGACTGGAACTCATACATCTGTTGGCCTAATCAATCCCCTTATCTCACAAAACTAATAAAGGATCTATGGCAAGTCAGTGGAAGACAGGAGAAGCCAATGTTTCTAGAAAGGGGCAGTATGGAATGAAGAAAAACAAAAGAATGAGGAAATGATAGAAAGTGGGAAAATGGAAATGGACAGTATTTAATGTAGGAGAAGTCCATAAACAAACACAAACCCTGAAAAAGGAGCAGTAGACATACAAAAGAAGAATGAACCAATAGATCACATTTTGTAAAAAGTCATGGAATGTTAAAAATATCAAGAAAGCAGTCATTTAAAAAGGACAATGGAATAAAAAGTTATCAGAGATAATTTACCCAATTTTTTCTGAAGTTCTTCTGAAAAACAGAATGGAGAGAACAATGTAAATAACATAGGAAACAAAATCAAATAAAATTCAAATTTATTGAAAAATATCCATGTATTAAATGTGAGAATTGGACTAAATGTGAGAGTTGGACTATAATGATTTGAGATTTGGACTATAAAGAAAACTGAGTGCTGAAGAATTGATGCTTTTGAACTGTGGTGTTGGAGAAGACTTTTGAAAGTTCCTTGGACAGCAAGGAAATCCAACCAGTCAATCCTAAAGGAAATCAATCCTGAATATTCATTGGAAGGACTGATGCTGAAGCTGAAACTCCAATGCTTTGGCCACCTGATGCGAAGAATTGTCTCATTTGACAATACCCTGATGCTGGGAAAGATTGAAGGTGGGAGAAGAAGGGGATGACAGAGGATGAGATGGCTGGATGGTATCACTGACTCGATGGACATGAATTTGAGTAAACTCTGGGAGTTGGTGATGGATAGGGAAGCCTGGCGTGCTGCAGTCCATGGGGTGGCAAAGAGTCGGACACGACTGAGAGACTGAACTGAAAGTGAAAGTTGTTCAGTTGTGTCCGACTGTTTGCAACCCCATGGACATAGTCCATGTAAATCTCCAGGCCAGAATACTGGAGTGGGTAGCCTTTCTTTTCTCCAGAGGATCTTCCCAAACCAGGGATTGAACCCAGGTCTCCTGCACTGTACGTGGATTCTTTACCAGCTTAGCCACAAGGGAAGTCCAGAACTGAACTGAACTGAAAGTTAAATGTATCAGAATACAGATAAACACACACATATGTGTGCCTGCACACATTTGTGAACCAACAGTGGTTGAAGGATCACTTGTGTCCAGAAAATATATTTCAAATGTTAAAGGGGGGAAAGGACTGAATTTAGTGAATTGAGATTAAAAAAAAATTCAGGGGCACATTAGTTCTGCTGTTTACCTTATAAAAATACTATTGATCTGGTTTTAGCCTTATTTAGGCTTTTATTGGAGAAGGCAATGGCACCCCACTCCAGTACTTATGCCTAGAAAATCCCATGGACGGAGGAGCCTGGTAGGCTGCAGTCCATGGGGTCACTAGAGTTGGACACAATTGAGCAACTTCACTTTCACTTTTCACTTTCATGCATTGGAGAAGAAAATGGCAACCCACTCCAGTGTTCTTGCCTGGAGAATCCCAGGGATGGGGGAGCCTGATGGGCTGTCATCTATGGGGTCGCACAGAGTCGGACACAACTGAAGCGACTTAGCAGCAGCAGCAGCAGGCTTTTATTATTCAATTGTTAACTTTATACATTTTTTGACTTCCATGAAATATATGTATAAGTCATTCTGGTTATTGCAGTAGCTTTGTCATGTATAGTCACCAAAAGTCACTGTTCTAGTATAGTGAAACACTATTCCAGAAGGAGATCTGTGTTAGGTTTCTAGGAGTCTCTATTCATAACATTTTCATGAACCCATTAATATTGAATTTGTTTTGTGCAAGTTTCTATTTTAGCATGTACTTGAATGAAGCTTATCTTATCTAAATCACATTAATAGAAGATGAATGCTGTGTTAGATGACAGTGAAAGGGGTTCTTGAATTATTTTGGGATACACCTATACATTAGCCATTCTAAAAATGATGAAACATCAAAGACATATTATTAATAAAATTTACTTGACAAAAGTATTTGTCTACAAGTGTTGAAATGCAGGACAATTCAGAGTAATAATAATACAGGAAAGTGAATTAAAAAGAGGAATGGCATACTCAAAATAATGAGACAAAATCATGTCAAAATATACAGATACAGGAATAGAAGGTGATGATCATTGATACTTAAAGACAGGTGCAAAATACACATGAAAGCATGACTAGGCACACATTACTAGGACTTGTCTTTTTTCTGTTTACACTTATATAAAAAGAAAAACAATCAATCTACATTCAAAATGAGGATACATATCAGTAAGTGAAGAGGATAAAAATTTGAAACACTTCCATAATTTTCTCTACAGTTCAAACTGACCAATAATTCTAAGAACTGGAATCAGAAGATTCCAAAGCCACCTCACCAATCAGAGGCAATATTCTTTTACTTCCATATGGAGCTTGGTGCACAAGAGCTAAACAGAAAACTGATCATGAGAGGAAGTTGATATAACTTTGTTGGATAAACAATATCAATCCGTGGTCTTTTAGAGGCACTTCTTTCATTTTAAAACAGAGTACAAATACACAAAACACAAAGACAGGTTGTTAAGAGAGATGAGGAAGAAAATAGTAAAAGCATCCCTCTGACCAAATCTGTTTATCAAGTAGATGTATTTTAAATCTATTCAGTCTGACAAAAAAATTGAAAAATACCATTAGAAATGGAGAATGTTAAACTTTAAATGATTATATTTGTATTATATTATAAAAATTTTTGGAAAAATTCCAGTCTTTGTGTCATTGACCTATACCATTCTCAATTGAGAGATTAATCAATGAACTTTCCTTAATATATGAAAGTTTTTCTTTTTAACATTTAAAAGGAATTGAAATTTTCAGAATTCATAATTGTGTTAATAAAAGTATAAGCAAAATTCATTTTGATTTAAAAGAAAAAAGATAGGAAAGATTATGTAAAATATTTGTATACCTGAGAACACTTGAATAACATATTCACAGGCCATGTAAGACTAAGCCTCCAGTTCACATTTGACCAATGAATGGGAGTAAAACTATATTTAGCTAATAAGGGTTCTTGTTAAAGTTTGGTGAGTAATTAATTGCATCTTAATTGGCTCTCATAGTTCTTATATAAAACAGAAGTCCTAAATTAGTGGGCAGTGTCCATAAAATATATATAGAATAGAAACCATGTGAATATCAGCCTAATTTCTTTCATCTCTCCAACTTAATAATGTAATAAATATGACAAGTCTCTGGAAGAACACAAGATCAATGTTTATAGGGAGGTACAGATATTGAATGAAAAAGAAGGATTGAGAATGAATGAAAAGTATAGAAATAGAAATGAAGAGAACATAATGTGAGAGAAGACCATGAGCAGAAATAAGTGAATGGGACATGTAGACATCCAGAAGAATGAGCCACTGGAAACCATATAGGTAAATGGAACTCTAAAGACACCAAAAAAGCAGTCATTTATATGGTTATGGGAAATGTCAGAGAAAATTTACCAATTTTTTGGGGAAGATCTTCTGAAAAATAAAATACAAAGATAAATGTAAATATCATGGGAAGTAGATGTGAAGAAAATTAAATGCATTGAAAATTCTAAATATAAGCCCCAAATTAAACCTATTAACATGCAAAAGCACACACACACACTTACTCACATACACACTACCTCACACATAAGTACCAACAGAGGAGGAAATCCCACCTCTGCCCACAGAATATTTTACAAAAAATCAAACTAGAAATGGAGTGAAATTACTGAAAGAGAAAACTTTTTAGAAATATTAGTTGTGGTGGTTACCTCTTAAAATATGCTATTGACATTTTGGGGCATTATTTAGGCTTTTACCGATGGACAGGGAGGCCTGGCGTGCTGCAGTTCATGGGGTCGCAAAGAGTCGGACACGACTGAGTGACTGAACTGAACTGAACTCAGCTGAGGCTTTTATTATTTGATTTGTTAGCTTTGGTAAGTTCTTGTGTTGTGCTGTGCTCAGTTTCGTTCCACACTTTGCAACCCCAGGGATTGCCAGGCTCCTTTGTTCATAGAATTTCCCAGGCAAGAATACTGGAGTGGTTTTGCCATTTCCTTCTCCAGGGGATCTTCCTGGCCCAGGGATCAAACCAGAGTCTCTTGTATCTCCTGAACTGGCAGGTGAATTCTTTACCAGTAGTGTCTCCTGAAAAGCCCCAACCCATGGACATATATAGCCTTGTTACATGAAAGGAAGGAAATTGAAATATTAAGTGGCAGTGATGGCAGTTCCAAATCAGATGGCCTCAAGTTATCTTGAATAAAGTTTAATATCAGAAAGTTTAAAAATACAGACATATATTTTAATGCAGGAGGCCCAGGTTCAATCTCTGGGTCAGGAAGATCCCCTGGTGAAGTAAATGGCAACCCACTCCATATTCTTGCCTGGAGAATTCCATGGACAGAGGAACCTAGTGGGCTACAGTCCATGGGGTCGCAAAGAGTCAGACATGACTAAGTGAATAACACATACACACAGAATAAGGACTAAATTTCCTAATATCCTGCTACCTTAACCAATGTAACTGTGTATTATCAGCAACATGTAGATATTTAACATACTTGATGAGTTTAAGATTTTCCAGTCAGTATTTCTTTGATGCTCAATCTCTAAAATCATTGTGAAGTGGGATCTTATTTAAGTTGAAACCTGTGTCCTCTTCAAAGGACCCCAGAAGCCTAATGCAGCTTCCTTGCTGTTCATTTAACAAGATATTCCAAGTAAGTTTGACATTTTCTACCTGATCTGGAAATGGCTATTTTTTTCCAAGACACTTTACATTCTTTTAGTGAGAAATTGTTTAGAGAAATCACAATCTTGGAAATGGGAACAGGAATTTCTGGGAAGTTGATCATAGTATCCAGACCTATTCAGTGAAACAGATATATGTGTATATATGAAATAATAATACATCATTGGAACTTGCCTTTTCCCTGTTCTTTCTTGTCTGAAAAATAAAAATAAGAAAGAATTAACATTCAAAATGAAAGTACAATATCAGGAAGAGATGAGTATAAAATTTTTAGAAGCATTGAGTTTACTCTGTAGTTTAAGCTCACTAATATTTCTGGGAATTGGAACCACAAGTTTCCTAAAGCCATCAAACCAATCACAGACAGCGTTGCTGTACAACTTTCACCCACTGTGCAAAGCAGTTAAGATAGGCGGTGACACCTTGAGAGAAAGTAGACATGACTTCCTCTGGGATATATACACACACACATATAATCAATCATTATTCTTTCAACAGACCTTCTTTTTCAGAATAAAGTGCAAGCATGTTCACATACAAGACAGATACTTAAAAAGTGATGAGGCAGCATATAATATAAACATTCATCTGACCAAAACTGTATCTGTAGCAGTAGTTATATGAAGCCTGCCACATACATGAAAGAAGTATATTCCTAAATTCCATTCAACCTGGAAACATAAAAGCAATTTTAAAATTAATGAGGGCAATAACCTTACAGAAGTATTCTAGGATAATAGCTTTTTAAGTAATAGGTCTATATTATCAAGAAATGTATTAAAAATATAAATTGCTTCTACATCCATAAAAGAATTTTATATGGTATAGTTAACTTCTATGCCAAAAAAATGCAAAAATATAAGGAGAATGACTATAGTTGGTAGAAAAAATGTGAGTAAGAATTGTGTAAAATATCTGTATACTTGTGAACATTTGGGTAAAAAGATTGATTGCAGTGGAAGACAGCTTCATGCTTACAAATGGCCATTAAATAAAATCAGAATTTACACATTTTTGATAGAACAATTGGGGATATTTAATCACATGTTTATTGTCTCATAAGTAATAAACTTTGAAAAGTGTCTATTGCAAAGAAATGAGCCCTAATATTTGGAGCACATGACAGAGGTCCAAAGTTTGAATGTATTCCAGAAAAATAGATAGAATAAAAATCATATGCCATTTGTCTCATGACTTCTCAATGAAACTGTGGAAGGTCTCTGGGTACAAAAAAAGGGCCAGTATTTATAGAGAAGAAATGGTGTGGAATGAAAGAAGTGAGCACGAATGGAAGGAAGGGACAAGAAATGGAGACAAGTTAATAGAGGAGAGGTAACCAAAAACTTGAGGAGGGAAGTGTAGACACCCAGGAGAAGAGTGAGCCAATGGATGACATATAGATAAAAGATAGATAATCTCAAAGACACCAAGAAAGGAATAATTATAAAAGGATTTGGGAATACTGAGTTGTCAGAAAATTTACCGAATATTTTCTGTGGTCTTTCTGAAAAATAAAATGAAAGGATTAGTGAAAATATTTTGGGAAAGAAACACAAAAAAATCAAATATTACAATTTTAAAATTTAAAAGTAAACCCATTAGTTTTCAGGTAAAAACACACACACAAATATTTTCCATGCAAAGATGCACATACACACACACACTGTCTAAGAGCTCATATTTCTCAGAGAATTGTCTACAAAAATGAAAAGAGGAGTGAAACGGAGAATTTACTGAACTGAGAAAAATTTAGAAATGTTAGATAAAATATGTGTGTGCTGTGCTCAGTTGCTCAGTCATGTCTGACTTTTTGCAACCTCATGAACTGTAGCCTGCCAGGCTCCTCTATCCGTGGGACTTTGTGGGCAAGAATACTGGAGCAGGCTAACACTTCCTCCTCCAGAGGATCTTCCCTACCCAAGGATCATACTGGAGTCTTTGCACTGGCAGGCAAATTCTTTACCACTGAGTCACCTGGAAATTCCTATTAGATAAAATGACCACCTTTAAAAAGTGTTCTTAATCCCTTTTGACATTGTTTAGGCTTTTATTATTTGCTATGCTAGCTTTAATAAGATCTGTGGCTGCTATCAATAATGATATAGTCAATTCTTGTTTTTGTGATATCTGTGTTGTATAACCAGCTGGTGCTAGTGGTAAAGAATCTGCCTGCCAATGCAGGAGATGCGGATTCTATCTCTGGGTCCGGAAGATCACCTGGGGAAGGAAATGGCAACCCACTCCAGTATTTTTGCCTGGAGAATCCCATGGACAGAGGAGCCTTGTGGGCTATAGCCTATGGGGCCACGAAGAACATGTAGGACATGACTGGCTGGTTGAACACACACATGTTGTATAAAGTTGCTTAAAACACTGAAGTAGATAATACTGGTCTTAGAGAAAATGCAGGGTTATGTTTCTGGGCGCCTCTATTCACTTCTCTGTTCACCTATTTAATGAAACCTAACTGTAGTTTAACTTCTATTTTAATTCATACCTGAATGAGCTAACAAATAAATTATTTGATAGGAAGTGGAATGAGATATTAAATGTTGGTAGAAGTGGTCCTCAGTCAAACAGCCTGGACCTTTTTTTAGAGAAAATTTATACACCATAAGCTTTAAAAGTACAAAACTTTTCAGACATATTATTAACAAAATTTATACAACAATGAATCTGTTTATATTGATTTCAATGATTAAGACAAATGAAAGAGAATATTGGGGAAAATGTAATAACAAATGATGATGGCAAACTATAGTTGGAAAGATAACAAGACTAAGTCATGAAAAATATGTCTGTTGGAACTGAGGAGTATAATCATTGAACACTGAAGACAAAGGTAGAAGAAACAGATGAAACGTGACTAGGTATACAATGAAATAGTTTAATTGGACTTGCCTTTTTCTTGTTTACTCTTATCTGAAAAATAAAGAAAATCAGTTTGTTCAAAGTGAGGGCTCAATGTCAGGAAGGAAGAGGATAAAAAACTTTTAAAGTTTTATAGTTTATGGTTCAAATTGACTCTTATTTATGAGAATAGGAACCTTATGGATGATCAATCAGAGGCAGTACTGTTTTATATTCTCCTACCTCTTATGCAAAAGGAAATAATATAGGAAATTACATACTGAGAGGAGACTGACTAGGAATTCTTCTGGAATAACTAGTATAAATATTTTGTTTTTCATTAGAACTTTTTCTTTTTTTCAGAATAAAATGCAAACAAGTACACATACATAAGATAGGTACTTAAAAAGTGATGAGAAAGTATACACTAAAACACGTTGGTGTCCATAACTGTACTAGTACATGTAGTCATAAGAAGCCTGTGTGTGCTCAGTCACTCAGTTGTGTCTGATTCTTTTGTGACCCCTGGACTATAGCTTATCAGGCTCCTCTGTCTCTGAAAATATTCCAGGCAGGAATATTGGAGTGGGTTGCCATTTCCTTCTCCAGGGGAATGTCCCAATCCAGGGATTTAACCTGAGTGCCCTGAATCTCTTGAATTTGCAACCTGGCTCTTTACCACTGAGCCACTTGGGAAGCCCATAAGAAGCCTGTTCCATTCATTAAAGATATATGTTCCTAAATTCCACTCCTGAAAACGAAAATGTAATGGAAAAATATCACTGGGAAAAGAAAAATATGAAAACTAGTAATTGTATTAGTGTTAATGAAAACATTTTAGGAATATCTTGGGACAATAGCATAAAAAGGCAGCAGAAAACTCGTTGATCATTATTGATAAATAGTCAAAGTTAAATTTGGTAATATAATTGTGATGCATAATTCACTCAGAACTCAAAGTTAAAATAATGAATGTAGTAAAATAGCCATAACTACAACAAATTGTTACTAGTTACAAATATTAAAAAATATGTAACTTGTAATATCAATAACCTAAAATGTGAGATGGGAGAAGGCAATGGCAAGCCACTCCAGTACTCTTGCCTGGAAAATCCCATGGACGGAGGAGCCTGGTAGGCTGCAGTCCATGGGGTCGCTAAGAGTCAGACACAACTGAGTGACTTCACTTTCACTTTTCACTTTCATGCATTGGAGAAGGAAATGGCAACCCGCTCCAGTGTTCTTGCCTGGAGAACCCCAGGGATGGGGGAGCCTGATGGGCTGCCATCTATGGGGTCGCACAGAGTCGGACACAACTGAAGTGACTTAGCAGCAAAATGTGAGGTGAAGAAGTAAAAAGTGTAAGGTTTAGGAATTCTTCTGAAGTTATGTTATTATCAGCTTGAAATAGGGTGTTGTAATTTAAGGTATTTTATGTAAACTTCATAGTAACCCAAAGGGGGAAAAAATCTGTAATAATTATGCAAAAGAATACTGATAAAAAAAAAGACATCAACACACATATATACACATGCAAAACAGAGTAAGAAACAGGGAACAACAGACCTACAGAATAACTGAAAAACAATTAACAAAATGGCACTAGTAAGTTTTTACCTATTCAACCGGCACGCTAAAGCGCGGCTGAGAGGAGCTATCCCACGTCCGAGGTCAGGGGCAGAAGCCAGGAGGACCCCATGCCGGAAGGGCGCGGCCAAGAGGAGCTACCCCGCATCCGAGGTCAGGGGTGGTGGCCGGGAGGAGCTACCCCAAGCCTGAGGCCAGGGGCGGTGGCCCTGAAGAGCTACCCCACGCCCCTACGCCCGAGGCCAGGGGTGGCGGCCGGGAGGAGCTACCCAACACCCGAGGCCAGGGGCGTAGCCGGGAGGACCAACCCCCTTCCAAGGAGTGGTGGCTGCGTGGGTGCAGAGGGCCTAGAGGAGCTATCCCACGTTGAAGGTCAGGAAGAGCAGTGGTGAGGAGATACCCCTCCTCCAAGGTAAGGAGCAACAGCTGTGCTTTGCTGGAGCAGAAGTGAAGAGATACCCCACGCCCAAGGTAAGAGAAACCAAAGTAAGATGGTAGGCGTTGCAGAGGGCATCAGAGGGCAGACACACTGAAACCATACTCACAGAAAACTAGTCAATCTAATCACACTAGGACCACAGCCTTGTCTAACTCAATGAAACTAAGCCATGCCTGTGGGTCATGGTGGAGAGGTCTGACAGAATGTGGTCCACTGGAGAATGGAATGGCAAACCACTTCAGTATTCTTGCCTTGAGAACCCCATAAACAGTATGAAAAAGCAAAATTAGGGGATACTGAAAGAGGAACTCTCCAGGTCAGTAGGTGCCCAATATGCTACTGGGGATCAGTAGAGAAATAACTCCAGAAAGAATGAAGTGATGGAGCCAAAGCAAAAACAGTACAGCTGTGGATGTGACTGGTGATAGAAGCAAGGTCCAATGCTGTAAGAGCAATATTGCATAGTAATCTGGAATGTCAGATCCATGAATCAAGGCAAATTGGAAGTGGTCAAACAAGAGATGGCAAGAGTGAATGTCGACATTCTAGGAATCAGCGAACTCAAATGGACTGGAATGGGTGAATTTAACTCAGGTGACCATTATATCTACTACTGTGGGCAGGAATCCCTCAGAAGAAATGGAGTGGCCATCATGGTCAACAAAAGAGTCCAAAATGCAGTACTTGGATGCAGTCTCAAAAACGACAGAATGATCTCTGTTCGTTTCCAAGGCAAACCATTCAATATCACAGTAATCCAGTTCTATGCCCCAACCAGTAACACTGAAGAAGCTGAAGTTGAATGGTTCTATGAAGACCTACAAGACCTTTTAGAACTAACACCCAAAAAAGATGTCCTTTTCATTATAGGGGACTGGAATGCAAAAGTAGAAAGTCAAGAAACACCTGGAGTAACAGGCAAATTTGGTCTTGGAATACGGAATGAAGCAGGGCAAAGACTAATAGAGTTTTGCCAAGAAAATGCACTGGTCATAGCAAACACCCTCTTCCAACAACACAAGAGAAGACTCTACACATGGACATCACCAGATGGTCAACACCGAAATCAGATTGATTATATTCTTTGCAGCCAAAGATGGAGAAGCTCTATACAGTCAGCAAAAACAAGACCGGGAGCTGACTGTGGCTCAGATCATGAACTCCTTATTACCAGATTCAGACTGACACTGAAGAAAGTAGGAAAACCACTAGACCATTCAGGTATGACCTAAATCAAATCCCTTATGATTATACAGTGGAAGTGAGAAATAGATTTAAGGGCCTAGATCTGATAGATAGAATGCCTGATGAACTATGGACTGAGGTTTGTGACATTGTACAGGAGACAGGGATCAAGACCATCCCCATGGAAAAGAAATGCAAAAAAGCAAAATGGCTGTCTGGGGAGGCCTTACAAATAGCTGTGAAAAGAAGAGAAGCGAAAAGCAAAGAGAAAAGGAAAGATATTCCAATTTGAATGCAGAGTTCCAAAGAATAGCAAGAAGAGATAAGAAAGCCTTCTTCAGTGATCAATGCAAAGAAATAGAGGAAAGAGGCAGAACAAAGACCCGGTCCGAGGAGGCAGAGGCTGAAACCCATCTCAAATCTTTTTCCTCAGATAATTTTGGAATCATGCCTGAAATGCCGGAGAACATGGAACAGGAGGAAGTTAACATCCCCAACAGGCGGGTTCTCATTACTGGTGCCACTGGGCTTCTTGGCAGAGCCGTGTACAAAGAATTTCAGCAGAATAATTGGCATGCCGTTGGCTGTGGTTTTAGAAGAGCAAGACCAAAATTTGAGCAGGTCAATCTCTTGGATTCTAATGCAGTTCATCACATCATTTATGATTTTCAGCCCCATGTCATCGTACACTGTGCAGCAGAGAGAAGGCCAGATGTTGTAGAAAATCACCCAGATGCTGCTTCTCAACTTAACGTGGATGCTTCTGGGAATTTAGCAAAGGAAGCAGCTGCAATTGGAGCATTTCTAATCTACATTAGCTCCGATTATGTTTTTGATGGAACAAACCCACCTTATAGAGAGGAAGACATACCAAATCCCCTAAATCTGTATGGCAAAACAAAATTAGAAGGAGAAAAGGCCGTCCTGGAGAACAATTTAGGAGCTGCTGTTTTGAGAATTCCTGTTCTGTATGGAGAAGTTGAAAGGCTTGAGGAAAGTGCTGTGACTATTATGTTTGATAAAGTGCAGTTCAGCAACAAGTCTGCAAACATGGACCACTGGCAGCAACGGTTCCCCACACACGTCAAAGATGTGGCCACCGTGTGTCGTCAGTTAGCAGAGAAGAGGATGCTGGATCCATCAATTAAGGGAACCTTTCACTGGTCTGGCAACGAACAGATGACTAAGTATGAAATGGCGTGTGCAATTGCAGACGCCTTCAACCTCCCCAGCAGCCACTTAAGACCGATAACTGACAGTCCTGTCGTAGGAGCACAACGTCCGAGAAATGCTCAGCTTGATTGCTCTAGATTGGAGACCTTGGGCATTGGCCAGCGAACACCATTTCGAATTGGAATCAAAGAGTCACTCTGGCCTTTCCTCATTGACAAGAGATGGAGACAGACGGTCTTTCATTAGTGTATGTGTGGTGGTGGGGGTGGTGGTAGTGTTTTTTAAAACAAGAAGTCAAGAAGTCATGGCACTTTTTAAAGAAAAAAGGAAATAGTTTTGTATGAGTGCTCTTCGATTGTGACTCATGATCTTTCAGGTAAATGATGCTCTTGCACAAGTGAAATTGTCTAGGGAAATTTAAGGGCAATAATGCCTCCTTTGAAGTAATGATTTTCTCATTTTGTTCTGCCTCAATTTGCTGTGTGAATATAGTAAATTATGATTTTCAAGTATTTGAGAGCCAGGATGAAACACATCTGCTGTAGACTTTTTGGGGGGGCAGGGGGAAGAAATGCATTGTTCATTCCTATAAATAACCTCTACATTTTCAGGACTTTTACAACTGTTGATCCTTTTATGTTTTAAATTGTGTTAAATGGCATACAAATCATTGATGTTCATTGTTTGCTTTGCTTGAGTTCAGATCAAAATGTTTGAAGAAAGAAACTTTATTTTTGCAACCTAAGTGTAGTTTTTATGCTTGAGATATTTCAACATGTTATGTATATTGGAACTCCTGTAGCTTGATACCTCCTGCTTTTGTAGCAGTGAACGGTGAATGTTTGAGAGAGAGAATGTGTGTATGTGAATGTATTTTTTAAATATATATGAAACTGTCCTTTTCACTCCATGTCACTAAGTGATATTTCATATGTGCAGTTATACTAATAGTAATGGGCCTTGTAAGTCTTTTGACATTCATGAATAATAATAAATATGTACTGCTGGCATGGTAATGCTTAGTTTTCTCGTATTTATTTCTCTTTTTTGAAATGTAGGGACCAGATATCTAAACTGTTTTGTTGCTATAATTTTAAAAATTTCCTTCTTATCATGTAAAATTACCTTATCTGATGCAGAATATAGTTAATGTACATTAAAATACAAAGCACAGTAATAAAATGAGCCCTGGTGAATCTACCACGTGAAATCTAAAAAAAAAAAAAAAAAAAAGAAATAGAGGAAAACAACAGAATGGGAAAGACTAGAGATCTCTTCAAGAAAATTAGAGATACCAAGGAATATTTCATGCAAAGATGGGCTCGGTAAAGGACAGAAATGATATGGACCTAACAGAAGCAGAAGATATTAAGAAGAGGTGGCAAGAACACACAGAAGAACTGTACAAAAAAGATCTTCATGACCCAGATAATCACGATGGTTGATCACTGACCTAGAACCAGACATCCTGGAATGTGAAGTCAAGTGGGCCTTAGAAAGCATCACTACGAACAAAGCTAGTGGAGGTGATGAAATTCCAGTGGAGCTCTTTCAAATCCTGAAAGATCATGCTGTGAAAGTGCTGCACTCAATATGCCAGCAAATTTGGAAAACTCAGCAGTGGCCACAGGACTGGAAAAGGTCAGTTTTCATTCCAATCCCAAAGAAAGGCAATGCCAAAGAATGCTCAAACTACTGCACAGTTGCACTCATCTCACACGCTAGTAAAGTAATGCTCAAAATTCTCCAAGCCAGACTTCAGCAATATGTGAACCGTGAACTTCCTGATGTTCAAGCTGGTTTTAGAAAAGGCAGAGGAACCAGAGATCAAATTGCCAATATCCACTGGATAATGGAAAAAGCAAGAGAGTTCCAGAAAAACATCTATTTCTGGTTTATTGACTATGCCAAAGCCTCTGACTGTTTGGATCACAATAAACTGTGGAAAATTCTGAAAGAGATGGGAATACCAGACCACCTGACCTGCCTCTTAAGAAACCTGTATGCAGGTCAGGAAGCAACAGTTAGAACTGGACATGGAACAATAGACTGGTTCCAAATAGGAAAAGGAGTACGTCAAGGCTGTATATTGTCACCCTGCTTATTTAACTTCTATGCAGAGTACATCATGAGAAACGCTGGACTGGAAGAAACACAAGCTGGAATCAAGATTGCTTGGAGAAATATCAATAACCTCAGATATGCAGATGACACCACCCTTATGGCAGAAAGTGAAGAGGAACTAGGAAGCTTCTTGATGAAAGTGAAAGAGGAGAGTGAAAAGTTGGCTTAAAGCTCAACATTCAGAAAATGAAGATCATGGCATCCGGTCCCATCACTTCATGGGAAATAGATGGGGAAACAGTGGAAACAGTGTCAGACTTTATTTTTCTGGGCTCCAAAATCACTGCAGATGGTGACTGCAGCCATGAAATTAAAAGACGCTTACTCCTTGGAAGGAAAGTTATGACCAACCTAGATAGCATATTGAAAAGCAGAGACATTACTTTGCCAACAAAGGTCCGGCTAGTCAAAGCTATGGTTTTTCCATTGGTCATGTATGGATGTGAGAGTTGGACTGTGAAGAAGGCTGAGCACTGAAGCATTGATACTTTTGAACTGTGGTGTTGGAGAAGACTCTTGAGAGTCCCTTGGACTCAAGGAGATCCAACTAGGCCATTCTGAAGGAGATCAGCCCTGGGATTTCTTTGGAAGGAATGATGCTAAAGCTGAAACTCCAGTACTTTGGCCACCTGATGCGAAGTGTTGACTCATTGGAAAAGACTCTGATGCTGGGAGGGATTGGGGGCCGGAGGAGAAGGGGATGACAGAGGATGAGATGGCTGGATGGCATCACTGACTCGATGGACGTGAGTCTGGGTGAACTCCGGGAGCTGGTGATGGACAGGGAGGTCTGGCGTGCTGCGATTCATGGGGTCACAAAGAGTCGGACACGACTGAGTGACTGAACTGAACTGAACTGATCAACAGTTATGTTAAATATAAATAAATATTCCAATCAAAATACATAGAGCGGCTGAATGGAAAAACTAATTTAAAAAAAGATAGATTCAATTTTATGTTACCTACAAGAGACCCACTTTCACCTTAAAGACACACATAGAGTGAAGGTGAAGGGATGGAAAAAGACGTTTCAAGCCAAAAAGAGGAAAATGAGACATGTATATTTCATTACATAGTGAAAAGTAGGTTAATTCTGAAGATATAACAATTATAAATGTCTATGTGTCTAATTTTGTAGCACCTAAATATACAAGACACATATTCACAGAGATAAAAGGAGAAATAAATAGCAATACAACAGTAGTGGGGTACCTGAATACCTCACTCCCAACAATGAATACATCACATAGGCAATCAATTACGAAACAGTGGATCTGAACAACACTATAAGCCAAATAAACCTCCCCAATATATCAAGAACACTTATCCAACAACAGAAAATACATATTCTTCAGAAGCACACATGGAATATTTTATATTTAGATCATATACTGGGCCACAAAACAAAGTCTTAGCAAATTCAAGAAGACTGAAATCCTACTAAATATTTTGTCTGCTCACAATGGTATGAAACTATCAATAAGATGAGTCCAAAAATCAATAAGAAATAGAAAACTGGAAAATTTACAAGTGCATGAAATTAAACAACACTCATTAAAAGCTAATGGATCAAAGAAGAATTTAAGGGGGCATACATTTTCTTGAGACAAAGACCATGAAAACACAACATATCAGAACTCATGGAGTGTAGCAAAAGCAGATCTAAGAGGGAAGTTCATAGCAATAATAACCCATTATAATAAAAAAATGAAAAAAAAATCCCCAAATAAAAACCAACCTCTATGTCTTATGCAACGAGATAAAGCAAACTGAGCTAAAAGTTGAAAGAAGGAAGAAAATAATAATAGTTAAAGCCAAAGCAATAAAGAATAGAAAAACAATTGAAAGGATAAACCAAATTGAGTTAGTGTTTTGGAAAGTTAAAATTGACAAACTTTTATTTAGAATAACCAGTGAAAAAAGAAAGGCTGCAAATCAATAAAATTATAGATGAAAAAAGTGGACATTACAATTATTATTACAGAAATGCAGAAGGGAGTAAGAGGTTATATGAACATCTATATGCCAACAAACTGGACAACTTAGAAGGAAAACAAACCCTCTTAGAAATATACAACCTACCCAAGACTGGAAGAAATAGAAATCTTAACAGACCAATTTCTAGTGAGGAGATTAAATCAGTAAGAAAAATTCCCTAATGAAGCAAAGTCCAAGACTTGATGGCTTCACTGGTCAATTTTACAAATCACTAAAAGAAGAATTAACACCAATCTTGAACAAAAGTTTCCAAAATATCAAAGAAGAGGAAATAATCCCAAACTCATTTTACAAGGCCAGATTATCCTGATAACAAAGCCAGGTAAGAACATTATCAGAAAAGAAAACTACAGACCAATGTCCCTGCTGAATATGGATGCAAAAATTCTCAACAAAATACTCTTAAATCTAATTAGGCAGCACATTAAAAAGAACATTCATCATGATCAAGTGGTATTTATCTGTGTGATCCAAGGATGGTTTAACATATGCAATGCAATGTGATACATCACACTAATAGAATGAAAGAAAAGAATCATATTATCATCTCAATAATTCAAAAAATGGCAAAAATTCAGCATCTTTCATGATACAAACATATAGCAAATTAGGTGCAGAAAGGACATATTTTAACATAATGAAGACCATTTATGAGAAGCCCATAGCTAACATAATGATGAAAGCTGGAAAGCTTTTCCTCTAATATCAGAAATAAGACAGGGGTGCTCACTCTTACCATTCTTACTCAATATAATACTGGAAGTCTTCAGTAGAGCAGTCAGGCAAGAAGCAGTAATAAATGGCATCAGAATTGGAAAGGAAGATGTAAAGCTCTCTCTATTTGCTGATGACATGATTTTATACACAGCAAACTCTAAGGACTTGATTAAAACTGTTCATAACCAATCAAGGAATTCAATAAAGTTGCAGGGACAAAATAAACACATAAAAATCAGTAACACTTCAACATACTGACCACAAACTTTCTGAAAAAGAAATGTAAAAATTGATCTCATGTATTGTGCAACAGTATCAAAAAATTAAAGTACTTAGATTCCTAAAATTAAAATACCTAGATTCCTAAATTTAGCTAAGGCAGTGAAGGATCTCTACTATGAAAACTACATACTTTGGTGAAAGAAAATAAAGCATACACCAAAAAATGCAAATTTATCTCATCTACATGCTTGAAAGAATTAATATTGTTAAAATATTGATACAACAAAAAGCCATCTATAGATTCAAAGCAATTCCTAGTAGGATTTTTTTTTACAGAAATAGAAAATACACTCTTCCTTAAAAATCTTATGAAACCACAAATGACTCCATATAGCCAAAGAATTCTGACAAAGAATAACAAGTATCTCAATTCTGATTTAAGCTATCTTGTAACAGTATAGACCTATAGTAATTGAAACAATATCATACTGGCAAAAAACTTACAAATAGACCAATGGAAAAGAATTGAGAACCCAGAAATAAAGCCAAGTATATACGGCTAACTAGTATTTGACAAAGAAGTCAGGAAGAATCAGTGGGGAAAAGACAGTCTCTTCAATAAATAGTGCTGGAATATTACTCATCTATTAAAAAGAATGCATTTGAATCAGTTCTAATGAGGTGGATGAAACTGGAGCCTATTATACAGAGTGAAGTAAGTCAGAAAGAATAACACCAATACTGTATATTAATGCATATATATGGAATTTAGAAAGATGGTAACGATGACCCTATATGTGAGACAGCAAAAGAGACACAGATGTAAAAAACAGACTTTTGGACTCTGTGGGAGAAGGCGAGGGTGGGATGATTTAAGAGAATAGCATTGAAACATGTGTATTATCATATGTGAAACAGATCAGCAGTCAAGGTTTGATGCATGAGACAGGGTGCTCAGGGCTGGTGCACTGGGATGACCCTGAGGGATGGGATGGGGAGGGAAGTGTGACGGAGGGTCAGGATGGGGAACACATGTACCATCTATGGCTGATTCATGTGAATGTATGGCAAAGCCACCACAATATTGAAAGTAATTAGCCTCCAATTAAAATAAAAAAAAAGTAAAAAAAAAAAAGAAATAGTGCTGGAAAAACAGGATAGTCACAGTGAAAGAAAGAAACTTGATCTTATTTTATATCACTCATAAAAAGTAACTCAAAATGGATTAAAAACTTAATGTAAGACTTAAAGCTGAAACTCCAATACTTTGGCCACCAGATGTGAAGAGCCAACTCATTGGAAAAGACCCTGATGCTAGGAAAGACTGAAGGCAGGAGGAGAAGGAGACGACAGAGGATGAGATGGTTGGGTGGCATCATGGACTCAATGGACATGAGTTTGAGCAATCCAGGAGATAGTGAAGGACAGGGAGGCTGGGGATGCTGCAGTTCAAGGGGTCACAAAGAGACAAGACATAGTGACTGAACAACAACATTAAAAATATCAGAATGTAAACACACAAACACATATATGCAAGCACACAGATGTGTACCAACAGTGGCTACAAGCTTCATTTCAACCTGAATATGCTGGTCAAATATTAAAGAAGAAAAGAGAATGAACTTACTGATGTGGGCAAAAATTTCAGGAATCTTTGTATTTGTGGTATTGTTTTTAAAATGTTCTTAAACTCTTTGGCTATGACAGGGGCTACTATTATTCTGTTGGTCGTCATTAATCAGTTCTTTAGCTAGTACTGAAAAGAAGTGATCAGTTCCCTCATATTTGTAGCTCTGTGGTATGAAGTGCACACAAACAGTGAACTGGAGGATCCTGACCCACGACTTCCAGAGAAAATATAGGGATTGGTTCTTAGGAGCCTGCGTTTACATTTTCATCAAACAGTGACTACATTACCACCTTCAGGCGAGTTCCTATTTTAATTCATGCCCAAATAGACTTCATCTTTTCTCACTCACCTTTTCAAAAGAAAATGGACACATACACCCATACAAAAGAAAGTTAGTTAAAAAGAAATGAAGCAAAGAGAAAAAAGCAGCCCTTTGTGACATACAGTAGCTGTGGCAACCTTTACATGAAGCCTCCTATGTGCATTAAATTTCACTCCCTCTGAAAATAAAAATACAACTCTAAAGTGTCATTTACAAGTGAAGTTTTGAACTTTTTAAGGTATATTCATGTTTTATGAAAACATCTTTAGGAGACATTGATGGACAATAGGCTCTTGTGTCATTCACACAAAATTTCAGTGTTGAGACATATATGATTATTGAATTTTCCTTAAAATATAGAACACTTCTACACACATTTTGGAGAAGGCAATGGCACCCCACTCCAGTAATCTTGCCTGGAAAATCCCATGGATGGAGGAGCCTGGTGGGCTACAGTCCATGGGATCGCTAAGAGTCGGACACGACTGAGCAACTTCACTTTCACTTTTCACTTTCATACATCGGAGAAGGAAATGGCAACCCACTCCAGTGTTCTTTCCTGGAGAATCCCAGGGATGGGGGAGCCTGGTGGGCTGCCGTCTAGGGGGTCGCACAGAGTCGGACACGACTGAAGTGACTTAGCACACACGTGTAAGAGGAATTGCAGTTTCCCAAATTGTGCCAACAAAAATAACAACAGGAAGTAAAAGTACAATTGTTGGCAAGAAAAATTTCTAAAAAGTTTATGTGAAATATTTGTATGAATACCCTGGGAACAGATGGGTAATAAGCTCAAGACCAGTGGAAAAATGACTCTCAACTTTACTCTTGACCCTTAAAATATATCAGAATTGATACTGACTTTGGAAGGCAATGAAGAGAGATAACTAGGAGAGAAGCTCCAACCTAAAAATTCAGGTTAGAGAAGTAGACATGCGGAGTAGCGTGAAGCTTAGAATGACAGATCAATAAAACAGTGAGAAATGTTAAAAATCCATCAGAAATACAGTCATTTTAATGTGTTTTGGGAGTAACATGACTTCAAAGATACTTTACCAAATTGGTGTTGAAGTTCTTCTGAAAAAGAAAATGGATAAACAATGTAAATCTCAAGGGAAAGACATAAGAAGAAAATTCAAATGTGTTAAAGATATATATTTAAAATTGAATTCATTAAGATGTAGATGCACACACACATACAAACAAATACAACAACACATACAGATGAATATACACAGACTTGTCTGAAGGAGGTTTTCTGAGGAAATAATAGTATTTAATAAAAGAAAACAGGAGAAATGAATAAATAAATAAGTATTCTGAATTGAGAAATCATTATAAGGAGTGTAACTCTGGTAATTATCTCACTCAATTTTTCATGATCAATTGGACCTTATTTAGTGTTTTATTGCTAAGTTTTTCTTCTTTAAGCAGTTTTCTGATGGCTGCTAAGGATATATAGTCAATCCTACTGTTGAAGCTATGCTATGTATAATACTACAGACACTGAAGTAAAGAGTGGTGAGCTACTGTTCTTATAGGATCTGCAAGCTTAGGTTCCTGGGTGCCTCCATTCGCCACTCTTTCTCAACTGATTCATACCCCACTGTATTTGTGTGAGTTAACTCATTCTTAATGAAACTTACTTTAACAAGTATCTGATGAAAGGAAGGTTGAATGAGGTATTAAACAGCAGCAAAGGGGGGTCTGAATCAAGGGAACTGAAACTATCTTGGAAAATATTTTCAGATCAGAAATAAAAATAGCAAAACCTTACAGATAGAGTATTACTAATATATCCTTGACAGAAGGAAGCATGTGCATAAATTGTAAGGAGAGGACAACTGAATAAAAAGTAATGGGAGAAACTGACTAAAACATGAAGATCTCAGACTTCGGTTACAACAAGAACATGAGAAAATCTGATGTACGGCTCCCTGGACATTGAAGATGATCATTGAGAGTTGAAGATCAATGCCAAAGAAACTAGTGAAACCTGACCAGGTACAAAGTGTAATGGACTACTGGGCCTTTCTTTTTTTTTTTTTAATTTTATTTTATTTTTAAGCTTTACAAAATTGTATTAGTTTTGCCAAATATCAAAATGAATCCGCCACAGGTATACATGTGTTCCCCATCCTGAACCCTCCTCCCTCCTCCCTCCTCCCTCCCCATACCATCCCTCTGGGTCGTCCCAGTGCACTAGCCCCAAGCATCTGGTATCGTGCATCGAACCTGGACTGGTAACTCGTTTCATACATGATATTTTACATGTTTCAATGCCATTCTCCCAAATCTTCCCACCCTCTCCCTCTCCCACAGAGTCCATAAGACTGTTCTATACATCAGTGTCTCTTTTGCTGTCTCGTACACAGGGTTATTGTTACCATCTTTCTAAATTCCATATATATGCGTTAGTATACTATATTGGTGTTTTTCTTTCTTTTTGATAGTTCACCATTTTAAAAACAAAAGGAAAAAATAACCCATTTGTACATAGAGAAGGCACAATGTCGGGAAGACAAGGGGACAATCATCTGAAACCAATAGATTGCTTGTTTTCTTTCTTTTTCTTTTTTTTTTTCCAACAAAACAGACATAACTTTCTATGAATTGGAACCAAAAGTTACAAAGACCACTTAACCCATGAGGCAGTGTTGTTTTACCTCTCCCCAGCCATTTGTGCAAAAAATTTTAAGATAGGAAATGGAATCATGACTGAATATACAGTAGGACTTCCTCTCTGCTAAACTGTATCAATCCTTAGTCTTGTATCAAGCCTTCCAGATTTTTCATAATAGACCAACATTCTTGCCAGAAAAAATTATGGAATATTGTGGTGGTGTAATTAAGAACATGAGGATAATATGATCAAGGACAGTGAAATGTGAGACTCAAACTTAGCCTGGACTCTGAAGTGACATCAGAATTTATACAGGCGTTGACAGGACAATAGAAAAAATTTCATTCATTTGGTTTGGGATGTTGCCATCTGCCAAGGTTTGGGACGATATCATCACAGTAATGTCCACTTCATATTGAATATTTTCTGATATATCAGAAAATAAAGTGTGAAAAACATGGGCCTATTAGTTTAATTGCTCTCATTAACAACATTTAAAATGTAAGTATAATAAATCTCTGAAAGAGAGATGAAATCAGTGATGTAGGAAAGAAAGTTATGACATAAAAAAGATGTAATGGGAAATGGTGGAACATAAAGCAACATCAATGGAAAGAAGTTAATAAGAGAGAAACTGATGTCCAGGAAACAGAGAGGGAAGAATGAATAATCAGGAGAGATGAGAAGTCATCTATGGAGGGCATAGAGATAAAAGGGCAGAGAATATTACTGACACCAGAGGTCATTAAAGGTTTAATGGAATAAAATTTTGTCAAAGAATTTTACCAGTTATTTTCCAAAGATCATCTGAAAAATAAAATGGAAAGATTCAAGTAAATACTGTGGAAAACACACATGAAGAAAAATCAAATTTTTTGAATAATCTGAGTGCAATTTTCAATGTATTGGGAATCAGATAAAAACACACATGCATACACCAGGCACACAAACCAGGCATACAAAATAAACGCACCGATGTTGGCTGAAAGCCGCTTCTTTTCATCTAGACAATATTCTACAAAAAAATGAGGAAAAAGCACATTTTTATTATTCTGAATGAAGAGAAGACATTCCAGATGGAGGAAATTTTTTTAGGAATATTTGTCTCAGTAGTTAAATTTTTCAATATGTTCACAATCCATTTGACATTATTAAGACATTTGACATTTATTAGTCAGTATTCTTGCTCTAATAAGTTTATTGGCTACTACTAAATATATGGTGTCAATTCTCATTTTTCTGTAGCTCTGTTATATAAAGTCACCACAAACACTGAATCAGAGAATCCTGAACCACTGCTCCAAGAGACAAAAACTGGATTTAGATTCCTGAGTTCCTCTATTCACACCATTTTTTGACAACAGATGCGTACAAAACTTTCTTTTGTGTGTATATCTATTTCAGTTCATGACAAAATGCAGGTCATCTTAATTAGATCACATAAAAAAGGAAATGATCCAAGAAACATAAGAAAAGGGGGCTAAAATCAAATGACCTGGGTACGTGTGTGAAAAAACATTCACACCAGTCCCTGAAAAATGCCAGTGTCCCAGAGCTATATGATTATTAAGATTTACATGGCACAAAGGGTCTGGTTATGCCCATTGAAAGGGCTTCCCTGGTGGCTCAGTAGGTAAAAAATTTGCTTGCAATGGAGAAGACTACCTCCATCGAGAAGTTCAAACCCTGGACTGGGAAGATCCCCTGGAAATGGAAAAGGCAACTGACTGCAGTATCCTTGCTTGTAAAATCCCATGGACAGAGCAGTCTGGTGGGCTACAGTCCATGGGGTCACAAGAGTCAGACACAACTTAGCCACTAACCACCACCACCACCATGACAGTTGAAAGGAAATGTCAAATAAAAAATTATAATGGGGAAAATTAATGGGGTATAAGATGGAGAATTTCAGCTGAAAAGATTAGATACTGAGACAAAAGTCACATAAAGATATGCATATGTTGGATTTGAGGAAGATGGTCATACAAAACTGAAGATAAAGGTGCAAGAAAATGGTGAATCCATACCTAGGTGCACAAGGAAATACATGAATGGGACTTGCTGTTTTCCTCTTCACATTTATTGATGAAATATAAAAAAATTCAAATGCATTCCAAATGAAGGCTCAATAAGATGAAGCCAACAGGCTCAAATTTGGGACCTTCCAGTACTATGCTCTTCTTACCCTGACCCACATTTTCCAAGAATTGGCACCATAAACTTTCTAGGGCTTTCCATAAATCAGAGGAAAGTTGGTTTGACTTGCATTCCCCCCCTTTTGTGCCAAATTAACTAAGAACAGAAATGACACCACAGAAAGACGTAGACCAGGACTTCCTCAGGGGTCAACAATATCAATCATTTGTCCTGCATTGAGCCTTCTAACTGTCTCAGAATAACTTGCAAACATACTCAAACACAAGAGAGCTATTTAAAAATAATCGAAGATGTGAAGAGGGTAAGTACCCAGTTGTCCAAACTCTTTTTGTAGAAATAGTCCTACGAAGCCAGCTACATGAATTAAGGAAATACATTCCCAAATACCATTCCATTTGATAAAAAATTGTACCTGGAAAATGATACTGTAAAAGGAGGAGATTAAAATTTTAAGGACCCTATCAGTAGGTTATAAAACTAAAGAAAACAAAACAATTTTGAGGCTACATTCTAATGGGAGAAAGACAGAAACTTGGAGCCTTTTTGCAGTATAGTTTGTGGTTTAAAATGACAGATAGTTTGAAAAGTGGAAACACAGATTTCTAAGGAACAACTTGCCAATCAGATGCAATGTTGTACTACATCCAACTCTTGGAGCAAAAGGAAGAAACTGGAAAATGACACTGTGATAAGAAGTAAAATAGGACTTATTCTGGGAAAGATGATGTCAATCATTTATCCTTCATTGAGTCTTTTTTGTTTTCAGAATATAGTACAATCCTGCCCCTCTACATGAGCAAAAAACTTAAGAAGTGTTGAGGGAGATTACAGTGAAGCCATCTATCCATCTAAATTTATATCTGTAACAATAGTGGCATGATGTCTGCTCCATATATTAAAGAGATGTATCCCTTAATTCTATTCAATTTGTAAACAAAAGTATGGTTGAAAATATGGTTAGTAAAAAAGGATGTTAAACTTTTAGTAGTGTGCTATTAAATACCATAGGAGTATTCTAGGACTGGTGTCTCTTATGTCACTTGCATAACATTTCAAAATTGAGAACTATAAATGGGGGCTCTGATTAATATAAACACTCCTTCTACAAGTACTTGAATGTAGTAGTCATTATTCCAGATTATGTCCAAATTATTCAGTAAAAAGAACAACTACTGTGATAGGATTTAATTTAAACTTGGGAAATGATATTAAAAATTTGTCTGCTCAGAAATATGTGAGTAAATGATCAGGTCAGGTGAAAGTGAGCTAAAGTCCACAATGGTCCAATTAATTACATCTAAATTTATATAGTCTTTTAAAGGACAATGGATGGAGAAAGTTCACTCATCTAGTTTGAAGACTTAGCCCATCTTGTGATGTTTGCAAAGGTATCCATTGCATAGTAATAGCCCCTTGAATTTGAGACACATTAAAGAGGTTCTAACTTAATGTATAATTTCTAGAAAATACATATAAAACGCAAACTAGGTGCCCATCAGCCTCATTCCCTTCACCTCATAAAATTCATAATGAAAATCTGGAAAGACTCTGGATGCTAGAAAAGACAATATTAATATGGAGGCTCTTGCTAAATGAAAATAAAGGATTGGAAAAGAACTAAGGGTAGTGAAAGAGAGAAGACAGAACTTCATTTGAGTGATTTTATAAAGAAATATTGGGAAGGGAAGCATCAACATCCAGGAGAAAGAGTAAGCCAACAGAAGGCATATAGATAAAAAGAAAGGGAATGCAAAAGATCTGGAGATAGTGGTCATTTAGAGGGTGATTGGAGTATAAAGGATGTCAGAGAAATTTACCACATTCCTTCATATGATCATCTGAAAAATAAAATGGAAAGATACATGTCAATACCATGGCATAGAAACACAGGGCAAATTTAAATTCAGTGAAAATACGCTCATGCAACATTACAAGTATCCAGATGCAGATAAACATGCATATACATATATGTGTGCAGGCACAAAGATGTGTACCAACAGGATAGCTTCCTATCCTCTGAAAATATGGTCAAATATTAAAAAGAGGAAAAGGAATGAATTACTGACTTAAGCAAAAATTTCAGGCATATTTGTATTTGTGGTATTGTTTTTAAAATGTTCTTAAACTCTTTGGCTATGGCTGGGGCTACTATTATTCTGTCGGTCGTCATTGATCAGTTCTTTAGCTAGTACTGAAAAGAAGTGATCAGTTCCCTCATTTTTGTAGCTCTGTGGTATGAAGTGCACACAAACAGTGAACTGGAGGATCTGACCTACCACTTCCAGAGAAAATACAGGGATTGGTTCTTAGGAGCCTGCGTTTACATTTTCATCAAGCAGTGAGTACATTGCCACCTTCAGGCGAGTTCCTATTTTAATTCATGCCCAAATAGACTTCATCTTTTCTCACTCACCTTTTCAAAAGAAAATGGACACATGCACCCATACAGAAGAAAGTTAGTTAAAAAGAAATGAGGAAGCAAAGAGAAAAAAGCAGCCCTTTGTGACATACAGTAGCTGTGGCAACCTTTACATGAAGCCTCCTATGTGCATTAAATTTCACTCCCTCTGAAAATAAAAATACAACTCTTAAGTGTCATTTAAAAGTGAAGTTTTAAGCTTTTAATGGATTTATTTATGTTTTATGAAAACATCTTTAGGAGACATTGATGGACAATAGGCTCTTGTGTCATTTGCACAAATTTCAGTGTTGAGACATATATTATTACTGAATTTTCCTTAAAACATAGAACCCTTCTACACACGTTTAAGAGGAATTTCAGTTTCCCAAATTGTGCCAACAAAAATAACAACAGGAAGTAAAAGTGCAATTGTTGGCAAGAAAAATTTCTAAAAAGTTTATGTGAAATATTTGTATGAATACCCTGGGAACAGATGGGTAATAAGCTCAAGACCAGTGGAAAAATGACTCTCAACTTTACTCTTGACCCTTAAAATATATCAGAATTGATACTGACTTTGGAAGGTAATGAAGAGAGACAACTAGGAGAGAAGCTCCAACCTAAAAATTCAGGTTAGAGAAGTAGACATGCGGAGTAGCGTGAAGCTTAGAATGACAGATCAATAAAACAGTGAGAAATGTTAAAAATCCATCAGAAATACAGTCATTTTAATGTGTTTTGGGAGTAACATGAACTGAAAGATACTTTACCAAATTGGTGTTGAAGTTCTTCTGAAAAAGAAAATGGATAAACAATGTAAATCTCAAGGGAAAGACATAAGAAGAAAATTCAAATGTGTTAAAGATATATATTTAAAATTGAATTCATTAAGATGTAGATGCACACACACATACAAACAAATACAACAACACATACAGATGAATATACACAGACTTGTCTGAAGGAGGTTTTCTGAGGAAATAATAGTATTTAATAAAAGAAAACAGGAGAAATGAATAAATAAATAAGTATTCTGAATTGAGAAATCATTATAAGGAGTGTAACTCTGGTAATTATCTCACTCAATTTTTCATGATCAATTGGACCTTATTTAGTGTTTTATTGCTAAGTTTTTCTTCTTTAAGCAGTTTTCTGATGGCTGCTAAAGATATATAGTCAATCCTACTGTTGAAGCTATACTATGTATAATACTACAGACACTGAAGTAAAGAGTGGTGAGCTACTGCTCCTATAGGATCTGCAAGCTTAGGTTCCTGGGTGCCTCCATTCGCCACTCTTTCTCAACTGATTCATACCCCACTGTATTTGTGTGAGTTAACTCATTCTTAATGAAACTTACTTTAACAAGTATCTGATGAAAGGAAGGTTGAATGAGGTATTAAACAGCAGCAAAGGGGGGTCTGAATCAAGGGAACTGAAACTATCTTGGAAAATATTTTCAGATCAGAAATAAAAATAGCAAAACCTTACAGATAGAGTATTACTAATATATCCTTGACAGAAGGAAGCATGTGCATAAATTGTAAGGAGAGGACAACTGAAGAAAAAGTAATGGGAGAAATTGAATATAACATGAAGATTTCAGACTTAGATTACAACAATAAGAGCATGAGACAATGTGATGTACTGCTCCCTGGACATTGATTAAGATGATCACTGAGAATTGAAAATCAATGCCAAAAAAACTAGTGAAACCTGACCAGGTACAAATTGTAATGGACTACTGGGCCTTTCCTTTTGACAGTTCACCATTTTAAAAACAAAAGGAAAAAATAACCCATTTGTACATAGAGAAGGCAAAATGTCAGGAAGACAAGGGGACAATCATCTGAAGCCAATAGATTGCTTGTTTTCTTTCTTTTTTTTTCAACAAAACAGACATAACTTTCTATGAATTGGAACCAAAAGTTACAAAGACCACTTAACCCATGAGGCAGTGTTGTTTTACCTCTCCCCAGCCATTTGTGCAAAAACTTCTAAGATAGGAAATGGAATCATGACTGAATATACAGTAGGACTTCCTCTCTGCTAAACTGTATCAACCCTTGGTCTTGTATCAAGCCTTCCAGATTTTTCATAATAATAGACCAACATTCTTGCCAGAAAAAATTATGGAATATTGTGGTGGTGTAATTAAGAACATGAGGATAATATGATCAAGGACAGTGAAATGTGAGACTCAAACTTAGCCTGGACTCTGAAGTGACATCAGAATTTATACAGGCTTTGACAGGACAATAGAAGAAATTTCATTCATCTGGTTTGGGATGTTGTCATCTCTTAAGGTTTGGGATGATATCATCATAGCAATGTCCACTTCATATTGAATATTTTCTGATATATCAGAAAATAAAGTGTGAAAAACATGGGCCTATTAGTTTAATTGCTCTCATCAACAACATTTAAAATGTAAGTATAATAAATCTCTGAAAGAGAGATTAAATCAGTGATGTTGGAAAGAAAGTTATAACATAAAAAAGATGTAATGGGAAATGGTGGAACATAAAGCAACATCAATGGAAAGAATTTAATAAGAGAGAAACTGATGTCCAGGAAACAGAGAGGGAAGAATGGACAATCAGAAGAAGAGGAGTCAATGGAGGGCATAGAGATAAAAGGGCAGAGAATATTACTGACACCAGCAGTCATTAAAGGTTTAATGGAATAAAATTTTGTCAGAGAATTTCACCAATTACTTTCCAAAGATCATCTGAAAAATAAAATGGAAAGATTGAAGTAAATACTGTAGAAAACACACATGAAGAAAAATCAAATTTTTTGAGTAATCTGAGTGCAATTTCAATGTATTGGGATGCAGATGAAAACACTCATGCATACATCAGGCATAAAAGTTGGTTATTAATTAACGAGGACGGAAAGAGAATAAATAGCCCTTTGTGAAATACAGTAGCTGTTACAACCTTTGGATGCAGCCTCCTACAGGCATGAAAGAGATACATTCCTAAATTTTACTCCCTCTGAAAATAAAAATACAACTCTAAAATGTCATTTAAAAGTGAAGTTTTAAACTTTTAATGGATTTATTAATGTTTAATGAAAAAGTCTTTAGGAGACATTGATGGACAATAGGTTCTCATGTCATTTGCACAAAAATTCAGTGTTGAGATATTTATTGTTATTGAATTTTCCTTAAGATATAGAACCCTTCCACACGTTTAAGAGGAATTGCAGTTTCCCAAATTGTGCCAACAAAAATAACAACAGGAAGTAAAATTGTAATTGCTGGCAAGAAAAATCTCTAAAAAATTTATGTGAAATATTTGTATGAATACCCTGGGAACAGATGGGTAATAAGTTCAAGGTCAGTGGAAAAATGACTCTCAACTTTACTCTTGACCCTTAAAATATATCAGAATTGGTACTGACTTTGAAAGGCAATGAGGAGAGACAACTAGGAGAGAAGCCCCAACCTAAAAATTCAGGTTAGAGAAGTAGACATGCGGAGTAGCGTGAAGCTTAGAATGACAGATCAATAAAACAGTGAGAAATGTTAAAAACATCAAATATACAGTCATTTTAATGTGTTTTGGGATTAACATGACCTGAAAGATACTTTACCAAATTGGTGTTGAAGTTTTTCTGAAAAAAAAAAAAAAAAAAATGGATAAACAATGTAAATCTCATGGGAAAGAAATAAGAAGAAAATTCAAATATGTTAAAGATATATATTTAAAATTGAACCCATTAGGCTGTAGATACACACACATATACAAACAAATACAACACATAAAAATATCTTTATATTGAGCATGCATTCCTATCTTTGTGGTAGTCTAGTTAATGTGTAAAACAGATGGATGTATGCCGGGAGCCGGCATATTGCATATTGAGTGCAGCACTTTCCACAGCATCATCTTTCAGGATCTGGAATAGCTCAACTAGAATTTTATCACTGCTGGGAGCCAGCGTGAGGCACTCCGCCCATGGCAAAGGTCATGAGGAAGGAGGCTCGGCATACGCAAAGGCGGGATCGAGCCTCAGGAGTCCCCCTGGAAATTCTTGAGCATCTACCCCCAAAACCAGAGTCTGCCTACTTTCTGCTTTGTGCTCTCACCTACACCTCTGACTTTATGGGGGAGCTGTCCCTCACTACCTCTCTCTGAAAAAAGAGTTAGCTTACAGCTCCAGTTAATAATTCCTGGGTGTGACAGTGTTTAACCTACAAACTCCTTTGGCAATCCTCTAGCCTGCCGGAATAGGTTTTTCCGGCCACATGTGATTGCTCAGAGCCTCCCAACTGTGAGAGGCATGAGATGTTCTAAACTGTCTAAATACAGATTCCTTTGAGCAGTTAAAAGATTGATTAGAAATTGTATTGGTGAAGGGTTTTTCACTTCTTGGGCCAATGTTTGCTGCTAAGTCTCCATATCCCTTACCTGCTGTGTCCCTGGCAGTGTATTGATTAATATAATTGGTGTAAATAGTAGCTTTAATGTTTGTAACCTGGGACCCTTGAGTTAATTCTTTTTCTTGTTAGAGCCCACCACACCTTTGCTCCGTAGGAATGCAACTTTATCTAAGGCTTTTGGAGGGTGGCGTTTGACTAATCACCTTTAGAGAAAAATAAGATTTCTGAAGAAAGGCTCTTAAAATGTTAACAGGCCTCAGGGCCAGAAGATGATGCAAATCACCTAAACTTTTTCATATGATAAGTTTGCAGGAAGAAAGCCTGGCTTACTGCATGACTCTACCCCTTCCCCCATTATCCTCTATGCATAACTTAAGGTATAAAAACTACTTTGGAAAATAAAGTACGGGCCTTGTTCCCTGAAACTTGGTCTCCCCATGTCGCTCTCTCTCTCAACCTCTGGCTGAGTCTCCATCTGGAGTGCGGAACCAGCCATGCTTGCTAATTATGCCTGGGCTTCTAAGATCCGACAGGGGAGGTCTCAGTGTCTCCTCTCCTTCGGGAGAACGGAAGGACGCCTGCGGCCTACGTAAGTGGTGCAAACTTCTTATCTTGAAGTTTTATTGGTCTCCCACGTAAACCAAGCTACTCAGCCTCTTTTCTCCACTGAATTTTCCTACTGAGCTATCCTCATTCTATTACTCTTTACATCTCTAATTAATATCTAATTGAAGCTATTGTATCCTGATCCTTGCCGACGCCGTCCCGGCTTCGAATACCCTGGATCAGCCGGGGCTGGACCCCGGCAGATGTATTAGTTGTGCATTGCACATTTAGCAATATCAGACACATATGGATGAATACACACAAACTTGTCTAAAAGAGGTTTTTTTTTTCCTGGAAGGAACAGTATTTAATAAAAGAAAATAGGGGTAATGAGAAGAAAAATTCTGAACTGATAAATCATTATAAAAA
Organism: Bubalus kerabau; assembly: GCF_029407905.1. Lineage (NCBI taxonomy): Eukaryota > Metazoa > Chordata > Mammalia > Artiodactyla > Bovidae > Bubalus > Bubalus kerabau. Next base: position 25,904,146 of record NC_073626.1, read on the forward strand.
TACTAACTCTGGTCATTATCTCATACAATTTCTCATGATCAGTTGGACCTTGTTTAGTTTTTTATTACTCAGTTTTTCATCTTTAAGCAGCTTTCTGATTGTTGGTAAAGAGATATAGTTAATCTTGTTGTTCAAGCTATAGACAGAGGAGCCTGGGGAGCTATAGTCCTGGGATAGCAAAGAGTCAGACACAACTGAGAGGCCAACACTTTCACTTTGTTTTCATGCTATGCATAATGCCACAAACACTGAAGAACAGAGTCCTGAGCTACTGTTCCTATAGGATCTGCAGGGTTAGGTTCCTGAGTGCCTCTGTTCACCATTTTTTCTCAACTGATTCATGAAGTGAAGTGAAAGTGAAAGTCGCTCAGTTGTGTTCGACTCTTTGCAGCCCTATGGACTATATAGTCCATGGAATTCTCCAGGCCAGAATACTGGAGTGGGTAGCCTTTCCCTTCTCCAGGAAATCTTCCCAACCCAGGGATCGAATCCAGGTCTCCCACATTGTAAGTGGATTCTTTACCAACTGAGCTATGAGGGATACCTAACTGTATTTGTGTGAATTAACTCATATCTTTATGAAGCTTACTTTAACAGTGTCAGATGAGAGGAAGATAAATCAGCTCTTAAACAGCAGAGATATGTGGCTTGAATGAAATGATTTTTGTCATTGAAAATTCTATTAACAGTCAATAGAAGGGAAAAAGGAATGTTTTTCCAGTCAATCTGATGATTATAATCAGGGAGGTGGAATCTCAGAATTTCTGAGAACTGTTCTACTCGTTAGAAATGGAAGGCACAGTTATATTTTGAAGACAAGGGACAATACATCACATTTTATATAAAGTTCACCAAAGATACATTGTCCAAGTAAGCATATACAAAGCAAGTAGCAAGTCACTGTAACATCCTATATACAGTCAACCTTTTAGAAAGTTACATTGCTAGCATCAGAAAAAAGGAGAAAAAATATCTTTAGGTTGAGCATGCCTTCCTATCTTTGTGGAAGTCTGGTTAATGGGTAAAGCAGGTAGACGTACTAGATGTACATTGTGCATTTAAGAGTACAGGAGGAGACTCAAATGGACAGAGGAAATTCTATTTTTAAATTTTATTGTCTTGCTGTAAAATATAAATTTTATTTTATCACCTGAAATTATCTTGGATAAAAATTTCAGATCAGAAACTTTGAAAACAGCAAAAGCTTAAATTTAAATTATTGCTAGTAACTCCTTGCCAAAGGAAATGTTTGCATAAATTTCAAGGAAAGAACACATCAAATAAAAACAAATAGGGGGAAATGAATAACATCTGAAGATGGGAGACTTCAGTTGCAAGGATAATAACATGGAAAAGATAGATAAATAGAGTTCCAGGTACATTGGAGTTGGGGACAAAGAAACCAATGAAACTTGAGTAGGTATAAAGTGTAATACACTAATGGGACTTACCATTTCCTGTCCTCTCATATAAAAAAAAGAAGGAAGAAATAAACCATTCAAACCAATGAAAGCAGACTATAAGGAAGAGAGGAAGACAATAGTTTTTAAATCTTCAATTGATTATTCATTCATTAAAAATGAACCACCCTTCCAAGAGTTGGCATTAAAACTTCCAAAAACTATATAATCCATGAGAGGTAATAATGTTTTAAATTCTGTCACTCATCTGTATAAAAAGAAGTAAGATAGGAAATGAAATCATAACAGAAAGTATAGCAGGACATCACTTGGATAAATCTTATGAATCACTGGTGTTGCATTGGCCATCCACTATTTTAGAACAAACTATTGATACAAACATGATTACGACATGAGACTGGAAGTTAAAATGTGATTTAAAAAAAAACCTACAGTAAAAGTCAAAGCTGTACCACTCCTCTGTCAAAGCTGTACCACCAGCCATATGAAATGTGCTATGTGATTTAAAAAGACATGTTCTCAAATTCCATTCAAAATGCAAAACAAAATATAATTTTAAAATATAATTAGGAAAATGTTAAATTTCATTTTTTAGTGCTTCATTAAGAAAATCTTAGGACTGCAGCATCTATAGTCATTCATGTAGAAATTTCTGAGTTGAGAGATGTATATTATACATGAATTTTCCTTAAAATTTAACATTCTTCTTCAAACAAAGAAGGTATTGGTGTGAAGAATTAATGATTATGCAAATAGAGATGCAAAAGAATGCAGAATATTTACTATAGATGGAGAGGAAGAAATGACATGAACAATTCTAGAATAAATTGTAGTATAAATGAGAACATGTAAGTAATATGATCAAAAGTAATAAAAGAGTGAGACTCAAGCTTACCAAATACTCATAAAGGATATTAGAATTTTTATAGTCTCTTACAAGACAGAAAAGAGAAAACTCATGTATCAAGTTTGGGATCTTCTCATCTCCTAAAGTTTGGGAAGGTTTCAACAGCATAGTAATGGCCCCTTTAATAGGGATATTTGAAATGATCCTTTGATAATGAAATTGTTTCAGAAAATAAAGTGTGAAAACCATAGACTTATTAGTCTCATCACCCTGATCTCAAAAACTCATGATGCAAGTAAAGCAAGTCTCTGGAATACAGATGAAGTTGATGCTATAGGAAAGGAAACATATGAAACAAACAAAAGATGGAATGAGAAACGATGGAGCCTATGGAACCAACATTGGAGGAACTTAATGAGAGAGAAGCTCATTAACAAAAAGTAGGGAGGGAAGAGCAGACATCCAGGAGAAGGGGAGCCAAAGAAATACGTATAACCGAAAGGGCAGGGAACCTTACAGACACCAACTGAGCAGTCACTGAAGAGTTAAAGGAGTAAAGATTTGTCAGAGAACCTTATCAAAATTTCCCCAAAGATTTTCTGAAAAAGGAAATAGAATATTCATGTAAATACCATGAAAATTAATGAGAAGAAAAAATTTTTAGAAAAATTTGAACACAATGTTCAAGGTATCAGGATACTGAGAGACAAACAAATGTACATACTTTAGGCACACTAAATAAACTCACCAAGAATAGATGAGGACTGCTCCTTCTTACTCAGAGAGTATTCTATAAAGAAAATAGAAAAGAGTAACAAAAATAAAGAAAAAGCAGAAAAAAATTGTATTTTCTGAATAGAGACAAAAAATTTTAGCAGTATTTCTGAAGGTTCACTTTTCCATATATTCATAACCTCATTTGACATTATACATTCTTTTATTATTCAATATGGTTGCTCTTATCAGTTTATTGGCTGCTATTAAAGATGTATTGCCAATTCTCATTTTTGCCATTGCTGTTATATATGAAATCATTGATTTCATTAAAATTTTAATACTCTTTTAAAATAAACTTTTGAGTCATATTTTTGTTTTCAAATGAAATAGAATTCAGGAATATATTTCCTGAATATATTTCCTGAATAATTTCCTGCCTAAGCATAACTGATTCACTTTGCTGTATACCTGAAACTTTTACAACACTGTAATATCAACCATACTCAAATAAAAATTAAAAAAATAAATAAAATAACATTTTACTGAATATATCATGTTTTATGAAAAAATCTTTAGGAAACATTGCAGGCAATAGGTTTTGGTATCATTTGCTTAAAAAAAAATCAAATTTTAGAGACAGGCACTCTGTTACTAAACATTCTTTATGATACAGAACCCTTCAAAACATCATTAAAAGGAATTATAATCTCTCAGACTGACAATTGTGTCAATAAATATAAAAATGAAAAGTAAAATTACTATTGTTGACAATTTTAAAAATTATTTAAAATATATTAGACATTTTTATACCCTGGAAAACCTGGGTAATAAATTCAAGGTCAGTGAAAAAATAAACTTCAACTTACCATTGACATTGATAGATATCAACATTTACATTTTTTTTGAGGACAAAGAAGAGACAAAACTATGGTGGAAGTCCATAACTAAAAATTCAGGTTAGAAGTGCACACATGCAGGAAATGTGTGAGCCAATAAAGAGGATATAGATAAAATGTTGAGAAAAGTTAAAAAAAATCAGAAATTCAGTCATTTTAAACTGTTGGTGAATAAAAGGATATCTAAGATACAGTATCAAATTTGCGCTGATGTTCTTCTGAAAAATAAAATGGATAAACAGTGTAAATTTTATGGGAAAGACAAGAAGAAAATTCAAATTACCTATAGGAACCATGGAATTAGGATCCTGGGCATCTCCATTAACCACCTTTTCTCAATTGATTCATACATAATCATATTTGTATGAGTTTTAACTCATGCCTTAATAAAGCTTACTTTAACAGAGTCAGAAAGGAAGGGAAATGAGATAGTAAATAGCAGAAAAGAGGGTTGTAAATGAAATAAACTGAAGCTATCTTGGAGAAACATTGCATATCAAAACATTTTAAATTACAAAAACCTACAGATAAATTTCTGCTAATAATCTCCTGGAAGAAAGGAAACACATATAAATTGCAAGGACAGGACAAATTGAAGAAAAATGATGAGGAAACTGAATAACACCCAAAGATGGTAGAGTTCAGTAGCCAAAAAACAAAACAAGAGTAAATGATGTAAAACTCTATCTGTGTTGGAATTGAGGAAGATGATCTTTGAGAGTTGAAAACCAGTGTCAAAGAGATAAATGAATTTTGACTAGATACAAAATATAACTCAATAATGAGATTCGTGTTGTCCTGTTCACACAGGGTGAAAAAAAGATGAAAAAAAAAAAATTCAAACATAAAAGACACAATAGGAAATGAGGACCATTTGAAACCATTTCATTTCATGTGAAACCAATAATTTGAAACCATTTCCTGGATAGTTTTTCCTTAAAACTAGACCAACATTTCTAAGAACTAGACCAAAGTTTCCTAGAGCCTTGAAGTTCATGAGAAGTTCATGTGTTACTACCATTAATCGTTTTTTTTTTGTTTTGTTTTTTGTTTTTGGTAAAAAGTAGTTAATGAATCCATGAGAGACATTAGAGTAGTACTTCTTCTGAGATAGGCCCCAGCAATTATTGGTCTCACACTGAACAGCTGTTGCATAAAAAAAGCAAACATGTTTACATTCATGAGACTGAAAACCAAAGAATAATTGAAAATACTATTAGAAAAGGGGGATGCTAAACTTTAAATTATTATGTTAATTCTTTAATAAAAATAATAATCCTAAGACCACAGCTTCCCCAATCACTCACATAAAAATTCTAAATTGAGAGATATAGTAGACATGTGTGTTCCTTAAGATTCAAGGTCCTTCTTCACTGATTGAAAATGTATTTTAATGTGAAAAATTAATAACTGTGTGAATAAAAATGCAAAAATATAAAGAACATTCACTATAACTTAAAAGGAAGAAAAGCTAGGAAAAAAAAAACTGGAATGTAAATATAGTATAGCTGAGAATATATGGATAAGGTGATCAAGAGCTATAAAAGAGTGAGACTCAAGCTCACCCTGGACAAAAGAATGAGATTAGAATGTATGAAGTCTTTGACAGGGAAATGGAAGGAGAAACTTTATCCATCACATTGGAAAGCTTCTCATCTTCTAAAGACTAGGGAATTAACAGTAGCATAGTATTTGCCCCTTCAATTTGGGTAAGTGAAATGATCCTACATAATGAACTTGTCCCAGGAAAGAAAGAGTGGAAACCATGGGCCAGTTAATCTCATCACTTTCATCTCACAAAATCCATAGTACATTATAGAAAGTCTCTGGAAGACAGATAAAGCCAAAGTCACAGGGAAGGATAAGTATGGAACATGAGAACAAAAGATGCTATGGGAAAAGATGGAACATAAGGAAAAACTATGGAGAAAAGTGAATAAGAGAGACATTCATATCCAAAACCTGGGGAAAGAAGAATGTACATTTGGAAGGGAGCTGATGGTGGTTATGCGGATGAAAGAGTGGGGACTCTTATAGCTACTCTAAAAGAGATGAGTAAAGATTTGTCAGAGAATCTTACCAAATTTTCCCCAAATATCACCTGAAAAAGGAAAAAGTCATATAAATACCATGGAAACATACATGAAGAAAAATCAAATTTTTTGAAAAATCTGAATGCAATGTTTGAAGTATTGGGATGCAGACAAAAGCATACACACAAACACACACACACACACGCAGAAAACATCAGGCACAAAAAAGAAACGCACCCACAGTGGCCGAAAGCTGCTCCCTTATCTCCAGGATATTTCCTACTAAAAATGAAAGAAAAAGCAAAAACTAAGTGAATTTGCTGAATGGATAAAAATTCTTAGGAGTAATATTTCTAGTAGTTAACTTTTCCACATGTTCATTAAACCATTTGACATGATTTAGGATTTACTGATTCAGTATGGTTTCTCTAATAGGTTCATTGGCTGCTACCAAATATGTATTGTCAATTTTCATTTTGAGACAAAACTACATCGTGCTCAGTCGCTCAGTCATGTTCGACTCATTTGTGACTCCATGGACTGTACCCCACCAGGCTCCTCTGTCCACGGCATTCTCCAGGCAAGAATATTGGAGTGGGTTGGCATTTTCTCCTCCAGGAAAAACTATATAGAAATATGCAAATTTTGGATTTGAGGAAAATATTCATAGAGACCTGAAGACAAAAGTATGAGAAAAGGATGAAACTATAACTAGGCGCACAGGTAAATACTTGAATGGAACTTGTTGTTTTCCTCTTCACAATTATTGATAAAAATTACAGGAAAAACTCAAATTCACCCAAAATGAGGTCCTAATGTAAAGAAGAGACAAGGGCCAAAATTTCAACTGCTCAGTTATGTCCAACTCTTGAGATCCCATGGACTGCAGCCCACCAGGCTTCTCTGTCCATGGACTCTCCCAGGCAAGAATACTGGAGTGGGTTGCCATTTCCTTCTCCAGGTGATCTTCCCAACCCATGGATCAAACCCAGGTCTCCTGTATTGTACGTAGACCCTTTACCCATTGAGCCACCAAGGAAGCCAATAAAAGTAACTGGGAAAAGCACTCAAATTCATCCAAATGAGGGCCCAATGTGAGGAAGAGAAAAGGGTCCAAATTTCAAACACTTCCATTTTTACTCTGTGACTCAACCTGACCCATGTTTCTGAGAAATTACTCCATATCATCCAAAGGCCATCTCACCAATCAGAGGAAAGTTTTATTGACTTCCATTCACCTGCTGGTGCAAAGGGAAATGAGAAGAGATATGACACCATGACAGGATATAGAATAGGACTTCCTCTATGATAAACAGTGATCATCAGCGTTGCATTGGGCCTTCCTTCACAGAATAAATTGCAAAGCCACACTCATACACAAAAGAGTCCCTTAAAATGAAATGAAGAAGTAAAGAGGCAATCACCCCTTTCTCCAGACTCCATGAAATCTGCTACATGCATGAAAAAATAAGTTCCTAAAACCTGCTTCTTTTGAAAATAAATTTATAACTAGAAAATATCTTTAGAAAACAAGAACGTTAAACCTTTAATGATTTTGTCAGTGGGGTAAAAACAAAGCCAAAGGAAACAAATGTTGGCTACATTCTGATGGAGGAGGAAGGAAACTTATAGCCCTTTCCTAGTGCAGTCCATGGTTCAAAATGATCATTATTTTGAGAATTGGGAGCATTCATTTCCAACGGACACTTGGCTAACCAGAAGAAATGCTGTACTTCATCCCCACCAACTCTTGGTGCAAAATGAAAAAAGGATGGGCAATGATACAAGGAGAGGAAGTAGAGAAGGGATGAGAACCTCTGGGTTAAAAATTAATAATTTGTCATCATTCATTTGTCCTTCTTTTAATTTTACAGAATCCAAGGCAATGTGACCGGATTCATGAGTCAGGTACTCAAGATGTCACAAGGAAGCCTTAAGTGAAAGCACCCATCTATCTAAGTCTGTAGCAGTAGTCCTATGAAACCTGTGCCATATATTAAAGATATAGATATAAAGAAAAGATATATATTTCTTAATTCCATTTAATCTGTAACAAAAATACAATTGTGAATGTCATTAGCAAATGAAAGATGTTAAACATGTAAGTTTTAGTACTAAGTCATTAATCCTCTCTTCAAAGTATTCCTTGGTAGCTCACACTGTAAAGAATCTGCTTGCAATGCAGGAGACCTGGGTTCGATTACTGGGTTGGGAAGATTCCCGAGAGAAGGAAATGGCAACCCACTCCAGTATTGTTTCCTGGAGAATCCCACTGAGAGAGGAGCATGGAGGGTTACAGTCCATGGGGCTGCAAAGAGTCAGACAAAATTGACTGACTTTCACTTTCACTAAAAGTATTCTAAGACTGTAGCCTCTCTTGCTATTTGCATAAAATTTCAAAATAAACTAATACAAGTGAATTTGCATTAATATATTAAGTTCTTCTACAAACAAGGTACTTGCATTTCCCCCCCCAACTGTGGGCAAATAATGCAATGAAAAGATAATATAATTACTATGGTATGAAATAATTTAAACTCGGGAAATAGTATTTAAAGTATCTGTAAACATAGAGAATATGTTAGGAACTGGACAGAGCAGGGCAAGTAAGCCTAAAGTCCACAATGGTTCAATGAATTATATCTTAATTTACACAATCTTTGCAAGTACAATGTATTAAGGGACATGACTCAGCAAATTTGTAGACTTAGCTCATCTCATAAGGTTTGTGGTGGTATCAACTGCATAGTAATGGTCCCTCAACTAGAAATATATGAGATATGTACTAACTTAATGGGCATTTTCCAGAAAAAAAAAATATAATGAAAACCAGGTCCCCATTAATCTTATCATGTTTATCCCAAATTTATAATATAACTGACCACAGTCTGGATGAAAGAAGATAATGTATATAATGCATAATTATGTGAAATGAAAAAAGAAAAAGAGTTGGGCAAGATGTAAGGGTAGGGAAAAAGAAAAAGTGAGAAATTTATATGGGTGATTTTATGAACAAATAATAGACTGGGAAGGATCAGCATCTGGGAAAAGGGGGTCAACACTGCCATAGAGATAAAAAGAAAGGGAATATTAAAGGCATTGAGAAAGGATTCATTTAGAGGGTCATTTTGGTAAAAAGGTTGTCAGAGAAATTTACCACATATTTTCTGAAGGTCACCTGAAAAATAAAAAAGAAAGATCCATGTCAATATTATGGCACAGAAATGGGCGGGGGGATTTAAAAGTAGTGAAAAATTCACATGCAATGGTGAAGATACCAAAATGCAGACAAACACACACATCCCCACACATGTGTGCAGACATATGCACTTATACTATTAATAATAGTGTCTGAAAGCCCACAAAATTAAACAAAAATTTAATAGGAGTAAAAGAAATAAACTTATTGCCTGTGCAAGAATTTCAGGACTATTAGTTTTGTCCGTGATCTTTTAAAGTTATTCTTCATCTATGTGGACATTACATTGGATACTAGTATTCTGTTGGTTGCTTTTAATAAGTTCTTTGGCTGCTAGGAAAAAGAAATAATCAATTCCCTTCATGTTGCAGCTATGCTGTATAAAGTATTCCCAAGCAGTGAAATAGAGAATAATGAACCCACACCTTGAGAGAAAATTCAGGGATTGGTTCTCAGACACCTGTATAAACATTTTCATGAAACAATGATTTATGATCTGTTTTTGACAAGTTTCTATTTTAACCTATCTCAAAATGAAGTACATCTTATTTTGATCACCTTTTCAGAATAATATGAAAACCCAGACTCATTATGGGCAAGAGTTAGCTTAAAAGAGATGAAAAACCAAATAAAACAGCACTCCTTTGTGCAAAACACTAGCTGTAGCAGCCCTTACATGAAGGCTACTCCCTATCCAACCAGTCCATTCTAAAGGAGATCAGTCCTGGGTGCTCATTGGAAGGACTGATGTTAAAGCTGATTAGGCCACCTCATGCGAAGAGTTGACTCATTGGAAAAGACCCTGCTGGGAGGGATTGGGGGCAGGAGGAGAAGGGGACAACAGAGGATGAGATGGCTGGACGGCATCACCAACTCGATGGACATGAGTTTGAATGAACTCCAGGAGTTGGTGATGGATAGGGAGGCCTGGCGAGCTGCGATCCATGGCGTCGCGGAGAGTCAGACACGACCGAGCCACTGAACTGAACAGAACTCCCTATATTAAAGAGATATATCTCTAAATTCTATTCCCTCTAAAAGCAAAAATATGATTCAAAAAATTCATTTAAAAAGAGGATATTAATCATTAAATGGATATATTAGTGTTTTATGAAAAAAACTTTAGGAAACATTGCAGACAATAGTTTCTGGTGCTTTCTGCCTAAAAATTCAGAACTGAGAGGTGTAGAGACATTGGGTTTTCCATAAGATAGAAAATACTCCTATACATCAGTAAAAGGAATTGCAGTCTCTTAAATTAGCAACTGTGTTAATTAAAAGACAAAATAGAGATTCAATTGGAAATTTTTAAAATTCCAAAAAATTATGTCAAATACATTATACCTGAGAACACTTGAAAGAACAAGGAAGAAAGAAAGTAATGGCTTTCCCCTACTTTCTCTCTTCCTTATTCTTTCAAATGTAAAGTAATTAGCCTCCAATTAAAATAAATAAAATTATATTAAAAAATTCAAGTTAGGATAGTAATCAGCCAGGAAAAGAGTAAGACAGTGAATGACATATCAGAAGAATGAAGGGAAATGTTAAAAACATCAGGAATGTATTTTCAAGTGTTTTGGGTATAAAGAGATGTCAGAGATATGTTACCAAATTTGTGCTGAAGTTCTTCTGTAAAATAAAAAGGAAAAATCAGTGTAAATCTCATGGGGAAAACACAGGAAGAAAATTTAAATTTATTAAAAAGCATGTATTTAAAATTAAAGCATTTAGGATACAGACACACACACATAAATGCAAGAACTCACACCAGGAAGACACATACACACTCACAAAAACACACAAATACACAGACAATGTGAACAAATTTGGTTTAAAGTGCATTATTGAAGAAACGAGTATTTAATGAAACACAAAGGTGGAGATGAATACATTTTCTGAATCAAGGACACATTTTTAAAAACAGAGATTCTGATAACTACTAATACAATTTTTCCAGATTCCTTTTGTCCTTATTTAGAATTTTGTTGCTCAGTTTTTCATCTTTAGAGTGTCCTCTGACTGCTGCTTATATGGTCACTTCTGTTGGGGAAACTATATATAATCCACAAACACTGATGTATATACAGAGTGCTGAGTTCCTAGAGAATGTGCAGGGTGAAGGTCAAGGGGGCCTCTATCACCATTTCCCTCAACTGAAACATATATAACTGTATTTTATGTGAATATGGTTTTAACTCATGTCTCAATAAGGTCACATGAAAGAAAGGAAAATAAAACTTTTTGTTTGTTTTTACTTTTAAACTTTTTGTTTTATATTGAGGTATAGCTGATGCCTGGAGAATCCCGTGGACAGAGGAGCCTGGTGGGCTGCTGTCCATAGGGTCGCACAGAGTTGGACATGACTGAAGCCACTTAGCAGCAGCAGCAGCAGCAACAGCAGCTGATTGACAATGTTGTGACAGCTTCAGATGAACAGCAAAGACACACAGCCATACATGCCATGTTTTAATTCTCCCCCAAACTCCTCTCCCATCCAGGCTGCCACATAACATTGAGTAGAGTTCCATACTGTATAGCTATACAGTAGGTCCTTGTTGGCTATCCATTTTAAACATAGCAGTGTATACATATCCATCCTAAACTCCCCAACTACCCCTTCTCCACTTTCCTCCCACCATCAACCATGGGTTCGTTCTCCAAGTCTGTGAATCTCTTTCTGTTTTGTAAGTTCATGTGTATCAGGCAAATGAAGTATTAATGTCAAGGAAGGAATTTTAAATTAAATGATGCAAACTATGGGCTTCCCTCGTGGCTCAGAGGTTAAAGCGTCTGCCTGCAATGCGGGAGACCTGGGTTCGATCCCTGGGTCAGGAAGATCCCCTGGGGAAGGAAATGGCAACCCACTTCAGTATTCTTGCCTGGAAAATCCCTGGTAGGTTACAGTCCATGGGGTCACAAAGAGTCGGACATGACCGAGCAACTTCACTTTCACTTTCATCTTGGAAAAACTTTCAAATCAGAAAATTTTAAAATGACTAAACCTTGCTAAAAGATTACTCCTAATACTCCTTGAAGAAGGTAACATATATGTGCATAAATGGCAAGGACAGGACAAACCAAAGAAAAAGTAATGAGGAAACTGAATAACATCTAAGAATTACAGACATCATGAAAAAGCAAAAACTGCATGACAAAAAAGTGACGTAAAGGTCTACGTACATTGGAGTTGAAGGAGGTGATCATGGAGAACTGAAAACCAATGTCAATGAAACACATGAAACTTGAGTAGGCACAGAGTATAATATAATAATAGGACTTGCCTTTGTCATGTTCACACTTATCTGAAAAAAAAATAATATAAAGTTATTGAAACATAATGAAGGCACAGTGTTAGGAAGAAGGAGGATAATAATTTGAATTCCTCACATTGCTTATTCTTTTGTTAAAACTGGATGCACCTTTCTAAGAACTGTAACCAAACTTCCAAAGTACATGCAACCCATGAGAGGGAAGATTGTTTTATCTCTGCCCAGCCATTTGTACAAAAGGAATTAATATAGGGAATGGAATCAGGACTAATGTTAGCGTAGGGCTTTCTCTGAGATAAGACCACCACAGTAGAACAGTAATGGCTTTTTCAACTTGGATAAATGAAAAGATCCTATATAGACCAGCCCCAAAAAGAGAGAATGAAAATCATGGACCTGTTAATCTCATTGCTTTCATCTCAAAAAATTCATAATGCATTACAGAAAGTCTCTGAAGACAGACAAACCCATTGTTATAGGAAAGAAAAGGTATAGGATATGAGAACAACAACAAAAAAAGATGAAATGGTGGGCAAAAAAGGAACAACGACGGGAGGAAATTAAGAGAGAAGTTCAAATTCAAGAGTGGACATTCATGAGAAGGAGAGCTAAAGGAGGGCATAGAGAAGAAAGGGTGGGGACTGTTACAGACACCAAAGATGTAGTCCTTAAAGAGTTAAAGGAGCAAAGATTTCTCAGAGGATCTTACCAAGTTTTTCACAAATATCATCTGAAAAATAAAATTAAAAAACTCTTGTAAATACCATGGAAACACATACAAAGAAAAATAAAATTTTTGAAAAATCTGAATGCAATGGCCAAAGTATTGGGATGCATTTAAAAGCATACACACACACACACACACACACAGACAATATCAAGCACAAATGTAAACACACCCACAGTAGCTGAAAGCTTCTCCATTCTATCCAGATTATGTGCTACAAAAAAGAAAGAAATAAAAATGAACAAAGAGAATTTTCTGAATGGATAAGACTTTTTGGAATAGTATTTTTGGTAGTTAACTTTTCCACATGCTCATAGTGTCATCTGACATAATTAAGGTTTTAATTATTCAGTATGCTTGCTCTAATAGGTTTATTGGCTGCTATTAAATATATGCTGCTAACTCTCATTTTGTTGTAGCTCCATTATATAAAATCACCACAAACACTGAATCAGAGTATCCTGAACCACTCCTCCTCAAGAAACCACAGGATTTTAATTCCTGGATAATGATTTACAACATTTTTGTCAATAGGTGTCACAACATAACCTTATATTTTGTGAATTTTTATTACAATTCATGTTGAAAAGATGCTCATCTTAATTAGATCACGTGAAACAACAAATGAAGCAATGAACACAAGTAATGAGGGAGTTGAAATCAAATATCCAGGGCACATGTTGGACAAAACTTTCACACCAGCCCTTGAACATTCCATCACTTCAGAAGTATATGATTAATAAAATGTATATGGCAGACAGTGTCTGTTTGTGCCAGTTGAATGGACAGGACAAAGCCAAGAAATTATGATGGAAGAAACTGAGTGAAAAATAAAGATGATGAATTTCAGTTGGAAAGATTGGATAATGAGACAGACTATGTAAAAATATGCAAATGTTGGATTTGAGGAAGATGGTCATAGAGACCTGAAGATAAAGATATGATAAAAGGATAAGACTGACATTTTCCTCTTCGTATTTCATATAAATTAACAGGAAAAAGAACTGAAAATTCATTCCAGTTGAGGTTCTGATGTGAAGAAGGAACAAGGGCCAAAATTTCAAACTCTTCTATATTTTACTATTTGGCTCAACCTGACTCATATTTCTGAGTATTGACTCCATGTCATCTGGAGGTCATATCACCAATCAGTGAAAGTTTTATTGATTTCCATTTTCCTACTGGTTCAAAACGGAATCAGAAGGTATATGACACCATGGGAGGCGGTAGCATAGGAATTCCTCTTGGAAAACAGCATCTGTCACTGGTGTTTCACTGAGACTTTTGCTTCTCAGAATCAACTGCACACCCACAATCGTACTTAAGAGACTTACCTAAAATGAGGTGAAGAAATAAGAGCACAATTACTTCTCTGTCCAAATGACATGTTACAGTAGTCAGAGAAATCCTGCTACATATATCAAATAAATATAATCCTAAAAGCATTTCCTTTGAAAGCAAAATCATAATTGAAAAATGTCATCAGAAAAGAAGGAAAATTTTAAGGACTTAATGAAGTATAAAGCAAAAGAATAGCCCATGGTTCCAAATGACCAGTATTTTTAGATCTAAAGGCACCAATTTCCAAAAGACATCTTGCCAATTATAGGTAATGTATTTTTTTCCCATGGAAATTTTGGTGCAAAATGAACATAGATGGGAGATGATACAAAGAGAGGAATTAGAATAGGAAATCTCTGAGATAAACAGTAACAGTCTTTCATCTTTCCTTGGCCCCTCTTTTTTATTTTTAAGAATAGAATGCAGTTCTTCCCATATTCAAGTCATGAAGAAGCTACAATGAAAGTACTCTTCTATCTAAATCTATATCTTTAGCAGTACTTGTTTGAATCCTGGTCTATGTGTGAAAGAGATATATTCCTTAATTCCATTCAGTCTTTAACAAAAATATAATTGTAAATATCATTAATGAAAGAAGGATGTTAAACTTTTATTGGCTTTAGCAGTGAGTTATTAACCATCTCTTAGGAGTATTCTAAGACTTAGCCTCTCAGGCCAGTCACATGAAATTTCAAAATAGACTAGAATGTTATAAATGAAATCCCCTTAATATATAAAGCCCCTATAAACATTTAAGGCATTTCAATTTTTCCCATCATGTCCAAATAAAGTAGTGAAATTACATCACAATTACTTCAGTTTGAAATAATTTAAACTTGGAAAATAGTATTTAAAATATATGTATGCCTAGAGAATATGTGAGTAAATAATCTGAACAGGTGAAAGGGAGTCTCAAACCCAAAGTATTCCAAGAGTTACATTTGCATTTACACAGTTTGAGAGAAGAATGGATGGAGGTGTGTCACTTAGCAAGTTTGTAGACTTAGCTCATTTCATAAGGTTTTGGAGGTATCGACTGTATAGTAGTAATGTCCCTGAACTAGAAATACATGAGATAAGTAGTAACATAGTAGCCATTTTCCGGAAAACAAACTATATGATGTAAAGCAAGTTCCCATCAATGTCATTGCTTTCACATCAAAAAATTCATAATGAAATTCTCGTAAGGCTCTAATGATTGTTGGAAACAATGTTTGTATAAAGACAATATATTAAATGAAAAAAAAAAGTAGAATTGGGCAATGTTTAAGGGCAAGGAAAGAGAGTAAGTGAGAACTCCATATGATTGATTTTATAAACTAATTGGGTAAGAATGGGTCGACATCCCATAGTAGGGGGATCAACAGCCGGTATATAGTTTAAGAGACTGGAAAGTATAGGTGCTGAGAAAGTGACCATCTAGAGGGTTACTGAAGCAGAAAGATTGTCAGGGAAATTTACCCCACTTTTTCTGAAGGTCATCTGAAAGATACAATGGAAAAGTTCTTGTCAATACCATGGCACAGAAACAGTGAAAAAACTTGTAAGCAGAGAAAAATTCATATGCAAAGATGAACATACCAGGATTCATATAAACACAGACATACACAAACACACCTATGTGCAGGCACACACATATACCAACTGTGTCTGAAAGCTGAGCACACTGGTCAAAATTTACTACAAGGAAAAGGAGCAATGTTACTGCCTTGTGCAAGCATTATAGGGTTATTGGTTGTGTCAGTGATCTTTTAAAATTTTTCTTATTTGTACATTACATGGGATACTAGAATTCTGTTTTTGGCTGCTAGGAAAAAGAAATAATAAATTTTTTTTAGATTGTAGCTATTTCGTACAAAGTATCCACAAATAGTGAAGTAGAGAGTTCTGAACCCATGCTTCCAGAGAAGATTCAGGGATTGGTGCTCAGATACCTTTATAAACATTTTCATGAAACAGTGATGTCATGACTTGTTTTTGTTGAGTTTCTATTTTAACTTCTGCCAAAATGAACCATATCTTATTTTAAGTCACCTTTTCAGAATAATATGAAAACCCAGACTCATTATGGGTGAGAATTAATTTAAAAGAGATGAGAATCCAATGATAAAACAGCATTAGCCATAGCAGCCATTAACCTGTATTAAAGTAATATATCCCTAAATTCTATTCCCTCTGAAAACAAAAATATGGCTGAAACTATAATTTAAAAAGAATATTTATCTTAATTGGATAAATTAGTGTTTTATGAAATAAGCTTTAGGAAACATTGCAGGCAATAGGTTCTGGTCTTTTCTGTATAAAAATTCAGAACTGAGAGATGTAGAGAAATTGAACTTTCTATAAGATAAAGAATACTCCTACGTATCAGTAAAAGGAATTGCAGTTTCTTAAATCAACAACAGTGTTAATTAAAAGAGAAAATAGAGTTATTATTGTTGGAAATTTAAAAAATTCCAGAAACTTACATATGAAATCCATGTATGCTCAAGAACATTTGTATAATAAGTTCAAAATAGGTGGAAAAATAGCCCTTGATCTTTGAATGTTATTGGAATATATATAAACTTTGAAAGGACAAAGGAGAGAAAAGAAGAGGGGAAATCTATAAGTAAAGATTCAGGTTTGAAGTGTAGACATGCAGACGAGTGAGGCAATGAATGGCATATTGATAGAATGGTGGAAATGTTTAAAAACATCAGGAAATCAGTCATTTTCAAGTATTTTAGGCATAAAGGGATGTCAAAGATATGTTACCAAATTTGTGCTGAAGATCTTCTGAAAAATAAAATGAAAAAAATCAATGTCAATCTATGGAAAGACACAGGAAGAAAATTTGAATTTATTGAAAAAATTGTATTTAACATTAAAATCATTAGGATGTAGATAAACACAAACTCAAGAAATCATAGATACTCATTCAGTCACATTCAGATAAATGCTGACGAACTCGGATCAAAGTACCCTTTTGAGGATAAAGTAGCTTTTAGTGAAACAAAGCAGAAGGCATGAATAAGTTTTGCAATTTAAAGAAACATTTTAAGAACCATAGCTCTGGTAATTACTTGACACAATTTTTAGTAATCTCCTTGATCTTAGTTTTTAATTATTCAGTTTTTTATCTTTAATGAGTTTTATGATTTGGCTAATGATGAATACTCAATACTTATATTGAGAAAGCTCTGCTATATATAATCCACAAACACTAAAGTGAACAATGCTGAACTATTGCTCCTGTAAGACCTGTAGATTACAGATGTAGTCACTGTGTTTTCTCAACAGCTTCATGCATAACTGTATTTTATACGAATATAATTTTAACTCATGCTTCAATAAAGTCACATGAAAGAAGGGAAATGAAATACTAAAGTCAAGAAAGAAATTTTTTTGCCAGTCAATCTTTATTGAAAACTGCAGTATTAATACATAACAATTCTTATTACAATAAATGTGCTTTTAAGAATTTTAAATCTAAGTTCGTCTGCTTATCAGAATACATACAATTTAAAATAGCATGAATTTACACATAATGGAATTGGTTCAGGGTGGATGTTCTATTCCTTCGTATTGACTGACACCTTAGTTCAACACAGAGGTGAGGGGTGACTTTAATACTGGAAGACAATGCTGACTTAAGTTTTTTAAATGTACTGAGGTAATGGTCTAAAAAACCAGTACTCAAAAATCATTAAAAAAAAAAAAAAAAAGAACCATTTCCCAGTCAGTAAAGAAAAGTTATGACCAACCTAGATAGCATATTCAAAAGCAGAGACATTACTTTGCCAACAAAGGTCAGTCTAGTCAAGGCTATGGTTTTTCCAGTGGTCATGTATGGATGTGAGAGTTGAACTGTGAAGAAAGCTGAGCGCTGAAGAATTGATGCTTTTGAACTGTGGTGTTGGAGAAGACTCTTGAGAGTCCCTTGGATTGCAAGGAGATCCAACCAGTCCATTCTGAAGGAGATCAGCCCTGGGATTTCTTTGGAAGGAATGATGCTAAAGCTGAAACTCCAGTACTTTGGCCACCTCATGCGAAGAGTTGACTCATTGGAAAAGACTCTGATGCTGGGAGAGATTGGGGGCAGGAGGAGAAGGGGACAACAGAGGATGAGATGGCTGGATGGCATCACCGACTTGATGGATATGAGTTTGAGTGAACTCCGGGAGTTGGTGATGGACAGGGAGGCCTGGTGTGCTGCGATTCGTGGGGTCGCAAAGAGTTAGACACGACTGACCGACTGAACTAAACTGAATAGTGGGCCCAGGGGTCTCTCTTGAATGGACATCACAACAATACCACCAGGAACACAGGAAAGCTGACTTTCTACCAACGACTGGACTGCACGAGGCCCTACAGGAGACTTCCACAGGGCTCAGGAGGCCAAGATAAGAAACCTGTCATCTCCAAAATACCCATCCTGGGAGCACAGCATGCCCTGATGCTCACTGCAACTTCCCTGAGCAGAGACACCAAAGTCTCTTTGGTCCCCCTGGTCCAAGTGACTCGAGGTTGATCCTGGGGATTCAAATAAGATTACCCCAGAGCTTTTAAGAAAGGACTTTTAAAATGAAATGATTGGCGCTATCTTAAAAAAGTTTTCAAATCTGAAATTTTAAATATTACAGAAGTTTGCTAGAAAATTACAAAGAATATTTCCTTGGCAGAAAGGAAATATGAATGGACATAAATTGCAGGGATGGGACAAACCAAAGAGAATAGTAGTTAGGAAGGTGATTACACTTAAAGATTTCAGACTTCATTTACAATAAGAACACCATGAAAAAGAAGTATATAAAGCTCTATGTACATTAGAGTTGAGAAAATTTGTCATGGTGAGTTGAAGACCAATGTCAAAGAAACTGATGAACTTGAATGGATACAAAGAGTAATACACTAATTGTACTTGCCTTTTTCCTCTTCATATTTATCTGAAAAATAAAAATAAAATTATTCAAACATAAAGAAGGCACAATGTTAGGAAGAGAGAAGGACAATAATTTGACTTCCCCATATTGTTAATTCTTTTGTTAAAACTAAACCCACCTTGCTAAGAACTAGATGCAAAGGCTCCCAAAGATCATGTAACCCATGAGAGAGAAGATTGTTTTACCTCTCCGAGCCATTTGTGTGACAGGAATTAATATAAGGAATGAAATCATGACTGAAGTTAGAGTAGTACTTCCTCTGAGATAAGCCTTACCAATCACTGATATTACATTAAACCTAGCTTTGCAGAATAAAAGACAAGCAAGCTTACATTAATGAGACAGGAACTTAAAATGTGATGAAAAACCTACAGTAAAAGTACCACTCTTGTCAAAAACTCTTTCTATAGCAGTTAGTCATAAGAAACCTGCTACCCACATTAAAGATAAGTGTTCCCAAATTGCATTCAATCAGTAAACCAAAATATAATTGACATATCATTTGAAAAGGAGGATGTTGGCACTAAAACAGACATATAGTTCAATGGGACAGAATAGAAAGTCCAGAAATAAATTTGCACACTTATGGTCAATTAATCTTCCACAAAAGTGGCAAGCATATACAATGGGGAAAAGACAGTCTCTTTGGCAAGTGGCCTTAGGAAAGCTGGACAGCCATATAAATCAATGAAGTTAGAATATTTGCTCACACCATACACAAAAATAAACTCAAATGCCTTAAAGACCTAAATATAAGACATAACACCATAAAATTCCTAGAAGAGAACATAGGGAAAACATTCTCTGGCATAACTTATAGCCATATTTTAAGGTCAAAGAAATAAAGGTAAAAGAAATAAAAACAAAATTTAACAAATTAGACTTAATCAGCTTTGCTTTTGCTTAGCAAAGGAAACAAAATGAAAATACAACATATAGACTAAGAGAAAATAATTCCAAACAATGTGACTTTCCCAAGAGGGACTTAACTTCTATAATATACAAACAACTCATACAATTTAATAGTAAAAATCCAAAACAACCTAATTGAAAAATAGGGAGGAGACCTAAATAGACATTTTTGCAAAGAAGGCATACAGATGGCCAACAAGCACATGAAAAAATACTCAGTGCTGCTAATTATTAGACAAATGCAAATCAAATCTAAAATGAGATATCACCTCAATTCAGTCAGAATGGCCATCAAAAAATCTACAAATAGTAAATGCTGGAGGGGGTGTGGAGAAAGGGGAACTGTCACACTGTTGGTGGGAATATAAATTGGTGTACCACTATGAAGAACGGTATGGAGTTTTCTTGAAAAATAAAAAATCCCACTCCTAGGCCAAAACTGTAACTCAAAAAGATACATGCACTCCAATGTTCATTAAAGCACTATTTACAATAGCCAAGACAAAGGAGTAAACTAAGTGTTCATTGACAGATGAATAGATAAAGAAAAGGTTGTATATATACATATATATATACACATATGTATAATATATATATAATGAGATATTACTCAGCCATGAGAAAGAAAGAAATAACACCATTTGCAGCAACATGGATATACTTAGAAATTATTATACTTAGTGAAGCAAGTCCTAACAGAGAAAGACAAATATTGCATGATATCACTTTAGAGTCTAAAACATTATGCAAATGAACTTATGTACAAAACAAACAGACTCAGAGATACAGAAAATAAACTTATGGTTACCAAAGGGGAGTGGGAGAGAAGAGATAAATTAAGAGTTTGGGATTAGCAGATACAAAAAGGTATTATGTAAAATAAATAAACAATAAGGTCCTACTGTATAGTACAGGGAACTATATGTAGTATCTGGTAATAAATATGGTGGAAAGAATATGAATGTATATATAATACATATATCTAAATGTATGTGTGTGTGTGTTAGTTGTTCAGTCACATCTGACTCTTTGCAACCCCATGGACTGTAGCCTACCAGACTCCTATGTCCATGGAATTTTCTAGGCATGAATACTAGAGTGGGTAGCCTTTCCCTTCCCCAGGGGATCTTCCTGATCCAGGGATTGAATCTGGATCTCCCACATTGCAGACAGATTCTTTACCATCTGAGCCACCAGGGAAGCATGTATAAATGAATATATAACTGCAAATTAACAACACTTGAATTAAAAAGAAAAGGAAGATGTTAAAAATTTTATGATTTTATTAGTGCTTTATTGAAAATATCCTAGGACGAGAGCTTTAACACTTATTCACATAAAAATTTCTGAATTAAAGATGTGTAATATACATTCTTTCATTAAGGTTTAAGGTTCTTCTTCACACATTGAAAAGATATTTTAGTGTGAAGAATGAAACTTGTGTGAATAAAAATGCAAAAGTACAGAGAATATTTACTATAGATGGAAAGGGAAAAAGCTAAAAAAAATTTTGGAATGTAGCTGTAGTATAACTGGGAATATGTGGATAAGATAATCAAGGACAGGAAAGAATAAGATCCAAGCACACTCCAGACCAATGAATTTATAAAATTTTTGATAATACAATAGATGGAGAAATTTCATTCTTGGCTTTTGGAAGTTTTTCATGTTTTAAAGTTGAGTAGTATAGGAATGGTCTTTTCAACTTGGATAAGTGGAAAGATCCAATATAATGAACTTGTTCCAAGAAAGAAAGAGAGAGTGGAAACCATGGACCTATTGATCTCATAGCCTTCATCTCAAAAAATTCCTAATGTATTATAGAAAACTCTCTGGAAGAGAACCAAACCCATTATTATAGGAAATAAAAGGTATAGATCCTAAGAACAACAGTAGAAAAAAGATGAAATAAGAATGGTGGAACCAAAAAGAACAACAATAAGAGGAAATTAATCAGAGAAGTTCATATCCAAGATTTAACATCCAGGAGGAGAAGGAGAGCCAATGGAAAGCATAGAGAAGAAAGGGTGTGGACTGTTATAGACACCAATGGGGTAGTCCTTAACAAGTTAAAGGAACAAAGATGTTGCAGAGAAGCTTACCAAGTTTTTCACAAATATTATCTGAAAAATGAAATGGAAAACTTATGTAAATACCATGGAAACACACATGAAAGAAAATAAAAAATTGGAAACCTCTGAATGCAATGGTCAAGGTATTGGGATATACATAAAAACATACACACACATATGTATACAGACAACACTGAGCACAAAGAAATAAACATACCCACAGTGGCTGAAAAAAGCTGCTCTCTTCTACCCAGAGTATATTCTAAAAAAAAAAAAAGAGAGAGAGAGAGTAAAAGGAATAAAATAAGAGAATTTTCTGAAGCAATAAAATTTTTTTTTGGATAATATTTTTGGTAGTTAACTTTTCCACATGTTCATAGTGCCACTTGACATGATTCAGGCTTTAATTATTCAGTATGCTTGCTCTAATAGGTTTATTGACTGCTACTAAATATATTGTGGGAGAAGGCAATGGCACCCCACTCCAGTACTCTTGCCTGGAAAATCCCATGGATGGAGGAGCCTGGTAGGCTGCAGTCCATGGGGTCGCACAGAGTCGAACACGACTGAAGCGACTTAGCAGCAGCAGGAAATATATCGTCAATTGTCATTTTATTGTCACTCCATTATATAAAGTCACCATATACACTGAATCAGAGTATCCTGAACCACTGCTCCTTGAGAAGCCATAGGCTTTTAATTGCTGGGTAACTATTCACAACAATTTTTGTCAATGGATGCCACAATATAACCTCATATTTTATGAGTTTCTATTACAATTCATGTTGACAAGAAGCTCATCTTAATTAGATCATGTGAAACAAGAAAATGAAGCAATGAACACAAGTAGTGGGGGGCTGAAATCAAATATTTTGGGCACATATTGGACAAAACTTTCACAGTTTTCTGTGAATATTCCACCACTTCAAAAGCATTGCTGTGCTTAGTCGCTCAGTCGTGTCCTGGTCTTTGCAACCCCATAAACTGTAGCCCTCCAGGCTTCTCTGTCAATGGGGATTCTCTAGGCAAGAATACTAGAGTGGGTTGCCATGCCCTTCTCCAGGGGATCTTTTGAACCCAGGGAGAGAACTCAGGTCTCCAATATTGGAGTTTGATTCTTTACTGTCTGAGACAACAGGGAAGCCCTCCAAAGCATACCTGAAGACAAAGGTATGAGAAAAGAATGAGACTGTAACTAGATTCACAGAGAAATACAAGAATGGGACTTGCTATTTTCCTCTTCATAATTATTGATAAAATAACAGGAAAAAGAACTCATCCCAAAAAAGAGCCCAATGTAAGTAAGAGACAATGGCCAACATTTCAAACACTTCCATACTTTACTCTATGGCCCAACCTGACATTTCTGAGAATTGACTCCATACCATCCAAAGGCCTTTTCACCCATAGGAAGAACATTTTATTGACTTCAGTTTACTTGCTGGTGAAAAAGGAACTGAAAACAAAAATTACACAAAAGGAGGAGGTAGAACAGGACTTCCTCTGGATAAAGAGTATGCATCATTGGTATTGCATTGGTTCTATTGTAGTAGTCCTGTTAATATACCTACATGCATGAAAGAAATACAATCCTAAACATCATTCCCTTTGAAAATA
The DNA here is from genome assembly GCF_029407905.1 of Bubalus kerabau. Classification (NCBI taxonomy): domain Eukaryota; kingdom Metazoa; phylum Chordata; class Mammalia; order Artiodactyla; family Bovidae; genus Bubalus; species Bubalus kerabau. The sequence goes on from NC_073626.1 coordinate 25,928,122, forward strand.
AAATTGTAACTGGGAAATGTCATTAAAAAGGAAGGATGATAGATTTTTAAGGAGTCTATTTCTTTGGTATAAAATGAAATAAAATTATCCAAAGAATTTTACTACTTTATAATAACTATATTTTGGCAACTTGGAGTCTTTTCTTAGTTCACCCCATGGTTCAAAATGACTAATATTTTGAGAATTGGAAGCACTTATTTCCAAAGGATACTTGGTCAGCCAGAGGCAATGTTGTATTCCATTCCCACCAACTCTTGGTGCAAAATGAAAAAAATATATATATGGGCAATGACACAAGGAGAGAAAGAGGAACAGAGCTCCTTTTGGATTGAACAATAATAATCATTCCTCATTTACTGACCTCTTTTTTCTTCTGAATACACTGCAGTCCTGCCCCTATGCATGAATCAGGTACTTAAGATGTCATGAGGAAACCTTCAGTGAAAGCACCCATCTATCTAAATCTGTAGCAGTAGTCTTATGAAGCCTGTTCCCTATATTTAAGAGATAAATTTCTTAATTCCATTCAATCTTAACAAAAATATAATTGTGAATTATCAGCAAAAGAAGGATGTTGAACTTTTAACGGCTTTAGTAGTGAGTATAAACCATTTCTTAGGAGTTTTCTAAAACTGTAGCCTCTCATGCCTTTGCATGAAATTTCAAAATAAACTAATATGTTATAGATGAACTCCCCTTAATATGTAAGCTCCTTCTACAAGCACATAAGGTACTTGCAGATTTTCCTAATTGTGTGCAAATAATCTGATGAAAAGACATTACAGTTACTGAGGTATGGAATAATTAAAACTCAGGAAACAGTATCCAAAATATATGTGTACCTAGAGAATATGCTAGTAAATGATCAGAGCAGTGCAAGGTGAGCCTAAAGCCCCAAATTATTCACTGAGTTACATTTGAATTTATAGAGTCTTTGAAAGGAAAATGGATGGAAATGTGTCACTCAACAAGTTTGTAGAATAGATCATCTCATATGGTTCACAGAGCTATCAATTGCATGGCAATGGCTCCTGAACCAGAAACACATGAGAGATTTAGTAAGTTAATGGCCATTTCCCAGAATATATATAAGTGTGTGTGTTAGTTCTCAGTTGTGTCCCACTCTTTGGACTGTAGCCCGCCAAGCTCCTCTGTCCATGGAATTCTTCAGGCAAGAATACTGGAGTGGGTAGCCTTTCCCTTCTCCAGGGACTTTCCCAAACCAGGGATCAAACCCAGGTCTCCTGCATCTCAGGCTGTTTCTTTACTGTCTAAGCCATCAGGGAAGCCTATATATATATAAATATAAAATAAAACCAAGTCCCCATCAGTCTCATTCTCTTCACCTCAAAAATCCATATGAAACTCTGGCAAGATTTTGGATAATAGAAGCAGACTATGTTTATAGAGAAATAATATATGAAATGAACAAAAAGTTAGATTGGGCAAGATTTAATTGTAGGGGAAGTAAAGAGGAGAGAATTTCATATGGGTGATTTTATAAACAAATAATTGGCAGAGAAATGCTGACATCCAAGATAAGGGTGTGCCAACATTGGCATATAGATAACAAGAGAGGAAGTGTGAAAGGCTTAAAGAAAGGGATCCTTTAGAGGTTTGTGTGTGTGTGAGTACTAAGTCACTTCAGTTGTGTCTGACTCTTTGTGACTCTATGGACAGTAGCCCACCAGGCCCTCTGTCCATGGGATTCTGCAGGCAAGAAAACTGGAGTGGGTTGCCATGCCCTCCTCCAGGGGATCTTCCAGACTCAAGGATCGAACCAGGATCCAGGGATCTCCTGCCTTTCAGGTAGATTCTTTACCGCTGAGCTCCCTTTAGAGGTTTATTGGAGTATAAAGATTATCAGGGAAATTTACCACATTTTTTCTGAAGATCATCTGAAAAATACAATGGGAAGGTCCATTTCAATTCATGGGACAGAAACAGGGGAAATGTAAAGTTAGTGAAAATTTCACATGCATCCTTAAAGGAACCAGGATGTAGGTAAACACACACACACACATACACACACACCTGTGTGTACCAACAGAGTTTGGCAGCTGAGAATATTTGTTAAAATTAATAGAAGAAAAGGAGTAAACTCACTGTCTTATGCAAAATTTTCGACCATTAGTTGTGTCTGTGATCTATTAAAAACATTCTTGATCTTTTGGACATTTCTTGGGGTACCAGTATTCAGCTGGTTGCTTTTAATAAGTTCTTTGGCTGCTACATAAAATAAATAATTCCCTCAATGTTATAGCTATGTTGTACAAATCATCCACAGTGAAGTAGAGAATACCAAACGCATACTTCCATAGAAAATTCAGGGATTGATTCTCAGACACCTATAGTCACATTTTCCTCAAACGGTGATGCTATGACCTGTTTTTGGTGAGTTTCTGTTTTAACTCATGCCAACCCCCCCCACCCCCACATCTTACTTTGATCACCTTTTCAGAGTAAAATGGAAACGCAGACTCATTATAGACAACAATTGGTTAAAAAGATATGACAAAACAAAGATAAAACAACACCCTTTGCACAAAACACTAGCTGTAGCAGCCATTGCATGAAGGCTGAAGCCATTGCATAAATTAAAGAGATATATCCTTAAATTGTTTCCTTTTAAATAAAAAGTATAATTAAAATGTCATTTAAAAAGAGGATATTAATCTTTAAATGGATATATTGGAGTTTTATGAAACAAAATTTAAGAAACTTAAAGAAAGAAACCTAAAGTAAACAATAAGTTCTGATTCTTTCTGCATAAAAATTCAGAACTAAGAAATGTAGAGATATTGAAATTTCCATAAGATAGAGAACTCCTCTACACACTGTTAAAAGAATTTGCAGTTTCTCAAATTTAGAATTGTGTCAATGAAAAGAAAGAAAAAGTAAAATTACTATTGTTGGGGGAAAAAAAAGCAAAACGAGAGAACATAGGGGAGAAGTCACAAGCAATTCAGGTTAGAAGAGTAGATATGCGAGAGAAAAGTGAGGCAATCAATGGCATATCAGAGGGGTGGCAGGAAATTTTAAAAACATCAGTAATGCAGCCATTTTCAAGTGTTTTGGGCATACAAAGATGTTAGGGATATATTACCAAATTTGTGCTGAAGTTCTTCTGTAAAATAAATTGGAAAATGTAAATCTCATGTGAAAAACACAGGAAGAAAATTCAAATTTATTAAAAATCATGTATTTGAAATTAAAACATTCAACATACAGACACACACAAACACAAGAACTGACACCAGGTGCACGTGCATGCGTGCACACACACATACACACACACAAATACACAGTTGAATACAAACAAATTTGGCTTAAAGTGCACTATTGAGGAAATTAGTATTTAATGAAATGTAAAGGAGGAAATGAATAAATTTTCTGAACTGAAGACACATTTTAAACGTAGACATTCTGGTTATCACCTAATACAATATTCCCAGATTCCTTTTGTCCTTATTTAGAATTTTATTGCTGTTTTTCATATTTAGAGTCCTCTGGGTACTGCTGACGGTATATGGTCAGTTCTTCTACTGGGGAAGCTATCTATGTGTGCTCAGTCACTCAGTCATGTCTGACTCTTTGTGACCCCAAGAACAGTAGCCCACCAGGCTCCTCTGTCCATGGGACTTTTCAGGCAAGAATACTGGAACAGGTTGCCATTTTCTATTCCAGGAGGTCCATCTCATTCAGGGATTGAACCCATGTCTCTCGAATCGGCTGCATTGACAGGCAGATTCTTTACCATTTTGCCACCTGGGAAGCCTGGGGAAGCAATACCCTATATAGTCCACAAACATTGAAGTTGAGAATGCTGTGTTCCTACAGAATGTGCAGGGCTAGGTTCTCTGGTGCCTATACTCACCACCCTTTCTCAACTGAATCATATATAGTTGTATTTTATGTAAATGTGATTTAAATTTATGCCTCAATTAAGTCACATGAAAGAAAGCAAAATCAAGTATTAATGTCAGTGCATGCATGCTCAGTTGTGTCTGACTCTTTGAGACCCCATGGACTACAACCCACCCGGCTCCTCTGTCCATGGGATTTTCCAGACAATAGTGGAGTGGGCAGCCACTTCCTCTCCAGGGGATCTTCCTGACCCAGGAATTGAACCTGTGTCTCTTGCATTGCAGGCAAATTCTTTACCCCTTGAGCCATCAGGAAAACCCATTAATGTCAAGGAAGGGATTTTAAGTAAATGACAAAATGCTATCTTGGAAAAAACTTCCAAATCAGAAATTCTAAAACTACTAGACTGTGCTAGAAATTACAACAAACATTTCTGTGGTAGAGAGGAAATATATATGTGCATAAATTGCAGGGACAGGACAAGCCAAAAAAAAAAAATAGTAATGAGGAAACTGCATAATACCTGAAAACTGCAGAATTCGTTTACAATAAGAACACCATTAAAAAAGTATGTAACATTTGACAACATTAGAGTTGAGAAGACTGATCATGGAGAGTTGAAGACCAACGTCAAAGAAAGAGAAGAAACTTGAGTGGGTACAAACAGCAATACACTAATGGGACTTGCCTTTTTCCTCTTCATACTTATCTGAAAAAAATTAAAAAAAAAAATCAAACATAGTGAAGGCACAATGTCAGGAAGAGAGGAAGACAATAACTTGAATTTCCCATATTGCTTATTCTTTTGGAAAGGTTGAGATTTTTGGAATATGGTTGTGGTTATCTAGGAACACATGGGTAATGTGAAAAAGTGAGACTCAAGCACACTTTGGACCCTGTACATAAAATGTATACAGTCTTTGACTGAACAACAGACTGAGAAATTTCATTTATCATGTTAGGGATTTTCTCATGTCTTAAAGTCTTTTTTTGTGTGTGCGTGCTCAGTTTTGTCTGACTCTTTGTGACCTTGTGGTCTATAGTCTGCCAGGCTCCTCTGTCCATGGAATTTTCCAGGCAAGAATACAGGAGTGGGTTGCCATTTCCTACTCCAGGGGATCTTCTTGACCCAGGGATTGAACCCACGTCTTTTGTGTCTCCTGGATTGGCAGGAAGATTCATCTTAGGCAGTGACAATAGTGTAGTAATTGCCTTTAAATTGGGATGAATGAAAAGATCCTACATAATGGACCAGTTCCAGTAAAGAGAGTGAAAACTATGGGCCTGTTAATCTTATTACTTTGTCTCAAAATATTCATAATGCATTACATTTGGAAGGCAGACAAGCCCATTATTATAGGAAAGAAAGGTATGAATCCATGAGAACAAAGAAGGATGAAATGAGAAATGGTGGAACAAAAAGGAACAACAATGGGAGGAAATAAATAAGAGAGAAGTTAATACTCAAGATTGAACATCCAGGAGAAAGAGCATGGAGAAATGGAGCATAGAGAAAACAGGGTGGGAATTGTTATAGACACCAAAGAGCAGTCCTTAAAGAGTTAAAGGAACAAAGATTTCTTACCAAATTTTCCACAAATATCATCTGAAAATGAAATGGAAAAACTCATGTAAATACCATGGAAACACACATAAAAAAATCAAATTTTTGAAAAATCTGAATGTAATGTTTAAGGTATTGGGATGCAGGTAAAAACATATACACAAACACATACACACAGACAATATTGGGCACAAAAAATAAACACACCCAGTGGCTGGAAGATGCTCATTTCTATCCAGAGTATGTGCTACAAAAAAGAAAGAAAGAAAAAGGAATAAAGTAAGAGAATTTTCTGAGTGGATAAATTTTTTTAGAACAGTTTTTCTGGTAGTTGACTTTTCCACATGTTTATAGTGCCATTTGACTTGGTTTAGGCTTTAATTACTCAGCATGCTGGCTCTAATAGGTGTATTAGTGAAGTCGTTCAGTCGTGTCCGACTCTTTGCCACCCCATGGACTGTAGCCTATCAGGCTGCTCCATCCATGGGATTTTCCAGGCAACAGTGCTGGAGTGAATTGCCATTTCCTTCTCCAGGGGATCTTCCTGACCCAGGAATCGAACCCAGGTCTCCCACATTGCGGGCAGTCGCTTTACCGTCTGAGCCACCAGGTATTGGGTGCTGCCAAATATATAGTCAATTTTCATTTTGTTGCAGCTCCATTATATATAGTCACGACAGACACTAAATCAGAGTATTTTGAACCACTGCTCCTTGAAAAACAACAGGATTTTAATTCCTGGGTGACTATTTGCAACATTTTTGTCAATTGATGTCACAGCATAACCTTATATTTTGTGAATTTTTATTACAATTCATGTTGATAAGAAGCTCATCTTAATTAGATCACATGAAACGAAAAATGAAGCAATGAACACAAGTAGTGGGAGGCCGAATTCAAACATCCTGGGCACATGTTAGACAAAAACTTCACATGAGTCTTGAACATTCCACCACTTCAAAAGCATATGATAAATAAAATTTACATGGTAGAAAGCATCTGTTTGTGCCAGTTGAACAGACAGGACAAATCCAAGAAGTTATGATGGAGGAAAATGAGTGAGAAATAAAGATTAAGAATTTCAGTTGGAAAGATTGGATAATGAGACAGAAATATGTAAAAACATGCAAATATTGGATTTGAGGAAGATGATATGAGAAGAGAAAGGTATGAGATTGTATGGTATAAGAATGTATGAGATAAAGATGGTGTAAGAAGATAAAGGTATGAGAAAAGTATAATTAGGTTCACAGGGAAATACATGAATGGGACTTGCTGTTTTCTTCTTCATATTTCATGAAAAATATAAGAAAAAAATGAAAATTCATTCCATTTGAGGGAGGGCCTGATGTGAATAAAGAACAAGGGCCAAAATTTCAAACACTCTCTTCTGGGAAACAAAATGGATTGTAGCCCACTAGGCTCCTCTGTCCATGGGATTCTCCAGACCAGAATACTGGAGTGGGTTGCCATGCCCTCTTCCAGGGAATCTTCCAGGTATATTACCACTTTAATTGCTCGTCTCTGTGTGTGTGTGTGTGTGTGTGTGTGCGCACACACACACACACACACACACACAGAATTTGGGAATAATTTGGGAAAAAAACAAATACTTTTAAGTGTTTACAGTAAGACTTTATATAATAAGGGAAATTCATGTATTAGAACACTCCTAGGAGATTGCTCAGAGAAGGTGATGGCACTCCACTCCAGTATTCTTGCCTGGAAAATCCCATGGACGGAGGAGCCTGGTAGGCTGCAGTCCATGGGGTTGCGAAGAGTCGGACACGACTGAGCAACTTCATTTTCACTTTCAAGCATTGGAGAAGGAAATGGCAACCCACTCCAATGTTCTTGCCTGGAGAATCCCAGGGACGGGGGAGCCTGGTGGGCTGCCGTCTATGGGGTCGCACAGAGTCGGAGACGACTGAAGAGACTTAGCAGCAGGAGCAGCAGCAGGAGATTGCTAATAACACATTTCTAAAACCATTAAAATTTAACTTTCTTTTCTGCTAATAATATTTTTCAACCATATTTATTTACAGATGGAAAAGATTAAGGAATATACTGCAAGGAAATACTATAACCTCTTATGCCATTCACATAAAAAATTTCAAAATTGAGAAATATGTTACATGTGAATTTCCCTCATTATATAAAGTCGTACTATGGAGGTATCAATTAATGACTTCTACACTTGAAGCACAAGAGAGATATGATAACTTAATGGACGTTTTCTAGGAAAATAAATGTGTGTATATATAAGCTATGTATGATTCATGTTAATATCATGGTGCATAAACAGGGGTGAAATTTAAGTTGAATGAAATATTTGCACACGATGTACCAGGATGGTAACCAACACACACACATGTTCATGGATGTGTAGCCAGTGGTATTGGTCAAAAGTTAATGGAGCAAATGAAATAAATTTGCTAAATTGAGTAAAAATTTCAGGAACATGAATAGTGTCAGTAATCGTGGTGTTGGAGAAGATTCTTGAGAGTCCCTTGGACTGCAAGGAGATCCAACCAGTCCATCCTAAAGGAGATCAGTCCTGAGTGTTCATTGGAAGGACTGATGCTGAAGCTGAAAATCCAATACTTTGGCCACCTGATGCAAAGAGTTGACGCATTTGAAAAGACCCTGATGCTGGGAAAGATTGAAGGAGGGAGGAGAAGGGGACGACAGAGGATGAGATGGTTGGATGGCATCACCAACTCAATGGATATGAGTTTGAGTAAACTCTGGGAGTCGGTGATGGACAGGGAGGCCTGGGGTGCTGCAGTCCATGGGGTCGCAAAGAATCAGACACGACTGAGCGACTGAACTGAACTGAAACTTTTCAAAATATCTATTTTGATATTTAGTGGGATACTATTATTATATTGGTTGTCTTTAATAAGTTTGTTGAATACTGATTGTAAGAAATTGTCAATTACCATCACTATGTTGTCTAAAATATCTATAAGCTGTGAATTAGAAAATATAGAACCATTGCTTTTGGAGAAAATACAGGCATTCTTCTTAGATGCCTATATTTGTATTTTCAACCAGCAATGTTGTTAACCTCTATTTTTGGTGAGTTTCTATTTTGACTTATGCCAAAATGAAGCTCATTTTATCTCAGTTAACTTTTTGGAATAAAATAGAAACACACATCATACATGAAAGAGTTAATTAGAAAGAGATGAAGAAGCAAAGAGAAAATATCAGTCTTTTGTGCAGAAGAGCAGCTAGAGCAGATGTTACATGAAGCCTGTCTTATGCATTAAAGAGATACTTTTGTAAATTCTGACCCTTCTGAAAAAATTACTCAAAAATGTAGTTTAAGAAAAAATATTAAACTTTTAATGACTATATTGGTGTTTTTATGAAAAAGTCTTTAGGAAACATTGCAAGACAAATAGGTTCTAGTGTAATTTACATTACAAAATTCAGAAATGAGGTATATATTATTATTAGACTTTTGTTAAGAAATAGAACCCTCTACACATATTTAAAAGGAACTGCAGTTCCCCAAATTGATAAATGTGTCAATAAAGATAAGGAAGGGGAAGTAAAATTATTATTGTCAGAAATTTTAAAAAATTGGGATATACTTTCATGCCTGTGAACACGAGTTATAAATTCAAGGTTGTTAGAAAAATAACCCTCAACTTTATCCTTGATCATTGAATAATATCAGAATATAAGTGAGCCTTGAAATGACAAAGAAGAGAGAAAATAGGAGATAAGTCATAACTAAAAATTCAGGTTAGAAGAGTAGACAAGCAGGAGAAGAGTAAGGTAAGGAATGGCAAATGGGTAAAATTATGGGAAATGTTAAAAACATCAGGAATACAGTCATTTTCTAGTGTTTTAGAAATAAAAGATGTCAGAGATATGTTACCAAGCTTGTGCTGAAGTTCTTCTGTAAAATAAAATGGAAAAATCAGTCATGTAAAATACAAAGGGGAAAATTCAAATTTATTGAAAAGCATGTATTTAAAATTAAATTAAAATATTTGGTATACAGATACACTGACACACATATATAAATGTAAGAACTCACTCCAGGCACACACATGTGCACACAAACAAATACATAGATGAATGCAAACAAATTTGGCTTAAAGTGCACTTTTGAGAAAACAAGAATACTTAATGAAACACAAGGAGGGAAATGTATAAATTTTCTGAATTGAGGACACATTTTAAAAATAGGTTCTGGTAATTACCTGGCACAATTTTCCAAGATACTTTTTATCCTATTTAGAGTTTTATTATTCAGTTTTTAATCTTTAATTAGTCCTATGGCTACTGCTAATGATATATGGTCAGTTCTCCTGTTCAGAAAGATATATTCTATATACTCCACAAAGTTTGAAGTACAGAATGCTGGACTCCTGTAGAATGTGCAAGGTTAGGGTGTTGGTTGCCTGTGTTTACCACCTTTTCTCAACTGATTCATACATAAATGTATTTTGTGTGAGTATGATTTTAACTCAGACCCCAAAGAAACTTACCTTAAACAGAGTCAGATGAGAAAGGGGTAAAGGAAGTATTAACTGGAAAGAAAGGGGATTCTAGATGAAATGACCTGAAACTACCTTGGAAAAAATTTTCAGGTCAGAAAGTTTTAAAATGGCAAAAACTTACAGGTAAATTATTACAAATACTCCCTTGGCAGAATGGAAAGATGTGCAAAAATTGCAAGGTTGGAATAAATGAAAGAAAACATTACTGAAGAAATTGAATATCATAGGAAGATGGCAAATTTCAGTTGTAATAGTAACAATGTGGGAGAAAATGACATAAAGTTCTACGCACGCTGGAGTTAACAAAGATAATCATTGAGAGATGAAAACCAATGTCAAAGAAACAGATGAAACTTGAGTAGTTAAAAAGAGTAATACACAAATGGGACTTGCCTTTTTCCTGTTCATACTTCTCTGAAGAGTAAAAAAGAAAAAAAAAATTCAAGCATTACGAAAATGCAATTTTAGGAAGAGAAAAAATAATTTGAAACCTTTAAATTGCTTACTCTTTGTTTAAAATGGACACAATTTAACAAGACAAGGATGCCCACCCTCTCCACTTCTTTTCAGCATAATTTTGGAAGTCATAGCCATGGCAATCAGAGAAGAAGTAAAAAGAATCCAAATTAGGAGAGAAGAAGTAAAACTGTCACTCCTTGCAGATGACCTGATACTATACATAGAAAATCCTAGGGATGCTACCAGAAAACTACTAGAGCTCATCAATGAATTTAGTAAAGTTGTAGGATACAAAATTAAAAGACAGAAATCTCTTGCATTTTTATACTCTAACAATAAAAAATAAAAAAATAAAAAAGAATTTCAGAAAACAATCACATTTACCATTGCATCAAAAAGAAAAAAATACCTAGGAATAAACCTACATAGGAGGCAAAAGACCTGTAAGCAGAAAATTATGATTCTAATGAAAGAAATCCAAGATGACAAACAGATAGAAAGATATGGCATGTTCTTTGATTGGAAGATTGGTATAGTACGTACTAGCTCAAAAACAGACATATCGGGGGAGGAGCCAAGATGGCGGAGGAGTAGGACGGGGAGAACACTTTCTCCCCCACAAATTCACCAAAAGAGCATTTAAACGTCGAGTAAATTCCACAAAACAACTTCTGAATGCCGGCAGAGGACATCAGGCACCCAGAAAAGCAACCCAACTCTTCGAAAGGAGGTAGGAAAAAATATAAAAGACAAAAAAAGAGACAAAAGAGGGAGGGACGGAGTTCCATCCCGGGAAGGGAGTCTTAAAAAGAGAGAAGTTTCCAAACACCAGGAAACCCTCTCACTGCCGAATCTGTGCCGAGCTTTGGAAGCACAGACGGCAACATAAAAGGGAGAAAAAAAATAAATAAACAATTAAAAATCGCAGATTGTGAGCCCTACGGTAACTCCCCTAGCGGAGAAGCAGTGCAGATGCCTGCACACGGCATTAGCAAGCGGGGGCTGGGCAGGGAAGCGTGGCGCTGGCTGTGTCCCTTAGAGTAAGAATCAGGCCTGAATGTCCTGAGCGCTATCTAAGCGAAATAATTTGGGCTAGCAAACCAGACTGTGGGATATCTACCACGCAAAAAGCCAGCCCTGACCTAAGACACCGCCAGGCCTGCGCACAGAACAAAGGACTGAACAGAGCTAGCCGGCTGCAGACCTTCCCCCTCCGGTGACAGGCAGCCAGAGCTGGAAGGGGGCAATCGCAGCCCAAGAGAGACACTATCTATAAAACTGTAAGCAGGCTGCTTTGCTAACTAAAACGTCTTGGAGGTCTGGATGGTCAACATCTGACTGAGAAGGTGCGCCGGTTTTACACCCAGATAACCGAGTGGCGGGGAGGCGATAAGTCGCAGCATTGGCGCCCGCCGAACACCTCATCACCTGAGCTGCTGGGATCTGGGAAGAGCACAAAACGCAGGCCCAACCGAATCTGCGCCTCTGAGGACTACCCGAGTGCCTGAACCTGAGCGGCTTGGACCTGGGAGCTCAGCCCAGGGCCGGCCTCTGATTGTTCCCGGCGGAACAACCTAGAGCCCGAGCAGTGTGGGCAGGGAGGCTACACGCGCCGTGAGCGGGGGCAGACCCAGTGTGGCTGAGGCACTGCGAGCGCACGCCAGTGTTATCTGTTTGCAGCATCCCTCTCTCCCTCCCCACAGCGCGGCTGAACAAGTGAGCCTAAATAAAAAAAAAAAAAATAGTGTCCTCCACCGTCCCCTTTGTGTCAGGGCGGGAACCAGAGACTGAAGAGACCAGCAAACAGAAGAAGCTATAACAGAGGGAAACGCCTTGGAAGCTACAGGCCATAGATTAAAACCCTGTGGTTACTACGGACTACATAGGAAGGGGCCTATAGATCTTGAGAAATATAAGTCAGACCAAGGAACTAGCCAAAAATGAACTGAACCCACAATACTCACAACAAAACCAGAGAAAGACCTAGATATATTTTTACGATCAATCTTTCTTTCTTTTTTTCTTAATTTTTTTTTTTTTAATTTTAAGTCCTCTATTGTCCTTTAATTTTCACTTTTATAACTATTACTTGGAAAAAAAAAAGACCCTATTTTTTTTTCTTCTTCAGCAAACTTCATATATATATTTTATAATTTTTTGACTGTGTTTTTTTTTTTTTTTCTTTTTCTTTTTCTTCTTTTCTTTAACATTGTATTTTTGAAATTCCAAACTCTACTCTAGATTTTTAATTTTAGCCTTTTGGTATATGTTATCAATTTTGTATCTATAGTTTTTTTCATAATTTCTGTGACTTTTTTTTCCCCTCTGTTTCTTTCCCTTCTTCTTTTGTATAACATCGTATATCTGCAATTCCAAACTCTACTCAAGATTTTTAATTTAAGCTTTTTGGAATTTGATATCAATTTTGTACCTGTATTTTCTTTATAATTTTTGCGACATTGTTTTTGTTGGCTTGTTTGTTTTCTCTCTTTATTTTTCTTCTTCTTCTTTTTTTAACATTGTATTTGTGAAATTCCAAACTCTACTCTAGATTTTTAACTTTTGCTTTTTGGTATTAGTTATCAATTTTGTACCTGTAGTTTCTTTATAATTTTCGCGACCTTGTTTGTTTTTCTTTGTTTGTTTTTTCTCTCTTTCTTTCCCTTCTTCTTTTCTTTAACATCGTATTTTTGAAATTCCAAACTCTACTCTAGATTTTTAATTTTGGCCTTTTGGTATATGTTATCAATTTTGTACATATAGTTTTTTTTTTATATAATTTCTGTGATTTTTTTTTCTGTTTTTCCCCTCTGTTTCTTTCGCTTCTTCTTTTATATAACATCGTATATCTGCAATTCCAAACTCTACTCAAGATTTTTAATTTATGCTTTTTGGAATTTGATATCAATTTTGTACCTGTATTTTCTTTATAATTTCTGCGACATTGTTTTTGTTGGTTTGTTTGTTTTCTCTCTTTATTTTTCTTGTTTTTTTTTTTTTTAACATTGTATTTTTGAAATTCCAAACTCTACTCTAGATTTTTAATTTTTGCTTTTTGGTATTAGTTATCAATTTTGTACCTGTAGTTTCTTTATAATTTTTCGTGACCTTGTTTGTTTTTCTTTGTTCGTTTTTTCTCTCTTTCTTTTCCTTCTTTTCATTAACATCGCATTTTTGAAATTCCAAACTCTACTCTAGATTTTTTAATTTTTGCTTTTATGTATTTGTTACCAATTTTATACCTTTAAGAACCCAATCTTTAGGACCCATTTTTCACTAGGGTACGAGATTACTGGCTTGACTGCTCTCTCTCCCTTTGGACTCTCCGTTTTCTCCACCAGGTCGCCTGTATCTCCTCCCTAACCCCTCTCTACTCTACCCAACTCTGTGAATTTCTGTGTGTTCCAGACGGTGGAGAACACTTAGGGAACTGATTACTGGCTGGATCTGTCTCCCTCCTTTTCATTTCCCCCTTTTATCCTTCTGGCCACCTCTGTCTCCTGCCTCCTTCTTCTCTTCTCTGTATAACTCCGTGAACATCTCTGAGCGGTCCAATTGTGGAGTGCACATAAGGAAGTGACTACTGGCTAGCCCACTCTCTCCACTATTGATTCCACCTCATCTCATTTGGGTCACCTCTAACTCCCTCCTCCCACTTCTCTTCTCCATGTAACGCTGTGAGCCTCTCTGAGTGACCCTCACAGTAGAGAAACTTTTCATCTTTAACGTAGATGTTTTATCAATGGTGCTGTATAGAAGGAGAAGTTTTGAAACTACTGTAAAAATAAGACCGATAACTGGAAGTAGGAGGCTTAAGTCCAAACCCTGACTCCAGGGAACTCCTGACTCCAAGGAACATTAATTGACAGGAGCTCATCAAACGCCTCCATACCGACACTGAAACCAAGCACCACACAAGGGCCAACAAGTTCCAGGGCAAGACATACCAAGCAAATTCTCCAGCAACAAAGGAACACAGCCCTGAGCTTCAAGATACAGGCTGCCCAAAGTCACCCCAAATCCATAGACATCTCATAACTCATTACTGGACATTTCATCACACTCCAGAGAGAAGAAATACAGCTCCATCCACCAGAACATCGACACAAGCTTCCCTAACCAGGAAACCTTGACAAGCCACCTGTACAAACCCACACACAGTGAGGAAACACCACAATAAAGAGAACTCCACAAACTGCCAGAATACAGAAAGGACACCCCAAACTCAGCAATTTAAACAAGATGAAGAGACAGAGGAATAGCCAGCAGATAAAGGAACAGGATAAATGCCCACCAAACCAAACAAAAGAGGAAGAGATAGGGAATCTACCTGATAAAGAATTCCAAATAATGATAGTGAAATTGATCCAAAATCTTGAAATTAAAATGGAATCACAGATAAATAGCCTGGAGGCAAGGATTGAGAAGATGCAAGAAAGGTTTAACAAGGACTTAGAAGAAATAAAAAAGAGTCAATATATAATGAATAATGCAATAAGTGAAATTAAAAACACTCTAGAGGCAACAAATAGTAGAATAACAGAGGCAGAAGATAGGATTAGTGAATCAGAAGATAGAATGGTAGAAATAAATGAATCAGAGAGGATAAAAGAAAAACGAATTAAAAGAAATGAGGACAATCTCAGAGACCTCCAGGACAATATTAAACGCTACAACATTCGAATCATAGGGGTCCCAGAAGAAGAAGACAAAAAGAAAGACCATGAGAAAATACTTGAGGAGATAATAGTTGAAAACTTCCCTAAAATGGGGAAGGAAATAATCACCCAAGTCGAAGAAACCCAGAGAGTTCCAAACAGGATAAGCCCAAGGCGAAACACCCCAAGACACATATTAATCAAATTAACAAAGATTAAACACAAAGAACAAATATTAAAAGCAGCAAGGGAAAAACAGCAAATAACACACAAGGGAATACCCATAAGGATAACAGCTGATCTTTCAATAGAAACTCTTCAGGCCAGGAGGGAATGGCAAGACATACTTAAAATGATGAAAGAAAATAACCTACAGCCCAGATTATTGTACCCAGCAAGGATCTCATTCAAGTATGAAGGAGAAATCAAAAGCTTTTCAGACAAGCAAAAGCTGAGAGAATTCTGCACCACCAAACCAGCTCTCCAACAAATACTAAAGGATATTCTCTAGACAGGAAACACAAAAACGGTGTATAAATCCGAACCCAAAACAATAAAGTAAATGGCAATGGGATCATACTTATCAGTAACTACCTTAAACGTAAATGGGTTGAATGCCCCAACCAAAAGACAAAGACTGGCTGAATGGATACAAAAACAAGACCCCTACATATGTTGTCTACAAGAGACCCACCTCAAAACAGGGGACACATACAGACTGAAAGTGAAGGGCTGGAAAAAGATTTTCCATGCAAATAGGGACCCAAAAGAAAGCAGGAGTAGCAATACTCATATCAGATAAAATAGACTTTAAAACCAAGACTGTGAAAAGAGACAAAGATGGTCACTACATAATGATCAAAGGATCAATCCAAGAAGAAGATATAACAATTATAAATATATACGCACCCAACACGGGAGCACCGCAGTATGTAAGACAAATGCTAACAAGTATGACAGGAGAAATTAACAATAACACAATAATACTGGGAGACTTTAATACCCCACTCACACCTATGGATAGATCAACTAAACAGAAAATTAACAAGGAAACACAAACTTTAAACGATACAATAGACCAGTTAGACCTAATTGATATCTATAGGACATTTCATCCCAAAACAATGAATTTCACCTTTTTCTCAAGTGCACATGGAACCTTCTCCAGGATAGATCACATCCTGGGCCATAAAGCTAGCCTTGGTAAATTCAAAACAATAGAAATCATTCCAAGCATCTTTTCTGACCACAATGCAGTAAGATTAGATCTCAATTACAAGAGAAAAACTATTAAAAATTCCAACATATGGAGGCTGAACAACACGCTGCTGAATAACCAACAAATCACAGAAGAAATCAAAAAAGAAATCAAAATTTGCATAGAAATGAATGAAAATGAAAACACAACAACCCAAAACCTGTGGGACACGGTAAAAGCAGTCCTAAGGGGAAAGTTCATAGCAATACAGGCACACCTCAAGAAACAAGAAAAAAGTCAAATAAATAACCTAACTCTACACCTAAAGCAACTAGAAAAGGAAGAAATGAAGAACCCCAGGGTTAGTAGAAGGAAAGAAATCTTAAAACTTAGAGCAGAAATCAATGCAAAAGAAACAAAAGAGATCATAGCAAAAATCAACAAAACAAAAAGCTGGTTTTTTGAAAGGATAAATAAAATTGACAAACCATTAGCCAGACTCATCAAGAAACAAAGGGAGAAAAATCAAATCAATAAAATTAGAAATGAAAATGGAGAGATCACAACAGACAACACAGAAATACAAAGGATCATCAGAGAGTACTATCAACAATTATATGCCAATAAAATGGACAACGAGGAAGAAATGGACAAATTCTTAGAAAAGTACAACTTTCCAAAACTCGATCAGGAAGAAATAGAAAATCTTAACAGACCCATCACAAGCACGGAAATTGAAACTGTAATCAAAAATCTTCCAGCAAACAAAAGCCCAGGTCCAGACGGCTTCACAGCTGAATTCTACCAAAAATTTAGAGAAGAGCTAACACCTATCCTGCTCAAACTCTTCCAGAAAATTGCAGAGGATGGTAAACTTCCAAACTCATTCTATGAGGCCACCATCACCCTAATGCCAAAACCTGACAAAGATCCCACAAAAAAAGAAAACCACAGGCCAATATCACTGATGAACATAGATGCAAAAATCCTTAACAAAATTCTAGCAATCAGAATCCAACAACACATTAGAAAGATCATACACCATGACCAAGTGGGCTTTATCCCAGGGATGCAAGGGTTCTTCAATATCCGCAAATCAATCAATGTAATACACCACATTAACAAATTGAAAAATAAAAGCCATATGATTATCTCAATAGATGCAGAGAAAGCCTTTGACAAAATTCAACATCCATTTATGATCAAAACTCTCCAGAAAGCAGGAATAGAAGGAACATACCTCAACATAATCAAAGCTATATATGACAAACCCACAGCAAACATTATCCTCAATGGTGAAAAATTGAAAGCATTTCCTCTAAAGTCAGGAACAAGACAAGGGTGCCCACTTTCACCATTACTATTCAACATAGTTTTGGAAGTTTTGGCCACAGCAATCAGAGCAGAAAAAGAAATAAAAGGAATCCAAATTGGAAAAGAAGAAGTAAAGCTCTCACTGTTTGCAGATGACATGATCCTCTACATGGAAAACCCTAAAGACTCCACCAGAAAATTACTAGAACTAATCAATGACTATAGTAAAGTTGCAGGATATAAAATCAACACCCAGAAATCCCTTGCATTCCTATACACTAATAATGAGAAAACAGAAAGAGAAATTAAGGAAACAATTCCATTCACCATTGCAACGGAAAGAATAAAATACTTAGGAATATACCTAACTAAAGAAACTAAAGACCTATATATAGAAAACTATGAAACACTGGTGAAAGAAATCAAAGAGGACACTAATAGATGGAGAAGTATACCATGTTCATGGGCTGGAAGAATCAATATAGTGAAAATGAGTATACTACCCAAAGCAATTTATAGATTCAATGCAATCCCTATCAAGCTACCAACAGTATTCTTCACAGAGCTAGAACAAATAATTTCACAATTTGTATGGAAATACAAAAAACCTCGAATAGCCAAAGCTATCTTGAGAAAGAAGAATGGAACTGGAGGAATCAACCTACCTGACTTCAGGCTCTACTACAAAGCCACAGTCATCAAGACAGTATGGTACTGGCACAAAGACAGAAATATAGATCAATGGAACAAAATAGAAAGCCCAGAGATAAATCCACGCACATATGGACACCTTATCTTTGACAAAGGAGGCAAGAATATACAATGGATTAAAGACAATCTCTTTAACAAGTGGTGCTGGGAAATCTGGTCAACCACTTGTAAAAGAATGAAACTAGGACACTTTCTAACACCATACACAAAGATAAACTCAAAATGGGTTAAAGATCTAAACGTAAGACCAGAAACTATAACTCCTAGAGGAGAACATAGGCAAAACACTCTCCGACATACATCACAGCAGGATCCTCTATGACCCACCTCCCAGCATATTGGAAATAAAAGCAAAAATAAACAAATGGGACCTAATTAATCTTAAAAGCTTCTGCACAACAAAGGAAATTATAAGCAAGGTGAAAAGACAGCCTTCAGAATGGGAGAAAATAAGAGCAAATGAAGCAACAGACAAACAACTAATCTCAAAAATATACAAGCAACTCCTGCAGCTCAATTCCAGAAAAATAAATGACCCAATCAAAAAATGGGCCAAAGATCTAAATAGACATTTCTCCAAAGAAGACATACAGCTGGCTAACAAACACATGAAAAGATGCTCAACATCACTCATTATCAGAGAAATGCAAATCAAAACCACTATGAGGTACCATTTCATGCCAGTCAGAATGGCTGCGATCCAAAAGTCTACAAGCAATAAATGCTGGAGAGGGTGTGGAGAAAAGGGAACCCTCTTCCACTGTTGGTGGGAATGTAAACTAGTACAGCCACTATGGAGAACAGTGTGGAGATTCCTTAAAAAACTGGAAATAGAACTGCCTTTTGATCCAGCAATCCCACTGCTGGGCATACACACTGAGGAAACCAGAAGGGAAAGAGACACGTGTACCCCAGTGTTCATCGCAGCACTGTTTATAATAGCCAGGACATGGAAGCAACCTAGATGTCCATCAGCAGATGAATGGATAAGAAAGCTGTGGTGCATATACACAATGGAGTGTTACTCAGCCATTAAAAAGAATACATTGGAATCAGTTCTAATGAGGTGGATGAAACTGGAGCCTATTATACAGAGTGAAGTAAGCCAGAAAGAAAAACACCAATACAGTATACTAACACATATATATGGAATTCAGAAAGATGGTAACAATAACCTTATATTTTAGACAGCAAAAGAGACACTGATGTATATAACAGTCTTATGGACTCTGTGGGAGAGAGAGAGGGTGGGATGATTTGGGATAATGGCGTTGAAACATGCATAATATCATGTATGAAGGAGTTGCCAGTCCAAGTTCGATGCACAATACTGGATGCTTGGGGCTGGTGCACTGGGACGACCCAGAGGGATGGTATGGGGAGGGAGGATGGAGGAGGCTTCAGGATGGGGAACACATGTATACCTGTGGCAGATTCATTTCAATATTTGGCAAAACCAATACAATATTGTAAAGTTTAAAATAAAATTAAAAAAAAAAGAAAAAAATTTAAAAGAAGTGTTTTCAGAAACTTTGAAGTTTAGGTGAATGGTACACTTGATGAATTGCAATTTGTCAAAATCTCTCTTAAATAGTGTTGTCCAGAACTAAATGAATGAGTTCCCATCAAAAGTACACAGTGGAGTGAGCCTATTCCTGCTCTTGCCTCCAGTTCAGCTTTTGTAAAGGGAAGTTCATATCCTGCTCATCTCTATTATCCTGCTCATCTCTATTATCATCACCATTCAGAAACCATGTCAAAGTCTGTCAGATAGTGAACAGTTCCCTTAAGATATCATGACTAATTATTTAAGTATTTAGTAACTTACCATTTTTGTGATATTCCCTCCAGGATACTTCAATAATAAAGAACGTCACTAAGAGGTAGAGTAAGTGAATTGCAGGGAAAGTGTCTATGTCGTTTACTCTGGGGGGAAATTCTGAAAAAGGTACACCAGAGAATTTTCTTATTAACATCCAGACCAATCCTATTTTTGTTTCTACAATAAAGTTTAATTCCACACTTCAAGTAACCTGTAAGTCTATGACCAAGTTTCAGCCTTCATAGATAGACTTGGAGCGGAGTGGATAGCAGCAACCACTCAGAAAATAATGTGGAATTGAATATCTCATGGTAGGCCAAGGGTTGGCAAGATGCTTCTCCCATGAGTTGTAAAGGATTGCTGAGTGTGGACCCCTCACAATAAATGAGGACTGTCTGTCAAATTCTGGAGATGCCCTCATCATTTTGCTATATCCTATGAAGTTTAACATGATCTAGGTCAGGTATTGCCTGACAATGGCTCACAGTCCAAATCAAATCTGACATATATTTTTGGAAGATTTGTGATTTCAAAGTGACTTTCACGTTGTTATATCAATGGAAAAATGAATAGTATTTGTGACACAAAATTAAAAACTCAAATTTTGTTGTCATTCCATTGAACTCAGCTATGCTTATTCATATACCTATGGTTTATAACTGTTTTTTTTCACTATAATAACAGTTGAATAGCTTCATCAAGAATGAAATGCAGTGATAGTTATAACTCCCTATCATTTTAAGTGGCTGGACTGTTACGGCATTGCAAAATTTTACTTTATATCTTTGCTTTAACGCCAGGGAACACTAAACATGTCAAAACAAGTAAAAGAGGGGAAAAAATAGAATTTGAATAAAACACTTTGAGATACATTAGGGTATGCATTGTCTTATTATTGAGTTACATGTATTTATTATGCAACAATACTATAGCTTTGCTAAAAGATAGCGATATGCACTGGCATTGCCAGACTAGCACTCATTACAATATTTTCAAATTATGGTAAAGCAACCATAAGAAAAATTATAAAATTAAAAATCAAATATCTCATTATAGAAAAGATTTCTTCATGAAAATATAAAAGGAAAATAAGGTAGCACCAAAGAAGGATTTATAACTCATTTCTTAGTCAAGTAAGAGATGCCATTAACCAATGGTAAGTGAGATTAATTTTGTTTGATTGAAGAAGCTAAAGAAATGTGTCCGGACAGAGAAAATAAACTCTCGTCTATTTGTGCTTTGCTGAGCACATTTGTTCAAGTAGTTGAAGATATTATAAAAATATCATCAGTCAATTAAGAAACCAGGGGATTATCTAGTTCTGGGAAATAATGGAATAGACACTTTTCCCTATGTCCCTCATAACTGAAGCCCAAAGCAGTGTGTGTGTGTGTGTGTGTGTGTGTGTGTGTAATACAAAAAGACTCTAAAAGATGTCAGCAATGACATGTAGTGAGCTCTCTCTTTCTTTTTTTTTTTTTTTCTCTTAATTTATCCCTGAGTGGGTGCTGGAGAAACCAACAATCCTGAAATGCCAATGGGTAAAGACAAAGCTTCCCAGATGCTGGTGGTGCTGGTGAAAGTCGCTCAGTCGTGTCTAACTCTTTGCGATCCCAAGAACTACACAGTCCTTGGTATTCTCCAGGCCAGAATACTGGAGTGGGTAGTCTTTCCCTTCTCCATGGGATCTTCCCAACCCAGGGATTGAACCCAGGTATCCCACATTCCAGGTGGATTCTTTACCAGCTGAACCACCAGGGAAGCCCAAATGACTCCTGGTAAAGAATCTGCTGCCAGTGCAGGAGACACAGGGAATACATGTTGGTTTCCTAGGTCAGGAAGATCCCCTGGAGGAGGAAATGAAGCCTGCTCCAGTATTCTTTCCTGGAAAATCCCATGGACACAAAAGCCTGGAGGGCTATAGTCCATGGGGTGGCAGAGAGTTGGACACGACTGGGCACACACATGCATGCTAAGACAAAATAACCCCCAAGAGAAGCTTGCTGTTTGTGGTCACAGGACCAGGAATGGACAACCTAATGAGATAAAAACTTTTAAGTGATAACTTCCTGACTCCAGCCAAACACCACCGAGAAAACCTTAATCCCACTCCTGCTCTTCAGCAAAGACTGAGTAGCCTAGTGGTTCACCGTCACTCAGTTAACAATGTGCCCCATCCTGTCTTGGTTGGTGTCACTAAGGGCAAAGTGGAGAGCTGGAACTTTCATTCCCACTCAGCAGTAGTGAGGTCAGTGCCCCTGCCCTGCCACAGAGTCAGTGGAGATACACAGAAAATAGTAATGAGGTGCCCTCTCTACCAGGTGAAGTACTCTCAGCAGAGGACCAAAGGGGAACCTGAGCTTTCAGCCCTACCCAGCAGCAACAAAGTTCCTTTCTCCTTCGACAATGTTAAATAATGCTAAGTGGGAAACCTCTACTTCACCTCCACTTAGCAACATGAGATGATATCTTCATTTTCCCATACATGTAGTGCCATTTGAGGCTTGATACAATAGATGATGTAATAAAATACACAGCCTCATAACATAAGGCCCAAGATATCCAGGATACAATAGAAAACCACACTTCATACCTGGGAGAACCAAGAAAATATCATTTTAAATTAAAAAAAGGCCATACATACCAGCATCAAAATCACAAAGATATTTGTCAAGGATTTTATGTCGTAATCATAAAAATAAGCAATTACAAACTCACTTTTAACAAATGAAAAAATATAGTCTTAGTAAATAAATAGAAGATATAAAGGATAAAATAGAAATTTATGAAATAGAAAATTCAATATTCAAAATAAAATACTGAATAAGCTTAGCAGAGAATGGAGATGATAGAATTAGTCAGTGAACTTGAAGATCATACTATGCTAATTATCCAAACTGAACAATGAAGAGGAAATAGACTGAAATAAACCAATAAAATCTCAGAGTCCTGTGGTGCTATAACAAAAGATCTAATGTACATGTCATTGGGGTCCCAGGAGAGTAGAAAGACTGGGGAGCTGAAAAAGTATTTGAAGAAATAATGACTAAAAATGTCCCAAATTTGACAAAAGACATTAACATACATATTCAATAAGCTGAGCAAATAACAAATAAGATAAAACTAAACAAATCCATGTCAAGATACATCATAATCCAACTTCTGAAAAGTAAAGAGAAAAAAACATTATGAAAGTAGAATAATTCTTTACTTTTATGAGAAAAACAATCTGAATTGTATTAATAGTAGATTTCTAATTAGAAACCAGAGAAGTCTGAGGAAGGGGCAGAATATTTTTTAATGTGCTGAAAGAAAATAATTCTATACTCAGTGAAAACATCCTTTAGGAGTCAAAGGGAAATAAAGACATTTTCAGATTAAAGTAAGCTAAGAGAATGTCTTGCCATCAGACCTGTCCTAAAATAATAGCTAAATAAAGATCTTGAAATTTAAAGGGAATGATAAAATAAGAAGTCTTGTAACATCAGTAAGGAAGGCAGAACAAGGGAAGGAGTATAAACATGGACAAATATGATAGGTTTTTCTATTCTTTTGAATTTTCTAAAATATATTTGATGGCTGAGGCAAAAGTTGTAACATTATGTGATATGCTTCTCAATGTGCATGGAGGTTATAGTTAATATAATTATAAATGGGGAAAGTAAATGAATTTAAGGGAGATAAATTTTCAAAAGCATATTAAGAAGCAGAGACATCACTTTGCTGACAAAGGTCCACATAGTCAAAGCTATAGTTTTTCCAGTAGTCATGTACAGATGCGAGAGTTGGACTGTAAAGAAAGTTGAGTGCTGAAGAATTGATGCTTTTGAACTGTGATGTTGGAGAAGACTCTTGAGAGTTCCTTGGACTGCAAGAAGACCAAACCCTGAATATTCACTGAAAGGACTTACACTGAGGCTGAAGGGCCAATACTTTGGCCACGTGATGCCAAGAGCCAACTCATTATAAAAGACCCTGAGGCTGGGAAAGATTGAAGGCAAGAGAAGGGGATGACAGAGGATGAGACGGTTGGATGGCATCACTGAGTCAATGGACAGGAGTTTGAGCAAATTCTGGGAGATAGTGAAGGACAGGGAGGCGTGGTGTTCTGCAATCCACTGGGTGGCAGAGAGTGATCAACTAAACAACAACAGCAATAAAGTTTCAAACATCTATTCAAAGTAGTGAAATGTCAGCACCAGTAGTCTGTGATAAAGTATTCATACAGCATGCTGCTGCTGCTGCCAAGTTGCTTCAGTCATGTCCAATTCTGTGCAACCCCATAGACGGCAGCCCACCAGGCTCCCCTCTCCCTGGGATTCTCCAAGCAAGAATACTGGAGTGGGTTGCCATTTCCTTCTCCAATGCATGAAAGTGAAAGGTGAAAGTGAAGTTGTTCAGTCGTGCCCGACTGTTAGAGACCCCATGAATGCAGCCTACCAGGCTCCTCAGTCCATGGGATTTTCCAGGCAAGAGTACTGGAGTGCGGTGCCATTGCCTTCATACCGCATACTATCAGACTATTCTCCCATTTGTCTCCTCAGAACTCTTAATTTTTGCTTTCATTGTGATGTGAGTTACATACTCAGCCTCCTAATATTTTTTCAGAGTCTTCTGACCCATCTGGACCTTCTTTTTCACAACCATTTCTCTTTTTACCTTTTTTCCTTTTCGACTCTCACTCTGACTCTTAACCGTCCATGCTATCATGAAGCTACCTTCCCACCGAAGACCCCATGTCACATTCCAGCTCAGTGGGAACTGGTCATCTTTTAGGCCTTGTTTCCTGCTTTGTGTGCGGCCTGAAACACACCCAGTGTTGGGGATTTTCTCCCTGGGACTTGAAAGTGACGAACCTGAAAGAAGGACACTTGGACAGTCTCTTGCAAGGACTGACAAGTTTATTTCTGCAGTCAAGCTTTTTTATAGAAGCAGGAACAAAGAGCTTAAAGTATACGGTCAGCAGAGTGCATACAGAGTTAACACATAATCAGTAAAAACATTTCAATGCCAGTGCACTCTAAATGACTCATGGGCTTATCCCACAACCCCCTTTCACAAGTAACATCCCTATTAACGCTTGGCGCCGAGCATAACCAAAGGCAGGAGATGTTTTTCTGTCTGCAGTGCAAAATCGGGTATTTCTGGCCCTTCACCATTTTCCCAAGGACTTTCTCCTTTTACGGCTATTTTGCACTATGCTTCCCAAAACCCAGGAGTCCTAAGCCTTGAATGTGGTACAGAGGATCATATTCTTGGTGCTGCAAGGAAGGAGTGTGATTACATTAAAAAATAATAAGCAATTATTCTCCTCCCCTTTTGAAATTATGCAAATAAATGTGTACATTAGGCACTGTATCACTCACAAGAGCAAAATAAAATGTTACTGTGTTTTCTAGGTAGTCGTGTCAGAAAACTCATTTTCTATGTATTCATTTATTTTGAAAAATGTCATTCTTTTAATATATATATGTGTGGAACATATGTATATAGAATATTACTCAACCACAAAAAATGAAATTCTGCCATTAACAACAAAACAGATGGACCTGGATGGTATTATGCTTGATGAAATAAGTCAAACAGAGAAATAAAAAGACTGTGTATTTTCTATTATATGTGGAATCTGGAAAACAAAACAAATACATCAATACAACAAAAGAGAAACTGACACAGATACAGAGAATAGCTAGTGGTTACAAGGAGAAAGAAAGTTGGGGGAAGAGGACAGATAGGGGAAGAGGATTAAGAGGTATAAACTGCTAGATATAAATAAATAATGTCCTAGAATGTAATGTGCAGCACAGAGTATGTAGCAACATTATGTAATAATTTAAATGGAGTGTTAATACACAAAAACATCAATATGTTGCATACATGAAACTATAAATCAACTATACTTCAATAAGAAAGAAACAGTAAAAATGATACACTTAAATATTCCAGTTATGAGTGCTTCACTTAAACATTTAAAATATCTAACTGCAAACTAACAGAGGCTAGCAGATAATTTACTTAAAGATATAAATTTGGCTAAGAATCCAATAGAATTTTGTATAAATAATAAAATCTTTTCCAATTGATTTCCTAGAAACTTAAATTTGAGTACATAACAGTACTTTACCAACAATACATAAAATATAAAATCTGAAATTTTATTTGGTGAGGCAAATCACTATGTAAGACAGAATCACATCCAAGAGATTCAAATATTATGACAAAAAGCAAGAATCTGAGAAATGAGCAATAAACAAGGAAAATCCTTTTTCATCTTTGATCTTTACTTTGGAAGCCTACATGAAAAAACATTCATTCTCTTTATATACAGTTTTAAAGGAGGGGGGGCAACGTAAGAGTGGTATGGGTGTGGGAGGTACAAACTATTGAGTGTAAGACAGGCTACAAGGATGCACTGAACAACACAGGGAACACAGTCAATGTTTTGTAATTACTGTAAATGGAGCATAACCTTTAAAAGTATGTGAAAAAGCTCATTCATTTACATGTAAATTCTATGTTCAAAGTTTTTCAGAAAATGCATTTGAAGTTAATAATATA
The DNA here is from genome assembly GCF_029407905.1 of Bubalus kerabau. Taxonomy (NCBI): domain Eukaryota; kingdom Metazoa; phylum Chordata; class Mammalia; order Artiodactyla; family Bovidae; genus Bubalus; species Bubalus kerabau. The sequence goes on from NC_073626.1 coordinate 25,954,793, forward strand.
GTCTTATATGTCATTCAGATTATTTAACTGTTTTTTTTTAATAAATATCTAAGTAACTGATACAAATTTCAAGAATTCTAAGAATTTAAGTCTGAGATGCAGCCATCTTTACTTAATGAAATGTCATTTTACAGTTTCATTATGTGTAATGATGTATTTTACATAAAAAGAAGTGTAAAATGTTCTCACTTGTTTTTGTTTATATTAGTATTCTTCCTCTTGCTAGAGATCCACCAATTCCCTACCTATTTTCTCAGCCAAATGCCTGAGAAATGCCTGAGAGAACTAATTTTATTTACTTAATTACTATTGGTACCATGTGAGCAGAAAGTTTGGTCCAGCTCTCCTTCTAGGTAAATGGTCATACCATCTACTGGTATTTTAGCTCCTTCATCCTATCTTCTTCCTCAAAAAGTGACCAGATCACCTGCCATTATCTTATCTATCATGTATAATTATACTTCTTCTACTAGTATTATACTGCAAATTCACAGATAATGGTTAGCAGCAATAACATTGCTAAATCAGCTTTTTATTTTTCAACCAGTGTTCTTCAGTTTTCTACAGCATGGATATTATCTACCATTCCATTCATTTTTTAATATAAATTGATGTGTCTTTCTAAAACATTATTCCCTACATCCATTCCTATCCATAGGACTTTCTCTGTCACTTCTTTGTCCTCATATTTTTCCACTACTGAGTATTGCTTTGAAAGCAAGCAAATTATTATGTATATGAAATACATGCATAAAATCATAATAAGTAAGGCAATGAGAAAAATTGTGTTAAATTTCAAAAGTGGCATATAATCATCATTGAGGGAGTCAATATAACAAACCACATTATCTTTCTTGTTATATATGCATATTTTAGATTCTAAACAGATTAATAAATAATAGCAAAAACGTGTATGTGATACTATGGTCTTCTATATAAGGAAACACTGGAGAAACTTATCTGTACATATCAACCATTCTAATGAAAAAGTAGCTGCAACAAAAAGAAGGTCTTCATTACATATTGCAAAGCAGTTCTGTGTTTAAAGTTAACATCAAAGTAGTCTAATGCCATTGGAGAAGGCAGTGGCACCCCACTCCAGTACTCTTGCCCGGAAAATCCCATGGACGCAGGAGCTTGATAGGGTGCAGTCCATGGGGTCGCTAAGAGTCGGACACGACTGAGCGACTTCACTTTCACTTTTCACTTTCCTGTATCGGAGAAGGAAATGGCAACCCACTCCAGTGTTCTTGCCTGGAGAATCCCAGGGACGGGGGAGCCTGGTGGGCTGCTGTCTATGGGGTCGCACAGAGTCAGACACGACTGAAGCGACTTAGCAGCAGCTGCAGTCTAATGCCATATTCTTGCATAAAACAGATTTAGAGCATTATATAAATCTTATGTTACAATAATTTGAATAATAACCCACTGATGGCCAGAAAAACTTTTTCCAATCTCTATCTGTTCATGAGTTGTCCTCGCTTATTTTTCCAAACAGAGATGGTTACTTACTTACTTACAGTGGCATTATACATCAATTTTTTTCAGGACTTACTATATATCAGAATATTAGCCACCACAAGTTGGATCTCTACTCCACTCCTAAATATTTCTAATTACTGCACATTAAAACCTATTCACCAAGGATATTAAAATTCATGAATATAAAAATGTTAAAATAATATCTTGGAATTCCACAGCAATGTGTTCCTTAAAAGAAGCTTTTATTTCATCATTACACAGAATGGCCAGTTTTTAGAGTAAAGTGTGTTAGTTGCTTAGTCACGTCCAGTTCTTTGCAACCCCATGAACTGTGGCCTGCCTGCCAGGCTCCTCCATCCATGGAATTCTCCAGGCAAGAATACTGCAGTGGGTAGCCATTCCCTTAGAGTAGCTTCCTGACCCAGGGTTTGAACCCAGGTCTCCTGCATTGCAAGCAGATTCCTTACTGTCTGAACCACCAGGTAAGCCAGTATGAGTATTAGTTTTCAGTTCTATGAGGCAATTTTTCATGACTTTAGAATGCAAATATCACATATTAATTGCTAGCTTCTGATTATATTTTTGAAATAAGTGATGTTCTAATGACATACAGAAAAGAATATATGGAAGTCAGATTGACCAGACTTGAGGGAGTGGAAATCCAAGTCTCACGCCTTGTACCCTGAGGTCTGCTCTATCTTTGTGACTCAAATGCTTTTGTTAGAAGCACTAGCTAGACATACAGGCTCTCTCTCTCTCTTTCTCTCTCTCTCTCTCTCTCTCTCTCTCTAACACACACACAAAAGCACAAAAAATATCAGCAGTATCAAAAAATGACTTCCATTCATCATAGGTGATTTTCTATAGTGATCTATTGGATAAGTCACCATCTTAAAAAGAAAGATGTTTCACATCAGTCATTTGTGGCCCAGAGATAGTCTAAGCTTGGTCCTGAGTTGTGTTGGCAGGATTTTGAAATATCTTTGTGTCCCTTCTACAAACACAGAGGGGGAAGAGATTATATGACCCAAGGCAATATCCCTGGGTCAGAGAGAAGTTTCAGTCGTATGAATCAGGTTTCTGGTTCTTGAGTGCTGCTGGTGCAGCATGGAATTAACCAGAAGCAGGAAAGGATACCCTGTATTCTGAACCTTATATGATCATAAAACAATACTTTAGAAGCAGTTATTTATTTGAATAAATCTACAAATAACTGCATATACACAGAACATCAATAGATAAATCTCAGATTAGATTTCTTTTTTAATTTTTCTCTTCATGCAAGTCAACCATAGAGTGTCTAGTGCTGAAAGAACTTTTATGTTCAATTGATCTTTTATGTAGACTAATTATAGACCAATTAAACTAAACCAGAGTTGTTACTGCTTAACAATCCTGCCCAGGTCCAATCTCAGACTAATCAAATAGAAATTTATTAGGGGTGGAAGGAAGAAAGAGAAGGTAGAACTATGAATCAGTAATTTAAAATATATTCTCAAGTGATTATACTGTGCCATAGTGCTCCCGTCTCAGTTATGTCCCACTCTTGCATGCCCCCATCGACTGCAGCATACCAGGTTCCTCTGTCCAGGGGATTTTCCAGACAAGAATACTGAAGTGGTTGTCATTTCCTTTCCTCCTCTGGGGATCTTCCCAACCCTGGGATTAAATCCTGGTCTCTAGCATTGCAGGCAAATTCTTTATCTCTGAACAATCAGGGAAGCTGATTTTACTGAACAACCCAGAACTAAGAAATGGGAATGCAAACTAGTACAGCCACTATGGAGAACAGTGTGGAGATTCCTTAAAAAGCTGTAAATAGAACTGCCTTATGACCCAGCAATCCCACTACTGGGCATACACACCGAGGAAACCAGTATTGAAAGAGACAAGTGTACCCCAATGTTCAGCACAGCACTGTTTATAATACCAGGACATGGAAGCAACCTAGATATCCATCAGCAGATGAATGGATAAGAAAACTGTGGTACATATACACAATGGAGTATTACTCAGCCATTAAAAAGAATACATTTGAATCAGTTCTAATGAGGTGGATGAAACTGGAGCCTATTATACAGAGTGAAGTAAGTCAGAAAGAAAAACACCAATACAGTATACTAATGCATATATATGGAATTTAGAAAGATGGTAAAGATAACCCTGTATGTGAGACAGCAGAAGAGACACAGATGTAGAGAACAATCTTTTGGACTCTGTGGGAGAGAGAGAAGGTGGGATGATTTGGGGGAATGGCATGGAAACATGTTTAATATCATATAAGAAATGAATCACCAGTCCAGGTTCGATACAGGATCTTGGGGCTGGTGCACTGGGATAACCCGGAGGGATGGTATGGGGAGGGAGGTGGGAGGGGGTTCAGGATGGGAAACATGTTTACGCCCATGGTGGATTCATGTTGATGTGTGGCAGAACCAATACAATATTGTAAAGTAATTAGCCTCCAATTAAAATAAATAAATTTAAATTAAAAAAAAAAAAAAGAAATGCAGTCTTAGGCTGGCTGACTTCCCCATGTCTCCTACCCCTTATCTGTCAGCTTCTGTTAAGCACTCAAATCAAGGTGAGGTGGAAGGGAGTGTATTGTTCAAGGATCCTCTTATCAAACCGGCCACTTCTTATCAAAAGAAATATTTTGAACTCTGTTCCTCTCAAGAGTTTCAATCACAATTGAGTTTTCTTGATTCTTATCACTATCTTCATAGGTATAAAGACACTGTTACCTCACTCAAAAATGTGCTGTATGTCACTAAAAATCATGAGGGTTGTTAATATATAATGAGTCTTTGAGCAAAGGTAGGGCTTAGTACTTTGCCCTAAGCCTGCACAGGACAAGTTATATTTTGAATCCATTTGTAAGACTTGCAGTTTGGACCTCAAAGCCCTGTTAACTAAAAAATTTATTCACAATGTAAAGTTGAGAGTTATGTTTTTTTTAATTAATTAATTTATTTTAATTGGAGGCTAATTACTTTACAATATTGTGGTGGTTTTTGCCATACATTGACATGAATCAGCCATGGGTGTACAGGTGTCCCCCATCCTGAACCCCCATTCCACCTCCCTCCCCATCTCATCTCTCAGGGTTGCCCCAGTGCACTGGCTTCAAGTGTCCTGTTTCATGCATCAAACTTGGACTAGTGATGTATTTCACATATGATAATATACAGGTTTCAATGCTATTCTCTCAAATTGTCACATCCTCACCTTCTCCCACAGAGCCCAAAAGTCTGTTCTTTATATCTGTGTCTCTTTTGCTGTCTCACATATACGGTCATCATTGCCATCTTTCTAAATTCCATATATATGTGTTAATATACTGTATTGGTGTTTTTCTTTCTGACTTACTTCACTCTGTATAATAGGCTTCAGGTTCACCCACCTCATTATTACTGATTCAAACGCATTATTTTTAATAGCTGAGTAATATTCCATTGTATATATGTGCCACAGCTTTCTTATTGATTTGTCTGTCAGTGAACATCTAGGTTGCTTCCATGTCCTAAATATTGCAAACAGTGCTGCGATGAACACTGGGGACACGTGGCTCTTTCAATTCTGGTTTCCTTGGTGTATATGCCCAGCAGTAGGATTGCTGGGTCATATGGCAGTTCTATTTCCAGGTTTGTAAGGAATCTCCACACTGTTCTCCATAGTGGCTACACTAGTTTGCATTCCTACCAACAGTATAAGAGGGTTCCCTTTTCTCCACACCCTCTCCAGCATTCATTGTTTGTAGACTTTTTGATAGCAGCCCTTCTGGAGATGGTACCTCATTGTGGTTTTGATTTGCATTTCTCTGATAACGAGTGATGTTGAGCATCTTTTCATGTGTTTGTTAGCCATCTGTATGTCTTCTTTGGAGAAATGTCTGTTTAGTTCTTTGGCTTATTTTTTGATTGGTTCATTTATTTTTCTGTTATTGAGCTGCATGAGCTACTTATGTATTTTTGAGATTAATTCTTTGTCAGTTGCTTCATTTGCTATTATTTTCTCCCATTCTGTCTCCCAAGGCTGTCTTTTCACCTTGCTTATAGTTTCCTTCATTGTGCAAGAGCTTTTAAGTTTAATTAGGTCCTATTTGTTTATTTTTGCTTTTATTTCCAATATTCTGGGAGGTGGATCATAGAGGATCCTGCTGTGATTTATGTCAGAGTGTTTTGCCTATGTTTTCCTCTAGGAGTTTTATAGTTTCTGGTCTTACATTTAGATTTTTAATCTATTTTCAGTTTATTTTTGTGTGTGGTGTTAGTAAGTGTTCTAGTTCCATTCTTTTACAAGTGGTTGACTGGTTTTCCCAGCACCACTTGTTAAGGAGATTGTCTTCTCCATTTTATATTCTTGCCTCCTTTGTGAAAGATAAGGTGTTCATAGGTGCATGGATTTATCTCTGGGCTTTCTATTTTGTTTCATTGATCTATACTTCTGTCTTTGTGCCAGTGCCATACTCTTTTGATAACTGTAGCTTTGTAATATAGTCTGAAGTCAGGCAGGTTGATCCTTCCCATTTAATTCTTCTTTCTCAAGCTTGCTTTGGCTACTCGAGGTTATTTCTATTTCCATACAAATTGTTAAATTATTTTTTCTACTTTTGTAAAAAATGCCATGGTACCTTGATAGAGATTGCATTGAATCTGTAGATTGCTTTGGATAGTATACTCATTTTCACTTTTAGATTCTTCTGATCCATGAACATGGTATATTTCTCTGTCTATTTGTGTCCTCTTTGATTTCTTTCATCAGTGTTTTCTATCTATAGGTCTTTTGTTTCTTTAGGTAGATTTATTCTTAAGAATTTTATTCTTTTTGTTGCAATGGTGAATGGAATTGTTTCCTTAATTTCTCTTTCTGTTTTCTCATTGTTAGTGTATAAGAATGCAAGAGATTTCTGTGTATTAATTTTATATCCTGAAACTTTACTATATTCATTGATTAGCTGTAGTAATTTTCTGATAGTGTATTTAGAGTTTTCTATGTACAGGATCATATCATCTGCAAACAGTGAGAGTTTTACTTTTTTGACAGATATACTTAGGACTTCAAGACTGGAGGGGCAGCATCTCAAGTAACTTTGAGAGAACTGCTCCAAGGAGGTGACGGGGAGAGCTAAGATATTTAGGAGTTTTACAACAAAGGACAGGTAGTAGGAACAAAAGACTACTCTTAATAAAAGAAAACTAGACATCTCAAGTTAAAGAATTTAGCACTGGGTTTTTTTTTTTTTTTTTTTTTTTTGTATGGGAAGAAGCAAGAGTCTGGGCTCACTGAAATCATTTCTTTGATATGCACCTCAGCTATCTGGAGCCAGTATTCTCTGTTATCTCACCCTAAGTTCCCTCAGGGCTCACTCTAGGGAGTGGATACAGTCTGATGGCTGCTAGGCCGGCAGGTACTCTTTGTACTCCTGGTGGCAGGAGTACATCAAGGCTGTATATTGTCACCCTGCTTGTTTAACTTATATACAGAATACAGCATGAGAAATGCTGGACTGGATGAAGCACAAACTGGAATCGAAATTGCCAGGAGAAATATCAATAACCTCAGATATGCAAATGACACCACACTTATGGCAGAAAGCAAAGAAGGACTAAAGAGCCTCTTGATGAAAGTGAAGGAGGATTTTGAAAAAGTTGGCTTAAAACTCAATATTCAGAAAACTAAGATCATGGCATCCGGTCTCATCTCTTCATGGCAAATAGATGAGTAAACAATGGAAACAGTATCTTCTTGGACTCCAAAATCACTGCAGATGGTGACTGCAGCCATGAAATTAAAAGATGCTTGCTCCTAGGAAGAAAATTTATGACCAGCTTAGATAACATATTAGAAAGCAGAGGCATTACTTCGCTAACAAAGTCAAAGCTGTACTTTTTCCAGTAGTCATATATGGATGTGAGAGTTGGACTATAAAGAAAGTTGAGCATTGAAGAATTGATGTTTTTGAATTGTGGTGTTGAAGAAGACTCTTGAGAGTCCCTTGGACAGCAAGGAGATCCAACCAGTCCATCCTAAAGGAAATCAGTTCTGAATATTCATTGGAAGAAGGACTGATCCTGAAGCTGAAACTCCAATACTTTGGCTACTTGATTCAAAGAACTGACTCATTGGAAAAGATCCTGACGCTGGGAAGGACTGAAGGCAGGAGGAGAAGGGGATGAGATGAACTGAATTCTTTGTTTCCTTAGTTCCCTCAGGGATGATCAGCTAATCTGTGCTGCAGTAGATGATGAGTGTGGCAGCCTTTATTTACTGATATGCTGGCAATATTTTATTCCTCACTTTGAAACTTGCTTAAGTATGTAATAATCTCAGTTAAAGATTTAGGTTTTCATTTCCTGAAAAGTTTGAGGTTTGATCAGGGTATAAATGACATTCAGCTTTTAAGAAAAAAAAAAAAAATTAGACTTATGAATTCACCTAATCTAAACCTTGATGTTAATGTTAAAGGGTCACCATGTTGCATCTCTCCAACCAGATGTCAAAGTCCATAGAAGGGTTTTGCAAATCACAGTCTGTGGACCTGTTCTGCATGGGTGCATGCTCAGATGCTTTAGTCACAGCTGACTCTTTGCAACTCCAAGGACTGTAGCCCACCAGACTCCTGTGTCCAAGGCATTCTCCAGGCAAGAATACTGGAGTGAGTTGCCGTGTCCTTCTCCAGGGGATCTTCCAGACACAGGGATCAAACCCAGGTCTCCTGCATTGCAGGCAGATTCTTTACTGACTGAACTATCAGGGAAGCCTCTAAAACACCACTAAATGGCATTTATTTTTAAATACTAGTTGCTTTTCATTTGCTAAGGCATATCCAGCTGTTTTTGCAACCCAATGGACTGTAACTCCTCATGCTCCTCTGTCCGTGGGATTTCCCAGACAAGAATACTGGAGTGGGTTGGCATGCCTTCTTCCAGGGGATTTTCCTGGCCCAGGGATCAACCTGCGTCTTCTGTGTCTCCTGCATTGCAGGTGACACTGAGCCACCAGGGAAGCCCTGTGGACCTGTTCTGATTCACTGTAAACTTTTGTATAGTTCACAACCAAGAAGATTTTTCATATTTTAAAAGGGAGATAGGGTGGGGGGGGGTGTGAAATACATGACACAGACTACCTGTGACCTCCAAAACCTAAAATATTTACTTTATGGCCCTTTGTAGAATAAACATGCTGATTTCTAGTCTATAGGATTGATATTGAGGTGTGCAATGCATTCTTGTGCAGCTTTATAAGGTCTCCATGGTGCTTAAACATTTCATATTTTTCCCAAAACTGTTACTTCCTTTAGCTTTTCCTTTCAGGTCTCTGTTTATATTTGATACTTGTCTCCTTATTTCTGTTTTTAAATAATATGAATTATTTTTAGCAGGATAACCTAACCTACAATATTTCTATTTATTCATTCATCTATTTTCTTTAAAGCAATGTCTTATTTTTCTCTCCCGTGTAGCAAAAAGCTCTGCTCAAAGATTAAAAAGTATGCTATTGTTCAGTCACTAAGTGGTGTCTGACTCTTTGTGACCCCATGGACTGCAGCACACCAGGCTCCTATGTCCTTCACTATCTCCCGGAGTTTGCTCAAATTCATGCCCATTGACTTGCTAATGCTATTCAACCCTCTCATCCTCTGTCACCCTCTTCTCCTTTTGCCTTCAATCTTTTCCAGCATCAGGATCTTTTCCAATGAGTTGGCTCTTTGCATCATGTCGCCAAAGTATTGGAGTTTCAGCTTCAGCATCAGTCCTTTCAATGAATATTTAGGGTTGATTTCCTTTAGGGTCAACTGGTTTGATCTCCTTGCAGCCCAAGAGACTCTCACGAGTCTTCTTCAGCACTACAATTTGAAAACATCAATTCTCTGGGCACTTGGCCTTCTTTATGGTCCAATTCTCACACTTATACATGACACATAAATAAAACATATTGCAAAACGTAGATTACACGTTAGCTTTTTGTGTATATCTGTGTGATCTCTGACATATGGGGACACTGGATTGGATTCCAGATTTACCAATCACGTGTGATCCCTCCTGGAAACATGAGGCACATACATCAGTAAACGAAGGATGTCACTGTCATCAGTGATTGCAGCCACAACCAATCAATGTTGAGTTGGTGAGCCCTGAGAGAAGCCAGGAAAGAAAAGAATACCTGTCATCTAGCAGCCATCAGACTTCCTAGGGCTTCCCAGAGACTCAGTAATAAAGAATCCACCTGCCATTGCAGGAGCTGCAGGAGACCTGAGTTTGATCCCTGGTTGGGAAGATCCCTTGGAGGAGGAAAAGGCAACCCACTCGCATATTATTGCCAGTATGTTCCCATAGACAGAGGAGCTTGGTGGGCTACAGTCCATGAGGTCTCAAAGAGCCAGACATGACTGAGGGATTGAACACACACAGCAGCCATCAGACAGCAGCCACTCCCCATGGTGAACTCTAAAGGGACTCAGGGTGTGAAAAAACAGGATAGTGGCCCCACATAGCTGAGGTGCATATTAAAGGAATGATTTCAGCGAACCCAGACTCTTCCCCCACACACGGAAAGCACTAAATTCCTTGAGATGTCTTGTTGTTGTTTTTCAGTTGCTCAGTTGTGTCTAACTGTTTGCATCCCCATGGACTGCAGTACCCCAGGCTTCCCTGTCCTTCACCATCTCTGCCTTCTCTCTTTCCCAGCATCAGGGTCTTTCCCAGAAAGTCCGCCTTTCTCATCAGGTGGCCACAGTATTGGCCAGTTCAGCTTCAGCATCAGTCCTTCCAATGAATATTCAGGATTTATTTCCTTTAGGATTAACTAGTTTGATCTCTTTGCAGTCCAAGGGACTCCCAAGAGTTTTCTCCAACACCACAGTTCAAAAGCATTAATTCTTCAGTGTTCATCCTTCTTTATGGTCAAACTCTCACATCCATATACGACTACTGGAAACCCAATAGCTTTGACTCTGTATATCTTTGCTGGCGAAGTAATGCCTCTGCTTTTCAATGGACTGTCTAGTTTTCTTTTAGTAACAGTAGTTTTCTGTTCCTACTACCTGTCCTTTGTTGCAAAACTCCTATATATCCAGGCTCCCCCCTCACTTCCTTGGAGCAGTTTTCTCAGGGTTACTTGAGACGCTGACCCCCAGCCTTGAAGTCCTTAGTAAGTCTTCTGAATAAAACATAGCTCTCAACTTTTTGGCCGTGCATATTTTTTTTTAGTCAACAAAAGGAATACCAGAGTAAACATATATTTGGGAATTAGATTATATAGACACACCTAGGAAGGTTTGGCATTCCAAAAACCACAAAAGTTCTTGAATATGAAATCTCTGTGTGATGTGTATAGAGGTTTGGTTCTTCAGGCTATGTGCAAATGATTATTACACACTTTCACTTCGAATAGGTATATATATATATATATATATATATATATATATATAATCATAAAAGTGTAATAGGATAGACTGGAAAATATACTCAGTAATCTGGACCTTCATCTCTTTTCCAACCAAGGCTTTGAGTCTATAGACAATATAGGATTCAGGAAGCCTTTTCATGTGTCAGCAACTGCTCTGTACTCCTTACAGGCGTACAGGGCACAGGTGGTGCCTATCATTATAAAAGGATATTCATGAGTATATTCAACCTTAACAACATAAGGTTGAGTATATACTCAACCTTAATTCAAAGAAGTTAAAAAATTCTTATATTTAATTTAAGCATCACCCAGACTCTGCAGTTTTTATTAGGTCTCAATTGATGATCATAGATATTTTTCACATTTTTAAAATGACAATGCTTCAGCATGTGGTTGTGAAGTTGTACAACTTTAATTCTTGTTCCACGTATGAGGTTCTTTATTGCCCACAGATGATTCAACCTTTCTGTTGTTCCCTAAGGGAGAATTCTGTCTGCTTTCCAATACCCTCCAAAGAGGAGTTTCTCATTCTTCACCTTATTTTCTCTTTCCTGTCATTACCAAGACACCTAACAGCCCTTCTTATGAAACATTTCCTTCCCATGCACTCCAGTCTCTTGACTTCCTCCTGCCAATCTCTTCTTTCTTTGAGATATTTTTCTTTCCTCATGGTACATCTTATTTTATTGATGAGCTTTAAGCAGAGCATTATTTTAATTACCATATAGTATATCCTCATGAGAATGTATTAGTTAATTCTTTCCTCCCATTCACACCAGGTAAAAACACACCAGAAACAATTTGCTCATTGTTTTCTTCATTTTGGCTTTGTTTCAGAAATGTTTTTTAATACAGGTACTTAAGTCTTAGTCTTATTTATTTACAGTACAGTCTACAAACATTGGAGAAGGAAATGGCAACCCACTCCAGTGTTCTTGCCTGGAGAATCCCAGGGATGGGGAAGCCTGGTGGGCTGCCATCTATGGGGCCGCACAGAGTCAGACATGACTGAAGCGACTTAGCAGCTACAAACATGAGAGAGCATTATCCAATAGAAATTATATCAGCTTTTAACAGTATTGCTGGCAATTGCCCATCTTATAGGGCTTCACTAGGGGCTCAGTGGTAAAGAATCTATCTGCATAAAGCAGAAGACACACGTCCCATCCCTGGGTCAGGAAGATCCCTTGGAGAAGGGAAAGGCAACCCACTCCAGTATTCTTGCCATGGGAAATCCCATGGACAGAGGAGCCTGGCAGGCTAAAGTCCATGGGGTTGCAAAAGAGTTGGTCACAACTTAGTGACTGAACAACAAGCCCATCTTATAAGGATCTTCATTCCTTCTGACTTTTCTCCACACTCTCTCCCTCCCGCCCTCTCAAAAGTATTTGTCCATCAGCAGATGAATGGATAAGAAAGCTGTGGTACATATACACAATGGAGTATTACTCAGCCATTAAAAAGAATACATTTGAATCAGTTCTAATGAGGTGGATGAAACTGGAGCCTATTATACAGAGTGAAGTAAGCCAGAAAGAAAAACACCAATACAGTATACTAACGCATATATATGGAATTTAGAAAGATGGTAACAATAACCCTGTGTACGAGACAGCAAAAGAGACACTGATGTATAGAACAGTCTTATGGACTCTGTGGGAGAGGGAGAGGGTGGGAAGATTTGGGAGAATGGCATTGAAACATGTAAAATATCATGTATGAAATGAGTTGCCAGTCCAGGTTCGATGCACGATACTGGATGCTTGGGGCTGGTGCACTGGGACGACCCAGAGGGAGGGAATGGGGAGGGAGGAGGGAGGAGGGTTCAGGATGGGGAACACGTGTATACCTGTGGTGGATTCATTTTGATATTTGGCAAAACTAATACAGTTATGTAAAGTCTAAAAAAAAAAAAAAAAAAAAATATTTGTCTAGTCTTTAACTAGTTGCACCAGTTATACTTTCACTTCTATTTTGTTAAGTATATTAATGTTGATATTTTCCCCTGTACAAGCAAGAGTCTTTTCACTTAGTTCATATCTGTGCTTAATCCTTCATTTGTGTCTGACTCTTCACAGTCTCCTGGATATAGTCTGCCAGGCTCCTCTGTCCATGGGATTATCTCCACAAGAATACTGGAGTGGCTTGTCATTTACTTCTCCAAGGAGTCTTTCTGACTCAGAAATCAAACCCTCATCTCTTGTATTGACACATGTGCATGCTAAGTCACATCAGTCATGTCAGACTTTTTGCAACCCTAAAAGTTCAATGAAATTCTTGGAATAAAAATAAAGTGTATTAATTTGCTATGGATGTTGTAACAAAGAGAACAAACTAAGTGGCTTAAAAAAAAACAAAATTTTGTTGTCTCACAATTGTAGAGGCTAGAAGTTTGAGCTCAAGGTGTTGCAAGGGCCATGATTGCTCTGAAAGTGCTAGGAAAGATCTCTTCCAACCAGTTCTCCTTGCTTCTGGTGATTTACCAGCAGTCTTAGATTGTGACAATAAAACTCCAAGCCTGACATGATGACATGATGCTTTCTCAATGTGTGCTAAGTCACTTCAGTTGTGTCCAACTCTTTGTGACCCTATGGACTGTAGACCTCAGGCTCCTCTGTCCATGGAATTCTCCAGGCAAGAATATTGGAATGGGTTGCCATGCCCTTCTCCACGGGATCTTCCCAACCCAGGGATCAAACCCACATCTCTTGTATCAGCAGGCAGATTCTTTACCACAAGTGCCACCTGGGAAGCAACCCTCTGTACATGTCTGTGTCTAAATTTCCTTTTTTATAAGGACACCCAGCACATTGGATTAAGGACCCACTCTACTCCAGTATGGCCTTATCTTTACTGATTACATTTGCATGACTTTACTCCCAAATAAGCTCATATCATGAATATTGGAGGTTAGCCCATAACATAGGGTATATTGAGATAGAAATAAGAAACAGAGAAAGAGAACTGGAATATTTGGATACTATTTTGAGAGAATTGATTATGAAAAGAAAAATAGGAAACTGTATAGGACCATGTATAATTCATTTTGTGTTACAAATGTTCACAGTTCTATAGTAATTTGATAACTAATGATGAAGAGACCATTGATATGTGAGACGGTAATCAATCTGTGTTCCAGAGCTTTATTTTGAGAATTAGCCAGTTAGGAGGAGGAAAAAAATCTACTTGTATGTCTTTGGGGGGAAATTGTGAACACCACTGAAGTCCAAAGTAAACATTATTCATGAAAAGGTAGGCCTATGAAATACAGCATCCGTCTATTTTCCTTCACCTGGACAGATGGTTAGGTGTCTAGAGGACCAACGTCTAAAAAGAGGTTTTAGGACAACACGGAATGTGTTCTGGTGAAAAGTGAAAATGTGAAATCTATCTGTCATGTCATAGAAAGACACATCCCCAGCCTCATAATACAGGAATACCCCCACACTAAGGGGTTTCCCTGTTACACTAAGAGGGGTTGCTGGGGCGGTGAGGGTAAAGTACTCCCCTTTGTAGAGCCTGATGGCCCAGAAACCATTCTATGGGGACATTGGGACCCTCCCCTTACTTCTTACATTATCCCTACAAACTCCCAGGTCCCAAGAACAGGTGTTCCCAACCTGCACCTCCCAGAAGTGTCTCTCTGAGCTGATGCTCAGTTGGCCCAGCACACAGGAAACAGAGTTGAATCTCTGTGTGAAGCTGGGAAAATCTTTACGTTTGTTTTGCCAGGTAACTCATTTCCCTTCTTCAGACAGGAGGAGAACAGGATGAGCAGTGGCTGCATCCAGGGTCACATTTGCTGCAAAGACAAGTGGACCATCATGTTTCTGGGAAGGGTCTCAGTAGACCTGGGCCAGAGGGTTCTCATTCTGTGAGGACTCCTCTGACCCTGGGTAGATCCAGCTCACTTCCACCCAACATTCCTCCAGACTGTCCCACAAAGAGCAAGGTCCCTCATGGATCATCACATACTCACCAGCTTTGAATTCTTCTTTCCTCCAATCTACAAGGAACAAGTGAACATGAGAACCTACCATCTGAAAAACACAGCTGCCTGTCTGTCCAAAATTCAATGAGTTTAAACTACCTAGGATTAATTAAAGAATAATAGCAACCAAAGAAAATACTTTTTAATACCTTGAACTTCTGTTTACAATCCAGTAAATTATGTCTGACTTGAGACCTGATCCATCCCTAGCCCACTCAGAGGGGTAGACATTTTTGCAGGATAAATATCTAGAATCTACTTATAGTGTTAGAGAGGAAATAAGGAACATGGCATGTCTGACCAAATAATTTATTTTTCACGTGAGTTTCCACATCATTTAACTGATGAAAACCACTTTACATATGCTTAGAACACAATGTAAGATACAATTAAAGACAAACAAACAAAAGAAACTGTTAAAATTTAATGTTTCAAACACATTAATATCTGTTAATGAGTAATCTATGGAGTTCATCCTATGTATACTTTGGAGTTTCTTTAATTTTCAGTATACTATTTTGCATACTGTAGGTGTTCATTTAAATATCTTTGATAGTAGGATGTTCTTCATCACAGTCCATATCACTGACCAGGATATAATGGTGCATTCCTCCAGGCTGGAAAAGAACAAATAGGAAACCCTTTACCTGTTTTCCTTTCCTGTTTTTCTCTTGTCATTTTCATCCCTTCCTGTCTATCCCATTTATTCTTTTGAATTCCTTGGACTTCTTCTTTCTATCCTGCATCACCTTTATATTCCATTTTCTTTCAGATGTGATAATAAAAATTATTATCATGTAAGTGTAAGACAGGTAGAATTATGGAAGAAACAAAAGGTGATAGGGACAGAGTTGGAGCATCACAGAGACAGCATGAAATAAAGACAAGACAGGAAGGAGAAGGGGAAGAATATGCTGAATAACTCCTCATTTACATTTCAGAGATAATTCATCAAAATTACAGACATTTATGGGCTTCCCTGATGTGGCTCAGACAGTAGAGAATCCGCCTGCAATGCGGGAGACCTGAGTTTGATCCCTGGATTGGGAAGATCCCCTGGAGGAGGGCATGGCAGCCCACTCTGGTATTCTTACCTGGAGAATCCCCATGGACAGAGAAACCTGGCGGGCTACAGTCCATGAGGAAAACAAAGTCAGACACGACTGAGTGACTAAGCCCAGAAGAGCACAGGGACAGAAAAATAAATGCTTCTTTGCTGACTGTAGACATTTTAATGTTTATTCCCGTATCTTATCCTACTGCTATCGAGACAGGGCCCAAGAGAGATGAAAGGATGAAACTTTCTGAGAGATAACCATTTCAGTTCAGTTCAGTTCAGTTTAGTCGCTCAGTTGTGTCTGACTCTTTGTGAATCCATGGATTACGGCACACCAGGCCTCCCTGTCCATCACCAACTTCTGGAGTTTACTCAAACTCATGTCCATTGAGTCAGTGATGCCATCCAACCATCTCATCCTCTGTCGTTCCCTTCTCCTCTCACCTTCAATCTTTCCCAGCATCAGCGTCTTTTCAAATGAGTCAGCTCTTCACATCAGGTAGCCAAAGTATTGGAGTTTCAGCTTCAACATCAGTCCTTCCAATGAATATTCAGGATTATTATCCTTTAGGATGGACTGGTTGGATCTCCTTGCCCGTTTACCCACCATGTTTGAACTGAACCGTCCTCCTATCTGAGAGAAAACACACAAACAGGCATATATATGACAGGATTTCTTAACAGTATAAGGAAGATGCAATTAAAGCCATACATCTGCGAACAGTTATGTCTACATATTTGTCATGTAATGCATATTTTTAAAATAATCAGAGATATCTCGAAACTCTATTCTAAATGAAAAATTCACTTCAATTGAAGAGAAGTATCTGATACATAAGGTCATGAGAATTTAAACAGTTCACATAGTAGGGTACTAAAAAAATATTGTAGGAATACCTCATAAAATAGCCTTAAACGGTAGAAATACATTGTCAGTGAGGTTTACTTGAGCAAAAAATGAAATATAAAATATCCAAAGGAAGAGTAATTTCTTGAATTATTGTTTGAATTGAAATAAAAATGAATAATAACTAAGGTTGGGAAGAGAAAATAAATAGGCAAAATCAGGAATATTATTTATAGACATTGGATCATCTGAGAGTATAATGCTCAAAATTCTCCAAGACAGTCTTCAACAGTGCATGAACTGTGAACTTCCAGATGTTCAAGCTGGATTTAGAAAAGGCAGAGGAACCAGAGAACAACTTGCTAACATCTGTTTGATTATCGAAAAAGCAAGAGAGTTCCAGAAAAACATCTACTTCTGCTTTACTGACTACACCAAAGTCTTTGACTGTGTGGATCACCACAAACTGTGGAAAATTCTTAAAGAGATGGGACTACCAGACCACCTTACCTGCCTCCTGAGGAATCTGTATGCAGATCAAGCAGCAACAGTTAGAACTGGACATGGAACATTGGACTGGTTCCAAATTGGGAAAGGAGTATGTCAAGGCTGTATATCGTCACCGTGAGTATTTAATTTCTTTGCAGAGTACATCGTGTGAAATGCCAGGCTGGATGAAGCACAAGCTGGAATCAAGATGGCTAACCTTAACCCTAATCATAACCCTAATTTCAATTAGCAGAAATATCAATAACCTCAGATATGCAGATGACACCACCCTTATGGCAGAAAGCAAAGAAGAACTAAAAGAGTCTCTTGATGAAAGTGAAAGAGGAGAGTGAAAAAGCTGGCTTAAAACTCAACATTCAGAAAACTAAGATCATGGCATCCGGTCCCATCTCTTCATGGCAACTAGATGGGGAAACACTGGAAACAGTGGGAGACTTTATTTTGGGGGGCTCCAAAATTACTGCTGATGGTGACTGCAGCTATGAAATTAAAAGATGCTTGCTCCTTGGAAGACATGCTACGACCAACCTATAGAGCATACTAAAAAGCAGAGACATTACTTTGCCAACAAAGGTCCGTCTAGTTTCAAAGCTGTGGTTTTTCCAGTAGTCATGTATGAATGTGAGAGTTGAATTATAAAGAAAGCTGAGTGCCGAAGAATTGATACTTTTGAACTGTGGTATTGGAGAAGACTCTTAAGAGTCCCTTGGACTGCAAGGAGATCAAGCCAGTTTATCCTAAAGGAAATCTGTCCTGAATATTCATTGGAAGGACTGATGCTGAAGCTGAAATGCCAATACTTTGGCCACCTGGTGTGAGGAACTGACTCACTGGAAAAGATCCTGATGTTGGGAAAGATTGAAGGCAGTAGGAGAAGGGGATGACAGAAGATAAGATGGTTGGATGGCATCACTGACTTGATGGACATGAGTTTGAGTAAGCTCTGGGAGTTGGTGATGGACGGGGAGGCCAGGCGTGCTGCAGTCCATAGGGTCACAAAGAGTCAGACACGACCGAATGACTGAACTGAACTGAGAGTATGGATACCTGTGGCGGATTCATTTTGATATTTGGCAAAACTAATACAATTATGTAAAGTTTAAAAATAAAATAAAATTAAAAAAAAAAAGTAAAAAAAAAAAAGTAAAAAAAAAAAAGTAAAAAAAAAAAAAGAGAGTATGGTCAAGAAAAGTGGACCAGTCTCAGGTTTACATGTGATATTAGTAATAGATATATAAAAGGACAACAGCAAGAGACTTATAATAGACAAAGTATGTAAATCAAAAAGAAAACATGTCTCTCTCAACAGGTTTGAAGTTTGAACCATTCTTTTAAAACCTGGGATAAAATCTTGAACAAAACCATAGGCATTCTCTCTCGGAGGACAAGTTGAAGAACCCAAGTTAAAGAAAGCCTTCTATTAAATAGAGAAAACACTATCCTTCTTAGTCCAACCCTCTTATTGAACCAACCTTATAGTGAAATTATGATAATCATCTGGAAGATAGTACTTTAAGGCTGTATTAAGGGAAAATAAGGAAACTAAGAAAAAATATTTATAGGTAATACATCTGCAGAAGAAAAATATCAGAAAAAAATTACCAATTTCAATCTGAAGTACATCTGAAAAAAGAGAGAAAAAAAACCCCCACATTCATGTAAATATCATAGACAACAGAAAATAAAAGATGAAAATCTCCAAGTATAGAAATCCTAATCCAAAATTTAGAATAAATATGTATTTAATAAAATAATAAAATATTTTTACTGCAAATACTATACATATGACAGATTAAACAAGATTTTTTAAAGTAAAAACATTATTTGTGTAATCATGGATAAATATAGGTATATGTTCTGAGAAGGTCTTTTTAGAAGATGCTACAACCTGTTGAGAAAGTGAATCAATGTATGTATGGGTACAAACTTTTTGCAGTCTGATGATTTTTAATTCTTTGAATTTAACAAATTTGCAATAAAGTTAATTGTTACAAATTCATAGGACTTTCGAAATAACTTTGAAAGCTTGTACACTTTGATTTTATCATCTATTGCAGAAAATTAAAAAATTGAGTGATATGGCTCTAACCAAATTTGCTCCACTACTTACATAGTAACTTAATAGAAAATTTCTCAGCAAACAAGCTTCTTATAAACAAACAGAAAACAAATGGAATAAAATTGATACTGATGCCTGATTCATGTATTTGGGGGAAACATAATTGGTAAAAATGAGTTAATGAAGGAAAAAATACTAGGATTATATGAGCAAAGTGTTAGAAAGCTGTGCTTTATATACTTGTTGTATCTTCTTTCTATAATGTGACTCCAGACTTCATTGAAGTCCCTTAAATTTTCATGCACATTTCAAGAGATTAGCTCATTTCCAGAGTTGAAATTTTATTAAAAGACAGCATGTGAGAGCCCTTAGAATTTAAGTTTTTATGTACCAGGTACACTTTTACTTGTCCTACATTATTGAAGGAAACCTCTCTGGCAGTGTTACTTCCACTATGTGGTCTTTTCTGATTTCTCCTGGGTTTACTAGACTAAAACATCAATCTGTATTCCAAGTTGTAACTTTCCTAAATTTAGATGCCTTTTAGGATATAATTCCTCACTTTAAAAGAAAGGAAACTAATGTAATCTCATATACCTTCCAGTAAGGTAGAACTCATTTCTTTAAATTAAATAACAAGAAAGTAATAGAAAAGAGGTGCTATGTGGTAGTGAAGACAGATCTGTGTCACATGAGACTATCTTGATGAAAACTGATTGGTCAGAATTTGAAATACTCAAATTTGGCACATATCTTCATAAAAAATTCTTTTCATGGAAATTATTAAAACAGACACATCATTTTGCTAATAAAGTTCTGCATAGTCAAAGCTATGATTTTTCCATTAGTAATGCATTAATGTGAGAGTTAGAGCATAAAGAAGGCTGAGCACTGAAGAATTGATGCTTTTGAACTGTGGTGCCGGAAAAGACATTTGAGAGTCCCTTGGACAACAAGGAGATCAAACTAGTCAATCCTAAAGGAAGTCAACCTTGAATATTTATTGGAAACTGATGCTGAGGCTGAAGCTCCAATAATTTGGCCACTTGATGCAAAGAGCCAACTCACTGAAAAAGACCCTGATATTGGGAAATATTGAGGGGAGGAGGAAACGGGGACGACAGAGGATGAGATGGTTGGATGGCATTACCGACTCAATGGACATGAGCAAACTCCAGGAGATAGTAAAGAACAGGCAAGCCTGGTTCACTGCAGTCCATGGGGTCACAAGAAGTTGGACATGACTTAGCAACTGAGCAACAACAACATTCATGGAAAGGCTTTGTCTCCTTGATTGCAATGACTGGAAATACAAAAGAGGTAATAATGCCATAAATTGAATAGCAAATGAAGATGGGTAGCTTGAGTTGGAAGGATAAGATACTGACATAAAATTATGTAAAACTATGTCTGTGTTTGCATTTAAAGAGATGATCTTTAAGAGTGGAAGGCAAGGGCATAAGAAATAGATGAGAGAATGACAATGTACCAATGGAATAATTTGGTACTTGCCTTTTTCCTGTTCACTCTCCTTTGAAAAAATAGAAGGAAGAAGTAAGCAATTCATTCCAAACAGAAGCATAATGTTAAGAAGGAAGGAGATCCAAAATTAGGACTTCTTTCAGTTTACTGTGTGGTATAACTTGATGTGTATTTGTGAAAACTGAGGTCATAAATTTCCAAAGGACATCTCACCAATCAGAGGCTGGGTTGTTTTATATCCCTCCACCCCTTTTTACAAAAGGAACTAAATTAGGAAGTAAAACCCTAAGAGGAGATGGGGCAGGAATTCTTGGGGAATGCAAATATCAATCATTAGTCTGTTGTTGGACCATCCTTTTTCATACTGAATTGTGGGTATAGACACATGTAGGACACAGGGGGGCTTCTCAGGTGGCTTAGTGGTAAAGAATCTGCCTGCCAATGCAGGAGACTCGGGTTCAATCCCTGGGTCTGGAAGATCCCCTGGAGGAAGATCCCCTGGAGAAGGAAATGGCAACCCACTCCAGTTTTGTTGCCTGGAAATCCTATATACAGAGGTGCCTGGAAGCTCCAGGGATTGCAAAAGAGTCAGACAGGACCTAGGACTAAACAACAACAACAAGAGACAAGTATTTAAAAACTGTGAAGGAAGCATATGGTGAAGGTACCCATCAGTACAAAAATGTATCTGTAGCAGTAGTCATATGAGACTTCTTATTTACATTAAGGAGATAAATTCCTAAATTCTATTCCCAAAAAAGAATATAACTGAATTTTTCATGAGAAATTTGTACAACCATTTTGGAAAACAGTGTTATGGTATCTTCAAAATGTAGAAATAAAGTTAATATTATGACCCAGACTTTCCTCTCCATGAAAAAGAACTAAAATGGAATTTTTACATAAACACTGCAAATGAATGTTCACAGCAACTTTCCTGTACAGGCCAAAAATGTGAAAAAATTTAAATATTCATTGGCAGAAGGATAAAAAAAATTGCTGCATATGCCTACAATGGGATAATACACAACAGTAGAGAATAAAAAGTAGATTGTGGATACATGTAGCAGTAACTGCAAAATGAGTATTCTGAGTATTCTGAGTGAAGTAAGCCAAATATACAATTATATTAAAAATGTGCATTTTCATAAAATTCTTGAAAACAGGAGATAATCTGTATTCAGAAAGACATCCATGATTGCGTAGGAACAAGATGGGGCAGAAAAAGGCCTGAAGGAGTCATTACAAAAGTCATGAGAAAACTTAATGGTAAAGATAGTTTCATTTCTTTAAGTGTTGTTATTGCTTCATGGATGTATATATATGTTACAATGTATTCAACTAAACATTTTCACAAGTACTACTTGCTGTATTTCAACTAGATCTCAATAAAGCATTGAGGCAAATCTCTCTTCAACTTCCAGCCCTAAGTTCTTCCCCATTTTCCCAAATCAGAATTTCTCTGTTAGG
Source organism: Bubalus kerabau (assembly GCF_029407905.1). NCBI lineage: Eukaryota > Metazoa > Chordata > Mammalia > Artiodactyla > Bovidae > Bubalus > Bubalus kerabau. The sequence goes on from NC_073626.1 coordinate 25,977,102, forward strand.
ATTGCTTTTGCCATAATCATATTTTATTTTTTCTCAAGCAGTTCATTAGATACCCAAGTATACTTTCAACTTATCCAAAGATTCTCCTTTACTGAATTTAAGTTACTAAAGACCCAAATGCTCCTGAACATCTAATGATGTCCTTTGAGCAGAAAAACAAGTAGTAAGTTTAGGAGGTTACTGTGGTCACTCAGGAGAGAATGAATATTCAGTACGACCACTGTAATGAGAAGAAGTGGGGAGGAAGTAAATAAATGTTTTTGTTAACCATTTGTGTATTTCATTTAGTGTGGGCGGCTGTGACTGGCGCATTTAGTGCGGCCGAGAGGAGCTACCCCATGTCCGAGGTCAGGGGCAGAAGCCAGGAGGACCCCATGCCCCAGGGGAGGCGGCCAAGAGGAGTTACCCCACATCCGAGGTCAGGGGCAGCAGCCAAGAGTGCCAGGCTGCAACGGCGCAGGAATGCCCAAAAGAAGCTACCCCATGGTCTGAGCTCAGGGGCGGTGGCTGGGAGGAGCAACCCCACGTCCAAGGAGCGGTGGCTGCACAGGCGTAGGAGTTCCTAGAGGAGCTATTCCACGTTCAAGGTCAGAAGAGGTGGCAGTGAAGAGATACCCGACGTCCAAGATAAGAGAAACCCAAGTAAGACGTCAGGTGTTGCAAGAGGGCATCAGAAGGGAGACACACTGAAACCATACTCACAGAAAACTAGTGAATCCAATCACACTAGGACCACAGCCTTGTCTAACTCAATGAAACTAAGCCATGCCCATGGGGCCACCCAAGATGGGTGGATCATGGTGGAGAGGTCTGACAGAACACTGGAGAAAGAAATGGCAAACCACTTCAGTATTCTTGCCTTGAGAACCCCATGAACAGTATGAAAACACAAAATGATAGGCTACTGAAATAGGAACTCCACAGGTCAGTAGGTGCCTAACATGCTACTGTAGATCAGTGGAGAAATAACTCCAGAAAGAATGAAGGGTTGGAGCCAAAGCAAAAACAATACCCAGTTGTGGATGTGACTGGTGATAGAAGCAAGGTCCGATGCTGGAAAGAGCAATATTGCATAGGAACCTGGAATGCCAGGTCCATGAACCAAGGCTAATTGGAAATGATCAAACAAGAGATGGCAAGAGTGAACGTTGATGTTCTAGGAATCAGCGAACTAAAATGGACTGGAATGGGTGAATTTAACTCAGATGACCATTATATCTACTACTGCGGGCAGGAATCCCTCAGAAGAAATGGAGTAGCCATCATGGTCAACAAAAGAGTCCAAAATGCAGTACTTGGATGCAATCTCAAAAACGACAGAATGATCTCTGTTCATTTCCAAGGCAAACCATTCAATATCACAGTAATCCAAGTCTATGCCCCAACCAGTAACACTGAAGAAGCTGAAGTTGAACGGTTCTATGAAGACCTACAAGACCTTTTAGAACTAACACCCAAAAAAGATGTCCTTTTCATTATAGGGGACTGGAATGCAAAAGTAGGAAGTCAAGAAACACCTGGAGTAACAGGCAAATTTGGCCTTGGAATACGGAATGAAGCAGGGCAAAGACTAATAGAGTTTGCCAAGAAAATGCACTGATCATAGCAAACATACTCTTCCAACAACACAAGAGAAGACTCTACACATGGGCATCACCAAATGGTCAACATAAAAATCAGATTGATTATACTCTTTGCAGCCAAAGATGGAGAAGCTCTATACAATCAACAAAAACAAGACCAGGAGCTGACTGTGGCTCAGATCATGAACTCCTTATTGCCAAATTCAGACTGAAATTGAAGAAAGTAGGGAAAACCACTAGACCATTCAGGTATAACCTAAATCAAATCCCTTATGATTATACAGTGGAAGTGAGAAATAGATTTAAGTGACTAGATCTGATAGATACAGCGCCTGATGAACTGTGGACTGAGCTTCGTGACATTGTACAGGAGACAGGGATCAAGACCATCCCCTCAAAAAGAAATGCAAAAAAGCAGAATGGCTGTCTGAGGAGACCTTACAAATAACTGTGAAAAGAAGAGAAGTGAAAAGCAAAGGAGAAAAGGAAAGATATAAGCATCTGAATGCAGAGTTCCAAAGAATAGCAAGAAGAGATAAGAAAGCCTTCTTCAGTGATCAATGCAAAGACATAGAGGAAAACAACAGAATGGGAAACACTAGAGATCTCTTCAAGAAAATTAGAGATACTAAGGGAACATTTCATGCAAAGATGGTCTTGATAAAGGACAGAGATGGTATGGACCTAACAGAAGCAGAAGATATTAAAAAGAGGTGGCAAGAATACACAGAAGAACTGTACAAAAAATATCTTCATGACCAAGATAATCACGATGGTGTGATCACTCACCTACAGCCAAACATCCTGGAATGTGAAGTCAAATGGGTGTTAGAAAGCATCACTATGAACAAAGCTAGTGGAGGTGATGGAATTCCAGTTGAGCTCTTTCAAATCCTGAAAGATGATGCTGTGAAAGTGCTGCACTCAATATGTCAGCAATTTGGAAAACTCAGCAGTGGCCACAGGACTGGAAAAGGTCCGTTTTCATTCCAATCCCAAAGAAAGGCAATACCAAAGAATGTTCAAGCTACCACACAAATGTACTCATCTCACACGCTAGTAAAGTAATGCTCAAAATTCTCCAAGCCAGGCTTCAGCAATATGTGAACCATTAACTTCCAGATGTTCAAGCTGTTTTTAGAAAAGGCAGAGGAAACACAGATCAAATTGCCAACATCTGCTGGATCACCGAAAAAGTAAGAGAGTTCCAGAAAAAACATCTATTTCTGCTTTATTGACTATGCCAAAGCCTTTGCCTGTGTGGATCACAATAAACTGTGGGAAATTCTGAAGGAGATGGGAATACCAGACCACCTGACCTGCCTCTTGAGAAACTTGTATTCAGGTCAGGAAGCAACAGTTAGAACTGGATATGGAACGACAGACAGGTTCCAAATAGGAAAAAGAATACGTCAAGGCCGTATATTGTCACCCTGCTTATTTAACTTCTATGCAGAGTACATCATGAGAAACGCTGGGCTGGAAGAAGCACAAGCTAGAATCAAGATTGCTGGGAGAAATATCAATAACCTCAGATATGCAGATGACACCACCCTTGTGGCAGAAAGTGAAGAGGAACTAAAAAGCTTATTGATGAAAGTGAAAGAGGAGAGTGAAAAATTTGGCTTAAAACTCAACATTCAGAAAACGAAGATCATGGCATCCGGTCCCATCACTTCATGGGAAATAGATGGGGAAACAGTGGAAACAGTGTCAGACTTTATTTTGGGGGGCTCCAAAATCACTGCAGATGGTGACTGCAGCCATGAAATTAAAAGACACTTACTCTTTGGAAGATAAGTTATGAGCAACCTAGATAGCATATTGAAAAGCAGAGACATTACTTTGCCAACAAGGGTCCATCTAGTCAAGGCTATAGTTTTTCAAGTGGTCATGTATGGATGTGAGAGTTGGACTGTGAAGAAAGATGAGTGCCGAAGAATTGATGCTTTTGAACTGTGGTGTTGGAGATAACTCTTGAGAGTCCCTTGGACTGCAAGGAGATCCAACCAGTCCATTCTAAAGGAGATCAGCCGTGGGATTTCTTTGGAAGGAAGGATGCTAAAGCTGAAACTCCAGTACTTTGGCCATCTCATGCAAAGAGTTGACTCATTGGAAAATACTCTGATGTTGGGAGGGACTGGGGGCAGGAGGAGAAGGGGACGACAGAGGATGAGATGGCTGGATGGCATCACTGACTCGATGGACGTGAGTCTTAGTGAACTCTGGTAGTTGGTGATGGACAGTGAGGCCTGGTGTGCTGCGATTCACGGGGTCACAAAGAGTCAGACATGACTGAGTGACTGAACTGAACTGAACTGTGTATTTCTCATATCATTAATTGGCCTCCCAGGTGGCTTGTGGCTCAGCTTGTAAGGAATCTGTCTGCAAATCGGGGGACCTGGGTTTGATCCCTGGCTTGGGAAGATCCGCTGGGGAAGGGAAAGTCTACCCAATCCAGTATTCTGGCCTGGAGAATTCCATGGACTGTGTTGTCCATGGGGTTGCAAAGAATTGGACACGGCTGGGTGACTTTCATTTCACTTCACTTCAGGTGGTTCAGTGGTAAAGAATCCATCTGCAATGCAGGAGCTGCAGAAGATGCCAGTTTGATCTCTGTGTCAGTAAGATCCCCTGGAGAAGGAAATGGCAGCACATTCCAGCATTCTTGGTGACATAATCTTAAGGGCAGAGTAGCCTGGCTAGCTACAGTCCATGGAGTTGCAAACAGTCAAAAATGACTGAGCCAAGAAACACACACACACATCATTTAAGCAGGGCTTACTTTCATTTTTTTCTGGTAATATTAATTTTAACAAGTATAAAGATAGATTCAGACAAATCTTAGTCTTAGAGCTGAGTGGCATTGTTTTCTCTGATTCTTCTTCCTCTTTTTCCTCTCTTCTACTTTTTCTCTTCCTCTTGTTTTTTCTCTTATTTTCATGTTCTCCTTCTTACCTCATTGTTCATCCTTCTCTATGGAGGCCACTATTTCCTAACAGACTTCTGTATTTTCTTTCTTTTATTTTCTCTGCCTTTTTCTTCTCTCTTTTCCCTGTGAATTTATGCATTACTTCTCTTTCACAGATTCTTACATGGCTATTAGTGATTTTTCTCAACAAAAGAGAAATTCAATTTGATATATACAATTTTTTCAAAGACTATTAATCAATCATTTCTTTTTAACTTTGAAAAATCCCTTAATAGTTACTATGCATTCTTAACTATAATATCACTTCAGAAAAAAAGAAATTAAATATTTGTAGTAAGCTGTCTGTGAATCTCTTCAGAAATAATTTTCAAATTATTTAAAGAGATGGAAAAATGTTATTTTCAAGCATTGTCTTACAATTCTTATAATTCCTAAGCAAATAAGAACAAATAAGTTAAGTCCTTGCTTCTCTTGTGGCTCAGCTGGTAAACAAATCTGCCTGCAATGTGGGAGACCTGGGTTCGACCCCTGGGTTGGGAAGATCCCCTGGAGAAGGGAAAGGCTACCCACTCCAGTATTCTGGCCTGGAGAATTCCATGGACTATAGCCCACGGGGTCTCAAAGAGTCAGACATGGCTTGGCGACTTTCACTCACTTACTCAAGTTGAGTCCTATGACAATCCCAGTGTTCTGCCTTGAGGCACTATCTGGACTCCAATTGAAAGAGCAGTGAAACCAAGAGAATCTTGTGGTAATCCTCAGGTGAAGCCAGTAAGATCAGTTTCTGTGGGTCAAGGGAGCTGGTTTTGTATAACTGAATACAGTAAGGAGGAAACTTTTTAAAGAAATAACTCCAAATATTGGCTTAGATTTCTTGATTCTATTGCTTTATTTAAGCTATGCCTACATGGGGTGCAACTAATGAAATGAAGCAAAAAATAACAAAGAATCTATACTATTTGTAGGAGTTCTGTAGGACTGGAAGGCATTCAAGTTAATAGCAGCTAGAAAGAAGAGCTTTCATTGCACATATGGGCCCTGAGAAAACACCAAAATATGGGCAAATCTAGTGGTAAGACAAAATTAATTACATATTCAAGGCTACTCTAATCTTGATTTGACAAAATTTAAAACAAACCTTAAAAGAACCAAGGCAATTCTTCAGTAACTAAACTCTGTGCCAGATAAATTCCATACTCAAAAAAACAAAACACAGAAGCCAGCAGTCAATAACATAATATTCAAACTATCCAACATCCTACAAGCAATTACTTACTAGGTGAAGGGGAAAAGTGTAATCCATAACTAGGAGAGCAAGATTCAAAAGAAAAAGACCTACAATGGCAGATATCAGGGAATTAAATACTGGTTTAATGATAGTATTTGGTTTATATTATTAATATAAACATTAATTTAAAAAACATAAAATACAGCAAGAAAAAAAAATACAAAGTACAAAAAGACAATAGAATGCTTAAGGAAAAAAAAAAACAGTCTTTGAAAAATTAGCTTACTGGATAGAGGTAAATATTAAGCACTGCAGAAGCAAAAATATTAAAATTTGAGACAAAAATTATAACCAAACTAAAGCACAGACAAAAAATGGCATCAACTGATTTGACACACAGTGTTTTAGATCCTAGAAGCAAGTAGAATGAGCAGGGACAGTGAAGAAGAAATAATTGTCTAAATTTCTCCCAATTTTATAAAACTAGAAAGCCACACCTGACTCCAAACTGGATAAACAAAAAGAGTTCCTCACTAAGACACATTTTTAAAAAATCTGGAAACAGTCAGAAAAGAAGATATTTTAAGAAAAATAAAATAAATACAAGAATGTATTTCTTACAGTTCTTTGTCATTAAATATGCAAACTGTAAGACTATAAAATCACAACTTGAAAGTCTGAAAATGAAAAAAAAAATTAAAACTGAAATTCTATAGTTAGTGATCAGATCAGATCAGATCAGATCAGTCGCTCAGTCGTGTCCAACTCTTTGTGACCCCATGAATCGCAGCACGCCAGGCCTCCCTGTCCATCACCAACTCCCAGAGTTCATTCAGACTCACGTCCAGCGAGTCAGTGATACCATCCAGCCATCTCATCCTCTGTCGTCCCCTTCTCCTCCTGCCCCCAATCCCTCCCAGCATCAGAGTCTTTTCCAATGAGTCAACTCTTTGCATGAGATGGCCAAAGTACTGGAGTTTCAGCTTTAGCATCATTCCCTCCAAAGAAATCCCATGGCTGATCTCCTTTAGAATGGACTGGTTGGATCTCCTTGCAGTCCAAGGGACTCTCAAGAGTCTTCTCCAACACCACAGTTCAAATGCATCAATTCTTCTTCACAGTCCAACTCTCACATCCATACATGACCACAGGAAAAACAACAGCCTTGACTAGACGAACCTTTGTTGGCAAAGTAATGTCTTTGCTTTTCAATATGCTATCTAGGTTGCTCATAACATATCTTCCAAAGAGTAAGCGTCTTTTAATTTCATGGCTGCAGTCACCATCTGCAGTGATTTTGGAGCCCCCCAAAATAAAGTCTGACACTGTTTCCACTGTTTCCCCATCTATTTCCCATGAAGTGATGGGACCGGATGCCATGATCTTCGTTTTCTGAATGTTGAGCTTTAAGCCAACTTTTTCACTCTGCACTTTCATCTTCATCAAGAGGCTTTTTAATTCCTCTTCACTTTCTGCCATAAGGGTGGTGTCATCTGCATATCTGAGGTTATTGATATTTCTCCCAGCAATCTTGATTCTAGCTTGTGCTTCTTCCAGCCCAGCGTTTCTCATGATGTACTCTGCATAGAAGTTAAATAAACGGGGTGACAATAGACAGCCTTGACGTACTCCTTTTCCTATTTGGAACCAGTCTGTCGTTCCATATCCAGTTCTAACTGTTGCTTCCTGACCTGCATACAAATTTCTCAAAAGGCTGATCAGGCGGTCTGGTATTCCCATCTCTTTCAGAATTTTCCACAGTTTATTGTGATCCACACAGTCAAAGGCTTTGGCATAGTCAATAAAGCAGAAATAGATGTTTTTCTGGAACTCTCTTGCTTTTTCCATGATCCAGCGGATGCTGGCAATTTGATCTCTGTTTCCTCTGCCTTTTCTAAAACCAGCTTGAACATCAAGAAGTTCACGGTTCATAGTGATATATCCTTCAAAATTAAGGAGGGAAAATCATTTTTAAAACAAACAAATGTAGAAGCTTATGTTGAAAGAATAGTGCCACTACAAGATAGAAGTCAATGTTTATTTAGAATGAATGAAATGAAACAAAAATAGGAGAATAAGAATGTATGGAAGTTACATAGACAGAAATGATCAGAACTTAAATAGCGAGAGGTCCAACACTGAAAATTTTAGATGTGAAAAACAGACATCCTGGAGCAAAGGGAGCCAACAAATGGCTAAATGGCTTATAAATTATTTTTAAAAGCAGGGAATCGTAAATATATCCAGAAACCAATTTCTCAAAGAGCTTCAGGCATAAAGGATATCTGAAAATGTACCAACTTCTTTCTGAAGTTCTTCTGAAAAATATAAATGCAAAGATCAATGTAAATTTCATGAGATAGACACAAGACATAAAATTTAAAATTATTGAAGTATTTGTATTTAAAATTTACACTATCAGGATGCAGAAGACTACTCACACTCACACACACAGAGAAACGCACAGGGAATCAGAACTCATTTTTTATATGGTTTGTTTTCTTTTCTTTGGGCTTTGACTGCTGTTAAATATACAGTCATTTTTCATAATGTGGTAGCTACATGTGTAAAGTTACTTCAAACACTGCATTAGAGAAAACAGAATCACAGCTCCAAAATTGCCTAACATAGAATTAGGTTTCTGGGTGCATCTATGCTCAAAGATTTTGTCCACCAGTTATTATGGAATTTTGTTGAATTTTAGTTTCTGTTTTAAACCAGCCTTAAAAATGCTGATCTCCACTATATTACATGGAGGGAAAAGTACTAAATGACAGTAAAGGAGGTTTAAATCAAATGATCTGGTTTTTTAAAAGAGAAATCTGGCATATCATAAACCTTAAACACGTTGAAATTTCAAAGGAATCTTGATAAAATTAATGAGAAAACAACTATCTGTTCCTTTGATTGCAACAAGAAGACCAATCAAAGAAGTAACGATGGGGAAAACTGAATGGCAAATGAAGAGGGCAACCTCAGTTGGAAAAATAAATTAACAAGACAAAAATCAAATAAAAATATGTGTCTATGTGAGTTGAAGAAGAAGATCCTTGCTTGTTGAAGGTAAGGGTAAAAATGTAAAAAAATCTAAATGAAGTCGCTCAGTTGTGTCTGACTCTTTGTGACCCCATGGACTGTAGCCTACCAGGCTCCTCTGTCCATGGAATTTTCCAGGCAATAGTACTGGAGTGGATTCCATTTCCTTCTCCAGCAGATCTTCCCAACCCAGGGATCGAACCTGGGTCTGCCACATTGTAGACATACACTTAACCGCCTGAACCACCAGGGAAGTACAAGGTAAGGAAGGTAAGGGTACAAGAAACAAATGAAATAATGACAAGATCCCCAGTGGAATACATTATTGGTATTTTCCTTTTTACTGTTCACTGTCCTCTAAAAAGTAGAAGGGAAAGAACAATCCATTCCAAATGGAAGCATTTTGTCAAGAAAAGAGATGGACAAAATTGAAAGCCCTTTTATAATTTACTCTTTGGTATATATTGACTCAGGTCTTACCGCGTGGTCTCGTGATAAAGAATATGCCTGCCAAGTAGGAGTCCCGGGTTCAATCCCTGGGTTGGATACATGACATGGAGTAGGAAATGGCAACCCACTCCAGTATCCTTGTCTGGGAAATTCCATGGACAGAGGAGCCTGGTGGGCTACACTGCAAAGTGTTGGGAAGAGTTGGATATGATTTAGTGACCAAATAACAGCAAAGGAATAGAAAAGAGACGTTAAATGTAACTGAAGAGGTATCTATATCAATTGAGCTTATCCTGGAGAAAAATGATAGGCCAACAAATTAGAATACACAAACTTGGCACCTATCTTAGAAATAAAATTCTGTTCACAGAAAGGCTGTCTCCTCGATGGCCATGACTAGAAAGACAAGACAGGTAAAAATGCCGTAAATTGAATAGCAAATGACAGAGGGTAACTTGAGTTGGATGAATAAGATACTCACATAAAAGCATGTAAGATCATGTCTCATTTGCATTCAAGAGAGATGATCTTTAAGAGTTGAAGGCAAGAGCATAAGAAATAGATCAGAGAATGACAATGTACACAGTGGAATATGTTATTGGTACATGTTTTCCTATTCATTTTCCTCTGAAAAGTAGAAGGAAGAAATAAGTGATTCATTCCAAATAAAAGCATAATGTTAAGAAGGAAAAAAACAAAAATTTGGACTTCTTTCATAGTGTACTGTCTGGTCCAACTTGATCTATATTTGTGGAAACTGGAGCCATAAATTTCCAAAGGACATGTCACCAATCAGAGGCTGGGTTGTCTTACATCCCTCCCCCTGCTTTCTGCTAAAGGAACTAAATTAGGAAATAAAACCATAATAGGAGATAAAGCCAGAATTATTAAAGGATGCACAACATCAGTCATTCTTTCTTTGTTAGGCCATCCTATTTTACACTCAAATGCAGATATGCACATATGACGGCTTTCCAGGTGGCTCAGTGGTAAAGAATCCAACTGCCAATGCAAGAAATGGGGGATTGGACACAACTTAGTGACTAAAGAACATCTACAGGAAACAGGTTCTTAAAAAGATGAAGAGGCATACAGTGAAGACATCTATCTATGTAGAAATGTAGCTGTAGCAGAGTCATATGAGAATTACTATATACATTAAAGATATCTGTTCCTAAATTCCATTCCCCAAAAATAATATAACTGAAATTGTCATGAGAAAGTGGTACAACTGTTTTGGAAAACAGTGTTAGGGTAGCCTGAAAATATAGTAATAAGTTTCCTGTTATGTTCCAGAATTTATTCTCCAAGGAAAAAGTAGTATAATAGAACTACTACATAAATACTTGTTTTTTATTTTTATTTTTGCAATTTAATCAGGTTTAATTTTATCTTTTAATTAATTTAATTAGAGGCTAATTCAGTTTAATTCAGTCGCTCAGTCATGTCTGACTTTTTGTGACCCCATGAACCACATCACACCAGGCCTCCCTGTCCATCACCAACACCTAGAGTCCATCCAAACCCATGTCCATCGAGTCAGTGATGCCATCCAGCCATCTCATCCTCTGTCGTCCCCTTCTCCTCCTGCCATCAATCTTTCCCAGCATCAGGGTCTTTTCAAATGAGTCAGCTCTTCACATCAGGTGGCCAAGTATTGGAGTTTCAGCTTCAACATCATTCCTTCCAGTGAACACCCAGGACTGATCTCCTTTAGGATGGACTGGTTGGATCTCCTTGCAGTCCAAGGGACTCTCAAGAGTTCTCCAACACCACAGTTCAAAAGCATCAATTCTTCGATGCTTAGCTTTCTTTATAGTCCAACTCTCACAACCATACATGACTACTGGAAAAACCATAGACTTGACTAGACGGACCTTTGTTGGCAAAGTAATGCCTCTGCTTTTTAATATGCTGTCTAGGCTGGTCATAACTTTTCTTCCAAGGAGCAAGCATCTTTTAATTTCATGGCTGCAATCACCGTCCACAATGATTTTGGAGCCCAGAAAAACAAAATCAGCCACTGTTTCCACTGTTTCCCCATCTATTTGCCATGAAGTGATGGGACCGGATGCCATGATCATCGTTTTCTGAATGTTGTGCTTTAAGCCAACTTTTTCATTCTCCTCTTTCACTTTCATCCAGAGGCTCTTTAGTTCTTCTTCGCTTTCTGCCATAAGGGTGGTGTCATTTGCTTATCTGAGGTTATTGATATTTCTCCCGTCAATCTTGATTCCAGCTTGTGCTTCCTCCAGCCCAGCGTTTTTCATAATGTGCATCACCAACTCGATGAATGTGGGTTTGGGTGAACTCTGGGGGTTGGTGATGGACAAGGTGGCCTGGCGTGCTGCGGTCATGGGGTCGCAAAGATCGGACATGACTGAGCGACTGAACTGAACTGAACTCTGCGTATAAGTTAAATAAGCAGGGTGACAATATACAGCCTTGACATACTCCTTTTCCTCTTTGGAACCAATCTGTTGTTCCATGTCCAGTTCTAACTGTTGCTTCCTGACCTGATACAGGTTTCTCAAGAGGCAGGTCTTATGTTACAATATTGTAGTGGCTTTCACCAAACATAGACGTGAATCAGCCATGGGTGTACACGTGTTCCCCATCCTGAAACCCCCTCCCATGTCCCTCCCCATCCCATCCCTCAGGGTCATCCCAGTGCACTGGCCCTGAGCACCCTGTCTCATGCATCAAACCTGGCCTGGCAATATATTTCACATAATATACATGTTTCAATACGATTCTCTCAAATCATCCAACCCTCGCCTTCTTCCACAGAGTCCAAAAGTCTGTTCTTTATCTCTGTGTCTCTTGCTGTCTCGCATATAGGGTCAATGTTACCATCTTTCTAAATTACATATACAAGTGTTAATATTCCGAATTGGTGTTTGTCTTTCTGACTTGGCAACGGGATCATACTTATCAGTAATTACCTTAAACGTAAATGGGTTGAATTCCCCAACCAAAAGACAAAGACTGGCTGAATGGATACAAAAACAAGACCCCTACATATGTTGTCTACAAGAGACCCACCTCAAAACAGGGGACACATACAGACTGAAAGTGAAGGGCTGGAAAAAGATTTTCCATGCAAATAGGGACCAAAAGAAAGCAGGAGTAGCAATACTCATATCAGATAAAATAGACTTTAAACAAAGACTGTGAAAAGAGACAAAGATGGTCACTACATAATGATCAAAGGATCAATCCAAGAAGAAGATATAACAATTATAAATATATATGCACCCAACACGGGAGCACCACAGTATGTAAGACAAATGCTAACAAATATGAAAGGAGAAATTAACAATAACACAATAATAGTGGGAGACTTTAATACCCCACTCACACCTATGGATAGATCAACTAAACAGAAAATTAACAAGGAAACACAAACTTTAAACGATACAATAGACCAGTTAGACCTAATTGATATCTATAGGACATTTCATCCCAAAACAATGAATTTCACCTTTTTCTCAAGTGCACATGGAACCTTCTCCAGGATAGATCACATCCTGGGCCATAAAGCTAGCCTTGGTAAATTCAAAACAATAGAAATCATTCCAAGCATCTTTTCTGGCCACAATGCAGTAAGATTAGATCTCAATTACAGGAGAAAAACTATTAAAAAATCCAACATATGGAGGCTGAACAACACGCTGCTGAATAACCAACAAATCACAGAAGAAATCAAAAAAGAAATCAAAATTTGCATAGAAATGAATGAAAATGAAAACACAACAACCCAAAACCTGTGGGACACGGTAAAAGCAGTCCTAAGGGGAAAGTTCATAGCAATACAGGCACACCTCAAGAAACAAGAAAAAAGTCAAATAAATAACCTAACTCTACACCTAAAGCAACTAGAAAAGGAAGAAATGAAGAACCCCAGGGTTAGTAGAAGGAAAGAAATCTTAAAACTTAGAGCAGAAATCAATGCAAAAGAAACAAAAGAGATCATAGCAAAAATCAACAAAACCAAAAGCTGGTTTTTTGAAAGGATAAATAAAATTGACAAACCATTAGCCAGACTCATCAAGAAACAAAGGGAGAAAAATCAAATCAATAAAATTAGAAATGAAAATGGAGAGATCACAACAGACAACACAGAAATACAAAGGATCATCAGAGAGTACTATCAACAATTATATGCCAATAAAATGGACAACGTGGAAGAAATGGACAAATTCTTAGAAAAGTACAACTTTCCAAAACTCGACCAGGAAGAAATAGAAAATCTTAACAGACCCATCACAAGCACGGAAATTGAAACTGTAATCAAAAATCTTCCAGCAAACAAAAGCCCAGGTCCAGACGGTTTCACAGCTGAATTCTACCAAGAATTTAGAGAAGAGCTAACACCTATCCTGCTCAAACTCTTCCAGAAAATTTCAGAGGATGGTAAACTTCCAAACTCATTCTATGAGGCCACCATCACCCTAATACCAAAACCTGACAAAGATCCCACAAAAAAAGAAAACCACAGGCCAATATCACTGATGAACATAGATGCAAAAATCCTTAACAAAATTCTAGCAATCAGAATCCAACAACACATTAAAAAGATCATACACCATGACCAAGTGGGCTTTATCCCAGGGATGCAAGGATTCTTCAATATCCGCAAATCAATCAATGTAATACACCACATTAACAAATTGAAAAATAAAAACCATATGATTATCTCAATAGATGCAGAGAAAGCCTTTGACAAAATTCAACATCCATTTATGATCAAAACTCTCCAGAAAGCAGGAATAGAAGGAACATACCTCAACATAATCAAAGCTATATATGACAAACCCACAGCAAACATTATCCTCAATGGTGAAAAATTGAAAGCATTTCCTCTAAAGTCAGGAACAAGACAAGGGTGCCCACTTTCACCATTACTATTCAACATAGTTTTGGAAGTTTTGGCCACAGCAATCAGAGCAGAAAAAGAAATAAAAGGAATCCAAATTGGAAAAGAAGAAGTAAAGCTCTCACTGTTTGCAGATGACATGATCCTCTACATGGAAAACCCTAAAGACTCCACCAGAAAATTACTAGAACTAATCAATGACTATAGTAAAGTTGTAGGATATAAAATCAACACACAGAAATCCCTTGCATTCCTATACACTAATAATGAGAAAATAGAAAGAGAAATTAAGGAAACAATTCCATTTACCATTGCAACAGAAAGAATAAAATACTTACGAATATATCTACCTAAAGAAACTAAAGACCTATATATAGAAAACTATAAAACACTGGTGAAAGAAATCAAAGAGGACACTAACAGATGGAGAAATATACCATGTTCATGGATTGGAAGAATCAATATAGTGAAAATGAGTATACTACCCAAAGCAATCTATAGATTCAATGCAATCCCTATCAAGCTACCAACAGCATTCTTCACAGAGCTAGAACAAATAATTTCACAATTTGTATGGAAATACAAAAAACCTCAAATAGCCAAAACAATCTTGAGAAAGAAGAATGGAACTGGAGGAATCAACCTACCTGACTTCAGGCTCTACTACAAAGCCACAGTTATCAAGACAGTATGGTACTGGCACAAAGACAGAAATATAGATCAATGGAACAAAATAGAAAGCCCAGAGATAAATCCACGTACATATGGACACCTTATCTTTGACAAAGGAGGCAAGAATATACAATGGATTAAAGACAATCTCTTTAACAAGTGGTGCTGGGAACTCTGGTCAACCACTTGTAAAAGAATGAAACTAGAACACTTTCTAACACCATACACAAAAATAAACTCAAAATGGATTAAAGATCTAAACGTAAGACCAGAAACTATAAAACTCCTGAGGAGAACATAGGCAAAACACTCTCTGACATACATCACAGCAGGATCCTCTATGACTCACCTCCCAGAATATTGGAAATAAAAGCAAAAATAAACAAACGGGACCTAATTAACCTTAAAAGCTTCTGCACATCAAAGGAAACTATTAGCAAGGTGAAAAGACAGCCTTCAGAATGGGAGAAGATAATAGCACATGAAGCAACTGACAAACAACTAATCTCGAGAATATACAAGCAACTCCTACAGCTCAACTCCAGAAAAACAAATGACCCAATCAAAAAATGGGCCAAAGAACTAAATAGACATTTCTCCAAAGAAGACATACAGATGGCTAACAAACACATGAAAAGATGCTCAACATCACTCATTATCAGAGAAATGCAAATCAAAACCACTATGAGGTACCATTTCACGCCAGTCAGAATGGCTGTGATCCAAAAGTCTACAAGTAATAAATGCTGGAGAGGGTGTGGAGAAAAGGGAACCCTCTTCCACTGTTGGTGGGAATGCAAACTAGTACAGCCACAATGGAGAACAGTGTGGAGATTCCTTTAAAAAACTGGAAATAGAACTGCCTTATGATCCAGCAATCCCACTGCTGGGCATACACACTGAGGAAACCAGAAGAGAAAGAGACACGTGTACCCCGATGTTCATCGCAGCACTGTTTATAATAGCCAGGACATGGAAGCAACCTAGATGTCCATCAGCAGATGAATGGATAAGAAAGCTGTGGTACATATACACAACAACTACTCAGCCATTAAAAGGAATACATTTGAATCAGTTCTAATGAGGTGGATGAAACTGGACCCTATTATACAGAGTGAAGTAAGCCAGAAAGAAAAACACCAATACAGTATACTAACGCATATATATGGAATTTAGAAAGATGGTAACAATAACCCTGTGTACGAGACAGCAAAAGAGACACTGATGTATAGAACAGTCTTATGGACTCTGTGAGAGAGGGAGAGGGTGGGAAGATTTGGGAGAATGGCATTGAAACATGTAAAATATCATGTATGAAACGAGTTGCCAGTCCAGGTTCGGTGCACGATACTGGATGCTTGGGGCTGGTGCACTGGGACGACCCAGAGGAATGGAATGGGGAGGGTGGAGGGAGGAGGGTTCAGGATGGGGAACACATGTATACCTGTGGCGGATTCATTTTGATATTTGGCAAAACTAATACAATTATGTAAAGTTTAAAAATAAAATAAAATAAAATAAACAAAACAAAACAAACACGGCATTAGCAAGCGGGGGCTGGGCAGGGAAGCGTGGCGCGGGCTGTGTCCCTTAGAGTAAGAATCGGCCCGAATGTCCTGAGCGCTATCTGAGGGAAATAATTTGGGCTAGCAAACCAGACTGTGGGATATCTACCACGCGAAAACCAGCCCTAACCTAAGACACTGCCAGGCCCGCGCACAGAACAAAGGACTGAACAGAGATAGCCGGCTGCAGACCTTCCCCCTCCGGTGACAGGCAGCCAGAGCCATAAGGGGGCAATCGCAGCCCAAGAGAGACACTATCTATAAAACTGTAAGCAGGCTTCTTTGCTAACTAAAACTTCTTGGGGGTCTGGACGGTCAACATCTGCCTGAGAAGGTGCGCCGGTTTTACACCCAGATAACCGAGTGGCGGGGAGGCAATAAGTCGCAGCATTGGTGCCCGCCAAACACATCACCTGAGCTGCTCGGATCTGGGAAGAGCACAAAACGCAGGCCCAACCGAGTTTGTGCGTCTGAGGACTACCCGAGTGCCTGAACCTGAGCGGCTTGGACCTGGGAGCTCAGCCCAGGGCCGGCCTCTGATTGTTCCCGGCGGAACAACCTAGAGCCCGAGCAGTGTGGGCAGGGAGGCTACACGCGCAGTGAGCAGGGGCAGACCCAGGGCAGCTGAGGCACTGCGAGCGCATGCCAGTGTTATCTGTTTGCAGCATCCCTCCCTCCCTGCCCACAGCGCGGCTGAACAAGCGAGCCTAAATAAAATAAAAAAAAAAAAATAGTGTCCTCCACCATCCCCTTTGTGTCAGGGCGGGAACCAGAGACTGAAGAGACCAGCAAACAGAAGAAGCTATAACAGAGGGAAAAGCCTTGGAAGCTACAGGCCATAGATTAAAACCCTGTGGTTACTAGGGACTACATAGGAAGGGGCCTATAGATCTTGAGAAATATAAGTCAGACCAAGGAACTAGCCAAAAATGAACTGAACCCACAATACTCACAACAAAACCAGAGAAAGACCTAGATATATTTTTACTATTTTTACGATCAATCTTTCTTTTTTTTCTTTTTTAATTTAAAAAAAAAAATTTTTAAGTCCTCTATTGTCCTTTAATTTTCACTTTTATAACTATTACTTTGCAAAAAAAAAAAAAGACCCTATTTTTTTTCTTTTCTTCTTCAGCAAACTTCATATATATATTTTATAATTTTTTGACCATGTTTTGTTTTGTTTTTCTTTTTCTTCTTTTCTTTAACATTGTATTTTTGAAATTCCAAACTCTACTCTAGATTTTTAATTTTAGCCTTTTGGTATATGTTATCCATTTTGTACCTATAGTTTTTTTCATAATTTCTATGACTTTTTTTCCCTCTGTTTCTTTCTCTTCTTCTTTTGTATAACATCGTATATCTGCAATTCCAAACTCTACTCAAGATTTTTAATTTATGCTTTTTGGTATTTGATATCAATTTTGTACCTGTATTTTCTTTATAATGTTTGTGACATTGTTTTTGTTGGTTTGTTTGTTTTCTCTCTTTATTTTTCTTCTTCTTTTTTTTTAACATTGTATTTTTGAAATTCCAAACTCTACTCTAGATTTTTAACTTTTGCTTTTTGGTATTAGTTATCAATTTTGTACATGTAGTTTCTTTATAATTTTTGCGACCTTGTGTGTTTTTCTTTGTTCGTTTTTTCTCTTTCTTTTCCTTCTTCTTTTCTTTAACATCATATTTTTGAAATTCCAAACTCTACTCTAGATTTTTAATTTTGGCCTTTTGGTATATGTTATCAATTTTGTACATATAGTTTTTTTAAATAATTTCTGTGACTTTTTCTTTTCTTTTTCTTTTTTTTCCCCTCTGTTTCTTTCTCTTCTTCTTTTATATAACATCGTATATCTGCAATTCCAAACCCTATTCAAGATTTTTAATTTATGATTTTTGGTATTTGATATCAATTTTGTACCTGTATTTTCTTTATAATTTTTGTGACATTGTTTTTGTTGGTTTGTTTGTTTTCTCTCTTTATTTTTCTTCTTCTTTTTTTTTTAACATTGTATTTTTGAAATTCCAAACTCTACTCTAGATTTTTAATTTTTGCTTTTTGGTATTAGTTATCAATTTTGTACCTGTAGTTTCTTTATAATTTTTGCAACCTTGTTTGTTTTTCTTTGTTCGTTTTTTCTCTCTTTCTTTTCCTTCTTCTTTTCATTAACATCGCATTTTTGAAATTCCAAACTCTACTCTAGATTTTTAATTTTTGCTTTTATGTATTTGTTACCAATTTTATACCTTTAAAAACCCAATCTTCAGGACCCATTTTTCACTAGGGAATGAGATTACTGGCTTGACTGCTCTCTCTCCTTTTGGACTCTCCGTTTTCTCCACCAGGTCGCCTGTATCTCCTCCCTAACCCCTCTCTACTCTACCCAACTCTGTGAATTTCTGTGTGTTCCAGACGGTGGAGAACACTTAGGGAACTGATTACTGGCTGGATCTGTCTCCCTCCTTTTCATTTCCCCCTTTTATCCTTCTGGCCACCTCTGTCTCCTGCCTCCTTCTTCTCTTCCCTGTATAACTCCGTGAACATCTCTGAGCGGTCCAGTTGTGGAGTGCACATAAGGAAGTGACTACTGGCTAGCCCACTCTCTCCACTACTGATTCCACCTCATCTCATTTGGGTCACCTCTAACTCCCTCCTCCCACTTCTCTTCTCCATGTAATGCTGTGAACCTCTCTGAGTGACCCTCACAGTAGAGAAACTTTTCATCTTTAACGTAGATGTTTTATCAATGGTGCTGTATAGAAGGAGAAGTTTTGAAACTACTGTAAAAATAAGACCGATAACTGGAAGTAGGACGCTTAAGTCCAAACCCTGACTCCAGGGAACTCCTGACTCCAAGGAACATTAATTGACAGGAGCTCATCAAACGCCTCCGTACCGACACTGAAACCAAGCACCACACAAGGGCCAACAAGTTCCAGGGCAAGACATACCAAGCAAATTCTCCAGCAACAAAGGAACACAGCCCTGAGCTTCAAGATACAGGCTGCCCAAAGTCACCCCAAATCCATAGACATCTCATAACTCATTACTGGACATTTCATTACACTCCAGAGAGAAGAAATACAGCTCCATCCACCAGAACATCGACACAAGCTTCCCTAACCAGGAAACCTTGACAAGCCACCTGTACAAACCCATACACAGCAAGGAAACGCCACAATAAAGAGAACTCCACAAACTGCCAGAATACAGAAAGGACACCCCAAACTCAGCAATTTAAACAAGATGAAGAGACAGAGGAATAGCCAGCAGATAAAGGAACAGGATAAATGCCCACCAAACCAAACAAAAGAGGAAGAGATAGGGAATCTACCTGATAAAGAATTCCGAATAATGATAGTGAAATTGATCCAAAATCTTGAAATTAAAATGGAATCACAGATAAATAGCCTGGAGGCAAGGATTGAGAAGATGCAAGAAAGGTTTAACAAGGACTTAGAAGAAATAAAAAAGAGTCAATATATAATGAATAATGCAATAAGTGAAATTAAAAACACTCTGGAGGCAACAAATAGTAGAATAACAGAGGCAGAAGATAGGATTAGTGAATTAGAAGAATGAATGGTAGAAATAAATGAATCAGAGAGGATAAAAGAAAAACGAATTAAAAGAAATGAGGACAATCTCAGAGAACTCCAGGACAATATTAAACGCTACAACATTCGAATCATAGGGGTCCCAGAAGAAGAAGACAAAAAGAAAGACCATGAGAAAATACTTGAGGAGATAATAGTTGAAAACTTCCCTAAAATGGGGAAGGAAATAATCACCCAAGTCCCAGAAACCCAGAGAGTCCCAAACAGGATAAACCCAAGGCGAAACACCCCAAGACACATATTAATCAAATTAACAAAGATCAAACACAAAGAACAAATATTAAAAGCAGCAAGGGAAAAACAACAAATAACACACAAGGGAATACCCATAAGGATAACAGCTGATCTTTCAATAGAAACTCTTCAGGCCAGGAGGGAATGGCAAGACATACTTAAAATGATGAAAGAAAATAACCTACAGCCCAGATTATTGTACCCAGCAAGGATCTCATTCAAGTATGAAGGAGAAATCAAAAGCTTTTCAGACAAGCAAAAGCTGAGAGAATTCTGCACCACCAAACCAGCTCTCCAACAAATACTAAAGGATATTCTCTAGACAGGAAACACAAAAACGGTATATAAATTCGAACCCAAAACAATAAAGTAAATGGCAACGGGATCATACTTATCAGTAAAAAAAAATAAAATAGGCTCCACTTTCATCCACCTCATTAGAACTGACTCAAATGCTTTCTTTTTAATAGCTGAGGAATATTCCATGTGTATATGTATTGCTGCTTTCTTAACCATTTGTCTGCCAATGGATATATAGGTTGCTTCCATGTCCTAGTTATTGTAAACAGTGCTGTGATGAACACTGGGATACACGTGGCTCTTTCAATTCTGGTTTTCTCGGTGTGTATGCCCAGCAGTGGGGTTGCTGGGTCGTATGGCAGTTTTATTTCAGTTTATTAAGGAATATCCACACTGTTCTCCATAGTGGCTGTAGTAGCTTGCCTTCCCACCAAAAGTGTAAGAAGGTTCCCTTTTCTCCACACCCTCTCCAGCATTTATTGTTTGTAGACTTCTTGATAGCAGCCATTCCGACCGGCGTGAGATGGTACCTCCTTGTGGTTTTGGTTTGCACTTCTCTGATAATGAATGATGTTGAGCATCTTTTCATGTGTTTGTCAGCCATCTGTATGTCTTATTTAAAGAAATGTCTGTTTAGTTCTTTGTCCCATTTTTCTGTTGGGTCATTTATTTTTCTGGAATTGAGCTGCAGGAGCTGCTTGTATAGTTTTTTGAAATTAATTCTTTGTCAGTTGCTTCATTTGCTATTACTTTCTCCCATTCTGAAGGCTGTCTTAGCACCTTGCCTATAGTTTCCTTCATTGTGCAAGAGCTTTTAAGTTTAATTAGGTCCCATTTGTTTATTTTTGCTTTTATTTCCATTACTCTGGGAGGTGGGTCATAGAGGATCCTGCTGGGATTTATGTCAGAGAGTGTTTTGTCTATGTTCTCCTCTAGGAGTTTTATAGTTTCTGGTCTTACATTTAGATCTTTAATCCATTTTGAGTTTATTTTTGTGTATGGTGTTAGTAAGTGTTCTAGTTTAATTCTTTTATAGGTAGTTGACCAGTTTTCCCAGCACCACTTGTTAAAGAGATTGTCTTTTCTCCATTGTATATTCTTGACTCCTTTGTCAAAGATAAGGTGTCCAAAGGTGTGTGGATTTATCTCTGGGATTTCTATTTCATTTGATCGATCTATATTTCTGTGCCAGGAACGTACTGTCTTGATTACTGTAGCTTTGTAATATAATCTGAAGTCAGGCAAGTTGACTCCTCCATTTCCATTCTTCTTTCTCAAGGTTGCTTTAGCTATTCGAAGTTTTTTGTTATTTTCATACAAATTGTGAAATTATTTATTCTAGTTCTCTGAAAGATACTGTTGGTACTTTGATAGGGATTGCATTGAATCTATAGATTGCTTTGGATAGTATACTCATTTTCACTATATTGAGTCTTCTGATCCATGAACATCATAAATTTCTCCATCTATTTCTGTCCTCTTTGATTTCTTTCATCTGTGTTTTACAGTTTTCTATGTATAGGTCTTTTGTTTCTTTAGGTAGATTTATTCCTGAGTATTTTACTTTTTTTGTTGCAATGGTGAATGTATTGTTTCTTTAATTTCTCTTTCTGTTTTCTCATTGTTAGTGTATAGGAATGCAAGGGACTTCTGTGTGTTAATTTTATATCCTGCAACTTTAGTATATTCACAGGTTAGCTCTAGTAATTTTCTGGTGGTGTCTTTAGGGTTTTCTATGTAGAGGATCATGTCGTCTGCAAACAGTGAAAGTTTTACTTCTTTTCCAATCTGGATTCCTTTTATTTCTTTTTCTGCTCTGATTGCTGGGGCTAAAACTTCCAAACCTATGTTCAATAGTAGTGGTGAGAGTGGGCACCCTTGTCTTGTTCCTGACTTTAGGGGAAATGCTTTCAATCTTTCAGCATTGAGGATAACATTTGCTGTGGGTTTATCATGTATGGCTTTCATTATGTTGAGGTATGTTCCTTGTATGCCTGCTTTCTGGAGGATTTTTTTTTTTTATCATAAATGGATGTTGAATTTTGTCAAAGCCTTTCTCTGCATCTATTGAGATAATCATATGGCTTTTATCTTTCAATTTGTTAATGTGGTATATCACATTGATTGATTTGCATCTCTGGGATAAAGCCCACTTGGTCATGATGTGTGATCTTTTGAATACATTGTTGGATTGTTTGCTAGAATTATGTTAAGTATGTTTGCATCTATGTTCATCAGTGATACTGGCCTGTAATTTTCTTTTTTTTGAGGCATCTTTGTCTGGTTTTGGTGTTAGGGTGATGGTGGCCTCATAGAATGAGTTTGACAGTTTACCTTCCCTTGAAATTTCTGAAAGAGTTTGAGCAGGATAGGTGTTAACTCTTCTCTAAATATTTGGTAGGATTCACCTATGAAGACATCTGGTCCTGGGGTTTTGTTTTTAGAAGATTTCTGATTACAGTTTCAATTTCCATGCTTGTGAAGGATCTGTTAAGATTTTCTATTTCTTCCTGGTTCAGTTTTGGAAAATTGTACTCTTCTAAAAATTCATCCATTTCTTCCAAGTTGTCCATTTTATTGGCATATAGTTGCTGATAGTAGTCTCTTAAGATTCTTTGTATTTCTGTGTTGTCTGTTGTGATCTCTCCATTTTTCTTTCTAATTTTGTTGATTTGATTCTTCTCCCTTTGTTTCTTGATGAGTCTGGCTACTGATTTGTCTATTGTATTTATCTTCTCAAAGAACCAGCTTTAAGTTTTGTTGATTTTTGTTATAGTTTCCTTTGTTTCTTTTTCATTTATTTCTGCTTTAATTTTTATGATTTTGTTCTTTCTTCTAACCCTGTGGTTCTTCATTTCTTCCTTTTCTAGTTGCTTTAGGTGTAAAGTTAGGTTATTTATTTGATTTCTTTCTTGTTTCTTGAGGTATGCTTGTATTGCTATGAACCTTCACATTAGCACTGCTTTTACTGAATCCCATAGGTTTTGGGTTGTCGTGTTTTAATTTTCACTTGTTTCTAAGCACATTTTGATTTCTTTTTTGATTTCTTATGTGATTTGTTGGTTATTCAGAAGTGTGTGTTTAGCCTCCATATGTTTGTATTTTTAATAGTTTTTTTTTTCCCTGTAGTTGACATCTAATCTTACCTCATTGTGATCAGAAAAGATGCTTGGAATGATTTCAATTTTTTTTTTGAGTTTACCAAGGCTAGATTTATGGTGCAGGATGTGATCTATCCTGGGGAATATTCCGTGTGTACTTGAGAAAAAGGTGTAATTCATTATTTAGGTGGGAAGTGTCCTATAGATATCAATTAGGTGTAACTGGTCTATTGTATCATTTAAAGTTTGTGTTTCCTTGTTAATTTTCTGATTCGTTGATCTATCCATAGGTGTGAATGGGTATTAAAGTCTCCCACTATTATTGTGTTACTGTTAATTTCCCCTTTAATACTTGTCAGCATTTGCCTTACATATTGTGGTGCTCTGCCAGGAGCCAACACGGGAGTCCCCACCCATAACAAGGTTATGTTGGAGAGTTCTGGTGGGCAAGGTGAGCCAGAACTCGAGGGGTGCCCCTCTGGGCCTGCCTGAGCATCTACCCCAAAACCAGAGTCTGCCTACTTTACTGCTTTGTGCTCTCACCTACACCTCTGACTTTACAGGGGGCTGTCCCCCACCACCATCTCTCTCTCTGAAAAAGAGTTAACTTACAGCGGCAGTTAATAAAGTTCCTGGGCGTGACAAGAGTGTTTTAGTTCACAAACCCCTCAGATGGCTCTCTAACTTGCCTGACAGTCTTACCTGGACTCCTACAGCTATGCATACGATTGTTTACAGTCTCCCAACCGTGAGAGGCACGGGAAGCTTAAGATATTCAAATAGCACAGAGCCTCGTGGAGAGTTAGAAATTGTCAGAATAGAACTAGTAGAAGATTTCATTGTTGAGCCACTGCTTGCTGCCAAGTTTCCGTATCCCCTGTATTGTATCCTTGGAAGTGTATTAATTAATATAGTTGGTATGTAGAAAAAATAAGTAGTGGCCTTGGTGTTAACACTTTTAGAGCCCTAAGGTAATAAATTCTTTCCTTTGTTGTAAACTCACTACACCTTTGCCCTATAGGAATGCAACTTTATCTAACACCTTCGGAGGATGGCGCCAAACTTTAAAATAATTACTCTTAGAGAAAATAAGTCTTACGGTTGACAAACCTTTGTCAGAGTCATAAAATGTTAACAGGCCTAATGGCCAGAAGATGATGTAAATCACCTAAACCATTTGTATACGATAAATTTGCAGAAAAGAAAGCCTGGTCTAATAAGGATCAAAGACTGCTGACTTTACATGATTTCACACCCCCTATTATCATCTATGTGCAACTTAGGGTATAAAAGCCCCTGTTGAAAATAAAGCTATGGGCCTTGCTCACCAAAGCTTGGTCTCCCCATGTCATTCTTTCCCTCACCTTCTGGCTGAATTCCCATCTGGAGTATGGAGGCTCGTCAAGCCTACTAATTTTGCCTGGGCTTCTAAGATCTGACCGGGGAGGCCTTAGGTGTCTCCTCTCCTTCGGGAGAACGGAAGGATGCCTGCGGCCTACATAGATGATGCAAACTCCTTGTCTCAGAGTTTTATTGGTTTTCCACATAAACCAAGTTATTCAGCCTCTTTTCTCCACTGAATTTTCTCACTGAGCTATCCCTATTTAACCACTCCTTATATCTCTAATTAATACTTAATTAAGCTACTGCTATTCTAAATCGCCGACGCCGTCATCCTGAGGGAATCCCTGGATCCAACTGGGGCTGGACCCTGGCAGTGCTCCTATGTTGGGTGCATATATGTTTATAATTGTTATATCTTCTTCTTGGATTGATCCTTTGATCATTATGTAGTATCCTTATTTGTCTGTTTTCATGGCCTTTATTTCAAAGTCTATTTTATCTGATATGAGTATTGCTACTCCTGGTCTCCATTTGCATGAAATATCTTTTTCCAGCCCTTCACTTTTAGTCTGTATGTGTCCCTTGTTTTGAGGTGGGTCTCTTGTAGACAGCATATATAGGGGTCTTGTTTTTGTATCCATTCAGCCAGTCTATGTCTTTTGGTTGGGGCATTCAACCCATTTACATTTCAGGTGATTATTGATAAGTATGAACCCATTGCCGTTTATTTTGTTGTTTTGGGTTTGAGTTTATAAACCTTTTCTGTGTTTCCTGTCTAGAGACGATCCTTTAGCATTTTTGAAGAGCTGGTTTGGTGGTGCTGAATTCTCTCAGCTTTTGCTTGTCTGTAAAGTTTTTGATTTCTCCTTAATATATGAATGAGATCCTTGCTGGTTATAGTAATCTGGGTTGCAGATTTCTCTCTTTCATCACTTTAGGTATGTTCTACCATTCCCTGCTGGCCTGAAGAGTTTCTATTGAAAGATCAGCTGTTATCCTTATGGGGATTCCCTTGTGTGTTATTTGTTGTTTTTCCCTTGCTGCTTTTAATATTTGTTCTTTGTGTTTGATCTTTGTTAATTTGATTAATATGTGTCTTGGGGTGTTTCACTTTGAGTTTATCCTGTTTGGGACTCTCCTGGTTTCTTGGACTTGGGTGACTATTTCCTTCCCCATTTTAGGGAAGTTTTCAATTATTTTTATCTCCTCAAGAATTTTCTCATACCCTTTGTATTTGTCTTCTTCTTCTGGGACCCGTATGATCCAAATGTTGGGGCGTTTAACATTGTACCAGTGGTCTCTGAGGTTGTCCTCATTTCTTTTAATTCTTTTTTCTTTTTTCCTCTCTGCTTCATTTATTTCCACCATTCTATCTTCCACCTCACTCATCCTATCTTCTGCCTCAGTTATTCCACTCTTGGTTCCCTCCAGAGTGCTTTTGATCTAGTTATTGCATTATTCCTTGTGATTGACTCTTTTTTAATTTCTTCTATGCCCTTGTTAAACATTTCTTGCATCTTCTCAATCCTTGTCTCTAGTTATCCATAACTCCATTTTGTTTTCAAGATTTTGTATTATTTTTACTATCACTATTCTGAATTCTTTTTCAGGTAAGCTCCCTATGTCTTCCTCTTTGGTTTGGTTTGGTGAGCATTGACATGTTCCTTTACCTGCTGATTATTTCTCTGCCTTTTCATTTTGTTTAGATTGCTGTGTTTGGGGTGGCCATTCTGTAGGCTGGAAGTTTGTGGTTCCTCTTTATTGTGGAGGTTGCTCCCTTGGATGGGGTTGGACTAGTGGCTTGTCAAGGTTTCCTGGTTAGGGAAGCCTGTGTCTGTGTTCTGGTGGGTGGAGCTGAATCTCTTCTCTCTGGAGTGCAATGAAGTGTCCAGTAGTGAGTTCTGGGGTGTCTATAGGTTTGGCATGACTTTGGGTAGCCTGTATTTTAATGATCAGGGCCATGTTCTTGCATTGCTGGAGAATTAATGTGTTATGTCTTGCCCTGGAACTTGTTGGCTCTTGAGAGGATTTGGTTTCAGTGTAGGTATGGAGGCTTTTGGATGAGCTCTTTTTGATTAACGTTCCATGGAGTCAGTTTTCTGGTATTCTCAAGTTTTGGACTTAAGCCTCCTGCCTCTGGCTTTCAGTCTTATTCTTACAGTAGCCTCAAGAGTTCTCCATCCATATAGCACTGATGATAAAACATCTAGGTTAATGGTGAAAAGATTCCCCGCAGTGAGGGACACCCAGAGAGGTTAACAGAGTTACATGGAGTAGAGAAGAGGGAAGAGGGCGATAGAGGTCACCAGGAGGAGAAGAGGGGGAGTCAAAAGAGGAGAGAGCAATCTAGCCAGTAGTCAATTCCCCATGTGCTCTCCACAGTCTGGAACACTCAGAGAGGTTCATGGAATTACATAGAGAAGAGAAGAGGGAGGAGGGTGATAGAAGTGACCAAGCAGAGAAGAGGTGGAGTCAAAAGGGGAGAGACCAATCTAGCCAGTAATCAGTTCCCTAAGGAGGAGAAGGGGATGACAGAGGATGAGATAGTTGAATGGCATCACTGACTCAATGGACATGGGTTTGGGTGGCTTCGGGAGTTGGTGATGGACAGGGAGGCCTGGCATGCTGCAGTTCATGGGGTTGCAAAGAGTCAGACAGGACTGAGCAACTGAACTGAACTCTTTTCTCAACAGGCTAGAACACCCAGAGAGATTCGCAGAATTAAGTAGAGAAGAGAAGGGGGAGGGAGGAGATAGAGGTGACCTGGGGGAGAAAAGGGAGAGTCAAAAGGGGAGAGAGCCATCAAACTTGTAATCACACCCCTAAGTGAAAATGGATACTGAAGATTAGATTCTTAAAGGTACAAAATTGATAACAAATACCAAAAAGCCAAGGATGAAAATACAGAGTAATGGTTAGACTCAAAAATACAATATTAAAAGTATAAAACAAAATCAATCACAAAAATTATTAAAAAAATATATGTGAAATTTGCTTTAAAATGTGTTTTTTTTTTTGCAAGGTAGGTTATAAAAATGAAAATTAAAGGAGTAATAAAGAACTTAAAAATAAAAAGATTTAAAAAATTTTAAAATGATAATAGTAAAAATATATCTAGGAATTTCTCTGGAGCTGTTGTTGGCAGTGTGGGGTCAGTTCAGTTTTAGATAGTTCCTTGTTCCAGCGTGTACTTCTTCTCAAGATCTATAGGCCCCTTCCAATGCTTAGTCAATGTCAACTACAGGGTGTTAATCTGTTGCACCTGTCAGTGCCAGAGTGGTTCCCTCTTCTTTATTTATTTTGGCTTCCTCTGTTTGCAAGTCTCTTCAGTGTCTAATTTCCACCTTGACAAAAGGGGGAGAAGGTGGTCACTTGTTTAGGCTCACGTGTTCAGTTGTGTTGAGAGGGAGGAACACTGCAAACAAACATCACTGGTGTGTTGGGGGGTACTCGCAGTATATGGACCACGCTGTGTTTGCCGAAGCTCAAGGCAGCATGTGCTTTCCAGGTCTACACTGCTCAGGCTCCAGGTTGCTCTGCAGGGGAACTATCCAAAGCGGGCCCTGAATTTCGTGCACTTCCCAGGTCTGAGCTGCTCAGGTTCAGGATCTCGGGTACTCCACAAGGGCACAGACTTGGTTGGGCATGCATTTTGTGTCCTTCCCAGGTCCGAGCAGCTCAGGTGACCAGATGCTTGATGAACACATTGTCCCAGGTGGCCCGTGTATCTTAATCATCTTCCTGGTCCCGGCCACTCAGTTTCCTGGGTGTGCTGTGAGAGCACTGTCTCAGGTGTGCCGCGTGTCTCCTCTGGGAAGCTGATCTCAGGCTGCGACCCTCCTGGCAGACATCAACTGTTCAGGATCCCAGGAAGACTTGGTTAGCAACTGGAGCCAGGAGCCTGTTCACAGTTTGGTGGAGGATGCCGGTCTCTGGGGCTGAGATGGCCCCTTGCCTTCCGCCTGTGGCTGTTGCATGCCTGCCATTGCCTCTAGCAGCAGGGGAGGGTCCTGTATGCAGCTGGCTAGCTCTCCTTTGGTATTTGTTCAATCCTTTGTTCTGTGAACGGGCCAGCTCGTGCATTAGGTTAGAGCCTTTCATGGGAAAGTTCTCTCTGTTTTTTCTTTTGTCCCTTTCTCTGGCTATCCCAGTTTGGGTGGCTATCTCACGTAGCTCCCTCAGATTATCCTCAGGGGATTCAGGCCCGGTCCTTACCTTAAGCATGCAACCCACACCTCCCTGTCCAGGCCCTCCTCACTGTGGCAGACGCAAGCATCTGGGCTACTTCTACTCTGGGAGTTGCAGTTAGGAGCACATTGTGTGTGTGTGTGTGTGTGTTTGTCCTCCTGTTTATGTTGCCCTTAAGATTCCAAAACTCCCTACAAACGTGCAGGAGATGGTTTCCTAGTGTTTGGAAACTTCTCCTCCTTTACTACTCCCTCCTCAGGATAGGTCTCCATCCCTAAATCTTTTGTCTCTCGTTTTGTCCTTTATATTTTGTCCTACCTCATTTTGAAGAGAATGGGCTGTTTTTCTGATTGCCTGGTTCATCCGTCAGAGTTCAAAAGTTATTTTGTGGAAATTGCTCATCATTCAAATGAACTTTTGATGAATTTGTGGGGATGAAAGTGGTCTCCACGTCCTCTTCCTCTGCCATCTTAGGACCGCCTCTGAATGTTGAGTTTTAAGCCAACTTTTTCACTCTCCTGTTTCACTTTCATCAAAGGCTCTTTAGTTCTTCATTGCTTTCTGCCATATGGGTGGCATCATCTACATATCTAAGGTTATTGATATTTCTCCTGGAAGTCTTGATTCCAGCTTGTGCTTTATCCAGCCTGCATTTTGCATGATATACTTTGCATATGGATGGAGGTTCATGACATTGTACAGGAGACAGGGATCAAGACCATCCCCCCAAAAAGAAATGCAATAAAAGCAAAATGGCTGCTTTACAAATAGGTATGAAAAGAAGGGAAGTGAAAAGCAAAGGAGAAAAGGAAAGATATACCCATTTGAATGCAGAGTTCCAAAGAATAGCAAGGAGAGATAAGAAAGCCTTCCTGAGTGATCAATGCTAAGAAATAGAGGAAAACAATAGAACGAGAAAGACTAGAGATCTCTTCAAGAAAATTAGAGATACCAAGGGAACATTTCATACAAAGATGGTCTTGATAAAGGACAGAAATGGTATAGACTTAACAGAAGCAAAAGATATTAAGAAGAGGTGGCAAGAATACACAGAAAAACTGTACAAAAAAGATCTTCATGACCCAGATAATCAAGATGGTGTGATCACTCACCTAGAGACAGACATCCTAGAATGTGAAGTCAAGTGGGCCTTAGGAAGCATCACTACGAACAAAGCTAGTGGAGGTGATGGAATTCCAGCTGAGCTATTCCAAATCCTAAAAGATGATGCTGTGAAAGTGCTGCACTCAATATGCCTGCAAATTTGGAAAACTCAGCAGTGGCCACAGGACTGGAAAAGGTCAGTTTTCATTCCAATCCCAAAGGAAGGCAATGCCAAAGAATGCTCAAACTACTGCACAATTGTGTTCATCTCACATGCTAGTAAAGTGATTCTTAAAATTCTCCAAGCCAGGCTTCAGCAATACATCAACCATGAAATTCCAGATGTTGAAGCTGGTTTTAGAAAAGGCAGAGGAACCAGAGATCAAATTGCCAACATCCATTGGATCATGGAAAAAGTAAGATCAGTAATCAGTTCCCTAAGGAGGAGAAAACATCTATTTCTGCTTTATTGACTATGCCAAAGCCTTTGACTGTGTGGATCAAAATAAACTGGAAAATTCTGAAAGAGACAGGAATACCAGACCACCTGAACTGTGTCTTGAGAAACCTGTATGCAGGTCAGGAAACCACAGTTAGAGCTAGGCATGGAACAACAGACAGGTTCCAAATAGGAAAAGGAATACGTCAAGGAGTATATTGTCACCCTGCTTATTTAACTTATATGCAGAGTACATCATGAGAAACGCTGGGCTGAAAGAAGCACAAGCTGGAATCAAGATTGCTGGAAGAAATATCAATAACCTCAGATATGCAGATGACACCACCCTTATGGCAGAAAGTGAAGAAGAATTAAAGAACCTGTTGATGAAAGTGAAAGCGGAGAGTGAAAAAGTTGGCTTAAAGCTCAACATTCAGAAAACTAAGATCATGGTATCTGGTCCCATCACCTCATGGCAAATAGACGGGGAAACGGTGGAAACAGTGGCTGACTTTATTTTTCTGGGCTCCAAAATCATTGCAGATGGTGATTGTAGCCATGAAATTAAAAGACACCTACTCCTTGGAAGGAAAGTTATGATCAAACCTGACAGCATATTCAAAAGCAGAGACATTACTTTGCCAACAAAAGTCCATCTAGTCAAGGCTTTGGTTTTTTTCAGCAGTCATGTATGGATGTGAGAGTTGGACTATAAAGAAAGCTGAGCACAAAAGAATTGATGCTTTTGAACTGGGGTGTTGCAGATGACTCTTGAGAGTCCCTTGGACTCCAAGGAGATCCAACGAGTCCATCCTAAAGGAAATCAGTCCTGAATATTCATTGGAAGCACTGACGCTGAGGCTGAAACTCCAATACTTTGGCCATTTGATGCGGAGAGCTGGCTCATTTGAAAAGATCCTGATGCTTGTATAGATTGAAGGCAGGAGGAAAAGGGGATGACAGAGGATGAGATAGTTGGATGGCATCACCGACTCAATGGACATGGGTTTGGGCGGACTCTGGGAGTTTATGATGGACATGGAGGCCTGGCGTGCTGCGGTTCATGGGGTCACAAAGAGTCAGACACGACTGAGTGACTGAACTGAACTTAAATGAACTTTGCCTATAAGTTAAATAAGCAGGGTGACAATATACAGCCTTGATGTACTCCTTTCCCAATTTGAAACCAGTTTGTTGTTTCATGTCTTGTTCTAACGGTTGCTTCTTGTCCTGGATACATATTTCTCAGAAGGCAGTAAGATGGTTTGGTATTCCCATCTCTTGAAGAATTTTCCAGTTATTTGAGATCCACACAGTCAAAGATTTGGCTTAATCAATAAAGCATAAGTAGATACTTTTTTGGTATTCTCTTGCTTTCCCAATGATTCAACAGATGTTGCATCCAACTAATCAAACCGATCACATGGGCCAAAGCCTTTTCTAACTCAACGAAACTATGAGCCGTGCTGTGTAGGGACACCCAAGACATATGGGTCATGGTAGAGAGTACTGACAAAACGTGGTGCACTGGAGAAGGGAATGGCAACCCACTTCAGTATTCTTGCCTTGAGAACCCCATGAATAGTATGGAAAGGCAAAAAGATATGATACTGAAAGATGAACTCCTCAGGTCGGGAGGTACCCAATATGCTACTGGAGAAATAACTCCAGAAAGAATGAAGAGATGGAGCCAAAGTGAAAACAATGCACAGTTGTGGATGTGACTGGTGATGGAAGTAAAATCTGATGCTGAAAAGACCAATATTGCATAGGAACAGGGAATGTTAGGTCCATGAATCAAGGTAAATTAGAAGTGGTCAAACAGGAGATGGCAAGAGTGAACATCAACATTTAGGAATCAGTGAACTAAAATGGACTGGAATGGGTGAATTTGATCCCTTGGGCTACCTGGACCAAAGGGAACCTCAGAATCCTGGAAATCTGATGGAGAGAGACAGAAAGGGATGGGAGATAGGGAGGCAACAGAAAGACACATGCGGCATGAGTCTCTCAAATCCGGATTCTGACTGAGGTCTGTGAAGGACTGAATGTAAGGAAATTCTGAGTCCTTTCCCTGTTTTTGGCAAAAGCTACTGTGCCATTCACAGGCCACTGTTTTGCAGAGTCCCCCAATTTGTATTGGGCCAAGCCTTTTTCAGGGTCAAAATTTTCCAGTTTCTGAGAGTGTAGACAGGAGTGAGTTTGAGACAGGCTCCTGGGATGTACCAGAACCCACTCTTAGCCTACCTGCCATAGAATGGGGTACTGAGAGTCACCAGCTGACACTGTCCCTTTGGTCCCAGTGATCCCTCTGTGCGACTAATGGCACAAAATGGCCAACCGTCCCAACAGTTACATCCGAAGTGAGAGGTGGCCTCTGAGAAACATGCAGCTAAGGCACCATGTGACAGAACTGTGAGGCTAAGACACCATGTGACCCAGGCAGACAGACATTCCTGGGAGCCACCAGGTGACTCAGTGTTTGGTGATTCCCTGAAACGTGGAAGGCTCTCTTGGGATGGCTCAGAGGCAACATATAGGCTCCTGTAAAGCAATCCACACCGAAAGGGGGAGAAGTGAAAGTGACAGGGAAGAAGGCTGAGGAATCTGCCTTACAATCCTATTGGGGAGGCGGTGGCCAGGGGACAATGGTCTCTGTTTTGCTTCAACCACTATGTGCCTGACACAGTGCATGGAAGTTGTCTTGCTGGGGGTGGTTGCCCTTGTGGCCTGATCCATTCCATGTCCCCCTTATCCTCACATGGGAGTCTGCATGTGTCAGGTGCCCTAATGGCTTTTAAGTGCCTGACCCATGCCCACACTATATTGGTTGGACTAGTCCTCAGTTAGAAAGGAGTCTAAAGGAGAGACCCTCACCTATTTGGGCGGCAACTACTGGAGTGCAGTGAGCAGTGGGGCCTTTGGAATACACCAGAGGGTAACGCTGGCCAGAGTTCCTCAGTTGCTTCTATAGCACTTGCCTGTTCGCAGAGGGTCCCTATGAGAAAGGAGAAGTGAGGAGGTAGGGAACAGACCCCAAGTCCCCATGTGGGCCACCAAAAATGTCATGGTCCAAGTGCGGTTTGGAAAGAAATTTCCAGACATGAGGCAGAATTAGGGGAGAATAAAGTTTATTAGAGTGAGAGATGCTGTTAGAACAGCGGGCCAGCTCAAGGGAGAATTGACATTGAACAGGGGTCTTAGTCCACTTTTATACTCAGGGTACAAGGAGTGGGATAGGTGTCTTGTGGGTCATTTGCTGATTGGATGAGGCACATATACTGGGTGGGGGAAGAGTAAGGCAAATACCTTCTCCCTTTGTGGGGTAGGAGGAGAGACAGGTTATACTGCTCAGGAGGACCTGAAATCCATTAATAGTTATGATATAGGGGAGGGAAGGATGAAAAGGGTCTGATTTTTCCGTTCTTGTATTCCAAAACCCTTTTGGTTTTATCTGCTTTTTCATCCTTGGGTCACTACATTCGTCCCTCTATTTTTAGGACCAATTTTTTGGACCCCTTTGGCAAGGCTCAGGCAGGGGATGTGTTATTTTCTTCCTTCCTGCCATCCGCAGGTAGACAGGGTTCTGAACAAAGGCACTTTAGTTTAATAGTCAGGCAGAGGGGCAGGATTCTCTGAGGCAAATCATTTTGTATGATTATAATAACAAAAGCAATGAAAGCAAGTCAAAGAAACAGTTCCATCATGGGGTCAGAGTTGGCTTCCATGGTTTATGAGGGGGTAGGGGAGTTGATTTAATTATTGTGAGGGGGTAGGGGAGTTGATTTAATTATTGTGAGGACTATCAAATCTAAAATCCATAGGGCAGGGCAAGCTGGCAGATTCTATTTCTTTTGACTGCTTCACTTTTAGGGTTGAAATAATTTAGAATAGCACTTTCTAGAAAATACAGCAACCTATAGAATTTTATAATTTTTTACATTAGAAAAGATTTGAGCACTTTATTTAATCAAGAGACTATCACAGAACTAATGTTCCTTGAAACATTACTTTGGAGTAATGTTCCTTTGGATATGATTCCTTGGAACCATACTTTGAGAATTAATACCTTGTGCTCATTTACACTAAGAGCTTCAACACCCACCGTTTAACTATAAAGTGAACTTATCAGCTGGTGCTAGTGGTAAAGAACCCACTTGCCAATGCAGCAGATGAAAGAGACATGGGTTTGATGCCTGGGTTGGGAAGATCCCCTGGGGGAGGGCATGGTGATCCACTTCAGTATTGTTGCCTGGAGAATTCCATGAACAGAGGAGCCTGGCGGGCTTCAGTCCATGGGGGCACAAAGAGTTGGCCACAACTGAAGCAACTTAGCATACATTTACTATAACTCTCTTTGGTCACACTGCTGTTGATTTTACTTCTTTAATCAGAAACCTGTAACTGGTCTTCAGCATGAAGTATATGTATTGTGATGCTTTGGTCTATATAAATAAGAAAAGAGTGAGTTTGTTTAGCAACAGTTGCCTTGGATTTGTGGAGTTAAAAGACTAGGATTCTAGTTCCAGTTCTGGCATCTAGTAAATGCGTGACTTTGGAAAACATTAAAAGCCTGATAACAATATAAATAATCAAAGCCTTACTTTACTCATCTGTAAAATAGGAATTAAGGATATTGATAGCTTTAACATGAAACAATGGGTATTAAGGCATGTGGAATTATAAACACTGAAATACGGACATAATTATCATAGAATTAAGTACTTTACATAAATTCATTACAATCTTAGAATTTAAAACTTTTTTTTCTATGTTGGTTTTCAACTGTTTCATGAAATTTATATAAATGCAGAAATTCTCTGGAGTTTCTGTAACAGGTTTTGGGTTATTATTTTTTTTTAAAGAATAAATGATCAGATTGTGTTTAACAAAACAAAATAAAAAAGAGTACATTGCTTGCTATGACTATTAATAGACTACAATAAAGTATCACATGTTAATTAACCTTAAATGACTGGTTTATTATATCACAGCTCTGGGGGCAAGAATTGTGGTACTAAGGTGTGGCAGGGCAATGCTCTTTCTGAAGGTGCTGGGGAGGAATCTGTTCCAAGTTTCTGTCCTAGCAGCTGGTATTTTGTTAGCAATCTTGGGCATTCCTTGGCTGTGGAAGCAGACTTCAGACTTCACATGGCATTCTCCTTGTGCCTATGTGGATGTCTAAATTTCCCCCTTTTTTTAAGGTCAACAGTCTTACTGTATTAGGGATGCACTCTACTCCATCTTTAATGACACCTGCAATGAGCCCATTTCCAAACAAAGTCACATTCAGAGGTACTGGAGGTAAAGGATTTCAATATGTGAATTTAGGAAAGGTGGTGAGGGAGTTTAACCCATAACAGTTTAACCCATAACCTAGAGTATATTCTGAAGGAAATGGGAATCAGAGAAATACAACACAGTTTTTATATAATTATTTAGAGAAATTTATGAAAGCAGAGTATAAAGGAGGATCTAGAGTTAGTAGAAAATTGTATTGTTTTGATTTTTAAGGTGGACAAGATTTTGAAAAATATAAGGTTCGTGGGAAAAAAGCTTGTGGAAAGTCTGAGAGGAACAACTGAAGGACTGAAGTCCAGAGAGCACAGTATAGAATGAATGGAGATAAAGATGGGTTGGTTTTCCCTGTGAAGAAAGGGAAATACTTCTTTTAATAACACAGTGAGAGAGGTGTAATGGAGAGGTGGAGATTTAGATTTGTTATATTTATTATTACAAAGATGAGATAATTATCTTCTAATTGATTTTTGTTATTATTGTTAATTTTATTTTTCAAAGTGGGAACACGGTCATATATTGAGTATAAGGTGGGAGTAGATTTGGAAGTTGAACGAAGGTAGATTTTTTAATGAATGAGAGGATTACTTGATAGTGCTGGTGTCCAAGTTGTGATAAGTAATCACACATGTAAAGAGGAACCGTCTGCTCACATGTGTGGATTTCTATAGCATGTTTAACTGCCAGTATGAGATAGGTAATTAGATTTATCCATATTTGGAGGTTTTTCTTCAAGTACATGTGATATATGGGCAATGAAACCAGAGATTTTTACTTTCTAGTAAGATAATACTTAAAATTATTAACCATGGTAACCACAAAGGAGAGGGTAGGAAGTAAAGTCAAGAGGGACTGAAGATTCTGGAGAAACTGGAAGACCTTAATGAGACTGACACACTGGAGTAGCTGAGCAAGCAAGCACAGGACTTTACATTTCCGGTTTCATCTGAATATTCAACTGTGGATTTCACCTGCTACCATCCTTAAAGAGAGGATGCTGAGTTAGTATTGGATTCAGTCGCAACAGGCAAAAATAAAACACACAAATGGTTTAAAGATACAAAATTTGTTTCTTACTGGAAGTAATTCAGAAAGTGAGCATATAGCAGTTTCATAAAGCTGTCAAAACTCCAGAATCATTCTATTAATATCTTCTTTTCTGTCCATATCATATTACATGATCAGAGATATTCTTAGAGATCCACCCATCATGCCACATTCCAGCCATCCAAATAGTTAGAGAAAAGAAGAAAAATCACATAATTTTCCTCTAAGAACACATTCCAGAGATGATACTGAATGTAGTTATTTAGTTGACAAGTCATGTCCAACTTTTTGCAACCCCACAGACTGCAGCACTCCAGGCTTCCTTGTCCCTCCTCATCTCCCAGAGTTTGCCCAAGTTCATGTCCATTGACTCGGTGATGCCATCCAACCTCTGTCATCCTCTTCTTCTTCCCTCAATCTTTCCCAGGATCAGGGTCTTTTCCAAAGAGTCACACAGAATAATTCATCTTAAAATGCACTGGTCATAATTTAGTCACATTCAGCAGGGGATGCTAGGAAATCTCATCTTTCTACTAGACTGTCATAGGCATAGTAATAATTGAGGGACCTATAACTTAGGAAGAAGGGAGAATTAATATGAGAGGCAACCATCAGTGTGTGTATCAGAGCTTCATCTTAGAATAAACCAGTAAAGGAGGAAGAAAGAAATAAATTTGTGTCTAGTGGGGAGAACTCTAATCATTGTGGAAGGTTAGGGATATGAATTACAGTATCATTTTGTTCTACTCCAGCTGGACAATGGTCAGAGGGCCTGAGTCAGAGGACCAAAGTCTAAAAAGCGGTCTTAGGCCACCATAAAATGCTTGTTTGGAAAATGTGTAGATGTGGGATCCATCTTTCATGTTATAGAAAGATACATCTCCAGCCTCATAATCAAGGAATACTCCCACCGTACAGGGTTTTTCTTTTAGAGTAAGAGAAGTTTCTGGGGATGTGAGGCCCCAGTACTCCCCGTCATAGAGCCTAATGGCCCAGAAACCATTCTGCGGTGACACTGTGACCCTCCCATTCCTTTCTACATCACTCCTACAAACTCCCAGGTCCCAGGAATATGCGTCCTGAACCTCCACCTCCCAGAAATATCTCCCTGAGTTGACATGCAGCTGACCAAGCACGCAGGGAAGGGAGACAAATCTCTCTGGGGAGCTGGGAAGATCTTGACGTGGTTCTTTCCAGGTTATTCTTCTTCCCTCTTCAGACAAGAAGAGCACAGAATGGGCAGTGGCTGCATCCAGAGTCAGATTTACTGCAAAGACAAGAGATCATCAGGTTTCTGGGAAGAGTCTCAGTAGGCTTAGGCCAGAGTCTCCCTTCTGTGAGGGTTCCTCTGGCCCTGGGAAGATCCAGTTAACACCCCACCTCCCCATCTTCCCTGGGACTACCCACAAGGAGCTAGGTCTCTCATGGATCATTACAGACTCACCAGTCTGGAACTCTTCTTTTCTCCAATCTGCAAGCAACAAATGAACATAAGAATCCACAATCTGACAGAGTTGCCTGTCTGTCCAGAATACTATGGTAATAAACTCCTTAATTCAAGAATAACGACAACAAAAAAGAAAAAACAAACAAACCTCTTTTTATATACTTGAATCTCTTTTTACAAGATGATAAATTATGTATGACTTGAAGACCTGTGCCAACCCTATGCTCTCCTCATCCAAAATTCATATAGGATAAATATTTATAATTTATTTAGGTTGTTTGAAAGGAAATATAGGATATGATGGGTCTGACCAAATAATATACTATTTACTCTCAATTCCTCAGATTTTAGCAAATGGTAACCATTCTACCTACACTCAAAACATAATGTTATATGCAATTGAAAACAAGAAAACTACTAAAATGTAATGTTCCAAACATATTATTATCTGTTAGAATAATGAGTAATCTACTGGATTCATGAAATAAATCTGGAGTTTCCTTGATTTTCAGCAAATCATTTTGCACACAGTAGATGTTCATTTAAAATATCTTTGATAATAGGATTTTCTTCATCAGAACCCATGTTGCTCACCAGCATATAATGGTACATCCCTCCATGCTGCAAAAGAACAAAGTAGAAAAAACTGTATTGTTATCCTTGAATGTCTT
Source organism: Bubalus kerabau (assembly GCF_029407905.1). Classification (NCBI taxonomy): domain Eukaryota; kingdom Metazoa; phylum Chordata; class Mammalia; order Artiodactyla; family Bovidae; genus Bubalus; species Bubalus kerabau. The sequence continues at coordinate 26,016,235 of NC_073626.1, forward strand.
TTTTACTGTCTTTTTTATTTTATTACAAACAAATATAAGAAATATTTGTCTTTGATCTATTTCTTCTACTGAATCCTTTGAACTTCCTCTTTCTATTCTATATCCTTATATTCCAATTTTCAAATATGGTCGTAAAAATGATCAGGGGAAGGTTAGATGGAAATATAGAAAAAACAAAGGTGGTAGGGATAGGAGCATGAAGGAAGGAGCATAGAAGGAAGGAAGGAACAAATGAATGAAAGGGGAGAGGAAGAATTACAGGCTGAGTCATTCGTGGCTTGCACTTAAGAGAGAACTTATTGAAAGCATCGATATTTATAAAGATAATGCTTCCAATGCCGCTTTGCTTACACTAAACATTTTTGTTGTATTTCTGCATTCTATCCCACTGGCATAGGGTCAGACTCTAAGAAAAGCAGAACAGTGAAGGTTTCTGAGAGATAATCATTACTCACCGGACTTGAATTGATCCTTCTTCCTCTCTGAAAGAAAATACACAATTATGTACATATATATAAACAGATTTTCTTAACATCATAAAGAAGATGTGAGTAATGCTATGCATCTGTCAATATTTGTGTCTGAAATTTGCTAAGTAATGTACATTTCAAAAGCAATGAAAGAAATGTCTGAAGTTTATTCCATCTGGAAACTTTACTAAAATTTGAAGAATATAATCTGATATGAAAGGACACCTTGTTGTTGTTCAATTGCTCAGTCGTGTCTGACTCTTTGAGACCCAATGGACAGATGCATCCCTGTCCTTCACCATCTCCCAGAGTTTTCTTAAACTCATGTCCATTGAGTCAGTGATGCCATCCAATCATCTCATCCTCTTTCGTTCCCTTCTCTTCCTGCCTTCAATCTTTCCCAGCATCAGGGTCTTTTCCCATGAGTTGGGTCTTCATGTCAGCTGGTCAAAGTATTGGAGATTCAACTTCAGCATCAGTCCTTCCAATGAATATTCAGGACTGATTTCCTTTAGGATGGACTGGTTTGATCTTCTTGCTGTCCAGGGAACTCTGAAGAGTCTTATCCAGCAACACAGTTCTAAGGCCTCAATTCTTTGGTGCTCAGCCTTTTTTACTGTCCAGCTGTCACATCCATACATGATTACTGGGAAAACCATAACTTTGACTATATGGACCTTTGCAGGCAAAGTAATGTCTCTAAACAGCATATTTTAATATGCTATTTAGGTTTGTCATAGCTTTTCTTCCAAGGAGCAAGTATCTTTGAATTTCATGGCTACAGTCACTGTCCTTTTGGAGCCCCAGAAAATAATAATTCTTGAAGTAGAATACTAAAAATAATGTAGAATTATATTAGAAAATAGCCATAGAATTTAGAGATATAATATCAATGAAGTTTATTTGACTGACTGAAAAAATATATGTTCAGGACCCTGAAGGAAGAGAAATTTGTTGAATTAACTATTAAATGGTTAAAATAAAAATGAATGTACACTAATAATTTTGGTTGGAAAGAAAAGATGATGCAAATTCATGTGAAAATATTTTTATACCTTAGGTCACTGGAGATTATGGTCAAGCAAAATGTATTAAGATTACATTTGACATTAGTATATGCATAATGTTTAGAAGGTCAACAAAAGAGGAACTAATTCAGCTGCTTTTGTGTCTGAATACTATTCTTAAATTGAAAGAAGATAATATATATTAAAAAATGGGGACTCCATCTCAGAGCACATGAGGAAAAATCAAAGTTAAAGGAAACTTTCTACTGAAGGGAAATAATCACATTCTTATTAGACTAATCCCTTTCATCACACCAATTTTTTTCACCAACTTTATAATGAAGCTATGATAATCACCAGGAAGATAAAATAAAAGAGAAAGAATAAAAAATAGAGGAGAGAATTAAGATCCTTAATATGGGAGGAGTTCAGAAAGTCAAAGAAAATGGAAAAGATAATTTGAAATTCACAAGAATGCAAAAGAAAGACAGCAGTATGTAAGAGGTGAATGTGAAGAAATGAGGAAAACATTTATCTGGAAACATATCTTTTTTAAAAAGTCATAAAACTTACCAATTTCTTTCTTGAGTTGTTCTGAAAAATATAATGGAAAAACTCGTATAAATCTCAAGGAAAACCAATACAGAAAACAAAAGTGAAAATAAAATTTCCATTGTACAGTAGATAGAGATGATGAATACAATTTAAAAAAAAAGAAAAAGAAACAAAAGTCCTGAAAAATACCAAGGAAGCAAATATTTTTATATTGGAAAAATGGTGAAAATTTCTTCTTGCAGACGAAAAATGTTGCCTGACACTTTCGTAAACAATGAATGTTGCCAACCATGAAGCCATCAGAACCTCATGGTGTACCCTGAGGGGATTCATGATAGAGAAAACAAGATACATGCCCCAATATCAATGATGCATAATAAAGGAATAATTTCAGTGAGCTGAGACTCTTGTATCTTGCCAAGTGTAGAAAGGTGTTAACATCATTACCTTGAGATGCCTGTTTTGTTTTTGTTTTTTTTTAAATTATTGTTAGAAGTAATCTTGATGTGTTCTACTACAGTTTCTTTTTCCCCCCTCCAGTTAAAACTCCTATATATCTTGAATCCTTCCTTATCTCTCTGTAAGAGTTCCTCAGAACTCTCTGAGAGGCTGTATCCCAGGTTTTAGTCCTGAGTAAGGTCCCCAATAAAATATAACTTGAAACTTTTAGCTTGTGCATTTGTTTTTCAGTCAACAATTTTGGTCTGGTGACCAACAAGAGAAGGACCAAAAACAGACTTCTCTCCTTCACCTGAACTCCTTAACCTGAACACGAGGATCTTTAGCTTTGGTACCAGATGAAGTTCCCTTGTGCCTGTCTACCTCCTTAGAGTTCCAGACAATTCTGGGTGCATCTTGGGTCTTCTGTTATTAACTGATGAACCTGAGTTTTAATCGGTGGTATTAAATCTCTGGCTGGAGTAGTAGTTTTTCCTTGAAATTTAGTTTCAAGAAGAGATGCCTGGGTGAAAGACACTGAGAAACTTTTGCTCGATTGAAAGACACTGAGAAAGTTATCCTCAATTGAAATACACTGAAAAGATTTTATCGTGTAAGTACAGAATTTGTACTTGCTTTGTTGCAAATTAAAGGACATCTCACTATAAAAATGGCCAAATTGAAGCCCTTTTGACGTACCCAAATTATGTTTTTTCATGCACAGCTAAAAAAAGCTGGCTTAATGGAATATTTTTTCAGAATTCTGACTTTAAAGGGAAAAAAAAATCTGCTATGGAGGAACTTGCATTTTTCTCCCTGTGTCTTTGAAATGTAAATGTTCTACCTGCTCTTCTCAGATATTTTTTCTGTGTTTTGAGAGCTTGGTCTCTGCCTTCCAGAAGGTACACATATGGCAAGAATTTGGCAGGCAGTCAGATAGACTAGGATTCTGAGCAATCTTTTTGTCTGGCTATGCCAACTCTTGGTAAGGAATCTGCCTGCAATGCAGGAGACCCAAGTTCGATCCCTGAGTCAGGAAGATTCCCTGGAGAAGGGAATGGCTAGCCACTCCAGTATTTTTTCCTGATAGTCTATGGACAGAGGAGCCTGGTGGACTACAGTCCATAGGGTTGCAAAGAGTTGGACACGACTGAGCAACTAACTACATGATAACTCTCAAAAAATTTGTCATAAGGGGCCCCAACACATAAGGCCTTTGTCATCTTAACCTTCAGTGCATCTGCCTGTACAATGATAGCCCTTTACTTAGATAAGTTTTGTGAGTAAACATTTAAGATCATGTGAAGATTGCATCCTTTTTGATCTCTTGTGCAGACACCTTTTGTGTCTTATTGGTTTGAGTTGCTATTAAGATTCTACTTATCAATGGCCAGACAATGAAGTCTTTAAATTGAAGAAATGTTTAAACTGGCAAATTTTTAGAAAGTTCTCACTATGAACAGCTATTTTATTGGCATCTATGGAAAAAAAAAAAACAAATTAGAAAGTGGATAAAAAATATATATGAAATGGGTAACGTAAAAGCTCCCTTAGTTTAACATAAAAAAATTTGAGAAGCCTTATATTTGGTCTCAGCTGCCCATCAATCAGTCTTACAAATGCTAATAAAACATTAGATCAACTTTTAACTAGGTTGATTAATAGAGGAATAAGAAGCTGAAGGAAAATCAAAAAATTTATTCTCTAATAAGTACAAATTTTAAAGGGCCTCATCCCCAAAAGAGAAATCTTTCCATGGTTATTAAGAAACAGAATTTTAAAAATGAACATTAATGTGATTAAAGCAAAAACCTTTTGCAACACTACTTCAGGTTTGATAGGCCAAAGGAATCCCTTATTGATCCTCAACATGGTGTGCATGCATGCTAAGTCGCTTCAGTCCTGTCAGTCTCTTTGTTACCCTATCGACTGTAGCCTGCCAGGCTCCTCTGCCCAGGGGATTCTCCAGGCAAGAATACTTGAGTGGGTGGCCATGCTTTCTTCCAGGGCATCTTCCCAACCCTGGGATTGAACCGGCATCTCCTTCAGCTCCTGCATTGCAGGCAGATTCTTTATCATTAAGCCACCATGGAGGCCTCCTCAGCATTGAAGGGCCCCAAATAAGTTTACCTTATTTACCATGGAAGAATAATTACAGAGCTATCTGATAAGCAGTTGGTCACTTGGGGCAAAAATTAGGCCAATTAATCAAGTTAAAATATTGACAAAAGAGCCTTCATCCCTTGGTTCAATATCTCACTGAGGATGCTGAAGAACTTATTAAAAAAAATTGATAATATGGTCAGTGGATAAAAAGAAAACCTTCTGGTACTCTTGGAACACCAAGGCTTGTTAATGGGGTCTTAATGAAAATTAAAGTAAAAGATATAAATTGATATAATTGAGATCAAAGTTTATAAAAATTGCTGTATTTAAATGAGTTTCTGTATTTTAAGACTGTTACATATCTTTTGCCTGATTATATTGTGGGATAGACATTATGCCTCACTGGGCAGTGCTTCCCCAGCCTGGTATTATAAGACAAGGCATATAAATCTGTTCCTCAGGCAATATTAATTACATATACTAAAGGGAACCAATAGGGTCACTTGAATGTATACAATGTAAAATAAAAACTGAGAGCTAAAAACAAACAAACAAACAAACAAAAAAAAACCTGAGAGCTACTATTTAAGGCTAATAAAAACAGTAATAGGGATCTTTTGCTGTATGTTTGATTTGTGCACTCAGAAAGATCTTCGTTAAATGCCTTGTGCAAATTTTAAGGGATGATACATTTGAACCCTACAGTTCTAGAAGATAGAAGGCTTGATTTTCAGTTTAGTTGGAAATCTTATCAGTGATATAAAATATCAAGTTAAATAAAATATAGTAAGACAAGTCAATGTTTTAACACCATTTAGGTGGCAGACTGGGCTTCCCTAATAGTTCAGTGGTAAAGAACCTGCCTGCCAATGCAGGAGATGGGTATTCAATACCTGGGTCGGGAAGATCCCCTGGAGGAGGAAATGGCTACCAACTAACTCCAGTACTCTTGCCTGGAAAGTCCCATGGATGGAAGAGCATGGTGGGCTACAGTCGATGGGGTCGCAAAACAGTTGGACTGACTTAGCAACTAAACAACAACAACAGGTGGTAGACCAGTTATTTGGGGGAATTTAAAGCAAAACTGTAAGAATCAGAAGGATAAATACAACCTACAATGACCTGAGTCTGAACCTAATTAGCTCAAAAAAGTAGAACCTGAAACCAAAGTTAGAGGAAGGGTCTGGGCAGCAGGGGGCTGGGGAGGTCTTTTTAAATTCAAATTGGTGGAAAGGCTTCCTCACCCAAAAATCTAATTCACAACCTCCTCAGGGATTTATCAAGAACAAATACAAATCTTAAATGTCTTTTCCACAAGAAGTACAGCGTTAATCACCTGAGAAAATAAATTTAACTTATTTCAATTCTTATTTATAAACTAGAAAGTTTACTCCTTATTGCCAAGTTATGACTTAAATTGAAGAAAGTAGGGAAAACCACTAGACCATTCAGGTATGACCTGAATCAAATCCATTATGATTATACACTGGAAGTGAGAAATAGATTCAAGGGATTAGATCTGATAGACAGAGTGCCTGAAGAACCATGGACAGAGGTTTGTGACATTGTACAGGAGGCAGTGATCAACACCTTCCCCAAGAAAAAGAAGTGCAAAAAGGCAAAATGGTTGTCTGAGGAGGGCTTACAAGTAGCTGTGAAAAGAAGAGAAGCAAAAGGCAAAGGTGAAAAGGAAAGATATAACCATTTGAATTCAGAGTTCCAAAGAATAGCAAGGAGAGATAAGAAAGCCTTCCTCAGCAGAAGATATCAAGAAGAGGTGGCAAGAATACACAGAAGAACTATACAAAAAAGATCTTCATGACCCAGATAATCACAATGGTGTGATCACTCATGGAGCCAGACATCCTAGAATGTGAAGTCAAGTGGGCCTTAGGAAGCAACATTACAAACAAAGCTAGTGGAAGTGATGGAATTCCAGTTGAGCTATTTCAAATCCTAAAAGATGATGCTGTGAAACTTCTACACTCAATATGCCAGCAAATTTGGAAAACTCAGCAGTGGCCACAGGACTGGAAAAGGTCAGTTTTCATTCTAATCCCTAAGGGGGCATAGCCAAAGAATGCTCAAACTACCGTGCAACAGCACTCATCTCACACACTAGCAAAGTAATGCTCAAAATTCTCCAAGCGAGGCTTCAATAATACATGAACTGAGAACTTTCAGATGTTCAAGCTGGATTTAGAAAAGACAGAGGAACCAGAGATCAAATTGCCAACATACACTGGATCACTGAAAAAGCAAGAGAGTTTCAGAAAAACATCTATTTCTGATTTATTGACTATGCCAAAGGCTTTGACTGTGTGGATCACAATGCTGCTGCTGCTGCTAAGTCGCATCAGTCGTGTCCAACTCTGTGCGACCCCATAGACAGCAGCCCACCAGGCTCCACTGTCCCTGGGATTCTCCAGGCAAGAATACTGGAGTGGGTTTCCATTTCCTTCTCCAATAAACTGTGGAAAATTCTTAAGGAAATGGGAATACCAGACCACCTGTCCTGCCTCCTGAAAAATCTGTATTCAGGTCAGGAAGCAACAGTTAGAACTCGACATGGAACAACAGACTGGTTCCAAATAGGAAAAGGAGTACATCAAGGCTGCATATTGTCACCCTGCTTATTTAACTTATATGCAGAGTACATCATGTGAAATGCCGGGCTGGATGAAGCACAAGATGGAATCCAGATTGCCAGGAGAAATATCAATAACCTCAGATATGCAGATGACACCACCTTTATGGTAGAAAGGGAAGAACTAAAGAGCCTCTTGATGAAAGTGAAAGAGGAGAGTGAAAAAGTTGGCTTAAAACTCAACATTCAGAAAACTAAGATCATGGCATCTGGTCCCATCACTTCAGGGCAAATAGATGGGGAAACAATTGAAACAGTGAGGGACTTTATTTTCTTGGACTCCAAAATCACTGCAGATGGTGACTGCAGCCATGAAATTAAGATGCTTGCTCCTAGGAGAAAAGCTATGACCAACCTAGACAGCATAATAAAAAGCAGAGACAACTTTGCCAACAAAAGTCTGTCTAGTCAAAGCTCTGGTTTTTCCAGTAGTCATGTATGATTGTGAGAGTTGGACTGTAAAGAAAGCTGAGTGCCAAAGAACTGATGCTTTTGAACTGTGGTGTTGAAGACTTTGAGAGTCCCTTGGACAGCAAGGAGATCCAACCAGTCAATCCTAAAGGAAATCAGTCCTGAAAATTCCTTGGAAGGACTTATGCTGAAGCTGAAACTCCAGTACTTTGGCCACCTGATGGGAAGAACTGACTCTTTTGAAAAGACCCTGATGCTGGGAAAGATTGAAAGCAGGAGGAGAAGGGGACAACAGAGGATGAGACGGTTGGATGGCATCACTGACTCGATGGACATGCTGCTGCTGCTGCTGCTGCTGCTAAGTCGCATCAGTTGTGTCCGACTCTGTGCGACCCCATAGATGGCAGCCCAACAGGCTCCTCTGTCCCTGGAATTTTCTAGGCAAGAATACTGGAGTGGGTTGCCATTTCCTTCTCCATTGCATGATACTGAAAAGTGAAAGTGAAGTCATTCAGTCATGTTCAACTCCTAGCGACCCCATGGACTGTAGCGTACCAGGCTCCTCTGTCCATGGGATTCTCCAGGCAAGAGTACTGGAGTGGGGTGCCATTGCCTTCTCCGCGATGGACATGACCTTGAGTAAACTCCAACAGTTGGTGATGGACAGGGAGGCCTGATGTGCTGCAGTCCATGGGGTTGCAAAGAGTCCGACACGACTGAGCTACTGAACTGAAGCAACAATATTTATATTTAATATTTGATTTATGACTAAATTTTAAAGTTAAGCCATGAGATCTATAGTACTGTCAGTTTATATGTATGTGTGTATTATATGTATGCTGTGTCTCTACCTTCAGATAGTATTATCAACATTCAATTATTAAAGAACTGTATTTAATTGACTTAAAAGTAGATGGTTACAAATTAAAAATAAAGAAAACTGCTCAGATAATTTTAGATTCATGTGATCAGTATTAATTTAATATCAGGTATTAAAGTTACTTTAGGCTTTTAATGATATGGACATGGTTATGGAGTCATCAATATTGAGTATGATACCCTTTTGTACCTAGGTTTACTGTCAGTCATTATGTTCCTGTTATTTCTATTGCAAAGTTTGTCAGCAAGAAAAATAACTTGGTGTAATGATATTTTTATAAAGTATAAAATAAAAGTAAATGAGATTAGAATTTTCACTGAGATCTAAGAGTAATTGTTTTGGTATGTCTAAAATAGTTTTGCCAGATAAAATTTTAGTTATGATAAGTTAAACAATGGGAAATCACTGAATATTTAGATCATTCATTTAAGATAAAATAATGGGAAACTGACTACTAAACCTTTTTACACTTATCTGCTTTGTCTTCTTATGAGAGGAAAACTAATGATGGTTGGATTTATTAGACATGTGTGTTGTACCACACTGAGGAAAGAAATTGTGCTGTGAGAAGAGGTATGTTTCTAGAGGATATGGAATATTTTTAAGTTTGCCAGTCAAGAAATTTGGTATGACAAACAGTTCACAATTACGTGATTTTTGTTGACTTTCATTAGAGATTAAGGTTTTTAAGGGTTAACATTATAATATGTGTAATTAAAGTTACTGGGATGACAAGTGAAACATTTCACTATGTAAGGAAAGTAGGAGGTTCAGGAAAAGAAGGTTTGAAAAATGGAGATGTATTTTGTTAAGGGGAAAAACATGATTTTGTCCTAAAGCTGGTTATTCCTAAGTGAGGAAGTCAGAGTGTTAGTCACTCAGTTGTTTCTGATTCTTTGTGACCCCATGGACTGTAGCCCACCAGGCTCCTCTGTCCATGGAATTCTCCAGGAAAGAATACTGGAGAGGGTAGACATTCCCTTCTTCAGGATATCTTCCCAATCCAGGGTTCAAACCCAGGTCTTCTGCCTTGCAGGCAGATTCTGTACCATCTGAGTCACCAGGGAAAAGAGGCTAAATGAGAAAAAGGGGAGCAAGGGGGTTAACTAATGTAGATACAGAAAGTTGTGAAAAATGATTCCTGAAAAAATAATTTTGTACATGTTAAGGCTGGAGTGGAATTGGATTTATTAGGTAAATAAATTATGTTCTTGAGGTCGAACTGGGGCAGGACAGGAGTTTTCTCTTTCTGTTAAGAGAACAAAGACTTTTGGAATATTAAGCTACACTTGATAGCAGATTGTGAATGTCTTTGCCTTCTAAATGTTCTGTATTTGCCTTAAAATATTTTATTGTCACTTTGGTTAGATAAATAAATATTGATTTACAGTTTCTTATGATCCTATTTGACCAAGTTTTTTAAAACTTTTTGACAAACTTACCCCAGGAAAAGAGAAAAAATTACTATGGCAAGAAAGAAAATAAACCTGGGAAAAGGTATGTAAATTATCTGTACAAGTGAGAGAAGACTTTAGCAAATGGTCAAGGGCATTGGAAGCGTGAACCTAAAGTCCACACTGGACCAGGCTTTGAAAGGACAATGAAGAAAGAAATATGAAACAAATTCACAAGCAAAACTTTAGGTTAGAATGGGAGACATTCAGAAGAACTGTGAGCCAATAAGTGGCTAATCCATAAAAATGTTGATTTTGAAAAGTTTTGTGGCTATAAAAGAACATCAGAAATAATTTGCCAGCTTTGTTCTGAAATTCTTCTGCAAAATAAAAAAGAGCTATGTAAATATTATTGAAAATAAATTCCATGAAAATAAATGTAAAGAAAATCAAACATATTACATTTGAAATGTACAGTTGTCACTAAACGCATGCCAGAATGAAGCCTGTCTTAGCTCAGTTACATGAAAGGAAGGATGGTAAAGTATTACATGGCAGGGGAAGTGAAAGTGTTGGTAACTTAGTCGTGTCCAACTCTTTGTGACCCCATGAGGTGTAGCCCACCAGGTTCCTCTATCATGGGATTCTCCAGGCAAGAATACTGGAGTGGATTGCTGTTCTCTTCTCTGGGGGATCTTCCCGACCTAAGGATCTAACCCAGGTCTCCTGCATCACAAGCAGATTCTTTATAGTGCGAGCCATCAGGGAAGGCCACATGGCAGGGAAGGAGGTTCAAATCAACAGAACTGAGCCTCACTCAAAGAAAGTGAACATATCAGAAATGTTAAAAATACCAAAACTCCACAAGTACAGGGTTAATAATATTCACTAGACAGAAAGGATATCTCTCCCTGGATTGCAAAGGCAAGAGAAATCAAATGAGTGACATGGGGGAAACTGAAGAGAAAATGAAGATTTCACACTTCAGTTAGATAATGACAATGAGAATAAATTATGGAACAGTGAATGGATGTTGGGGTGGAGGAAGCTGATCACAGACAAATACAGAGATCAAGTACCAGATTAAATAGTGACTAGGAACAGAATGGAGTACACTTTGTTATTGATGGAAAAGTTACCTTTTCTTTATGCTTCTGGAGTAATGAATTATTTCCCTAACAGTCTTCTACCTTAGCCATGTAAATGTGCATTATTAACAACATGTGCATATTTAACACATTTAATGTATTTAAAATTTTTTCCAGTCATAATTCCTTTGATATTCAGTCTCTAACATGACTGTGAAGTTAGATTTTATTCAAGGGAAACCTGTATCCTCTTAAAATGACGTTAGACGGCTTTTACAGCTTGCTCACTTGCTAGTTTAACAAGATGTTCCCAAGTCATTATGACGTTCCCCATGTGACCTGGAAATAGCACAATTTTTTTGAGAGATTTTCCATTCTTTTCCTGAGCTATGGTTTATAGAGATCATGTTCTTGGCCATGGGGCTTTGGCCATGGGGGTTGTAATTGCTGGGGGATGATCAAAATACCTGGATATATTCAGTGAAACAAAAGATATGTGTATCTCTCTATACATATAAACTATATTATTGACTTGCCTTTTACCTGTCCTTTCTTGTTTGAAAAATAAAAGGAAGAAAAAAATCAATTTACCAGAATGAAAGTACAACATCAGAAATAGAGATGATCAACAATTTGAAAACATCCATAGTTTGTTCCAAACTGACCAATATTTCTGAGAATTAAAAGTTTCTGTAAGTTTTTGAACTCTGTGAAACCAGTCAGAAGCAATGTGTACATCACTCAGTTCTTAGTGCAAAAAAAGCTAAGATAGGAAATGACACTGTGAGAAGGAGTAGGTGATATGTCCTCTGGCATAAAAATGACAATCATTGCTCTTTCCTTGCACATTCTACCTTTTTCAGAGTAAACTATAAACACCTTGTATGCACAACAGAGGCTACTCAGAAAGTGATGAGGATGCATGGAGGCAAAGCCTCCATGTGACCAGAACTGTGTCTGTAGCAGCAGTCATATGAAGCCTGCTGTGCACATTCAAGAGATATAGTCCCCAACTCCATCCAGTCTAAAAACAGAAAACAGTGATTGAGAAATACTGTTATAATGCTGCTGCTGCTAAGTCGCTGCAGTCATGTCCGACTCTGTGTGACCCCATAGAGGGGGACCAACCAGGCTCCCCCGTCCCTGGGATTCTCCAGGCAAGAACACTGGAGTGGGTTGTCATTTCCTTCTCCAATGCATGAAAGTGAAAAGTGAAAGTGAAGTTGCTCAGTCGTGCCCGACTTTCAGCGACCCCATCGTCTGCAGCCTACCAGGCTCCTCTGTCTATGGGATTTTCCAGGCAAGAGTACTGGAATGGCTTGCCATTGCCTTCTCTGACTGTTACAATGGAGGATGGTAAAATTTTGGAAACATCATAGGCTATTACCTTCTCTTCCTGTTTACATGAAAAATTCAGAACACAGATATGTATTATCAGAAAACGTTTCTGAAGAAAGTGCTTCTAAATACATCAAAGAATTGCATTTGTAGAGTTACTATTATGGAAATCAAAGTGCAAAAATAGAAATAATTATAGTTGGTAGAAAAAGATCCCAGAAATCTTTGTGTGAAATATATACTTGAGAATGCTTTGTACTATGATCAGTGGCAGTGGAAGACTTAGATTCAAGCTTACGTTTGACCAAAGGATGACATTGGAATTGACTTATCTTTCACAAGGCAAAACACAGCTAAACTTACTGAATAGGTAATTTAACAGTTTGGGGAAATATTAGTTGCATAAACTGTTATTTACCCAGTTAGTCCTAATATTTGAAATTCTTAACAAAGGTCCAAAGATTTGGTGTCTTCAGAAATACATACAGGGTATAAACCAGGTGGGGAAAATTGAGCAACATGTGAAGATGGTGGACATCACCTGGGAAACTAAGCGAGTAAGATGGAATCATGTAATAATATGATGTGGGAGTTGAGGAAGATGACCATTGATAGTTGAAGACAAAGGCACAAGTTACAGATGAAACACCTAAGAAGAAGAGGCAAAAAAAAATTTTTTTTACTTACCTTTTTCCTGTGCAATCTCATCTAAAAAAGAAAAGAAGAAAAAATGAATTCAGAAGAAGCTGATCTTTACATGGGAAGCATGGTGTGGAGTACAAAAGGAAAGAATGGCAAAAGATGGGATTTAGGTAACATAAAATGGCAGAACTTTTTTTCAGGTGCAAATAATAGATGCAACAACAGTTCAGGACATGCAAAAACAGTTTTTTTCACTTGCCTTTTTCCTGTTTCATCTTATCTGAAGAAAAATAAGAGGGAAAAATATATTTTGTCAAAACGCAGGACCAATGTCAAAAAAAGAGGGCAGATATTTGAAACCCCTCTATACTTAAATCCATAGGTCAAATGAATCACTATTGTGGGAACTGGAAAGGTGATGCTCCACAGGACATCCTGTAGTCAAGGGCATTGTTGTATTACATCCCACCATCCCCATTTCCAACTCCTGGAGCAAATGGAGCAAAGACAGATAATGACTCAATGAGAGGAGGTAGAATAGGACTGCTAAGACAAACAACATCTATCATTCATCGCTTAGTGGACCTTCTTTTTTTCAGGGTGCAGTGCAAACAGGCACCATCACGCGAATTGTTTGTTTACTGATGAGCCTTTGGAGGCTTCCCTGGTAGCTCGCTTATTTGCCTGCCATGTAGGAGACAGCCTGTGGTACAAGAGATCCAGGTTCCATCCCTGGTTTGGGAGGATCCTCTGGAGAAGGAAATGGCAACCCACTCCAGTATTCTTGCCTGGAGAATCCCAGGGACAGAGGAGCTGGCAGGCTATAGTCCATGGGGTTGCAAAGAATCAGACACGACTGAAGGGACTTAGCACACATGCATGCAAGGAAGGAACGCTTGGGACTATGATCAGAATCAGTGGAAGACTTATATTCAAGATTACATTTGACCAAAGAAGGACATCAGAACTGACTCATCTTTCACGGGACAAATGAAAGAACCACACAAGTAATCTCTCCAAATTTGGGGAAAAAATATCAGTTGTATAAATGTTGGTCCTGATCTTTGAAATTTCTGACAGTGCTCCAAAGATTTGGTGTCTCTAGAATACATATAAGGTATAAACCAGGTGGCAATTAGTCAAATGCCCTTTATCTCACCACTTCTTAGTGAAACTATGGGAAATCTCTGGAGACAAAGAAGCCAATGTTTCTATGGGGAGAGTGGTGTGGAGTACAAAGAGAAAGAATGGGATGAAGGAAACAGAAAATGACAGAACTTAAGGAGGAGAAGGCCAGCACAACATTTGGAGAGAAACCTGTATACACCTAGGAGAAGATCAAGCCCATAGATGACATACAGATAAAAAGGCAGGGAATATTAAAGTCACGCGAAAAGGAGTTATTTTAAAAGGCATTTTGGAGTAGGGAGTTGTCAGAACTTTTACCTAAATTGTGCTGCAGTACTTCTGAAAAATAAAATGAAGGATCGATGTAAATATATTGTGAGGGAAACATGAAGAAAATCCAATGTGCTCAAAACATTTGTATTTAACATGAAACAAATCAGCATGCAGATAAATATGAAAACATTGTTTGCAAACACACACACACAAACACAGAGACACTGGCTGAGAGCTCACACTTATCCGGAGAACAGTCTGCAGCAGTGCACACAGAGATAAAGAAGAGAATTTATTGACTTGAGAAATAACTTAGGAATAGCATATATGACGACTGCATTTTAAAAGTGTTATTATTTCCTTTTGACATTACTGAGACTTTTAGTACTTGACTTGCTAGCTTTAGAAGGCATTGGATACCCTAACTTGAAAGAAAGAGAACTGTGGTATTAATGCCAGTAGGAAGAGTTCTAAATCAAATGACCTGAGTTTTTCTTGAAGAATACCTTAGCATCAGAAACTATAAAACTGCTGAACTTATTAGGTATGTTAATAGTAAATCTATCTGACAGTATGGAGCTGTCTACATTGATTCCTTGGCCAAAACAAACGAAAGAGGTAGGAATGGGGGAACTTGAGCAACATGTGAAGGTGGCAGACATCACTTGGAAAACTAAATGAGTAAGATGAAATCATGTAATAATAGGGATGTGATAGTTGAGGAGGATGATCGTTGATAGTTGAAGACAAAGGAGCAAGTTACAGATGAAACACCAACTAAGAACAGGCAAAAAACAATTTGACTTGCCTTTTTCCTGTGCAATCTTGTCTGAGAAAAGAAAAGAAAAAATAAATTCAAAAGAAGCCGGTCTTTATAGGGGAAGCATGTTCGGAGTATAAAAGGAAAGAATGGCAAAAATGGGGTTTAAAATGTAACATAAAATGACAGAATTTTTTTAAGGTGCAAGGAATAGAGGAAAAAACTAAGAATATGTGAAAAAAATTTTTGACTTACCTTTTTCCTGTGCAATCTTATCTGAGGAAAAAAAACAGAAGAAAAAAGCAGGTAAAAGAAGCCAGTGTTTCAAGGGAAGATTGGTGTGAAGTACAAAAGAAAAGAATAGGAAAAGATGGAATTTAGGTTAAAAAAAAAAAAAAAGACAGCTTTTTTCTTGAAGTGCAAATTACAGATTAAATAGCAAATAAGAATAGGCAAAAAACCTTTGACTTGCCTTTTTCCTGTGAAATCTTATCTGAGGGGAAAAGAAAAAGAAAAAAGCAATTCAATAGAGGCTGATCTTTACAGGGGAGGTGTGTGGTAAAGTAAAAGAAGGAAAGAATGGGAAAAGATGGAAGTTAGGTTACAGAAAATGACAGACCTTTTTCTTAAGGTGCAAATAAAAGATGAAACAACAATTAAGAACATGCAAAAACGTTTTTTCACTTGCCTTTTTCCTGTTTAATCTTATCTGAATAAGATAAGAGGGAATAAAATATTTATGAATAAAAAGAAGAGGGAAGAAAATATTTCGTCAAAGCGCAGGCCCAATGTCAAAAACAGAGGGCAGATATTTGAAACCTTTCTATAGTTGACTCCATAGGTCAAATGAACCACTATTGTGGAAACTGGAAGGGTGATGTTCCACAGGACATCCTGCAGTCCGGGGCATTGTTGTATTACATCCCACCACCCCCATCTCCAACTCCTGGAGCAAATGGAGCAAAGACAGATAATGACTCAATGAGAGGAGGTAGAACAGGACTGCTAGGACAAACAATATCCATCATTCATTGCTCAGTGGACCTTCTTTTTTTCAGGGTGCAGTGCAAACAGGCACCATCACGCGAATTGTTTGTTTACTGATGAGCCTTTGGAGGCTTCCCTGGTAGCTCACTTATTTGCCTGCCGTGCAGGAGACAGCCTGTGGTGCAAGAGATCCAGGTTCCATCCCTGGTTTGGGAGGATCCTCTGGAGAAGGAAATGGCAACCCACTCCAGTATTCTTGCCTGGAGAATCCCAGGGACAGAGGAGCTGGCAGGCTATAGTCCATGGGGTTGCAAAGAATCAGACACGACTGAAGGGACTTAGCACACATGCATGCAAGGAAGGAACGCTTGGGACTATGATCAATATCAGTGGAAGACTTACATTCAAGATTACATTTGACCAAAGAAGGACATCAGAACTGACTCATCTTTCACAGGACAAAAGAGAGTGAAAATTGCCAGACAAGTACTCTCTCCAGGTTTGGGGAAAAAATATCAGTTGTATAAATGTTGGTCCTGATCTTTGAAATTTCTGACAGTGCTCCAAAGATTTGTTGTCTCTAGAAATACATATAAGGTATAAACCAGGTGGCAATTAGTCAAATGCCCTTTATCTCACCACTTCTTAGTGAAACTATGGGAAATCTCTGGAGACAAAGAAGCCAATGTTTCTATGGGGAGAGTGGTGTGGAGTACAAAGAGAAAGAATGGGATGAAGGAAACAGAAAATGACAGAACTTAAGGAGGAGAAGGCCAGCACAACATTTGGAGAGAAACCTGTATACACCTAGGAGAAGATCAAGCCCATAGATGACATACAGATAAAAAGGCAGGGAATATTAAAGTCACGCGAAAAGGAGTTATTTTAAAAGGCATTTTGGAGTAGGGAGTTGTCAGAACTTTTACCTAAATTGTGCTGCAGTACTTCTGAAAAATAAAATGAAGGATCGATGTAAATATATTGTGAGGGAAACATGAAGAAAATCCAATGTGCTCAAAACATTTGTATTTAACATGAAACAAATCAGCATGCAGATAAATATGAAAACATTGTTTGCAAACACACACACACAAACACAGAGACACTGGCTGAGAGCTCACACTTATCCGGAGAACAGTCTGCAGCAGTGCACACAGAGATAAAGAAGAGAATTTATTGACTTGAGAAATAACTTAGGAATAGCATATATGACGACTGCATTTTAAAAGTGTTATTATTTCCTTTTGACATTACTGAGACTTTTAGTACTTGACTTGCTAGCTTTAGAAGGCATTGGATACCCTAACTTGAAAGAAAGAGAACTGTGGTATTAATGCCAGTAGGAAGAGTTCTAAATCAAATGACCTGAGTTTTTCTTGAAGAATACCTTAGCATCAGAAACTATAAAACTGCTGAACTTATTAGGTATGTTAATAGTAAATCTATCTGACAGTATGGAGCTGTCTACATTGATTCCTTGGCCAAGATAAACGAAAGAGGTAGGAATGGGGGAACTTGAGCAACATGTGAAGGTGGCAGACATCACTTGGAAAACTAAATGAGTAAGATGAAATCATGTAATAATAGGGATGTGATAGTTGAGGAGGATGATCGTTGATAGTTGAAGACAAAGGAGCAAGTTACAGATGAAACACCAACTAAGAACAGGCAAAAAACAATTTGACTTGCCTTTTTCCTGTGCAATCTTGTCTGAGAAAAGAAAAGAAAAAATAAATTCAAAAGAAGCCGGTCTTTATAGGGGAAGCATGTTCGGAGTATAAAAGGAAAGAATGGCAAAAATGGGGTTTAAAATGTAACATAAAATGACAGAATTTTTTTAAGGTGCAAGGAATAGAGGAAAAAACTAAGAATATGTGAAAAAAATTTTTGACTTACCTTTTTCCTGTGCAATCTTATCTGAGGAAAAAAACAGAAGAAAAAAGCAGGTAAAAGAAGCCAGTGTTTCAAGGGAAGATTGGTGTGAAGTACAAAAGAAAAGAATAGGAAAAGATGGAATTTAGGTTAAAAAAAAAAAAAAGACAGCTTTTTTCTTGAAGTGCAAATTACAGATTAAATAGCAAATAAGAATAGGCAAAAAACCTTTGACTTGCCTTTTTCCTGTGAAGTCTTATCTGAGGGGAAAAGAAAAAGAAAAAAGCAATTCAATAGAGGCTGATCTTTACAGGGGAAGTGTGTGGTAAAGTAAAAGAAGGAAAGAATGGGAAAAGATGGAAGTTAGGTTACAGAAAATGACAGACCTTTTTCTTAAGGTGCAAATAAAAGATAAAACAACAGCTAAGAACATGCAAAAACGTTTTTTCACTTGCCTTTTTCCTGTTTAATCTTATCTGAATAAGATAAGAGGGAATAAAATATTTATGAATAAAAAGAAGAGGGAAGAAAATATTTCGTCAAAGCGCAGGCCCAATGTCAAAAACAGAGGGCAGATATTTGAAACCTTTCTATAGTTGACTCCATAGGTCAAATGAACCACTATTGTGGGAACTGGAAGGGTGATGTTCCACAGCACATCCTGCAGTCCGGTGCATTGTTGTATTACATCCTACCACCCCCATCTCCAACTCCTGGAGCAAATGGAGCAAAGACAGATAATGACTCAATGAGAGGAGGTAGAATAGGACTGCTAGGACAAACAATATCAATCTTCATCTTTTAGTGAACTTTCTCCTTTTTTCAGGATGGAGTGGAAACAAGGACACATATGTGAGTCACGTATTTAGCAAGTAATAAAGAAAATTCCACGGGTAGTTGAGACTGGGATGCCACAGTCTGTGGGGTTGCAAAGAGTTGGAAATGACTCAGCAACTGAGCACAAAGAAGTCTTCAGTCTTCTCAGGTGGCACTAGTGGGAAGGAGCCCACCTGCCAATGCAGAAGACATAAGAGATGCAGGTACGATCCCTGGGTTGGGAAGATCCCCTGGAGGAGGGCATGGCAACTCATACCAATATTCTTTCCTGGAGAATCCCACAGACAGAGGACCCTGGCAGGCTACAGTCCATAAGGTGGCAAAAGTCGGACATGACTGAAGCAACTTGGCACACACGCACTGAAAGAAGCCTACAGTAAAAGTACCCATCAGCTCTATATGGTATCTGTAACTGTAATCTTATGAAGGCTGCTCAGTATATAGAAGAGGTGTGCTTCTAAGTTCATTAAACTTGTAAACACAATATGATTGAAAACCATCATTAGGAAATCAAGGATGTTAAAACTTTTGATGTTTATACTATTGTATTATGAAGAAACCTTTTAGGAATGTATAGGATTATAGTTTTTCACCTCATCCATATAGCATTTCAACACTGAGAAATTTGTTGTATATTTCCTTTTAAAAGTCCTTCTACCAAAATCTGAAAATAAAGTCAGTTTGCTAAATTAATAATTATGTCAGAATAAAAATGCAGAAAAAAATGATACTATTTACAGTAAAAAAGAAAATAAACCCAGGGAATACCATCAAATGTTTGTTATTTAGGGCACTTGGGTGATATGCTCAACGGCAGTGAAAGAGGGAGTCTGAATGCTACAGTGGAACCATGAAGGATATCTGAGTTTTCATAGTCCTTAATGCTCAAAATTCTCCAAGCCAGGCTTCAACAGTATGTAAACCGTGAAATTCCAGATGTTTAAGCTGGATTTAGAAAAGGCAGAGGAACCAGAGATCAAATTGCCAACATCCGTTGTATCATCGAAAAAGCAACAGAGTTCCAGAAAAACATCTACTTCGGCTTTATTGACTATGCCAAAGCCTTTGACTGTGTGGATCACAAAAAACTGCGGAAAATTCTTCAAGAGATGGGAATACCAGACCACCTGATCTACCTCCTGAGAAATCTGTGTGCAGGTCAAGAAACAACAGTTAGAACTGCACATGGAACAACAGACTGGTTCCAAATCAAACAGGAATACGTCAAGGCTGTATATTGTCACCCTGCTTATTTAACATCTATGCAGAGTACATCATGCAAAATGCAGGGCTGGATGAAGCACAAGCTGGAATCAAGATTGCCAGAAGAAATATCAATAACCTCAAATACGCAGATGACACCATCCTTATGGCAGAAAGCAAAGAAGAATTAAAGAGCCTCTTGATGAAAGTGAAAGAGGAGAGTGAAAAAGCTGGCTTGAAACTCAACAGTCAGAAAACTAAGATCATGGCATCTGGTCCCATCACTTCATGGAAAATAGATGGGAAAATAATGGAAACATTGAGAGACTTTATTTTCTTGGGTTCCAAAATCACTGCAGATGGGGACTACAGCCATGAAATTAAAAGATGCTTGCTCCTTGGAAGAAAAGCTATGTCTCTGCATATTAAAAATCATTACTTTGCTGACAAAGGTCCATCTAATCAAAGCTATGGTTTTTCCAGTAGTTATGTATGAATGTGAGAGTTGGACTATAAAGAAAGCTGAGCACCAGAGAATTGATATTTTTGAACTGTGGTGTTGGAGAAGACTCTTGAGAGTCCCTTGGACTTCAAGGAGATCCAACCAATCCATCCTAAAGGAAATCAGTCCTGAATATTCATTGGAAGCACTGATGCTGAAGCTGAAACGCCAATATTTTGGCCACCTGATGCGAAGAACTGACTCACTGGGAAAGACCCTGATGCTGGGAGGGATTGGGAGCAGGAGGAGAAGAGAACAACAGAGGATGAGATGGTTGGATGGCATCACTGACTCAACGGGCATGAGTTTGAGTGAACTCTGAGAGCTGGTGATGAACAGGGAGGCCTGGTGTGCTGCAGTCCATGGGATCACAAAGAGTCAGATATGACTGAGTGACTGAACTGAACTGAACTGAACTGATGAGGACTATAGACCAAGAAGCTTCTCTGGAAAGAATGGAGTCTTAGCTCATCTCCTAAGGTTTGGCCAATAGCAACTGCATAGTAATGGCCTTTGAACTTGGCACATGTTCAAGACTATATGGCGCATGCACTAACAATGGGTAGTTTTCAGAAAATATATACAGAGTGTAATCATGTATTCATTTGTCTCTTCCCTTTTGTTCCGCAAAACTCACATTGAAACTGTGGTGAGACTCTACAGAATAGAAGAAGGCAGGATTTATAGGAAAGAAACATGTGTTCTGAAAAATTAAGGGATGGAAAAGAATGAGGACAGAGGGTAGGAAAATAGAAATTGAGAGAACTTAACAAGGATGATGTCTATAAACAAAATAAGAGAAAATAACAGACATGAAGGTTCAGATCAGATCAGATCAGTCGCTCAGTCGTGTCCAACTCTTTGCGACCCCATGAATAGAAGCACGCAAGGCCTCCCTGTCCATCACCAACTCCCAGAGTTCACTCAGACTCATGTCCATCGAGACAGTGATGCCATCCAGCCATCTCATCCTCTGTCGTCCCCTTCTCCTCCTGCCCCCAATCCCCCCAGCATCAGAGTCTTTTCCAATGAGTCAACTCTTCGCATGAGGTGGCCAAAGTACTGGAGTTTCAGCTTTAGCATCATTCCTTCCAAAGAAATCCCAGGGCTGATCTCCTTCAGAATGGACTGGTTGGATCTCCTTGCAGTCCAAAGGACTCTCAAGAGTCTTCTCCAACACCACACTTCAAAAGCATCAATTCTTCGGCACTCAGCCTTCTTCACAGTCCAACTCTCACATCCCTACATGACCACAGGAAAAACCATAACCTTGACTAGACAAACCTTTGTTGGCAAAGTAATGTCTCTGCTTTTGAATATGCTATCTAGATTGGTCATAACTTTCCTTCCAAGGAGTAAGCGTCTTTTAATTTCATGGTTGCAGTGATTTTGGAGCCCAGAAAAACAAAGTCTGACACTGTTTCCACTGTTTCCCCATCTATTTCTCATGAAGTGATGGGACCAGATGCCATGATCTTCGTTTTCTGAATGTTGAGCTTTAAGCCAACTTTTTCACTCTCCACTTTCACCTTCATCAAGAGGCTTTTTAGTTCCTCTTCACTTTCTGCCATAAGGGTGGTGTCATCTGCATACCTGAGGTTATTGATATTTCTCCCGGCAATCTTGATTCCAGCTTGTGTTTCTTCCAGTCCAGCGTTTCTCAAGATGTACTCTGCATAGAAGTTAAATAAGCAGGGTGACAATACACAGCCTTGATGTACTCCTTTTCTTATTTGGAACCAGTCTGTTGTTCCATGTCCAGTTCTAATTGTTGCTTCCTGACCTGCATACAAATTTCTCAAGAGGCAGATCAGGTGGTCTGGTATTCCCATCTCTTTCAGAATTTTCCACAGTTTATTGTGATCCACACAGTCAAAGGCTTTGGCATAGTCAATAAAGCAGAAATAGATGTTTTTCTGGCACTCTCTTGCTTTTTCCATGATCCAGCAGATGTTGCCAATTTGATCTCTGGTTCCTCTGCCTTTTCTAAAACCAGCTTGAACATCAGGAAGTTCATGGTTCACATATTGCTGAAACCTGACTTGGAGAATTTTAAGCATTACTTTACTAGCGTGTGAGATGAGTGCAATTGTGTCGTAGTTTGAGCATTCTTTGGCATTGCCTTTCTTTGGGATTGGAATGAAAACTGACCTTTTCCAGTCCTGTGGCCACTGCTGAGTTTTCCAAATTTGCTGGCATATGAGTGCACCACTTTCACAGCATCATCTTTCAGGATTTGGAATAGCTCAACTGGAATTCCATCACCTCCACCAGCTTTGTTTGTAGTGATGCTTTCTAAGGCCCACTTGACTTCACATTCCAGGATGTCTGGCTCTAGGTCAGTGATCACACCATCGTGATTATCTGGGTCGTGAAGATCTTTTTTGTACATTCTTCTGTGTATTCTTGCCATCTCTTCTTAATATCTTCTGCTTCTGTTAGGTCCATACCATCTCTGTCCTTTATCTAGCCCATCTTTGCATTAAATGTTCCTTTGATATCTCTGATTTTCTTGAAGAGATCTCTAGTCTTTCCCATTCTGTTGTTTTCCTCTATTTCTTTGCATTGATCGCTGAAGAAGGCTTTCTTATCTCTTGCTATTCTTTGGAACTCTCCATTCAGATGTTTATATCTTTCCTTTTCTCCTTTGCTTTTCACTTCTCTTCTTTTCACAGCTATTTTTAAGGTCTCCTCAGACAGCCATTTTGCTTTTTTGCATTTCTTTTCCATGGGGATGTTCTTGATCCCTGTACAATGTCACGAACCTCATTCCAGAGTTCATCAGGCACTCTATCTATCAGATCTAGGCCCTTAAATCTATTTCTCACTTCCACTGTATAAGCATAGGGGATTTGATTTAGGTCATACCTGAATGGTCTAGTGGTTTTCCCTACTTTCTTCAATTTAAGTCTGAATTTGGCAATAAGGAGTTCTGAGATACAGTCTCGTGGTCTTGTTTTTGCTGACTGTATAGAGTCACATGTCATGAGTCACAGTCATGGTCTGAGCCACAGTCAGCTTCTGGTCTTGTTTTTGCTGACTGTATAGAGCTTCTCCATCTTTGGCTGCAAAGAATACAATCAATCTGATTTTGGTGTTGACCATCTGGTGATGTCCATGTGTAGAGTCTTCTCTTGTGTTGTTGGAAGAGGGTGTTTGCTATGACCAGTGCATTTTCTTGGCAAAACTCTATTAGTCTTTGGCCTGCTTCATTCCGTATTCCGAGGCCAAATTTGCCTATTACTCCAGGTGTTTCTTGACTTCCTGCTTTTGCATTCCAGTCCCCTATAATGAAAAGGACATCTTTTTTGGGTGTTAGATCTAAAAGGTCTTGTAGGTCTTCATAGAACCGTTCAACTTCAGCTTCTTCAGTGTTACTGGTGGGGCATAGACTTTGATTATGCCAAAAGATGGTGTATAGGTAAAAGGAAAGGGAATGTGAAATACTCCGAGGAAGCAATCATTTAGAGTCTTATTGGAGTACAAAACTTGTCAGAGAAATTTACCAAAGTTTTTCAAAAACTGGTCAAAAATATAAAGTGAAAACATCCAAATAAGTGTTAGAGAACAGAAAAGAAAGAACATACACATTTGTGAAAATTCATATGCAATGTTAAATGTACCAGGATGCAAGCCAGTCCACAGAAAACACACACACATACATGCAAGCACACACACATATACAAACTGCAGCTGAAAGCTACCCTTTTCAGGAGAATATTGGTCAGGATTACAAAAGAAGAAACGGAATGAATTTACTTAGGGAAAATGTCAAGAACAGTAGTAATAATGGTTACTTTTTAAAAATTTTTATTTTATTTTTAAACTTTACAATATTGTATTAGTTTTGCCAAATATCGAAATGAATCCGCCACAGGTAGATTGCCAACCCAGGTTCGATGCATGAGACAGGATGCTCAGAGCTAATGCACTGGGATAACCCTGAAGGGTGGGATGGGTAGGGAGGTGGGAGAGGGGTTCAAGATGGGGAACACATGTACATCCATGGCTGATTCATGTCAATGTATGGCAAAAACCACTACAACGCTATGCTATGCTATGCTAAGTCACTTCAGTCGTGTCCGACTCTGTGTGACCCCAGAGATGGCAGCACACCAGGCTCCCCCGTCCCTGGGATTCTCCAGGCAAGAACACTGGAGTGGGTTGCCATTTCCTTCTCCAACGCATGAAAGTGAAAAGAGAAAGTGAAGTCGCTCAGTTGTGTCTGACTCCTAGCGACCCCATGGACTGCAGCCCACCAGGCTCCTCCATCCACGGGATTTTCCAGGCAAGTGTACTGGAGTGGGGTGCCATTGCCTTCTCCGAACCACTACAATATTGTAAAGTAATTAGCCTCCAATTAAAATCAATAAATTAAAAAAAATAAAACATGTTTCTGACATCATGCTTTTATGCAATTTTTTTTGAGAAAAATTTCTGAGAAAAATGAGTGAACTTTCTGTATTGGAAAAAATCATTATTTCTTCCAATTATTATCTTGTAAAATTATCTTGATTCAAACTGTTTAAATTTCAATTTTTTTGGAGGTTAGCCTTCATAAGTTCCTTGACTGTTACTAAATATAGAGTCAATGTTTATTATTTTGGTAGTGCTTGTATACAATAGCCACACTTACTGTATTAAAGGAACCTGAACCACTGCCAGTAGAAAAATATCATGTTAGTTTCCTGAGTGCTTCTTTTCACAATGTTTTCAGCAAGTGAGTAAACTATAGCTTCTTAAAATGTAGATTTCTATTTCAATTCATGCCTAAATGAAGTTCATCTTAATTAAATCACATGAAAGAAAGGAAATGATGCTCTAGACACAATATATGGAAATTGAAATCAAATGACCTGGGCACATGTGGAACAAGCTTTCAAAACAGTCTCTGAGAATGCCAATACTTTAGAAATGTATGGCTAATAAATTTACATGGCAGGAAGGGACTGTTTATGCCAGTTGAAACAAAGTGACAAAGTAAAGAAATCATAATGGGAGAAATGGAATGTGAAATAAAGATGGTGAATTTCAGTTGCAAAGACAAAATACCGAAACAAAGCCACATAAAAGCATGCACAGAGACTTGAAGACAAAGATACCAGAAAAGAATGAATCCATGACTAGGTAGGCAATGAAGTTACCTTGACATTGGGAACCTGACATTTTTCTCTTCACATAAAAAAGAAAAAGAACTCAAAATACATTCAAAATAATGATCCAATGTGAGGAAGAAATAAATAAAAATGTGAAAATCTCCCATACTTTACTCTTTGGTTCAACCTGACCTCATTTTCTATAAGATATAAAGACCTTTCCAGAAATCAGTGAAAAGATTGTTTTACTTTCATTCATCCCTTGGTGTCAAAGGAATCAAGACAGGAAATTACCTTGGGGAAGCAGGCAGAAAGGACTTCTTGGATAAACAATGTCCATCACTGGTCCTGTATTAGACTTTCTACATTTTTTCAGAATAAACTGCAAACTCACAATTATACACAAAGAACAGCTTAAAAAGAGATGAGGAAGCAAAGAAAGTGTTCATTAAAAATAAAAGTATAGCAATAATAAAAAATATATACCTGTGGCTGATTCATGTTGATGTATGGCAAAACCCACAATATTGTAAGTAGTCTCCAATTAAAATAAGTAAATTAATTAAAAAATAATATGATAATGACAAGGAAATGCAAAATAAAGTAAAATAAAAAGTTATTGCATTGGCAGGCAGGCTCTTTACCACTAGCACCACCTGGGAAATCCATTAATCCATCTGGGAAATCCATTTATCAATACCTAAAAATGGAATCTATTCAACATTATTTTAAAATGTTATATATTATCATAAGGAAATTAAAATAACATATCTTCCTAGGTAAAGAGCATGAAAAAATGTTCGTTATCAAATAGGTCATTACATATTTAAATAAATGATTGTCTTTTTAAACTATTATTATGTGGTTAATTAAGCTATCTTCTTATCTTCTAACAGCCCTTCAGATGGCTATAGGTTATCATCCTCAGGTCTGAAACTTCCCTTTGGCCATTGACTAAAATGAATAAAATAAGTGTTAGAAAATTTGGAAAATCTCGGTTCTTAAAGGCAATATTTACTTCCGCTAAACCTTAACAGCACTTAAAATCTGTGTCATGTACTGATTATACATAGCCTTGCCTTGTTCTTTATTTCTGCCATAATTTTATGTATATTAAACTAAGCTCCCATAGATAATGGAAATCTACTCTATAGCAGAAGGAACTCTACTCAATGCTCTGTGGTGACCTAAATAGGAAGGAAATCAAAAGTGAGTATATGTATATACATATAGCTGATTCACTATGCTGTACACTAGAAACTAACACAATGTTGTAAAGGAATTATACGCCAATAAAATTTTTAAAAAGAGATGAAGAAGGAAAGAGAAAAAGCATTCCTTTTTTCAAAAAATGTATAGCAATAGCAATGATACTAATACATGCATTAAAGAAATATATTCCTAAATATCATCACCTCCTTTGAAAACAGAATTGTAATTGAAATTTTTCACTAGAAAAGAAGGATGTTAAGTTTAAAATGAATATTAGGGTGATATAAACAAAAAATAAAACAACTATAAAAACCATTTTAAAAAATTGGCCACATCTGATGCAAGGAGATCAGAAATTTGTAATCCTTTTGTAGTTTATTCCAAGTTTCAAAGTGACCAATATTTTTTAAATTGCAAGAAAAGACTTCTGAAGGATGTCTCATCAAATAGGAGCAATGGTATATCTCACACACACACACACACACACACACCACTTGATGCAAAAGTCATGAAGATGGAAAATGCCACTGTGAGATAGAATAAGACTTCTGAGATGAGCAACATAAATCATACGTATTTTATTGGACCTTCTCTTTTTGTCAGAATACAACCCAAACATGCACACACACATGAGTACTTAAGGTACTTAGAAAGTCATGAGGAAACCTACAAAAAAAGCACCCATCTAGCAAAAACTCCATCAGTAACAGTAGTCCCATGAAGCATGATTCATGCATTAAAGACAAGTATTCCCTACTTACATTGAACCTATAACCAAAAATATAGCTGAAAAAACATCATTATAAAAGGAAGAATGTTAAACCTTTAATGGTTATATTAGCGTTTCATTAAAAAAAAAAAAAAAACATTTAGGAGTATCCTAGAACTCTAGCCTCTCACGTCATTCACATAAAAGTTCAAAATGGAGAAATATATTGTTAACAATCTTGCTCAGTATACAGAGTCCTTCTACAAACACTTCAAAATTATTGCTGCTTGCCACATCAATAATTATATCAATAAAATGCAAGAGAAAGACAGAAAAATTACTGTGGTATGAGGGAAAATAAACCCAGGAAAGGGTATGCAAAATATCTGTACCTGAGAGAAGACTAGTGAATGATCAAGAGCATTGGATGTGTGAGCCTAAAGTCCACACTGTATCTATGAGTGACACCTGAATTTACACAGTCTTTGAAAGGACAAGAGTTGGAGAAAATTAACTCAGCAAGTGTGGAGTCTTATCATAAAGCTTGGGGGAGTTATCCATGGTATATTAATGGCCACCTGAACTTTGAATACATGACAGAAATCCTAAGTTATTGAAAGTGTACCAGAAAATAAACACAGAATGTAAACAGTGTGCCCCTCAGTCTTATCCCCTTCATCTCACAAAATTCATAGTGAAACTGAGGAAGCTCTGGATTACAGAAAAAGATAATGTTTATAGGGAAGGAACATAGGAAATGAAATAGGATGTACTGAGAAAGACTTACACAGGTCTAGGCTAATAGATGGAGATAATTTAATATGAGAGAAGTCCATAAACAAAACATTGAGGAGAAAAGAGTAGATAATGAGATACAGTGTGAGCCAAAAGATGAACTGAAAATAAAGTGTCAGTTGTTCAGTCATGCCCAACTCTTTTGTGACTCTATGGGCTGTAGCCCACCAGGTTCTTCTGTTCATGGGATTTTCCAGGCAAGAATACTGGAGTGGGGTACAATTTCCTCCTCCAGGGGATATTCCCTACCCAGGGATCTAACCTGGGTCTCCTGCATTGCAGGCAGATTGTCTGCCAGCTGAGCTATCAGGGAAGCCCCGGGTCAAAAGATGGCATATACATAAAAGAGAGAATGATAAAAGAACCAAAAATGTGGTTGTTTAAAGCTTATTGGAACAAAAATGTCTTCAGGGATATTTATCTATTTTTTCCCAAAGAACACCTGAAAAATTAAGAGAAAAAAACAGGTAAGTTTAATAGGATGAAAGGTCAAGGGAAACAAAATTTAGTGAAAAATTTACATACAATTATAAATGTAACAGGATTTAAACAAACACAGACACACACAAACATATGCAGGCATATACAATGTGCCAAAGTAGCTGACAGCTTTCTTTGGTGCTGATCAAAAATTAAAGGAGGAAAAGGAATAATCTTGCTGACTTTAGGAAAAATTTCAGGTATATTGGTACTGGTGGTTACCTTTTGAAAATGTTCTTGAATTATTTGGACACTACTTGGGCTGTTAAGATTTGACTGGTTACCTTTAATAAAGTCTTTTGCTGCTACTAAATATAAATCATCATCTCACATAAAATATCCATAAGGAGTGAATTAGACTGTACTGAACTACTTCTAGAAAACCTGCAGGATTTGGTTCTTAGGAACTACTATTAACATTTTCTTATGCAGTGATGATATAACTTTATTTTTGGTGAATTGCTATTTTAGTTCATGCCAAAAAGAACCTCATCTTATCTTGATTACCTCCTCAAAAAAAATGCAAATATGAACCCATGCAAACAGAATTTGTTAAGCAGAGATGAGGAACCAAAGAGAAAAAAATCACCCATAGGTTCAAAATATTATGTGTAGCAATGACTATATGAACTCTGCTGCATGCATCAAAGAGATAAATTTCCTCTGAAAACAAATGTATACTAAAAAATGTCCTTAGAAAAAATACGATATTAAATTTTAAGGAATAATTTTGTGTTTTATGAAAAAAAATCTTATGGAACGTTACAGAACAGATATTATGATCTCATTCACATAAAATATTCAAGAGAAATATGTACTATTTTTTAACATTTCTAACAATATCAAATCTTTTCACAAATAGTTTAAGTAATTGCAGTTGTCCATGTTAACAACTGTGTTAATAAAAGTAAGAATGAGGGCGGTCCTAAGATGGCAGAGGAATAGGACAGGGAGACCACTTTCTTCCCCACAACTTCATCAAAAAGAACATTTAAACGCTGAGTAAAATCCACAAAACAACTTCTGAATGCCGGCAGAGGACATCAGGAACCCAGAGAAGCAGCCTATTATCTTCAAAAGGAGGTAGGAAAAATATAAAAGACAAAAAAAGAGACAAAAGAGGTAGGGATGGAGCTCCGTCCCAGGAAGGGAGTCCTAAAAAGAGAGAAGTTTCCAAACACCAGAAAACACTCTCACAAGTCTGTGGCGAGCCTTGGAAGCACAGAGGGCAACATAATAGGGAGGAAAAATAAGTAAATAATTAAAACTCACAGATTACGAGCCCAATGGTAACTCCCCCAGTGGAGAAGCAGCACAGATGCCTGCACCCGCCACAAGCAAGTGGGGGCTGGGCAGGGGGGCGCGCGGGCTGCATTGCTAAGAGTAAGGACCGGGCCTGAATGCCACCGAGGATAATCAGAGTGAACTAATTTGGGTTAACAAATGAGACTGTGGGATAGCTACCACTCGAAAAGCCCTAAGACACTGCCAGGCCCACGCACAGAACAAGGGGCTGAACAGAACTAGCCCCCTGCAGACTATCCCCCTCTGGTGACAGGCAGCCAGAGCCAGAAGGGGGCAATTGCAGCCCCAGAGAGACATTATCTACCAAACTGCAAGCAGGCTTCTTTGCTTACTAGGACTTCTTGGGGTTCTGGACAGTCATCCGCCTGAGAAGGTGCACCAGTTGTACACCCAGAAAACCGAGCAGCAGGGACAGGAGAGGTGATAAGTTGCAGTGAACATGCTCACCAAACACCTCATCACCCCATCTGCTCAGACCTGGGAAGGGCACAAAACGCAGGACCAACGGAGTCTGTGCCTCTGAGGAATACCTGAGCGCCTGAACCTGAGCGGCTTAGACCTGGGAGGTGTATGCAGCTCAGTGCCGACCTCGGACGGTTCCCGGTGGAGCAAACTAGAACCTCAGCTGTGTGGGCAGGGACGGTGCATGTGCCATGATCGGGGGCAGGCCCAGTGTGGCTGAGACACTATGAGCACACGCCAGTGTTATTTGTTTGCAGTGTCCCTTCCTCCCCACAGCGCGACTGAACAAGTGGGCCTAAAAAAGTATCCACTACCGCCCCCTTCTGTCAGGGCGGAAATCAGACACTGAAGAGACCAGCAAACAGAAGCTAAAACCGAGGGAACTGCCTTGGAAGTGACAGGTGCAATAGATTAAAACCCTGTAGTTAGAACCGACTACATAGGAAGGGGCCTATAGATCTTGAGAAATATAAGCCGGACCAAGAAACTATCCAAAAATGAACTGACCCCACACTGCCCACAGCAACACCAGAGAAAGTCCTAGATATATTTTTACTATTTTTATGATCATTCTTTTCCTTTTTTTTTTTCCTCTTTTTTTCTTTTTCTTTTCTTTCTTTTCCTTTTTCTTTTTTTTTTAAATTAAAAAAAATTTTTAAGTCCTCTATTACTCCTTTTTCATTTTTATAACCGTCAAGGCTGTATATTGTCACCCTGCTTATTTAACTTATATGCAGAGTACATCATGAGAAACGCTGGACTGGAAGAAACACAAGCTGGAATCAAGACTGCCAGGAGACATATCAATAATCTCAGATATGCAGATGACACAACCCTTATGGCAGAAAGTGAAGAGGAACTAAAAAACCTCTTGATGAAAGTGAAAGAGAGTGAAAAAGTTGGCTTAAAGATCAACATTCAGAAAACGAAGATCATGGCATCCGGTCCCATCACTTCATGGGAAACAGATGGGGAAACAGTGTCAGACTTTATTTTGTTGGGCTCCAAAATCACTGCAGATGGTAACTGCAGCCATGAAATTAAAAGACACTTACTCCTTGGAAGCAAAGTTATGACCAACCTAGATAGCATATTGAAAAGCAGAGACATTACTTTGCCAACAAAGGTCCGTCTAGTCAAGGCTATGGTTTTTCCTGTGGTCATGTATGGATGTGAGAGTTGGACTGTGAAAAAGGCTGAGCACCGAAGTACTGATGCTTTTGAACTGCGGTGTTGGAGAAGACTCTTGAGAGGCCCTTGGACTGCAAGGAGATCCAACCAGTCCATTCTGAAGGAGATGAGCCCTGGGATTTCTTTGGAAGGAATGATGCTAAAGCTGAAACTCCAGTACTTTGGCTACCTCATGTGAAGAGTTGACTCATTGGAAAAGACTCTGATGCTGGGAGGGACAGGGGGCAGGAGGAGAAGGGGACGACATAGGTTGAGATGGCTGGATGACATCACTGACTGGATGGACGTGAGTCTGAGTGAACTCCAGGAATTGGTGATGGACAGGGAGGCCTGGCATGCTGCGATTCATGGGGTCACAAAGAGTTGGACAAGACTGAGCGACTGAACTGAACTGAACTGAACCTACTATTACTTTAAAAAAAAAAAAAAGACAATTTTTTAAAGCAAACTTCATATGTATATTTTTTAATAACTTTTGTGACTTTTTTTTTCTTCTTCTTTTCTTTAATATTGTATTTTTGAAAATCCAACCTCTACTCTAGAATTTTAATCTTTGCTTTTTGGTATTTGTTATCAATTTTGTACCTTTAAGAACAAAATCTTCAGTACCTATTTTTACTTGGGAGCGAGATTAGTGGCTTGGTCACTCTCTCCCTTTTTGGACTCTCCTTTCTCTTCACTAGGTCGCCTCTGTCTCCTCCCTCCCCCTTCTCTTCTCTACCCAGTCTCTGAATCTCTGAGTATTCCAGATGGTGGAGGACACTTAGGGAACTGATTAATGGCTGGATCTGTCTCTCTCCTTTTCATTCCTCCCTTTTATCCTCCTGGCCACCTCTATCTCCTTCTTCCCTCTTCTTTTCTCTGTATAACTCCATGAACATCTCTGAGCGGTCCAGACTGTGGAGCACACAAAAGGAAGTGATTACTGGCTAGCTTTCTCACTCCTCCTTTGATTCCACCTCATCTCATCCGGGTCACCTCTAACTCCCTCATCCCTCTTCTCTTCTCCATGTAACTCTGTGAACCTCTCTGGGTGTCCCTCACTGTGGAGAAACTTTTCATCTTTAACCTAGATGTTTTATCAATGGTGCTGTATAGAAGGAGAAGTCTTGAGATTACTGTAAAAATACAACTGACAACCAGAAGCGGGAGGCTTAAGTCCAAATCCTGAGAAGATCATAGAACACCTGACTCCAGGGAACATTAAGCAATAGGAGCGCATCAAATGCCTACATACCTACACTGAAACCAAGCACCACCCAAGGGCCAACAAGTCCAGAGCAAGACATACCACGCAAATTCTCCAGCAACACAGGAACACAGACCTGAGCTCCAAAATACAGGCTGCCCAAAGTTACTTCAAATCCACTGACATCTCATAACTCGTTACTAGACACTTCATTGCACTCCAGAGAGAAGAAATCCAGCTCCACCCACCAGAACACTGACAAAAGCTTCCCTAACCAAGAAACCTTGACAAGCCACCAATACAAACCCACCCACAGTGAGGAAATTCCATAATAAAGAGAACTCCACAAACTGCCAGAATGCAGAAAGGCCACCCCAAACTCAGCAATATAAACAAGATGAAAAGACAGAGGAATACCCAGTAGGTAAAGGAATCAGAAAAATGCCCACCAAACCAAGCAAAAGAGGAAGAGATAGGGAATCTTCCTGATAAAGAATTCCGAATAATGATAGTGAAAATGATCCAAAATCTTGAAATAAAAATGGAATCACAGATAAATAGCCTGGAGGCAAGGATTGAGAAAATGCAAGAAAGGTTTAACAAGGACCTAGAAGAAATAAAAAGGAGTCAATATATAATGAATAATTCAATAAATGATATCAAAAACACTCTGGAGACAACAAATAGTAGAATAATGGAGGCAGAAGATAGGATTAGTGAAATAGAATGAAATAGAAGATAGGATTAGTGAAGATAGAATGGTAAAAATAAATGAATCAGGAAAAAAAAAAACGAATTAAAAGAAATGAGGACAATCTCAGAGACCTCCAGGACAATATTAAAAGCCACAATATTTGGATTATAGGAGTCCCAGAAGAAGAAGACAAGAAGAAAGACCATGAGAAAATACTTGAGGAGATAATAGTTGAAAACTTCCCTAAGATAGGGAAGGAAATAATCACCCAAGTCCAAGAAACCCAGATAGTCCAAACAGGATAAACCCAAGGCAAAACACCCCAAGACACATATTAATCAAATTAACAAAGATCAAACACAAAGAACAAATATTAAAAGCAGCAAGGGAAAAACAACAAATAACACACAAGGGGATTCCCATAAGGATAACAGCTGATCTTTCAATAGAAACTCTTCAGGCCAGGAGGGAATGGCAAGACTTACTTAAAGTGATGAAAGAAAATAACCTACAGCACAGGTTACTGTACCCAGCAAGGATCTCATTCAAATATGAAAGAGAAATCAAAAGCTTTTCAGACAAGCAAAAGCTGAGAGAATTCAGCACCACCAAACCAGCTCTCCAACAAATGTTAAAGGATAGTCTCTAGACAGGAGACACAAAAACGGTGTATAAACTCAAACCCAAAACAATTAAGTAAATGGCAACGGGATCATACTTATCAATAATTACCTTAAATGTAAATGGGTTGAATGCCCCAACCAAAAGACAAAGACTGGCTGAGGGATACAAAAACAAGACCCCTACATATGCTGTCTACAAGAGACCCACCTCAAAACAGGGGACACATACAGACTGAAAGTGAAGGGCTGGAAAAAGATATTCCATGCAAATAGAGATCAAAAGAAAGCCAGAGTAGCAAGACTCATATCAGATAAAATAGACTTTAAAACAAAGGCTGTAAAAAGAGACTAAGAAAGACACTACATAATGATCAAAGGATCAACCCAAGAAGAGATATAACAATTATAAATATATATGCACCCAACATAGGAGCACTGCAATATGTAAGACAAATGCTAACAAGTATGAAAGGGGAAATTAACAATAACACAATAATAGTGGGAGACTTTAATACCCCACTCACACCTATGGATAGATCAACTAAACAGAAAATTAACAAAGAAACACAAACTTTAAATGATACAATAGACAGTTAGACCTAATTGATATCTATAGGACATTTCATCCCAAAACAATGAATTTCACCTTTTTCTCAAGCGCACACGGAACCTTCTCCAGGGTAGATCACATCCTGGGTCATAATTCTAGCCTTGGTAAATTCAAAAAAATTTAAATCATTCCAAGCATCTTTTCTGACCACAATGCACTAAGATTAGATCTCAATTACAGGAGAAAAAGTATTAGAAATTCCAACATATGGAGGCTGAACACGCTGCTGAATAACCAACAAATCACAGAAGAAATCAAAAAAGAAATCAAAATTTGCATAGAAATGAATGAAAATGAAAACACAACCCAAAACCTGTGGGACACTGTAAAAGCAGTGCTAAGGGGAACGTTCATAGCAATACAGGCATACCTCAAGAAACAAGAAAAAAGTCAAATAAATAACCTAACTCTACACCTAAACCAACTAGAAAAGGAAT
This sequence comes from Bubalus kerabau, assembly GCF_029407905.1. Lineage (NCBI taxonomy): Eukaryota > Metazoa > Chordata > Mammalia > Artiodactyla > Bovidae > Bubalus > Bubalus kerabau. The sequence goes on from NC_073626.1 coordinate 26,051,576, forward strand.
AAATGAAGAACCCCAGGGTTAGTAGAAGGAAAGAAATCTTAAAAATTAGGGCAGAAATAAATGAAAAAGAAACAAAGGAGACCATAGCAAAAATCAACAAAGCCAAAAGCTGGTTCTTTGAAAAGATAAATAAAATTGACAAGCCATTAGCCAGACTCATCAAGAAACAAAAGGAGAAAAATCCAATCAATAAAATTAGAAATGAAAATGGAGAGATCACAACAGACAACACAGAAATACAAAGCATCATAAGAGACTACTATCAACAATTATATGCCAATAAAATGGACAACGAGGAAGAAATGGACAAATTCTTAGAAAAGTACAACTTTCCAAAACTGGACCAGGAAAAAATAGAAAATCTTAACAGACCCATCACAAGCACGGAAATTGAAACTGTAATCAGAAATCTTCCAGCAAATAAAAGCCCAGGTCCAGATGGCTTCACAGCTGAATTCTACCAAAAATTTAGAGAAGAGCTAACACCTATCCTGCTCAAACTCTTCCAGAAAATTGCAGAGGATGGTAAACCTCCAAACCCGTTCTATGAGGCCACCATCACCCTAATACCAAAACCTGACAAAGATCCCACAAAAAAAGAAAACCACAGGCCAATATCACTGATGAACATAGATGCAAAAATCTTTAACAAAATTCTAGCAATCAGAATCCAACATTAAAAAGATTATACACCATGACCAAGTGGGCTTTATCCCAGGGATGCAAGGATTCTTCAATATCCGTAAATCAATCAATGTAATACACCACATTAACAAATTGAAAAATAAAAACCATATGATTATCTCAATAGATGCAGAGAAAGTCTTTGGTAAAATTCAACATCCATTTATGATAAAAACTCTCCAGAAAGCAGGAATAGAAGGAACATACCTCAACATAATAAAAGCTATATATGACAAACCCACAGCAAACATTATCCTCAATGGTGAAAAATTGAAAGCAATTTCCCTAAAGTCAGGAACAAGACAAGGGTGCCCACTCTCACCACTACTATTCAACATAGTTTTGGAAGTTTTGGCCACAGCAATCAGAGCAGAAAAAGAAATAAAAGGAATCCAAATTGGAAAAGAAAAGTAAAACTCTCAGTTTGCAGATGACATGATCCTCTACGTAGAAAACCCTAAAGACTCCACCAGAAAATTACTAGAGCTAATCACTGAATATAGTAAAGTTGCAGGATATAAAATCAACACAGAGAAATCCCTTGTATTCCTATACACTAATAATGAGAAAATAGAAAGAGAAATTAAGGAAACAATTCCATTCACCATTGCAACGGAAAGAATAAAATACTTAGGGATATATCTACCAAAAGAAACTAAAGACCTATATATAGTAAACTATAAAACTCTAGTGAAAGAAATCAAAGAGGACACTAATAGACTGAGAAAAATACCATGTTCATGGATTGGAAGAATCAATATAGTGAAAATGAGTATACTACCCAAAGCAATCTATAGATTCAATGCAATCCCTATCAAGCTACCAACGGTATTTTTCACAGAGCTAGAACAAATAACTTCACAATTTGTATGGAAATACAAAAAAACCCTCGAATAGCCAAAGTGATCTTGAGAAAGAAGAATGGAACTGGAGGAATCAACCTGCCTGACTTCAGGCTCTACTACAAAGCCACAGTCATCAAAACAGTATGGTACTGGCACAAAGACAGAAATATAGATCAATGGAACAAAATAGAAAGCCAGAGATAAACCCACACACCTATGGACACCTTATCTTTGACAAAGGAGGCAAGAATATACAATGGAGAAAAGACAATCTCTTTAACAAGTGGTCCTGGGAAAACTGCTCAACCACTTGTAAAAGAATGAAACGGGACACTTTCTAACACCATACACAAAAATAAACTCAAAATGGATTAAAGATCTAAACATAAGACCAGAAACTATAAAACTCCTAGAGGAGAACATAGGCAAAACACTCTCTGACAGACATTTCTCCAAAGAAGACATACAGATGGCTAACAAACACGTGAAAAGATGCTCAACATCACTCATTATCAGAGAAATGCAAATCAAAACCACAATGAGGTACCATTTCACGCCACTCAGAATGACTGTGATCCAAAAGTCTAAAAGCAATAAATGCTGGAGAGGATGTGGAGAAAAGGGAACCCTCTTCCACTGTTGGTGGGAATGCAAACTAGTTCAGCCACTATGGAGAACAGTGTGGAGATTCCTTAAAAAAACTGGACATAGAACTTCCATACGACCCAACAATCCCATTGCTGGGCATACACACCGAGGAAACCAGAATTGAAAGAGACACGTGTACCCCACTGTTCATCGCAGCACTGTTTGTAATAGCCAGGACATGGAAGCAACCTAGAGGTCCATCAGCAGATGAATGGATAAGAAAGCTGGGGTACATATACACAATGGTGTATTACTCAGCCATTAAAAAGAATACATTTGACTCAGTTCTAATGAGGTGGATGAAACTGGAGCCGATTATACAGAGTGAAGTAAGCCATAAAGTAAAACACCAATACAGTATACTAACACATATATATGGAATTTAGAAAGATGGTAACGACAACCCTGTATGCGAGACAGCAAAACAAACACAGAGGTATAGAACAGTCTTTTGGACTCTGTGGGAGAGGGAGGGGGGGATGATTTGGGAGAATGGCATTAAAACATGTATAATATCATATAAGAAATGAATCACCAGTCCAGGTTTGATGCAGGATACAGGAAGCTTGGGGCTGGTGCATTGGGATGACCCAGAGGGATGGTATGGGGAAGGAGGTGGGAGGGGGGTTCAGCATGGGGAACACATGTACAACCGTGGCAGATGCATGTTGATGTCTGGCAAAACCAATGCAATATTGTAAAGTAAAAAAAAAATAATAATAATTTTAAAAAATGTAAGAATTAAAAATACTCTCCTTGGATATAAAAAAATTTCAGGGGGAAAAAAAAAATCTGGGTATTCTTCCCAGACTTTAGGGCAGTGTAAGGATGACCTTCATCAATGAATCATTTCAGATTTTATGCAGGCTTGCAAAGACCAGAAAAGAGAGGGATATGGGAGAAAGTGATATGCAAAATATTGCCTTGAATGGTAGAAATACTGTAGAGTGCAAACCAATTATGACATATTGATGAAAATGTGGGGTATGTTTAAAACATCAAGAAAACAGGCATTTAAAAGTGTTTGGGGAGTACAGGGATGTCAAAGATACTTAATAATATTTTTTTCTGAATTTTGTCTGTGAAATACAATGAAAAATCAATGTAATTTTCATGGAAGAAACAAAGAAATAAGCTTTCAGATCAGAAAGTTAAAAATTGCAAAATTTTACAGTTAAGTTCATATTTGTATACACTTCACAAAGAGCAAATGTCTGCATAAATTGTACAGATGGGACAAATGAAAGCAAAAGCAATGGAGTATTGAATAACCCATGAAGATGAAACCCTTCACTTGAATTAATGATAAAATGAGAGAAAAATGATGTAAATTCATATCTAGTTTGCAGTGGAGGAAGATGATCACTGAAAATTGAAGACCAAAGTCAAAGAAAGAGATTAAACCAAACCAAATGAAGGCACAATGTGAGGAAGAGATAACAATAATTTAATTTTTTCCATTATTTATTCATTCAATAAAGTGACTCCACTTCTCTAAGAATTAGAACCTAATGTCCCAAAAACCATGTAACTCATGAAAAGCAATGCTATTTTGCTTTCTCATCCTTTTCTGTAAAGGAATTATCACATAAAAACTTCCTTTGGGAAAAACTGAATCAATATTTGGTCTTGCATTGGGCTTTCCAGCTTTTTTTTTTTAAGCCCAAAACAAATGACAAACATGCTCAAATATATGAAATAGGTACTGTAAATGTGATTCAAAAGTATGTAATGAGAGTATGCCTCTGTCAGAAATTTGATCTGTGGCTGCATTCATATGAAGCCTGCTAAATGCCTTAAAAGTATATGTTCCTAAGTTCTATCCAGTCTGTAAACCAAGAGGTAATTGAAAAATGTCATTAGAAAAAGAAGATGTTATACTTTGAAAATGAAGTGCTTTATGAAGAAAAATTTTGTAATCATCCGAGGACAACAGCTTTCCTTGTCATTCACATAAAAGTCCTCAAAGTTGAGGTACGTCATTTATCAATTTTCATCAAGATATAATCCCCTTGTTTAATTATTGAAAAGGCATTGCAGTTTGCAGAAATAATAATAGCATTGATAAAAATTTCAAAGTACAAATACTACACATAGATGGGAAAAAGATAAGAATATACTGCAAAATATGTGTAGAACTGGAACATTTGAGTAATTTGTTCAAGAATAGTAAAAGAGTGAGACTCAATCTCACACTATCCAGTGGATGGCATCAGATTTTATAAGATCTTTGACACGACAATGGAGGGAGAAACTTCATTATTAAATTGGGAATCCTCTTTCTCTTAAGCATTGGGAAATATTAATGGTAGAGTAATCGCCCCCTTCAACTTGGGCACTTGTAAACGTCCTAAATTAACTGACATTTCTCGGAAAACAAAGAGAGCACGGTAACCATGTGCTGATGAGTTCAGTCCCATCATCTCAGAAAATCATGATACCATTTGGGAAGTCTCTGGAAAACAGACAAAGCCAATGTGATAAGAAGGAAAGGTAAAAAAGATGCAATGAGCGATGGTGGAACATAGGGGGAAAACAACAGAAATGATGAAATAAGAAAGAGGTTCATATCCAAAAATTTGACAGAAGTGAGTGGCCATCCACGTGAAAAGTGAGCCAATGGACGGTGTAGTGATAGAAGGACAGGGAATGTTCAGTACAGTGTGAAAACAGTCACGAAGAGTTACTGGAGTGAAGGGTTGTCACAGACTTACCAAGTTTTATCAGACGATCATCTGGAAATAAAATGGAAACCGTCAGGTGAATATCATGGAAAACAAACATGAAGAAAAATAAAATGTTTTGAATAACCTGAAACTAATGTTAACTGTATCTGTATACATATAAACACATGCAGGTTTGCACATCATGAACACAAAACAGACTCAACAATAGTGGCTGAAAGGTGCTGTCTTTCAAACATAGAATATTCTATTTTTAAAAAGGGGGTGGGGGCAAACACAGACAATTTTCTAAATGAAGAAAGATGTTTAGAAATATTAGTTCAGGTAGTTACCCTTTCAAAATTTTTGTGCACATTTTGACTTTATTTAGGCTCTTATTATTCAATATGTTTGTTCTAATAAGTTTCTTGACAACTACTGAAAAAATATAGTCAGCTCTCAGTTTTATCGTAGCTAAGTTCACCACACACACTGAATCAAGAATCTTAAGCCTTGCTCCTAGCAGAAAATACAGAATTAGGTTTTTGGGTGCCTCGATTTGAGAAGCTAACCCATGCCCCCAAGCCCGAAGCCAGGGGCGGCGGCCGGGAGGAGCAATGCCACGCCCGAGGCTAGGGGCGGCGGCCGGGAGGACCAACCCTATATCCAAGCAGGCGCAGAAGGTCCTAGAGGAGCTATCCCACGTTGAAGGTCAGGAAGGGTGGCGGGGAGGAGATACCCCTCGTTCAAGGTAAGGAGCTGCGGCTGCGCTTTGCTGGAGCAGCCGTGAAGTGATACCCCACGCCCAAGGTAAGAGAAACCCAAGTAAGACGGTAGGTGTTGCAAGAGGGCATCAGAGGGCAGACACACTGAAACCATACTCACAGAAAACTAGTCAATCTAATCACACTAGGACCACAGCCTTGTCTAACTCAATGAAACTAAGCCATACCCGTGGGGCAACCCAAGATGGGCGGGTCATGGTGGAGAGACCTGACAGAATGCGGTCCACTGGAGAAGAGAATGGCAAACCACTTCAGTATTCTTGCCTTGAGAACACCATGAACAGTATGAAAAGGCAAAATGATAGGATACTGAAAGAGGAACTCCCCAGGTCAGTAGGTGCCCTATATGCCACTGGAGATCAGTGGAGAAATAACTCCAGAAAGAATGAAGGGATGGAGCCAAAGCAAAAACAATACCCAGCTGTGGATGTGACTGGTGATAGAAGCAAGGTCTGATTCTGTAAAGAGCAATATTGCATAGGAACCTGGAATGTCAGATCCATGAATCAAGGCAAATTGGAAGTGGTCAAACAAGAGATGGCAAGAGTGAATGTTGACATTCTAGGAATCAGTGAACTAAAATGGACCGGAATGGGTGAATTTAACTCAGATGACCATTATATCTACTACTGCAGGCAGGAATCCCTCAGAAGAAACGAAGTAGCCATCATGGTCAACAAAAGAGTCTGTAATGCAGTACTTGGATGCAATCTCAAAAATGACAGAATGATCTCTGTTCATTTCCAAGGCAAACCATTCAATACACAGTAATCCAAGTCTATGCTCCAACCAGTAATGCTGAAGAAGCTGAAGTTGAATGGTTCTATGAAAACCTACAAGACCTTTTAGAACTAACACCCAAAAAAGATGTCCTTTTCATTATAGGGGACTGGAATGCAAATTTGGCCTTGGAATACAGAATGAAGCAGGGCAAATACTAATAGAGTTTTGCCAAGAAAATGCACTAGTCAGAGCAAACACCCTCTTCCAACAACACAAGAGAAGACTCTATACATGAACATCATCAGATGGTCAACACCGAAATCAGATTGATTATATTCTTTGCAGCCAAAGATAGAGAAGCTCTATACCGTCAGCAGAAACAAGACCAGGAGCTGACTGTGGCTCAGATCATGAACTCCTTATTGCCAAATTCAGACTTAAATTGAAGAAAGTAGGGAAAACCACTAGATCATTCAGGTATGACTGAAATCAAATCCCTTATGATTATACAGTGGAAGTGAGAAATAGATTTAAGGGCCGAGATCTGATAGATAGAATGCCTGATGAACTATGGAATGAGGTTCATGACATTGTACAGGAGACAGTGATCAAGAACATCCCCATGGAAAAGAAATGCAAAAAAGCAAAATGGCTGTCTGGGGAGGCCTTACAAATAGCTGTGAAAAGAAGAGAAGTGAAAAGCAAAGGAGAAAAGGAAAGATATAAACATCTGAATGCAGAATTCCAAAGAATAGCAAGAAGACATAAGAAAGCCTTCTTCAGTGATCAATGCAAAGAAATAGAGGAAAACAACAGAATGGGAAAGACTAGAGATCTCTTCAAGAAAATTAGAGATACCAAGGGAACATTTAATGCAAAGATGGGCTCGATAAAGGACAGAAATGGTATGGACCTAACAGAAGCAGAAAATATTAAGAAGAGATGGCCAGAACACACAGAAGAATGTACAAAAAAGATCTTCACGATCCAGATAATCACGTTGGTGTGATCACTGATCTAGAGCCAGACATCCTGGAATGTGAAGTCAAGTGGGCCTCAGAAAGCGTCACTACGAACAAAGCTAGTGGAGGTGATAGAATTCCAGTTGAGCTATTGCAAATCCTGAAAGATGAGGCTGTGAAAGTGCTGCACTCAATATGCCAGCAAATTGAAAAACTCAGCAGTGGCCACAGGACTGGAAAAGGTCAGTTTTCATTCCAATCCCAAAGAAAGGCAGTGCAAAAGAATGCTCAAACTACCACACAATTGCACTCATCTCACACGCTAGTAAAGTAATGCTCAAAATTCTCCAAGCCAGGCTTCAGCAATACGTGAACCGTGAACTTCCAGATGTTCAATCTGGTTTTAGAAAAGGCAGAGGAACCAGAGATCAAATTGCCAACATCTGCTGGATCATCGAAAAAGCAAGAGAGTTCCAGAAAAACATTTATTTCTGCTTTATTTACTATGCCAAAGCCTTTGACTGTGTGGATCACAATAAACTGTGGAAAATTCTGAAAGAGATGGGAATACCAGACCACCTGATCTGCCTCTTGAGAAATTTGTATACAGGTCAGGAAGCAACAGTTAGAACTGGACATGGAACAACAGACTGGTTCCAAATAGGAAATGAGTACGTCAAGGCTGTATATTTTCACCCTGCTTATTTAACTTCTATGCAGAGTACATCATGAAAAACGCTGGACTGGAAGAAGCACAAGCTGGAATCAAGATTGTCGGGAGAAATATCAATAACCTCAGATATGCAGATGACACCACCCTTATGGCAGAAAGTGAAGAGGAACTAAAAAGCTTCTTGATGAAAGTGGGAGGGGAGTGAAAAAGTTGGCTTAAAGCTCAACATTCAGAAAATGAAGATCATGGCATCTGGTCCCATCACTTCATGGGAAATAGATGGGGAAACAGTGGAAACAGTGTCAGACTTTATTTTTTTGGTCTCCAAAATCACTGCAGATGGTGACTTCAGCCATGAAATTAAAAGACGCTTACTCCTTGGAAGGAAAGTTATGACCAACCTAGATAGCATATTGAAAAGCAGAGATATTCTTTTGCCAACAAAGGTCCATCTAGTCAAGGTTATGGTTTTTCTTGTGGTCATGTAGGGATGTGAGAGTTGGACTGTGAAGAAGGCTGAGCGCCGAAGAATTGATGCTTTTGAACTGTGGTGTTGGAGAAGACCCTTGAGAGTCCCTTGGACTGCAAGGAGATCCAACCAGTCCATTCTGAAGGAGATCAGCCCTGGGATTTCTTTGGAAGGAATGATGCTGAAACTCCAGTACTTTGGCCACCTCAGGCAAAGAGTTGACTCGTTGGAAAAGACTCTGATGCTGGGAGGGATTGGGGGCAGGAGGAGAAGGGGATGACAGAGCATGAGATGGCTGGATGGCATCACTGACTCGATGGACGTGAGTCTGGGTGAACTCCAGGAGTTAGTGATGGACAGGGAGGCCTGGTGTGCTGCGATTCATGGGGTCGCAAAGAGTCGGACACAACTGAGCGACTGAACTGAACTGAACTGAACTGATTCGCATCATTTTTATTTACAAATTGTTTTAGGTATGTTTCTATTAATGAATGCCTAAATGAAGACAATGTTACAAGAAAAAGATACAATTTTAACTAGGTTCATAGGGAAATACATCAGTGGGACTTGGGATTTTTCTCTTCACACTTATTGATAAAATATTAAGTGAAAGAACTCAAAATTCATTCAAAATGATAGTGCAATGACAGGAAAGGAAAGGGACAAACATTTGAATAACGTCCATTCCTCACAGTGTGGCTCAACCTGACCAAAATCTTTGAGAATTGGCACCATTTTCAATGAAGGCTTGATAGTCTTCACAGAAGACAGAGGAACCATTTTTTTTCACTTCCATTTACCTCTTTGATGCCAAAGAAACAAGACTGGAAATGACAGCATGGGAGGAGCTAGGTCAGGTCTTCCTCTGTGATAAGCAACAACCATATGGGGACTGTATTGCCTGTTTTCTTCAGAATCAAATGCAGACACAATTCAAACTCTAGAGTGCTATTTAAGACATTACTAGGGAGATTTCCCTGACAGTTCAGTAGTTCAGACTCTGTGCTTTCACTGCAGGGGGCATGAGGTGGATCCCTGGTCAGAAACCTAAGATCCCATATGCTTGGATTTATCTTTGGAATTTCTGTCCTCTGATTGATCTATATTTTTTGTGGATTGACCTAGAGATTGTCATACAGAGTGAAGTAAGTCAGAATGAGAAAAAACAAATATCATATAATATCACTTACATGTGGAATACAAAAAAATAGTACAGATGAACATTATTTGCAAAGCAGAAATAGAGTCAGAGATGTAGAGAACAAACTTATAACTACTATGTATAAAATATATAACTAATGAGAGCTATAATATATAATAACTATAACTACTTTATAGCACAAGGAACTCTACTCAATGCTCCCTGGTGACCTGGGAAGGAAATCTAAAAAGAGTGGATGTATATATATTCATAACTGATCCCCTGTGCTGTAGAGCAGAAACTAACAAAGCATTGTAAAGCAATTATAATACAGAAAAACAAAATAAAGCAAAACACCAGAAATAGCAACTGTACTACCTCTTCAACAAAGCATAGGTGTTATTAGAAGAAAAAAAAATCCTACAGCCCTCATGGTGTAGGTAAGAAAAATAAAGTACTAAAGATGCAAATAGCATAAGCATGCACTTGCCCCAAGCTGTACTTGTACCAGATGTTATATGAAGCCAGCTAAATACGTTAATACAGCTAATACATAGTCCTGTACTCCACTCCTTGTAAAAGAAATTTAGATGAAAAACATGTTATTTGAGGAGAATGTTAAGCTTTCAGTGACTCTCTAAGTACAGTAGTGGAAAAAAAATCCACAAACATTTGGCTACATTCTAATGGGAAGAGGACAGGAACATAAAATGCATATATGCTTACTCCAAGTTTCAAAGGGTCAAGTATTTTAGAACTGGGAGCAAAGTTTTCCAGAAGACATCTTGCCACTCAATGGCATGTTTTTTGCATCCCCTCCCCACCCCCACCTCTTGATTCAAAAGTACAAAGATAGAGGATGATGCTAAAAGAGGCATAAAAGGATTTCCTCTGGGATAAAAATATCAATCATATATATTTCACTGGACCTTCTTTCATTGTACTATTCTTCTCCAGAACACAATGCAAGTATGCACACAGATTGCAGTCAGATACTTAAGAAGTCATGGGGAAGCCTACAACAAAAGCACCCATCTAGTTAAAACTCTATCAGTAGCAGTACTCATATGAGGCATGCTTCACACATAAAAGAAGTGTATTCCCTACTTTCATTCAGTCTGTAACCAAAAATATAATGAAATATATCACTATCAAAGGAAGAAAGTTAAACTTTTAATAGTTATATTGAAAGTGAAAGTGAAAATTGCTCAGTCATGTGGGACTCTTTGCAACCCCATGGACTGTAGTCCATGGAGTTCTGCAGGCCAGAATACTGGAGTGGGTAGTTGTTCCCTTCTCCAGGGATCAAACCCACATCTCACAAATTTCAGGTGGATTCTTTACCAGCTGAACTACCAGGGAAGTCCAATGGTTATATTAGTGTTTCTTTAAATGAACATTTTGGAGTTTCTTCAGACTCTAGCCTCTCCTGTCATTCACATAAAATTTCAAAATAAACAATCTTTGCTCAATATACTAAGCCCTTCTACAATACAAACACTGAAACTTATTGCAGTCTGACAGGTTGAATATTATGTCAGTAAAATGGAAGAAAAAGTAAAATTACTATTGTATGAGAGAAAATAATCCCAGTAAATGGAATACAAAATATCTGTGCACCTGAAAAAAGACTTTAGTGAATGGTCAAAGGGCATTGGAAAAGTGATCCTAAAGCCCACACTGGACCTATGAGTTAACACCTGAATTTACAGTCTTTGAAAGTACAAGAGTTGGAGAAACTTCACTCAACAAATTTGTAATCTTATCTTACATCATAAAATTTGGGAGGCATAAATGGCATATCAATGACCCCTTGAATTTTGAAAACATAGCAGACTTTCCAAGTCAATGAAAGTGCTCCAGATAATAAATATAGACTGCAAACCATGTTTCCATCTTCCATGTTCCATGTTTCCAGATGGAAAATCACAACATTTATAATGAAATTATATCACAAAACGTGTAATGAAACTGGCAAAAATATGAATGATAGTACAGGACCACTTTTATAAGAAAGGAACACAGGAAATGAAAAAGGAAGCTTTGGGAAAAAATCAGTTGTAAGGTAAAAAAAAAAAAAAAAGTGGAGAGAATTTAATATCAATGAAGTTCCTAAAGAGTTAAATAGGGAAGTTAGAGTAGACATCAAGGATAAAGGCAAGCCAACAGGTGGCTTAGGGTTAAAAAGAGAGTAAATATGCAAAGTTTGGAGAAAGAAGAGCCTCTTGATGAAAGTGAAAGGGGAGAGTGAAAATGTTGGCTCAAAAGTCAACATTCAAAAAACTGAGATCATTACATCCAGTCCCATCACTTCATGGCAAACAGACAAGAAAACAATAGAAACAGTGACAGATTTTATTTTATTAGGCTCCAAAATCACTGCAGATGGTGATTGCAGCCATGATAGTAAAAGATGCTTGCTCCTTAGAAGAAAAGCTATGACCAACCTAGACAGCATATTAAAAAGCAGAGACATTACATTGCCAACAAAGTTTAGTCTAGTCAAAGCTCTGGTTTTTCCAGTAGTCATGTATGGATGTGAGAGTTGGACTATAAGGAAAGCTGAGCACCACTGTGGTGTTGGAGAAGACTCTTGAGAGTCCCTTGGACAGAAAGGATATCAAATCAGTCAATCCTAAAGGAAATCAGTCCTGAATATTCATTGGAAGGACTGATGCTGAAGCCGAAGCTCCAATACTCTGGCCACCCAATGCAAAGAACTGACTCATGGGAAAAGATACTGATGCTGGGAAAGATTGAAGGCAGGAGGAGAATGGGACAACAAAGGGTGAGATGGTTGGATGGTATCACTGACTCAATAGACATTAGTTTGAGCAAGCTCCAGGAGTTGGTGATGGACAGGGAAGCCTGGTGTGCTGCAGTCCACGGGGTTAAAAAGAGTCAGATATGACTGAGCAACTGAACTGACTGAGTAACCGAGTGTGTGTTTGGAATATCAAGGGCATTAGAGAAACTTTTTTTCTTTTCATACTCTTCAAGGGATTTTCAAGGCAAGAATAATGAAGTGGTTTGCAATTCCCTTCTGCTTAGGAAGCACAACTATGAACAAAGCTAGTGGAGGTGATGGAATTCCAGTTGAGGTATTTTAAATCCTAAAAGATGATGCTATGAAAGTGCTCCACTCAATATGCCAGCAAATTTGGAAAACTCAGCAGTGGCCACAGGACTGGAAAAGGTCAGTTTTCATTCCAATCCCAAAGAAAGGCAATGCCAAACTACCACACAATTGCAGTCATCTCACATGCTACCAAAGTAATGCTCAAAATTCTCCAAGCCAGGCTTCAATAATACTTGAACCATGAACATACAGATGTTCAAGCTGGATGTAGAAAAGGCAGAGAAACTAGAGATCAAATTGCCAACATCTGTTGGATCATCTAAAAAGATAGAGAATTCCAGAAAAATTTTACTTTTGCTTTATTGACTATGCCAAAACCTTTGACTATGTGGATGACAATATACTGTGGAAAATTCCTCAAGAGATAGGTATACCAGACTATCTGACCTGCCTCCTCAGAAATCTGTATGCAGATCAAGAAGCAACAGTCAGAAGTGGACACAGAAAAACAGACAGGCTCCAAATTAGGAAAGGTATATGTCAAGGCTGTATATTGTCACCCTGCTTATTTAACTCCTATGCAGAGTGCATCATGAGAAATGCTGGACTGGATGAAGCCTAAACTGGAGTCAAGATTGCTGGGAGAAACATCCATAACCTCATATACGCAGATAACCACCACCATTAAGGCAGAAAGCAAAGAGAAACTAAAGAGCCTCTTGATGAAAGTGAAAGAGGAGAGTGAAAAAGTTTGCTTAAAACTCAACATTCTGAAAACAAAGATCATGGCATCTGGTCCCATCACTTCATGGTAAATAGATGGGGAAACAGTAGAAACAGTGACAAACTTTATTTTGGGGGGCTCCAAATTCACTGCAGATGGTGACTGCAGCCATGAAAATAAAAGATGCTTGCTCCTTGGAAGAAAAGCTATGACCAACCTAGACAACTTATTAACAAGCAGAGACATTACTTTGCCGATGAGCGGCCGTCTAGTTAAAACTATGGTTTTTCTAGTCATCATGTATGGGTGTGAGATTTGGACTATAAAGAAAGCTGAGTACTGAAGAATTGATGCTTATGAACTGTGGTGTTGGAGAAGACTCTTGAGAGTCCCTTGGACTGCAAGGAAGTCCAACCAGTTCATCCTAAAGGAAATCAGTCCTGAATATTCATTGGAAGGACTGATGCTGAAGGCAAATCTCCAAAACTTTGGCCACCTGATGTGAAGGACTGACTCATTTGAAAAGACCCTGATGTTGGGCAAGATTGAAGGTGGGAGAAGGGGATGACAGAGGATGAGATGGTTGGATGGCATCACTGACTCGACGGACATGAGTTTGAGCAAGCTCTAGGAGTTGGTGATGGACAGCGAAACCTGGTGTGTTGCAGTCCATGGAGTCACAAAGAGTTGGACACGCCTGAGCAATTGAACTGAACTGAGAGAAACTTACCTATTTGTTTTAGAAGCTCATCTGAAAAAGAAATAGGGAACATCATTTTAAATATCATGGCTCATAAATAAAAAGGAATTCAAATTTAATCACTTATTCATGTACAATGTTAAATGTAATAGGATATTCCCTGGATCCACTGGGGCTGGACCCCGGCATTCCTCATGCTGCCTCCCAGCAGGATATAGACAAACACAGTTTAGCAGCTAAACAACAAACAGACAAGCACAGGTACATGAACACATGTATGGAAGCACACAGAAGTACAAATATTGCTGCAAGTTTCCTTTTGTCCTGATCATACTAATCAAATAAAGAGGAAAAAGGAGTGATCTTCCTGACCTGAGGAACAACTTCAGGAATAAAACTACTAGTAGTTTTCCTTTAAATAGATTCTTGATTTATTGGACATCTCTTGGGCTGTTAGTATTTGGTTGGTAGTTGTTATTTGGAAACATCACAATACAATAGTTCTTGGTGTCATTAGCATAAAATATTCAGGATTGAGATATGTATTATTTTTCAACTTTCCTAACAAGATAAAATCTTTCTGCAAACAAGTAATTGCAATTGGCCAAATCGATAACTGTGTCAATAAAAGTAATTAAGAATGAAGTAAAATTATCCTTTTTTGATATATTAGAATTCCAGGGGAAAACAATTGTGAGTTTTTTGCATATATAGAATCTTAAGGCAATGTAATAATGACCCTCAAGTTTACTTGTGACCAGTGAATGATTTCCGTTTTTATTCAGGCTTAGAGATACCGGAAAGAGAGGAATATGGGTGATATCGACAACCAAACTGTTGCCTTAGAATGGTAGAGATCCTGGAGATGGCAAGTCAATGATGGCATTTTGATGAAAAACTGGAATTTTTGTAAGACATCAGGAAAGCAGGCTTTTTTTAAGTGTTTTGGGAGTAGAGGGATATCAAAGATACTTTAACATTATTTTTCCAAATTTCATCTGTAAAATACAATGAAAAATCAAAGTAAATTTCACTGAAAAGAAACATGAAGAAAACTCAGATTTATTGAAAATTGTATGTAAATTTAAATTATTAGGATACAGATAAACATATAAAAACCACACACACTTACACAAATATATACATACACATACATACAGCATTTGAAAATTCCCTTTTGAACAATGAATAGTATTCAATAAATGAAGATGGGGAAAAGGAATACGTTTCCTGAAGTGAGAAGACTTAAGAAATACAGTTTTTAGTAATTATCTGATAAAAACTTTATGATTTGTTTTGGCAATAAGCACTATTTTGTTACTCAGTTTTTCATCTTTAATTAAGTGATGTGTGCTGTTAAATATATATACTCATCTGTCCTAGAACAGAGCTTTGCCATTTGAAATCACGAAACACTGAGTTACAGAATCCTGAACTACGGCTGTTGTAGGATATCAGGGTCAGGTTCGTGGGTGCCTCTATTCACATTTTTCTCAACTGATTAACGCATAACTGTGTTTTGTGAGACTTTGATTTAACTCATTGCTCAGTAAAGCTTACGTTCACAAAGCAAAATGAAAGGGAGGTTAATGAAATACTAAATGGGAGATAAGGGGCCTCAATATCAAATAAATGAAAATATATGGATAAAACTTTCAGATCAGAAACTTTTAAAAATTGCAAAGTTTGATAGGTAAGTTAGTATTTGTATACACTTTACAAAAAGAAAATGTCTGCATAAATTGCACAGATGGGACAAATGAAAGCAAAAATAACCCATGAAGAAAGCAGATTTCAATTGAAATAATCATAAAATGAGAAAAAAATGATGTAAAGCTATCTCTACATTGCAGTGGAAGAAGATGATCATTGAAAGTTGAAGATCAAAGTAAAAGAAGGAGGTGAAACATGACAAGGTAAAAAGTGTGAAACATTAATGGGACTTACTTTTATTGTCACCCTTATCTGAAAAATAAAAGAAAGAAATAACTATTCAAACCAAATGAAGGCGTATGTGAGGAAAAGAAGACAATAATTTGATTACTTTCCATTATTTATTCATTCAACAAAAATGGCCCCCTTTTTCTAAGAATTTGAACCTAATGTTCCAAAGATCATGTGACTCATGAGAGGCAATGCTGTTTTAAGTTCCCTCATCCTTTTCTGCAAAGGAACTACCATACAAAAGGAGATCAAGGTAAAGTGGAAATTCCTCTGGGATAAACAGAATTGATTTTGGTCTTGAATTGGGCTTTCCAGGTTTTTCATAATAAAAGACACATATGCTCATGTAGATGAAATGGGTCTATAAATGTGATACAAAAGTTTATAGTTAAAGTACTCCTCTGTCAGAAATTTGATCTGTGGCAGTATTCATATGAAGCTTGCTACCTGCATTGAAAAGATATGCTCCAAGTTTCATCCAGTATGTTAAACTAAGATACAGTTAAACATATAATTATAAAAGGATGTCAATCTAATTTGAAGAGCTTTATGAAAAAAAATTTTGGAATTATACTAAGCCAACAGCTTTAGTCATTCACATACAAAGTCTTAAATTTTGGAATATACTAGACAATTTTCTAAGATATACCATCCTTGTTTAATTACCAAAAATATAATTTTCAATTATTTCTGCAGTTTGCAGAAATAATAATTGCACAAATAAAAGGTAAAAGTATAAAGAATACTCTAGATGGAAGAAAGACAAGAAACTATTGTAAAATATTTTAAAAACTGGAATATTTTGAGTATTATGTTCAAGAACAGTAAAGGGTGTGACTCAATTTCACACTTTAGCAGTGGATGGCATCATATTTTTATAAGATCTTTGACAGGACAATGGAGGTAGAAACTTCTTTATTAAGCTGGGAATCCTCTCCTCTCTTAAGCACTGGGAAAATATTAATAGTTTATTAATGGCCCCTTCAACTTGGGTACTGGTAAATGTCCTAACTTTACATGGTAACCATGTGCCGGGTAGTCCAATCCCTTTCTCTCAGAAAATTATGATACAAGTTTGGCAAGCCCTGGGGAGACAAAGAAAGCCAATACGATAGGATGGAAATGGAAAAAAGATGCAATAAGCAATGATGGAACACAGGGAAAAATCAATGGAAAGAAGATAAGAAAGAAGCTCACATCGAAAAATTGGATGGAAATGAATGGACATCCACGCAATGGTGGGCAAATTTGATAAAAGGGCAGAGAATGTTCAAGATTATGTGGAAGAAGTCACTGGAAGTTACTGGAGTGAAGAGTTATTACAAACTTACCAATTTTTTTCAGTAGATCACCTACAAAATAAAACAGAAAGCTTCACGTAAATACCACGGAAAACAAATATGAAGAAAAGCGAAATATTTTGAAGAATCCAAAAGTAATGTTAACACTATCAAGATACACTGAAACACATTCACATATACACATCATGAACACAAAATAAACTCACCAATAGTGGCTGAAATCACCTCTGTTTTATCCAGAGAACATTCTATAGTTAGAAAAAAAAGAAGAAAAGCAAATGCAGTTAATTTTCTAAATGAAGAGAGATTTTAGAAATATTAGTTCACATAGTTATATTTTTAAAATTGTTGTGTACATTTTCAATTTATTTAGGCTCTTATTATTCAATGCTGTGCTGTGCTTAGTCATGTCTGACTCTTTGTGACACCATGGAGTGTAGCCCACCAGGCTCCTCTGTCCATGGGGATTCTACAGGTAAGAATACTTGAGTGAGTTGCCATAACCTCCTCCAGGGGATCTTCCCAACCCAGGGATCAAACCCAGGTCTCCCACATTGCAGGCAGGTTCTTTACTGCCTGAGCCACCAGGGAAGACCAAGAATACTGGAGTGGATAGACTAACCATTCTCCAGGGGATCTGTCCAACCCAGGAATCAAACTGGGGTCTCCTTCATTGCAGGTGGATTCTTTACTAGCTGAGCCACAAGGAAAACCCGCTTATTATTCATTCAGTTCAGTTCAGTCGCTCAGTCGTGTCTGACTCTTTGTGACCCCATGAATCGCAGCACGCCAGGCCTCCCTGTTCATCACCAACTCCCGGAGTTCACCCAGGCTCACGTCAATCGAGTCAGTGATGCCATCCAGCCATCTCATCCTGTCATCCCCTTCTCCTCCTGCCCCCAATCCCTCCTGGCATCAGAGTCTTCCAATGAGTCAACTCTTTGCATGAGGTGGCCAAAGTACTGGAGTTTCAGCTTTAGCATCATTCCTTCCAAAGAAATCCCAGGGCTGATCTCCTTCAGAATGGACTGGTTGGATCTCCTTGCAGTCCAAGGGACTCTCAAGAGTCTTCTCCAACACCACACTGAGTCTTCTCCAACACCACACTTCAAAAGCATCAATTCTTCGGTGCTCAGCCTTCTTCACAGTCCAACTCTCACATCCATACATGACCACAGGAAAAACCATAGCCTTGACTAGATAGAACTTTGTTGGCAAAGGAATGTCTCTGCTTTTCAATATGCTATCTAGGTTGGTCATAACTTTCTTTCCAAGGAGTAAGCGTCTTTTAATTTCATGGCTGAAGTCACCATCTGCAGTGAATTTGGAGCACCCCAAAATAAAGTCTGACAGTTTCCACTCTTTCCCCATCTATTTCCCATGAAGTGATGGGACCAGATGCCCTGATCTTCGATTTCTGAATGTTGAGCTTTAAGCCAACTTTTCCACTCTCCACTTTCACTTTCATCAAGAGGCTGTTGAGTTCCTCTTCACTTTCTGCCATAAGGGTGGTGTCATCTGCATATCTGAGGTTATTGATATTTCTCTAGGCAATCTTGATTCCAGCTTGTGTTTCTTCCAGTCCAGCGTTTCTCATAATGTACTCTGCATGTAAATTAAATAAGCAGGGTGACAATATACAGCCTTGACGTACTCCTTTTCCTATTTGGAACCAGTCTGTTGTTCCATGTCCAGTTCTAACTGGTGCTTCATGACCTGCATATAGATTTCTCAAGAGGCAGGTATTATTCATTATGTTGGGTCTAATAAGTTTTGTGATAGCTACTAGAAACATGTGGCTAGTTCTTAGTTTGTTGTAGTCAGTTGAATAAGTTAGTTGTAAACACTGAATCAAGAATCTTGAACTTGAATCAGGATTTCCTCTGAGATTTAAAAAAAAAAAAAAAACCACACCCATCATGGGGACAATATTGCCTTTTTTTCCCAAAATCAAATATGAATACAACTCGCACACAAAAGAGATATTTAAGAAGTTATTTGGGGGACTTTTAAAAAATGGCAACCCACTCCAGTATTCTTGCCTGGAGAATCCCCTGGACAGAGGAGCTTGGTGGGCTACAGTCCACGGGTTGCAAAGAGTCAGACACAACTGAGCGACTTCACCTTCACTTTCACTTTCTGGAGGTCCAGTAGTTAAAACCCTGTGCTTTCACTGCAGGGGGCATGGGTTTGATCCCAGATCAGGGAACTAAGGTCCTACATGCCTGGGTTTATCTCTGGACTTTTTATCTTGTTCCATTCATCTATATTTCCCATGGATGGACCTAGATACTGTCATACATAGTGACATAAGTCAAAAAGAGAAAAACGGATATCATATAATATTGCTTATATGTAGAATCCAGAAAAATTGTACAGATGAACTTAGTTGCAAAGCAGAAATTGAAACACAGAAGTAGAGAATAAACTGATGGCTACCAAGGGGGTGGTTGTGGCAGTGGGATGAATTGGAAGATTGGGATTGACTTATATATAATACTATGTATAAAATAAATAAATAATGAGAACCTAACATATAACACCGGGAACCCTACTCCGTGCTCTGTGGTTACCTAAATGGGAAAGAAATCTAAAAAGAACGGACATATGTATAGGTATTACTGATTCACTTTCTTGTAGAGCAGAAACTAACAAAAAATGGTAAAGCAAGTTTACTCCAAATATAAGAGACAGGAATAGCAAACTGTATTAACTCTTCACTCAAGATTAGGTGTTATTAGAAGGAAAAAAATTTCCACATGCCACGTGGCACAGGCAAAATAAAAATTAAGTTATGAGGAAGCAAAATTAAAATTATCCAAGCTTATGTGTAAAAGTTGTTATATGAAGCCTGCTAAATACAATAAAGTAAATCCTACATTCCACTCCTTTTGTAAACAAAAATTGAAATGAAAAAGTGTTATTAGAGAAGAGGAATGTTAAGTTTTCAGTGACTATTAGTTTTGCAGGATTAAAAATCCCACAAACATTTGAGTACATTCTAATGAGAGGATGATAGAGTTTGAAATGCTTCTATAGCTTATTCCTAGTTTCAATATGAGAAGTATGTTAAGAACTGGGACAAAGTTTTCCAAAGGACAACTTGATTCAGTGGCAATTTTCTTGCATCTTCCAGCCCCCACCTCTTGAAGTAAAAGTACAAAGATAGAAAATGATGTTATGAGAAAAGGTAAATAAGACTTATTCTGGGAGAAACAATGTCAATCATATATCTCTCACTGAGCCATCTCCTTTTCCAGAATACAGTGAGAACATGCACATATACATGTGTCAGATTCTTAAGAAGTCATGAGGAAGCCTACAGTCAAAGCACCTATTTAGCGAAAACTCTATCAGTAACAGTAGTCATAGGAGGCACATTTCATACATTGAAGAGATGTATTTCCTTCTTCTATTCATCTGTAACCAAAAATATAATAGAATATCACCTCAAAAGGAAGGATGTTAAACTTTTAATGGCTATGTTAATGTTTCTTTAAAAGAACATTTAGAAGTATGCTAGGACTCTTGCCTCTTATGTCATTCACTTAAAATTTTAAAATGGAGACATATGTTATAAATGATCTTAAAATTATTACATTTTCCAAGTGAAAAATTATGGCAATAAAATACAGAAAAGAGAGAAGATTACTATGGTATAAGAGAAAATACACCCAGGAAATGGTATATAAAATATATGTACACAAGAGAAAAGATTCTAGTAAATAATCAAGGGCATTGGAATTGTAAGCCAAAAGTCCACACTGGACCAATGAATTCACACAGTCTTTAAAAGTGCAAGAGCCATAGAAACTTCAATTAGCAAATTTGGAGTCTTGTTTTATCTCATAAGGTTCCTGGAGACATCCATAGCATATTAATGGCCCCTTGAACTTTGAAAACATGAAAGAGGTTTCAAGTGAATGAAAGTGCTCCAGAAATTAAACATAGAATGTAAACTGTGTTCCCATCAGTCTCATCCTCTTCACCTCACAAAACTTATAATGAAATTGGCAAAATTCTGAAAAATTGGGACAGTTTATAGGGAAGGAATATCATGTACACCCATGGCTGGTTCATGTTCTGCTGCTGCTGCTGCTAAGTCGCTTCAGTCGTGTCTGACTCTGTGCGACCCCATAGGCGTCAGCCTACCAGGCTCCTCCATCCCTGGGATTCTCCAGGCAAGAACACTGGAGTGGGTTGCCATTTCCTTCTCCAATGCATGAAAGTGAAAAGTGAAAGTGCAATCACTCAGTCGTGTCCGACTCTCAGTGACCCTATGGACTGCAGCCTACCAGGCTTCTCCATCCATGGCAAAAACCACCACAATATTGTAAAGTAATTAGCCTCCCATTAAAATAAATTTATTAATTAAAAGAAAAAACTGGAATACAAAAAAAGAAAAACGAAAAAGGAAGCATTAGGAAAGAATCAGGTGTAGGGTAACAGATGTGAAGAGAATTTATTATTGGTTAAGTTCCAAGCAAATAAAATGGAAAGTTAGAGTAGACATCCATGCAAAAGGAAAACAACAGATGTTTTAGGGTTAAAAGGATAGGAAATATTCAAATCATTGAGAAAGGTTAATTCAATGTGTGTTTGGAAGATTAATGATATAAAAGAAATTTACTCATTTTTTTCTGAAGGTCATCTGAAAAAGAAAAAGGAAACATGATTATAAATATCATGATTTAGAAACAAAAAGGAATTTAAATTAAGTGGAAAATTCACATACAATATTAAATGTAGCAGAATATAGACCAACACAGATACATGCACCCATGTGTGCAGGCACACACATGTACCAGTGTGACTGAAAGCTTCCTTTTGTCCTGAGAGTATTGGTTAACAATTAAAAAGAGGAAAAGGAGTGATCTTACTTACTTGAGGAAAAATTTCAGGAATTATACTACTAGTGGTTACTTTTAAATAAGTTTTTTATTTACTGGACATCACTTGGGCTCTTATTGTTTGGTCTGTTTGTTGCTGTTGCTTTTTAGTTGCTAAGTCATGTCCAGCTCTTTTGTGACCCTGTGGACTGTAGACCACCAGGCTATTCTGTAGCCCACCAGGCTGTTCTGTAGCCCGCCAGGCTCTTCTGCTCTTGTGTCTTTTCTCAGGCAAGAATACTGGAGTGAGAAGGATGTCACAGTCATGCATGATTCCAGCCCTCCAGGGCACTCAGGAAGGAGAAGAATACCTGCTCAATCTGGTAGCCCTCAGACTGCAGTCACTCCTTGTGGTGAGCACTGAGGAACTCAGGATGTGAAAAAAAACACAGGATACTGGCCCCAGGATAGCCGAGATGCATATTAAAGGAATGATTTCAGTAAGCCCAGACTCTTGCTTCTTTCCATACATAGAAAAGCATTAAATTCCTTCATTTAGGATATCCAGTTCTCTTTAATTCACAAAATTACTTTTTGTGTTCATACTGCCAGCCCTCTGACTTCTTCCCTCTCCTCCTTGGAGCAGTTCTCTTAGGGTCACTTGAGATGCTGTCTTCTAGGTTTGAAGTCCTAAAAGTTCCCACTGAATAAAGTGTAACTCAACTTTTAGGTTGTGACTATTTTTTAGGCTGACAGAGGAATTTTTTTATTATCATTGAGACCTTGACAATTTGGCTCAAGGAAATTTTGTTGATTCACAAATACTTTTATGTTTTCTTTATCTTTTCAGAACTGAGCTTGCTCAGTCTTGTTTTGGTTAAGAATTTGCAGGGTAGAGACAATTGCAAGACAAATGAACAATTAGTCTGTGGTTTTCTTCCATAACTTTTCAGTGATCTGCATAGTTTATGATTCATTACTCTTGATTTCCCAGAGACTCTGAAACTAAGAATCAGCTTGATTTTATTTAATGAGCTATATTAATATACTGGGCAAAAGTAGTCATTTTCACAAATAAATTTTCTCAACTTAAAAAAAAGTATACTAGAATGGGTTGCCATCTCCTTCTCCAGGGAAACTTCCCAACTGAGATATCATAAGTCTTCTGCATTGGTAGGCAGACTTTTTTTTTTGACCACTGAGTCAACTAAGTCACCAGAGAAGCCCCTTTGGTTGGTTAGTTTTAATAATTTTTTTGGCTGCTACTAAATATAAATAACTGAGTCTCGGATTTATTGAAGCTATATTGTATAAAATATCCACAACAGTGAATTACAGAATACTGAACTGCTTCAAGAAAAAATGGGTTTGGTGTTGTGGAGAATCTATTCATATTTTGTTAAGCAGTGATGACATAACTTTGTTTATGCTGCTGCTGCTGCTAAGTCGCTTCAGTCATGTCCAACTCTGTGCGACCCCACAGATGGCAGCCTACCAGGTTCCCCCGTCCCTGGGATTCTCCAGGCAAGAACACTGGAGTGGGTTGCCATTTCCTTCTCCAATGCATGAAAGTGAAAAGTGAAAGTGAAGTCGCTCAGTTGTGTCTGACTCGTAGCAACCCCATGAACTGCAGCCTACCAGGCTCCTCCATCCATGGGA
Organism: Bubalus kerabau; assembly: GCF_029407905.1. Taxonomy (NCBI): domain Eukaryota; kingdom Metazoa; phylum Chordata; class Mammalia; order Artiodactyla; family Bovidae; genus Bubalus; species Bubalus kerabau. Next base: position 26,075,405 of record NC_073626.1, read on the forward strand.
TTTTCCAGGCAAGAGTACTGGAGTGGGGTGCCATTGCTTTCTCCGACTTTGTTTATGGTGATTTGCTATTTTCAGTCAGTTCAGTCACTCAGTTGTGTCCAACTCTTTGTGATCCCATGAATCGCAGCACTCCAGGCCTCCCTGTGTTTCACCAACTCCTGGAGTTTACCCAAACTCATGTGCATCCAGTCGGTGATGTCATCCAGCCATCTCATCCTCTGTCTTCCCCTTCTCCTCCTGCCCCTAATACCTCCCAGCATCAGGGTCTTTTCCAATGAGTCAATTCTTCGCATGAGGTCGCCAAAGTATTGGAGTTTCAGCTTTAGCATCAGTCCTTCAATGAACACCCAGGACTGGTCTCCTTTAGGATGGATGGTTGGATCTCCTTGCAGTCCAAGGGACTCTCAAGAGTCTTCTCCAACACCACAGTTCAAAAGCATCAATTCTTTGGTAATCAGCTTTCTTCACAGTCCAACTCTCACATCCATACATGACCACTAGAAAAACCATGGCCTTGACTAGACAGACATTTGTTGGCAAAGTAATATCTCTGCATTTGAATATGCTATCTAGGTTGGTCATAACTTTCCTTCCAAGGAGTAAGAGTCTTTTAATTGCTATTTTATCACATGCCAAAATGGAGTTCATCATATCCATCACCTTTTCAGAAAAATAAATATTAACATACACCCATGCAAACAGAAATAATTAAAAAGAGATGAAGAACCAAAGAGAAAAAAAATCACCCACTTGTTCAAAACAGTATCTGTAGCAATTGCTACATGACCTCTTGGCCTGAATTAAAAAGATTCATTCGATTTCTTCTGAAAACAAAAGTATATTGACAAATGTCATTAGAAAAACAGGATATTAAAGTTTTAATGAGTAATTTCTGGTTTTATGGAAAAAATCTTTTGGAAACATTGCAAGATGATAGCTTTTGGTTTCATTCACATTTAAGGATTTTGGTTTGAGATATGTAATATCTTTGAATTTTCCTAACAATATAAAATATTTCCACAAATATCTGAAGTAATTGCAGTTGGCCAAATTGACAATTGTGTCAAAAGTAAATAAGAATCAATTAAAATTAAACACTTTGGATATAAAAAATTATGTTAAATGTATGCATACCTGGAAGTGATCAACTAAAGGGCAATGTAAAAATGACCCTCAAGTTTACACTTGAAAAATAAAAGATTTCAAATTGTATTCACATTTTGAAAGAGAAGAAAAGGGAAAAATATGGAAGAAGTTCACAAGCAAATATTGCCCTAGAGAGTAGAGATCTGGGAGCATGCAAGCCAATGAGGGTATACTGATTAAAAGCTGGGATATGTTTAACATATCCCCAAAGCAGGCATTTTAAAGTATTTTGGGATTATAGGAATGTCAATGATACTTTACCAATTTTTATCTGAAGTTTGTCTGTAAAATAAAATGAAAGTCAATGTAAATTTCATTGGAAAGAAACATGAAGAAAATTCAGATTTGTTGAAAAATTGTATGTAAATTTAAATTATCAGAATGTAGATGAATACACTAAACACAGACACATAGAAACATACACACAAAAAGAGTTTGAAAGTTTCCTTTTGAGAAATCAATAGTACTCAATAAATGAAGACGGGAAAAATGAATATATTTTATAAACTGAGAAATCTTTAGAAATATTATATTTGGTAATTACCAAATATAATTTGTCATGATTTCTTTTGAAAGTACTCTTTTATTACTTAGCTTTTTTATCTTTAATGAGTTATCTGGCATTTCTGAATATATACACACAAATCTCTTATACTGGTGTTTTTGCTGTAACACCAGATGCTGAATTACAGAATCCTGAACCACTACTCTTATGATATTCAGGGTCAGGCTCATGGGTACCTCTTTTCACAACACTTTGTTAACTTATTAATGCATAACTGTATTTTATGGGAGTCTGATTGATGAAGTTTACTTTCACAAAGTAAAAGAAAGGGAGAGGAATAAAATATTAAATGAGAGTGAAAGGACTTCTAAATCAGATGACTGAAACTATTTGGACAAAACTTTCATATCAGAAACTAAAGATAGCAAAATATTACAAGTAAATTCTTAGTAGTATGTACTTGACAAAAAGGGCACTTCTTTATAGATAATAAGGACATGATAAATCATAGAATAACACACAAAAAAGTAAGCTTCAGTTTAAATCATAATAAAATTTAAAAATATGATGGAAAATTAGGTATATAGGTTGGAGTTGAGAAAGATGACCATTGAGAATTAAAGACAATGTAAAAGAAAGAGATGGAACATAAGATATGGAATTAAAAAATTAGTGGGACTTACCTATATCCTGTTCACCCTTAACTGAAAAACAAAATGAAGCAATAATCATTAAAATAAATAAAGGCACAATGTCAACAAGAAAATAGGACAATAATTTGAAACTTTTTCATTCCCTATTCTTTTATTAAAACTGTCCCATCTTTCTAAGGATTGGAATCAAATTTTCCTAATGCCATGTAACCCATGAGAAGCAATGTTGTTTTAAAACCTCTTGTGTTTTCTGTTGTTTTTTATTTTCATGTACAGAGTGAAAACAAAACCCAAAACATGACTTTATTATTTCCCAAGGACTTTTCTCCTTTCTTTTCTATTTTTTAATTGGAGGATAATTGCATTACAATGTTGTATTGGTTTCTGCCATACAACTATAGGATTCAGTCAAAATTGTATATTAATATGTATCTGCTCCCTCTTGAGCCTCCCTCCCCCATCCTGTCCCACTTCTTTAAATAGTCACACAGAGCCACCTGGCTGTTACACAGCAGGTTTCCACTAACTGTTTTACACATGCTAGTTAATCAGTTTTTCCTACCCTCTCCTTCTCCTACTTTGTCCACAAGTCCATTCTCTATGTCTGTGTATCCATTCCTTCCCTGCAAATAGGTTTATCAGTACTATTTTTCTAGATTCCACATAAAAGCATTAATATGCAATATTTGTTTTTCTCTTTCTGACTTACTTCACTCTGTTTAACATACTCTAGGTTCATATACTTCACTCCAACTATCTCAAATTTATTCCTTTTTATGGCTGAGTAATATTCCATTGTATGTATGTACCACATTTTCTTTACCCACTCATCTGTCCATGGACATCTAGGTTGCTTCCATGTCCTGACTGTTGCAAATAGTGCTGCAATGAAAACTGGTGTACATATGTATTTTTTAATTGAGGTTTTCTCAGAGTATGCCTGCAGTAGTAGGATTGCTGTCACATATGGTAGTTTAAGTCCTAGTTTTTTAAAGAATCTCCATACTATTCTCCATAGTGGCTGTATCAACTTACATTCCCATCAACAGTGCAAGAGGGTTCCCTTTTCTCCACATCCTCTCTAACATTAATTGTTTTTAGTTTTTTGAGGATAGTCATTCAGATTGGCATGAGGTGATACCTTATTGTAGTTTTGATTTGCATTTCTCTAATAATGAACAATGCTGAGCATCTTTTCATGTGTTTATTGTCACCTGTATATCTCTTTTAGAGAATCCCCTCATGCTTTTATGCAAAAAGGATTAAGATGAGAAAGAAAATAATGACAGAATGTAGAGTAGAACTTTCCCTGCTATAAAAGCCATGACAATCATTGATCCCACACTGGACTTTTCAGCTTTTTCACAATAAAGAAAAAGATGGTCACATGTATAATACAGGTATCTACAGTTTATACTTATGAAGGCATATAGTAAAAGTACCCTGTGTTACAAACTGTAGCTGTTATTGTATCCATAGGAAGTCTATTTCATGTTATTAATAAATATGTTCCCTAATTCCATACAATTTGTAAATAAAAATATAACTGAAAAATATCATTAGAAAAATGAGGATGTTAAACTTCTAATAGATATATTAGCACTTTATGAAAAAATCTTTTAGATTTATGCTAGGACAGCAGCATCCCTTGTCATTCAAATGAAAAATTGTAAATTGAAATATATATTGTACATAAACTTTTTGTAGAATATAAGATCCTTCTGCAAACACTGTAAAAGGATTGCAGTTTCAAGAATTAATATTTATGTGAAAAAATATAAAAGAATGAAGAACATTTACTATAGTTGAAAAAAAGTCAGGTAAGTATTGTAAAGTATTTGTAATATTGGGAACAGTTAGGTAATATGATAACAGGTTAGGAAGGGAGGACGACAACAATTTAAAATACCTTAGTGTCCTGTGGGATTCTAACAGATATCTATTTCTGAGACTGAAAATGTGAGATTCCAAGGTTATCTCAGTAATTAGAAGATAATGTTTTTGTACTTCCATATATGCCTGGTTGCAAAAAAAGAATATTATTGAAAATGATACCCAACCAAGTCATTGTGTAGCATTCCCTCTAGGATAAAAAGGTATCAATCATTGCTCTTGCATTGAGCCTTCCACCTTTTCAAAATATGATGAAAACATATACAAACTCATTCACCAGAAAGGTAATTGAAAATAGATGACAAAGTAAAGGTACCATCTGTCCATAGCTCTGCTGTAACAGTAGTCAAATGTCTGATACATAAATAAATTTAATATATAACTGAATTGAATTCTTTATGAAATGAAAATTATCATTAAAACTTTTTTAACATGTCAAAATTTTAAGGATTATACCCTGTTGTAGGAGAAATTTCTTTGGCAACTTCTGAGGAAAATGTTTTTCTTTGACTTTCACATCACTGACTCAATGGACATGAGTTTGGGTAAACTCCGGGAGTTGGTGTTGGACAGGGAGGCCTGGTGTGCTGCAGTCCATGCGGTTGCAACGCATCAGACACAACTGAGCAACTGAACTGAACTGAGGACAATGTTTTTCTTTGACTTTCACATCAGAAGTTAAGAACATAGTGAAAGTTATCAATCACTAAAAATTTTTTGGTTATAAATTTCTTCTAAAGCATTAAACAAAATTCAAGTTGTCAACATGATCATTGTATCATTCAAACTCCAAAAATAGAAAGCAAATATAAGAAGGAAAATTACCATTGTTGGAAGAAAAATTCCAAAATCAATCTTTGGAAATATTTTTGTGCCTGGGAATGCTAGGGTAATGTATTTGGGTTCAGTGGGTCAACCTTTTCCCAAATTCAATGAAAACAGACACAAACTAAACTACAGGAGAAGTATTTGATGAGGAAGAACAGAGTAAAGACATCCATCTGTCCACAATCTACCTGCAGCAGAAGTCGTATCAATCTTCCTAAATACACAATTTTATTGTGTAAAATAGGACCCAATAGGACCCAATCAAGCTGACAATATTTTTCACAATGAAGGAAGCCTTAAACAAAATGAGAAGACAACATAAGGATTGGGGGAAAATTTGCAAATAATTAGACTGACAAGGGATTAATTTGCAAAATACACAAACAGCTCATACAGCTCAAGAAAAGAAAAGAAAAGAATGGACAAAAAAACAAAATACATATTTCTCCAAAAAGTGAGTGAAAGTCACTCAGTCATGTCCAACTCTTTTTGACCCCAAGGACTGTAGCTCGCCAGGTCCTTGGAATTCTTCAGGCAAGAATGCTGGAGTGGGTTGCCATTTCCTTCTCCAGGGAATCTTCCCAACCCAGGGATCAAACTGAGGAGTCTTGCATTGTAGGCATATTCTTTAGCATCTGAGCCACCAGGGAAGCCTAAAGAGGACATACAAATGGCAAGTGGCATATAAAATGATGCTCCACACTCCTGATCTCATCTTCAAAAATTCCACAAATAATAAATGCTGGAGAAAGTGTGAAGAAAAAGGAATCCAAGTACACTATGGGAATGTAAACTGGTGTAACCATTATGGCAAAAAGTATTGTGATTCCTTTAAAAATGAAAACTACAGTTATCATATGCTCCAGGAGTCCCAGTCCTGAACATATTAATATATCTAGAAAAGATAAAGACTAATTTTGAAAAGGTGCACATACTATGATGTTCATAACATCACTATTTACAATAGCCAAAACATGGAAGCAACCTAAGTGTCGATCAATAGATAAATGGATAAAGAAAATGTGGTGTATGTCTATATGCAATGGAATATTATACAGTCAAGAAAAATGAAGTATTGGTATTTGCAGCAACATGGATGGACCTAGAGATTATCATACTCAGTGGAGCAACTCACAGAATGAAAATCATAAATGATATCACTTGTATGTGGAATGCAAAAAATAATGCATATGAACTGATTTACAAAATAGCTATGGACTCACATAAAAAAAAAACTTATGTTTTCCAAAGGGGAAAGGTGGAAACAGGTTAAATTAGAAATATGGGATCAACTAGATACACACTACTGTACATAAAATAGATAAACAACAAGGATTTCCTGTATAGCCCAGGGAATTTTATTTAATATCTTGCAATAACCTGTAATGAAAAGAATCTGAAAAAGTTTCTATATACCCATATATTTTTATATGAGTTTCATATAAAATATGAATATTTTATATATTATATATCTGAAACACTTTGTGGTACAGCTCAAACTAACCCAATATTGTAAATCAACTATACTTCAATAAGCTGAAAATATATTCCTGTAGTATGAAAAACATTTGAAATCATCTTTCATTAAAACATCCCATGAAATTTTAATGAAAATTGATATTTTAGGAGTATGTATAATGGAACAATTCCTTAGATATAGATCTGTCTATAATTGTTTGGCAGGAATGCAAATTTGGCAATTAAAATTATGTTTTTGAAAATACAAAAATAGAAAGAATGATTATTCATTAAAAATTTTCCAAGAGAATCACGTAAAATTATCTGTATACCTAGAAATGTTAAGATAGCATGTTTAAAAGAAGTGAATAAATGATCCTCAAATTCATATTAACTAGTGACTGGCATCTGGTCCCATCACTTCATGGGAAATAGAAAGGGAAACAGTGGAAACAGTATCAGACTTTATTTTTTGGGGCTCCAAAATCACTGCAGATGGTGATTGCAGCCATGAAATTAAAAGACACTTACTCCTTAGAAGGAAAGTTATGACCAACCTAGATAGCATATTCAAAAGCAGAGACATTACTTTGCCAACAAAGGTCCGTCTAGTCAAGGCTATGGTTTTTCCAGTGGTCATGTATGGATTTGAGTGTTGGACTGTGAAGAAAGCTGAGCACCAAAGAATTGATGCTTTTGAACTGTGGTGTTGGAGAAGACTCTTGAGAGTCCCTTGGCCTGCAAGGAGATCCAACCAGTCCATTCTGAAGGAGATCAGCCCTGGGATTTCTTTGGAAGGAATGATGCTAAATCTGAAACTCCAGTACTTTGGCCATCTCATGCAGAGTTGACTCATTGGAAAAGACTCTGATGCTGGGAGGGATTGAGGGCAGGAGGAGAAGGGAACGACATAGGATGAGATGGCTGGATGGCACCACTGACTCGATGGACGTGAGTTTGAGAGAACTCCATGCGTCAGTGATCAACAAGGAGGCCTGGCATGCTGTGATTCATGGGGTCACAAAGAGTCGGACACGACTGAGTGACTGAACTGAACTGAACTGATATTTACTCATGTTTTAGATGACAATGGATGGAAATGCATCACTTGCATGATAGACATCTTTTCTCATCTATAAATGTTTGGGGAAGTTTCATTGACATATTAATAGAAATGGTCTCTGGAACTTGGTATATGTGGCAGAGTTCCTATCTTTGGATGTGTTTCAGAAAGACAAGCAAAATATGCCTATCAACTTGGGTGCCCTTCAGCTCACCAATTTCTCCATGAAAATATTGAAAGTCTCTAGAAACGAAAAAAAAAGCAATGTTCATAGGTAAAGAACAGTATGAAATAAATTAAGTAAGAATGAAATATGAAAGATGTTTGTGAAATTAAATGGAAGTTAACTTTAGGTAACTTAAGAAAGAAGTGCATAGAGAAGGTAGATATCCAGGAAAAGAGCAAGTCAATGGATGGTTATAGATTAAAAGGCAAAAGACATCAATGCAAATAGAAACCATCATTTTGATGGCTTGGGAGGAAGAGGGTTTTTAAAAATTTACCTGATTTCACTGGAGTTTTTTCTGAAAAAGAAAATAAAAAGATCAAAATAAATATAATATAAAAAAGGGAAGGTAATTCAAATTTAATGCAAAAGTTATCTTTCAAATTGAACCCATGTAGATGTGCAAATACACACATGTACATGCTGTTGCAGGAAGGCACACACACTCACATACTTATACACGTGGCCAGTAGTTGAGAACCCAGTTTTGATCAATGAGTGTTTTTCTCAAAGTGAAAATGGGCATAAAATTAGTTAGTATTCTGATTTGAGAGAACTTTTTAGAAATAGCAGTTCTCATACTCACCTTTAAAATGTTCCTTCTGTTTGAGATAATTAGGCTTTTATTATTCAGTTTGTATGTTGTAAGAAGTATTTTGTCTTTTAATTAATATGTGTATTCAATCTTGTTATTATGAAATTTATATGGTATAAAATAGTCACAAACACTGAATTGGAGGATCTTAAACCACTGCTTCCAGAGGTAACATAGGGTATACCACCTGGGCTCCTCTATTAAGAATATTTACATTACTCGAGGAATATATAACATGGTGCATGTAAATTTATCTTTTGCTGTTGTTGTTGTTGTTCAGTCGTCCTGCTGTGTCCAACTCTTTGCAACCCCATGGACAGCAGCACGCCAAGCCTCCATGTCCCTCACCATCTCCCAGAGTTTGCCTAAGTTCATGTTCATCGTATCAATGATGTCATCCAGCCATCTCATCCCCTGATGCCCTCTTCTCCTTCTGCCCTCAATCTTTCCCAGTATCAGGGACTTTTCCAATGAATCCTCTCTTCTCATCAGATGGCCAAAATACTGCAGCTTCAGCTTCCGAATTAGTCCTTCCAGTGAATATTCAGGGTTGATCTCCCTTAAGATTGACTGGTTTGGTCTCCTTCCTGTTGGAGGAACTTTCAGGAGTCTTCTCCGGAACCACAGTTCAAAGGCATCAATTCTTCCACGTTCTGCCCTTTTTTAAGGTCCAGTTGTCACAACCATACAAGACCATTGGGACTTTTGTTGGCAGTGTCTCTGCTTTTCAATACACTGTCTAGGTTTGTCGTAGGTTTACTGCTGATAAGAAATGATCTGATTTCATGGCTGCAGTCACCATCTGCAGTGATTTTGGAGCCCTAGAAAAGGAAATCTGTCACTATTTCCAAGTTTTCCCCTTCTAGTTGCCATGCAGTCATGGGGCTGGAAGCCATGATCTTAGTTTTTCTAATATTTAGTCTTAAGCCAACTCTTTCGCTCCCCTCCTTCACCCTCATCAAAAGGCTCTTTAGATCCTCTTCAGTTTCTGCCATTAGAGTGGTGTCATCCACATATCTGAGGTCGTTGATGTTTCCCCCATCTATCTTGATTCCAGCCTGTAAGTCATCTAGCCTGGCATTTCTCATTATGTGCTCAGCATCTAGATTAAACAAACAGGGTGACAGCAGACAGACCTGTCATACTTCTTTCTCAATCTTGAACCAATCAGTTGTTCCATATGGGGTTCTAACTGTTGCTTCTTGACCCACAAACAGGTTTCTCAGGAGACAGGGCAGATGGCCTGGTATTCCCGTGTCTCTAAGAGCTTTTCACAGTTTGACATGATCCACACTCTCAAAGGCTTTAGCATACTCAATGAAACAGAGACAGATATTTTTCTGAAATTCCCTTGTTTTCTCTATTATCCAGTGAATGTTGGCAATTTGATCTCTGGTTCCTCTTCCTTTTCCAAACCCAGCTTGGATATCTGGAATTTCTTGGTTCAAATTATGTTGAAGCCTAGAGTGCAAGGTTTAAAGCACAACCTTACTAGCATGGGACATGAGTGCAAATTTATCTTTTAACTATACACAAAGGAATTTTTTCTAAAGTTCCATGAACATAAAATAAGTATTAAAAATCAGTGAAGCAGGTCTAAATGAAGTGACCTGAGCATATCTTGGAGGAAATTTTCACTTCATCCACTTGAAAGCCAATACATAAGAAAATATTACTGATAAAATTTACTTGACTCAATAGCAATGTCTGCATACATTACAGGAATAGGACAAATTAAATAACAATCAGTTCAGTTCAGTTACTTAGTTGTGTCTGACTCTTTGCCACCCCATAGACTGCAGCATGACAGGCCTCCCTGTCCATCACCAACTCCTGGAGCTTACCCAAACTCAAGGCCATTGAGTTGGTAATTCCATCCAACCATCTCCTCCTCTGTCGTCCCCTACTCCTCCTGCCTTCAATCTTTTCCAGCATCAGGGTCTTTTCAGATGAGTAGCTCTTCACATCATATGGCCAAAGTATTGGAGTTTCAGCTTCAACATCAGTCCTTCCAATGAACATTTAGGACTGATCTCCTTTAGGATGGACTGGTTGGATCTCCTTGCAGTCCAAGGGGCTCTCAAGAGTCTTCTCCAACACTACAGTTCAAAAGCTTCAATTCTTCAGTGTTCAGCTGTCTTTAGAGTCCAACTCTCACATCCATACGTGACTACTGGAAAAACCATAGCCTTGACTAGACAGACATTTGTTGGCAAAGTAATGTCTCTGCTTTTGAATATGCTATCTAGGTTGGTTATAAGTTTACTTACAAGGAGTACGCATTTTCTTATATCATAGCTGCAGTCACCATCTGTAGTGATTTTGGAGCCCCCAAAAAATAAAGTCAGCAACTGTTTCTGCTGTTTCCCCATCTATTTGCAATGAAATGATCCAACCAGATGCCATGATCTTTGTTTTCTGAATGTTGAGCTTTAAGCCAACTTTTTCGATCTCCTCTTTCACTTTCATCAAGAGGCTCTTTAATTCTTCTTAAGTTTCTGCCATTAGGGTGGTACCATCTGCATATCTGAGGTTATTGATATTTCTCCCAGCAATCTTGATTCCAGCTTGTGCTTCTTCCAGCCCAGCATTTCACATGATGTACTCTGCATATAAGTTAAATAAGCAGGGTGACAATATACGGCTGTGATGTTCTCCTTTTCCTATTTGGAACCAGTCTGTTGTTCCATGTCCAGTTCTAACTGTTGCTTCCTGACCTGCACACAGGTTTCTCAAGAGGCATGTCAGGTGGTCTGGTACTCCCATCTCTTTCAGAATTTTCAGCAGTTTATTGTGATATACACAGTCAAAGGCTTTGGCATAGTCAATAAAGCAGAAATCGATGTTTTTCTGGAACACTCTTGCTTTTTTGATGATCCAGGGATGTTGGCAATTTGATCTCTGGTTCCTCTGACTTTTCTAAACCTAGCTTGAACATCTGGAAGTTCACAGTTCACGTATTGCTGAAGCCTGGCTTGGAGAATTTTGAGCATTCCTTTGCTAGCATGTGAGATGAGTGCAATTGTGCGGTAGTTTGAGCACCTTTGGCATTGCCTTTCTTTGGGAATGGAATGAAAACGGACCTTCTCCAGGCTGTAGCCACTGCTGAGTGGTCCGAATTTGCAGGCATATTGAGTGCAGCACTTTCACAGCATCATCTTTTAGGATTTGAAATAGCTCAACTGGAATTCCATCACCTCCACTAGCTTTGTATGTAGTGATGCTTCCTAAGGCCCACTTGACTTTGCATGCCAGGGTGTCTGGCTCTAGGTGAGTGATCACACCATCATGATTATTTGTGTCGTGAAGATCTTTTTTGTACAGTTCTTCTGTGTATTCTTGCCACCTCTTCTTAATATCTTCTGTTAGGTCCATATCATTTCTGTACTTTGTTTCATACTTTGCATGAAATGTTCCCTTGGTATCTCTAATTTTCTTGAAGAGATCCCTAGTCTTTCACATTCAATTGTTTTCCTCTATTTCTTTACATTGATCGCTGTGGAAAGCTTTCTTATCTCTCCTTGCTATTCTTTGGAACTCTGCATTCAAATGGGTATATCTTTCCTTTTCTCTTTTGCTTTTGGCTTCTCTTCCTTTCACAGCTATTTGTAAGGCCTCCTCAGACAGCCATTTTGCTTTTTTGCATTTCTTTTTCTTAGGGATGGTCTTGCTCACTGTCTCCTGTACAATGTCATGAATCTCCGACCATATTTCATCAGGCACTGTTTCTATCAAATCTAGTCCCTTAAACCTATTTCTCCCTTCCACTGTATAATTTTAAGAATTTGATTTAGGTCATGCCTGAATGGTCTAGTGGTTCTCCCTACTTTCTTCAATTTAAGTCTGAATTTTGCAATAAGAGTTCATGATCTGAGGCACAGTCAGCTCCTGGTGTTGTTTTTGCTGACTGTATAGAGCTTCTCCATCTTTGGCTGCAAATAATATAATCAATCTAATTTTGGTGTTGACCATCTGGTGATGTCCATGTGTAGAGTCTTCTCTTGTGTTGTTGGAAGAGGGTGTTTGCTATGATCATTATGTTCTCTTGGCAAATTCTATTGGCCTTTGCCCTGCTTCATTCTGTACTCCAAGGCCAAATTTGCCTGTTACTCCAGGTTTTTCTTGACTTCCTACTTTTGCATTCCAATCCCGTATAATGAAAAAGACATCTTGGGAGGAGCCAAGATGGCGGAGGAGTAGGACGGGGAGAACACTTTCTCCCCCACAAATTCATCAAAAGAGCATCTAAACGTCGAGTAAATTCCACAAAACAACTTCTGAATGCTGGCAGAGGACATCAGGCACCCAGAAAAGCAACCCAACTCTTTGAAAGGAGGTAGGAAAAAATATAAAAGACAAAAAAAGAGACAAAAGAGGGAGGGACAGAGTTCCATCCTGGGAAGGGAGTCTTAAAAAGAGAGAAGTTTCCAAACACCAGGAAACCTTCTCACTGCCGAATCTGTGCCGAGCTTTGGAAGCACAGAGGGCAACATAAAAGGGAGAAAAAAAATAAATAAACAATTAAAAATCACAGATTGCGAGCCCTACGGTAACTCCCCCAGCGGAGAAGCAGCGCAGACGCCTGCACATGGCATTAGCAAGCGGGGGCTGGGCAGGGAAGTGCAGCGCGGGCTGTGTCCCTTAGAGTAAGAATAGGGCCCAAATGTCCTGAGCGCTATCTGTGCAAAATAATTTGGGCTAGCAAACCAGACTGTGGGATATCTACCACGCAAAAAGCCAGCCCTAACCTAAGACACCGCCAGGCCCGCGCACAGAATAAAGGACTGAACATAGATAGCCAGCTGCACACCTTCCCCCTCTGGTGACAGGCAGCCAGAGCCGGAAGGGGGCAATAGCAGCCCCAGAGAGACACTATCTATAAAACTGTAAGCAGGCTTCTTTGCTAACTAAAACTTCTTGGGGGTCTGGACGGTCAACATCTGCCTGAGAAGGTGCGCCGGTTTTACACCCAGATAACCGAGTGGCGGGGAGGCGATAAGTCGCAGCATTGGCGCCCGCCAAACACATCACCTGAGCTGCTCGGATCTGGGAAGAGCACAAAACGCAGGCCCAACCGAGTCTGCGCCTCTGAGGACTACCCGAGTGCCTGAACCTGAGCGGCTTGGACCTGGGAGCTCAGCCCAGGGCCGGCCTCTGACTGTTCCCCGCGGAACAACCTAGAGCCCGAGCAGTGTGGGCAGAGAGGCTACACGCGCCGTGAGCAGGGGCAGACCCAGTGTGGCTGAGGCACTGCGAGCTCACACCAGTGTTATCTGTTTGCAGCATCCCTCCCTCCCTCCCCACAGCGCGGCTGAACAAGTGAGCCTAAATAAAATAAAATAAAAAATAGTGTCCTCCACCGCCCCCTTTGTGTCAGGGCGGGAACCAGACACTGAAGAGACCAGCAAACAGAAGAAGCTATAACAGAGGGAAATGCCTTGGAAGCTACAGGTCATAGATTAAAACCCTGTGGTTACTACGGACTACATAGGAAGGGGCCTATAGATCTTGAGAAATATAAGTCAGACCAAGGAACTAGCCCAAAATGAACTGAACCCACAATACTCACAACAAAACCAGAGAAAGACCTAGATATATTTTTACTATTTTTACGATCAATCTTTCTTTCTTTCTTTTCTTTTTTTTAAATTTTTTAAAAAAATTTTAAGTCCTCTATTGTCCTTTAATTTTCACTTTTATAACTATTACTTTGCAAAAAAAGACCCTATTTTTTTTTCTTCTTCAGCAAACTTCATATATATATTTTATAATTTTTTGACCATGTTTTGTTTTTTTGGTTTTTTTTTTTTCTTTTTCTTCTTTTCTTTAACATTGTATTTTTGAAATTCCAAACTCTACTCTAGATTTTTAATTTTAGCCTTTTGGTATATGTTATCAATTTTGTAACTATAGTTTTTTTTTTTATAATTTTTTGACTTTTTTTTTTCTTCTTTTTTTCCCCTCTGTTTCGTTCTCTTCTTCTTTTATATAACATCATATACCTGCAATTCCAAACTCTACTCAAGATTTTTAATTTATGCTTTTTGGTATTTGATATCAATTTTGTTCCTGTATTTTCTTTATAATTTTTGCGACATTGTTTTTGTTGGTTTGTTTGTTTTCACTCTTTATTTTTCTTCTACTTTTTTTTTTTAACATTGTATTTTTGAAATTCCAAACTCTACTCTAGATTTTTAATTTTTGCTTTTTGGTATTAGTTATCAATTTTGTACCTGTAGTTTCTTTATAATTTTCACAACCTTGTTTGTTTTTCTTTGTTCGTTTTTTCTCTCTTTCTTTTCCTTCTTCTTTTCATTAACATCACATTTTTGAAATCCCAAACTCTACTCTAGATTTTTAATTTTTGCTTTTATGTACTTGTTACCAATTTTGTACCTTTAAGAACCCATCTTCAGGACCCATTTTTCACTAGGGAACGAGATTACTGGCTTGACTGCTCTCTCTCCCTTTGGACTCTCCGTTTTCTCCACCAGGTAGCCTGTATCTCCTCCCTAACCCCTCTCTACTCTACCCAACTCTGTGAATTTCTGTGTGTTCCAGATGGTGGAGAATACTTAGGGAACTGATTACTGGCTGGATCTGTCTCCCTCCTTTTCATTTCCCCCTTTTATCCTTCTGGCCACCCCTGTCTCCTGCCTCCTTCTTCTCTTCTCTGTATAACTCCGTGAACATCTCTGAGCGGTCCAGTTGTGGAGTGCACATAAGGAAGTGACTACTGGCTAGCCCACTCTCTCCACTATTGATTCCACCTCATCTCATTTGGGTCACCTCTAACTCCCTCCTCCCTCTTCTCTTCTCCATGTAATGCTGTGAACCTCTCTGAGTGACCCTCACAGTAGAGAAACTTTTCATCTTTAATGTAGATGTTTTATCAATGGTGCTGTATAGAAGGAGAAGTTTTGAAACTACTGTAAAAATAAGACCGATAACTGGAAGTAGGAGGCTTAAGTCCAAACCCTGACTCCAGGGAACTCCTGACTCCAAGGAACATTAATTGACAGGAGCTCACCAAATGCCTCCATACCGACACTGAAACCAAGCACAACACAAGGGCCAACAAGTTCCAGGGCAAGACATACCAAGCAAATTCTCCAGCAACAAAGGAACACAGCCCTGAGCTTCAAGATACAGGCTGCCCAAAGTCACCCCAAAACCATAGATATCTCATAACTCATTACTGGACATTTCATTGCACTCCAGAGAAAAGAAATACAGCTCCATCCACCAGAACATCGACACAAGCATCCCTAACAAGGAAACCTTGACAAGCCACCGGTACAAACCCACACACAGTGAGGAAACGCCACAATAAAGAGAACTCCACAAACTGCCAGAATACAGAAAGGACACCCCAAACTCAGCAATTTAAACAAGATGAAGAGACAGAGGAATAGCCAGCAGATAAAGGAACAGGATAAATGCCCACCAAACCAAACAAAAGAGGAAGAGATAGGGAATCTACCTGATAAAGAATTCCGAATAATGATAGTGAAATTGATCCAAAATCTTGAAATTAAAATGGAATCACAGATAAATAGCCTGGAGGCAAGGATTGAGAAGATGCAAGAAAGGTTTAACAAGGACTAGAAGAAATAAAAAAGAGTCAATATATAATGAATAATGCAATAAGTGAAATTAAAAACACTCTGGAGGCAACAAATAGTAGAATAACAGAGGCAGAAGATAGGATTAGTGAATTAGAAGATAGAATGGTAGAAATAAATGAATCAGAGAGGATAAAAGAAAAACGAATTAAAAGAAATGAGGACAATCTCAGAGACCTCCAGGACAATATTAAACGCTACAACATTCGAATCATAGGGGTCCCAGAAGAAGAAGACAAAAAGAAAGACCATGAGAAAATACTTGAGGAGATAATAGTTGAAAACTTCCCTAAAATGGGGAAGGAAATAATCACCCAAGTCCAAGAAACCCAGAGAGTCCCAAACAGGATAAACCCAAGGCGAAACACCCCAAGACACATATTAATCAAATTAACAAAGATCAAACACAAAGAACAAATATTAAAAGCAGCAAGGGAAAAACAACAAATAACACACAAGGGAATACCCATAAGGATAACAGCTGATCTTTCAATAGAAACTCTTCAGGCCAGGAGGGAATGGCAAGACATACTTAAAATGATGAAAGAAAATAACCTACAGCCCAGATTATTGTACCCAGCAAGGATCTCATTCAAGTATGAAGGAGAAATCAAAAGCTTTTCAGACAAGCAAAAGCTGAGAGAATTCTGCACCACCAAACCAGCTCTCCAACAAATACTAAAGGATATTCTCTAGACAGGAAACACAAAAACGTTGTATAAATTCAAACCCAAAACAATAAAGTAAATGGCAATGGGATCATACTTATCAGTAATTACCTTAAACGTAAATGGGTTGAATGCCCCAACCAAAAGACAAAGACTGGCTGAATGGATACAAAAACAAGACCCCTACATATGTTGTCTACAAGAGACCCACCTCAAAACAGGGGACACATACAGACTGAAAGTGAAGGGCTGGAAAAAGATTTTCCATGCAAATAGGGACCAAAAGAAAGCAGGAGTAGGAATACTCAAACCAGATAAAATAGACTTTAAAACAAAGACTGTGAAAAGACAAAGATGGTCACTACACAATGATCAAAGGATCAATCCAAGAAGAAGATATAACAATTACAAATATATATGCACCCAACACAGGAGCACCACAGTATGTAAGACAAATGCTAACAAGTATGAAAGGAGAAATTAACAATAACACAATAACAGTGGGAGACTTTAATACCCCACTCACACTTATGGATAGATCAACTAAACAGAAAATTAACAAGGAAACACAAACTTTAAATGATACAATAGACCAGTTAGACCTAATTGATATCTTTAGGACATTTCACACAAAAACAATGAATTTCACCTTTTTCTCAAGTGCACATGGAACCTTCTCCAGGATAGATCACATCCTGGGCCATAAAGCTAGCCTTGGTAAATTCAAAACAATAGAAATCATTCCAAGCATCTTTTCTGACCACAATGCAGTAAGATTAGATCTCAATTACAAGAGAAAAACTATTAAAAATTCCAACATATGGAGGCTGAACAACACGCTGCTGAATAACCAACAAATCACAGAAGAAATCAAAAAAGAAATCAAAATTTGCATAGAAACGAATGAAAATGAAAACACAACAACCCAAAACCTGTGGGACATGGTAAAAGCAGTCCTAAGGGGAAAGTTCATAGCAATACAGGCACACCTCAAGAAACAAGAAAAAAGTCAAATAAATAACCTAACTCTACACCTAAAGCAACTAGAAAAGGAAGAAATGAAGAACCCCAGGGTTAGTAGAAGGAAAGAAATCTTAAAACTTAGAGCAGAAATCAATGCAAAAGAAACAAAAGAGATCATAGCAAAAATCAACAAAACCAAAAGCTGGTTTTTTGAAAGGATAAATAAAATTGACAAACCATTAGCCAGACTCATCAAGAAACAAAGGGAGAAAAATCAAATCAATAAAATTAGAAATGAAAATGGAGAGATCACAACAGACAACACAGAAATACAAAGGATCATCAGAGAGTACTATCAACAATTATATGCCAATAAAATGGACAACGAGGAAGAAATGGACAAATTCTTAGAAAAGTACAACTTTCCAAAACTCGATCAGGAAGAAATAGAAAATCTTAACAGACCCATCACAAGCACGGAAATTGAAACTGTAATCAAAAATCTTCCAGCAAACAAAAGCCCAGGTCCAGACGGCTTCACAGCTGAATTCTACCAAAAATTTAGAGAAGAGCTAACATCTATCCTGCTCAAACTCTTCCAGAAAATTTCAGAGGATGGTAAACTTCCAAACTCATTCTATGAGGCCACCATCACCCTAATACCAAAACCTGACAAAGATCCCACAAAAAAAGAAAACTACAGGCCAATATCACTGATGAACATAGATGCAAAAATCCTTAACAAAATTCTAGCAATCAGAATCCAACAACACATTAAAAAGATCATACACCATGACCAAGTGGGCTTTATCCCAGGGATGCAAGGGTTCTTCAATATCCGCAAATCAATCAATGTAATACACCACATTAACAAATTGAAAAATAAAAACCATATGATTATCTCAATAGATGCAGAGAAAGCCTTTGACAAAATTCAACATCCATTTATGATAAAAACTCTCCAGAAAGCAGGAATAGAAGGAAAATACCTCAACATAATACAAGCTATATATGACAAACCCACAGCAAACATTATCCTCAATGGTGAAAAATTGAAAGCATTTCCTCTAAAGTCAGGAACAAGACAAGGGTGCCCACTTTCACCATTACTATTCAACATAGTTTTGGAAGTTTTGGCCACAGCAATCAGAGCAGGAAAAGAAATAAAAGGAATCCAAATTGGAAAAGAAGAAGTAAAGCTCTCACTGTTTGCAGATGACATGATCCTCTACATAGAAAACCCTAAAAACTCCACCAGAAAATTACTAGAGCTAATCACTGAATATAGTAAAGTTGCAGGATATAAAATCAACACCCAGAAATCACTTGCATTCCTATACACTAATAATGAGAAAATAGAAAGAGAAATTAAGGAAACAATTCCATTCACCATTGCAACGGAAAGAATAAAATACTTAGGAATATATCTACCTAAAGAAACTAAAGACCTATATATAGAAAACTATAAAACACTGGTGAAAGAAATCAAAGAGGACACTAATAGATGGAGAAATATACCATGTTCATGGATAGGAAGAATCAATATAGTGAAAATGAGTATACTACCCACAGCAATCTATAGATTCAATGCAATCCCTATCAAGCTACCAACAGCATTCTTCACAGAGCTAGAACAAATAATTTCACAATTTGTATGGAAATACAAAAAACCTCGAATAGCCAAAGCAATCTTGAGAAAGAAGAATGGAACTGGAGGAATCAACCTACCTGACTTCAGGCTCTACTACAAAGCCACAGTTATCAAGACAGTATGGTACTGGCACAAAGACAGAAATATAGATCAATGGAACAAAATAGAAAGCCCAGAGATAAATCCACGCACATATGGACACCTTATCTTTGACAAAGGAGGCAAGAATATACAATGGATTAAAGACAATCTCTTTAACAAGTGGTGCTGGGAACTCTGGTCAACCACTTGTAAAAGAATGAAACTAGAACACTTTCTAACACCATACACAAAAATAAACTCAAAATGGATTAAAGATCTAAACGTAAGACCAGAAACTATAAAACTCCTAGAGGAGAACATAGGCAAAACACTCTCTGACATACATCACAGCGGGATCCTCTATGACCCACCTCCCAGAATATTGGAAATAAAAGCAAAAATAAACAAATGGGACCTAATTAACCTTAAAAGCTTCTGCACATCAAAGGAAACTATTAGCAAGGTGAAAAGACAGCCTTCAGAATGGGAGAAAATAATAGCAAATGAAGCAACTGACAAACAACTAATCTCGAGAATATACAAGCAACTCCTACAGCTCAACTCCAGAAAAATAAATGACCCAATCAAAAAATGGGCCAAAGAACTAAATAGACAGTTCTCCAAAGAAGACATACAGCTGGCTAACAAACACATGAAAAGATGCTCCACATCACTCATTATCAGAGAAATGCAAATCAAAACCACTATGAGGTACCATTTCACACCAGTCAGAATGGCTGCGATCCAAAAGTCTACAAGTAATAAATGCTGGAGAGGGTGTGGAGAAAAGGGAACCCTCTTACACTGTTGGTGGGAATGCAAACTAGTACAGCCACTATGGAGAACAGTGTGGAGATTCCTTAAAAAACTGGAAATAGAACTGCCTTATGACCCAGCAATCCCACTGCTGGGCATACACACTGAGGAAACCAGAAGGGAAAGGGACACATGTACCCCAATGTTCATCGCAGCACTGTTTATAATAGCCAGGACATGGAAGCAACCTAGATGTCCATCAGCAGATGAATGGATAAGAAAGCTGGGGTACATATACACAATGGAGTATTACTCAGCCATTAAAAAGAATACATTTGAATCAGTTCTAATGAGGTGGATGAAACTGGAGCCTATTATACAGAGTGAAGTAAGCCAGAAAGAAAAACACCAATACAGTATATTAACGCATATATATGGAATTTAGAAAGATGGTAACAATAATCCTGTGTACGAGACAGCAAAAGAGACACTGAAGTATAGAACAGTCTTATGGACTCTGTGGGAGAGGGAGAGGGTGGGAAGATTTGGGAGAATGGCATTGAAACATGTAAAATATCATGTATGAAATGAGTTGCCAGTCCAGGTTTGATGCACGATACTGGATGCTTGGGGCTGGTGCACTGGGACGACCCAGAGGGATGGAATGGGGAGGGAGGAGGGTTCAGGATGGGGAACACATGTATACCTGTGGCGGATTCATTTTGATATTTAGCAAAACTAATACAATTATATAAAGTTTAAAAATAAAATAAAATTAAAAAAAGAAAAGAAAACGACATCTTGTTTTGGGTGTTAATTCTAAAATATCCTGTAGATCTTTATAGAACCATTCAACTTCAGCTTCTTTTGCATTGCTGGTCAGGGCATAGACCTGGATTACCAGGATATTGAATGTTTTTTTTGGAAACGAACAGAGATCATTCTGTCATTTCTGAGATTGCATCCAAGTACTGCATTTCAAACTCTTTTGTTGACTGTCATGGCTACTCCATTTCTTCTAAGGGATTCTTGCCCACAGTAGTAGATATAATGGATATCTGAGTTAAACTCACCCATTAAGGTCCATTTTAGTTCGCTGATTCCTAAAATGTTGACATTCACTTTTGCCATCTCCTGTTTGACCACTTCCAATTTGCCTTGATTCATGGACCTAACATTTCAGGTTTCTATGCAATATTGCTTTTTACAGCATCAGATGTTGCTTCCTTCACCATTCACATCCACAACTGGGTGTTGTTTTTGCTTTGTCTCCGTCTCTTCATTCTTTCTGGAGTTATTTCTCAGCTGATCCCCAGTAGCATATTGGGCACCTACTGACCTGGGGAGTTCTTTCAGTTTCCTGTCTTTTTGCCTTTTCATACTGTTCATGGGGTTCTCAAGGCAAGAATACTGAAGTGGTTTTCCATTCCCTATCCAGTGGATCACAGTTTGTCAGAACTCTCCACCATGACCCGTCAGTCTTGGGTGGCCCTACATAGCATGGCTCATAGTTTCAATGAGTTAGACAAGGCTGTGGTCCATGTGATTAGATTGGTTAGTTTTCCGTGATTGTGATTTTCAGTCTGTCTGCCCTCTCTTGGAGAAGGATAAGAGGCTTATGGAAGCTTCCTGATGAGAGAGACTGGAGTGGGTAGCCTATCGCTTCTCCAGTAGATCTTCCTGACCCAGGAATCAAACTGATGTCACCTGCATTGCAGGCATATTCTTTACCCACTGGGCTATGAGGGAAGCCTGAGAGAGATATAAACAACTGAAAATTTCCTGGAATGTATATTTCTCCTAAAAACACTAAACAAAGTTTGGCTGGCCAAGATGATCATTGTGGCATTCAAAATGCAAAACAAAAAGTCAAATAAAAAGGAAAAAAATTACCATTGTTGGAAGAAAAAAATTCCAAGAATAACTTTGGAAATAATGTATCTGGATACAATGGAAGAAAGTGTGTCAAGTTTATGGACCAAGAAGTGAAGCAGAATTTACACAGGCTTTGAAGGCACAATGAATAGACAAACTTCACTCAGCCTATTAGGTATCTTCTCTCAACTGTGTAGATCTAGGGAAGTCTTATTGACCTAATTGTGTGCCCTTAAAAATAGAATATGATGAAGTTCCTGACTACGGATGTGCCCAGAAGGTAAACAGGATGGAACCCTGTGCTTTCAATTTAATGTCCTCTGTCTCTTCAAGTTTTCAGTGAGCCTGTATCAAGTCCTCAGAGACAGACTGAGGAAAACAAAAAATGCTGATATGTGTAGGAAAGAAATGATGTGGAATGGGAAAAATGGGAACTGAAATGGCTTTTAGGAGGAGAAACTAAATGGAAAGAACATCTTCTGAAAAAGTCTATAACAAATTTGGAGATATAAGACAGACAACCAGGGAAAGGGCAAGACAGGGAAACCTATGGATTAAGAGATTGTGAATGGTTAGGTGTGAAGAAAATAGTCATGTAAAAGTCATATGTGAGTAATAAGTTTTTAATTACCACTCCTTTCCTGAGGTGCTTTAGAAAAATAAAATGCAAAATTTAAGGTGAGTCATGGAAATGAAAAATCAAGAAACAAAATTTATGGCAAATATTGCCTTCATATTTAAAATTATAACTATCATAAAGCATGCATACAAACACATAAACACACAGAAAACACAAACTCTGGACTGTGTATGACAGCTCATTTTTAAAATATAGTATTCTCCTGAAATAGAATAAGGGTTAAAATAAAAGTATTGTTTTAATTGGAGAAAATTATTAAAATAGCAGTTCTGAAGTTGACCTTTCAAACTGCACTTTATCTATGTTGACTGAACTAATTTGATTTATTAGCTCTATAAATTTATTTGGCTACTAATTAATAGATAGGGTTAAACCAATTAATGTAGCATCTAAAATGTTAAGAGCCATGAGCATTGTTTAACATCTTGAACCAGTGTTGTCAAAGAAATGCAGGGTTTGTAGCCTGGATGATTCTGTTCACATGTTTGTCAATAAATGAATATATAAAATACTGTAATGCAAATTGCTATTTTAGCTAAAGCCTAAGTGAGGCAGGTTTTTTCATGTATAAAAAAATACATGAGGAAAAGGTATGTAAATACTAAATGACTGTGAAAGGGTTTGTACATCAAAAGACTGAGCATATGTTGGAGAAAACTCACACTTCAGAATCTTAAAACAGGTAAATCTTTGAAATATACCAATACTAAATTTAGTTGACACAAGATAAATGTCTGCTTCCATTGTATCCAAATGAGAAAATCACAGAAGTACTAATAGGGAAAATAGAGTGCCAAATGTAGAAGACAAACAAAATTTGGGCAGACTAAATAAAAAGATATATCATGTAAGTTATTTGTATGATGGTGTTTGGGAACATGCAAATTGTTGAAGAATGTATAGAAACACCAATGAAACCATGCATAGGTTCACAGTGAAATACATTATGAGTCATGTATTTTCCTTCTCACACTATTGATTAACAAAAGAAAAGAAATCCAATTCATTCAAATAAAAGTAGAATGTCAGGAAGAGACCAGATCAAAAATTGGAAACACTTCCTTCATTTGCTTTTGGGTTCAAATGGACGACCATGTCTTAGAATTAAAACCAAAAGTTCAAAGTCTACCATACTAATGAGAAGTAACCATTTTCATTCCATATATCCCATCGTGCAAGATTGGAAATGGCCCCATCAGGGGAGTTAAATTATGAGTTCTGTTAAACAGTGTCAGATCCTTGGGTTTGTGTTGGCACTTCTGCTTTTCTCAGAATAGAATATTAGTGTGAACTGATATACAAGCAACATATTTTAAAAGTGATGAGGGAACAAAAAAGGACTTTTGTACACATGGTATAATGGATCAGTAATCAGTTATAGCCTCCTGTTAGACTACTAAATTAAATTTCCTCTTAAAGATGTAAATGAAAAACATCAAGAGAAAGAATAAAGTAGATAAACTTTTAATGTTTGAGTTAGTGTTTTCTGAATAAATCTATTAAATTTGTATTTTGTACCAATAGAAATTTTGAGGTAAAATAGGCTGCACAATACTATCAGTTCAGTTTGGTTCATTCGCTCAGTCGTATCCAACTCTTTGCGACCCCATGGAATGCAGCATGCCAGGCTTCCCTGTCCATCATTAACTCTCAGAGCTTACTCAAACTCATGTCCATTGGGTCGGTGATGCCATCCTTATTACATAAAGCATTGGTACACCTGGAAACAAGTGGGTAATAATATCAAGGGGAATGGGGGAGTAGGTTTAGAGCTCACATGTAATCAAGGAATGTCACTGAATTACTAGCCTTTAAAAGAGCAGAAGGCAGAGTAATTTACTCAACCAATTTGGAGTTTTCTGTTCACCTAAGTTTTGGATCAGTATCAATCACATAGTTATTGTCCCTTGAACTTGAAAGGTCACAATGATTCGACATCAGTGGTCATTTACACGAAAACATCTATTGCATGGGAGTGATGTGGTGATCAGCCTGATATCCCTCATCCCTACAAAAATTAGAGTCAAATCAAGACAACTCTCAAGAGACATAAAAAGGAAAACACTGAAGGTTATAGACAAGAATAGGTATATAATGAAAAGCAAGGAATAGGAAGAGTTGGAACGAGGGAAAAGTAGATGGAAGAAGTTGATATGAAAGTAGTACCTATACAAACAATTGGAGAGGGATGAGGGGAAGGATGAGTGAATGGATGCCAAAGACATAGAAAGTGAGGGAATGGTCTTAGTCATTTAAATGGTATGGGGAAAGTGCCAGAAATACTTACCAAATTCATTCCCCCAAAAACCTGAAAAATAAAATTAAGAGATCCATGTAAATATCGATAGGTACAAACACAAAATAATTCCATTCTATTCTAAAATTTTCATTTACAATTCAGTTTATTAGTGTTCAGAAATACACACATACACACATTAAAAAAACACTCATATAGAGCATGCTTATACACAAAGAGCTCCCACAGGAATATCGACACACACAACCTGACACATCCACAGTGAGAAATCCTCCTTTTGCTCAACATATTCTCCAGAAATTCAGAGGGGGCAAAAATTAAGTCAATTTACTATATTGAGAGAGGATTTGGGGAATGTTAGTCAAGGAAGTTTTTAATCACTTTGGCATTAGTTAGGCATTCATTGTTCACTTTGTAAGATGTGATAAGGTATTTGGAAGCTAACACATGTGTGAGGAATCAAGGTACCTTTCTTCATTATACTAGATGCAAATACTGAATTTCAGGATTAAAAACATTCTAGAGATTACTCTTCATTATGAGCTATGTGCCTCTAATCACATTTAATGTCAACCAATTTGTCCTTAGAGTACAGGATGAAGCAGGATGAAGCTAATAGAGTTTAGTCAAAGAATGCACTGGTCATAGCAAACACCATCTTCCAACAACACAAGAGAAGACTCTACACATGGACATCACCAGATGGTCAACACCGAAATCAGACTGGCTATATTCTCTGAAGCAAAAGATGGAGGAGCTATATATAGACAGCAAGAAAAAGACCAGGAGCTGGCTCTGGCTCAAATCATGAACTCATTGCCATTTTCAGACTTAAATTGAAGAAAGTGGGGAAAACCACTAGATCATTCAGGTATGACCTAAATCAAATTCCTTATGATTACATAATGGAAGTGAGAAATAGATTTAAGGGACTAGATCTGATAGACAGAGTGCCTGATGAACTATGGACGGAGGTTCCTGACATTTACAGGAGACAGGGATCAAGACCATCCCCAAGAAAAAGAAATGCAAAAAAGCAAAATGGTTGTCTGAGGAGGCCTTACAAATAGCTGTGAAAAGACGGGAAGCCAAAAGCAAAGGAAAAAAGGAAAGATATACCCTTTGAATGCAGAGTTCCAAAGAATAGCAAGGAGAGATAAGAGAGCTTTCCTCAGCGATCAATGTAAAGAAATAGAGGAAAACAATAAAATAGGAAAGACTAGAGATCTCTTCAAGAAAATTAGAGATACCAAGGGAACATTTCATGCAAAGATGGGCTCAACAAATGACAGAAATGGTATGGACCTAACAGAAGAAGAAGATATTAAGAAGAGGTGGCAAGAATACACAGAAGAACTATACAAAAAGGATCTTCATGACCTAGATAATCAGATTGCGGTGATAACTCACTTAGAGCCAGACATCCTGGAATGCAAAGTCAAGTGGGCCTTAGGAAGCATCACTACAAACAAAGCTAGTGGAAGTGATGGGATTCCAGTTGAGCTATTTCAAATCCTAAAAGATGATGCTGTGAAAGTGCTGCACTCTTATCTGTCAGCAAATTCAGACAACTCAGCAGTGGCCACAGGACTGGAGAAGGTCAGTTTTCATTCCAATCCCAAAGAAAGGCAATGCCAAAAAATGCTCAAACTACCACACAATTACACTCATCTCACACACTAGCAAAGTGATGCTTAAAATTCTCCAAGCCAGGCTTCAACAATACATGAACTGTGAACTTCCAGATGTTCAAGCTGGTTTTAGAAAAGGCAGAGGAACCAGAGATCAAATTGCCAACATCCATTGAATCATTGAAAAACCAAGAGAGTTCTGGAAAAGCATCAATTTCTGCTCTGTTGACTATGCCAAAGCCTCTAACTGTGTGGATCACAATAAACTGGAAAATTCTGAAAGAGATGGGAAAACCAGACCATCTGATCTGCCTCTTGAGAAACCTGTGTGCAGGTCAGGAAGCAACAGTTAGAACTGGACATGGAACAACAGACTGGTTGCAAATAGGAAAAGGAGTAGATCAAGGCTGTATATTGTCACTCTGCTTATTTAACTTCTGTGCAGAGTACATCATGAGAAATGCTGGGCTGAAGGAAGCACAAGCTGGAATCCAGATTGCAGGAGAAATATCAATAACCTCAGATATGCAGATGACACCACCCTTATGGCAGAAACTGAAGAAGAACTAAAGAGCCTCTTGATGAAACTGAAAGAGGAGAGTGAAAAATTTGGCTTAAAGCTCAACATTCAGAAAACTAAGATCATGGAATCTGGTCTGATCTTTTCATTGCAAAGAGATAGGGTAACAGTGGAAACAGTGGAAACAGTGGCTGATTTATTTTGGGGGGCTCCAAAATCACTGCAGATGGTGACTGAAGCCATGAAATTAAAAGACGCTTACTCCTTGGAAGGAAAGTTATGACCAACATAGACAACATATTAAAAAGCAGAGGCATTACTTTGTCAACAAATGTCTGTCTAGTCAAGGCTTTGGTTTTTCCAGTAGTCATGTATGATTATGAGAGTTGGACTATAAAGAAAATTTAGTGCAGAAGAACTGATGCTTTTGAACTGTGCTATTGGAGAAGACTCTTGAGAGTCCCTTGGACTGCAAGGAGATCCAACCAGTCCATTCTAAGGAGATCAGTTTTTGGTGTTCATTGGAAGGACTGATGTTGAAGCTGAAACTCCAAAACTGTGGCCACCTGATGCGAAGAGCTGACTCTTTTGAAAAGACCCTGATGTTGGGAAAGATTGAAGGTAGGAGGAGAAGGGGATGACAAAGGATGAGATGGCTAGCTGGCATCACCAACACAATCGACACGAGTTTGGGTGAACTCTGTGAGTTGGTCATGCAGAGGGAGGCTTGGAGTGCTGCCGTTCATAGGGTCGCCTAGAGTCAGACATGAATGAGCGACTGAACTGAATTCAACTGAACTGAATGAATACATCACCTTGATTTGAAACGTTTCCCTTCTGATCCACATCTGAATGAAGCACATGTGATTTATATCCAGTACCTGTAAGAAAATAAAACATTCAATGCCAGTGAAGCAAGAATTACAGCTTTTCCAAGAACGTGCTCTAAGAACAACCTTAGAAACATCTCCGTATCTGGGAAGCCTAAGGTAATCCTATTTGGGCACAGTAAAGAATGAGTGTCAACCTCATGGATCAAGAAATAAAGCAGAAGGCTTATATGCTTTGAAGGGAGAGTGAGAGGCAAACGTCACTGAGCACATTAGGCATCTTCTTCTCTATCTCTGCAGGTTTGGGGAAGTCTCGTCACAATAAATATGGGCCCTAGATACAGGCATTTTACAGAGGTCCTAACAAGGGATGTGTCCTTGGTGATAACCAGAATGGAACTCAATGCCTTTTAACATAATGTCCTTCCTCATCTCCATTTTGTAGTGAGCCTATGACATGTCTCTGAAAAACAGGAACAAGCTAATGTTTACAGGAAAGAAGGATGAGGATTGGAAAACAGAAGAATAGAAATGGATTTTAGATGGGGGAACTGAATAGAGAGACTCTCTAAGGGGAAGCCTGTAATACAACTGGGAGACACAAGATAAGCATCCAGGACAGGCACAATACAGTGGAAAGCATCTGCGTTAAGAGATGGGGCCTCAAGAAACCAGTCATGCTAAAGAGGTTTTTGAGAAGTTTTAGAACACTAAACATTTTGATCTTGAACTTCTATAGAAAAATAGTGAAATTTTAAGCTTGGTATCAGGGGAATGGAAGACTAAGAAGCAAAGTGTATTACAAAATACATATTTAAATTCATTTTGATCTGAATGCAAAAAAGCAAATACACAATGTGGATGAATAGCCATTGTGGCAAGGGAGCCTTCTTCCAAGGGATTACAGTGGTTAAAAAGGAAACTCAGTGTCTTAATGGTGTGAAAGCATTGAAATGATACTTCTGAAGTTTGCCTTTGAAACCTGTATTTTTCCTATTTTACCTTTTCTAGCAGTAGTGCTATAAAATCTCAGTTAACTTGTTCTAAGGTTTTGGCCATTAGTTAATAGATGGGGTTACCATCATGAGTGTAATACCTAAAATGCACTCAGAAGCCATTATGTAACAATTTGCACCTGTGTTACAGAGAAAACGTAAGATTTTGTTTCTGCCATAATTCTGCTCACAGTTTTGTTAACTGAGGAATACATAAATCCAGTAATGCAAATTTCTATTTTACCAATGCCTAAATGAAGCAGTAAGAGAAGGTAATGGCACCCCACTCCAGTACTTTTGCGTGGAAAATCCCATGGACGGAGGAGCCTGGTAGGCTGCAGTCCATGGGGTCGGTAGAGTCCGACACGACTGAGCGACTTCACTTTCACTTTTCACTTTCATGCATTGGAGAAGGAAATGGCAACTCACTCCAGTGTTCTTGCCTGGAGAATCCCAGGGACGGGGGAGCCTGGTGGGCTGCCGTCTATGGGGTCAAACAGAGTCGGAAACGACTGAAGCAACTTAGCAGCAGCAGCAAATGAAGCAGGTCTTAATGAATCATGAGAAAAGGAGGTGTTATAGTACTAAATGACAGGGAGAGCGTTTGTAAACAAAAAAAACCTAAGCTTTATTGGTGAAAAATCACACTATGGAAACTTGAAAAAGGCAAAACCTTGAAATGTATTATTGCTAAGATTTAGTCGCCACAAAACCATCTCTGCCTAGACTGTTCCATATAAGAAATCATAGGAACATTAATGATGGAAATTGAGTAGCAATTGCAAAAGACAAACTTCGTTTGGAAAGACTCGATTAACAAGGCAAATTATAAAAGTTATCTGTATGATGGTGTTGGGGAAGATGATAATTGAGTGTTGAAAACAAAGTTATGAGAAACAAAGGAAACCATGCTTAGGTTCACGGTGAAAAACATTAGATGTGCAGTTTTCCCTCTCACACTAGCTGATCAGCAAAAGGAAAAGCTCCAACCTGTTCCATTAAAAGAACAATGTCAGAGAAAGAAGAGGTCAAAAAATTGAAGCACTTCCTTAGTCTTCTTTTGGGATCTAATGGGCCACCATTTGTTAGCATGAAAACCAGAAATTTCAAAGTCCACCGTATTAATGAGAAGTGACTGTCTTCACTCCCTATATTCCATTGTGCTAAAGGACCCAAGATTGGAAATGGCCCCATCAGAGAGGTTAATTTAGGAGTTCTGAGTGCAACAGTATCAGATCCTTGGGTTTGTGTTGGCACTTCTACCCATCTCAGAATAGAAAGTTAGTGTGAATTGATATGTGAGCAACCTATTTAAAAAGAGATGAGTAAACAAAAAGGGACCTTTTGTACACAAGGACTAATGGGTAAGTAATCACTTTTAGCCTCCTACTATACTGCTAAATTCTATTTCCTCTGAAACAAAGATGTAAATGAAAAACAGCAAGAGAATAAAGGAGATAAACACTTAGTGTTTGAATGTGTCTACTAAATATATCCTGAAAGTTGTATTTTGCACCAAAAGAAATTTTGAGTTAAAAGAGGCTGCACAATACTATAGGACTTCCTTATTAGATCAAGCATTTGTGTACCTGGGAACAACTGGATAATAAGATCAAGTGGAATGGGAGAGAAGGTTTAGAGCTCACATGTAATTCAGGAATTTCATCGGAATTACTAGTCTCTGAAGAACAAAAGGCAGAGTAATGTATTCAACCAATTTGGAGTTTTCTGTTTTCTTAATTAATTAAGTTTTGGGTCAGTGCCAATCACATAGTTCTTGTCCCTTGAACTTGAAAGGTCACAAAGATTCGACATCAGTGGTCATTTCACGAAAACATTTACTGCATGGGAGTGATGTGGTGATCAGCCTGATATCGAATAAGGGAAAAAAAGATGGAAGAAGCTGATATGAAAGTAGTACCTATACAAACAATTGGAGAGGGATGAGGGGAAGGATGAGTGAATGGATGCCAAAGACAGAGAAAGTGAGGGAATGATAGTACTCATTTAAATGGCATGGGAAAAGTATCAGAAATACTTAACAAATGTTTTCCCTAAAATATCTGAAAAATAAAATTAGATCCATGTAAATATCACAAGGTACAAACACAAAATAATTCTATTCTATTCCAAAATTTGCATTTACAATTCAGTTTATTAGTGTTCAGAAATACACATGTGCACACACACAAGACACTCATATAGAGCATGCACATACACAAAGAGCTCCCACAGGAATATCAACACCCACAACCTGACACATCCACAAGGAGAAATCCTCCTTTTGCTCAACATATTCTCCAGAAATTCAGAGGGGGCAAAACGTCAGGCAATTTACTATATTGAGAGAGAATTTCAGGAATGTTAGTTAAAGAAGTTTTTAATCACTTTGGCGTTAGTTAGGCATTCAGTGTTCACTTTGTAAGATGTGATAAGGTATTTGGAAGCTCCCACATACGTGAGGAAGCAGGGTAGCTTTGCTCATTACGCTAGATGCAAATACTGAATTACAGGGTGAAAACCATTCTAGAGATTACTCTTCATTATGAGCTATGTGCCTCTAATCACATTTAGTGTCAACCAATGAATACATCACCTTGATTTGGGATGTTTCTCTTTGGATCCACACCTGAATGAAGCTCAGGCAGTTTATATCCAGTGCCTGTAAGAAAATACAACATTCAGTGCCAGTGAAGCAAGAATTACAGCTTTTCCAAGAACGTGCTCCGAGAACAACCTTAGAAACATCTCTGTATCTGGGAAGCCTAGGGTAATCCTATTTGGGCACAGTAAAGAATGAGTGTCAACCTCGTGGATCAAGAAATAAAGCAGAAGGCTTATATGCTTTGAAGGGAGAGTGAGAGGCAAACGTCACTGAGCACATTAGGCATCTTCTTCTCTATCTCTGCAGGTTTGGGGAAGTCTCGTCACAATAAATATGGGCCCTAGACACAGGCATTTTACAGAGGTCCTAACAAGGGATGTGTCCTTGGTGATAACCAGAATGGAACTCAATGCCTTTTAACATAATGTCCTTCCTCATCTCCATTTTGTAGTGAGCCTATGACATGTCTCTGAAAAACAGGAACAAGCTAATGTTTACAGGAAAGAAGGATGAGGATTGGAAAACAGAAGAATAGAAATGGATTTTAGATGGGGGAACTGAATAGAGAGACTCTCTAAGGGGAAGCCTGTAATTCAACTGGGAGACATGAAGACAAGCATCCAGGGCAAGCACAATACAGTGGAAAGCATCTGCATTAAGAGATGGGGCCTCAAGAAACCAGTCGTGCTAAAGAGGTTTTTTGAGAAGTTTTAGAATACTTACTGTTTTGATCTTGAACTTCTATAGAAAAATAGTGAAATTTTAAGCCTGGTATCATGGGAAATAGATGGGGAAACAGTGGAAACAGTGTCAGACTTTTTTTTTCTGGGCTCCAAAATCACTGCAGATGGTGACTGCAGCCATGAAATTAAAAGATGCTTACTCCTTGGAAGGAAAGTTATGACCAACATAGATAGCATATTCAAAAGCAGAGACATTAGTTTGCCAACAAAGGTTCATCTGGTCAAGGCTATGGTTTTTCCTGTGGTCATGTATGGATGTGAGAGTTGGACTGTGAAGAAGGCTGAGCGCCGAAGAATTGATGCTTTTGAACTGTGGTGTTGGAGAAGACTCTTGAGAGTCCCTTGGCCTGCAAGGAGATCCAACCAGTCCATTCTGAAGGAGATCAGCCCTGGGATTTCTTTGGAAGGAATGATGCTAAAGCTGAAAATCCAGTACTCTGGCCAGCTCATGCGAAGAGTTGACTCACTGGAAAAGACTCTGATGCCGGGAGGGACTGGGGGCAAGAGGAGAAGGGGACACTAGAGGATGAGATGGCTGGATGGCATCCCTGACTAGATGGATGTGAGTCTCAGTGAACTCCGGGAGTCAGTGATGGACAGGGAGGCCTGGCGCGCTGAGATTCATTTGGTCGCAAAGAGTAGGACATGACTGAGGGACTGATCTGATCTGATCTAATCATGGGAATGGAACACTAAGAAACAAACTGTATTACAAAATACTTATTTAAATTCATTTTGATCTGAATGCATAAAACCAAAAACACAGTGTGGGTGAAGAGCCATTTGGCAAGGGAGTATTCTTCCAGAGGATTACAGTGGTTAAAAAGGAAACCTAATGTCTTAATGGTGTGAAAGCATTGAAATGATACTTTTGAAGTTGACCTTTGAAACCTGTATTTTTCCTATTTTACCTTTTCTAGCAGTAGTGCTATAAATTCTCAGTTGACTTGTTCTACGTCTTTGGCCATTAGTTAATAGATGGGGTTACCATCATGAGTGTAATACCTAAAATGCAGTCAGAGCCATTATGTAACAATTTGCACCTGTGTTGCAGAGAAAACGTAAGATTTTGGTTCTGTCATAATTCTGCTCACAGTTTTGTTAACTGAGGAATACATAAAATCCAGTAATGGAAAGTTCTATTTTACCAATGCCTAAATGAAGCAGGTCTTAATGAAATCATGAGAAAAGGAGGTGTTAACAGTACTAAATGACAGGGAGAGCATTGGTAAATAAAAAAAACCTAAGCTTTATCAGTGAAAACTCACACTATGGAAACTTGGAAAAGGCAAAACCTTGAAATGTATTACTGCTAAGATTTAGTCGCCACAAAACCATCTCTGCCTAGACTGTTCCATATGAGAAATCATAGAAATGTTAATGGTGGAAATTGAGTAGCAATTGCAAAAGACAATCTTCGTTTGGGAAGACTCAACTAACAAGGCAAATTATGTAAGTTATATGTAGGATGGTGTTGGGGAAGATGATAACTGAGTGTTGAAAACAAAGTTATGAGAAACAAAGGAAACCATGCTTTTAGGTTCACGGTGAAAAACATTAGGAGATGTGCCCTTTTCCCTCTCACACTAGCTGATCAGCAAAAGGAAAAGCTCCAACGTGTTCCATTAAAAGAACAATGTCAGAAAAGGAAGAGGTCAAAAATTTGAAGCACTTCTTTAGTTTTCTTTTGGGATCTAATGGGCCACCATTTGTTAGCATTAAAACCCCAAATTTCAAAGTCCACCGTACTAATGAGAAGTAACTGTCTCCACTCCTTATATTCCATTGTGCTCAAGGACCCGAGATTGGAAATGGCCCCATTAGAGAGGTTCATTTAGGAGTTCTGAGTTCAACAGTATCAGATCCTTGGGTTTGTGTTGGCACTTCTACCTATCTCAGAATAGAAAGTTAGTGTGAATTGATATGTGAGCAACCTATTTAAAAAGAGATGAGTAAATAAAGAGGGACCTTTTGTACACAAGGGTGATTGTGTACAATCACAATGATTACTTAATCACCTTTAGCCTCCTACTATACTGCTAAATTCTATTTCCTCTGAAACAAAGATGTAAATGAAAAACAGCAAGAGAATAAAGGAGATAAACACATAGTGTTTGAATTAGTGTCTACTAAATATATCCTGAAAGTTGTGTTTTGCACCAAAGGAAACTTGGAGTTAAAAGAGGTTGCACAATACTATGGGACTTCCTTATTAGATCAAGCATTTGCATACCTGGGAATAACTGGATAATAAGATCAAGTGGAATGGGAGAGAAGGT
Source organism: Bubalus kerabau (assembly GCF_029407905.1). Classification (NCBI taxonomy): domain Eukaryota; kingdom Metazoa; phylum Chordata; class Mammalia; order Artiodactyla; family Bovidae; genus Bubalus; species Bubalus kerabau. The sequence continues at coordinate 26,109,891 of NC_073626.1, forward strand.
TTAGAGCTCACATGTAATTCAGGAATTTCATTGGAATTACTAGTCTCTGAAAGAGCAGAAGGCAGAGTAATTTACTCAACCAATTCGGAGTTTTCTGTTCACTTAGTTAAGTTTTGGGTCAGTATCAGTCACATAATTATTGTCCCTTGAACTTGAAAGGTCACAGTGATTCGACATCAGTGGTCATTTACACAAAAACATTTACTGCATGGGAGTGATGTGGTGATCAGCCTGATATCCCTCGTCCCTACAAAAATTAAATCAAATCAAGACAACTCTCAGGAAACATAAAAAGGCGGGGGGCGGGGGGTGGGGGAAGACCTACTGCAGTATATAGACAAGAATAGGTATACAATGAAAAGCAAGGAATAGGAAGCCTTGGAACGAGGGAAAAATAGATGAAAGAAGTTGATATGAAAGTAGTACCTATACAAACAATTGGAGAGGGATGAGGGGAAGGATGAGTGAATGGATGCTAAAGGGATAAAAAGGGAGGGAATGATAGTACTCATTTAAATGGCATGGGAAAAGTATCAGAAATACTTAACAAATGTTTTCCCTAAAATATCTGAAAAATAAAATTAGATCCATGTAAATATCACAAGGTACAAACACAAAATAATTCTATTCTATTCCAAAATTTGCATTTACAATTCAGTTTATTAGTGTTCAGAAATACACATGTGCACACACACAAGACACTCATATAGAGCATGCACATACACAAAGAGCTCCCACAGGAATATCAACACCCACAACCTGACACATCCACAAGGAGAAATCCTCCTTTTGCTCAACATATTCTCCAGAAATTCAGAGGGGGCAAAACGTCAGGCAATTTACTATATTGAGAGAGAATTTCAGGAATGTTAGTTAAAGAAGTTTTTAATCACTTTGGCGTTAGTTAGGCATTCAGTGTTCACTTTGTAAGATGTGATAAGGTATTTGGAAGCTCCCACATACGTGAGGAAGCAGGGTAGCTTTGCTCATTACGCTAGATGCAAATACTGAATTACAGGGTGAAAACCATTCTAGAGATTACTCTTCATTATGAGCTATGTGCCTCTAATCACATTTAGTGTCAACCAATGAATACATCACCTTGATTTGGGATGTTTCTCTTTGGATCCACACCTGAATGAAGCTCAGGCAGTTTATATCCAGTGCCTGTAAGAAAATACAACATTCAGTGCCAGTGAAGCAAGAATTACAGCTTTTCCAAGAACGTGCTCCGAGAACAACCTTAGAAACATCTCTGTATCTGGGAAGCCTAGGGTAATCCTATTTGGGCACAGTAAAGAATGAGTGTCAACCTCGTGGATCAAGAAATAAAGCAGAAGGCTTATATGCTTTGAAGGGAGAGTGAGAGGCAAACGTCACTGAGCACATTAGGCATCTTCTTCTCTATCTCTGCAGGTTTGGGGAAGTCTCGTCACAATAAATATGGGCCCTAGACACAGGCATTTTACAGAGGTCCTAACAAGGGATGTGTCCTTGGTGATAACCAGAATGGAACTCAATGCCTTTTAACATAATGTCCTTCCTCATCTCCATTTTGTAGTGAGCCTATGACATGTCTCTGAAAAACAGGAACAAGCTAATGTTTACAGGAAAGAAGGATGAGGATTGGAAAACAGAAGAATAGAAATGGATTTTAGATGGGGGAACTGAATAGAGAGACTCTCTAAGGGGAAGCCTGTAATTCAACTGGGAGACATGAAGACAAGCATCCAGGGCAAGCACAATACAGTGGAAAGCATCTGCATTAAGAGATGGGGCCTCAAGAAACCAGTCGTGCTAAAGAGGTTTTTTGAGAAGTTTTAGAATACTTACTGTTTTGATCTTGAACTTCTATAGAAAAATAGTGAAATTTTAAGCCTGGTATCATGGGAAATAGATGGGGAAACAGTGGAAACAGTGTCAGACTTTTTTTTTCTGGGCTCCAAAATCACTGCAGATGGTGACTGCAGCCATGAAATTAAAAGATGCTTACTCCTTGGAAGGAAAGTTATGACCAACATAGATAGCATATTCAAAAGCAGAGACATTAGTTTGCCAACAAAGGTTCATCTGGTCAAGGCTATGGTTTTTCCTGTGGTCATGTATGGATGTGAGAGTTGGACTGTGAAGAAGGCTGAGCGCCGAAGAATTGATGCTTTTGAACTGTGGTGTTGGAGAAGACTCTTGAGAGTCCCTTGGCCTGCAAGGAGATCCAACCAGTCCATTCTGAAGGAGATCAGCCCTGGGATTTCTTTGGAAGGAATGATGCTAAAGCTGAAAATCCAGTACTCTGGCCAGCTCATGCGAAGAGTTGACTCACTGGAAAAGACTCTGATGCCGGGAGGGACTGGGGGCAAGAGGAGAAGGGGACACTAGAGGATGAGATGGCTGGATGGCATCCCTGACTAGATGGATGTGAGTCTCAGTGAACTCCGGGAGTCAGTGATGGACAGGGAGGCCTGGCGCGCTGAGATTCATTTGGTCGCAAAGAGTAGGACATGACTGAGGGACTGATCTGATCTGATCTAATCATGGGAATGGAACACTAAGAAACAAACTGTATTACAAAATACTTATTTAAATTCATTTTGATCTGAATGCATAAAACCAAAAACACAGTGTGGGTGAAGAGCCATTTGGCAAGGGAGTATTCTTCCAGAGGATTACAGTGGTTAAAAAGGAAACCTAATGTCTTAATGGTGTGAAAGCATTGAAATGATACTTTTGAAGTTGACCTTTGAAACCTGTATTTTTCCTATTTTACCTTTTCTAGCAGTAGTGCTATAAATTCTCAGTTGACTTGTTCTACGTCTTTGGCCATTAGTTAATAGATGGGGTTACCATCATGAGTGTAATACCTAAAATGCAGTCAGAGCCATTATGTAACAATTTGCACCTGTGTTGCAGAGAAAACGTAAGATTTTGGTTCTGTCATAATTCTGCTCACAGTTTTGTTAACTGAGGAATACATAAAATCCAGTAATGGAAAGTTCTATTTTACCAATGCCTAAATGAAGCAGGTCTTAATGAAATCATGAGAAAAGGAGGTGTTAACAGTACTAAATGACAGGGAGAGCATTGGTAAATAAAAAAAACCTAAGCTTTATCAGTGAAAACTCACACTATGGAAACTTGGAAAAGGCAAAACCTTGAAATGTATTACTGCTAAGATTTAGTCGCCACAAAACCATCTCTGCCTAGACTGTTCCATATGAGAAATCATAGAAATGTTAATGGTGGAAATTGAGTAGCAATTGCAAAAGACAATCTTCGTTTGGGAAGACTCAACTAACAAGGCAAATTATGTAAGTTATATGTAGGATGGTGTTGGGGAAGATGATAACTGAGTGTTGAAAACAAAGTTATGAGAAACAAAGGAAACCATGCTTTTAGGTTCACGGTGAAAAACATTAGGAGATGTGCCCTTTTCCCTCTCACACTAGCTGATCAGCAAAAGGAAAAGCTCCAACGTGTTCCATTAAAAGAACAATGTCAGAAAAGGAAGAGGTCAAAAATTTGAAGCACTTCTTTAGTTTTCTTTTGGGATCTAATGGGCCACCATTTGTTAGCATTAAAACCCCAAATTTCAAAGTCCACCGTACTAATGAGAAGTAACTGTCTCCACTCCTTATATTCCATTGTGCTCAAGGACCCGAGATTGGAAATGGCCCCATTAGAGAGGTTCATTTAGGAGTTCTGAGTTCAACAGTATCAGATCCTTGGGTTTGTGTTGGCACTTCTACCTATCTCAGAATAGAAAGTTAGTGTGAATTGATATGTGAGCAACCTATTTAAAAAGAGATGAGTAAATAAAGAGGGACCTTTTGTACACAAGGGTGATTGTGTACAATCACAATGATTACTTAATCACCTTTAGCCTCCTACTATACTGCTAAATTCTATTTCCTCTGAAACAAAGATGTAAATGAAAAACAGCAAGAGAATAAAGGAGATAAACACATAGTGTTTGAATTAGTGTCTACTAAATATATCCTGAAAGTTGTGTTTTGCACCAAAGGAAACTTGGAGTTAAAAGAGGTTGCACAATACTATGGGACTTCCTTATTAGATCAAGCATTTGCATACCTGGGAATAACTGGATAATAAGATCAAGTGGAATGGGAGAGAAGGTTTAGAGCTCACATGTAATTCAGGAATTTCATTGGAATTACTAGTCTCTGAAAGAGCAGAAGGCAGAGTAATTTACTCAACCAATTCGGAGTTTTCTGTTCACTTAGTTAAGTTTTGGGTCAGTATCAGTCACATAATTATTGTCCCTTGAACTTGAAAGGTCACAGTGATTCGACATCAGTGGTCATTTACACAAAAACATTTACTGCATGGGAGTGATGTGGTGATCAGCCTGATATCCCTCGTCCCTACAAAAATTAAATCAAATCAAGACAACTCTCAGGAAACATAAAAAGGCGGGGGGCGGGGGGTGGGGGAAGACCTACTGCAGTATATAGACAAGAATAGGTATACAATGAAAAGCAAGGAATAGGAAGCCTTGGAACGAGGGAAAAATAGATGAAAGAAGTTGATATGAAAGTAGTACCTATACAAACAATTGGAGAGGGATGAGGGGAAGGATGAGTGAATGGATGCTAAAGGGATAAAAAGGGAGGGAATGATAGTACTCATTTAAATGGCATGGGAAAAGTATCAGAAATACTTAACAAATGTTTTCCCTAAAATATCTGAAAAATAAAATTAGATCCATGTAAATATCACAAGGTACAAACACAAAATAATTCTATTCTATTCCAAAATTTGCATTTACAATTCAGTTTATTAGTGTTCAGAAATACACATGTGCACACACACAAGACACTCATATAGAGCATGCACATACACAAAGAGCTCCCACAGGAATATCAACACCCACAACCTGACACATCCACAAGGAGAAATCCTCCTTTTGCTCAACATATTCTCCAGAAATTCAGAGGGGGCAAAACGTCAGGCAATTTACTATATTGAGAGAGAATTTCAGGAATGTTAGTTAAAGAAGTTTTTAATCACTTTGGCGTTAGTTAGGCATTCAGTGTTCACTTTGTAAGATGTGATAAGGTATTTGGAAGCTCCCACATACGTGAGGAAGCAGGGTAGCTTTGCTCATTACGCTAGATGCAAATACTGAATTACAGGGTGAAAACCATTCTAGAGATTACTCTTCATTATGAGCTATGTGCCTCTAATCACATTTAGTGTCAACCAATGAATACATCACCTTGATTTGGGATGTTTCTCTTTGGATCCACACCTGAATGAAGCTCAGGCAGTTTATATCCAGTGCCTGTAAGAAAATACAACATTCAGTGCCAGTGAAGCAAGAATTACAGCTTTTCCAAGAACGTGCTCCGAGAACAACCTTAGAAACATCTCTGTATCTGGGAAGCCTAGGGTAATCCTATTTGGGCACAGTAAAGAATGAGTGTCAACCTCGTGGATCAAGAAATAAAGCAGAAGGCTTATATGCTTTGAAGGGAGAGTGAGAGGCAAACGTCACTGAGCACATTAGGCATCTTCTTCTCTATCTCTGCAGGTTTGGGGAAGTCTCGTCACAATAAATATGGGCCCTAGACACAGGCATTTTACAGAGGTCCTAACAAGGGATGTGTCCTTGGTGATAACCAGAATGGAACTCAATGCCTTTTAACATAATGTCCTTCCTCATCTCCATTTTGTAGTGAGCCTATGACATGTCTCTGAAAAACAGGAACAAGCTAATGTTTACAGGAAAGAAGGATGAGGATTGGAAAACAGAAGAATAGAAATGGATTTTAGATGGGGGAACTGAATAGAGAGACTCTCTAAGGGGAAGCCTGTAATTCAACTGGGAGACATGAAGACAAGCATCCAGGGCAAGCACAATACAGTGGAAAGCATCTGCATTAAGAGATGGGGCCTCAAGAAACCAGTCGTGCTAAAGAGGTTTTTTGAGAAGTTTTAGAATACTTACTGTTTTGATCTTGAACTTCTATAGAAAAATAGTGAAATTTTAAGCCTGGTATCATGGGAAATAGATGGGGAAACAGTGGAAACAGTGTCAGACTTTTTTTTTCTGGGCTCCAAAATCACTGCAGATGGTGACTGCAGCCATGAAATTAAAAGATGCTTACTCCTTGGAAGGAAAGTTATGACCAACATAGATAGCATATTCAAAAGCAGAGACATTAGTTTGCCAACAAAGGTTCATCTGGTCAAGGCTATGGTTTTTCCTGTGGTCATGTATGGATGTGAGAGTTGGACTGTGAAGAAGGCTGAGCGCCGAAGAATTGATGCTTTTGAACTGTGGTGTTGGAGAAGACTCTTGAGAGTCCCTTGGCCTGCAAGGAGATCCAACCAGTCCATTCTGAAGGAGATCAGCCCTGGGATTTCTTTGGAAGGAATGATGCTAAAGCTGAAAATCCAGTACTCTGGCCAGCTCATGCGAAGAGTTGACTCACTGGAAAAGACTCTGATGCCGGGAGGGACTGGGGGCAAGAGGAGAAGGGGACACTAGAGGATGAGATGGCTGGATGGCATCCCTGACTAGATGGATGTGAGTCTCAGTGAACTCCGGGAGTCAGTGATGGACAGGGAGGCCTGGCGCGCTGAGATTCATTTGGTCGCAAAGAGTAGGACATGACTGAGGGACTGATCTGATCTGATCTAATCATGGGAATGGAACACTAAGAAACAAACTGTATTACAAAATACTTATTTAAATTCATTTTGATCTGAATGCATAAAACCAAAAACACAGTGTGGGTGAAGAGCCATTTGGCAAGGGAGTATTCTTCCAGAGGATTACAGTGGTTAAAAAGGAAACCTAATGTCTTAATGGTGTGAAAGCATTGAAATGATACTTTTGAAGTTGACCTTTGAAACCTGTATTTTTCCTATTTTACCTTTTCTAGCAGTAGTGCTATAAATTCTCAGTTGACTTGTTCTACGTCTTTGGCCATTAGTTAATAGATGGGGTTACCATCATGAGTGTAATACCTAAAATGCAGTCAGAGCCATTATGTAACAATTTGCACCTGTGTTGCAGAGAAAACGTAAGATTTTGGTTCTGTCATAATTCTGCTCACAGTTTTGTTAACTGAGGAATACATAAAATCCAGTAATGGAAAGTTCTATTTTACCAATGCCTAAATGAAGCAGGTCTTAATGAAATCATGAGAAAAGGAGGTGTTAACAGTACTAAATGACAGGGAGAGCATTGGTAAATAAAAAAAACCTAAGCTTTATCAGTGAAAACTCACACTATGGAAACTTGGAAAAGGCAAAACCTTGAAATGTATTACTGCTAAGATTTAGTCGCCACAAAACCATCTCTGCCTAGACTGTTCCATATGAGAAATCATAGAAATGTTAATGGTGGAAATTGAGTAGCAATTGCAAAAGACAATCTTCGTTTGGGAAGACTCAACTAACAAGGCAAATTATGTAAGTTATATGTAGGATGGTGTTGGGGAAGATGATAACTGAGTGTTGAAAACAAAGTTATGAGAAACAAAGGAAACCATGCTTTTAGGTTCACGGTGAAAAACATTAGGAGATGTGCCCTTTTCCCTCTCACACTAGCTGATCAGCAAAAGGAAAAGCTCCAACGTGTTCCATTAAAAGAACAATGTCAGAAAAGGAAGAGGTCAAAAATTTGAAGCACTTCTTTAGTTTTCTTTTGGGATCTAATGGGCCACCATTTGTTAGCATTAAAACCCCAAATTTCAAAGTCCACCGTACTAATGAGAAGTAACTGTCTCCACTCCTTATATTCCATTGTGCTCAAGGACCCGAGATTGGAAATGGCCCCATTAGAGAGGTTCATTTAGGAGTTCTGAGTTCAACAGTATCAGATCCTTGGGTTTGTGTTGGCACTTCTACCTATCTCAGAATAGAAAGTTAGTGTGAATTGATATGTGAGCAACCTATTTAAAAAGAGATGAGTAAATAAAGAGGGACCTTTTGTACACAAGGGTGATTGTGTACAATCACAATGATTACTTAATCACCTTTAGCCTCCTACTATACTGCTAAATTCTATTTCCTCTGAAACAAAGATGTAAATGAAAAACAGCAAGAGAATAAAGGAGATAAACACATAGTGTTTGAATTAGTGTCTACTAAATATATCCTGAAAGTTGTGTTTTGCACCAAAGGAAACTTGGAGTTAAAAGAGGTTGCACAATACTATGGGACTTCCTTATTAGATCAAGCATTTGCATACCTGGGAATAACTGGATAATAAGATCAAGTGGAATGGGAGAGAAGGTTTAGAGCTCACATGTAATTCAGGAATTTCATTGGAATTACTAGTCTCTGAAAGAGCAGAAGGCAGAGTAATTTACTCAACCAATTCGGAGTTTTCTGTTCACTTAGTTAAGTTTTGGGTCAGTATCAGTCACATAATTATTGTCCCTTGAACTTGAAAGGTCACAGTGATTCGACATCAGTGGTCATTTACACAAAAACATTTACTGCATGGGAGTGATGTGGTGATCAGCCTGATATCCCTCGTCCCTACAAAAATTAAATCAAATCAAGACAACTCTCAGGAAACATAAAAAGGCGGGGGGCGGGGGGTGGGGGAAGACCTACTGCAGTATATAGACAAGAATAGGTATACAATGAAAAGCAAGGAATAGGAAGCCTTGGAACGAGGGAAAAATAGATGAAAGAAGTTGATATGAAAGTAGTACCTATACAAACAATTGGAGAGGGATGAGGGGAAGGATGAGTGAATGGATGCTAAAGGGATAAAAAGGGAGGGAATGATAGTACTCATTTAAATGGCATGGGAAAAGTATCAGAAATACTTAACAAATGTTTTCCCTAAAATATCTGAAAAATAAAATTAGATCCATGTAAATATCACAAGGTACAAACACAAAATAATTCTATTCTATTCCAAAATTTGCATTTACAATTCAGTTTATTAGTGTTCAGAAATACACATGTGCACACACACAAGACACTCATATTGAGCATGCACATAGACAAAGAGCTCCCACAGGAATATCAACACCCACAACCTGACACATCCACAAGGAGAAATCCTCCTTTTGCTCAACATATTCTCCAGAAATTCAGAGGGGGCAAAACGTCAGGCAATTTACTATATTGAGAGAGAATTTTAGGAATGTTAGTTAAAGAAGTTTTTAATCACTTTGGCATTAGTTAGGCATTCAGTGTTCACTTTGTAAGATGTGATAAGGTATTTGGAAGCTCCCACATACGTGAGGAAGCAGGGTAGCTTTGCTCATTACCCTAGATGCAAATACTGAATTATAGGGGATGAAAACCATTCTAGAGATTACTCTTCATTATGAGCTATGTGCCTCTAATCACATTTAGTGTCAACCAATGAATACATCACCTTGATTTGGGATGTTTCTCTTTGGATCCACACCTGAATGAAACTCAGGCGGTTTATATCCAGTGCCTGTAAGAAAATACAACATTCAGTGCCAGTGAAGCAAGAATTACAGCTTTTCCAAGAACGTGCTCCGAGAACAACCTTAGAAACATCTCTGTATCTGGGAAGCCTAGGGTAATCCTATTTGGGCACAGTAAAGAATGAGTGTCAACCTCGTGGATCAAGAAATAAAGCAGAAGGCTTATATGCTTTGAAGGGAGAGTGAGAGGCAAACGTCACTGAGCACATTAGGCATCTTCTTCTCTATCTCTGCAGGTTTGGGGAAGTCTCGTCACAATAAATATGGGCCCTAGACACAGGCATTTTACAGAGGTCCTAACAAGGGATGTGTCCTTGGTGATAACCAGAATGGAACTCAATGCCTTTTAACATAATGTCCTTCCTCATCTCCATTTTGTAGTGAGCCTATGACATGTCTCTGAAAAACAGGAACAAGCTAATGTTTACAGGAAAGAAGGATGAGGATTGGAAAACAGAAGAATAGAAATGGATTTTAGATGGGGGAACTGAATAGAGAGACTCTCTAAGGGGAAGCCTGTAATTCAACTGGGAGACACAAAGACAAGCATCCAGGACAAGCACAATACAGTGGAAAGCATCTGCATTAAGAGATGGGGCCTCAAGAAACCAGTCGTGCTAAAGAGGTTTTTTGAGAAGTTTTAGAATACTTACTGTTTTGATCTTGAACTTCTATAGAAAAATAAAATGAAATTTTAAAGTCGGTAACATGGGAATGGAACACTAAGAAACAAACTGTATTACTAAATTCATATTTAAATTCATTTTGATCTGAATGCAGAAAAAAAAGATAAACACCAATACACAATGTGGATGAGGAGCCATTTTGGCAAGGGACTATTCTTCCAGAGGATTACAGTGTCAAGTAGGAACAGTAATGTCTTAATTGGCTAAAAGCATTGAAATGATACTTCTGAAGTTTACCTTTGAAACACGTGATTTTCCTAACATAAAATCAGACACTACTATACATATCATTATTGTTGTATGAACCACTCTGGCCTGCTACAATGGTAAAGAGATAGTTTGGTAAGTTCTATTTCCCCTGAAACAAAATGTTAATGAAAACATCAGTGGATACCTGAGGCAAAACTTTAGGCTTTGACTTAATGTTTTATGAAAAACTCTTAAATTTCTAAGGAAAGTTGCTCTCAATTCATTAACATAGCATTTCATTATTGAGACACGGTATTAGGTGACCTTTTGTTAACAGGTGACTTTATCCTAAACACATTGAGAAAATGTGCAGCGTGTACACCTAATAGTAATTATAAAAAAAAGAACATACAATATTTAGTAGAACACATCTATACCAAGAAAAATTAGGTTTGTGGTCAATGTGAATGTGAGGTTAGGCTTACAGCTCACATTGGCCAAGGAATGACATCTGAAACTCTAGTCTTTTAAAGAGCAGAAGGTAGACAAAATTTGCTTGGCAAATATGGAGTTATCTGCCCACTTAAGTTTTGGCTCAGAGTCAGTCACATAGCTTTTATCCCTTGAATTTGAAATGTCAGGGAGATTCTACATCTGTGGTCACTTGCAGGAAAATTTATTTAGAATTGAAAGAATGTAGTGATCAACCTGATATCAATTATTCCCACAAATATAACCAAAGGTAGTCAATTCTCTGGAGACAGAAAAGGAAGGAAAGAAAAAAGACCTAATGTTTAGAGAGAAGAAAAGATATGTAAAAAAAAACAAGTAATGGGAAGGGATGGAATTAGGGAAAAGAGATAAAAGGAATTAATATGGGGGTAGTCCATATCCAAAGGGTTAGAGATGGGAGAGGGGAAAGATGAACATGGTAAGAAAGGCAGGGAATTATGAGCAATCATTTAAAGGGTGTTGGGGCAAAGGATGTTAGAAAAAAATTTTAAATACTTTTCCATGATCATCTAAAAAATAAAATGAAGAGTCCAGGCAAATATGAAAAGAAACAAAGATAAATTAATCTTATTGACTATTTTGAAATGATAAATATATTTTTCATTATTCACACTCACACAAAACAGGAAAACACGTATGGAATATGCATACACACTCAGGAGCATAAGCATATATTCACACACACACACACACACATATACAAAGAAGCTCACACATTCTCAGTGACCAAACCCTCTCGTTTGTTCAACAATATATTCCAGAAATAGAGAGTGGCATAATCTGAGTCATTTAAGAACACTGAGAGATAATTTCAGGAATGTTGTTTTTGGAATTTACCTTTTACAAAAGCTTATAATCACTTTTGACATTAGTTAGATTTTCATTTTCAGTTTGTGAGATATAAGGTATTTGGATGTTAGCACACATGTCGAGAGGTCACAGTAGCTTTCATCAATAAACTAGATACAAATACTTAATTGCAGAATTGGAAACAAATTCTTCCAGAATTTACTGGGTGTCTCTATTCACATTTATGTCACCAATGAACATATCTACTTGTCTTATGTGGTTTCTGTTCTGACCCTCTCCTAAATGATACACTTTTGATTTAAATTCAGTGATGTAAGAAACATAAAATAATCAATATCAGTGAAGCAAGTTATAAATTACAGGATATGAGAGTGACTTAGACTAATGCATTACACAAGAGCCACACTGAAAATGACAATAATTCCCAGATATGTGATTACTAGCATTAAATGGACAGGAAGTAAATGTTTGCAGATTTTGCAACAACAAGACAAATCACAGAAGGCTAAGTGCGGAAAACTGAAAAAAAAACTAGTCCATATAGCAAGCATCCATTGTAAAGACAGAAAGGTGAGACAAAATCATACAAGAATGTGTGCATATTGACTTTGAAGAAGATGGAGACAAAGGTATAATAACAGACGAAACCATGTCTAGATCCACAGGGAAATACATTAATGACATTTGTCTTTTTTCATCTAACATTTACTAACAAAGTCAAAGGAACTAATAAGCAATTCACAAAATGAAGTAACATGACAGGAAGGGAGGAGGACTAAATTTTCAGACACAGCCTTGGTTTTCTTTGTGTCCTTAACTGACACACACTTCTGAGCATTTAACCATGACTTTCAAAGGATATCTCACCAATTAGGGGATGATGTCAATGTACTTTTATAAATGCCTGGTTTCCAAATGAATAAGAATGAAAATGATACCATAAAGTGGGAGCAGGGGGAGGTCAACCCTCTGTCTGAAATAAATGTCATTACATTCATTGATCTTGCATTGGGTCAACCTGCTTTTCCAAAATTCAATGAAAACAGAAACTGAACTATAGGAGAGGTACTTGAAAAGAATGTTTAAGACCAGGAAAAGGATATTGAAGAACAGAGTAAAGACATTCATCTGTCCACAATCCACTTGTAGAAGAAGTTAAGTCAAGCTTCATTGTTATTTAATCACTAAGTTGTATCCGACTTGTTTGTGACCCCATGCACTGTAGTGCACCAGGTTCCTTTGTCCATGGGATTTCCCAGGCAAGAATGTTGGAATGGGTTGCCATTTCCTTCTCTGGGGGATCTTCCCGACCCAGGGGCTGGATCTGCATCTCCTGCATTGGCAGGCAAACTCTTTACCACTGAGCCAGCAAGTAAGCCTCCATGTCAAGACTACAACATACATAATTTTGGTACAGATCTGAATTAAATTATCTTTGAAATAAGAAAGTCACTGAAAACTGTCATTAAAAGATGTTAATATTTTAAGGATCATATCATGCTGCAGGAAAAAAAATATTTGGTAACTTACTAGGACAATAGTTTCTTAAACTCTCATGTTGAGAACCAAGAGAAGAATGTAAACAACTGGATATTTCCTGGGATGTATATTTCTTCTCAAAACACTAAACAGAATTCAGGTTACTAAGGCCATTATTGTGTCATTCAAAATGTAAAGCAAAAAACAAATAGAAAGGCAAAGATTACTATTGTTTGAAGAAAAAATTGCAAGAATAACATTAGAAATATTATTATACCTGGAAATGTATTCAGGCACAGTGGAAGAAAAGTGTTGTTTATGGATCAAGAAATGAAAACAGAATTTATACAGGTTTTGAAGGGACAATGAATAGGCAAACTTCATTAGCCTGTTGGCAATCTTCTCTGATCTCTGCAGGCTTCAGGAAACCTCATTGACCTAAGTGTGGGCCCGTTATATGAGAACTGAGATGCGTCCTGGCAGATAAACAGGATGGAGTCCAGTTCCTTTCAACTTGATATCCTTTATCTCATTAACTTTTAAGTAAGCCTATAGCAAGTTGCATTCAGATGTTTATATCTTTCCTTTTCTCCTTTGCTTTTTGCTTCTCTTCTTTTCACAGCTATTTGTAAGGCCTCCTCAGACAGCCATTTTGCTTTTTTGCATTTCTTTTTCATGGGGATGGTCTTGATCCCTGTCTCCTGTACAATGGCATGAACCTCCGTCCATAGTTCATCAGGCACTCTATCTATCAGATCTAGTCCCTTAAATCTATTTCTCACTTCGACTGTATAATCATAAGGGATTTGATTTACGTCATACCTGAATGCTCTAGTGGTTTTCCCTACTTTCTTCAATTTAAGTCTGAATTTGGCAATAAGGAGTTCATGATTTGAGCCACAGTTAGCTCCTGCTCTTGTTTTTCTTGTCTGGATAGAGCTTCTCCATCTTTGGCTGCAAAGAATATAATCAGCTTGATTTTGGTGTTGACCATCTGGTGATGTCAATGTGTAGAGTCTTCTCTTGTGTTGTTGGAAGTTCCAAAGTATAGCAAGAAGAGATAAGAAAGCCTACCTCAGTGATCAATGCAAAGAAATAGAGGAAAACAACGGAATGGAAAAGACTAGAGCTCTCTTCAAGAAAATTAGAGATACCAAGGGAATATTTCATGCAAAGATGGGCTCGACAAAACACAGAAATGGTATGGACCTAACAGAAGCAGAAGATATTCAGAAGAGGTGGCAAGAATACACAGAAGAACTGTACAAAAAAGGTCTTCATGACCAAGATAATCACAATGGTGTGATCACTCACCTAGAGCCAGACATCCTGGAATGTGAAGTCAAGTGGGCCTTAGAAAGCATCACTATGAACAAAGCTAGTGGAGGTGATTGAATTCCAGTTGAGTTATTTCAAATCCTGAAAGGTGATGCTGTGAAAGTGCTGCACTCAATATGTCAGCAAATTCGGACAACTCAGCAGTGGCCACAAGACTGGAAAAGATCAGTTTTCATTCCAATCCCAAAGAAAGGCAATGCCAAAGAATGCTCAAACTACTGCACAATTGCACTCATCTCACACACTACTAAAGTAATGCTCAAAATTCTGCAATCCAGGCTTCAGCAATATGTGAACCGTGAACTTCCAGATGTTCAAGCTGGTTTTAGAAAAGGCAGAGGTACCAGAGATCAAATTGCGAATATCTGCTGGATCATGGAAAAAGCAAGAGAGTTCCAGAAAAAACATCTATTTCAGATTTATTGACTATGCCAAAGCCTTTGACTGTGTGGATCACAATAAACTTGGAAAATTCTGAAAGAGATGGGAATACCAGACAACCAGACCTGCCTCTTGAGAAACCTATGCACAGGTCAGGAAGCAACACTTAGAACTGGACATGGAACAACAGACTGGTTCCAAATAGGAAAAGGAGTACGTCAAGGCTGTCTATTGTTACCCTGCTTATTTAACTTATATGCAGAGAGTACATCATGAGAAACGCTGGACTGGAAGAAGCACAAGCTGGAATCAAGATTGCCGGGAAAAATATAAATCACCTCAGATATGCAGATAACACCACCCTTATGGCAGAAAGTGAAGAGGAACTAAAAAGCCTCTTGATGAAAGTGAAAGTGGAGAGTGAAAAAGTTGACTTAAAGCTCAACATTCAGAAAACGAAGATCATGGAATCCGGTCCCATGACTTCATGGAAAATAGATGGGGAAACAGTGGAAACAGTGTCAGACTTTATTTTTGGGGGGCTCCAAAATCACTGCAGATGGTGACTGCAGCCATGAAATTAAAAGACGCTTACTCCTTGGAAGGAAAGTTATGACCAACCTAGATAGCATATTCAAAAGCAGAGACATTACTTTGCCAACAAAGGTCCATCTAGTCAAGGCTATGGTTTTTCCAGTGGTCATGTATGGATGTGAGAGTTGGACTGTGAAGAAAGCTGAGAGCTGAAGAATTGATGCTTTTGAAGTGTGGTGTTGGAGAAGACTCTTGAGAGTCCCTTGGCCTGCAAGGAGATCCAACCAGTCCATTCTGAAGGAGATCAGCCCTGGGATTTCTTTGGAAGGAATGATGCTGAAGCTGAAACTCCAATACTTTGGCCACCTTATGCAAAGAGTTGACTCATTGGAAAAGACTCTGGTGCTGGGAGGGATTGGGGGCAGGAGGAGAAGGGGACGACAGAGGATGAGATGGCTGGATGGCATCACTGACTCAATGGACGTGAGTCTGACTGAACTCCAGGAGTTGTTGATGGACAGGGAGGCCTGGTGTGCTGTGATTCATGGGGTCGCAAAGAGTCGGACACGACTGAGTGACTGGACTGAACTGAACTGAACGGATAGCAAGTTGCTACAAATAGATAAAAATTAAATAGAAAGGAAATGATATAGAATGGGAAAGGAATTGAAATAGATTTTAGAAGGGGAAATTAATGAGGTGAACTCTCTATGGGGAAATCTCTAAGTAACATTGGAGAGGTAAAGGTAGACATTCAGAAACAGGGCCATAGAAAGAAAGCATGTGGATTATGAGAGTGGGAATGTTAAGCCTCAAGAAATCACTCATGTAAATGAAGTTAGTAAAAAACAAGTTTTAAGATACTTACCACTTTCTGTCTGGGGTCCTTTAGAAAGATAAAATGGGAAATTTGAGGGCAATATCATGGAAATGGTACACCAAGAAACAAAATTTATTGTAAAAGTCATATTTAAATTTTAAGTATCCAAATGCAGATACATACACACACACACACAGAGTGGCTGAGAGCTCACTTGGTTAAGAGACTATTCTCCAAAGGCAAATAAGGATAAAAAATAAAAGTATTGTAGTAATTGTGAAAAAAATTAAAATAATAATTCTGAAGTTTTCAGTTAAAGAAATGTTCTTTACCTATATTGTAGGTACTACTCTTGTTATTATTTGGCTTATTAGCTCTAATAAACACCTGTGCTTTTACTACACAGATGCAGTCAACTTCGTTACTGCTATACCTAAGAGAGATGCAACAACAGGACAAATCACAGGATGTGGGAAATGAGTAACAAATGAATATGTCACACAGCCATTGAAAAGACAAAAAGTTGCGACAGATTATAGAAGAATATTAGTATCCTGAGAATACTAGCCCTCAGTGATAAAAGTCATTTCAATAATTGGTCTTGCCTTACTCCATTGTCCTTTTTAAGAACATGCAGACAACAAAGAAAACTCATTTGCAAGAGAGGTACTTGAAAGACGTGAGGAGGGACTAAGTCCCTCTGTCCACAAATTTACCTGTAAGAGTAGTCATTTAACTCCTGTCAAATACATTTATTTGGTATTACTGAGTTGAATTTTCTTTGAAATAAAAATTGTCACTGAAAACTGTCTTTAAAGGATACCAAAATTATTAAAATTGTATCCACTTTTAGAAAAAAAATTCTCAGTGACTTCCTAAGACAATGGTTTCATTATCTTTTACATCAAAAATTGAGACTTGAAAGAGAATACAAACAAGTGAACACTTCCTGAGATACAAATATAATATTGGAGATCTTAAATTCAGGAGTGTTTGGATAAGATATTCAAGCTCAGTGGAAGAATGTGCCTCAAGTTTATGGATGAAGAAGACTATCAGAATACATACAGGCTTTGGAGGGACACAGCAACTGCCCTCTGTAGGCAGTTTTTCTCAACTCTGCAGGTTTGGGAAAGTCTCATTTGCTTAAATGTGGACTGGTGAAATTGGAATGTGATAGAGATGCTATCTAGGGAGGTGTCCTGGGAGACACACAAAGTGAACTAACTCCTAACCTAATGCTCTTCATCTCATCAACTTTTCAGTGAGCCTTATAACAAACCACCAAAAAAATAGAAAAAATAAAGACAACGTTAATAGGAAATAAATGATACAGAATAACAATAAAGAAATTGAAATATATTCTAGGTTGAGAAAATAAATGGAGAGAACTTTCTATGTGGAAGTCTAGAAGTAAAATTTGCAACTGTAAAGGTACACATCCAGGAGAAGGGCAAGACAATCAAAAGCATTGTTTGGAAAGATAAGGCTGCAAGCAATTCAGTCATGTAATAGGAATTTGTGAATAACTAGTTTTTAAAATACTTACTCTTTGTTTTCT